>NC_069361.1:89487500-90758333 GCF_021730395.1 Mercenaria mercenaria
GGGCTTTTTCTGGTCATGATTTAAAACCCCCTAATCAACCCTTTTAAGATCCTAGGCCCAAACATTTTTCAGTTAACATTCAGAAACGGTTTAAATGTTCTGGGTTTTACTGTGACCTTGACCCTTGGTCTCAGTTTTTATAGGGGTCATCTGCCCGGTTTTTATGACCAACCTTTCCCTTTTCTGGGAACCCTTTAAAAAATTTTGGGGGCACTGTGACCCTTTACCTTTGACCTAGAGGGCCTCAAAATCAATAGAGATCATCGGGTGATCATGATCAACCCTTCCCCAAGTTTTGTGATCCTTGACCCCAAACGTTCCTGAGTTTTCATCCGGGGAAAACATTTAAAATGTTTAGGGTCATTGTGCCTTGGGCCCTTTAAAAATACTGGGCCCAAAATCAATAGGGGTCCCTCTGTGGTTACGACCAAACCCCCCTATCAACTTTCATGATTTCTAGGCCCCCAAACTTTTTAAGGGGTTATTCCGGAAACCCCCTTTAAAATGTTCGGGTCCCCTGTGCCTTGACCTTTGACCCACTGATCTCCCAAAAAAATAGGGGTTTAAACTGCTGGGTTTTGACAAAACCCTTCCCTTTTAACTTTTTTTCCTAGGCTCCCGGTTCTTGAGTTTTTCATTTGGGAAAGGGACTGGTTACATAACCCACAGACCGGGCCGACTTTTTTCGAAGGGGGGCAATTTTAAAAATTTTTCTTAAAATTTTCAAAATTCAGAAGTTTCTCGGGTTTGGGTATTTTAACTTTCACTTACTTTTGTTAAAATGTCCTAAAAATAACAAATTTAAAAAAAAAATTTGAAACTGTTTTCCCTTATTTATATCAAAATTCTTTTAATTTTGGCTGCTATCAGAATTGCTTTTGTCATTAAAGGTACAAGTTTGTGGGTTTTAGTTTTAATTAATCAATACATATTTAAAGCTCCCGGGGGTTTCCCTAATTGCACTTTGGGGTGGGGTGACAATAGGGTTGTAAATTGAAAAAAGGGAAGATTTTTTCAGCTCAACTCCCCTTTTTTGTTGGGAAATTTTAAAACTGTCCTTTGTATAATCAAGTTTTTGTGCAGGTTTTCAGGTACCCCAAAAGGGGGAGGTTTGGGGGGTTTTTTTAAAAATTTTTCTGTTGTGGTGTAAAAATTTTTTTTTTTTTTAAACCCCACACCCAAAACATTGTAGGTCTTTTGTTGAATTTTGCTTTTTTATGGGTAAAGGAAGAACCCCCCGGTTTAAAATTTCCCCGGTTTTTTTCATTTAAAGGGGGCCCCCTTGGTAGGGAAAACCCAAAACCTTTCCTCGTGGCCAGTGGATGGCTTTTCCCACATGGAAAGGAATTTTTTACTGCAATTAGGGGAGGTTTCAGGGCCCCCTGTGGTGGGGGGACAAAATGTTTAAAAATCAGTGGACCCTAACCTTTCAGCCCTGAACATAAAATTTAAAAAAAAAAAAAGGAAACAGAGGCTAAAAAGGGGGGGACTGCCGATGTTTCCAAAGGGGGAGGATATTTCTTTACTGTAAAGAGGTTTTAACCTTTTAGTAAACCCCTTTAAAATGAAAAAAACCTTTTTTTTAAAAATGGTTTTTTGTAGAAAATTTTATCATTTTAGAGCAAGCTTTTATGGTAAAAATTTTAATTTTTGTGCCCTTTGGCCCCCTGCATTTCCTATTTGCAAAAAATTTAGGCATGGGCATTTTCTCTACTAACCTTTTAAGCAAAAATTCCAAACATAGTCCTCCATTTTGTTAGCAAAGACTTTTTTAGCTTTTTTTCTTGATCCTTAAAAAATATTTATATTCAGATCAAAACTGTTATTGCTGAAGCTTCTTAATTAAATGTAATTTGTCAATTTCACATTATTTAGTTTATAAAATCCTAAAAACAATCCTGCATATTTCACTGTTGTAAAAGCATGGAGAAGAACAATTTTCCTGTATATTAATTCTTAGATGACGCCATGGTTGTAATATTATTTGTTGAGAACAGACACATGTCCAGTATTCCTAATTCAATCAATGATATCTGTATATCAATATTTTATTGTTGGGGACATGATTTTCATCCTTTGTTAAACCATCTGCAACATTGTTCATGTTGTGAACTGTGACCAGGATTATGGAAGCTTGTCAATGAGAGACAGAGAAAAACTCAGACCAGGAAAGAAATGTCTAACAGATACTGAGGGAGACAAAATTTTGTACTTTCAAAGCATGCAGGGACAAATATTTTGGTGTACTTTTACAATGCAGAATATTTATCCAAGATATTACAACTGGATACTCCGCAAGGCAGCCAGACTTTCTGCTGTACTAATGACAGCTAGACTTACAATTAGCAAGGCCCAACAACACTGTAAAATTGCTATAGCTACATCTGAAAAACATTTTTTTTTTCATTTTGCATCAACTTAGAGCTGAGAAAAGATTAATACCAGTCTGCAGAAAAGTGGCATCTATCAGGCTCTTGTAGACTGTGTTTCATTGAAATTAATATCATCTTGTGTAGCTCTAAAGTAATTTAAAATAGTTCAGGAAATGGATTTATTGACATAATATCCCTTGGTGAAATAGATCAGCTTCACATTCTGCAATGTCTGTTTCACAAGAGGTGTTGGTTTATTGGACACCATTGTAAAGGCTGTCAAACTCAATACATTTCTGATTGGAATAACGAACCAAAAATCCATGTTTCCCTTTTGCTACAGAAAAAAAACTGAATTCAATAGTTTGGGGGAATCCGGAAAAACAATTTCACATGGAGCGGGTTTTTTTTCAGTGATTTGTAACCCAAGAAATCCTGGCCACAATCCTTTTCTGCAGTTTTGGGTATTTGGGTCTATTTTGGACCAAGTGTACCAGGGTGTATTTGGGTTTTCCACACGGGCCAAAAGTGTGACCAGGTGTATTTGGGTCTCACACTTGGACCAAGTGTGACCAGGTGTATTTGGGTCTCAACTTGGACCAAGTGTGACCAGGTGTATTTGGGTCTCACACTTGGACCAAGTGTGACCAGGTGTATTTGGGTCTCAACTTGGACCAAGTGTGACCAGGTGTATTTGGGTCTCACACTTGGCCCAAGTGTGACCAGGTGTTTTGGGTCTCCCCACTGGACCAAGTGTGACCAGGTGTTTTGGGGGTCTCACCACTTGGCCCAAGTGTGCCCCCGGTTTATTTGGGCTCACCTTGGCCCAAAGTGTGCCAGGTGTATTTGGGTCTCCACTTGGCCAATTTGGGGGACCAGGTGTATTTGGGTCTCACACTTGGACCAAGGGCCCAGGTGTTTTTGGGGTCTCAACTTGGCCCCAAGTGTGACCATTGTTTTGGGTTCCCCAACTTGGACCAATGGACAGTGTATTTGGGTTCAACTTGGCCAGTGGACGGTGAAATTTGGGCCCCTCACACTTGGACCAAGTGTGCCCAGGTGTTTTTGGGTCTCAACTTGGCCCAAGTGGACAGGTGTATTTGGGCCACACGGGACCAAGTGTGCCCAGGTGTATAGGGTTCCCATTTGGGCCCCAAGTGTGCCAGGTGTATTTGGGGTCCCCACTTGGACCAATTGACAGGTTTATTAGGGTCTCCACTTGGCCCAAAGGGGCCCCCAGGGTTATTGGGTCTCTCTTTGGCCCAAGTGTGCCCCCGGGCCTGGTAAAAATCCATGACACCCAAAACAATCATTCCAAATAAAGGTACTATTTTAAATTGTCCCTATCCTTTTTGTATGTTATATAAGCCAAAAATTTGGCTCCCAATTTTAGATAAGTAAGACGAAAACTCCAAACTCAACAAACACGAGAGCATTATTATCATTTCTAATTAAATGTTTTGACTGTAATAAAAAAAGTATTTATATACAAACTTTATAATTTAAGTTTTTTGTGCTTCTTTATTTTCATATCTACCAATTACAAACATAAAATTTAAATTTTTGTTAATCACAACACTTCAAATAGTTTACTACAAGAAACAAAGCTTCTCTTCTACTCCCAGAAGATTGTGCATGAAGCAAAACATGAAGCACTTTGCTAAAAATGCTTTCATAAGAGAAACTAATGACATGCCTTATCAAGGTAGCTAGTCCTTTTTTCAGAATGTTTTGCAATTGCATCCATGATGTATTTTTCCCACAGTTCTGCTATTTTTGTGAAGTAAAGTATTTATTATTATTTTACAAAATTTTTTGTAGAAGATAAAAAAAAAACCCTTACAACATTGGGAGCACTTAAATGCATTTAGGTTTTGTAATTTTTGAACAAACGATCTTTTTGGCAATCAAAAAAAGAAAAATTATCTAAAAAATTAAGGCAAGGTAGAATTTTTTATCCCTGGAGAAGAGGGGAATCTAAGAAACATGATCAAAGGATTTCCTGAAAATTAAAACGTTTTACTAATTTTCAATTACAAAATCCCTTTTAGATGACAAAAAAAAATAGGAATACTGGGAAGAATTTCCCCTTCAAAAACATTCAATTTATTTAAATTACAAAATTTTTAAGAATTATTTACAAATAATTTCAATGTAGAACCCGAAGAGAAAAATTAAGGTGTATGAAACAGTAAGCAGTGCATTCTTGGCTCTACTGGAATAATAGGCCTGTGCATATCTTACATTTTCGTAGAAGATTATTTCTTACACAATAAATTACAGTGTGAAACATGTTAATTTGTTTGTACTTTACATCATGAAACATGTTAAAGAGACATTATTGTTTTATTTAAATACAAAATAATACAAAATCCTAGATCTAACTACTGTCCTCATGACCCTTGTATTACATACCTCCACCTTTTTGTTTGTTGGTTTGTTATCAATCAAAATCTTCAATGTTTTCAAATTGTTTGTGTGTGGTTTTTCGCTGTTCATATTTTTACTTGGAAATACAAGTCAAATTTTTTTAAAAGAATGACTGTATTGTTATTAAATAATATTGAATTTTTGCAAAACATTACAGATCATTGCTTTTTCTTTATCCCAGAAAAAATTTAAAAGCGTAGCAAAAAATTATACAAAAGAATGTATCTTTGCTTTCATAACAAAATCCACTGTTAAGCTTTATCAATCTAAATCATGTTTTTTTCTGAATGTTTTACAATTTTATTAGTGGTATATTTGTTTCTGTAATTCTGCCATTTAGGTGAGAACACAGCTTTTTATGTTATAATGGAAGTAGAGACAATATAGACTACTTGCCTGAAGGAAGACAATACTGTAATCTTTGAAAACAATATCAGAATACCTGAACATATGCATTGTGCATTCTTGTTAAAGATTAGGCCTAATGTAATGGAACATCAAGTGATTATAGAAAAACAATCATTTATTATTTATGAAATCATAATTAACTTTTTAGCTATTTCTGTCTTTCAATACAGAAATGTGCTCATGGAATTCTCTTTTACACACATGGTGTAAACTATTTATCATCTTTTCTTGAAATTTGCCCTGAAAATAAAAATAACAATCTAGGGTATTGATTCCCATGACTATAAGTGAATGTGTTAACACCATAAGTTATGATGATGTTGATAATAGAAGATATGAATGTATTATTATCAGGAAAGCAAGCTTCAATTTTCTAGAAAAATCCTAAAACTACTCCTTGGGGACTGAAGGTAGGTGTGAAGGAATTAGTTTTTCACAATAAGATGTAAACACATGAAGTACACACAAACTGAATAGCTAGCCATTCAGTAAGACTTACAGTTTTACTAGACAAGATGGTTTGCTTATCATAAAGCCACTTGACTACATTCAGAACCAAATGTTTTCTGACCTTGCAACTTGGCATTACCCAGAACTAGAAGGTTCGCTGTTGCTACGGTCATTTGGCAAAATCTTATATCAACAGACTTTCTAAACCAATTGGTTTGCTGTTACCATGGCCACTTGGTAAAATCTTATATTAATAGACTTTCTAAACCAACTGGTTTTTGTTGCTATGACCATTTGGCAAAATCTTAAGTCAATAGACTTCCTAAACCAATTGGACCTTCTTGTTGCTATGGCCATTTGGCAACATCTTAAGTCAATAGACTATCTAAACCAACTGGACCTTTTTGTTGCTATGGCCATTTGGCAAAATCTTAAGTCAATAGACTTTCTTAACCAATTGGACCTTTTTGTTGCTAAGGCCATTTTGCAAAATCTTAAGTCAGTAGACTTTCTAAACCAATTGGACCTTTTTGTTGCTATGGCCACTTGGCAACATCTTAAGTCAATAGACTATCTAAACCAACTGGACCTTTTTTGTTGCTAAGGCCATTTGGCAAAATCTTATGTCAATAGACTTTCTAAACCAATTGGTCAATAGTCTTTCAAAACCATCTGGACCTTTTTGTTGCTATGACCATTTGGCAAAATCTTAAGTCAACAGACTTTCTAAACCAATTGGTCAATAGTCTTTCAAAACCATCTGGACCTTTTTGTTGCTATGACCATTTGGCAAAATCTTAAGTCAACAGACTTTCTAAACCAATTGGTCAATAGTCTTTCTAAACCAACTGGACCTTTTTGTTGCTATGACCATTTGGCAAAATCTTAAGTCAACAGACTTTCTAAACCAGTTGGTCAATAGTCTTTCTTAACCAACTGGACCTTTTTGTTGCTATGACCATTTGGCAAAATCTTAAGTCAATAGACTTTCTAAACCAATTGGTCTGTTGTTGCTATGGCCATTCATCAACACCATTTACATACAGGTTTTGTATTCCTAAGAATATTTGCAACACCCAGGCAGCAGATTCAAAACATTTTCAAATGAAAATACGGTTTTCATATAGATCTACTGAATACAAAATCTATCCTAAAGAAAACAGTTGACAAAAATGCCATTCCATCACCTTGAAAATCAAATCTTTCTTCTGCACATTATAATGAAAGAATGAACATAGTACAAATTACTTAAAGAATTAATTGCTGATGTCATAATATTTAAAATCTATTACTGAATATATTACTGAAATAGAGTCTATTCTACAATAGTCTGCAGTTTTCTGCAACAAAAATGATTTTGCTGGCATGAGTAGTGGAAACAAATACCATCACAGCAGCATTAAAATGCAATAATGTCAATCAAATCTTTCTTCTACATACTATAACATCTCAATAATCAAAATACAAATTACCTGGAGAAAATTCCAGGTGTTAAAGATAGTCCCAGATGTCAAATATCATTAAACAGCTATCTTGTTTGGGTTCTTTTCCTTTTTTTTGGAAACCAGAGTCACTAGAAATGAAAGAGAAACATTTCACTAAAATTATGACGCATGCTGTATTTATTCTACTTAAAGTACCAGATCTATCAATGAAAGAACAGTAGCAAATGCGACACTGTTTGAAGAAGTTTAATGAAAAATGAAGCTTTTTCTGGGTGATCGATCTCCATTACATTCAACTTGCGAAAAGCTGCTTCTGTAAAGTTATTAGTCATACTTTATATATAAGCCATGAGCTAAGTCCACTGCTCAAATACTGTATTTATCAACAAAAGAACAGTAGCAAAATGTGTAAATGTTCTGTTATTTTTTGTGAAGAAATACTGATATTGATTCAGAGCATTTTTTTTCAGATTATCTTAAAATTCAACTTGTGGAAATTTCTTTTCATTAAAAACAACCATACTTGATATATATCAAGACTTTGGATAAGCTAACTGGAAATCAGACATAGATATATTGAAAAAAAGATTTAACTTATCTAGTCTCACCTTTGAAAAATCAATTTGTCAAATTTTCTAGGGAAAAAACTTCATCTAGCTGCCAAAATGTGAAACTAAATTGTGAGTCAGACAAATTTGTATAGAAAACACATCTTTCACTTCTTCAGAGCAAAATAACTTAAAGAAAAAGATTTTCAGTCCTTAATCACAATTTCAATTTTCAAAAACACCAAAATTTACGAAATGACAACATGTGCAATGTCAACAAAGCATGACATATATGTGTGAAATCAAAGTCTGCAAAAATAAGTGAGGTAGTCAGTTTGAATCTATTCACATTGTTTTTACAATAAAGTGACTGTCTATAGTGACCAACCTTCAGAGAATTTCAAGAAGGTCCTTGTAGATAGGGAGTCTCTATACACAATCTGACTTAGACTATGAAGAGGTCTTGGTTGTAGGCAAATAATACATGTTCTAGTTCATGTTTGTTAAGGAACTTCAAACACTCTGATCAAGCATGGAATATTTTAAATGACCTTTTATAGCATAGTTTAATATAAATCTGATTTATAAGTTCATTTACAGTTCTGGAGAAGTTTTCTCCCTTGAGAGGGTGGGTCAAAAGTCATAATAGAGGTTCAAAGTCATGGTTTGGGGCAAAGAAATCATGGTTGCTATACGCATCCGACAGGGGGTCGCTAGAAACAAGCCAATTTTAATGTGAAATGCATCAGGAGGAAATAAAAAGGTTGTTATAGACAGTAAGTCACTGAAAGCAAGGGGTCGCTAAGGCAGTCTTTACTGTATTTTCAAAATTAAGATGTAAGTTGGTCAACAGTCTGCAGTAAAGTATTGCGCCTACATTTTATTTTAACTCATTCCCCATGCCTTAACCAGTCTTGACTTAAGTAGGCAGTCTGACAGGATGTGATTAGTATTATGAAATATATATATAACATATGTTTGATTTCATATTTCTTCTACGTAGAAAAGCACAAAAAGAAAAGAAAGAATGGCACAAACAGCAGCAGTTGTAAGGCAGAAGATGAAAAAAGTGCAATGTTCACTTAGGTATCACTACTTCAATTGCTTTTGCAAGTCTTTTAGCACTATTGCACCATCTTTTTTTGTTGTTTTTGTTTTTTTTTTTTCTATCAAACTGCTTACACATATACCCACACTCTACTTCAAAGACCTTTTCATTAATTGAGGTCATCTGTTATGAACAAGTTACATTATTAAAGAAATGTGTCAGAAGCCTAGTGGTAGAGTGGGCAGACCAATGCTCGGCGCATACCAACGCTCGGCGTATATCACGTTTCTCTGGGAATTTCTTAATATATATATATAAAATATCAGCTCTTATGAGTCCCCTTTCGTTTGTTTACATCACGCGTAATTTTATCCCAGTGCGGTTCATTTCCGGTATGGTCACGTGGTCACAGTAGAGCAGACGATGCAAGGCTAAAAGCCGTTCAGTTTTGTGTTCTACTCACATTAAAACAGATTTTCTGGTAAAATTGGTGTTAAAAAAGTAGCTTGCAGGCCGAATTATGGAGAATAAAAGCATTTTTATTTTTAATTATTCTATTTCTTTATACTTAAATAAACTATAAACCCTTATCATGGCATTTTATACGGACCCATTGTACTGCACTTTTCTGTAGCTTATGCTGTCGAAGTAATTGATATACTATGTGGACTAATGACACTTTTGAAAAGATTTCCAAAAATAATGGAAATAAATCATCAGATATCATAATTTATTGATTTCTTGAAGTTAGACTCACAGAATTGTGATAAATTATCTTCAAATGAATTCCTTAAGATAATTGTTGTATAAAATGTGTTTATTCAATTTATAGATGCAGAATAGAGAGAGGGGTAATTTACGTAACTGTTTATGTACTTTAGAAAATCAGTTAATCAATACAACCTATGTCTTGTGTTAAATATGTCTTATACTTTACTTTAATACATAAATAGTTCAAAATTACAACCTGCAGATTAATATGCCGTACGCCGAGCGTTGGTATACTTCCGCATGAACCGCATAGGTTTTACTGGTACTATTTTTAGCTCCCGCCTATTACGTCACGGTGTGACTAGAAATATGTAAACAATATGGTTGAATACTCAAAGATTGTTCTACAAAGTGACAATAAAAAAGTACGGTAAGTTAATGTAAAATCAGTTTTTAAATTTAAAATATGTAGTTTTTACGCCGAGCATTGGTCTGCCCACTCTAGAGCATCTGATTCAAGTGCAGGAGGTAACGGGTTTGCTCCCTTGCTGCGTCATACCAAAGACATGAAAAATGGTACCAGTAGCTTCCTTGCTCGGTACTCAGCATTCATAGGATAGTACTAGGACTGGTCAGCCCGGTGTCAGTATAATGTGACTGGGTGGGATATCATGTCACATGTCTACAGCATGATATTCCAGTGAGGCAGCGCTATAAAGATGGGTATTGTGTTCACTGATACAAACAGACACTGAAAAAATTGTCGAAAAAGATGCTAAACCCAGACACCCACACATTATAAAAGCTGATCTGATTTGCTTTGCTGCTGATGGAAATGTTTTAAATTGTTATTACACATCATTCTAAGAACCTTCACAAAATGTTCTCCTCTACAGGACACCAGTGTAAACCAGCGTGATGAGTATCATGTCATGTTAAATCTGTCATCAGGGCAATGGAACCAATGCTGACAATGCTCTCAACTTCTCAAGAACATATTTATTTTGTTAAGTAGTTTTCTAAGTGAGGCAAAATGAGCAAACATTAATTCTCCAACAGCTGTCTTTTATAACAACAAAGTAATATGTCCTGCAGACATGTCATTTTTACTTTGTTAAACTATTCTTTTATTTCAACACAATTAAAACTAATTTACTATGGAAAAGACTAAGGTTTGCTTTTAAGCAAAATTTTGTGAGCCCTAAATACAGTTCTGTCCTATATGTACTAATTTATCTTAGCTTGAATGATAAAAACTAGAAGCTAATATAAATCACCCTCCAGTCCACTTTTTGATGAAAAAGCCAGCATGGTGGTACCTAAGAAGATAGGTATTGACCTCAGTATGGCTGGAACCACTGACCTCAATGTTGAGATGCAAGCACCTTTACCACTTGACCACTGCTCCCTTCTCATTGCTGATCACACTAGATAAATAATGCATTAACAAATTCTAATATAAATCAAATAACAGTACTCAAAGACTATCATAATGTATCTGCTCAGCAAGTGTCAGTTGAAAATATCACAATCTCTTTTCTTTAAATAGTATGATTTACTAACAACCATAGGTCTACTTTGAAATATTCAATTATTTAATTCAGGAAACTTGCAAATTTGCCAGAAAAAAATTGTATTGAAATTTGTGTACAATTAATCTAATCAACATGTCTGGCATTAGAAAGGATCATCATAAATTTTCTGTTCAGTTTTTAATGGTCTTTAAATCCTTTCCTCAATATTCTCAGACTGGTAGGGAAGTACCCCCTGGTTGCAAACTGATGAAAAGCTTAAATACTGCTGGTAAAGTTTTTAGTTTAGGCACTTCCCACCTGAAAATATCATAAATCTAAAAGAAAAAAAAAAAATAAAAAAAAAATGTTGATGAAATGAAAGCAGTTATAGAAACAATAAAATGTGTTTGTATCTGCCAATTACTATCCTATTCTTAAAGTGATCCAATATACTAGAAAACTGATGCTTATTTTTAGAACATTTAAACATTTTTTTTTTAGTTTTTAAAATGATTCAAGTAAAGTTGCTGTATGTATATAACTAGTAAACAATGTTAGAGAAATTACTTTACTTGGTATAATACAATTTTTATTTTTAAGTTAGTCTGCCATGCTGTGTGGGAGTTCTGCTGTCGCACCATCAGTAGCAATGTCTGGGAGAAATCAATTCTGGAATGGTAAGCATGATAGCTGAGTACATCATTGTCAAAGCCATACTGATTGATCTTTGGCCCTTTTTAAATTCTTAATGAAAACTATTCTGGGTAAAGATTGACTTAGATCAAAGCCTGTTTTAGTCATATTTTACCAAATGTCATTGAAGCAGCATACCTTTGGCCTCCCTGAAGTTCAGAAAATTATTTTGTTGTGACATTATGTTGAAACATCTTAAAAAGCAACTGTCTTCATTTTAATTAGATTTAATTGGAATGATCAGTCGAGTTATTGACAAATTATGCCCAGGATGGATTCCTCTCAATGAAAGAGTTTTTTAAACTTGGGACATTTGCAGCTGCAGATAATAGTCTGACAGATATCCTCTATATTCTCTATGATTTCATGAAAAAAGTGTTCAAATGTCCTCAATTCTCTTTCAAGTCTCTTTCATGCTATCCTGGAGAAAGGAACATGGCATTTGCATCGGGATATGCTTTCCTGGACAAAGGAATGGAACATGGCATTTGCATGGGGATATGCTATCCTGGAGAAAGGAACATGGCATTTGCATGGGGATATGCTATCCTGGAGAAAGGAACATGGCATTTGCATGGGGATAAGCTATCCTGGAGAAAGGAACATGGCATTTGCATGGGGATAAGCTATCCTGGAGAAAGGAACATGGCATTTGCATGGGGATATGCTATCCTGGAGAAATGAACATGGCATTTGCATGGGGATAAGCTATCCTGGAGAAAGGAACATGGCATTTGCATGGGGATATGCTATCCTGGAGAAAGGAACATGGCATTTGCATGGGGATAAGCTATCCTGGAGAAAGGAACATGGCATTTGCATGGGGATATGCTATCCTGGGGAAATGAACATGGCATTTGCATGGGGATATGCTATCCTGGGGAAATGAACATGGCATTTGCATGGGGATATGCTATCCTGGAGAAAGGAACATGGCATTTGCATGGGGATAAGCTATCCTGGAGAAAGGAACATGGCATTTGCATGGGGATATGCTATCCTGGGGAAATGAACATGGCATTTGCATGGGGATATGCTATCCTGGGGAAATGAACATGGCATTTGCATGGGGATATGCTATCCTGGAGAAAGGAACATGGCATTTGCATGAGGATATGCTATCCTGGAAAAAGGTACATAGCCTGAGGATATGCTGTCTAGAGAAAAGGTGTGTTGCCCGAGAATATGCTGTCTGGGTAAAAGGAACATGATACAGGCCTGAGAGTATGCTGTTATGGAGAGGGGAAGATGGTATATGCTGTCATGCAGAAAGGCACATGGTTTTCTCATGAGGGTATGTCGTACAAAAAGATACAATGGATAGGCTGTTACAGACAAGGGAACATGGTATTTGCATGAGGATATGCTGTCCTGGTGAAAGGAACATGGTATTGGCCTGAGAGTATGCAGTTATGGAGATGGAAAGCTGGTATATGCTGTCATGCAGAAAGGTACATAGTTCTGCAAGAAAATATGTTGTGCTGGTGAAAGGTACAATGTACATTTCTGGAGGATAGGCTATCATAGACAAGGGAACATGGTATTTGCATGAGGATATGCTATCTTTGAGAAAGAAACATGGTATTTGCATGAAGATGTACCATTCTAGAGAAAATGATATGTTGTCCTGAAGAAATGAACCTGAAACATGCATAAGGAAAGTCTGTCCTAGAGAGAGGTACATTGCATGAGGATATGTTGTCCTAAAAAAAGGTGCATTGCATGAGGACACACTATCCTAGAGCTGGCCTGAAGATATGCTAACCTGGAGAAAAGGTGCATTGCCTGAGGATTTGCTTTCTTGGAGAAAGGAACAAAGCGTCCCTAAGAATAAGCTGTCCTGGAGAAGGGAACATGGAATATGCATGAGAATTTAAATGATATAACTAAGTATTAATACTAATACTTAAATTAAGTATCAAGTGTTAATAATTTATTTAAAACAATGCACTATCCTCTAGGTATGTTGTCCTGACAGAGAACACAGAACACATGTCCCTGTCACATAGAAAGCTTTGTTGATAAGACTTTCATGTTTCCTCTCTGATCCTGCTTTTTTGTTCAAGCATATCTTTATTTATCAGATAGTTTTTCATTCTTTCCAAAGAATTTCTTGAGCACATTAGCAAGTCTAGAGTAAGCAGAGTTGTGCATTAGCTTGAACTGAATTTATTCTTGTTGAATCAATCCATCAATGACCAGCTTGTCTTCTTGCTTCTGTAATGCACACCCCAAGGATGGGGATCTATCAATTATACATCAGTACTGGCCTTTAAAAGTGTTATGTCAGGCAAGGAATAACCTTTGCTTGTAGCAGAAATGACACCAAATGCTGATATCAATTGTTATTATGCATATGATGGGACATATAACTTTATTACAACCCTTCTTATTTGGCTTTATTGTTTTAGAAACATGAATAAATGATAAGAGCTCTGTTATAAATGTTTCTTTGAAGCACAGTGACTAAAGCTTGTAATTTAGGGAACATTTATAACTATTCTTTTTTGAAATATCAAAAAAAAACAAAACAAAATTACTTCCAACTAGAGCTGCTTTTGAGAAAAGCGCATGTCTCCCACAACTGCCTAATCATCTAAATAGTAAGTATAATTCTCAAGTGCCTCGGGCAATTTTGCTAGTTAATGAACTTGGCCGAGGAGTTATGATCAAAAACATTTGGTTCAAGTTTGGTGAAGATCGCATTAGAACTGTTCGACTTAGAGAGCAGACAAGAGTAAAAAGGCCGATTTTCGGTAATTCTAGGGCCATAGTTCCAAAGTGCCTGCGCCGATTTGGCTAGTTATTGAAACTGGCTGAGGACTTATGGTCAAACACATTTTGTTCAAGTTTGGTGAAGATAGAATGAGAAATGTTCGACTTAGAGTGCGGACAAAAGTGAAAAGGCCGATTTTTGGTAATTCAAGGGCCATAATTCCAAAGTGCCTGGGCTGATTTGGCTAGTTATCAAACCTGGCCAAGGACTTTATGGTCAAACACATTTTGTTCAAGTTTGTTGAAGATCGGATGAGAAATGTTCAACTTAGAGTGCGGACAAGATTTGTGACAGACAGACATACAAACACACACAGACAGGAGTAAATCAATACCACTGTGTGGTGGGAGACATAATTAAAGTTTCCAGGTACAAGATAAAAATCGACTGACATATGGGAAACACCTGTTGTGCAACAAGAGACTATGTAAATAATTTTATAAGCCACAATTATCTGACTCTCTACTGAAAAGAGAAGTTTTTCATTTTGCATAGGCAAAACAGGAGCTAGAAAATATGGCAAATCTCTTTCTAGTTATAAGGCATGCAGAGGAAAGAAGGATTTCTAGGGAGAATTTCTATGTGAATGTGGAAGAAACAAGAGCTGTCACTAAATGTGACAAATGCCCCCGCAGCACCTTGACCTTTGACCTGGTGACCTTGACCTTTGACCTGGTGACCTTAAGTCAGTAGGGGTGGTGTACTCAATAAGTACTATCAGCATGTGAAGTTTGAAGGTCCTGGGTGAAGTGGTTCGCGAGTAAAGTGCCTTCATGCAAAAAGTTAACGTTGGCCCCTGTGACCTTGACCTTTGACCTGGTGACCCCAAAGTCAGGAGGGGTGGTGTACTCAATAAGTACTATCAGCACGTGAAGTTTGAAGGTCCTGGATGCAGTGGTTCACGAGTAAAGTGCCTTCATGCAAAAAGTTAACATTGTGATGAACTAACGAACTAATGAACGAATGAACGGACGAACAGTTGAAAACTAATATGCCTCTCTTCGGGGGCATAAAAAACAAACATTGTATAAACATTCTTCATCTTAAAAGACTTTCTCAAAGTACCAGTAACAGTTCCATACCTTGTACTAGTAATATGATAAGCATAGACAAATTTTGGCAAGAAATATTTATATACATATTTAGATACAGACTTTGTACACACATTTATTCAAAACCAAGAGCTATTTGTAATACAAATATGTTACCCATGACAGCCTGTCAGAGGCAACTGGGTGTGTAATTTTGGGTGCTGTGACTTTGACTGTGCTGTGACTGATCCCTAAAGCAATAGGGGTCACCTACTAACCATAGGCAATCATCATGTGATGTCTGAAAACTGTAGGCTACAGCCTTCTTCAGATATTAATTGAAAACTATTTTCAGTCTTGAGATTACTGTGTTCTTAACCTTTGATCTAGTGACCCCAAGGCAACAGTGATAGCAAGCATCCAAAGTTTGACTATTGCCAAGTTCTCAAATCATTTACCACAAACCAAATGGTCTACAGATGAAATGACTGGCAGACAATTGTCAATTCATAATATACAACCACTCTTCTTGGAAGTGGCATAAATATATCATCATATCAACACAATGTTAGTGAAAGGACATGTGTGTATGGACTTGATCTAGGCCCTGAGATTGTTGTGGATCAACAAAGGGCACACCAATTATTTGGGAAAAAATCCCAGGTTAGGTTAATGAACTGTTGGTCTAATTGTTCATAATTAGCACTGCTTTGCTGACCCTTATATCAGACTTCCAAATGACTAAGTGTCTTTTCTTCATCTCCATCTTTGTTGATGTGAGTTGTTTAAATATTTCTGGTGCATGAACAATACCCTGTATCTATCATTACTTGTCTGGCATATTTTCATAATAAGCAAATAATGGAAGTATTTCTCAATAATTCTTATAGTTCATTAACCTATTATTTACCAACACTTTCTTTTATTAAGACAATGAGTACCACATGCTGACCAATTCTTACAAACAGGTAGATATAATGGAACACCATGTTAAATTTTTAAAATCGTGGCCTCAACGCGAAACTAGTCTATCTGCTTCTATTTCTATATATACATAGACTAGTTTCGCGTTGAGGCGACAGTATGTACTTCAGATGGAATAACCAACAACAAGACATCATAAAACTTGTATTAATATAAATATCTGAATGTTCAAATCAAATCAGCTTTTGAAACAAATGTTCAAAACAAAAGCATGTATTTCATACTACAAAGCTATTATGAAATGATGTCACAGGCCCCCTTGAAATGCTTGATAAATAATAAAGTCCACAACAGGGCTGTAACTCCAGAAGAAATGATCAGACATGAAAGTGCTGACAATATAAAAATGTCCACTTCATACTTGTTGTATTAATTTCTACGTCAACTCAAGAAGAAAAAAAATTGGACAATCAAGTTCTGACAAGATTAACATGTCCTCTTCATGTTGATGGCATATCAAGTTTCATTCTGATTGGGTGGAAACTGCAGGAGGAGTTGAGTGTATGATGATCTGATGTAGATGTACTATTTCAAACTCACAATAAGGGCAATAACTCCAGAAAAAATAATTAGTCATGAAAGACCCGACAATATGACCATGTTCACTTCATATGTAAATGATTGATGTTGTATGGGCTGAATGCCTAAATCACAATAAAGATTTGATTGATTTGATGTGTCTCTACTTTGGATTTTAGTATGGAAATAATTGCTGAATCAACAGTTATAACATCAGAGATATCTTCAGTTACAGACTTTGGGAGTCCAGGTATAATGATGCTGATCAAAAGATTTGAGAAATAAATATTTCATTTAAAACATATTGTTTTAATTTTGCTTTTTCCTGTAACTGAAATATTTAACAAGTACCTTAACTCTATTGCTGATTGATGTGGTGAAAAGAAGGCTGAATTTTAACTGCATAACAAAGTGCAGCATCTGTTGCAAATATAATGTGAGACATGAAGTGAAGGTAGCATGTGGGTTATGAGCTATAAATGCCAGAAAAAAAATCATGTGCAGTAATAAAATTAACATTTTGGATATAGGAATTAATCATAACTTTCATTTTGGGCCCTTCATAATTTCATTTGTTTCTAACATATTGATTCCACTTACAACACCTGGGCCTACATGACATATAAATGAAATACTGGCAGAAATGACTTTTGGTAAATTGTTATCCACTGAGCTGTTTAAGGCTTCATGTATTCCATAGAAGGGGAATTCACATTGTTGTTGGTTGGTAAGCTGAAACTACTCTTATTGCACAAGAATGGTGAAAACTGCCTTTGATGTTCCTGTCACCAACATAAATCATGCAAGGACAAGACAAAAAGTACAAGTCATGTTTAATTTTCCCACTAGACCTAATTACTGTTACTGTATCACCTTATAAGCTTTGAGTAGATTTTAGAATGACTGATAACTCACACTTACAGCATACAAATTATTCTACCTTTGCATAGAAAACATACACCATACATTTCATAAATCTTGAAATTTCCAGAAACAGAATAATTCACATTTTTGACAGGAACCATTTACAAATCTCTCTGCTTTTATGAAGAGCTTCATCTTGGGAGGAGGATAACTGCATATTAAACAGCTCTTGGGAAATTTTAAAATAACTAACTGACATCACTTAACAGCATCCAAATTCCTCTGCATTTGCATAGTAAATGCATCTTTACACTTTATCTCACTGGTATCTGACATATTTATGTATACTTTACAGGTTTTCTGACAGTCTATTAATTTGCTGAAGTAATATAAGGAACACACTATCATCTGAACTCTTTTGGCAAAATGGAAATGCTCCAGGCTGATATTCTCAGGGTATTTTATAATGGTTCTTTCAATCTATATATGTATAGCCCGGGAAAAAAGATGAATTATGATGCCTTTTTTTAATATTTTACATATTTAATAATTCTAATCCAGTTAAGTAGTATAAAATAACGTAACTCAACTGGTTTCACCCGTTTATAGGATCTTCAGGAGTACCCCTTACGAAAATGAAATATGGAAACAAGCTGGCATTAAGCTGCAAGGTAACTGTCAATGATCTGGCAACAGTCTGTCAAAAAAAAAAGGTAACTGGAAATAATCTGATTCCTATATGGGAACAAACTTCCAAGAAAAAAAGTTTAGCTGAAAATAATATGGACACTATTTCCATATTATTTCCAAGTTTCTGGGAATAATCTGCAAACTATATGACAATAAACTGGCTCATAACAATCAGCATGTAAACACACTGACAATATTGTCAGCTTGTTTCCAGTGTCTGGAAGAAATCTGGCAGGAAAATGGCAAGAAACTGGAAATAAAAAACATAATTTCTATAATCGAATTGAATGAGTACTGAGATACCAGCTTGCATACAAAAACTTAAGCAAAAAATGCTATGTGGAAAAAGGGCTTAATTTGGTTCCCCCAAAAAGGGGAAAAATATGGAAATTTTTCCATATTTTTTTCAGCAAAATTTTTTTTTTTTGGGAAAGTTTGTTCCCATATTGGGTCAGATTTTTCCGTTCCCTTTTTTTTTTTTTTGGACAGACTGTTGCCGATTTTGACATTTTCCCTTTGAGTTTTAATGCCAGCTTTTTTCCCATATTTCATTTTCTTAAGGGATGTATAAAACTAGTAAAAAAATGTTAGAAAAATTTTCTTTACTTGGTATAATACAATTTTTATTTTTTAAATTTTTGCCCGGGGCCATGCTGTGGGGGAGTTTTTGTTTTTTTGCACCATCAGTAGCAATGTCTGGGGGGGAAATAAATTTCTGGAAGGGTAAGCTTGTAGCTGGGGACTCATTGCCCAAAAAAGCCAAAATGATTGATTTTTGGGCCCCTTTTTTAAATTTTTAAAGAAAACTTTTTCGGGGTTTAAAGATTGACTTAGTTAAAAGGGCCCTGTTTTAGTCAATTTTCCCAAATGTCATTAAAGGCCGCAAAACCTTTTTGGCCCCCCTGAATTCAAAAAAATTTTTTTTGTTGTGAATTATTTTTAAAAAATTTTAAAAATTTCTTTTTTCTTCTTTTTAATTAGATTTTTTGGGGAAAAATTGATCAGTCGGTTTATTGACAAATTATCCCCCCGGGGAATTTTTTCCCTCTCAATGAAAGATTTTTTTAAATTTGGGGGGACATTTGCAGCTGAAAATAATATTTTGACGGGTATCCTCTATTTTTCTCTATGTTTTCATAAAAAAAAGGGTTCGGGTCCTCAATTCTCTTTAAGCCCTTTTTCATTTTTTCCCCTTGGAAAAAGGACATGGCTTTTGAAAATGGGGGATTGTTTTCCTGGCCCGGAAGGAAAAGGGGTTTTGGCAGGGGGTTTTGCTTTGGAAAAAGGGAACGGGCATTTGCATGGGGATAAGCTATCCTGGAAAAAGGGGAACATGGCATTTGAAAATGGGGAAAAATCCCTTTCCTGGCAAAGGAATGGAACAGGGGCCTTTGCATGGGGATTGCTACCCTGGGAAAAAAAATGGCTTTTCCCTTCGGGATATGTTTCCCTTGGAAAAAAGGAAAAGGGAAAACAGGGCCCTTTGCTTTTGGGGATTTGCTTCCTGGAAAAAGGGAAAACATGGCTTTTTTGAAATGGGGTTTTAAAGCAAACCTGGGGAAATGAACAGGGATTTGCGGGGGGAATGCAAATCCTGGAAAAGGGAACATGGCTTTTTGCTTGGGATATGCTACCCGGGAAAAAAGGTCTTTGCCTGGGGATTTGCGGGTTCAGGGGAAAAGGTGTGTTGCCCGAAAATTATTGTCTGGGAAAAAGGGAAACCCATGATACGGCCCTGAGAGAAAGGGCTTTTTGGGGGGGGGGAAGAGGGTTTTTTTTTGCTGTCTGCAGAAAGGACATGGTTTTCTCAGGGGGGTTTTTGTAAAAAAAAGATAAAATTGGATGGGCTGTTACAGAAAAGGGGAAACGGGGTATTTCCCTGAGGATATGTTTGTCCGGTAAAAGGGAAATTTGGAAATTTGGGCCCCTGAGATTTAATGCTTTTTAAGGGAGAGGAAAGCTGGTATATGTGCCCTGAAAAAGGTACAATTCGGGCAAAAAAAATAGGGTTTTTTGGGGAAAAGGTTTAAAATTTTTCATTTTTTTGGGGGGAAGGCTATAAATAGCAAGGGAAAAAGGGTATTTGCTTGGGATTCCCTATTTTTGAGAAAAAACATGGTATTTGCATGAAGATGTACCATTCTAGGGGGAAAATTTATATGTTGTCCGAAGAAATAAACCCCCCCTAAAACATGCAAAAGGAAAGTCGGGCCCTTTAAGAGAGAGGTACTTGCATGGGATAGGGTTCCAAAAAAAAAGGTGCATTCCCAGGAGGACACACTCCCCTGGGCGGGCCCCTGAAGTTTATGCAAACCGGGGAGAAAAGGTGCATTCCCTGAGGATTTGCTTTCTTGGAAAAAGGGAAACAAGCGTCCCTAAAAATAACGGTCCTGGAAAAGGGAAAAGGGGGGAATTTGCAGAAAATTTTTAAATGTTTACTAAGTATTTTTACTAATATTTAAAAATTAAGTACCCCGTGTTAATTTTATTTAAAAAAAGCACTATCCCCCTAGGTATGTTGCCCGACAGAGAACACAGAACACAGGGCCCTGCCCTAGAAAGTTTTTGTTGTTTAAGATTTTCATTTTTTTCCTCTTGATCCTGCTTTTTTTTTCAAGCATACTTTATTTACAGATATTTTTTTTCATTCTTTCCAAAAAATTTTTTGGCCCCTTTTGCAAGCTAGAGAAAACGATTTTGTGCATTAGCTTAAAAACTGAATTTTTTTTCTTGTTGAATCAATCCACAATGACCAGCTTGCCCTTTTTTGTTTGGGAATGAAAACCCCCAAAAGGAGGGGGGATCTAAAAATTTAAAACATCTTTTCGGGCCCTTTTAAAAAAGTTTTACGTCAGGAAAAGGAATCCTTTTGGGTTTTGTCAAAAATGCACCAAATGTGAATCATTGTTATTATGCTAGAGGGGAATAAAACTTTTTTTAAAACCCCTTTTCTTTTTTGGCTTTTATTGTTTTAGAAACATGAAAAAATTGAAAAGAGCCTTTAAAAAATTTTCTTTGAAGCACTTTTACAAAGTTTTGTAATTTAGGGGAACCTTTTTAAAACTATTTTTTGTTTTAAAATTTCAAAAAAAACAAAAAAAAATTTACTTCCAACTAGACCCTGCTTTTGAGAAAAGCGTTGTCTCCCAAAACTCCCTAATCTTTTAAATAGTAAGTATAATTCTCAATTGCCGGGGGGCATTTTGCTATTTTAATGAATTTGGGCCCGGGGAGTTTGATAAAAAAACTTTTGGTTAAATTTTTGGGGGAAAGTTTTGGGCATTAAACTTTTCGACTTAGAGACCGCCCAAGAAAAAAAAGGCCGATTTTGGAAAATTCTGGGGCCCAAAATTTCCCAAAAAGTGCCTGCCCCCGTTTTGGCTAGTTATTGAAAGGGGCTGAGGCATAGGTCAAAAAATTTTGTTAAAGTTTAGTGAAGTTTTAAATGAAAAAATGTTCGCCTTAGAGTGCGGAAAAAAGTGAAAAACCCCCAATTTTTGGTATTTAAAGGTAAAAAAATTCCAAAGGGGCCCTGGGCTGTTTTGGGGTAGTTATAAAACCCGGGCCCGGGGGGGAACTTTATTGGCCCAAACACATTTTTTAAATTTTTTGTTAAAGATGGGATGAGAAATGTTCAATTTTGAGGGGGGACAAGTTTGTAAAGGGACGACATAAAAACACACACGGGAACGGGAGAAATAAATCCCACTGGGTGGTGGGGCAAAATTTAAAATTTTCCCCCAGGTACAAAAAAAAATCGACTAAATTTATGGGAAACACCGTTGGGGAAACAAGAAAATTTTTGTAAAAAATTTTTAAAAAGCCAAAATTTAAATCTGATTTTCTATGAAAAAGTTTTTTTTCTTTTTGGGGCATAGGAAAAACGGAGCTAGAAAATATGGCAAATCTCTTTTTTTTAAAGGCACCCGAGGAAAGAAGGATTCTAGGGGAAATTTTCTTTTAAATGTAAAAAGGAAACCAAAGCTGACGCTAAATGTGAAAAATTATCCCCCGCAGAAACCTTGCCCTTTGACCTGGTGACCTTGACTTTAAACCGGGTTTCCCCAAAAAGCCCTTAGGGGTGGGGGTATCAAAAAGTACTTTCAGCAGGGTTTTTTTTGGGAAGGGTCCGGGGTTTAAGGGGGTTCGCGAGTAAAGTCCTTTCCCATGCAAAAATTTTTAACTTTGGGCCCCCTGGGGCCTTAAATTTGCCCTGGTGCCCCCAAAGGCAGGAGGGGGGTGTACTCAATAAGTACTATCAGCCTTTAATTTTTGAAGGCCCTGGTGCATTGGTTCTGGGGTAAAGGGGCCTTCTTTGAAAAAAAGTTAAGATTGTGAGAAACTAACGAATTTAATGAACGAATGAACACGAACAGTTGAAAACTAATAGGGCCCTTTTCGGGGGCTAAAAAAAAAAACTTTGGGTTAAACCTTCTTTAAATCTTAAAAAAAACTTTTAAAATTTCCCCAGAAACCATTCCCCATCCCTTTTGTACTAAAAATTAAATAACCATAGAAAAATTTTTGGGCAAAAATTTTTTATATACTTATTTGGATACAGACTTTGTAAAAACACTTTTTATCCAAACCAAGAGCTATTTGTAATACAATTTGTTCCCCAGGGACGCCCTGTCAGAGGAAAAGGGGTGTTTTTTGGGGTGGTTATTTTGGGACTGTGTTTA
The DNA here is from genome assembly GCF_021730395.1 of Mercenaria mercenaria. Lineage (NCBI taxonomy): Eukaryota > Metazoa > Mollusca > Bivalvia > Venerida > Veneridae > Mercenaria > Mercenaria mercenaria. The sequence continues at coordinate 89,510,666 of NC_069361.1, forward strand.
CTGATCCCAAAAGAAAGGGGGGTCCCTACTCCATAGGAAATTCATCAGGGGGTGTCTGAAACTGTGGGGTTTTACACCCTTTTTCAGTTTAAAATTGAAAACTTTTTCATTTGATTTTTTACTGTGTTCTTAACCTTTGATTAGTGACCCCAAGGCAACAGTGATGAAGCATCCAAAGTTTGACTATTGCCAAGTTTTCAAATCATTTCCCAAAAACCCAAATGGTCAAACGATGAAATGATTGGCAGAAAATTGTCAATTCAAATATAAACCACTCTTTTTGGGAAGGGGCCCATAAATTACATCATTTAAACCAAAAGTTGGGAAAGGGGACATTTTGGGGTTTTGGACTTGACTGGGCCCCTTTAAATTTTTGGGTGGTTCAAAAAGGGGACCCCAAATTTTTGGGGAAAAAAATCCCGGGTTTGGGTTTAATGAACTGTTGGTTTTAATTGTTCTTAATTACATTTGCTTGCGGGGCCCCTTTTTTCCAGACTTCCAAAGGCCCCTAATGTCTTTTCTTTTTTTCCATCTTTGGGTTGATGTGAGTTTTTTTTAAATTTTTCCCTGGGGCATGAACAATACCCGGTATCTTTCATTATTTTCTGGCATTTTTTCAAAATTTTAAGAAATTTAAGGAAGTATTTCTAAAATTTCTTTTATTTCATTAACCTATTTTTTAGCACACTTTCTTTTATTAAGACAATGGGGCCCCTGCTGCCCAAATTCTTACAAACAGGTAAAATTTTTGGAAAAACCCCATTTTAAAATTTTTAAAATCGTGGCCTCAACGCGAAACTAGTCTATCTGTTTTCTTTTTCTATAAAATACTTTGGACTGGGTTTGGGTTGGGGGCGACAGTTTGTACTTTTTGATGGATAACCAAAAAACAGAGTCATAAAATTTTATTAATATAAATATCTGAAAAGTTCAAAAAAAATCGCTTTTGAAACAAATGTTTTTAAAACAAAAGCATTTATTTTTATACTTCAAAAACTATTTTGAAAAGAGTCACAAGGGCCCCCCTTTAAAAGCTTGAAAAAATTAAAGTTTCCCCAGAGGGCTGTAACTCCAGAAGAAAAGATCAACATGAAAGTGGTGACAAAATAAAAATTCCACTTCTACTTGTTGTTTTAATTTTTTTACTTCCCAAATCAAGAAGAAAAAAAAATTTGGGCAATCAATTCGAAAAAGATTAAAAATGTCCTCCCTTTTGTTTATTGCTTTTCAAGTTTTTTATTCCCGTTGGGTTTTAAACTGGAAGGGGGGAGTTGGGGTGTATGAATCTGATTTAAAGATTTCTATTTTTAAACTCACAATAAGGGCAATTCCCCCGAAAAATATTTAGTCATTAAAGACCCGACAATAGGGCCATGTTCATTCATATGTAATGATTGATGTTGTATGGGCCCGAAAGCCCAAATCACAAAAAAAGAAATTTTATTTATTTAGGGGTTCTCTACTTTGGATTTTAGTATGGAAAAAATTGCTGAATTTAAAGTTATAACTCAGGTTTTCTTCAGTTACAGACTTTTGGGATTTCCGGTATAAGATGCTGATCCAAAAAATTTTAGAAAAAAAATATTTCTTTTTTCTTTTTGTTTTAAAATTTTTCTTTTTCCTGGGAACTGAAAAATTTAACAAATACCTTAACTCTATTGCTGATTGATGTGGTGAAAAGAAGGTGAATTTTTTAAATGCATAAAAAAGTGAGGGAAAAATGTTGCAAATATTATGTGAGACATGAATGAAGGGACATTTGGGTTTTTTGAGCTATAATGCCAGAAAAAATCTTTTGCGTAATAAAATTAACAAATTTTTGGGTATAGGGGAAATTAAACATAAATTTTAAATTTTGGGGCCCCCCATAAATTTTATTTGTTTCTAAATATTGATTCCACTTACAAACCCCCGGGGGCCCACATGGGCATTTAAAAAGAAAATTTTTTGGCAGAAATTACCCTTTTGGGAAAATTTTTTCCCTGAGCTGTTTAAGGCCCTTTATGTATTCCCTAGAAGGGGAATTCCCTTGTTGTTGGTTGGTAAGCTGAAATTTCTCTTTTTGCACAAAATGGTGAAAACTGCCTTGAGGGTTTCCGGTTTACCCCAAAAATTAAAACATGCAAGGACAAGACAAAAAATTCAGTCATGTTTTTTTTTTTTTTCCCCTAGAACCCCAATTTTTCTGGGTTCTTTTTTCCCTTTTTACGCTTTGAGTTTGATTTTAGAATGACTATAAACCCCACTTTTTGATACAAATTATTTTTCCCTTTTAAGAAAAAAATTTTCACCATAATTTCATTAAAAACTTGAAAATTTTCCGAAAAAGAATTTAAATTTACATTTTTTTCAGGGGAAACCTTTAAAATTTTCTCTGGGTTTTATGAAGAGGCCCTTCACTTGGGAGGAGGTTTTCTGCATATTTTTTTAAAAAGCTCTTGGGAAAATTTAAAAAAACTAACGGACTTTACTTAACAGCTTTCCAAAATTCCCCTGATTTTTCATATAAATGATCCTTTTCACTTTTTTCACTGGTATCTGACCTATTTAGTTACTTTACAAAGGTTTTTTGACAGTCTATTAATTTTCCCGAAGTAATATAAAGGGAACCCCACATCATCTTCTCTTTTTGGGAAAATTTGGGAAAAGTCCCCGGCTGATTTTAGGTTTTTTATAAGGGTTTTTTTCAATCTTAAATGTTTTTGCCCGGGAAAAAAAAATGGGAAATTTGTTCCTTTTTTTATATTTTTTCATATTTTAAATTCTAATTCCCGTTAAATAGTTTTTAAAAAAAGTAAACCCAAATGGTTTTCACCCGTTTATTAAAGGTTTTTCAGGAGGACGCGCGTCCCGTAATTGGGTGAAACCATTTGGGGGCAAAAAATTGATACCATTTTCCACCATCACATTTTATCAAAAAAAAATTTCCCCTATTCCTTTTCTAGGGTTTCCGCTTCTGGGTGCAATCTCTTTGTTTAGGTCCCTAAGGTTTTCAAGAAAGATGTCAAATGGTTTTCACAAAATGCACATGAAATCCCCTTTCTATTTAAATTTTAAGATTTTTAAATTTTTAAGCACAAGGGAATAAAATGAAAAAAAAAATTGGCATTTAAAAATAAGACAAAAAACACTTTTTCTACTTGATATTTAAGGAAATTTGTTGGGGAATGTTTAAAGTAAAATTTAAAATCCAAAAAAGGGTCGGGTCACAATCAAAAAAACAGTAAAAATTTAAAGTTCCAAAATCAAAAAGTTATGGGCCCCTCCATGTTCATACATGGGTTTAAAAAAATTTTTTTTTTAAAAAGGGGACCCGGAAAAATGTATAACAAATACCCGGGAAAGTAAAATAAAAGCGCTGGCACGCTAAATTTAAACAAAATTAGGAGAGAATAAAAAAGTTTTTAATTTTTTAATTTTGAAAAAATTAAAAAAAATTTTTTGGGGACTGAAAATAAATTCTGTAATTAAATTTCGCTGCCCGTTGATGCATTTATTTCAAAAAATCCAAAAAAAAAAGGCCCTTTAAATCAAGAAAAAAATAATCCCGTATTTTTTGCACTTTTTAAATCACATAATGTTGTTTCCCTTTGGGTGGAAACTGCAGGGGGTAAAAGACACAGTATGCTTTTATGGTTTTTATGTCAAAAAAATTTTAAAAAAGGGGGCCCTTTAAATCTGCCCCGTAGGTCCGATAAAAAGGGTTTCCCCTACCAAAGTTTATGACATAAAAACCATGTTTCGTTTCCATTTGATGGAAACTGTAGTAGAAGTGGAGTACCCAAGAAAGTGTGATTGATTAAAGGCTTTAAAAACAAAATGGCCCGTTCAAAAACTAATTTTTTTTTGCCCTTTTGATCTTCAAAAAAAGGGGGCATAAAAACTGGAGAGGGTAAAGTAATTAATTTACTATTTTTAATATGTTCAGGGATATCCTGTTGAAAATGCTAGACAAAATGGTTCCTTTTAAATGTTTTAAAAAAGAAGAATTCATCAACACAAGCTCCTTTTCTTCTGAAAAATTAATCTGTTTTTTGTCGCCCAAAACGGTTTGAAGTATGTTGCAAAACCCTCACAGTACCAAAGGAAAATTACCGACATTTTTTTCCCAAGTTTCAATTTAAAATTTTTTCAGGGAAAAATTTTAAAATTGTAGTCATGTTTTGAAGTGACCCATTTAAGGGCATTATTAAACGGCCCCAAAAAGGGGCTCTTTCAAATCATTTACCCTCCCCCATACCCAAAAAACCCTTAAGTTTCAACAGCAACATAGTCAGAAAAATTTTTTGCTTGTCTTTTAGAGGCAGAAAAAAAAAACTAAATTTTCCTGTAACTGTGGAAAACCCAAAAATTTTCCCTTTATTCAAATCCCCCCCTTTCCCTCCCCCAAAAAAACCCTTTTTCCCAAAGCACGTTTTGTTTTTCCAATGTTAGTAATTTTTTTTAAAAAACCTTCTAAATGATATACTGTTTCATCCCTTATAAAAAACCCTTTCCCCAAATTGGTCAGTGTGTGGTCAGTTTATGCCCAGTTTTTTTTCCATTCAATAAAACTCTAAATCCCTTTTTATTTCCCAGCCTTTTTCCAAAAGCTGACAAAAAAACTGATCCAGTTGTTGCATTAAAAACTCATTTTGTCCATTTTCTTGTCAGCTAAATTTCCAGCCCTAAAAACCCACTGAAAAATTTAAAATTCCTTTCCCTGTCTTTATTTACATTTTGTTGTCAGTGATGTTTGTAATGACTTTTAAACAAAATTTCTTTTGTTTTTTTCATAGAAAAATATTTAAAGGGAAAAGCAAAATTTTTATATAGAGGTATCGGAAATAAAACATTTGACAAAAAAACCCGGGTATGCAATGTCAATCGGGCAAACACGGGAATCCCCAAAACCCCGACAACAAGCGGTTTTTTGGACTTCCAGTTGTTGTCCTTTTTTCATTTGCCGGGCCATTTAAAACGGAAATTTTTTCTGAAAAACACATTTGGCATATTAAATGTGTTTCATTGAAAATTGTCAGGTTATATTCGTCACAAAAAATCCCAGGCTCTCTTACATGGCCCAAGGGGAAACACTTTAGCGAACAATATTATTTAAATTTTTATAAAAAATTCCTTTTTTGCAGTAAAAAAGGTTATGAGCACTTAAAACATTGGTGTTTTTTTTTTTTTTTTTTAAAAACCCCCGGTTTTTTAAACCCGATTTCATCATAAAAAGGGGGAAAAACATTGGGTGGGGCAGATGGACTGGTTTTGATTTTTTTTTGGGGGGGTTTTAGTGCTTTTTTTTTCAAATTTTCCCCATTCATGTAACGGGGGGCATTTTAACCAAAACCAGTTTTCCCTAAATTCTGTACCATTAAAACCTGTTCTTTTGGTAAGTAACTGCCAACTTCCCCCATGAATCAGAGGTGGAGACTAATGATTTCAGAACAATGTCTTTTAAACAAAAAACCGGAGAACATAACCCCCGCCCTTTGGGTTTCGAACTCGCGACCCCATGATCCGTAGTTTGACGCTTCCCTACGACAAAGTTTCCCTAGAAACCCCAAAATAATGCTTACTACTCAGTGTTACTAATTTTTTTTTTTTCCCCTCTGGGAAAAAATTTTTTCCTTTTTTTCCTTTTTTTGGTTTTTTTTTGTGGCATAACATTGCCCAGTGTATGGGAAGTTTTTTTCCCATTTTTAGTGTAAAAGTAAATATTTTTTTCTATTTATCCTTTTTAAAAAGTTTAATATGAATTTTAAGGGTTGATTTAAAAAACCTTCTTTTTGTTTGGGGACTCTTTTTTAAAAAAACAAATCAAATTTGAAATATTCGTTTCAATAAAAAAAAATTTAAAACCCAAAAGGAAAATTTTGGGAAAAAAGATTATGGAAAATCTGAAAATTTTAATTTTTACAGGGAAGCAAAAAATACAGATTTTTAAAAATTTCTGTATTGTTTTTCCCCAAAATATTGTTCGGACGGGAATTTCTTTTTTAAAAATTTGAAAACAAGTAACTGTAAAATGATAAAAAAGCCCCTTTAAAAATGGCCCATCATTGCGGAAAAAACTTTTAAAAAACTAAAAATTTTTTGGGGGGTTTTGGGAGGGAAAAATGAAAACACTCCCCATTTTGATAAGGTGTCTTGAAATATTTGTTTTGCTGTAAAAAGGGGGGAAAAAGGGGGTATATTGCCAGTGTATTGCCATTGTGTACCCAAAGTGATTGTCGAAATCTGTTCTGAGTAAATTTTTTATCCAAAGTTCTGTCAGACAGACGAAAATCCATACAATATTGTCACTTATGGGAATTTTTTTTCCGATTATTCAAAAATGGAAATTTTGGACATGCCCCCATGTTTTTTTTATTTTTTTTTTTTTTTCAAAAAATTTTAAAAAATGAAATAATTACACACTTGTTCAATTCTGACCTGAAAGTACTAAGCATGTCCCTAACTGTACTTTTTTTTCCAAAATTAAGCCCCTTTTTTCCCCATAAACATTTTTTGCTTAAATTTTTGTAGCAAAAAATGGTATTTTCCCGTTTCTCATTTTATTTGATTTTAGAAATTATTGGGTTTTTTTTTCCAGTTTCTTGCCCTTTTCCTGCCCGATTTCTTTAGACACTGGAAACAAGCTGCAAAAAATTTTAAATGTGTTTAAAATGCTGATTGGGTTATGAGCCATTATTGTCATAAAGTTTGCGATTATTCCCAAAACTGGAAAAAAAATGGAAAAAATGTCCCAATATTTTCAAACTAAATTTTTTTTCTTGGGAAATTTGTTCCCCTTTTGGAGTCAGATTATTTCCATTTACCTTTTTTTTTTGACAGCTGTTGCCCGATCATTGACAGTTACCCTTTTCAGCTTAATGCCAGCTTGTTTCCCCTATTTTATTTTCGTAAGGGGTTTCAGTTAGTATGAGACCAAAACATCATCAGTTTCCTAACTCAGTCAAAACATTTTGATTTGGCTATTACATTGGTGGGTTTTATTGGCATTTCCCCCAAAACTTTGGAAAAATTTCAGCCCAAAGTGAGTGGGACCAGGGGTAATGGAACCCCTTTAATAAGACACAGAAAAAACCTTTAATTTGTTTTGGGTACAGACACCAAGGGCAGATTTTTTTTTTTAATTTTGGGGCAAAAAAACCAATTTTTAATTTTTACATACTTCCAACATTACTTAATTTTATTTTAAAAGGGTTTACAATTTGCCCCCACCACAAAAACAATCAGACAGACCCAAAACCCACTTTTGAATGCCAGGTGCATTTTTTTAAATTTGGGAAAAGCAAAAAAAGTGAAAAGGTAAGGGTTTGATGTTCGCTAGTGAAATATATTTTGACCTTATACTTTAACAATTTTTTTAATATTTCATGTGTATTTCATGGTTCTGTCCATTTTACCCCCCAAAACCCCAAAAATAAAAACAACGAACAGACATTACAGTGTTTTTTATTTGAAAAAATTTTAAAAAGTTTTTTTTTAAAATTTAATTCACAAATTTAGTCTATATATTAATCTTTAAATAGCACAAAAAAATTTGTTTAATTTAAAGACAGCAACAAAAAAGTTTTAAAATTTTAGAATGTTTAAACTTGGGGGGTTTTGGCAAATCAAAAAAATAGGGCTACATTTAACTTTGGGGGAAACCCCCTGGCCCGAAGGGAAAAGGGTTTTTTGCCCCAAAATTTTAAAAGAAAACAGTCCTTTAAAAAGAAAATTTGGTCATTACTTTGTTAAAAACTAAAGGGGGTTTCATGGGAAAACAAGCCCAAAAAGCCTTCCTCTTTAAAAGGAAAAAATGCGGTAAGAAAACCCGATTTATAAACAGTTTTCCTGATTCAGACGACCCGCCAAATGAACTCTTGGCCCCTCCCAAAAAAAATTTTTAAAGGGACTGAACCCCCCGATTTTGGTTAAAAATGATCTTTATTTAAAATTGAAGTTTGATCATATTATGAACATTAGAACATGTGATTTTGTTTCTATAAAACCATCTTACAAATGCCAAATCAAGAAAAAAAAACATGCCTGAGTTGGGAATCAAATCTGGACCACATTTCTTTTTTTTTAATAGCACCCGGGGCAAAAGGGATATAAGTAATTAAGGGGGAAAAAACTCTGCAAACAGGACCCCCAAATGACTGTGGACCCCTTTCAGAATGGGGGTTAGTTATATATTCTTTGTGGTATATACATTTTGTCATTATTAAAGTAAATTTCAAATTATTTATAGTTCATACTCTTGGAATATGTCATTTTATAACAATTTTCAGGTGTCTTCCTGGAAAACCTTTGTCAGGTCCTGTCATTCAAGTAAGATATTACTAAGCACCTCAGTAAAAATTGAAAGAAACATCTATGTTTACCAGACAACAGATAAAAGTTTGAGGGAAGTACTATGAAAGAATAGCAATTGAAAAAGAAAGGTAGAAATGTGTGTGTAATGCTGGTGAATGGGGCATAGGCCTGAGGGATAGTGAAAGAGATATAAGTTAGAGTGAGGGTGTGGGAGTTGTAATGTCAAGGACATTTATGAGATATAATTGTGAGAATTGTATAAATAAGAATATGGGAAGGTGGAGGGTGGAGGTTGGACAGAAGTTGGATGGGGATTTGAGGGATACTTAGAAATAATGTAAGTTAGTTTATGAAGATACAGTGAAATTGAAAAGCATGCCATAAAACTTTAACCCAACACTATTACAAAATCTGACCCAGTGACCTTGACCTCTGAGGTATGAGACTGATTTGATGATAATTGGGGCAAGAAGTTAGAATTTTTGAGCCGTGCCATAAGAAAACCAACATAGTGCGTTTGCGACCGGCATGGATCCAGACCAGCCTGAGCATCTGCGCAGTCTGGTCAGGATCCATGCTGTTTGCTAACGGTTTCTCTAATTGCAATAGGTTTTGAAAGCGAACAGCATAGATCCTGACCAGACTGCGCAGATGTGCAGGCTGCATGGTCTGGATCCATGCTGGTCACAAACGCACTATGTTGATTTTCTCATGGCGCGGCTCATACTGAGGAACTGAGAAGCTTGCAAGGTTGAACACAATAGCACTTTAAATCTATGACCTTTATAAATTTGAGAAATGAATTGTAAACTAAATCTGCATGGGCTATCCTAGATTGTTTTCCATTTCTAACTCTTCAATAACTGCAAAATTAAATTTAGGAAAAGGTTTATTGGCATCATATCCTGTGGGAGATCAGAAATTCACCTTCTGTAATGAACTGAACTATTTCTAAGTATCTCTGTACACAGACCTAATTAGTCTATTGCGCAACACTGTGTGACACCAGTGTCGTTGGCTTAACTTTCTCAATACTGACACTGATTGCAGTCTAACAAAATAAAAAAATCAACACAGACTCCCTACTAAAGCAAGATACTGTGCCACAAATAAGGCATATAGGATTAAATCTGATTATGATTATCCAATTTTTCCTGGTGAACGAACATTACTGATATGATCCCCGATTGGTTTTTGGTAATTTAATATGTCAGAAATCCAATCAAAATGTCATGGAATTTCATAATTTAGAAACATAATGGGAATCATATATTGATTAGACTGAATACATCAGGTCTGGGATTAAAGTCTGGAAAATGATGTTAAAACATTGCCTGCAGAGCAATAGGTTGTATTCTGGAAACGTGGAACTTTATTGGACAAGTGCAATATCTTTAACCTGGAGGCTTGACACTGCAGAAAATGGTTCATCAAATTAATAAGCCAGTAACCATTCCTAATTTGTACTTCCTAATATGGTCGAACTGTATGATAGGATCCGTGAGAATTACACTTTGGGTATAAAAACATTAATATTGCATTGAGTAATGGCACCAGAGCTCAGTAAAAATATGGCATTCTGTCATTTTATTTGGAAAACATGCTCTCAAAATGCAATGAGACAGAGTGGCATGTAAGATCAAAGGCCTGAATGGCCTGAGTCGGCTAATGATTGATGTACTGACAGTATAGTCTACCAGTTTCAGTTTGTTTTTAGTTTTTTTCTTAATATTTCAAAACACAGCTCGATATTTACCCAAAATATTATATCCGGATACGATTACACTTTTCTCCAGTTTGAACAATATATTTTACAAATTGTGATGATACGAAGACATTTAGAAGCAATTGGCAGTATCTGACCTTGAAGTTTACGGTTAAATTACCTCTTATTTAAATCTTTTCATAAAAAAGTTGTTTCGTTTCGTGAAAGCAGCCAAACATAAACGATCTACTTTCGATTTCAAAAACTACAAGAAAATACAATTTAATGTTTCGCAGATTTGTTTATTTCTCGAAAAATAAGAATTAAAATCATTTTTAATATCAGTAGTAACTAAACAAACCAGTAAGAGCTTCTTCTTCCGATAATTTATCCGTTTACTGACTGCAAAATTCAACCCACGCAAAGTTTATAGAAATCATATGATGCGTGTTTACGTTCAATGTGGGAGAATTAAGGCTGATCGGCTATGTTACCTAACGCATCCAGACGATTCAGATTTTGTTTTTAAAAAAGCATTGTGTGCGTTTCTGTAATTTTATATACGTTTTTATACGCTTAGAAATTATAAGACATGCGTATTTGCATTATTTCTATACGTAATTTACGCTAATACGCATCTTATCTGGAGCCCTGTGGAACTATTTTTTGTCTTTCGCTGGATGTTACCCAGGCTTTGTAAGCCTGCGCAATTCTTAAAATGCACATTTATGCTTAATGAGTTACATTCGAGTATTGCACAATTACAAGTCATAAATATGACAGATTACATCGTATATTGGTCATAGCAAAGGGAATTGACACAACTTAACTTCATTCATGCAGTGAACTGTTGAAGTTGAGAAATCTAATGGAACTACATCCTTCACTGTGTTATTTGGTCATTTAGAGAATCGCTGGATAGCAAGGACTCGTCAAAAGGCTTTCAGCCTTTAGCCGACTCAAAAAAAATGAATTTTGTTGCATTTTAACATTACATTACTCCTGAAAATGGAGGTTTTTATTTCTTCAAAAAAGGCATCAATATTAAAATTCTCATTTTCTTTTAATTAAACAAAAACTTTTAATAATGTTAAACTCTACAAATGTCTTCCGAGACCAACAAATGACAAAAGTTCCATTTGATTTTTTATTCTGAGACTGGTCTTTAAACTAAGGTTTTAGATATTTCAATGACAGTAGCCATTTAACACATTCTCTTCTGCTGCTTTTAACATCTAAACATCTTCTGGCTTAGAGTCTGACACAAGTACCCTAATGCCTATTTGTCTAAAGGATACAGCTTTCATAAGTAAAGTGATGGTTATGAGTTATATTCACAAGCAAGGAAAACTATCCGAGTTTGGCATTTTTTCCCTTAGCATGCTGTCGGCAAGTGATTCTGCCTTTGCGACCACAGTGCAGACCTGAGATCAGCCTGCACATGCATGCAGTCTGATCATGGTCTGCACTGTTCACCATTCACTCAGTATCTTTTTGGTAAGCATCCCTTTTAACAGTTAATGGTACAGTTTCATATAGGAGTTTGCTACATGTAAAGTCTAAAAGCTGCACTACTTGAAATCTAACATGATTAATTTCTGAACTTCTCATGATCTAACACTTTCAGACAGGAAATTCAAATTTAATGATAACAATTGCATAGCATCTCTTTACTCCCAGATACTTCAGCTTGAAGCAAAAACAAAAATAATAAAACAGAATGCAAAAAAGTTTTCATAGAAAAACCCACTGACAAGCCTTATCAGTGTAACAAGTGTTTTTTTTCCAAAATGTTTTACAATAAATGATATATTTGTTTTTCCAGTTTTGCTATACATTAGTTCACTTAGGAACCAGTTTCCAGTGTGTGTAGGTGTTAACACCATTACTTCTGGTGAAATTGAAAATGGGAGATGTGAAAATATTAAGGTTTGGTCTTCTAGGCAGATGAAAATGGAATCAATGTGTGAGTTTTTAGTAATTAAAATGAGTATAATATAGTCCTGAATATCTCATACGGATATCATCACAGTCACTGAATAGCTGAATGCAAACAGGCATTGTTAAAATCTACTAAACAACTTTGTATCAAAATAAAAACTTTTTTCAGAGGATCTCTGCAGAACAAAATGCAGTTTTACCAATTCTTTTATTACAAAACCATGTAAGATGACAAAACAATATGAAATAATAACAAGTATCCCCTTCAATGACAAAACATATAAATATATAATACAAATCCAAGAATTCAGAACCTGCGGTGAAATATGGTGTACAGCATGCTGAAATTTAGTAGCGTCTGATGGCCTTTTCATGCTTCCGTAGAATCAACATTTATTACACGAAATTCATTTTGAAGATATTTCTGAAATGTCTAGGTCTGCAGCTCTCAAATACCGAAATATCTTACATCCGAGGCATATACTGACACTTTCAGACAGCATCAAAATGGACCTTTCGAGCGATTTGACGAAGTTCCAAAAATCTCTATGTACCCTTGCTCTGTTACGGACCCCTGTGGGATTTGTGTTTATCCCTAGCTCAAATATGTTTTCGTAGACGAAAAGCTGACATGTCGTGCTAAAGCCCAGGTAATTTAAAATCGTTAGAAACTGTTAAAAATTGACTGGCGAGATTGCATAAAAATGTGCCCGGTGTCCTAAGGATATGGGCAGTAGCCGATTGTATATTGGGATACAATTATCTGCAACAATATAATGAAAGATCATCCTAAATCAAATAAAAGCCATATTAAATTATTAGTTGATATACAGACTATCCTAGAAAAACTGATGCAACATGTCACTAAAATGTTTTACAATAAGTGATATAATTGTGAAATCATTGATACTAATGTCATGAAAATGCAATAACTTTAATCATACTTTCCTCCTACATATTACTTGGTTTTTACTCAATGGGAATGTTATATAAATAAATTCAGTGTCTGAGAAATTCATTTTTAATCTTTTAGTAACACGAACAATATTTTATCATATGTTTGACATCGCGGGACTGAAATAAAGTCATTACATAAAACTGATAATACACTAGTGTAATAAAGCTTTGACGTCGAAGTCATTTATAGTACACGCGACATTGGTCATATTGACTAGTTTATAATAGTTAAAGAAAGTAGAAGTTTTGATGTTTCGACAGGAAAAGCTAACATGTGATCAAAAGAATGTTACAATAGTGACTTTCCACATTGAATTTATCAAACTCGTTGAATAAAACTGATAAAATGCTTGCCAGAGCTATGCATAATTATTCTATTCAACTTGTTTAATAAATGCAATATGAAGACTCATGTAATATCCTCTATTTAAAGAATGACAGCAACAGAAATGCTTTAATGTTTCATAATGTTTACAACTTGGTGTTTTTGAAAATTAACAAACAGACTTCAGTATGACTGACTATAATATTTCAAGTAATTCCATTTTTTTCAAGACCATCTTTGAATAATTGTATATACATTTCTAGCAAATTTACAGTTTTTTTAACAATCTTTCACTTTTTAGCTCACCTGTCACGAAGTGACAAGGTGAGCTTTTGTGATCGCGTGGCGTCCGTCGTCCGTGCGTGCGTCCGTCCGTAAACTTTTGCTTGTGACCACTCTAGAGGTCACATTTTTCATGGGATCTTTATGAAAGTTGGTCAGAATGTTCATCTTGATGATATCTAGGTCAAGTTCGAAACTGGGTCAGGTGCGGTCAAAAACTAGGTCAGTAGATCTAAAAATAGAAAAACCTTGTGACCTCTCTAGAGGCCATATTTTTCATGAGATCTTCATGAAAATTGGTCAGAATGTTCACCTTGATGATATCTAGGTCAAGTTCGAAACTGGGTCACGTGGGGTCAAAAACTAGGTCAGTAGGTCTAAAAATAGAAAAACCTTGTGACCTCTCTAGAGGCCATATTTTTCATGAGATCTTCATGAATATTGGTCAGAATGTTCACCTTGATGATACCTAGGTCAAGTTTGAAACTGGGTCACGTGGGGTCAAAAACTAGGTCACTAGGTCTAAAAATAGAAAAACCTTGTGACCTCTCTAGAGACCATATTTTTCATGAGATCTTCATGAATATTGGTCAGAATGTTCACCTTGATGATACCTAGGTCAAGTTCGAAACTGGCTCACGTAGGGTCAAAAACTAGGTCAGTAGGTCTAAAAATAGAAAAACCTTGTTACCTCTCTAGAGGCCACATTTCTCAATGGATCTTCATGAAAAATGGTCAGATTGTTCACCTTGATGATATCTAGGTCAAGTTTGAAACTGGGTCACGAACGGTCAAAAACTAGGCCAGTAGGTCTGAAAATAGAAAAACTTTATGACCTCTCTAGAGGCCATATTTTTCATGGGATCTTTATGAAAATTGGTCAGAATGTTCATCTTGATGATATCTAGGTCAAGTTCGAAACTGGGTCACGTGCGGTCAATAACTAGGTCAGTAGATCTAAAAATAGAAAAACCTTGTGACCTCTTTAGAGCCCATATTTTTCAAGAGATCTTCATGAAAATTGGTCAGAATGTTGACCTTGATGATATCTAGGTCAAGTTCGAAACCGGGTTATGTGCGGTCAAAAACTAGGTCAGTAGGTATTAAAATAGAAAAATCTTGTGATGTCTCTAGAGGCCATATTTCTCAATGGATCTTCATGAAAATTGGTGAGAATGTTCACCTTGATGATATCTAGGTCAAGTTCGTAACTGGGCCATGTGTGGTCAAAAACTAGGTCAGTAGGTCGAAAAATAGAAAAAACTTGTGACCTCTCTAGAGGCCATATTTTTCACGAGATCTTCATGAAAATTGGTGAGAATGTTCACCTTGATGATATCTAGGTCAAGTTTAAAGGTGGGTCACAAAAACTAGGTCATTAGGTCAAATAATAGAAAAACCTTGTGACCTCTCTAGAGGTCATATTTTTCAATGGATCTTCATGAAAATTGGTCAGAATTTTTTATCTTGATGATATCTAGGTCACATGTGCTCAAAAACTAGGTCACTATGTCAAATAATAGAAATAACTAGGTCATACTCAGTTCAACACTGGGTCAAGTGGGGATAGGTGAGCGATTCAGGACCATCATGGTCCTCTTGTTATGATATAGTCTGGTGTAAAACTACAGAGGTACACAATATTATATAGTTCTTACACATTCAGACATCTTCTGATTTATTAACAAGAATTCAGACAGTTTTACTAATCTACATTTCCCTTTATACAAAATAATCAATTTCTCAAATTTTCTTGGGCAAACAGTTTGATCTGGTTGCCAAATGGTGAAACTAAATTATGAGCCAGACAAATTAATACAGAAAACACATCTTTCTTCTTAAACAGGTAACTTCAACTGAATGATGCAAAGAATCTTTAAAGCTTTTTTTTAATGTCACAAAACATCAAATGAAGCTGCTACTGTGCAGAGGGATGGTCCCAGGGGTAAAAAAAAACTGTGCATTTTACACTTGTATCTACGGTACATTTTTTAAAATACACGTACTTGATAAACTCCATAGTAGTAGCAATTGTGCCTTCATGACAGCTTCTTTACCGAAATACATGCTCAGAGGTCAATCCTGAGATAAGAGACCACCTGTCTTAAGAGACCACAATCTCAAATTCCCCTGTGCGGTCGCTTAGGACAGGTTTGACTGTATATACATTAATAAAAAAGTTATAGCAAATTTACCGTTTTTTGACAGTCTTTTACTTTTTATGATACAGTTTGAAGTAAAACTACAGAGATTACACAACATTATATTGTTCATACACATTCAGACATCTTCTGATTTATTAACAAGAATTCAGACAGTTTTACTAATCTACATTCCCCATTATACAAAATAATCAATTTCTCAAATTTTTTAGGCAAACAGTTTGATCTGGTTGCCAAATGGTGAAACTAAATTATGAGCCAGACAAATAAATACAGAAAACACATCTTTCTTCTTAAACAGGTAACTTCAACTGAAGGATGCAAAGAATCTGTGGAGACTTTAAAGTTTTTTTAGACTGTCATAAAACATGAAATAAGTACTTTTCCTGTGATTTTGCAATATTAGAGTAAAGATTGTATTCTTTAACCTTTAGCATGCTAGATAAATTGTCACCTGCTGGAAATGTCGTCTGCTAAAATTGTACAGTTCGTTCAATTTGCTCCAAAACTGGAAGAAATATTGTCAGAGTAGCAAACAGCTTAGAACCTGATCAGACGCCGATTTAATCGGCGTCTGATCTGGTGCCAAGCTGTTTGCAAAGGCTGTTAAATTCGCCTGCAGCAGGCTAAGGGTTAATTATTCTGCAGTATTTTGTAATTCTGTGCTGAACTTACCTGTCCTGTGTTTATGTAAGAAACACACTTTACTTGCACTGCTGTTGCAGCAACCTGAAAATACAAATACAAGTATTGTACATAAAATTACCACTTTCAGACCTTTTATTAGACTTAAAATTCCATATCCATTTTCCCCAGAAAAGCAGACAGACAAGTATAAAAGAAAGTCACTTTGTGCGTCAGTTTTGGTCAGGTCCTTTCTGATTCTTGTTCCTCAATAGACTGCATGGCATTTAAGACTGCCAATTATGTCTAATATGAAAATACACAAACTGTTTGATTCTGACAAAACTTTTCTGACAGCCAACAGGTGCTGATTAGGGGGCTTTGGACAGGGACAAGACTGTTTTATTCATTTTCCTGCATACACTTGTTCTTCCAGATTTACTGAGCAGAAACTGCTTTAAGTTTAGAGGTCAATGTGACCTTGACATTGGATCTATTGATTCCAAAAACAATGGGTCATCTAATGACCACAGAAAATCGTCCTACGAAGTTTGACATATAAAGCGTTCTTCAACTGTTTTCAGTCTCGAGGTAACTGTAACCTTCCCTATTGACCTACTGAATCCTCCAAACAGGGGTCATCTATAGCTACTGAACACAAGCAATCATCCTATGAAGTTTGATTTTTGAGAGACCACAATCATGTTCTCTAGTTATTGAGCAAGGGGGTGGGGGGAGGGGCATAAAAATGAATATTAACTTTTATTACATGCAGCAAATTTATCTTCAGAGAACCATTAGAAAATTCCTCCCAACATGTGTCAAGTAATAAGTGTTATTTAAGTGTAATGGCATCCATGCTGACAATGCTCTCAAATCTGCAAGAATATCTTTTCTGTCAGCAGTAACCATGGTTAATTCTCTGTATGATACACAAACACTTCAAGCAGTTTTCTCAGCATTTAATGTCAAAAAATCAAAAAACAATTTTGCAGCATTTTGTAGCTGTTGTGTTCCATACAAATCAGAAACTGCATCTGTAATAAATTAGACCTCCATTAAAGTTGCTTACATTTTTTAATGAATGTAAATTATGTGTCTTAAATCTAGAACCCCAATAATTAAAAACATAATTGTTTGTTGGACAAGGTTAATAGTTTACAGAATAATGTTCCTCTCATGGTTTCCCTATGGCTACATAACTGCAAAACAGTAACTCTACAACTGGATATTCCCATCCGAATCTACAACCAATGACAGATTATTATATTCTAGTCATTGCAAGATATGACATGACTACACTATCCTTTTGGTCATAATGACAATTTTTATAGAATAGAAAAGAATAGAATGAATTTCACTTCCAATTGTGGGTTACACAATATGACATATGAATTAACATCCAGTTTTTTCCTTATACTAATATACAGTAAACCTCGCTTATAAGGAACAGATTGGGACCTCTAAAGATTGTTCCTTATAACCGATGTTCCTTATATCCATATAGCGACCTAGTTCCTTTCCTGGAGTGATAGTAAGGTGAACTGTCTGCATGTATATGACTGAAATAGTGTTGAAACACGACGTTAAAACCTTAACTAAGCCAAAATGTATGTCTGTAAGAATGACCGTAAATTGTGTTTTTTGTGGGTTATTTCTTTTTTAGAGAGCACAACATTATGACTATACGAATGTTGCAGTTACTCCCCTTACCTTGCTCGACTTCATGTTGGGTGAATTGGCATCACTACAAATATAAAATAAATGTTCAGTTTTTTATTTTGCACACACTAGCAACAGTGCTATAATTTTTACAAAACTGGACTGTTTGTCATTGTTGATCATGCATAATTAGCAAATTTATTTAGGATATTTCCATAGTGATGAAACTAGACTAATAATGACCAATATTAAAATCCAAAGGTGACCGTGACCATGACTGATTTTTGTTCACTATTGTTAAAATGAAATACCTAATACATATAGCTCCTGAACATAATCTTGAGTAGAAAACATAAGTATACTATGGTCCATGATATTATATATTTTCTTCTTATCGTATCTTTGAATTAACAAATTAAAGCTCATAGGAATTAAATAATTTGTGCTTATTCATGTGCATGAAAGCGCATGGAAGTGCCGATGTTACTCTTACATCATCAGCAATTTTCCTGTTTATTTCCTGTTTTCAATAATTTTTATTCTTTGTCTGTTTATTTCCGGTTTTCAATAATTTTTATTCTTTGTCTGTTCGCTATAACCGAGAGTTTTTTCATGGAATTTCGTACTTTGGGACTGGAAAAAGTGTTCCTTATAACCGAGTGTTCCTTATAAAAGAGTTACCTTTAACCGAGGATTTTTACATTGAAAAAAGAAGGAATTAGATTGGGAAACTGGAAACTGTTCCTTATAACCAAGTGTTCTTTATATCCGAGTTCCCTATAAGTGATGTTTACTGTAACCAGCTATTGTACATTAACAGACTTTACCCAAGCATACAAAAGTCCATCTAGCACCCCTATGCCAGATGACTCTTGTCTTAAAATCATTTATGCAATAGATTCATGCATTAATTATCTATATATTTTTATGTAAAACTGTATTAACGTCAAATACCTTGATAATTTCTCTTCATTCATTTTTAGCATAGTTCTCAGTTAAGAAATGTATTTACGAAAAATACATACTGTATCTCACACTCCGATTGATAAAAATAAACCCGAACTTGACATTTTTGTGTACCTAGCTTTGAAATATTGTGACATCATTTCCGTTTACCGACATTATTTTCCTATGTTTCATTAAAATATGCTACTACAAGAAAATAGTGCTGTAAAAAAGTCAATCATTTTTTTTTTATCTATTTATGCAAGAAATAATCTATTAATTAGTAACAATCGGAAGCAGATATTCCTATCTGCAACTACGCCGGTGACAGACTTCAATATCTATTGGTTATTAGCTTTGTATCGGGAAATATGCAAGAGTTCAGCAGCGGAAATATTACGCGACTTTAGGAGCGCAATATATTCTTCCGCTAAAGAACGAGTGCATATTTTATAACCTTTTTATTACATACATATCTACACGTATAAATGTAATGTAACTATTATGAATTTGTTCAATAGCCTGTATAAGACTGACAATACTGAAGTAAACAAGAGCACCGCCTACGGGTACCATAGCTTGTCTGCAAGTGCTGGTCAGTATGTAAGAAAAGAGTTATAGTTCAGATTTTCTAAGTACAAAAAGGGCCATAATTTTGAAAAAAAATGCATATCAGAGTTATGGTTCTTGGACTACTAAGTCATCTAATGATGATAAACGTGTGAGCAAAGTTTCAAAGCTGTAGCGCTTATGGTTTTTGAGAAAAGGTGGACCTAAGCAAATATTTTAACCAATGCCAATGCCAAGGATTGAGTGATGACAATACCTCGTAGATTTTTTTTCAATAATAGAATTAATGCAATGACAGTCATTAAATTACATCATGCGCCTGATATGAAATTCAGGCATCAAAATGGAAAAATGTTGACGTTTCCAGTACCAGTGTAACTTAATAGGAAATAGAAATGAATATATTATGTAATAATCTTAAATATAATAACAATAATGTTTTTCAATTTGACTGACATGTTTTCCTAATTCCCTTGAAAGAAAGAAAATGATAAACATTTGAAGCAGAATGAGCTAGGATCTACCTCTGGTCCTTCTGTTTGTAAATTTTTATCGAAGGGTAACTAACTCTGTTCTAGCAGACAAGACAGTTGTGCACCATATGACATGAATTTATTTTTTTTGTCTGTAAATTGTTTCCTATCCAAATTGATTGGCCAATCTCTTTTCAGTCTTCTCGCTAACATATTCTGTCTCAAGAGGTGAAAATCTATCAATTATATATATGTGATGTTATGTCAGGAAAGAAATAACCTTTGGCTGTAGTAGAAATGACTCCAAATGCCAGTATCAATTGATATTATGCATGTTATGGGATATAAAACCTTACTGCATTTCTCTTAACTGCCTCTATTGTTTTATACACATAAATAAATAACTGCAGAAACATGACAGAGTTTCTCTAAGTTCATTCACTATTGGCAGAAGGAAGAATGTCCAAGTTTATAATGCTTCATCCAGAATGTATATATCATTGCACAGCACCGTTTTCCTTGTATTATGCTGTTAATTTTGAACATTTGTGTTTTTCTGATATTGTTTTTTAAATCCTATATTTTTACCATAATTTATTAAACAAACAATATTCAAACTCTTTGAAAAAAAAAAAAAACAACATCCTTATTTGCAATTACTATTAATCATTATTTCCTTCTCAAAATGTGTCATTTGTTACTTAAATAGTTGTCGAGTATATAAGAAGAATTGCTTTCAAACAGATTTTATATATTATGGCTTTTAGCACTTTTTGTCTGCATGTGATAATCCTACATCTTATGATTTTACCACTTGTAAATTTTCATACTTCTTTTGTTTGTTCATCTACTCTTGTAAGTATCTAAAAGTGACTGAAAGCTGTCACTCAAAATATGACATATTTCTAAGAGGATAAAAGAAGTCTAAGGAACTTTGTAAAAAAACTTGACTTAGTGATCAACCTTTGTGAAGTACACCTGGATATATTCTTTTTAATAATATACTTGCAAGTTGGATAAAATTACATAAAATAAGTTGTTACTTTATAACTGTTGGACAGTATTATATATTGTTATTAAAAACTTTGTGTCAGATTTTAAAAAATAGAATACAAATAATTCCCCACCAGTGTGTTGTGTTCTATATTTGGTAATAGAATCAAGACTTAGTGACACCTGATCTACAACCTTACCCTGGCGTTGTTATAATTTGGTGGAGAATCCGGGTACAACACTTTTTAGCTGTTGCAACGATCTTAGTGCCTCAACAGCAGATAAGCGAGTATTCCCCAACAAACACAATAATGAAGAGGATTTTACAGTCACAGATTATGACTTCCAGAAGACTACCATGGAATAAACCATTTTCAGCTGCACACCTAGACTGTGTCAACCAACAATGTAGAAGATGTGGCAGTGACCATGGAAACAATCAATTTTGTAAGGCACTGACCAGAATCTGCTATATCTGCAGACGATATGGACATTATGCAACATACTGCCATAATACAGGCTTTGTGAAAATACAAACAAAACCACAAGTAAGTCAGCTTAAAAACTTTGGGAATCATCATCAAATTTTGAATTCCAGACAAAGCATTGTGAAGTCATCTCAAGGAGAACAAATAGACGTTTTAAAATCAGCAATGTGCTCTATTATGCCCTTCTACAACATAGACAATGCAGAATTAGCAAAAATGGGACCAAAAAACTCTAGCTTAGTGAAACAGCATTGTGCATCAAAGAATAAAACCATAAACAGACAACAGGAAAACAACACAAACACTGATCCACTTTCACAGGAAATTAAAACACTCAGAGACTCTGTGAAAACTCTGGAAATAATGTATTTGGCTGCAAAAGAAGACATGGAAAACCTTTCATCACAACACTGCAGTAACATATTAGATGTTGTCGAAAGAGGCAATGGACCCACAGAATACAGACATAGGAAATTCTACTGCAGTACCTGTGGAAGCAGTGTCTTTCATTATCTTTGTGCAGCCAATAAGAATAAATGCTCACTGTGCAAAATGAAGGGACATTTTGCAGTATTCTGTCCAAGACTCGGAATAAGGTCTTAAAGCATGCCAGGAAAAAGTACACTATGTGAATACAAAAACAAAATTTAAATTTGTGTGATAATTTTCAAATATGACTCAACTTATACTTAAAACATTTGGTACAATTTTTTTAGACACTTTCCTATTTGTTATTTTCATTGTTTTATTTTCTTCAGATCAGAAATTCAACTTTGAGGACAAAGTTATCAAAGCAGAGGAGAGTTATTATGCTGTTAATTTTGAACATTTGTGTTTTTCTGATATTGTTTTTTAAATCCTATATTTTTACCATAATTTATTAAACAAACAATATTTAAACTCTTTGAAAAAAAAAAAAAACAACATCCTTATTTGCAATTACTATTAATCATTATTTCCTTCTCAAAATGTGTCATTTGTTACTTAAATAGTTGTCGAGTATATAAGAAGAATTGCTTTCAAACAGATTTTATATATTATGGCTTTTAGCACTTTTTGTCTGCATGTGATAATCCTACATCTTATGATTTTACCACTTGTAAATTTTCATACTTCTTTTGTTTGTTCATCTACTCTTGTAAGTATCTAAAAGTGACTGAAAGCTGTCACTCAAAATATGACATATTTCTAAGAGGATAAAAGAAGTCTAAGGAACTTTGTAAAAAAACTTGACTTAGTGATCAACCTTTGTGAAGTACACCTGGATATATTCTTTTTAATAATATACTTGCAAGTTGGATAAAATTACATAAAATAAGTTGTTACTTTATAACTGTTGGACAGTATTATATATTGTTATTAAAAACTTTGTGTCAGATTTTAAAAAATAGAATACAAATAATTCCCCACCAGTGTGTTGTGTTCTATATTTGGTAATAGAATCAAGACTTAGTGACACCTGATCTACAACCTTACCCTGGCGTTGTTATACTTGCATCAGACATAAAGACAGAATCACACTTTAATGAATTTGTATTTTATTTCTATTTATTTATTTACAGTATTAGTAAACTGAAACAAAATACTCAGAATAGAAGAGAATGTGAAAACATTTTAGCAGTTACAGGACTTTTTGTTTGTTTGATACTTCTTTGTTTATCAGTTAGATGGTACTACTCCCACAGGATAATTTAATCCACAGCATGTTTATATTATCGTTTGATTGTTATGGTTCTCATGCATCGTTGAACTGAAAAGGTTGTCAATGATAGAAGTTAAGTGCATACTCAGCAGGCCCGTGTCCAGGATTTTTTTGCTGGGGGGGCCCAACCTGGGGTGGGTTCGGGAGGGGTATCCCCTCCCTATGTCGAAATTTTTTTAATATGGCACATGAAAAGATGCATTTTCCTGCTACCTGAAACACATTTAAGGATGCCTGAATGTATCATATATTTAAGGTAAAGTCTACTTTTTAATCATTTCATCAAGTCAATGTATGTATGATTGTACAGACACAACGTATGAACTTAATTTTTCTGTATGATACCCAGGTCTCAGTATATTGGCTCTGATATCTACCAGTCCAATGTATAACCAGCCATCAGTAATAAAGAAGCTAGAGGTTTGAATATCAGCTTTATTTATCATAATAAAACAAACTATATGATTGTCAGCAATAATTATACTACATTTTAATCAAATGAATAAAATTTCATTCATTCTACCCTTTTCTTTCAATCATAATATAAAAAAACTTTTTTCTAATTAAAAAAAATAATATGTGTAATTTCACTAAAAAGAAAGTTATCTAAAACTGCTCAAAATTGATATACAAAATGACATGATTTGTAAAAAAATGATTTACTAAGTTCACAAATAAATAAAAACACAAAAAATATTTTTTGAACTTTTTCTGCATTTTTTGTGTTCTAAGCAAATATAATGAAAAAAATCGTTGAAGTTTTAAGACGATTTATTTATTTGCAAAATGGCCAAATGTTTTTAGATTTCCAACAAAACAAAGTAGATCTATTATGACAATTACTATTAACATCATAGATTTCAAATGACAATGAACTCTTAACTGTACAAACTATAACATCACAGCACATATTTTTATGTATAAAACCCCTCATAAGTAGCGAGTTTTAGATGCGTTTTGTAAGATTTACTGAGAAACTACTTTTAAAACTATGAGGGTTTTAAGTAAGGTTATTTGGAATGTAGGACGTTTTGGCCAGTGGACGTTTTGGCCCGGACGTTTCGGCCTAGGATGTTTTGGCCAGGCATTTTTTGGGGGTAGGACGTTTTGGCCAAAAATAAGTTGTGGTTCCATATCATGCAAAATATGGTCTGGAGATTATTCTAAAGAATGTTATAGTATAAGTGAACAAATTAAACTGATAATAAAACATACTCATGGTGTTTTATTTTTATTTGTTATAATCTTTCTATATGTATACTCGTACATATAACATATACACATTGTATGTGTTTGTGTATATGAAAATATTTGCCATTTACAACAAACCGAAAGAGTTATGAAAATGAATTTTATTCACAATTACATTTTTAAAAAGAATGCTCAATTATACTGTAACATATGATAACATATTAATGTCCAGATCATAATTTGCATATTATGGAAATAATTTCTTTTTGGCCAAAACATCCTACCTCAAAAATTTTCTAGGCCAAAAGATCCTAGGCCGAAAGATCCTAGGCCGAAACGTCCGGGCCAAAACGTCCGTGGCCAAAACGTCCGTCCTCCGGTTATTGGACCCAGTAAAATTGATACAGTAGTTTCAAATTTATAATTGTTGTAAAATTAAAAGAAAGGATAAATATCTGTCAATTTAATAAATTTGGGGAATGTGCCTTAATGTAAAAACAAAATACAAACCATCATAATGTTTCAATTTTCAGATTCATTTTAAGATTTACTTAACAAAACCAACAATGTTATGATCATTTTAACTTCCAAAGAGTAAAAAACAATAGTTTCTCCACTACCCAATCAAGTACCCTGTTTAAAGGCAAAGAAAATCTCCTATATAAGTGACCCCCCCCCCCAAATACCAGACTTTTTAATCCCCAATATACAAGATCCTGTCTGGTCCAGTCTGATAAGGGTCCATAAAACCCCTGTAGACTTGGTATGTAGCCTAATTATTGTCAGAGAATCATAAATTTTATTGCCTACAGGTAAATTGGTTATTTCCTGTGTTTTGCATTTTTGTTAATTGAAATGCTGTTGGTTTTTTCAGTCTTATTTCAGCATGTACATAAAATTGTTTTAATTGATAAGATACTAATTTTGATTGCTCAGTCATGTTGAGTAATGTCCTTGCCAATTAAATTATAACTCTTATAGCAAAGCAATTCTCACTATAAAATAATTATTCAAAACTTAATAAGAGAAATTACAAGTTTGTTTATTCAATGATTATGATCTTTTTATCAAAAGTAACAAAATAAAAACGAAAACAAAAGATAATTGCTGGATTTTATTAGAAATTAAGGAAGCGTTCAGTTGCATTTTTAATAGATAAAGAAGGTATATAGACAGAAGGATGTTATATATTAAAAATGCTTAATTCCTCTTGTGTTGTCTAAATAATGTTAACTTTCTTTTATGTATAATTAAATCCAGCAATAAAGATATATCATTGTTCAAAATACACAATAATTTATTACTTCTAAAAGCTATGTGCCTGAATGCATTTTTTTTATATTTTTGATAATAAAAAACAGCAATAATGAAATGTAATTGTTAAAAAACTTACTTTATTAAAAATATGATAAAACACTGTTGTATCTTATCACTTTTTTTATTTAGCCCTAATTCAATCAAGCTTTCTGAACTCGTTATAAAGGTGAGAACTGATTTGCTATAAAGGTGAGAAATATCACCTGCAATTTATTTACTGCACAGTAGCTATACAGTAACTTATTATGATAAACAGAAGCAAGTCTACCAATGGTCCCGACTTGTGTATTGGCCCTTATCGCCAATACGCAGACCTTATCATCTCCATAGGCCACATACCAGGCATACCAGAATCAGTGTCTTTAAAAAGCAAGTGATCAACAAAGCATGTACAGATAAACTTTTACCTGTAACATGCCTGGGGCAAATTTCCACTACCAGACACGGTTTTATGACTCTTTAGCCTTTGTATTGCTGTCAAATCAAGCCAATATTGCGCTTGTGTATAAATTTGTTAATTGAGGGGCCCATAGTAATAAAAAGCGTAACTAGCCAGCAAGCTGGGGGGGCCCGGGCCCCCTGGCCCCCCACCTGGACACGTGCCTGTACTGTAATGTTATACAAAAATATTTTCAGTATTGAAACATTTTAATGAAGAAAAATCATAATTATCAAACATGTTATTGTTTGAGTTATTGTGCTGGATTTATAATACCGTATGCTTGACTGTTTGTTATCAGTTTGGCTTTACCAAGAACCAGCTATCAACTTTACCAAAAACTTTCCCGATAATCATGTATCTGTGTTAATGGTTTAAACAATTGTGAGTGTCACATGCTTAATAAAGAATAATAACTTAGTAACACTTTTTTTATACCTTCTTGGCTGATATGTCATTTGTTTTGACATTTCTGGTACATGAATGATATCCTATATCTACCAGGTAATCTTTTAGCATATTTTGATAATAAGCCATTGATACAAGTATTTATTTATGCTTTCTTTTCATTATTCCTATAGTTCATTTACCTATTACTTAGCAACACTTTCTTCCATTAAGACAATGAGTGCCACATGCTGACCAATTCTTACAAACAGGTAGATATTTGGTACATACTAGTTCACTGGCTGGTAGGATGCCAAGAAAACAATGGCTTTCAGTGGCAAGAAAATCATGAAATTTTTTTTTTTTTCGTTGTAAATACAATTACAAAACACACTAGCTTTAGGAAAATATGAGATTTCTTTTACAAATATAACAAAAGCAATTTAATGTGGAGAATAATAGACCAAAAGCATGTACAATAAAGTTTTAGAATCATAGGTCAAACAAATCTGAAGTTACTGAGTGAAAACTACATGGAATGGCAAGCATCATCGCATAATACATCCATATGATCACTTCACATCACTGTTAAATAATCCCTACTGACTTTGAGGTTAAAAGTCAAGGTCACAAACATCTGACCAAGAAACTTCAAAATTAGAGGATCCATAGTGAATGTTGTTTTTTTCAACTAGCAGTCACTGTCACCTTAGCACCCACAGACCTCAAAATCATTAGGGGGCATTTATTGCCATCAGCAATGTGCCTAAACAATTAAAAGGTCATAGGTCAAGTCATTCTCAAAATAATAAGAATAATTTTATTGTGCAGAAAATATTTTGGTACTAACTGTCACTGTGACCTTGTTCTTAACTTCAAAGTCAATAGGGATCTTTTACTTCCCAATAGCAAAGTTTGCCTTCAATGTTTGAGGGTGAAAGGTTAAATCATTCTCAAAATATTGAAAAGAAATGTTTTTTGAACTAACAGTCAGTGTGACCTTACCCTTAAACTACTGTCCCCAAAATCAAGATGAGTCATCAACTCCCAATGGACAATATACCTGACAAGTAAGAGGATTGTAGGTCAAGATGTACTAACACTCATTGTAACCTTGACCTATTACCCATTGCCCTTAAGTAAATTGGGATGATGCAGTTCCCATGCAAAATGATAATCTTTGGTAAAGGGGTTCTCAAAGTATTGACCAGAAACAGTTACCTTAAACTTTGACCCACTGACCTCAAAATCAAGATTTAAGTTATACCTAAGATTGCAATTTCCATGCATGATTTGTTTTCCACAGCTTCAACAGGGTTGTTTTGTTACAACATATATAAATGCACCTTATTTAGAAAGGCCCAGAAACTTCCATAATGTTCTGTGTGTGGAACAAAAAGTACTATCTGGACTGTTCTTCCTAACTATTACATTTAGGCAAATAAATGCTAAAAACTAGAATGGGGAAATCCCATAATTCATGTTAATAAAATGAGCTACATGATCCAAAACATAAAATCTAAAAGAAACTGATGCATAAGCAAAAAAAAAAACAATGTATAGCTTTAAAAGCAAATTTACATAATTCTTATAACAAGGTTTCCAAATTTAAAAAGGTGTATGTTTTCATGCATTGAAATATAAAAATGCACCCCAGATTTTGTTGTAAAGTCACCCACTGAAGTTTAATTAATAAGTATATTTTAAGCTTTAAATACAGAATTATTCTCCTAAAACAGATCTTAAATTTCCCAGTAATTAATAACAGTCAGTTTATGGAAATTTTATAGTCTCTGTTATAATAGTGCTATGATTTAAAGTGATTAAATTCCAGTAATTTCAAGTATAAGGATTCTTGTAAGCTCAAGTGTTGAGAAATTATTCTGTTGGAAATTGAACATAATGATTCAAATAAAGATTTGAATTCTACTTTACATTTCGAGTGTTTTAGCTCCTTAAACTGCCATATCATTTTCAGTTATACTTTTAACCTTAAGGGTCTCCTTGTGTAGGCTTTGGTGATGAATTTAATCACTTTTTCAAAAATGTCATGGTAATAATTATGTGGCTGATCAAAGGATATATGAAGTATAAATATCCCATTTTAACATAATGCTATTTTTTTTCCTTTCCTGTGGTTAAAACATTGTATGATTGTACGATTTCTGCATCAGGTACTATAAAGGGTGATACATAGACTGGTCCCAGTCCTTACATTTGCCAGTCATAGTCTCTTCTCATATTTTATGTTAAATTACTTCCCTTCATAGTTATAACATGGTTACCTTTTCTTGCTGCCGAATGTAATACAGCCAGATATTCAAAAGGGAGCAGTCTATAAACAGGGAGCTATCTATAAATGAAAGATATCTGACAAGGAAATACATTAGTATATAAAAAAACAAACTTATTATCAGACTAGTAGCTAGTCTAGGTGATACACAGACTACTGTATAACTGTTTCAAGAAGTACTATGAGTTAACTATAGCATCTGTAGTGTAAATATTCATGAGACATCCATATACATCCTAATAATTTCTTCTACTCTGCAGATGACTGACAACTCCTTCACCTAGGGTAAAAGTGCAAGCTGAATTATCCAGAATAGATTGTTTCTGAAATAAATCAACCTTCATCTCTGATTCACATAAAGAAGCTTGTAGTTATTTGTTGCGAACAAGTTGGTACTGCCTGTTGTTACATAATTAATATACTGTGGAAACATTCTGCTAAGCCCAAAACAAACCAAAAGACAACTGGAGTTTGTTTGTACCATTAAGCTTTCCATATGGAGTTGGGGTGACAAAAGTGTGCCTTAATCCTATCTCTACTATAAATCTTGCATGAACAAGACAAAAACTGCATGTTGATTTTCCCTGTAGACTTCATTACTGCTACTGTATCACATTATCTGTTTTAATTAATTCTGTAAATTTTTTATGCTTTACACCTTCTAAACTCTTGGGAATGACGGAGACAGCAAGTTCAGTGTTGGTTTCATGACTGTTCTCTGCTAACATGCAATTGTGTGGGCATTATTTATGAAAGATGAATTGTATAGTTATTTCTTGCTGAATTAAGCTGAATTAAGTTAAACAAGAGTGTCATGATGACCCTGGATCGCTCACCTGAGTAATATGAGCTACATGTTTTAAATGTCAAACTGATGCTAAAATATTAAGAAAGTAGGTCAGTAGGTCACATTTATGGTCACTGAAAGTCAGTTTTAAGCTCAGCGTGCAAAACTGTACATGTCATTCAAATTTCAAGGCTGTATCTTAAAAAACAAGAAGGTAGGTCAGTAGGTCATCATCATACTCAATGTCACTGAAAGTCAGTTTTAAGATCTGCGTGCACAACTGTATATGTCATCCAAATTTTCAAGGCTGTATCTTAAAAAACAAGAAAGTAGGTCAGTAGGTCACATTCATGGTCACTAAAAGTCAGTTTTAAGATCAGTGTGCAAAACTGTACATGTCATCCAAATTTCAATATCTTAAGAAACAAGGAAGTTCGATAGGTCAAGGTCACAGTCAAGTGATCCCTAATCGCTTGGAGTCATCAGGTAATTATGATTAAACAGTCTAGGAAATATGATCTGATCATTTTTGAAGTATTTTTTCCTATATAACTCATTTATAACAATTGACCACCAGGGTGGGGCCCCTTTTCACCCCAGGGGCATAATTTGAACAGTCTTGTTAGAGATTTACTAGGCAATGCTACATACCAAATATCAATGGCCTAGGCCTTGAACTTTCAGATGAGAAGACCTTTAATTTTTTTCCTATATAAGTCTATGTTAAACTTGGTACTCACAGGGCAGGGTCTCTTTTCACCTCAAGGACATAATTTGAACAATTTTGGCAGAGAAACACTAGGAAAGACAACATACCAAATATCAAAAGCCTTTGCCTTGCAGTTTCAGACAAGAGGATTTTTGAAGTTTCTTTCCTATATAAGTCTATGTAAAACTTGAGACCCCCGTGGCAGGGCCTCTTTTCACCCAAGGGGCATGATTTGAATAATTTTGGTAGAGGACCACAAGACAATGTTATATGCAAAATATCAAAGGCCTAGCTCTTGTGGTTTTAGAAAAGAAGATTTTTTATAATAAAGTTTTTTTCCTATATAACACTAAGTAAAACTTATGACACCCGGGGTGGGGCCTCTTTTCAACTCAGGGGCAAAATTTGAACAATCTTGATAGAGGACCATAAGATGATGTCACATGCCAAATATCAAGGCTCTATGCCTTGAGGTTTTGGACAAGATGATCTTTAAAGTTTTTCCTGAGTTCTGAATGGAATTCAATACTTTGAATAATTTTGAAAGGGGGCCACCCAAGGATCATTCCTGTGAAGTTTGGTGTAATTCTGCCTAGGTGAGCTAAAAACAAAATGGTAAGAGCATAGAAGGCAACCAAGCAAAATGATAGCAGACTTGGTTTGAGTCTGTTCATAAGTGGTAATGAAACGTGAAACTCCTATCATGCCCTCTAGCACCAGCTTAAGCAAATTTTTGATACAGTTGAACGGAGTGTTCTCCATAATCTTAGTCCAACTTTGGAGAGATTTTTTACTGCTGCCGCAATCATGGCACTTAAAAAGTCAATAAAATTTGTGAGAAGATCCTATGGAAGTAATAAGAAGGCAACAAGCAAAATAATGGCAGACTCGCTTTTGACTGAGGCCACTTCTGAACAGAGACCACCTAACTCCAAAGACCACAGATTTCACTTCTCATTTAAGCAGTTGCAGTGTACTACACCTGTGAATGTAGACCACATGCAAGTAGAAATATCCGATCCTCAAGCAACATGTGTACTGAAATTGTTAAGAGACAGGCAGTGTGTTTGCTGCAAAATTAGTAATATACTGGAGAGCAAATCCACCATTTACATCTTTCAAATACTTTTCAGTTCTTTGGATAATTAAAAGGATAATTTGAAAATTATTATCATTATAATCATGTTATTATCATGACTAGCAAAATTAACAGCTGACGGCAACTATAATGCCTTACATATTGAAGATTTATTTAGCATTTGCTGCATTAGCCCATAAACATTTAAAGGGCCAAATTGGCTGCCATGGATAAAAAAAAACATTATTTTTTTATTTTCTATTTTTGGTAACTGTAAAAACTGTCTTAAATGCATTGTTTTTGATTACCTCCCTTTAAGAATGAACTATATTTCATGTGTAACATTAAAAGTAGTGCTACTATCATATCCTTTATGTGGTCAACATAAAATACAAAGCATTATGGAAATGGAAATTACTTTATTTAATTAAAAGTTTTTTTGGCACTTAAATTGTCTCATTTTAGTTAAAATCTGCCACTTTATGATCCAGTTTGTCAAAATATGCTCTGTTTCCAGGCTTATAGTGAGCAATGAGTAGAAATACATTCATTTTTCCAATAAAGTCAACCTGTTCGTATTTACAAAATAATCAGTTAAAAGCCATAAGGGCTCATCAGCCTTCTTTATCCATATACTGTTGAGCCCTTATGGCGTTTAACCGACGTAATAATAATCTTCAAAACCTGATGATCACAAGAAAAAAAATATCTGCATATCTTTAACAGGAACCATTTACTGCATACTGTTTGTTTTCTCCTTTCATGTCATCTGTGGAGGAAGATATGGTGTAATATAAACAGTGTCAAGTCTTTGATAGCTATTTAATTGCTCTGGGGAGATTTTAGAATAACTGATTGTCATCACCCAACAGCATCCAAATTCCCCTGCATTTGCATAGAAAATGCATCTTTTACACCATATCTCTCTGGTATCTGACAAATGTATGTTTACTTGATAGTTTTTTTGACAATTATGTAATTAGGAATGCTATCCCCTGAACTGTACTGATCAAATGAAAAGATACAAGATTAAGGCACCAGTGAGATATTGTAAGACACCTTGTCAGACAAATATTTTAGAACATGTTATGGCAATTAATTCTTTTAGCTGCAAAAATCTTATCTGAAGACATATATTTATAATCTAAGAGTGCTGTGCTGGATTTAGGTTTGTTTGTTTGTTTTGGGTGTAACACCATACAAACCTGAATAACTGATTGTTATCACTTAACAGCATTCAAATTCTCCTGCATTTGTATAGAAAATGCATCTTTTACACCATATCTCTCTGGTATCTGACAAATTTATGTTTACTTGATAGTTTTGTTGACAACCTGTTCACAGAATAGATGAAATTTTGGAATGATACTGCCAGAACAGTATAGTCAAAATGCAGTGATTTAAGTCAAGACAATAGAATGAAATTGAAAGAGTTTTACATGAAATATTTTCAGAATATAATTATGTAAGAATTTTCTTTAGATTAAGAACTGAAGGCATACATTCATACATTCAAACTGCTTCTGTCAGACAAGTGTAAGAAATAATTAATTAATTAAGAATCATGGGTACTGATTTATGTTTGTACCCTATGTAACCATAAAATCTCATTCAAGAGAAATTCTCAAAATTCTTTACTGGCTGCAATGATGATCAGCATCATTCTGCTCATGTCATACAGTATAAAAAGAAATATGAAGTAATTAATCAAAGGGTCATAAAGTGTAAAAAAAGATGAATTCATCAACTCTTAAGTTACTTTTCTGAATGAATAATTAATATGTCCTTTGTAATCCATAGGTGAGAGCTCCAGGTATTGTTGCAGATCTCAATGTTGATGTTTACAGAGCAGAATCAGAGCTATGCAAGAAGTGAACCACCTAATACAATAGGACAGGGCAGTGTATAATGAATATGTGCATATGGACATAAAATAACAGGTGCAAATCTATTTCAATATGAAGAATAATTAAAAACATAAAGGGAAGTAATTCTTATTTAGCTTCTTATTCATGCAGTATTAACAAAATATCAAATAATAATAGCTAATTGCAGAGAACTTGGAAACAAGAGGGCCATAATGGCCCTATATTGCTCACCTGTTATAACTGCACTTAAGGACAAGAAGGTTAAAAACTCATAATCAAGATTAATCAAAGAATCATGAGAAAATATAGTTGAAATTTTCTTAAAGGTACAGATATGTCAAAATACACCTATAAATTTCATGTTGTACCACAGAAAAGTGGTCTCGGTTTTTCCCTACGGCCAATAATAAAAAAGTTACTAAATAAGCTATTTATAGTAATATAAAAGGGAAGTAATTAAAAAAAAAATATTGTCTGTGAACAAAAGAAGGATCCGCCAAATAAAAACAAGAGCACTGCAATGCAACGCAAATGCAGAGCAATATACACACAAAACAAAGTCATATGACCTTTGACCCCTAAGTGTGACCTTGAAGTGAGCCATCAGAGCCAGCTCTGCACATCTCTTCGATAAGGTGAACATTTGTGTCAGGTTCCTTTGAAATCCTTCAAGGGGTTCAAGAGTTACAGAGCAGAAGGGAAATTGCTAACCAATAGACAGACAGACAGACGAACACCGAGGTGATAACATAATACGTCCCTTAGGGCGTATAAAAAGGAATCGAGATCTTATGGTTATACAAGTTGTGTGCAAGTTTGGTTAAAATCAAATCATAAATGAAGCTGCTATTGTGCAGACAAGGTCAAAATAGCTAATTTTGGCCCTTTCAGGCTATAACTCTGGAACCCATTATGGAGTCTGGCCAGTTCAATAAAGGAACCAAGATCTTATGGTGACACAATAGCTAATTCTGGCCCTAATGGTATAAAAAGGAATCGAGATCTTATGGTTATACAAGTTGTATGCAAGTTTGGTTAAAATCAAATCATAAATGAAGCTGCTATTGTGCAGACAAGGTCAAAACAGCTAATTTTGGCCCTTTCAGGGGCCATAACTCTGGAACCCCTTAAAAGATCTGGCCAGTTCAAGAAAGGAACCAACATCTTATGGTGACACAAGTTTTGTGCAAGTTTGATTAAATTCAAATCATAAATGAAGCTGCTATTGTGCAGACAAGGTGAAAACAGCTAATTCTGGCCCTATCAGGGGCCATAACTCTGGAACACATAAAAGAATCTGGCCAGCTCAAGAAAGGAATCAAGATCTTGTGGTGATACAAGTTGTATGCAAGTTTGGTTAAAATCAAATCATAAATGAAGCTGCTATTGTGCAGACAAGGTCAAAATAGCTAATTTTGGCCCTTTCAGGGGCCATAACTCTGGAACCCCTTATAAGATCTGACCAGATCAAGAAAGGAACCAACATCTTACGGTGACACAAGTTTTGTGCAAGTTTGATTAAATTCAAATCATAAATGAAGCTGCTATTGGCAGACAAGGTCAAAATAGCTAATTCTGGCCCTATCAGGGGCCATAACTCTGGAACCCATAATGGAATCTGGCCAGTTCAAGAAAGGAATCAAGATCTTGTGGTGATACAAGTTGTGTGCAAGTTTGGTTAAAATCAAATCATAAATGAAGCTGCTATTGTGCAGACAAGATCAAAATAGCTAATTTTGGCCCTTTCAGGGGTCATAACTCTGAAACCCATTATGGGATCTGGCTGATTCAAGAAAGGAACTGAGATCTTATGGTGACACAAGTTTTGTGCAAGTTTGATTAAATTCAAATCATAAATGAAGCTGCTATTGTGCAGACAATGTCAAAATAGCTAATTTTGGCCCTTTCAGGGGCCATAACTCTGGAACCCATAATAGAATCTGGCCTGTTCAGAAAAGGAACCAAGATCTTATGGTGATACAAGTTGTGTGCAAGTTTAGTAAAAATCAAATCATAAATAAAGCTGCTATTGTGCAGACACGGTCAAAATAGCTAATTTTGGCACTTTCAGGGGCCATAACTGTGGAACCCATAATGAGATCTGGCCAGTTCAAGAAAGGAACCAAGATCTTATGGTGATACAAGTTGTGTGCAAGTTTGGTTAAAATAAAATCATAAATGAAACTGCTATCATGCAGACAAGAAATCGTTGATGGACGGACGACGGGCGAACAAAAAAGCCCACCCTGTCACAGGTGAGCTAACAATAGGAGAAACAAGATTTTTTTTTCATACAAAATTGAAGTAATTTTGATGAAAACACACAATGAAAAAGCTAATGGTCTTTTTAGCAAATATATTCAATTGTAATAAATGAACAAGTTTGCTAATCACAGCATACTGCAAGAGTACAGTCTGACTTGTATTGTGTATCTAAGCTAATTTAGAATTGAATTGGGACAAAACCAGTCATTAGTATTCCTGGTTTTACCAAAGACATTCTCATTTCTCTAGCACATTGATAGGTACATGATCTTTATTTTTAATTAATCAGCATCTTCTACAAACCTGTGGCAGTGTTGGCATTTTGAACTGTGACCAGGATAATGGAACTTTAACTGTCAACAAGAGACAAAAAACAATCAGAAGTTATTGAGAGTAAGACAGTAATTTTGTATCTGCTAGCAGAATATTAAACAATGTTAGAAAAACAGAATTACTTTCCTTCTATAAACACCTCAATAACCCCCCCCCCACCACCACCAACTATTACAGGCTAATTAACAATAAGTTGTGCATTTCTTACCATCTTCAATAAAGTTAATATGTTAATTTAATTTCTAATTATAAAAATAATACATAATTATTATATCATTATAAAATATTATAAACTACACATTTCTTCAACCTTATACAGAATTAAAAAACGTGTTTCTCATAGTCTGCATAAATGTTTGGCAGAGCCCTTTCAGACTAGAACGCCATGTTATGTTGGAATTTACACTCTCTTGTCTAGCTCTTCAGTAAGGAAATACCTTTACTAGTGGAGGATCCTTTTTGGAAGTTAACCTTTTTATAATAAACAAACTTGTTTTCACAGAGATGTGATTTCCCTATTGTAAGAAGCTTACCCTTACAGAAGCAAGCCTCTGTGGCGTACATGCTGCATATTTGCTGTGTATATGTCACGAACACAGTAGTACGCCAGAGGAGTACATTTTACATACACCGCATCCCGCGTACATGCCGCGTTCTATTTCGACGAGTATACAGCATGTCTGCAGGAGGTCACTAGTACACTTCAAGTACGCAGCACAGACTCTGAAAATTTAAGGAGTACACTGCATGTACGCAGGAGGGACTTGTACAAGAAAATAGTACACTGCATGTACACCGCAGATATTTTGAAATTTGTGCAGTACACTTCATATACGCGGGAGAGACTTGTACAATTTCTTTTGGCATTTATACTTAGTTTTTTTTTTATAAGTTAAAGTCTGAAGTAAACTTCATATTGTTGAAAAACGTAGATTCGGGTGAGGGGGTTTATACACCATTGATAAAATACACTTTAATTCCAATTTTCAATGTTAGTTTATTATGAGATTTTGTCTAGTGATGGAAATAAGTCATCAAAGGTATAATTTCTCTCATTCCTCTGGTCTAAAGTCACTTATAATTATAACTGTAAATATTTCATTTCTTGTTTCTATGATCTGTCATTTTCAAAGTCCGAGCCAAAAGTAAAGAATTCCCCTCCCAAGTTCTGACCTAGGCTTATATACAAAAGCAGGTACCCTCCCATATTTGGAGTGTATCATAGTGATGAAAGACAAAGATTACCCCTAATATTTATGAGGATAACCGTTGACTGATGGTACCATCCAAATATGGAGCAACCTCTAACTCTAACAGATCAGACATGTTTACGATGGTACATGATGACAACATACCCTGATAAAATGATACACACTCCAGTCCCAAGCAATTTATGAGGGTAACTGTGAATGACATCTCTAGTAGCAGAGGTCAAAGTTTCACATCAGTAGAATCAATTAATAAATCAACTTTAATAAGACTACTGCTAAATTTACAACACTCCCCCACCCTTAGCTTCTTAATTGTCCCCAATTAAGTTTTAACATTAAAATATAAGTGACTACTGACCAGACTCTTGCTCTCAAATACTATGAAGAAGGTACATAAGAATATGAATACCTAAACTATATTATCACTGAAATTGCTCCTCAATATAAATGATTAGTGTCATGAATAGTAGCAAACATGCTATACTTGTGTTTTTAATAAAACTCATGATTATAGTTCGGAAGAACTAGTGACTAAATACTCTCAAAGTAGTATACATGTAAAATGACATTATACTAATGTATGTATGAAACATTAAAAGTGTAAAAAAAAATCGCCAACTGTCCTAGTAAAACACATGTAAAATAAAATCCAGTGTTGAATTCAGTTCATCTATAGGTGAATATATTTTTGTAAGCACTTTCACACAAATGTTTATTTCACTCACCACTAAGTCCTGGTGCCTTTATTTATTTTAACATTAACACAGTATGATGATAGAAATAGGCACAATTTGATTAGTTTCATTGATATGGTAGTCGTCTTTACCATTTACTAATGTAAGTCCTGGTGCCTTTAATTTATTTAAATTAATTGAAAAAAAAAGGGAATAGGCACAATGTTGGATTTTATATGGCTATGGTAGTCGTCTCTACCAAAGTTTTAAGTCCTGTGTGCCAAGAGCATCTAATTATAACAACAATATGATTTTAATAAATGGCACAAATTTCATATCTGAAAATGAAGCCCACAAATAAATCCATTTCGATACACCAAGGCTGAATGGGATTATTATTACCAATGCAGCCACTAATTAAATCCATACAAAGAATATTTAATCCCTTTGAATACACTTGTGCTGAATGGGATTATTATTACCATTGCAGCCACTAATTAAATCCATACAAAGAATAATGAAATGAATAAGTACACACTTATAATCCAGGACGAATATTAGTTAGCACTTAAAATCCAGAAGGAATATGA
Organism: Mercenaria mercenaria; assembly: GCF_021730395.1. Lineage (NCBI taxonomy): Eukaryota > Metazoa > Mollusca > Bivalvia > Venerida > Veneridae > Mercenaria > Mercenaria mercenaria. The sequence continues at coordinate 89,548,932 of NC_069361.1, forward strand.
ACTTAATCCAAAACAATTAACACTTTTAATATTTATAACTATTGTGCACCATGTTGGTATGGTCTGTATTGGGTACCTGTTCCTAGAACTTCTCCTCACTTGTTGACTGGTACTGTCCAGGCAGGGTTTGGAAGTTTGCTGGAACCCTTTCATTTTTGATTTATGGTTATTTCTTAGACTTCACCATGTTTGATTGCCAATGGGTCGTTTTATTTCCATGAAACGGTTTCAATCTGTCATGATGCACTATTCTGATTTGCCATTTGGGGAAAGTCTTATCTCATACAAAAGGTCTGTGATCTTCCTTGTAATAACATAAGGCCCCTTCCAAATATTAGGGTCAATTTTCTTGCTGATTCCTTTATGTCTAGACTTCTCTAAGCACAAAACTAACTGTCCTTTACTAAAATGTGTTTTTGAAATCCGGTGTCATAATCACGCTTCTGTCTGACAGCATCTTTGCAAATTAGTTCGTGCTATATGATGCGCCTCTGTTAACTTCTCTTGTAGTTGAATGGCATAGTCCACTGAACTATTTATCTCTAAAATGCAGCCAAGTGAAACGTCAACCGGATAATAGCTTTGCGTCCCATCATTAAATAATTTGGCGTGAATCCGGTCGCCTGGTGGACACCATCCTCTGTATGCGGAGGTGATTAAATTAAGATTTTCATCCCAGTTTGTTTGATTGGAGTTTACATAAGTAGATATCATATTTTGCAAAACTTGATTGAATCTCTCTGGTCCACCATTTGCCATTGGCCTATATCCACTGTCCTAGTTTGATTAATTTCCAAATCCGACAGACTTCACTGAACAACTTGGATTGGTAATTTGTCCCTTGATCAGAATGTATGTCCAAACACATACCATATCTGGACAAAAATTCATATACAATCTTATGAGCAACGGTACTTGCTAGCTGATCTCTGGTTGCATAACACTCAGCCCACTTGGTAAATCCGTCAATGACCACGATAATGTACCGATTTCCGGATTCTGTCTCAATTAAGTGGTCCCATTATGTCTGTTTGTATACGATCCATAGGATTGCCGACTGTGTACTCTGTTAATGGTGCCCTCGGTATGCTTTTCGGCCTTTTTCGGAATGCACACTTTTCACAACTTTTGATATGCAACTGGACGTATTCCTTCATTTTATACCAGTGATATTTGAGATGTAATTTTGAATATGTCTTTGAAATTCCTAAATGTGCTCCAGTAATTGAATCATGACAAGATATCAAAAGTTCCTTATATAGTACTCTTGGCACTATCAACAAAAGCCGATGGTCCTTTGCACTGACAATGTACTTTTAAATAACACTCCATCAATCAGAGTTAACAGTCATAATTTAGCCAATAATTCCGCACACTTGGTGAATTCCCTGCTACCTTATCTCTCAGGGTCGTCTGTTTTCTTCAAGCCACGTGTATCACAATTCTAAATCTGGTCTGCTCTCTGTAATTTGGCCATTTTGACAGGAACAATTAACTGTGTTAAACTGTTTGAGACAACCTAAGTTAGATGTTTGCGCTGCATCCTCGGATAATGCAACATGTTCATCCAGTATAGCATTTACGTCCTTGTTCAACACCTCCTCGTTATTGTCACATGAAGCTATTTCCACTTTGTACACCATTTAAATCCAGACTATTATGGAATCGAAGTCGTTGAACGCGATTTCGGAAGTACTTCCCAGTCTGTTTTAATCCATGAAAAGTGTATTGAAACAACCTATCAACTTCATGATTTGCAGCTGCATGAGCACAAAAATACTGCTCCAAAATCCACTATTTGAGCCTTCACTCGTAATATGACTGCCTACTCTGATTCCCAATATTAAAGTTTTTATCGAATAATGGAACAACGTCATTGAATTGTGCAAAATCTGACCAGGAATCGTGTTTCTTCAAACAAGTCTGACACCCCTTACATGGTAAACTTTCAAGTATTGTATTCCCATCATAGCACGACACACCTCTGGTTCACATGGAATTCTGGACAGGCTATCAGCATTGATATGCTTTTTCCCACTACGATGTTCGATTTTAAAGTTATACTGTGACAAAACCTCTAGCCAGCGCGCCATTTGATCAGTAGGTGACTTAAACGACATAACCACCTTAAACTTGAACAGTCAGTCCTTAATAAAAATTCTCTACCCAACAGAAAGTGTCTAAACTGGGTTATAAATGTCACTACGCCAACAGTTCTCTTCTTGTGGCACAATAACGTCGTTGTGTTTGTCAAATGATTTACTCGCAAACATAATTGGTTTTTTCAACATAATCCTGAACTGTTAATCTGACCATTGCATTTGCGACAAGCAACCCCCGCACGAGAAATTGCTACTATCAGTATCCACTATGAAATAAGCCTTCCTCTTTTGGATATGCTAACACTTCTTCGCCTGTCAATGCAGTTTTTAAGTCCATAAAAGCACTATCCTGTTCTGGTCCCCAGAAAACGCTCGACCGCCTCTGTTAAGCGATTAAGTGGTGACGCCCTAGCACTAAATCCCTGATAAAACGTCTGTAATAACTACAAAAACCTAAAAAACTTCTGAGTTCGGTTAAATTCCGCGGCACAGGCCATTCTTTCACAGCTTAACTTTCTCTTCTGAAGGACGTATTCCAGAACTGTCAATTGTGTGACCTAATATATTTATGCGCTTTTGGAGTAGATTGCACTTGCTTGGTTTTAATTTCAAGTTATTTTCCTCCAATCTGGTTAAAATTTCATCTAACCTAAACAATGCCTGATCAAACGTTTCGGCAAAAGTACAAATATCATCCATGTAAATAATCATTGTCCGCCATTGTAAGTTCTTAAACACTAATTCCATACACCGCTGAAATGTATGTGGAGCCCCTGTACGGCCCTGTGGCATAGTAACGTATTGATACAGACCGCCCCTGCTGGTGCCAAATGCAGTCTTTTCACGATCTCTCTCATCCAATTCTATCTGGTAAAATCCTGACAAAAGAATCTAATGAACTGTAATAATTATTTCCTCCCAAACTTTCTAAACAACTGTCAATTCTCGGCAATGGATAGGCACATTTTTTACTTAGATCATTTAAACCCCTATAATCCACAACGACACGCACTCCTGCCTGCGGGTCCTTTTTCCTTACAAAGCATAAAGGTGCAGACCATGGGCTCTTACTTTCTTCAATTATTCCCATTTCAAGTTGTTGTTGAATAATTTTTTCTTCTTGGCCTTCGAACGCTTTTGGCACCCGTCTAGGTGGTATTTTTTCAGGTCGAACATTTTCTGCCACCTCAATTGTATGTCGCACTAATGAAGTACGCCCTAAATCTGTGGAGAACTGGAAAAAGCATTTTATGTTTCTCCAATAGACACTTCAATGCTTCTTTTTGTGACTCATGAGATTTTCAGAGGATCTATGGTACAAGTCCTTTAACCCACTACTCCATTTAGTCATGTCATATTTAATGTCATTTTCACTTGTTTTGGTATTATTGTCCATATTTCACAGTCATTATAAATCGACATTTTCTCTCAATAAATCCTCTGTTTAGTTTCATGTAAATATCCAATAATGACCCTTTTGATAATTTCACTTTTCTGTTAGAGGTGTTAACTAGTCTAATGGGAATTGAATCACCCTGAATTCTCTTGGAGCAATGAGCACACTTCCCATCAAAACATTGTTAGCCGGTTGTTTATTCTCTGAAGGTAAATGATGCCAATGATGAATTAATTGCACGGAATTTATAGCCTCCCAGGTATTACTGTTTCTGAATTCGCTGGAATTGTTACTCTTGACCTTGTGGTCACTCTGACTGCCCTCAAGGGAACTTTTTCAACTAGAGTTTCTACACATTTTCCCATTCAATTTTAATCCCTTTTTAGCACTAAGTTGGTAATCATTTTCATACAAGAAGTCTAATCCAATTAGTCCATCTCATGAATAGGTGCAATTAATACAGTGTAATTAAAAGTTTGACCCGATGCACTAAATGAAATTCACATTGTCCATCTATGGCTAATAAACCACATCCGCAACTTCAAGACGTATTGAAGGGTCAACTTTACAACAACTCAGGTCGCACATCCTCTGGTATTCTATGATATAATGCAGTAGAAAAATTGTAGTACAGGCACCAGTATCTATGACTAAGTTCGCGCGCACAGTTTGAAAAATATTTACAGGCAATATAATGGAAACACCATCCGTATTAGCACTCCTACACTTAATAGTCTTAAATTCGACTTCACTGTTTATTGACCAAGTCTGGGCCGTTAGGCTTGGTCGAAGCTAGTTTTCCGACTTGTTACCTTCCTGAAGGTTTGCCTTACACTCGTCCGCATAGTGACCAAACTGCTGGCATCTAAAACACTGCACATCTTTCTTGGGCGCTGATTTACTTTACGATCCGAGGCTGATCTACTACTTTTAACATTCAGCTGGTTCGCGAGATGATCAATCTTTTGCCTATGTTGATTTCAGATCCCTACCAAATTCTTGCAGTCTTGCTTCTGTTACATAAGGTTCCCTGCCCGTGTCAATGTTCCTAATTCTCGCCCCTCTCACGTCATCTCTGATGCTGGAATAGTTGTCGAGCAATTCTCTTGCCTGATCGATAGTTTTTGGGTCCTGCATCCCAATGAACAAAGCCGCCTGAGAATCCTGAAGTCCCTTAAGAAAGTGCCGAAGGTTTATCGTTTCCCTCGTCTCGTTGTTTGCTGTGGGGTAACCTTTTATTACCAACCTCTTAACCTCTGCCACATATTCAGCCAACGATTCTTTTTCCCTATTGTATTTCCGGTTTTCTAACTCAGCCAGATAGGAGGAAGTGGAGCGCTTTTCCTGAAATCGCATCGCCATAGATGATTTTATCTTCGCATAACTTGACAATTCGTCAGCTCCCAGCTGCTTGAAAGCGTATTCCGCAGCATCACCGCGTAAACTGTTCTTAAGGCGGAACAAACGTTCACTATTGTCCCACTTGCACGCATCAACCATAGCTTCAAATGGGTGAATGAAACTCTCCCAGGATGATTTGCCATCAAAGATAATTTGCCTTGGTAGAGGAACCTCGTATTATCACGGCCTCTCTGTTGATTTTGCTGCCTTGATGTATTGCTGTTTTCATTCGAAGCTGTGTCCCTTTCATTGACTAAATTTCTTATCTGATTGTCTTTTTCCATAGAAATGTCATTGATTCGTTGTTGGTAACTGCGTACTAATTCATCTCTTTGTAAAGTACTTTCCTGTTCATTTTTGCGTAGTCTCTCACATTAAGGTCAGGTTATCAACTTCTGCCGATTTAAGTTTTTGTCTCAAATGTTCAACTTCAGCTAATAATTGTTCATGACTATCATCGTCTTCAGTTGTGACAGAATCTTTTTCGTGTGCTTTTTAGTCCCCCTGATTATCACTTAATTGTCACCACAAATATTTGAATAGAAATATATGTCCAATTTTCTTATAAGCACGTGTATAAGTCCATTTCCGTCGCTGCCACAGTGTTGAAAAACGTAGATTCGGTGAGGGGGTTTATACACATTGATAAAATACACTTTAATTCCAATTTTCAATGTTAGTTTATTATGAGATTTTGTCTAGTGATGGAAATAAGTCATCAAAGGTATAATTTCTCTCATCCTCTGGTCTAAAGTCACTTATAATTATAACTGTAAATATTTCATTTCTTGTTTCTATGATCTGTCATTTTCAAAGTCCGAGCCAAAAGTAAAGAATTCCCCTCCAAAGTTCTGACCTAGGCTTATATACAAAAGCAGGTACCCTCCCATATTTGGAGTGTATCATAGTGATGAAAGACAAAGATTACCCTAATATTTATGAGGATAACCGTTGACTGATGGTACCATCCCAATATGGAGCAACCTCTAACTCTAACAGATCAGACATGTTTACGATGGTACATGATGACAACATACCCTGATAAAATGATACACACTCCAGTCCCAAGCAATTTATGAGGGTAACTGGTGAATGACATCTCTAGTAGCAGAGGTCAAAGTTTCACATCAGTAGAATCAATTAATAAATCAACTTTAATAAGACTAGCTGCTAAATTTACAACAATATACGCGGGAGGGACTTGTTCATTTTCTTTTGGTGTTTATACTTTGAATTTTTTTAGGTAAAAGTCTGAAGTACACTTCATGCAGGAAGGATTTGTACATTTTTTTTTTTTTTGGGAAGCAAGAACTTGATTTCCGAGTAACTTTTATCTTAATAGCATAGAATAGTTCAGATTACCGGTATTCTGAACAATGAAAATTTGCCAAACTATTTGCAATGTTCATTTGTGAAGCTTACATCTTAGTGATTTCTGAGCTGCACCTTGCATGCAGTGTAAAAATATATTCTTTTTCATTTTGAATTAATCCTGGAGCTTTCTAACTTGGATAATTGAAAAGCCTTATTTGAACTTCGTTGCATTACATTTTGTAATACATGAAATAATTACCAAGATAATGCCTCAACAGTGCCCGCCTGAATGAGAAGAATTAATAGCTCTCACTGTAATTTGAATACTCTTAAGCAAAACACCATTCTATCATGTTTTATAAAGGCTTTAATGCTCATTATGTTAACTCATTAAGGCCTCACCAAATTAAAAAGTTGTTCATCGGATTTGCCGCTCGTATATTTTCAGAACGTTTTAGGCTAATTGCGCTCGCCCCATTGGAAAAAATCAATCCAAAATTTTTTGGTGCGCTACTTTTTACGGACGTAAAAGTGTATAAATGCTTATATAATTCCAGTCCTAGATTGTTCTCAGATGGATTTTAATCAAAATAAATACATACTACGCACACATCGTCTGTAATAAATCATAACACTTATATTTAGTTGCATTAAAGTTGTTTCCCCTTGATGCAGTTATGCCATTTTCTTCAAATGTTTACCAAATTACATGCTACAAAAATTGATTTATTTCATTGAAAAGTGGATGAAGAAAAGCATACTAATTTATTTGATAACATCAATCTACATTATTTTGGTAAGGGTAAATACTTATTGATGCATGTCACTTATCTTTTTTCTGGTTTTTTTTCTGTCCAAATGATCAGCATTTGCATACGAAAGTTGGTGGGGTAAAGAATTTACATTATCACAGCAGTTTTGCCACAAGAGTACACAGCTTGTATGCAGCAGGAGTACACAGCATGTACGCCACAGGACTCGGGCCAGGAGTACACAGCATGTACGCCGCAGGGGTAGTACACCGCAGGCTCATTTGCATGTGAAAAGTGTATGTGCCGCGTATATGCTGCGTACTATTTCCCGCATAATAAATTCCTCCAACGTACATCCTGTGTACTATGTAGTCCACAGCATGTACGCAGCAAGTAGTACGCGGCAGAGCTCATTTGCATGTCAAAAGTGTACTACAAACGTACTATCAGTGTATGTGCGGTGTATATCCTGCGTACTATTTAAAGCCCTTGATTTCAGTACACATCATGTACGCATCATATACGCTGTATATACACAGCAAGAGTACAGAGCAGGCCTTTTTCTTCTGTAAGGGTAGGGACTCTAGTCTGGTGAAATACTGTCTCATACTGCTCTCTCAATACTCACACTGATTGATTCCTGTGTATATATCAACAATTTGCACAGATTTCTGAATATTACAAGAATTATTTACTCAAATGACACATGCAAGATCACTAATATTTCTTTGGTGTTAAACTGTATTGTTATATCTAGAAGTGAATGTCAGAAATCTAATCAAAATGTCATGAAAAATAATAATTCAGATAGGAAATAAATATCATAAAATTATATTGATTACAATTTTCTAAATCAGATTTAGAAATTGCTTTTTTCACTGAAGCCTATCTTTAGATTTGGAACAAAACAACATAGATTATTACATGACTCATTGGGTTTATGACAAAACATCAACACGGCATTTCATCAACACAACAGAACATCAACCCGAAACTTAAGCGACACGACAGAACATCGACATGACCAGACACAGAAACAATGCGGATCAATATAGGCCTGAAGGTATGACCTTTGACCCCTAAATGTGACCTTGACCTTGAAGTGAGCCATCTGGAACATGCAGTATGCATGTCGTCTTGATGTAGTGAACATTTGTGCCAAGTTTCTTTAAAATCCTTCAAGCAGTTCAAGAGTTACAGAGCAGACACGAAATTGCTTTGACCCCTAAGTGTGACCTTGACCTTGAAGTGAGCCATCCAAAACATGTGCTCTGCATGTCATCTCGATGTGGTGAACATTTGAGCCATGTTTCTTTAAAATCCTTCAAGCAGTTCAAGAGTTACAGAGCAAACATGAACAAAGTCATAAGACCTTTGACCCCTAAGTGTGACCTTGACATTGAAGTGAGCCATCTAAAACATGGGCTCTGCACATCGTCTCGATGTGGTGAACACTTGTGTCAAGTTTCTTCAAAATCCTTCAAGGGGTTCAAGAGTCACAGAGCAGACACAGAATTGCTAACAGACGGACTGACAGACGGACATCAGCGTCATAACATAATACGTCCCTTTGGGAGTATAAAAAACATCAACAGAATATCGATAAATATCCACAAACACTGACAATGTGTTTTTTTAAAAGTTACCAAGACGGTAAGGGAAGTTTCCCGATGCTCTTAATATAAGTTACATATCACATGTGGTATTGGATGTTAATCGCAACGCCCCTTAATGCGTCTTTCACTCCTCGCTGTTGAAAATTTTCAACAATATTTTCAGTTCTTCTGTTTTTCAATTGCTCCTTTTTTCTTTTAGTTGTCTTGTGTGTGTCAGTGAAGAAGAGATAGCAAATAAGAAAGACAGATAATTATATATAGCCTTTTAATACATTGCACCTAGACCATTTGAATTGGTTATCATACATAATCTTTTAGATGATCTATTTTTAATGACATCGGATTATCAATCAACAACTTCAGTTATCCCGTGACAGGTGGTCGACACAACATTTCGACCAACTGTCATTAGGTATGTAGTCGGGTGGATGTTCTGAAGTGTCGATATTCAGTCGTGTTGATGAAATGTTGTTGCGATATTTTGTCTGTCGATGTTTTGTCGTGCTCCCTACTCACTGTATAAATTGCCAGTCATTCCGTCTCAATATCAAAACCAGTTCAGTCTTGCTATCAAATCCATCAATAGGACATGCTGGACTGTATTTATCACCAGAAATATTTCTGCACTTTTATGAAATTATGCTATTTTGTGTTATTTCATGCTTTTTACACACTTATATCCTAGACAATGTAAAGAGACAGCAATGTTTCAGTCTGATATATTGTAGATTTTGCCATCATAGGAGGTCAATCTGGAATGAGATCTGCAGACAGCAGAATGGTTCCCTGAATTTTACTGCCAATTATTCTATTAGAGTTAGATCATATCTCTAACAATGTCCTTTTCATATTACAAAACAATTACTAAATAATTTAACTGATCATATCATTATTATTATCAGACTTATGAATATTGGAATCATCAGAGTCCAGTTCTTGTTTCTGTACAATAAGATTATATTAAAGCCAGTAGTGGTACGGCTCAGTCAAACTATTTCATGATATAAAACATCCCTTTTGATGTCAAAACAATACAAAATTATACTAGTGAAAATTCTCATCAATTTATTCAATTACAATAAACATCCATTAATGTAGAACCCGAGGTGAAATAAGGTGTAAGAAATATGCAGCAAGGCATGTTTTATTACATGAAAACATTTGCCTCTAATTCCAGCTTTGTCTAATTGAGCATTTCTTACATTTTCATTGTTACATCAGAAACAAGGATGCCAACCATGTTGATTAAAACCAGTAAATAAATTGTTACCTATGTACATCATATAACTTCACTTGTAATGGCTTACAAATCTGTGTTTTTGTCACGGCACCAGCAAAATCATAGGCAACTTTCCAGCTTTTGACCTAAGATGTGGGAATTACTTTATGCATGAGGAGGCATCTGGGAAAAAAACTGACCTTTCATAAGCCAGCTGGATGACTTGCTCACTTGGGAGAATTCCACATCTAAATCGAGGTTTTGAACCAACAGCGGTGCGGGGCAAGTGATTTGAAGCCAGTGCCTTCACCACTCAACCACAAAGGCCCCTGGTTTCAAATATAGAATATCAAGGTGTATTGAAACTGTAATAATTATTCATAGCATCTGAAGTTTCAGATTTACAATACAAGGGAATTTGCTGCCCAAAGGCTATTGTCACAAATTGACATACGGGCCTTATTTTATCTGTAGTGTAAATGCAAGTAGTGCATCATCTTTTTGTAAATTTTTGAGTTATTGAGGTAAATGTCAGATTTCACGCATAAAATACCTCTCATGTTTTTCTGTGTTTCATAACTTAAATTTCCATGTAAATTTTATTAAATTCGGTTCAGTAATAAGAAAGTTGATATTTTATAAACTTCAGTAATTTATGTTTTTATCCCCAAAACCACTATAATGGGCCTCAAATTGTCAATTTAAATTCGCGCCAAAGCAGTTAGATTTCCCGGCTATATCGTGAATCCCGTGAAAATGACAATAGTCATAGCATATGGATTATCTGTGAATCCCATGAAATTTAGTATTTGGCGGGACATTACCCTTTAAATAGACTGGACTAGATATGCCTTGCGCACACCACCTTCCGACATGATAGACGAATCTATGTCTGAATTATTTTCTTGCTAGAAATTTATGCTCGATTGTTGAGGTAAGAAATTTATTTGTTAGATTTTTGTATGATTTTTGCATTACGATTTTTATCTGGTAAATTTTTGTTCATTCTACAGAATTCTGTAACATTTACTTTTCGGCATATGATTTTTTTTGCTAGTTTCGGTATATCAGGATAATTTATTAAATTTTTTCAGACTTTTGTAAATTATTTAGAAAGAGGAATCTAAAACGTTTCGTTTATATAAGATGTTAGATTTATACTGAAATTTGTATCGTGATAATTGTAAAGCACTGTTTCAAAAACTTATGTCAAACATTTTGTTAATTATGGAACGCCATTACTGCATTGTGCTGGTATGTATAAATCTATACGGCAAGTTTAGTACCATGTATGTAATATATTATTGTAATATGAAATTGTGTGCCAGTCTATAGCACATCTAATTAATGTCCGTTGTAGTGTATGGCATTAGATATTATATGGATGCCAACTATCATATAACGTTTGATTTACATTGAATTTTGTTAATTTGTAGTTGTAAATAATGGCTGCAGTTTATCATTTCCATTACTATATTTCTCATCATAAACTTTTCATATCTTTTTCATACTTTAACTTTAGTCTTTTAAGTAAGTAATTTTTGTAATAATGGAAGTAATTAGTGACGTATTTTAATAACGTGACGTATGAACTTAGTAGCACATATATTTTGTATAAGTAGCACGTATTATTTATGGGAGCCTACGGAGGTATGGTGTACCCAAAGGAGCAGTTTTATGCCCTGACTTATTTGTTTTGCTATGGTGCTTACCATATGTTATATATTTTAGCTTCTTCCACCAGACGATTTTACCTGGTGATGTCATAACCCGGAAGTACAATGCCCGAGGTTCACTTGTCTTCACTCGCCTGGATGTGATTTTTCCCAGCGCAGAGCTTTCGTCCCATGGTTGTGCCGTAAACCGCAAAGACGCTGATTTTTGTTATCCTCTGAAGTCAGCTCAGGGATGCAATCAGCTACCACCATAGGGAGCCAATACGGAATCAACATATTCACGGTTTAAAGGGACTTTATTTCAAGATACGTTTTGATATTGTTTGTGCTACTTAAAGTTCGCAATAAAATTAAAGAACTGTACCACGTCACATTAGAATGGAACTATATGAACTTTGTATCTGGTGATACTGAACTTTTATTTTTTTTTCTTATAATCAGTTTTTTTTTTCATATCATCTATTCATTGTAAATAATCATCTTATGTAAATAAATTTGTGAATATTGTAAAGGGTGTTGATTTGTTCTGATGGTTACTGTCGCCGGTAGGGCCATTCCTGCCACAGCTATCTAACAAGAGGACCATGATGGTCCTGAATCGCTCACCTCTTCCCACATGACCCAGTTTTGAGTATGACATCGTTTTTTCTATTATTTGACATAGTGACCTAGTTTTTGAGCTCATGTGACCCAGTTTTGAACTTGACCTAGATATTATCAAGATAAAAATTCTGACCAATTTTCATGAAGATCCATTGAAAAATATGGTCTCTAGGTTTTTCTATTATTTCACCTATTGACCTAGTTTTCGAAGGTACGTGACCCTGTTTTGAATTTTACTTAGATATCATCAAGGTGAACATTCTCACTAATTTTCATGAAGATCTCATGAAAAATATGGCCTCTAGAGAGGTCACAAGGTTTTTCTATTTTTATACCTACTGGCCTAGTTTTTGACCGCACATGACCCAGTTTCAAAACTGACCTAGATATCATCAAGGTGTACATTCAGATCAATTTTCAGGAAGATCCATTGAAAAATATGGCCTCTAGAGAGGTCAAAAGATCTTAATAATTTTAGACCTACTGACCTAGTTTTTGACCGCAGTTGATTCAGTTTCAAACTTGACTTGCTAGATATCATCAAGATGAACATTCAGACCAACTTTCATACAGATCCCATGAAAAGTATGGCCTCTAGAGAGGTCACAAGGTTTTTTATTATTTGACCTACTGACCTAGTTTTTTATGGCACGTGACCCAGTTTCAAACTTGAACTAGATAACATCAAGGTGAACATTCTGACCAATTTTTATGGAGATCCATTCATAAGTATGGCCTCTAGAGAGGTCACAAGGTTTTTCTATTTTTAGACCTACTAACCTAGTTTTTGACCGCACATGATCCTGTTTCGAACTTGACCTAGATATTATCAAGATGAACATTCAGACCAATTTTCATACAGATCCAATGAAAAATATGGCCTTTAGAGAGGTCACAAGGTTTTTCTATTATCTGACCTACTGACCTAGTTTTTGATGGCACGTGACCCAGTTTCGAACTTGATTTAGATATCATCAAGATGAACATTCAGATTAACTTTCATACAGATCCCATGAAAAATATGGCCTCTAGAGTGGTCACAAGGTTTTTCTATTATTTGACCTACTGACCTAGTTTTTGATGGCACGTGACCCACTTTCGAACTTGACCTAGATATCATCAAGGTGAACGTTCTGACCAATTTTCATGAAGATGTCATGAAATATATGGCCTCTAGAGAGGTCACAAGGTTTTTCTATTTTTAGACCTACTGACCTAGTTTTTGACCGCACGTGACCCAGTTTCGAACTTGGCCTAGATATCATCAAGGTGTACATTCAGATCAATTTTCAGGAAGATCCATTGAAAAATATGGCCTCTAGAGAGGTCAAAAGATTTTAATAATTTTAGACCTACTGACCTAGTTTTTGACTGCAGTTGATTCAGTTTCAAACTTGACTTGCTAGATATCATCAAGATGAACATTCAGACCAACTTTCATACAGATCCCATGAAAAGTATGGCCTCTAGAGAGGTCACAAGGTTTTTTATTATTTGACCTACTGACCTAGTTTTTTTATGGCACGTGACCCAGTTTCAAACTTGAACTAGATAACAACAAGGTGAACACTCTGACCAATTTTTATGGAGATCCATTCATAAGTATGGCCTCTAGAGAGGTCACAAGGTTTTTCTATTTTTAGACCTACTAACCTAGTTTTTGACCGCACATGATCCTGTTTCGAACTTGACCTAGATATTATCAAGATGAACATTCAGACCAATTTTCATACAGATCCAATGAAAAATATGGCCTTTAGAGAGGTCACAAGGTTTTTCTATTATCTGACCTACTGACCTAGTTTTTGATGGCACGTGACCCAGTTTCGAACTTGATCTAGATATCATCAAGATGAACATTCAGATTAACTTTCATACAGATCCCATGAAAAATATGGCCTCTAGAGTGGTCACAAGGTTTTTCTATTACTTGACCTACTGACCTAGTTTTTGATGGCACGTGACCCACTTTCGAACTTGACCTAGATATCATCAAGGTGAACGTTCTGACCAATTTTCATGAAGATGTCATGAAATATATGGCCTCTAGAGAGGTCACAAGGTTTTTCTATTTTTAGACCTACTGACCTAGTTTTTGACCGCACGTGACCCAGTTTCGAACTTGGCCTAGATATCATCAAGATGAACATTCAGACCAACTTTCATATAGATCCCATGAAAAATATGGCCTTTAGAGAGGTCACAAGGTTTTTCTATTATTTGACCTACTGACCTAGTTTTTGATGGCATGTGACCAAGTTTCGAACTTGACCTAGATATCATCAAGATGAACGTTCTGACCAATTTTCATGAAGATCTTTTGAAATATATGGCCTCTAGAGAGGTCACAAGGTTATTCTATTTTTAGACCTCCTGACCTAGTTTTTGAAGGCACGTGACCCAGTTTCGAACTTGATCTAGATATAATCAAGATGAACATTCTGACCAACTTTCATAAAGATCCCATGAAAAATGTGACCTCTAGAGTGGTCACAAGGTTTTTCTATTTTTAGACCTACTGACCTAGTTTTTGACCGCACGTGACCCAGTTTCGAACTTGACCTAGATATCATCAAAATGAACATTCTGACCAATTTTCATAAAGATCCCATGAAAAATGTGACCTCTAGAGTGGTCACAAGCAAAAAGTTTACGGACGCACGCACGGACGGACGACGGACGACGGACACTGCGCGATCACAAAAGCTCACCTTGTCACTTTGTGACAGGTGAGCTAAAAACAAAGCCTGCTGTTCAAAATCCATAACAAGCAGATTTCCTGGTCAAAATACCATTTGGTAATATCCAGAACTGCTTGTCAAATGACTGCTTTGCACACATGTGGGACTTTTGGTTGATTGGTCCTAAGCAACTTAACATCATCAAATAAAGAGCAGGTCTACATCTACAAGCAAATGACAATTCTGTATGCTTCCAAGCTGGTAACACCATGAACAACAGGTTTGTTGATAAAAAGGCAACATGACAAAATCCAGAGAAAGGTTGCATGCTGATCACAAGACATTCGGCAAAATCTGCAAAAAAGAGGCCCAACAAGACCTATGAATTTCACCTGAGAAGACCCTTGACCTTTTGACAGAGTTTGGTGAACAGTTGAGAAACCTTTGATGCAGCTATCTAGATGCATGTCTTTTATGGTAGTACCTGGGAAACCTTTTGTGCAGCTATATAGATGTATGCCTTTCATGGCATTATCTGGGAAACCTTTGGTGCAGCTATCTGGATGCATGTCTTTTATGGTATTATCTGAGAAACCTTTGGTGCAGCTATCTAGATGCATGTCTTTTATGGTATTATCTGGGAAACACTTGGGTGCAGCTATCTAGATGCATGTCTTTTATGGTATTACCTGGGAAACACTTTGGTGCAGCTATCTGGATGCATGTCTTTTATGGTATTATCTGATAAATCTAGATGTATCTAGATGTATGCCTTTCATGACATTATCTGGGAAACCTTTGGTGCAGCTATCTAGATACTCAGAAATCTCTGTAAGGAAAAGCATCAAGGTGTGTAATCATCTGGAATATCTGAAAATCATGTAAACAAAATGAAGGCATACAAAAAGCTGTTAACTTGAATATAGCTTTATTTTAAACCATGTTGTCAAAGTCCTCAACACTGGATATTGTAAATACATCTACTTCAACATAAGTCCTGACCAACTGTTAAAAAAACAGGAACGTTTCAAACAAATTATTGGCTGAGAAATATTGCCAGCCTTTTGGGACAATCTAAATTTGTCATTAATACTGTTTTTCAGATCTGGTTCTTTTATTTTTAGTAAATGTTTGCATTAATATACTAGATTTCTGAAACATAAAATGGTTGCTTGCTATATTTTGCACACAACAGAATTCTTTTTCTAGTCATTTCAAACATCATACACTGCACTGTTACTTCTTTTTGTATTACTGTACCAAGTTGTGTGTCTATGTTGTACCAGCAGTTTTATAGCAGTATTTCAATTACTTATCCCAGAAAACTTAAAAATGAAGGAAAAATATTTCTATAACATATATTTTGTAAATTTGCATACAATTAATGCAGTAAACAAGTTTGACATCATAAATTCACTGTTAGGTTTCAATCCTAAAATTAGTTGGAAATATCCTGTTGCTGGAAACAGAGGTAAAAGGAAAGAAATTCTAGTAGTAAAATTGTATCCTTGTTACTTTTCCAACTGAAAATAAATTTAATAATAAAATAATAAAATATGTATGTATGGAGAGAGAGATGAGGAAGCAGTTAAAAGAGGCAGGTGTGCTTGAGCTTTATTTTCCATTTTACAAACCTTAAATTTGTTCTACGTTTTCAAGATGTTTCAGACATCTTCACCAAAGATTGAAAGCTTCCTTTGTTTTTTTTTTTAACTGTGAAGAATATGACTGAAGTTTGTTCTCCTTCAGTGAAGGGTGATTCAAAATAACTTGGCTAGAATGATGCTGAAAGCTTTAAGTTCTTTTAAGTCAAAACGTGAGTGTCCTTGTCACCATCTGATGTATTTTCGTTTTTTGCCCTTTCTTAAAGTATATGAAAAGTGTTTGTCTGTAAAGACTGATCTTTAAACTGCAGACTAAATAAGGCACAATCCGCAGAAGTTTTGGACATGTTTAATAAATTCTTCTTCCCTTGAGTTTAAGAGAAATAACAATTTTGTCCTGGCCCAATGTCAAAATGTTTGGTTTTATGTGTTCAGTAAAAAATTGTCTGCACTGAAATTATTCTTATTAATTACTTGGAAACAGTCAGAGTTTAAAGACAGTCTGAGAAACTGAGAAAAAAGAATTTTGATAAATCAAGCTGTTTTTCTGGTTGTTTTCTCAGGTCCAGTCTTGTTCTTGTTTAACTGGTGTTTATGTGATTTCTATCAACAAAGTGCTGCAAACTTTGGTATATACACTTGCTGTAAAACTAAATACAATGAAAAAATTTAGGCTATTTTTGATAGAATTTCTTACTGACAATAAATAGTTTTGGGCATAGTGATCATAAAAATTGTTAAAAAATTGATGAAATATTCATTAGTTCAGTTTCAGATTGACATGGTTAGATATCTCAGAAAATCAGTTAAATTGAATGTGTCTGAAAACTTCCTAGTCTACCAAGTCAAGTAATCCTTCCTTTTGGTAGTTAATAAAGAGATAAGGTGACATAACAGAAGAACCTCTTGAATAGTGGTGAAGAGCTGGACATTATTAAATTAGCTGGAAAGAATTTAATTTCTGTGACTTGTTATTGAACACAATGGTCTCTTAAAGAGCGAATGAAACTTTTTGCCCTCAATATAGTACAGTGTCTAACAGCACAGACTGTCTGTATGAATGCCCATATGGTAGGTCTATATTCATATGCTGTTATGAGCTGTAATTGAAATAGTCCCATGTATTGCTTCTACTGTTATAGACAAATGAATAAATACTCAGACCTGCAAACAAAATATCTTCTATTAAAGAAATGATGAAGGATGGGAATACATTTTTTTCTGAGTTTTTGTCATCATTGCCATTGAAAACCTATACTGCTCTTATGTGAATCTAAATGTATTTTATCTGAGAAAAAAATCCCACGAAAAACTGTTTAAATAAACAGATCTTGACAACATGTGAGAATTAATGCCCACGATTAGAGGAGTGTTTACTCATGGTGATTTCTTATTTCAATAAATAACTTTGTAGGAAGACTAGTCTGATGTTAGATATGGCAAAAATTATCAGCTGAATCAGAAGTGGTAAAATCTGACAAGATTATAAACAATTTGTCAAGTCCACATGCACTACAATATTTGCATAATTTCCAGAATTTATCTGAATTCTTCCAAGTTTGATATATCAAAATCTGATGATGTCAAAGCAATATGTCAAAGATGCCAGCCAATGGATGCTACCTTTGTTCCTATTTTTTCTGCATTATCTAACAACCAATCAAAACCTAACTGCACTCTTAACACTGAAAATAAAACATATTTATACAGAATTCAAGAAGAAAAGGAATTGAACATTGTTTAAACAAGGTAAAAGGTAAAACTTCAGCCATCTGCTATGTAACCAGAGACTAACTAGGTTCTAGTTAAGAAGGAACTGTTATATTTCTAAATGAGACCATTTTCCACACACTGCCTAAAAGTGCTTTATTAATTTCAGTTAAGAAGTCTTAGTATTCCATTCCTTAAATAAACAAAACATTCTCTGTGAACAGAATGTTTTTATTTTGTACACAGAGAAAATAAAAGATCCTGATTTTACATCTATTCAAGAACATTTAGTATTAAGGTAGAGTCTGACATGTAATTCTGAACCTTTTTCATTTCTCCTGTACCAGTAAAAGTCTCAACCTTTCATTTTGTGGGTTTCTACCTTTTAAAACAAAAACACACAAGATCTGAACCATTTAACTCTTAACCCTTAGCCTGCTGGCGGCGATTGGTTTTGCCTTTGCGACCAGTGCAGACCAAGATCAGCCTGCACATCCATGCAGGCTGATCATGGTCTGCACTGTTCGCTATTTAGTTAGTAAATTTTCAGTGAACACCCCTTCGAATAATAAATGGTATTGCCCAAACTGAATGATGGAACAGTCCATTTTAGAAATTTAGCAGGCTAAGGGTTAACTAAGTGGTAATGCCAGAACTTGCCATTTTGTACTGAACCTTTACTGGCAAAGTCTGATGTCTTCAAGACTAAATAGCAGGCAGCCAACCTGCTCTCAGTTTCAATATTGTCCTTGCCCTTCACCATTTTAAAATATAAAATAATGACTTGAAATCAGGATTTCTTGAAGCAAAATATGTAAAATATTATTCTGAATGTTTCTAGCAACCTCCTATGATTCAAACACCTTGTGTTGGCAAGCTCTTATTTAGTATATAACATAATTACATGTAGTAAAGTAAGCAATTAACCTGGTTTTTGAGTGAGGCTGAAGCTTTTCATCAGTCTAAAACCTTCTAATACTGTGTTAATTAAGTATGTGTTACTTTATATAACCTATTAACACAAGTAATCTTCTAGAAGCCTCAACAGACATACAACATTCACTTGAAAGGGAAACATATTTTTGCTTCATGACAGCATAACTGCTTTGCACTTGCAAGCCAAGTTGACCCTTATCTGGTGAAAACAACCTGAAAACAATGTACTTTAGTAAATGTACGTACATAAGCATGCATTATTCAATGTTTGCTCATTTGATTTGTTTGGGCTTTATGGCACACCAACACAGTACAGGTTATATGGTGACAAACAGGTCAAAACATTTACATTGAAATAAATAAAAAGAAATGAGGAATCAAAATTTTACTGGAATCAAAGATACAGCAAACCAAATCTTCAGACCCTTTTAGTCACCTGTTACAATCATTCATGTGCAAGGCATTGGTTCCAGTTTTCAAGGGTAAGGGAGTGGTTCCAGTTTTCAAGGACAAGGCAGTGGTTCCAGTTTTCAAGGGCAAGGCAGAGGTTCCAGTTTTCAAGGGCAAGACTGTGGTTCCAGTTTTCAAGGGCAAGACAGAGGTTCCAGTTTTCAAGGGCAAGGCAGTGGTTCCAGTTTTCAAGGGCAAGGCAGAGGTTTCAGTTTTCAAGGGCAAGACAGTGGTTCCAGTTTTCAAGGGCAAGGCAGAGGTTCCAGTTTTCAAGGGCAAGACAGTGGTTCCAGTTTTCAAGGGCAAGGCAGTGGTTCCAGTTTCCAAGGGCAAGGCAGTGGTTCAGGTTTCCAAGGGCAAGGCAGTGGTTCCAGTTTTCAAGGGCAAGGCAGTGGTTCCAGTTTTAGTCATACACAAGTTGCTGTCTGAGAGCCACACCAGATTTAGTCTCTATTAAGTCAAGCTATTTGAGAAGTTCACATGGTCTTCTACCACAGACAGTAGTAATTCCTTAGGCTGTGAAACCATTTACTTAAGTTGTTGATGTCAAAGATATACTTGATTATTGATAAAATTTTTTACAACAGTTCTTCGAAAATGGTTACTTTTTAAAGGCTTTGAACTGTCTGAAAGTGTTGCCCCTTTTTGAAGTCCTTTTCCAGAATTCAATAGATAAATTTTCACAGACAATCATGTCAAGCTGTGATTTTAGTCCAGCAAAAGTAGTAACAAGAGCTCATAGAACATGAAATGCCCCCCTTGATGCATTCAGTAATTACACAAGGAACAGAAATTATTTGGTCACTGTACACAAAAGTTCTACTGTTCTGGGTCAATGTGACCTTGACCTTTGACCTCAAAATCAGTAAGGATCATCTGCTGGACATGACAAACCTCCCTATCAGGATTCATGATCCTAGGCCCAAGTGTTCTCAAGGTATCATCCGGAAACTGTTTTAACTGTTCCGGGTCACTGTGACCTTGACCTTTGACCTACTGACCTCAAATCAACAGGGGTCATCTGCTGATCATAACCAACCTCCCTATCAAGTTTTGTGATCCTAGGCAAAAGCATTCTAAAGTTATCGTCCAGAATTGATGTATTAACTGTTCCGGGTCACTATGACCTTGATCTTTGACCTACTGACCTCAAAATTTATAGGGGCCATCTGCTGGTCATGATCAATCTCACTATTAAATTTCATGATCATAGACCTAAACGTTCTTGAGTTATCACCCAGAAACGGTTTCACTGTTCTGGGTCAACCTCCCTATAAAGTTTCGTGATCCTGGGCCCAAGGGTTCTCAAGTTATTTTCAATAAACCCTTTAACTGTTCCGGGTCACTGTGACCTTGACCTTTAACCTACTGATCTCAAAATCAATAGGGGTCATCTGCTGGTCATAACCATCCTCCCTATCAACTTTCATGATCCTAGGCCCAAGCATTCTGGAGTTATCATTCGGAAACCATTCACCTGTTCCGGGTCACTTGTGACATTGACCTTTGACCTACTAGCCTCAAAATCAATAGGGATCATCTGCTGGTCATGACCAACCTCCCTATCAACTTCCATGATCCTAAGCCCAAGCGTTCTTGAGTTATCATCCGGAAATTGTTTAACTATTCTTGGTCACTGTGACCTTGACCTTTGACATACTGACCTCAAAATCAATAGGGGTCATCTGCTGGTCATGGCCAACCTCCCTATCAACTTTCATGATCCTAGGCCCAAGCGTTCTTGAGAAACGGATTGGTCTATGGACCGACCAACTGACATACCGACCGACCGACATCTGCAAAACAATATACCCCTCCTTCTTCGAATTGTTAATTATAACTATGGAACAGCCATTTTATATGAGGTCATGTAATGATGTGTAATATTCTTTTATATTACAAAAATAAGTAGTCAATACAGATATTCAGCTTTTTTCTTTATTTGAATAGTAGTCAATAAAATACAATGAAGAATATTCAACATTGAAAGATATGTTCCAAAAGTTCAGCTTCCTCAAATAATAATTCATAATTAACAACATTTAGACATGGAATACCACATGCTGACCATTGGCTAAAATCAGGTAGATACCAGCAAGTCTGAGCATGAGGTGGTCAATAGTAGCAAGATGTGAAGCAAAAATATAGTTTTCAACAAAGCATTAGAAATAAAGAAATTCTGTCAAGCAACTAAATCTAACCATATGAATACTGTAAAATAAGCCTTCCAGAAAAGGTTGTTGCTCTTGGGATGTTAATTACTAAAAATTGTATGTAACAGGAATAGAGCATATGTAGCACATGTCTGCAAGGTAAAAGTGATCTTGCTCACTTGATATTTAAACTTGAACTCCAATTAGGTTGGTCTGTACAAACTAAAGCATAAAACAAAAGATACAAACAGATTCTTCTGATTTAGCTCTTACATTTGGAAACAAATAATGCCAACTATTAGTTTATGCAGATTTTATCGTTCTCTGTTAAATTGCTTTCATGATTTAAAGTGATTAAATTTCCACATTCTGGTTAAGTTTAAGTGCTAAGATGTTATTCTTTAGGTAATTGAGCATATGATTTCAATAAAGACGTTTTTCTGCTTTGCATTTTCAGTGTTTAGCTCCTCAATGATGCTAGATTTTCTTCCATTATAGCATCTTAATGATTGTTATACCTTTAACGGCAGCTAGGGTGATAAAAATCTTAACAGTAAATGATAACTCAGGCTGGTACTAGAAGGTCATATACAGGATGTCAACTGGTCTTTGGAACATAGTGGAAGTGAAGAGCATTGTTTAGTTTGTTTATATACTGTTTCAGGGAGGCTCCATCCTTTGAATGATGAATAAGTTAACACACTTTATAACCACAGAACCAGTCAGACACTTACGGTTTTCATAATTTTATTTAGTTTATACTCTTTTAGCTTGATTGCAATGAAAACATGCAGTTAATTTGAACCAGTCTCAAGTCAGCTTCCGTTCTGTTGTCATATATATGAGAAGTCAAGGTCATTACCCCACTGGGGCTGGAACCCTCTACCCCCAGGTCGGCATGCCAACACCTAAACCATTAGACCACTGCTCACCCCCCTCCCCTCAACTGTCTAGGATGTTACTAGTTTACCCATTGCATGTTTTATCTTCCCTCCAGACTTAATTTCTGTTACTGTGTCACCTTATCAATTTCAATTAAAACTTGTTATGAATTCTATCAATTTTTTGTGTTTTACACCTTCTAAATTCTTGAGAATTATAGGGAAAGCAGAACTGAGCTTATTTTCGCAGAACTAGAGTGTGCTTATTTTCACATTTAATTAACTAGGTGAACATTATTTATGGCAATGTCCCATTCCTATTTAATACAAGACAGATAAACTAAACGCAGAAGATACATCAAAGTAAATGAACATCCCTTACAAGAAGTTTTTTTTGTCCTATTCACAGTCATAGGAACCATATCTTGTCGAATATATTGTTATATATTACTGATAAATCAAAATACAGAGTTCAAGTTCATAGTATTTAGTTTTGTCTTCTTTAAAATGTCTTATATATTGAACATTTACAGTTTCCATGCATGAATACATGAATATTTAAAACTAAATTAATAGCTTCAATTAATTAAGTGTCCAGGAACTGGTTTCATCTCCTGTAATATCTACAAAGACCAATTTCAGTTATGCCAAGAGATTTTTTCCTGTGCACTCTGTTACCAGCAAACAACAGTCTGGCCACAAAAATAGTAGAAAAAAATACCACTGAAATAAACTAAAGTTTAAAGATCATATTAACTTTAAAATATAGTTTTTGTGAGATATTCAATACTAAAGATATATGCACACAAACAATTATTCAGAGAAGAACGGAACAGAAACTGCACCAAGATGTTCACTAAGATATTCCTGTAGATGTAACATGATTAATTCCAAGAGAATTATACATTTAAAAAAGATACACCAAGTCTGGCAAATTTAATTCACAAAATCTTTAAAATTCCAGAAGAATATTTTTGCATGTTTTTACAGAAACCAATTACTGCATACTGTTTGTTTTCTCCTTTCATGAAGAGCTTCATCTGGAGAGGAAGAAATGGTATAATATAAACAGTGTCAAGGCTTTTATAGCTATTTAATTGCTTTAGGGGAGATTTTAGAATAACTGATTGTCATAAAGTAACAGCATACAAATTCTCCTGCATTTGCAAAGAAAATGCAGCTTTTACACCATGTTTCACTGGCATCCAACAAATTCATGTACACTTGATCATTGTATCACAGAACAGTAAAAAGAGGTATCAGATGACAGCATGCTTGCCTATTTGAAACCCTTCCACCCTAACAGTTGAACAAGAGGGTCATAATGTCCCTATATTGCTCACCTGTTAAATTTGGCCTTGGAATCATCAAAATAAACATTCTGACCAAGTTTCATGAAGATAGGGTCATAAATGTGGCCTCTACAGTGTTAACAAACTTTTCCTTTGATTGGAGTGGTGACCTGGTTTTTGACCCCACATGACCCAGTTTCGACCTTGGCCTAGAAATCATCAAGATAAACATTCTGACCAAGTTTCATGAAGATAGGGTAAAAAATATGGCCTCAAGAGTGTAAACAAGCTTTTCCTTTGATTTGATTGGGTGACCTAGTTTTTGATCTCATATCAGCCGGTTTTAAACCTAGCACAGGAATCATCAAGATAAACATTCTGACCAAGTTTCATGAAGATAGGATCAAAAATATGGCCTCAAGAGTGTAAACAAGCTTTTCCATTGATTTGAACTGGTGATCTAGTTTATGACTCCACATGACCCTGTTTTGACCTTGGCCTAGAAATCATCAAGATAAACATTCTGACCAAGTTTCATGAAGATAGGGTCAAAAATATGGCCTCAAGAATGTAAACAAGCTTTTCCTTTGATTTGATCGGGTGACCTAGTTTTTGATCTCATATGACCCGGTTTAAAACTTGGCATAGGAATCATCAAGATAAACATTCTGACCAAGTTTCATGAAGATAGGGTCATAAATGTGGCCTCAAGAGTGTTAACAAGCTTTTCCTTTGATTTGACTGGGTGATCTAGTTGTTGACCCATATGACCCAATTTTGAACTTGGCATAGGAACCATTAAGATAAACATTCTGACCAAGTTTCATGAAGATAGGGTCTTAAGTGTGGTCTCCAGGGTGTTAACAAGCACCTGGTGACCTTGTTTTTGACACCAAATGACCCAGTTTCTAACTTGGCCTAGAAATCATCAAGATAAACATTCTGTGCAAGTCTGTATCAAATCAAAACATAAATGAAACCTCATAGGTCATAAACTATTAAAACATGTTGAATATGCCATAGCAAAACAAGAGCTGTCTCCATAGGATGACACATGCCCCCGATGGCACTTTGAATGAATAGTTATGGCCGATGTTAGAGTTGAGGACCTTTGACCTACTGAGCTGGGTCTTGCGCGAGACACGACGTCTTACTGTGTCACACATTCATGCATAGTTATTTTAAAATCCATGCATGAATGACAAAGATATGGACCGGACATGCCCATCAATGCACTATCATGAAAAATGACCTTTAACGTCTAAGTGTGACCTTGACCTTTGAGCTACGGACCTGGGTCTTGCGTGTGACACGTTGTCTTACTGTGGTACACATTCATGCCAAGTTATTTGAAAATCCATCCATCGATGACAAAGATATGGACCGGACACGCCCATCAATGCACTATCCTTTAACGTCTAAGTATGACCTTGACCTTTGAGCTACAGACCTGGGTCTTGCGCGCGACACGTAGTCTTACTGTGGTACACATTCATGCCAAGTTATTTGAAAATCCATCCATCGATGACAAAGATATGGACCGGACACGCCCATCAATCCACTATCCTTTAATGTCTAAGTGTGACCTTGACCTTTGAGCTACTGACCTGGGTCTTGTGTGCGACATGTCGTCTTACTGTGGTACACATTCATGCCAAGTTATTTGAAAATCCATCCATCGATGACAAAGATATGGACTGGACACGAAAATTGCGGACAGACCGACAGACTGACAGACCGACAGACCGATAGACGGTTCAAAAACTATATGCCTCCCTTCGGGAGCATAAAAATGTGATTTTATTAAAATAAGCCTTAGAACCATTAAGAAGACCACAGGCATAAAATTGTAATATGTGTATATATTTGTGTATATTATATTTTACAGATATAACCAAAGTATACCCTATAACAAGGAATAATTTATATTTTAGAGTATGTTCACAGTGACCATTACAGTGTTTGCAGACACAATACTATTGTGCTGCACTGTATGACACAGTGTTGTAGGCGGCTTGGTTACACTGATTGCAGTCTAATAGAATCAACAGTCTACAATGCTTCCCTGCTATAACAAGAATTGTGTCCACAAATAAGGCATGCAGGGTTAAATCTAATATGATTATTAAATATTTTCCAGTCAATGAGCAGTATTGTTGTATATCCTGATTGGATTCGGAGAATATAGGATACTATAAATCCAATCAAAATGTCATGGAATATTATAATTTAGACACATAAAGGGGATCATACTGATTACAAATTAGATCTAGAAATAGCTTTTTCATTTTTTTCCATATCAGGACTGATAAGGAGTTTTTTAGGTCCAATTCCAGGAATTCCAGACAAGAGTTTTAAGTCTAAGTTTTGAAATCATTTGATTGATAATGAAGAACAGTGTAATCCTTGGACACTGGTAGAATTTGCTTCCACAACCATTACACTTCTTCTTGCCATTTTAGCAAGTCAGAAGTTGCCTTATTTTCCAGTTATCAAACTGCCATCAGGAAGGGACAGATGTTCTCTGCTCTGTCTCTCAACTTTTGCTTCTTTTACTAGCTTTGCTGAGATCTGTAATTTCAATGAAAGTCATACATACATATTGCATCTTTTAACTTCCTACAAAACACTTTACTTGAGAATTTGGATGTTAACATTTGAGCTGTCAAGCTGACTATATGGTGACACCAAAAATTTCATACATTTAACAAAACTCTTCTCATAGGTTTCCAGGGATCTCTATGGCCAAGTGATTACAGTCTCTTACAGAATCTCACAAAATTTTCTAAGGTTCTAAAAGACCCTTTCCCTAAATATATTTTTAGCTCCACTATTCGGAGAACAGAGGTGCTATTCTACTCGCCCCGGCGTCAGTGTGAGCTTTCTTGGTTAAAGTTTTTCAGAAACCTTTGTTTTTCTGTCATATCTTTGTTACTATTGCACATAGCTGAATTAAGTTTATTCATGTCTGTTGTAGTTCATTCATAAATGTTTTCTCTGATCTGGAACATTTAATTACTGCAAAGAAATGTTGTTAGCCAATGAATATTTTATTGAGAAAACTATTTTCTGACCTTTAACATACTGGTACAGGGTTAGTTTTGTTAGTAGATGAGTGTGTGGTTTGTCTGACTGTCACACTGAGTTAATGCTGGCTGTCTTAGCTGGGTTATTCTACAACTAGCGAAAATTTTGTGTCCCATGAGTTTCTTTACTTGTAAAACTAATAAAAGCATGATTATGCGGAAATATTATAGTAAGTTGCATTAAATAAAGTCAACAAAATATGTTTGCATCGTGTTTTTACTTAAATTCCGCTCTTTTTCAGCTATTCATGGAATATAAAATACATAGGTACCAGAAAAATCCCATGTCCCAAACCCCAATATATAACTTTCAATGTTATATAATGGTAAACATCCAATGTCCATTCTTATTAAAATGAAGTTTTAAACAAAAAAATAGGTCTATTAAAATAATAAACAACACCAAATGCATATCTAGAATAAAAAATATTATTTTTGCTTATTTAAAATTGTCCCAAGGATTTGCAGTCCACTCCGCGACATCATCCGTTTTTATCAAGTATTTGAATGTGTGTACGAAGAGTAAACAATTTCAATGACGCAATGACTGATGACGTCATTTACCTCCATGTGCAAGTTCTTTTTCCGCCATCTTAGAGATGTCAACCGCTGAGAATAACACTGAAGCAGGTAAATATGAGCCGTACCTTTTCTACCTTTCCACTCCGTATATTCATTTTTTGTCAAACTATTGTATATATTGACATGCTTTCAATTTGAAAAAAAACGCCAATTGCAAGTTTTATGTAGTCATAGGCTACATGAAATTGAAGTATGAATTTTCAATACCGTGACATTCAACTCCGTGACGATTATTTTTGTCGCGGTACGGACGTTTTCGTCACGGAATGGAAATATTAACTTCGGTTTGACTATTTACGGCAATAATTAATGCGTTATAAATAAAATATAAAAATGTAGAATCTATGATCCTTAATAATGTGTTCAGCTGTAAAGTATACATGAAATATTAGGGTTAGGGTTGATATATATGATGATAATACTTATCCCATACTTAGAGTTTTGCTTTCCGTGTATTTCTATTCTTTGCATGTCTATGGTGCTAAAGCTATGTACTATGATAATATGTACCTATTTGTGTTATAGCCTCCCCAAGAACAGCAACAGACCTGGCAAAGGAACAAAAAATTCTAGAAGAAAATATTGGCTGTCTGGAGAAATATTTGGACATCCTGACCAAGTATACACCAACTGCAGAGGAGGAGGCAGACTGGCGGGAGGAAATCCAGAACTTAACAGACAACATTCTCAATAACAGGGACACCTTGAAGATTTTTTATAGAGAAGTAAAAGAGATAGCACACAAAGATGCCACTTTCCGGGGCAGAGAGGTCCAGAATATACAGGGAAAAGATGAAGCAGAACCCAGCAAAATACCAAGAGTACCTAGAAAATGAAAGAAAGAGATATGCTCAAAAGAAGGCGGACGGACAGGTAAAGTTGGTGGCCGACATATCGGAAAGAGAGCGCCGTCGGCATCGAAAGTATTGGCGTGAAATGAAGAAAAAACAACCTACAGTGTCACCAGGACCTTCAGTAGACCTAGCCTTAAGTTCAAGTCTTACAGAAAAGAAGAAAATGGGAAGGAAATGGGTCAAAGGTGAACAATCAAAGACATATAGAAAGATGCAGAAATTAGAGCAAGAACTGAAAGTTCAGAAGAAAATCAATGAAAAACTAAGAAAAAGGTTATATAGGGCTAAAGAAAAAAACATTGACCCAAATTCACCAAGAATGAAAGTAAAAATGATATTCAAAGGGCCAAATAGTGCTGAAAAGGCTAGAAAGATGCTGCTGTTTCATAATATACTACTTGAGAGCATTAAGAAGAAATACAAGTTAAACAGGAGTGAAAAGTCAAAGCAAGTAATCACAAAAGCTGTGGTGTGCAACTGACTGCTAAAGAAATATCGTTTGCAGAAGTATGCCAGAGAGACTTTGGAAATCACACACAGGAGAATAAAGGTTGCTATCACAATATCTCTTTCATGCGAAAAACGCAGAAAAACGCCCTTGTAGCAAACATGAAACAGTCTGTTTCTGAGTTTCTGAATAGAGACGATAATAGCAGGGTAAAAGCGGGTAAACGGTCCACAAAAACTCAACATAAAGTAAAGAAACAAATACGTTTGTTAAATGACACTATGAAAAATTTGCATATGAAATTCCTTGTAGAAGAAAAGAAAAGCATGTCCTATGCCATGTTTTGCCGTCTCAGGCCATTTCATATACGACTACCATCTGAAAAGGACAGGGAGACTTGCTTATGTCGCAGACATGAAAACTTGCAAATGAAATCAAGGTGACTTAAGGAAGAGCATGTGTTGCAAACAGAAAACATTTCTGATATAATGAAGAAAGTTGTGTGCGATACATCCAGTAAAGATTGCATGTATCGCGTATGCCCTCGCTGTAAAGATAAGCGGCTAGATCTCATACAAGAATCTGATGAAAGCAAGATGGTCAATTTCTTTGAGTGGAAAACTAAACGTGTCGAGGTAAAAATGTCCAATGGTGAAACAAAGATGACATCAATGACTGTCAAAGAAAAGGACACGCTTTCATTGAAAGTTTTGTGTGACGAGTTTGACAAGGAACTCAGAAACTGTTGTCAACATGTGTATAACATTGAACACCAATATAAAGCTATCCGTGAATTGAAAGATAAGCTTACAACACATGATGTACTCATACATGTTGATTTTTCAGAGAACCTAACGTGTAAGTACGAGTCCGAAATACAGTCGGTACATTTTGGCGCGTCTCAGAGACAACTGTCACTACACACAGGAGTCATAATACACGGCATCTCAAACTCAGTCCTTTTGCTCAGTATCAGACAATCTTTCTCATAACCCAATGGGAATATGGGCACATGTTCGACCTCCCTTACAGAAGAAAAAGGCCTGCTGCGTACTCTTGCTGTGTACATACAGCGTATATGATGCCTACATGATGTGTACTGAAATCAAGGGCTTTAAATAGTACGCAGGATATACACCGCACATACACCGATAGTACGTTTGTAGTACACTTTTGACATGCAAATGAGCTCTGCCGCGTACTACTTGCTGCGTACATGCTGTGGACTGCATAGTACACAGGATGTACGCTGGAGGAATTTAGTATGCGGGAAATAGTACACAACATGTACGCGGCACATACACTTTTCACATGCAAATGAGCCTGCGGTGTACTACCCCTGCCGCGTACATGCTGTGTACTCCTGGCCAAAGTCCTGCGGCATACATGCTGAGTACTCCTGCTGCATACATGCTGTGTACTCTTGTGGGGAAACTGCTGTGATAATGTAAATTCCTTACCCCACCAACTTTCGTATGCAAATGCTGATCATTTGGACAGAAAAAAACAGAAAAAAGATAAGTGACATGCATCAATAAGTATTTACCCTTACCAAAATAATGTAGATTGATGTTTTCAAATAAATCAGTATGCTTTTTTTCATCCACTTTTCAGTGAAATAAATCAATTTTTGTAGCATGTAATTTGGTAAACATTCGAAGAAAATGGCGTAACTGCATCAAGGGGAAACAACTTTAATGCAACTAAATATAAGTGTTATGACTTATTATAGACGATGTGTACGTAGTATGTATTTATTTTGATTAAAATCCATCTGAGAACAATCTAGGACTGGAATTATATAAGCATTTATACACTTTTATGTCCGTAAAAAGTAGCGCGCCAAAAAAAATTTTGGATTGATTTTTTCCAATGGGGCGAGTGCAATTAGCCAAAAACATTCTGAAAATATACGAGCGGCAAATCCGATGAACAACTTTTTAATTTGGTGAGGCCTTAATGAGTTAACATAATGAGCATTAAAGCTTTTATAAAACATGATAGAATGGTGTTTTGCTTAAGAGTATTCAAATAACAGTGAGAGCTATTAATTCTTCTCATTCGGGCGCTGTTGAGGCTTTATCTTGGTAATTATTTCATGTATTACAAAATGTAATGCAACAAAGTTCAAATAAGGCTTTCAATTATCCAAGTTAGAAAGCTCCAGGATTAATTTAAAATGAAAATGAACATATTTTTACACTGCATGCAAGGTGCAGCTCAGAAATCACTAAGATGTAAGCTTCACAAATGAACATTGCAAATAGTTTGGCAAATTTTCATTGTTCAGAATACCGGTAATCTGAACTATTCTATGCTATTAAGATAAAAGTTACTCGGAAATCAAGTTCTTGCTTCCAAAAAAAAAAAAATGTACAAATCCTAAAAATATTCAAAGTATAAACACCAAAAGAAAATGAACAAGTCCCTCCTGCATATATGAAGTTTACATCAGACTTTAACTTATAAAAAAAAAACTACCGGTAAGTATAAATGCCAAAAGAAATTGTACAAGTCTTTCCCGCGTATATGAAGTGTACTGCACAAATTTCAAAGTATCTGCGGTGTACATGCAGTGTACTATTTTCTTGTACAAGTCCCTCCTGCGTACATGCAGTGTACTCCTTAAATTTTCAGAGTCTGTACTGCGTACTTGAAGTGTACTAGTGACCTCCTGCGTACATGCTGTGTACTCGTCGAAATAGTACGCGGCATGTATGTTGCATGCGGTGTATGTAAAATGTACTCTTCTGGTGTACTACTGTGTTCGCGGCATATACACAGCAAATACGCAGCTTGTACGCCACAGAGGCTTGCTTCTGTAAGGGTAGCTTCCTTTATACTTGATATTCATTTATTTTAGCTCAATTACTATGTGAGCTTCAAGTTTATTTCTAATATGAGTAACAATGCATCAATCATCACAACAATATTAAGCTGACGTCATGTAGACATGATATTTAGCACCATGTACGCTTGAGAAATAGCGCCTTCAGATTTTACTTCAAAACATGTTTAAAACGAAATGTCACATAGCATAATTCAAATAAGTCTTAAGGTTTAGCAGTATATCACAAAATAACAGATATTTTTAGTAAATAAATAGCATATTAACACACAACTTATCTATCCAATACATGCTTTACTGTTCTGTCCCACAGAGTTGGATACTTAAAATATTCTTAATGAGTTGTCCCCCTTTGAATAAGAATGTCATTTGTAAAGAAATAAATGTAAACAATTGCCAAAAACGATGTTTTACCTAGTTATGTAAAGTTTAAACACTCGCACGATGTTGCAAATGCATCAAAACTAAGAAATGTAACAGCTTCTTCAAAATGGAGAGTTTTTAAAGGCGCTGAACTGTCCAGAAGTGTGGCCCCTTCATGCAGTCCCTTTCCGGAATTCAATACATACCTAAATAAATTGACAATGGTTTTGTAGAATAATATAAATGTTTTATATGCTGTTAAATTTTCGTGTAAAACAATGCTTTCTTTCTATGATTTGATGACATTCGAACTTTTTTCTCCGAAACATGGACCTATACCTTAAGGATGTATGCTAGAATTCGGGGCGAAATTTTTCCAAATAATAGAATTTCTTCAAACTTTGGATATTGAATGACAATGATATAAGAAACAAATATATGCAATAAAAATCATAGGTCACCGGTATTGAAAAAGAGTTATCTGTCCTTGAAAATGTTATTTTCCCCAAAAAAGCCATTTTCCCCCAAATTTCGCCCATCTCGTATACAGGGAATTCTAGCATATGCCTTTAATTAATTTACACACACAAGGTTATTAGCTGTGCAGAATAATTTGCCATCGTTTGCACCTTAATGGAACTATTACCATTTCCGGTTCTGCACTCATCTGGTTATACGTTGTAAGAAATAATCATTATGCCTAACACATAACCACCCATCATGATCATAAATAAATAGTATTAAAACACGGTTTTGCTATGAATTATTTCTAAATGGAACCACTCTTGAGTCTGCATCCTGGAAAAAGCAAGTACTGGTGTCATAATCTGAGTCTTGGAAAGAATCGTCCTCAACATTTCTCTCTTTTCTGTAGATTATCTTGGAAAAGTTGATGTTTTATGATACCCAGTATGACTTGGGATCCTGTAATGAAATGATACATTATTTCTGACATCCTGGCCTGAACAGCTGTATCAAATTCTGCAAGTCTTGCACTATATCAGTCTAACCGATTTACTTTATTACTCTTTTTCTGTATTACATTTATACTGGTACTGATGATAAACTCGAACAGAAAATGCGGTTTTTTACCTGTAACTTTTTTATTTCTGCAAATTGTTATCAATGGTTGGTATCAAAATAAAGCTTAGCTCTTACTGAATAATTGACATGATTTAAATAGATATTTACTGAAACTTTAGTAAGCAAACTCACAAGAAGTGAGGCCCTGAAAGGGGTATGTAAAAGGGGGACTATACGAACGTTGACTGATGATAAATTTGACCACTTTGTCATTTAAAAAAAAATCTCCGTAGTATTATATTGAAACTTTCCCAAAAATGTTGCAACAGTCATTCCCGATCAAGTAATGAAAAGTGACCCATTGTCAGGCCTTCATGTATTGACAGTGAGCATGCGCAAAAAAACATCCCCTTCCCCAGTATTTTTGGATAAATATTTTTTAAACAGACAAATGTAAGTCATTTATTTATACAGATTATTTACCAATTTTGTTTTTGTTTACACCAGTTGGTGTTGTAAGTGGTTGCTATTAGACGGCATGTTCAGTTATATAAGAAACCAATTGCAATTGAATAATTTAAAGGTGGCCAACTTTATCATCTGTTCGAATTTATCGTCAGTACCAGTATGTAGATTTTGATGTCTTTGACCAGAATAACATCAGTTTTTTTTGTAACCAGTGAAGCATACACTGATAAACTGTGTTAACTGCTTTACCTTTCAATATTAAACTGTAACTCAGAATATAACCATTAGTTTTGCAGATAGTTTATGTTAATTGTCTCATCAGTAACCTTGTTAGTTCTAAGAAATTAAAACAACAATTGGACATTAATGATCCCAGCACTTTCTAATCTATGTTCATCTTTGCCAGTTCATAAAATATTCATTGAAAGTGTAAGCCCCCAAGTGTTCATATATTATCCAGATTAACAAGATAGTAATTGAATTAATGTTGGTCTTTTTGCAGTCCTTTGAGAGATTATTTCCCAAGATGCTGTAGGGTTTGACTAGACACTGAGACTATGTTTGAAACTACTGAAAAAAAAAGCAGATGATGAAGTCAGATAGTGACTCAGACTAGAATGAAGGTAAACCAACAATGTGACAATCTTCTACAAAGTTTGCCATAAATGGTCCATACAACTGTAAAATTGACTTTTATTGAGTGATTATCTACTTGACACGTCCTTGATTTTGTGTATATGTATTTTCAAACACTGTCATCTTTATTTAAACATACTGGCATTTTGTGCATGTACATAGTGGAGCAAAAACTTATTTGTAGAAGTTCTGCCATATATGCATTTATCTGTAAGATATATTCTGTATGCATTTCTTACATCTTTATGACTGCCATTTTTAGTTTTTGTTAAAACTTTTTGAAGCACTCAAGTATGAGGAAGAAATACAAGTCACATGTAGAAGCCAATATTTCATTATTAATATAAAGCTTAGGGCATGGTGTGGCAATTCAATTACCGCTAAGTTAAGGGTTCCTGGAAGCACAGAGTACATGCCAGAGCCATTCATTGCAAAGTAGGCCTGCCACAAGTATAAACTGTAATGGAAAGAGTTTTCTCTTGGTTGTGTTCTAAGCCCCCTCAACAATGGATCAACTTATAGATATTTGATTTTAAGTGACTCCGAGAGTAAAGCTAAAGGACAAAAATGGATTTCTACAACATTGTCCATTCCGACATTCTGGTTCTTGTTTATTGTCCAATTGATTACAGATATCATGACTTTGGCCTAAATTTTGCATGCAACCATAACTAAAAAGGTCATATGGAACTAACTCAATTTCCATAGGCCCACACTGTAATGTTTCCAGTCATGGGCCTTTCCTAACATTTAAACTTTTGATGCCACCTGCTCAGGATGAAAGAACTATCCAAGAACTATCGAAAAGCTGCAAGAAATGTACATGTTGACCGTCACTTTTAGGCACTTTTTTCTCTTTGAACTCCTTTTTCCCATAGTCTGGAAGTGAATTTCTTTTATTTTTCATGAAAATGCGACACTGATAAAACATGCATATTTCTCACACAAAATGCATCATTCCATATAATTTTAGCCAGTAAGCATGGATTAGAGTTTTAATTTATGAAATAAGTTTTCAAACACATCCAACATATTTTACACCAATGGGAAATCAATTTACATGGTAAATATACACAGCGGAATACCATATACTTTTTCAACCAATCAGAAACCTTGTGAGTTACTTCCAGCTGACCATAAACAAAAACAAACAGGAGGGCTATGTTGATCCTCTGTCACATACATACTTGATTATTTGACCTTGAATATATGACAAACTGTATACAGCTGGTGAGACTCTTCTCTTATCAGACAGCCAGTGAGATATGAGTGTCTTCTCTTATCAGACAGTCAGTGTGTAAAGCCTTTCTTCTCTTATCAAACAGCAAGTGAGATATGTGTCGCTTCTCTTATCAGACAGCCAGTGAGATATGCCTTTCTTCTCTTATCAGAAAGCCAATAAGATTTGCCACTCTTCTCTTATCGGACACCCAATGAGATATGCATTTCTTCTTTTAACAATCAGCAAGTGAGATATGCCTTTCTTCTTTTATCAGACAGGCAGTGAGATATGCCTTTCTTCTCTTATCAGACAGGCAGTGATATATGCATTTCTTCTTTTAACAATCAGCTTAGTGAGATATGCCTTTCTTCTCTTATCAGACAGCCAGACTGTAATGCCTTTCTTCTCTTATCAAACAGCCAGTGAGATATGCCTTTCTTCTTTTAACAGTCAGCAAGTGAAATATGCCTTTCTTCTCTTATCAAAAAGGCAGTGAGATATGCCTTTCTTCTCTTATCAGACACCCAGTAAGATATGCATTTCTTCTTTTAACAATCAGCTTAGTGAGATTTGCCTTTCTTCTCTTATCAGACAGCTGATGAGATATGCCTTTCTTCTCTTATCAGACAGCCAGTGAGATATGCCTTTCTTCTCTTATCAGACAGCCAGTAAGATTTGCCACTCTTCTCTTATCAGACATCCAATGAGATATGCATTTCTTCTTTTAACAATCAGCAAGTGAGATATGCCTTTCTTCTCTTATCAGACACACAGTGAGATATGATATGTCTTTCTTCTTTTAACAGACAGCCCAGTGAGATATGCCTTTCTTCTCTTATAAGACAGCCAGTGAGCTGTGCCTCTCTTCTTTCATCAGACAGTAAGTGAAATATGCCTCTCTTCTCTAATCAGACAGCCAGTGAGATATGTGTCGCTTCTCTTATCAGAGGGCCAGTGAGATATGTGTCGCTTCTCTTATCAGAGGGCCAGTGAGATATACCTTTCATCAGACAGCCAGTGAGTTAGTCTGCATTCACCTTCAGGTCAAGTCAAGATAATGGCAAGAAATACACTGCACTAAGAAGTTTTCCATTAAAACCCACAGTTTACATCACAAACATGGTATACTTTGTCTTTCAATTTCTTGAAAACAAAATGAAGTGACCTATACATTTTCTTGGTTATGTTATATACATTTTGTCGAAGTCAACAAATAAGCAAAACTTCAGGAAAATCTATCTACAAGAAGGGAACTTTAAAATATGACTTTAATATCTTTTTTTGATTATCTTCATATGTAACTCCATTTAACACAATCTGGGAATCAACATCCACAGCTAGTGTTAAGGGTTGACTCAAGTGGATTAAATAACATTCCAAATTTTAATGGTTTTTAATCCCAAATTATGTATTTTAATATAATGAATGGATTGCCTGAAGCAAATACACCATCTTTTCCAAGTATTAAGAGCATGTTAAAGTGCTTGAAATATTGCACTACATTAAAAGGTAACAGTTTTAAGCATATATAAACATATTTAGTTGTTGTTTTTCAATTTATCTTTAACCTTTAGCCTGCTGGCGGCAAGTGATTCTGCCTTTGCCACCATTGCAGATCAAAATACATAATGTGCAGGCCTGTCATGGTCTGCACTATTCACTATTCAGTCAGTAAATTTTCAGTGAACACCCCTTTGAATCATAAGTGGTACTGCCAAAATTGAATGATGGACCAGTCCATCTGAGAAATGTAGCAGTCCGTTTGAGAAATGTAGCTGGGTAAAGGTTAATTAATATAGCTTCTACTGTCCTCTTATGTAGTGCAATATATCATAATCTGCACCCTGAAAATGTTTATGATAAAAAACAGTGATTTGATAAAACACTTATAGTACCCTGTTATTGTTTATTGAATTGTAACATACCATTATGCAGTTTACAAATTACTATCAGAATGGGCATGAACTGAAAGGCAGTCAAATTGATCCTAGTAATAGTATTCATAGACATTTCCAATAATCAGCCTCAGTGGTATATTGTAAATTGATTGTGACAGTGCACAGAGATTACATTATCACACAAAGTATTAAGTCAGCTTAATAATGTCTGTAAATTAATTTTCCTTAATTAATTCCTTCTGTGAATTACAGCTCTGTGAACAGAATTGTACAGAGAAATTCCCTACATCTATGGCAAGCCAATTGTCCAATAATTACATGAACCCTAGTTCACGGTCGAAAAACTAGGATTAACGATCGATAAACTAGGTTTTTCGAACGTAAAAC
This sequence comes from Mercenaria mercenaria, assembly GCF_021730395.1. Lineage (NCBI taxonomy): Eukaryota > Metazoa > Mollusca > Bivalvia > Venerida > Veneridae > Mercenaria > Mercenaria mercenaria. The sequence goes on from NC_069361.1 coordinate 89,586,533, forward strand.
TGGGTTTTTCGAATACTAACCTATATTTTCGAGTGAAAACATAGGATAACACCATGAACCATAGGTCACGCTTGTAAATGTGAGTTCACGATTGTAAAGCCCAGTTCATGGTCGTAAACATAGGTTCACGTTCGTAAACTATGGTTTACGACGTGAACCGGGGTTTACGAGCGTAAACATAGGATAACGATCGTAAACATAGGATAACGACCGAAACTCAATCGAGAAACCTAGTTTATGAAACGTAAACCATGGTTTAGGGTCGATATATTAGGACTATAAAATCAACAATGAATTTCAGCATGAACATTGGTTTACGGCCATGAACCTATGTTTACGGACGTGAACCTATGTTTACGACCGTGAACCATAGTTTACGGACCTGAACCTATATTTTCGAGCGTGAACCTATGTTTACGAACGTGAACTTGGGTTTACGAGCGTGAACTTAGGTTTACGTTCGATAAACCAGGTTTTTCAAATACTAACCTATTATTTCGAGCGAAAACATAGGATAATATTGTAAACCATAGTTCACACTCGTAAACGTAGGTTCACGTTCGTAAACCCAAGTTTATGGTCGTAAACATAGGATAACGACCGAAATTCATAGTTCAATCGAGAAACCTAGTTTATTGGACGTAAACCATGGTTTACGATTGATATACTATGATTATGAAATCAACTATAAATTTCGGCCGTAAATGTATGTTTACGGTCGTGAACCTATATTTACGAGCGTGAACCTAGGTTTACGGCCGTGAAATACAGTTTTACCTTCGTAAAACGGAGTTTATCGATTTGTAACTATATGGCAAGCCAATTGTCCAATAATTACGTGAACCCTAGTTCACGGTCAAAAAACTAGGATTAACGATCGATAAACTAGGTTTTTCGAACGTAAAACTAGGTTTTTTGAATACTAACCTATTTTTTCAAGCGAAAACATAGGATAACGCCATGAACCATAGTTCACGCTCGTAAATGTAGGTTCACGATTGTAAACCCCAGTTCACGGTCGTAAACATAGGTTCACGTTCGTAAACTATGGTTTACAGGCGTGAACTGGGGTTTACGAGCGTAAACATAGGATAACGATCGTAAACATAGGATAACGACCGAAACTCAATCGAGAAACCTAGTTTATGAAATGTAAACCATGGTTTAGGGTCGATATATTAGGACTATAAAATCAACAATGAATTTCGGGCGTGAACATTGGTTTATGGACATGAACCTATGTTTACGGACGTGAACCTATGTTTACGGACGTGAACCATAGTTTACAGACCTGAACCTATATTTTCAAGCGTGAACCTATGTTTACGAACGTGAACTTGGATTTACGAGCGTGAACATAGGTTTACGTTCGATAAACCAGGTTTTTCCAATATTAACATATTTTTACGAGCGAAAACATAGGATAACGTCGTAAACCATATTTTATGCTCGTTAACGTAGGTTCACATTCGTAAACCCAAGTTTACGGTCGTAAACATAGGATAACGACCGAAATTCATAGTTCAATCGAGAAACCTAGTTTATCCAACGTAAACCTGGGTTCACGAGCGTAAACTATGGTTTACGCCCGGTATCTGATGTTTTCATTCGAAAATATAGGTTAGTATTTGAAAAACCTAGTTTTACGTTCGAAAAACCAAGTTTATCGATCGCTAATCCTAGTTTTTCGACCGTGAACTGGGGTTCTCATAATTATTGGACAATTGGCTTGCCATATACATCAGCATAGATTAAATAAGTAGCCAGAGATTGCTTAAAGTAAAAGCCCAGGTCTCCCTATACTACTGCATGGGGAAAGATGAATTGGTAATATCAGTCATGTTCTGAGATAGACATAAAGAAAAGTTTAACATCATTCATATTTATATTTGTTATCAAAATTGGAAGAGAAATCATCTGAAATGCTTTTTGCTGTTAGGATCACTGTGATCTTGACTTTTGACCCACTCTCCCCAAAAGCAATAGAGGTCTCCTACTGACCAAAGCAATCATTGTACAAAGTCTGAAAAGTGTATTCAGTTCATGAGCAAAAATACATTTACAGTCTCAGATTAGTTTGGCATTTGTTCTAATACAATATGGGTCACTGACTGACCACAGGTAAGCATTCTAAGAAGTTAAATGGCAAAATACAGCTTACTGACCTTTTTTGATAGTTTCTTCAGATCAAGAAAGTTGTAATGCTAAACAACCGGGTTATTAAGCACCACAACAAGCATGCACATGTACTCCAATAATGACATTTAAGGGCACATTACTCAATTCAAAAACATTCAACAGAGAATTGCCCACAATATGCAAAACAAACCTTGGTACACCTTCCTAACAAGTTATAGTTGAAATCCTGCAAGTAGTTTCAGAGGAGTAGTAATGGTCAATCTTCTGTAACAGACAGACAGACAGGAGTAGTCAGGTCAATCTTCTGTAACAGACAGACAGACAGACAAAACGTCAGACACTAACACAGAAAACAAAGTGAATTATACGGGCAGACATGATAACTTAAGTATGTCATAATTTGTATTAAAAACAATGTTGTTTTATTTCTACTGAAATAGTTTTTGTGACCTCTGATATGCGAAAAAACATTAATTCAGAAACTGCTTAAAAAAGAAATATCTATCTGTTATAATATATCTGGCTACAAGAATGTTACTTGGCAGCTGGTAAAACAGGGTCTTGTTTTCAGCAGCAAATAAAATGGCACTGTTTTTGGTTGCGGGTTTATCCCGCTACCAAAGTTAAAGTGTATTTCTGACAACCATAGCATCTTTATTTGATTCCAAATCACATCCAAAGGATGTTCATGTGCTACACAAAATAGTCCCATTCATTAACAATGCGGATGAATTATCAATGAACAAGCAGTTCTTATTCAGCCTGTATCCACTCCCACTGACCATTTAGATTATACAAGATCTATCAATGATAAGGTATTCCAGCCTGTGGTTACATCACAAGCTGGGTCAGGCAGAGTTCATCTTTGATATGAGACCAATTAAATTTGTATTTGTTTCTCATTCATGTATATTCATAGACTGGCATTTAAACAGAAAATAAATCTACCAAAAACCCGCAGCCATCAGACATTTCAAGGCTTTGATTCTTATTACAGCTGGCGAAAAGGAGAATTTCCTGCAAGAATGCACTTAAGATACACTTTCACCCTTTTATCAGGTGAGTACATATCTGTGGTCATGGAATTTCTTGTGGGAGAGATACTAAATACAAGGCTAATCTGCTGATATATTCTATGATTAGAGAGGGTCATAGTTCTCTCTAAGAATTTATCAGTTGAAAAATGTTTTTTTAAAAAGATTTTTTAATTCAAGGGTCATAATAAATGATTAGCACTCACAGAAGGTAAAAAGGCTCTTGCTAGGAGCCTGATTGTACTTGCAATGCTCAAAATGACATCAGGAGAACTTGTGACAGGATGATACCCATTAATTACCTGGAACAAGTTTACACTCTTTTTCTGTTATGGTTATGAAACTAAAATCCATGGACAGATCAGTAGTATTTCTGAATCACCCATACAACATGCAAGCCTATATGGAACCATATGGGCTGTAACTGGCCAAATGTTCCATATGGGTCCCAGATTAAGTATTTGTCCATATTGGATCATTTTGGGACCCGTATACTATGTCTCTGCAATGCAGTATGCCATTACATTAATTTTAAAGATCAGTATTCTCACCAGTATAAAAAAAATGTTTACATAATTATTTTCATCACATTTTAAATATATTTTGTTGGAATTTTAACACTTGTTTCTAGTTCCAACAAAATCCGATTCTCTCATATTTCTAATATAATTGTAGTTTTGCAATTTATTTTCTTAGAAACATTAAAGTTAATCACAAATATGTTATATAGTCATATTGACATTACTTTTTCCTCTTTACAGGATGCTTTTAGAAGGAAGTTTTGAAAGAGTGCCTTGCGGTGCAACAAACTGGGTGGGTGGCATAAAACAGAGAGTCAATGTAGATCCTGAAACAACTAGCTAGGGGAGCACCAACCAATGTAACAGAAGCTGATCAAGTGAAGAAAATGTCAATCAGATACAGGACCCAGATAATACAAGAAATGCCCCAAACTCCCACATTAGACATGATATTGAACCCAGAAATGTCCCACATGGGAAATAAGATATGGGACCCAGAAGGAGCCCATATAGGTCCCATATTGTATATATCATAATATGGTAACCATGCCAAAACCAGGTCTGTAAAAACCACCTGGACCCCATATATGTCAGTAAGATATGACATACAAATGTTCCATATAGACCTGTGTAATGGGCAGGAAGTTGTGGAAATAACTCACAGAATTTATTATGTACTGCTGAAAGAAAATTAATGTTTTAGCAGAAAAAGATAACTCTTGTAACAAGTGAACTGCCAATACAGAATAAACATGAACATAGTGAAGTAAAATGTAAATGTCATTTAGTTTCTTAAAGGTTCTTATAAAGTAAAAAACTTGTATACATGTGGACCAAATGCAAGGTGTTAAAGAGATGATAAACCACCTTTTTGAACTAATTTCCTTTATATTCTGTCTGTTTTCACATGAATATAAACAGACAACTTAATGGCCAATAGATAGATTTACTACTGTCAGTTCCTTTTTATAGTGCTACCTGTTACACAAACAACTTCAATAAAACCTATAAAACATTAAGCAGATTAACTTAGCTTGCTCAAAGTTTCAAGGACTTGAGAAATATAAACAAAATCTGTAACACCTACCTAAGGCCATAAATATTTGACACTTATCCAGGGCCACAAGATGTGAAAGACCTAGTTATGCTTTACATCTACCAAGAGCCATAATTATAATATATAACAAGAGGGCCATGATGGTCCTGAATCGCTCACCTCTTCCCACATGACCCAGTTTTGAGTATGACGTCATTTTTTCTATTATTTGACACAGTGACCTAGATTTTGAGCTCATGTGACCCAGTTTTGAACTTGACCTAGATATTATCAAGATAAAAATTCTGACCAAATTTCATGAAGGTCCATTGAAAAATATGGTCTCTAGAGAGGTCACAAGGTTTTTCTATTATCTGACCTATTAACCTAGTTTTCAAAGGTACGTGACCCTGTTTTGAACTTTACCTAGATATCATCAAGGTGAACATTCTCACTAATGTTCATGAAGATCTCATGAAAAATATGGCCTCTAGAGAGGTCACAAGGTTTTTCTATTTCTATTTTTATACTTACTGGCCTAGTTTTTGACCACACGTGACCCAGTTTTGAAACTGACCTAGATATCATCAAGGTGAACATTCAGATCAATTTTCATGAAGATCCATTGAAAAATATGGCCTCTAGATAGGTCAAAATATTTTAATAATTTTAGACCTACTGACCTAGTTTTTGACTGCAGTTGACCCAGTTTCAAACCTGACCTAGATATCATCAAGATGAACATTCAGACCAACTTTCATACAGATCCCATGAAAAGTATGGCCTCAAGAGAGGTCACAAGGTTTTTTTATTATTTAACCTACTGACCTAGTTTTTTAAGGCACATGACCCAGTTTCAAACTTGACCTAGATATCATCAAGGTGAACATTCTGGCCAATTTTTATGGAGATCCATTCACAAGTCTGGCCTCTTAAGAGGTCACAAGGTTTTTCTATTTTTAGATCTACTGACCTAGTTTTTTACCGCACATGACCCTGTTTCAAACTTGACCTAGATATCATCAAGATGAATATTCAGACCAATTTTCATACAGATCCCATGAAAAATATGGCCTTTAGAGAGGTCACAAAGTTTTTCTATTATTTGACCTACTGACCTAGTTTTTGAAGGCATGTGACCCACTTTCCAACCTGACCTAGATATCATCAAGATGAACATTCAGACCAACTTTCATACAGATCCCATGAAAAATTTGGCCTCTAGAGAGGTCACAAGGCTTTTCTATTATTTGACCTACTGACCTAGTTTTTGACCGCATGTGACCCACTTTCGAACTTGACCTAGATATCATCAAGGTGAACATTCTGACCAATTTTCATGAAAATCTCATGAAATATATGGCCTCTAGAGAGGTCACAAGGTTTTTCTATTATTTGTCCTACTGACCTAGTTTTTGAAGGCATGTGACCCACTTTCGAACCTGACCTAGATATCATCAAGATGAACATTCAGACCAACTTTCATACAGATCCCATGAAAAATTTGGCCTCTAGAGAGGTCACAAGGCTTTTCTATTATTTGACCTACTGACCTAGTTTTTGACCGCATGTGACCCACTTTCGAACTTGACCTAGATATCATCAAGGTGAACATTCTGACCAATTTTCATGAAAATCTCATGAAATATATGGCCTCTAGAGAGGTAACAAGGTTTTTCTATTTTTGGATCTACTGCCCTACTTTTTGACCGCATGTGACCCAGTTTCGAACTTGACCTAAATATCATCGAGATGAACATTCAGACTAACTTTCATACAGATCCCATGAAAAATATGGCCTCTAGAGAGGTCACAATGTTTTTCTATTATTTGACCTACTGACCTAGTTTTTGAAGGCACGTGACCCACTTTCGAACTTGACCTAGATATCATCAAGGTGAACTTTCTGATTAATTTTCATGAAGATCTTGTGAAAAATATGGCCTCTAGAGAGGTCACAATGTTTTTCTATTTTTAGACCTACTGACCTAGTTTTGAAGGCACGTGACCCATTTCGAACTGACCTAGATATCTCAAGGGAACTTTCTGATTAATTTCATGAAGATCTTGTGAAATATGCTCTAGAGAGGTCATAAGGTTTTCTATTTTAGACCTACTGACTAGTTTTTGATGGCAGTGACCCAGTTTCAAACTTGACCTAGATATCATCAAGGTGAACATTCTGACCAATTTTCATGAAGATCTTGTGAAATATATGGCCTCTAGAGAGGTCACAATGTTTTTCTATTTTTAGACCTACTGACCTAGTTTTTGAAGGCATGTGACCCAGTTTCGAACTTGACCTAGATATAATCAATATGAACATTCTGACCAACTTTCATAAAGATCCCATGAAAAATGTGACCTCTAGAGTGGTCACAAGCAAAAGTTTACGGACGGACGCATGCACGGACGGACGACGTACACCGCAAGATCACAAAAGCTCACTTTGTCACTTTGTGACAGGTGAGCTAAAAAAGATACAATTATGCTTTATCAAAGTTTATGTTACACCTATCCAGGGCCATAAATATGGGCCACAAAATGTTCAAGACATAGTTGTGCTTTACATCTAACTTAAAAGATACAATTATGCTTTACACCTATACAGGCCATAAATATTTGACACTTATCCAGGGCCACAAAATATTAAAGATACAGTTATGCTTTAGCCATAACATTATATTTAGTTGATATAAAAGCCAGCTCCAGTGAGCAGAACTGGATGTAATTAGATTATGCTGTTAATGTATCTTGGTTATTTAACAACTCATTAGATTTTTAAAATTCTTCTGTCTTTAGGTTTTCGTCAGTTTGAAAGGATTTGTTTTTAATAACTTCAGTATTAAATACTAGTTTTTTTTTGTCTGCATAGCAGAATGGCATATTTATGCTAGATTAAATTAAAATTAATATCAGGGGTGAAATGGTAACATATAATACTTTGATATTACAGTGTAACATCCGAAAACTGGACCTTCTGAAAACCGGAAACCTTTGAAAACCGCACAAAACTCTAGGTCTCGATTTTTTCTGTTCTTATTTCTATATATTTTTAACTTCTGAAAACCGGAACTTCCGAATTCTGAAAACCCGACGATTTTTGAAGGACTGTTTATATTTCAACACTAAAACTGACTTCCGAAAACCAAACAGTAAATTTTTTGCTGGTTTGAAAGTGTCACCTGTTACTCCAAAAACGCTGTCAACTTTTTCTTTTGTTTATCTATCAGCGGCCCACGTTTATTTTGACACGCTAGATAATCACAATGATCATTTAATGCAAAAGTTTTTTTGTTTTGTTTGTTTTGGGTTTAACGCCGTTTTTCAACAGTATTTCAGTCATGTAATGGCGGGCAGTTAACCTAACCAGTGTTCCTGGGTTCTGTACCAGTACAAACCTGTTCTCCGCAAGTAACTGCCAACTTCCCCACATGAATTATCAGAGGTGGAGGACTAATGATTTCATTTAATGCAAAAGTAAAGAACTATTGAGTTATCACATTCATTCTTCTTGTGAGACACAAAATTTAACATTGGCTAACGTTTTACAATCATTAAACATGTTCTAAAATTCTAAAACCAGGATTAGAACAGGTTCCAAGCATATCAGATGGTCAGTGCCATTAATGCATATTATCTGATTCTTAATGGGACATCATGCTGACAAGATAACAAGCCTGAAAGTTCCAAATCAAAATTGATTCTCCAGCTACCCCTTGTCCTATAACTATAATTTTGATCTCTTTTTGTTGGTTTTAGAGTGACAGTTTACACGTCAATAAAATTATGTAAACTTAACAAATAGCTATATGTATGCATTTTGCACAACAAACTGGTATAATTATGAGAAATATATTTCCAGTTGCATTTATTTGCTAGAAAATAATTTCTCAAATGAGAAGGTAACAGAAGCACCACAGTGTCTCCTGTTATAATATTGACTGATTATCATTAATAAATACAATATTTATGGCAGACTCACATACTCCAGTTGGAGATTTATTCTAGCTCAGTACAATCTTCATAATTAAACCAAGTCTAAGAGTAATTTAAAATAGGTTTAAAATGTATAATAACATTAAGCAGGATCAAATAAGCTTTTGTAAAATATATATTTACAATTCTTAATCATGTTTCCGAGTGTTGCCCAATGTTTTAAGACCATCATTTAATGCAGTACAAATTAAAGTCTTACTGAAAACTGTCTAAAACTTTTTTTTTGTAATAATGGCTAACCTCAGGTAAAGCTTTGAAATAAAAGAAATAAAATTCAGATGCTACAAGCAGTTCCATGTTTGCTAACAACTTGCAGGATTTCTATTGTCAAAACCTTTGACACTACTGGGGACTTTCTCAACAAAATGCAGAAGACATGCAATACTTGGTACAACAAGTCTTTGATGTAATTTACAACTTTCTTAGGGTCACTTTGTTGGTATAATGAATTATCTTGAACTTGGACAAATTTTTGAAAGCATAAATATAGGTATGACTCCAATCTGCCCTCAGACAATTTCTGGTATAGTCCCATGTCCATCTCTAGTAGCATTTTTCTTCTAAGAGGGTATCAAATAATACTAATGAATTTCAAATACTGTTTATATATGAGTTACCAACATTTCTTAAGTGTTCACATTAGGACAAGTTCCTAGAAAATGGACTTAAAGGCCGACTTTGGTTGTCCAGGGAAACTTTTGGATGATTGGCACATATCGTTAACACCTTTGAACATTATTTCCATAGCCTTATTTAGAACAGGAGAACAAAGTGTCACTTTAGGATGTTAGAAGGTTAGAAATGTCACTTATCTTACTTCCTAACATTATGCTATTGCTGTTCTCCCTAGAAGATGGTTCTTAGAAAAAAGGCAAAGACCAATTCAAGAATAAAATAGAACATTCTAATTTAAGTCAAGATCTGTTATGTTTCTTACAATAACACTCAGAAATGAATGACATAATTAGGTTAATCAACTTGTGTTGTTTTGGAAACCAGGAACTGCCAGCTTTGATTTGGTATTATTCATATTTTTTGTTAAAATCTGTTAAATTGTCAGTTTGTATTTTTACCAAGTATTGAAATCTGTAGAATTTACAGGAGTTCTGTCAGAAATGTCTGCTTTACCTTAATTGCTAGCAGAAAATCTGTCTATGATATAGCTTTACACCAGTCGACGATAGGAATACATCTAAAATGTTTGTAAAATGCAATGCAATATGAAGTAAAATATATATGTTTGTTTGTTGTCCATGTATTTTGTGCCACAACAATACAGTTCAAATTCCCGTTTTTAATGGATGCATGAAGACCACATTTCTACAGACTCAGAAAAACCATCAAACTTTTGTAAGACAGCTGGATGACTTCTTCACAACAGACACAAGTTGAAGGCAACTCCCTTAACCAATTGGAGGAGGAAATTACAAATGAGTACATAATTATTTGGCGGTGTCAGTGGAGGAATCCCCTGCTGGCTGAAAACAAGTGTAGGGGACTCAAAGCCATCCAACTTTTGTCTGGTCAATCATAAACTTGGTCATACATTTATGAATTTTATCTTGAGCTATGATTGAAGGTGATAAATACCCCAAGACCTTGCTTTGGTGAAGGAATGGTAAAACATTGTGATCATGACCTTTGACCGTCAAGTGTGACCTCACTTTTGGACACAGTGACCACTCTTGATGTGACCAACAATTTAAGCTAATTTTATGAAAATCCTTCCAGTGTTATATAATACATGGAGTGGACACAAAATATAGTTATTTGATTTTTGACCACTGAGTGTGACCTTGAACTTGAGCTGAGAGCAACTGAAAATCAATTAAACAGTCTGAAATCAGGAGTTTTGACCTCTCACCTCAAAGTGACACAATTTATGGAATTTGACCTTTGATCTTTAATTGTGACCTTGACCTTAGACTGAGTAACATGGGTCAAGCATGATTGTTATTGTATTATCACTATAAACATTTTTGTGCAATTCTTTGAAAACTGATTTGGCAATCCAATATAAAGTTGCTAGAACTTTGACCTCCCAGCATGATCTTGAACTCTGACCTAGTGAGTTGTGTTGTGATTTCTTGACATTGTCTCCTTGAGATAAATAACTGCTGCTAGTTTTTTTTTTTATCTTAACTGGGCTATAAACTTTTAATACATGAATGGAAATTCAAATCAACTTGCACAAACATTTACCATAGCAAGAATTGTTGCCTGCATAAGAATTAGACACCTTGCTCAAAGCTCAGTGACCCTGATCAAAATTTATTTTTCTATTTTGAACTGTATATCAAGGAATATCATAGTTTAACATAATGATTAAGTTTCCCTATTGTCTTTGGAAAGGTCAAGATCATAGGGACCCAAGTTTTTTGTACTTTGCTGACCTACTGATTATTTTCATCAGAATTACTTCCCTTTCTAATAATCAAGTATGTTTTTTTTAAAAAACACTTAAAAATGTTATTGTCTTAACATACAGAAACATTTACAGCAACTAACAGCTGTAGATGCAAATGACATGCATTTTTCATATATATCCATTCTTCATTTAGGATTTGAATTACTTCCTTTTAACATGAAAAAAAACACTACATGTTCAATGCAAATATATCTGACATCTAAAAATATTTTAAAGGACTTAACAATTAAAGATAACAAAAATAATAAGTGCATCCTCAATTATATTGATTGTATAATTAGATGCATATAAGCTTTTTTTTAATGTACAAGCACTTAACTTAATTAACGTTTCTCCAGTAGACTTTCTCAAAAACTAAAATTGTCATAAAATTTAATATCCTTTCATATGAAAAATATTCATTGCTATGTTTTCCATTTTCTTAAGATTCAAGTAAAGTCTTTTGAAACAACCCCTCGAGTGAATTTTTGTTTTAGTTTTTTACATCACATAGGCCTTGGTCTATCATAAAGAACACACCAAAATGTTCACAATAAGTAGAAGAAACTTTCAAGACAGGTTATTCAATTTTGAACAACACATTTTGTCTTATATCACATGTGCTTTGATCATGTTCATGTTCTATTTTGTAGAAGATATCAAGCTTTTTCAAAAGTATTTTGTCATTACTTTTATAATCATTGTGTGTCTAACATATTTGTCCAGGTACTCCAGGAGTTGAAAGTGTTAGAAACCATGTACATTTCAACAAAATGCAAACACTGCAAAATGAAAATGAAAGTAGAGCTGTCAAATTGACAAAAAATGCGGTATTTCATCAAAAATAAAAGTAAACTATTTTTCATTTCCCGGAGTACCTAGATAAGTATGTAAGACACACAACAAAACCAAACTTAAAGAAAAAATATGTTTGAAAAAGAAGTTTGATATTTTGTACAAAATAGAATGTGGACAGCTGAAGTACATGTTTTGTAAGACAAAATACATATTACCAAACAAGGCGACCTCTACAGAAAGTATTTTCTACTGCTTCTGAACAACTCCGTATATGTATGTTATGAATATTATGGGTCTGTCCGGTATAATTTCATAAATGAAAATTTACCCAAGGGAGTGGTCTCAAATGCTTTACATGAACCTTAACTTCTCTTTAGTCAACATAGTAATATAACAAGAGCTGTCCGTAAGACAGCCAAGCTCAACTATTCAAAATATTGTCCCAGAAGCAGGAAAATATTACCCAAAAAGGTTAAATATCAAAAGAGTTTTAAGTTCAAAAGGGGGAATAATTTGACCAAAATGCATATCAGTTATGGGACTTGCTGCTATCAACTAGTTTTATAACCCCAAAGGCACAATTCATGTGAAGTTTCAATTCAATATCTGCATGGAGTTTTGGAGTAACTTGCATGTAAAACTTTAACCAGAAGTTTCAAAGTCCAAAAGGGGGCATAATTTGCCCAAAATACATGCCACAGTTATGGGACTTGATCCAGGTGAGGTAAGTAATTGATCTAGAAAAAAAAAAAAGTTTCAAATCTATATGCCTTTTAGTAAGAGCTGCATGTACTTGCATGCAAAACTTTAACAAGAATTTTCTAAGTCCAAAAGGGGGCATAATTTGGCCTAAATGAAGGTCAGAGTTATGGCACTTGCTGCTATCAACTAGTTTTATAACCCCGAAGACACATGTGAAGTTTCAAATCAATATCTGCATTAGGTTTGGAGATAATAACTTGCATGTAAAACTTTAACCAAAATTTTCTAAGTCTAAAAGGGGGCATAATTTGCTCAAAAAACATGTCAGAGTTATGGGACTTGACCTAGTGAGGTTGGTAATTGATCTAGAAAAGAAAAAATAAGTTTCAAATCATATGCCTTTTAGAATGCTGTATGTACTTGCACGCAAAAACTTAACCAGAATTTTGCAAGCCAAAAGGGGGAGATATACATTTGGCAAATGAAGGTCAAGTTTTGGCACTTGCTGCTATCAACTAGTTTTATAACTCCGATGACATTTGTGAAGTTTCAATTCAATATCTGCATTAGTTTTGGAGATAGTAACTTGCATATAAAACTTTAACCAAAATTTTCTAAGTCTAAAAGGGGGCATAATTTGCTCAAAATACATGTCAGAGTTATGGGTCTTGACCCAGTGAGGTTGGTAATTGATCTAGAAAAAGAAATAATAAGATTCAAATCTATATGCCTTTTAGAAATAGCTGTATGTACTTGCACGCAAAACTTTAACCAGAATTTTCTAAGTCCAAAAGGGGGCATAATTTGGCCAATATGAAAGTCAGAGTTATGGGACTTGCTGCTATCAACTAGTTTTATAACCCCGATGACATATGTGAAGTTTCAAATCAATATCTGCATTAGGTTTGGAGATAATAACTTGCATGTAAAACTTTAACCAAAATTTTCTAAGTCTAAAAGGGGGCATAATTTGCTCAAAAAACATGTCAGAGTTATGGGACTTGACCCAGAGAGGTTGGTAATTGACCTAGAAAATGAAAAAATAAGTTTCAAAGCTATATGCCTTTAATTGATGGCTGTATGTACTTACATGCAAAAATTTAACCAAGGTGTGACGCCAACGCCGACGCCGACGCCGACGCCAGGGTGAGTAGAATAGCTAGACTATTCTTTGAACAGTCGAGCTAAAAATTTGAGTGAACACCGTGCATTTTATACAGTTTTAGTCAGATGAAAGATAATATCTTCCCCTTATTTTTTTAAAATTCTTTCAGACTGAATCAAGTATGCATCCCGAATTCTCACGGCACTAGAACTGTTTTCTTTTCAACATTATTCCATGGCTTTTACTTGGGAGTAATCTTTTGACTCCCTGCACTTTAAAACTATTTTAATATAAAAACTCTGTAGTTCTCACTCAGTTTTAAAACTGAGTGAGAACTACAGAGTCTTTAAACATTTGGTACCCCTTAGGGTAAATACTGTATTTTAATATACTTTACATCAAACCACATGGGTTCGAGCCTCACTCGGGGCATTGAATTCTTCATGTGAGGAAGCCATCCAGCAGGCTTACGGAAGGTCGGTGGTTCTACCCAGGTGCCCGCTCGTGATGAAATAATGCACAGAGGGGCACCTGGGGTCTTCCTCCACCATTAAAGTTGGAAAGTCGCCATATGACCTATCATGTGTCGGTGCGATTTTAAATCCAACAACAAACAAAACATCAGACCACAAGATACATTTTCTTTAATACTTTCAGACAGGCTATTTTGTTTCTTTTTTTTTTCCCCTATAAAGCTTTCTAAATCAAGATAACTTTAACAGTCATTACATTATTTATCAGGTAATACCATAAAAGGCAGGTATTAAATCCTTAATTAAACACTTTCAGTCATGCAATATGGAGATATTTTTTATCAATGACAAGAAATGCAATTTATACATTTTCAGCTTCAAATTAATGACAACATTATAAGCAGAATTCTATGAACAAAGCATTGGTCTCCAACCAAAGTGACAAAATTACAAAAACTAGTATTTTCTGAATTTTGTTGAAAGGATGCAAAAAGCAAAGTTGCAAAATTTTTAATATGTAGGTTCAGTATTTCTTATAGTAAAAAAAAATAAAACTCGTAAAGAAGAATAGAACACATACAAGCAAAACAAGACTGATGAAAAACATTTCACAGTTCATTTCACAAATTGAAATTTATCTCTAACTTTTTTTAAGCTAGCAGGTTTAATTGCTTCCTTCGTCTATTACAATTTTTGCAATTTTAAGTTAATCAAGGACCATATCTCAAGAGTGACTTGGAGTATATGGCTGGTTTATCATAACTGTACCAGATATTATGCAAATAAACACTGTGACCAAGACTGGTGAATGTTGGAAAAGAACTGCTCAAGTCATAAGCTTTTAGAATTGTGACCAGCTATGGTATTGAGGACATACATAGTCCCTGTGCACATGAAGGCTGTTTGGATTTCACTTTTGCTCTCCTTTTTTAGTTCAAGTGTCTTTAGTATTTTTCATATAGTTAATGATGCTGTATATAGAAGTTCATTAAGTATTCATTTATTTACTCATATTTGTACATTTTCATGTCAAGCTGAAGTCTGTGTCAAGCTAAAGTCAGTGTCAAGCTGAAATCAGTGTCAAGCTGAAGTCAGTGTCAAGCTGAAGTCTATGTCAAGCTAAAGTTTATGTCATGCCAAAGTCTATGTCAAGACAAATTCTGTGTCAAGCTAAAGTTAATGTCAAGCTAAAGTCTGTTTCAAGATAAATTCTTTGTCAAGCTAAAGTTTATGTCAAGCTAAAGTCTGTGTCAAGATAAATTCTGTGTCAAGCTAATGTCTAGGTCAAACTAAAGTCTGTGTAAACCTAAAGTCTGTGTCAAGCTAAAGTATGTGTCAATTCAAAATTTGTAATAAGCTAAAGTCTAAAGTCTATGTCAAGCTAGTCTGTGTCAAGCTATGGTTTATGTTATGTCAAGCTAAAGTGTATGTCAAGTTATAGTCTGTGTCAAGCTGAAGTTTAAGTCAAGTAAAAATCTGTATCAAGTTAAAGTCTGTGGGTTGTTAAAGATTGAGTCAAGCTAAAGTCTGTGTCAAGTTTAAGTCTGTGGCAAGCTAATGTTTGTGTCAATTTAAAGTCTATGCCAAGTGCTAAAGTCTGTGTCAAGCTAAAGTCTGAATCAAGCTATAGTCTTTGTCAAGCAAAAAGTATGTGCCCTCTGTGTCAAGCTAAAGGCAGTGTCAAGCTAAAGACTGTCGGTCAAAGTAAAGTGTGTGTCGAAGTAAAATGTGTGTAAAGGTAAAGTCTGTGTCGAGGTAAATTCTGTGTCAATTTAAATTCTGTGTCAGCCTATAGTCTGTGTGAAGCTAGTCAGTTTCAAGCTAGACTGGGTCAAGTTAAAGTCAGTGTCAAGCTAAAATCTGTGTGAAGCTAAAGTTTTTTTCCAGCTACTTTTAGTCTATGTCGTCTGTGTCTATCTCAAGTCTGTGTCAAGCAATTTTTCTGCTAAAACATTTGATAACTTTAACACTCTGGCTTCTGCACTAGTATAATTGTTACATCTCATTTACTCATACCCTTTGATGGAAAGCAAGACAAAAATGGTGAAACAAAAATAATCCACTGACAAGGTTTTAGTAATCAATCTTTTTATATATCCCTACTAATGGTTTTAGTAATGGTTTGATATTTTCCCTAGTGGTTCTGTTAAACTATTATGTTAGTGAACTAAAATAATTTACTAAATGTATCTTACATAAGAAAATATATTTGCTGCAGAACTTTTTTTCAAAATCAGCTCTAAAAACAAGCACATATATTTCCTGTGACTATAAGTGAATGTAAGTTATGATGATGTTGGTAATAGGAGATATGAATGTATTATTATCAGGAAAGCAAGCTTCAGTTTTCTAGAACAAGAGCTGTCGTCGAACAGCAACGCTCGACTATTTAACAGCCTTGTCGCTTGAATGAATAAGAAAGTCAAAAAAGGGGCATAATTTAGTAAAAAAGTAAAATAGGGTTATGGAACCTGCATAGTGCTTATCAGCTCATGACAGTGGACAAGTGTATGAAGTTTCAATCCATTCCCATAAGTGGGTACTGAGATACCAGCTTACATATAAGAATTTAACCCAAAAACTCCTAAGTTGAAAAAGGGGCATAATTTTGTAAAATGCAAAGTTGAGTTATTGACCCTTTTCACTGCATGTCATATCATGACAGTGAACAAGTGTGTGAAGTTTCAATCCTTTCCCATTAGTGGATACTGAGATACCAGCTTACATACAAAACTTAACCAAAAATTTGTATGTTGAAAAAGGGTCATAATTTTGTTAAAAAGCAAAATAAAGTTATGGGACCTGCTTTGTGCATGTCAGATCATGACAGTGAACAAGTGTGTGAAGTTTCAATCCATTCCCATTAGTGAGTACTGAGATACCAGCTTACATACAAAACCTTAACCAAAAAATTCTAAGTCGAAAAAGGGGCATAATTTTGTAAAAAAGCAAAATAGAGTTATGGAACCTGTGCATTGTAAGTTAGTTTTTCACAGTAAATAAGTGTGTGAAGTTTCAATCCATTCCCACAAGTGGTCACTGAGATACCAGCTTACATACAAAACCTTAACCAAAAATTTCTAAGTCAAAAAAGGGGCATAATTTTGTAAAAAAGCAAAACAGAGTTATGGAACCTGTGCAATGTAAGTCAGTTTATCACAGTGAATAAGTGTGTGAAGTTTCAATCCATTCCCACAAGTGGTTGCTGAGATACCAGCTTACATACAAAAACTTAACCAAATCGGGACGCGGACGCCGACACGGACGCCGACGCATGGGCGAGTCCAATAGCTCTACTATTCTATGAATAGTCGAGCTAAAAATCCTAAAACTATTCCTTTGAGATGGGTCATATGTGTTATTTTCCAGGAGAGGGACTGTCTAAAAACAAGACAATTAAAAGAAATGTATTAGTTTCCCCTAAACTACAGTACTGTAAAATATCATCATAATAATGAAACTTGATCAAAGAAAATTTCTGCAAAATGGATGCAGCTTTGCAGATTATTTGCTAAATGGCATAAAACAAACTTTTTCATGTCAAAACAATATGAAACACTTGAGAAAATTCCAATGAACCATGAAAATTTATTCAGTCACAATAAAGTCAGTAAAGTAAAACTGGAGCTGAAATGAGGTGTAATCTGATACCTAGTGCAAAGCATGCCCTGTTGCATGAAACATAAGCCTCTTATTCCAAATTTGTCTAATTGAACATTTCTGATATTGTAGTTACTGCATCAGAAATAAGGATGCTAACCATATTATTTAAAACCACCACATATTAATCATAACAAGTCCTTTGACTAATAAGGCTTTACCTGTTACACTTTTGTCCTTATTTGTTTGTTACAACACATAGCACAATATTGGTTTACAATGGCTAAACATACAGGGTTTCAAGATGAAATGAATAATGATGTATGTTTATTTCCTGGTATTAAATGTGCAAAGCAATGCCCCCAAAAAGAGAGTTTGCTGGAAATACTGCATCACCATGCAAGAAGAACAACAAGACTGCATCTTCTAGAAAGCAAGCTTGCTCTTTCTTGATTTTGCTAGATAATCTAGCAAATCAAGAAAGAGCAAGCTTGCTTTCCAGAAGACCACATACCAAAATCCAGAACAATCACGTTTGCTGTCCTAACAAAAGGTAAGGTGAAAAACAGACAAAATTGTCCAATGACCAGTTGGTATCATCTAGAAAGGGCAAGATTTTGTGCTGGTCTAAACACCACTTCCAAATACCACTTAGTAACACACAGCAACTATAAGATTACAATGTATGTCAGATCTACTGTGTCTGACTTTACGTATTCTAATGACCCTATGTTCTTTTATCTTTACCATAGATATATGAGCCACACCATGAGAAAACTAACATAGTGCGTTTGCGACCAGCATGGATCCAGACCAGCCTGCGCATCTGCGCAGTCTGGTCAGGATCCATGCTGTTTGGTAACAGTTTCTCTAATTGCAATAGGCTTTGAAAGCGATTAGCATGGATCCTGACCAGACTGCACAGATGCGCAGGCTGGTCTGGATCCATGATGCTTGCAAACGCACTATGTTGGTTTTCTCCTGGCGCGGCTCATACATTATTGTGCTTTCTTGCCTACCTAGTGGAGAAAGTATACATTTATCCAAGCACGCGCCGGGGATAGATATTCCTGTCTTTCCCTAGGGAAAAACCTTGTCTAAAATAGCGTGCACTAAGGTGACGTCACATAGTACTGGTACTATTGTGACGTCATAAACTTTATAAATAATGTCGGGAAATACCCAAATCTAATTGTCTCCACGATCTATTTTGAACATGATAGGCAAGAAAAATGATCTAACATGTCTGCCTGTGTAAGACAGCTGTTTTCCCTACCCTCGGGACAGCATGGATAAAAAACCTCACTAACGCTCGGTTTTCCATTCCACACTGTCCCTCGGGTAGGGAAAACCCCGTCTTACACAGGCAGGCATGTAAGATCCTTATAGTCTTATGTTTTATATCTTTCTGTGTTGCATGATTAGTACAGTTACAGAATAAATATTTGACATGTTACCATGGTTCTTTTAAAAACAAAGATGATGCTACAAATTTCATTCTTTATAAGCATTCATACAAAAAGGGATTTTACCAATCTAAACTGACACACTTTAATTTCTAGAAAGTTGAAAAAAAGAAGAATGAAATCATATCAGGAGACAGACATGCTAACATACAGAACAGATTTTTTAAACAGCCTGTGAACTATATTTATAGTTTAAGGGATATTATAATTTTTTTGCTAGTTCAGAAACACCAGTACAAACCTGTTCTCCGCAAGTAACTGCCAACTTCCCCACATGAATTATCAGAGGTGGAGGACGAATGATTTCAGACACAATGTCTTTTATCAAATCGTCACGGAGAACATACGCCCCGCCCGAGGATCGAATTCACGACCCCGCGATCCATAGACCAATGCTCTCCCTACTGAGCTAAGCGGGCGGGTTAATCTATTTTTGTAACTTTGAAGATAAACTAATAATTTATGGGACTGTGATTTCCTATTTTTAATTAAATTTCACATTAAAACTGAGAAATGGATCATGCTTCTAACCCAGAAAATTGGGATGAAGGTGAAAACTTCCTGTGTACTTCATGTTTTTGATTATGTTAGTTCATTTTAATGCACTTGTCTTGTATTGCAAGTTCTGAACAATGCAGACTAACACATATATAGATAAATTCAGCAGCAAAGTAAAAATCTGTGTACACTAAATGACCTACGTCCTTGCTTGTAAGACAGATTTATTTTGCCATCTTATGACAAAAAATAACATACTGAGAACTTCTAACAACATTTGGGGGCTATGAAGGCCCTAGTCTGCTCACCTAGCCGAGTTTCACAGCTATAGACCAGGTACAAACTGTGTAGAGAGTTATCCAAGAAAACTTACCTTCAGAATTTTAATGTTTTCCACAGAGCCATATAGGGAACCCCACCCCCATCTAAGTTATGCTATGATGGCTTCAACAAATTTAGTAGAGTGTAGTGCAAGAGTTATGCATGAGAGTAATGTGACATCTTTCTGGGAAATTATTTCAAAATAGGATCAGTGGTTAAGAAATGACTGCGAAGTTTTTTCTATTTTTAGTTTCGGTAGCCATATGTTTTTACTAATCAGAATAATTTGAACACTCTTTCAAAAAAAAAAAACAATAGTGTAAATCTTTTTAAACTTAGGCAAGCAGCTTCTGATAAAAAGATTTTAAAAGTTTCCACTATATAATATTATACAGGTAAACATAACTAATGCCTGCTCCCTACCTGACAAATTAGAACAATATGAACAACTTTGGCAGAACTTACTAAGGAAACAACATGCCAAACACTGGGTTGATTAAGACTAGTTTTAATAAATCAACTGGTTTCAGTCTTATCTAGACCTTCATCAGGATTAAATTCTAAAATTATTTTAAGCCCTAAGGTACTGAAAATGTGCGTCATAAACTGTTATTTTGTTACTAAAAATAGTAACAAACATTACTAAGAATAGAACCATTCTGGAAAGTAGCCAGGAATATCTGTTTACAGTATGCTAGTAACAAACTGCAGTTTTACTTGAAATTTCTGTATTATGTGTCCAACACGTATAATCTGTTCATTAAAATTGCTGTACATTAAATATTCGTCAAGACAAATAGTTTCATTGCTTTCTGATTTTAAAAAGTTCTCAGTGTCTATTTCTCTTTGGGATTCTGATCTTGGAGTTTCTTGAATTGGTGTAATAAGATCTTCCATGTCAAATAAACAGTCTTTAACTGGTATTGGTGTCTTGGTCTCCTTCCGGTTAAGCCATTTTTTTTTTCCTGGTATGACCCTAAAGCCTTTCAGGGGTTTGGAGAGGTCACATGTTGCTGTTCTTGCAGCTTTTTTAGGTTCTTGTACTGGTGTTTTCTGCTTTAGTACTGGTTTACTAATTTCTGCATCTAGAAAGTGGTATGATAATGATTCGCTTGTCTTTTCAGTGAGCTTAGCCTGCTGTATGTTTTTTTTTACACCAAGAGCATTCGTATATAGTTGCTGTATCCAATATGTCTTCTTTGTTTTTCTTCTGGTGTCTGTAGTAGGCCGAGGAGCAATTGAATGTCTCTCCACAAATGTGACAGAGTTTGATGTATGTTTTACCAACCCTCTTATTCTTAAATTCTGGTTCTGCATACATTTCGTTTATGGCTGCTTCAAGATCTTCCTTTGTTGCCCTTTTTGCAGTAAATTCATGATCCATATTTAACTGTATCAGGTTAAGACCTGTAGGCATTTTAGTTTTAAGGTTTGCTATGCACACTTCTTCAGTGCGTAGACGTATGTTTGTATTTTATTCTGTTGTTTGGATCACAGTTACTTTGGCATCACTGACGACATGGTCAGCTTGTGTGAAGTGGCATGATATAGGTTTGAGGTCATTATTGGTGTGACGTCTGCAATGTGTCCATAGAATCTGTCCCAGAACGAATTCTCTGACTGACTTATGTATTGGAGGTTACATCTCATGCATGTTATAAGGAACTTTGGCAGAAGGTCACCCAAGGAACATTTCTGTGAAATTATTTTAAAGCCAAACCAGTGGTTTATGAACAGAAGTTTCTATTTTGAACTCTGTCAGATGTGTTTTTTGAAAATTGGAATAATTCAAACACCTGTACAGAACATTTCAGATAACAAAGTTGAAATTCCATTAACAGTTCTTAACAAAAAGACAGACTCAAAGTTTTCTCTATATGGAACCTATATTATTCCAAATATTCATACAGATTATCCAAATAAAGAGGGGGGTTTTTTAACAGAAAGTAATGATCTGAAGGCATTTGAAAAAGGGTTATCTGGGTAACATTCCTGGAAAATTATCGTAAATTTGGACTAAAATCCTTTCCTCCATGTCCTAAAATCAGTTGGATATATACTGTGGATTAAAAGAGATGAAACATTGAAAGAATTCTGCCAGTACCTGAAAACATAAATTTAGAAATTAAGAAGGTGTAGTATAGAGTTGTAGAAGCACTTACAAAGAGCAGATATCATTGTGTTTTCTCTTTCCTTTTACATCAAAGCTGTTTCTGGTTTTCAAGATGTACCAATGTGTTGACTCTGACATCCTCACCAAGGTCAAAAGCCAGAGACCTTTCTCCTTTAGTTTAGTTAGTTGTCCAGAACTGCAGACTGAATCTGATCCAATCCTTTTTATGGATACTTTTTCTTCCCCTTGAGTTTGGGAAAATAATTGTTGTCGAAATACTTGGAAGAAAATATCTACCATGTTTTATTTATAATTACAATGTTCCGATCATACAGTGCCCGTAAAGTAACATGTGAAACTTTTTTTAATTTCGTTTTTTACAAAATAAGAATGAATTAATATTTCGTGAAAACGAATTGTTATTTCGTAAAAATGAAATCTTATTTCGTTAAAACAAAATTTCGTAAAAACAAATCACAAAATCTTATTTTGTAAAAACGAAATGTTATTTCGTAAAAACGAAATGTATTTCATAAAAACTATTAAAAACAAAATTTTGGTAAAAATGAAATAAAAAAAAAGTTTCACATGTCACTTTATGGGCACCGTAAGACGACACATAATTTATGACATATTTATATAGAGACATTAGAAAACTGATGTGAGGTAAATCAGTGTTAATAAGTCTAGTCAAATTGATCCTCTTTAGGCCAAGATTTTAAGGTCTCCCCATATCTGAACTCAGTATTATTATTTTTTCTTGTTCTTTGTGATCATGGAGTGCAGTCATGGTTACCAATACATCAGGGGGCATGACAGATGACAGGTGTTGTATATTTCATTACCTAACTGACCCAATCAAAGTGAGTCTGCTATTATTGTGCTTGGTTGCATTCTGTGCTACAGAAGGACATTTTTAGACATTATTTCCTATTGCAGTTAATAAAGATTTGTCCTGGAACTGGCTAGTTGATTAGGTAATAATATGACTGAAGAGCCCCTTGAATGCTGGTGATGAGCTAGTCATTATTACACTAGCTGGGAAGAATTAATTTCTGTGAGTTGTTATTGAATGGAATGTCTCTTTAGCAGTTAATAAAGTTTGTTGCCCTAGAGGATGTTACAAGGTCTTTGCTAAGTTACAAGCAGCACATTATATACCACTAGCAAACAACTTGTTGTCCTATAGTACTCAGTGCATCACATAAAAAACAATACTAAACAAATATTTTACCATCATTTTTCAAAAATATTTAAATTATGTAATGGCAGGCAGTTAACCTTACCAGTATTCCTGGATACCATAGCAATACTAACCTGTTTGCCGCAAGTAACTGTCTAAGTTCTCCATATGAATTAAAGATGGACAAATGAATACAGGCACAGTGTCTTCAATAAAATTGTCATGCTTCACTCAGGTATAAAACTCATGATGTCTTTATCCATAGATTGGACAAAAAGTGTGTTGTCCTAGAAGAGAGTAAAAGTACTTTGGTTAAAGATAAGCAGCCTTTTATGCCACAAAGAAATTTTGTTGTCCTAGAGCTGAAAATTTATGTACAGTTGTATGATTTCAAAGTGAAACCCTAACTGCTTTTCTAAAATTACCAGCATTATCGCCTTATACATCACCCTGTCAATATGTACTTCCAGAGTTATTATCTATAGCATTAATGCATTTCTACTTGCATGGCAGCAACATTCTTGCTATTTTCTGTTGATTAATAAAGTCAATTAATAATCAATTATAATCTTAAAAACACAAGTTCATTGATTGAAAAAAGAAAGTGAAAATACTTTTATAAACCAGATAAAAGACATATGGAAATCACCTGTTATGCAACAAGAGAACTCTGTAAATATGCTTCACTTAGTTCTTGGTTAAGAAATAATCTTTTTTATTCCCTAAATAAACACATTTTCTTCTGTGAAGAGAAGGTTTTTTTATTTTCCTCAAAGAGAAAATCAAAGAACCTTGTTAATGAAGTCAGATACTGGTGTAGATTTTACAAACATTTCTTATAAAAATATCTATTATGAAGGCAAAGTTAGATATTTTGCTTGTTGGCTCCTGTTCAGTCCAGCAGGTAATTTTTGAAAAAAAAAAAAGAGGCCAAATCACTTCCCAGATTGTTTGGTTGCCAGTCCCTGTTTAATGTATTTATATGACATTATGACATCTAGTAAAGCAACAGTTGACCCAATTTAAAAGTTGTCACATGATCTAAACCTATAGTGACTTAAAACAAAACAAAGCAAATTAACTTCATTTTAGAGTAGGAGTGAAGCATTTCAATGAATAGACCTTTAAAACATTGAATTAATTATGTGTTATTTGATATAACCTAAAGCTTACCTTAATTAATACAAGTAATCTACTAAAAGCCTCAACAGACATACGAAATTCACTTCAAAGGAAACTTTTTTTGTTGCGTGACAACATAACTGCTTTGCACTAAATTCTTGCAAGCCCACTTGGCCCATATTTGGGGAAAAAAAACAGCTACCATCAAATAACAAACAAATGTACTTTTATAATCAGACATTGATCTGATGGCTTTACAGTATTTCTGACTTTTACCTGACCTAATTGCAGCCTGTGAGTAGTAATAATTCTATTAGGTTATTAAACCGATGTTGTCCAGAAATTCTACATGGAGAACCTGCCATCATACTGCCTAGTAAATATGTATCCCTGTTTACACGGGTATGAAACGTTGCCTGCGGCACAAAATGTGCCGCGCTGAAATGAAGGCATCGCGCTTCCGACGGCGCAGGCATTGCGCAGGATGTTTACAAAAATAACGAGCACGGTGAGTAAAATTGAATGTTTTTGGTTATTGTCTTGTTACAGTAAACACATTTTAGAAATCGGGGAATGCAGCGGGATGTAGTTATGTCTTGCCGACAAATCCATGCCCAGTTTGTGAAGAAATGTGTAATATTGTTATTTTGCGCGTGTTTTTTATCGGATACAGTAACGTGAAAATTACAAAAGCAGTGGTTATTCCGAGTCATTTCACATCCTGCAGAAAAAGGAATGATGCATTTCTGTAGTATATTATAAAAAGACATGATATCTGATCGATTGAGATAAAATACATGTCAAGGAAAAGGCATATCCCCTTGTTCTGCCGACTTTTCAGTCCAGTGCCGCAGGCATCTCGATGGTGCCGCAGGCATCGCGAGGGGCGCAGTCATCTTGAATACTACTGTAGTCAGTAGTACGTGTAATTTCGACCACCTAACACGTATTAAAGTACAAAAAAAAATCAATAACAATGTTGTTCCTCCAGTTATTGTGTAAGACAAATCTTCTGAATCTGAACTTTATAATATTAATAGCTATTTTAAGAAGTTTGCAGTATTCTTTCTCGCTGTTTTGGGGAATGGGGCCAGGTCGATTCCAGCTGGGAAAATCACGTCATTTTATATCGAACTGGGATTATTTTCTCCTAAAATAACAATATTCAATTACCAAGCATTGCCATTAGTAGCAATCATTGATGCTTACTTCAAACCAAGGTACGAAAACCAGCATTAGAGCACAAAAACTGTCATAACTTTGTCATTTTTCAGCCAGTTTTGATGTTTTTGTTTCAGCATCAAGTATTGTTGTTTTTATTTTCTTTACAGTTTTGGCGTACTATTTTGATTAGCGATGAGCTGAGTTCCCCCATCCCAACCCTAACAAAAAAGAAAGAAAGAAGAAAAAAAAGAAATGGCGAAAAAATCAGTTTTGGTTTTCCGAAGAAAAGGAACTAACCAAGACAAAATAAAAACAACGTAAAACACGAAACTTCCCTTACAACGATACTATTCAGAAATTTTATGTGAAAAAGTAGCAAATTATGAAGTTAACGATTGTTAAGTATCTTGTTAATTTTATATTTTCAGATGAATGTGCATTCAGTGTATATTAAAAGGGAAAAGAAAATCATTCAGAACTCCTTATCGTCAGACGTAAACTTTATGTGTACAGTCAGTGCACAGACCTAAATCATATTTGAACGACAAAGAGTGAGTAAAGTACGTTAATATTTTAGTAGAATTTCAGAACAAGTTAAGACCCATTTTGGACACATTTTTCGAAAGATCTCAACTTCATTGGTTCTTTTCCACACAAAACTTGGGAACAGTAATTTTAAATATTCTTCGTTCGTATTTAAATATCTTGACCTAACAGTGAATTTGGTGCTGATGTACTGTTACAGAAAAAATGGCTCGAGATGAACCAAAGAAGTTTCACGACTATACGATTTTTTGTTTGTTTTTGCGCGTTCCTTTTTTTTTTTGGAACGCTGGAACGCAATAACAGCGATTCTCACTTTTTTTTTTTGGGGGGGGGGGGGGCAGAGAGAGAGGGATTCAGCTCACCGCTTATAAAAAGTACGCCCGAACTGTAAAGAAAAAACACTCGATGCTGAAACAAAAACAACAAAATTGGTTGAAAAATGACAAATTTTATGACAGTTTTTGTGCTCCAATGCTGGTTTTCATTCCTTGCTTTGAACTAAGTATCAATAATTGTTACAAATGGAAATGTTTGGTTACTGAATATTGTTATTTTAGGAGAAATAATCCCAGTTCGATATAAAATGACGCCACGTGATTTTCTCAACTGGAAGGGATCTGGCCCCATCCCCCAAAACAGCGAGGAAAAATATTGCAAACATCTTAAAATAGCTATTAATATTACAAAGTTCGGGTTCAGAAAAATTCGTCTTACACAATAACTGGAGGAACAACATTGTTATTGATTTTAATACATGTTAGGTGGTCGAAATTACACGTACTACTGACTACAATAGTATTCAAGATGACTGCGCCCCCGCGCGATGCCTGCGGCATCATCGAGATGCCTGCGGCACTGGACTGAAAAGTCGGCAGAACGAGGGGATATGCCTTTTCCTTGACATGTATTTTATCTCAATCGATCAGATATCATGTCTTTTTATGATATACTACAGAAATGCATCATTCCTTTTTCTGCAGGATGTGAAATGACTCGGAATATTCACTGCTTTGGTAATTTTCATGTTACTGTATCTGATGAAAAACACGCGCAAAATAACAATATTACATATTTCTTCACAAACTGGGCATGGATTTGTCGGCAAGACATAACTAAATCCCGCTGCATTCCCCGATTTCTAAAAAGTGTTTACTGTAACAAGACAATAACCAAAAACATTCAATTTTACTCACCGTGCTCGTTATTTTTGTAAACATCCTGCGCAATGCCTGCGCCGTCGGAAGCGCGATGCCTTCATTTTAGTGCGGCACATTTTGTGCCGCAGGCAACGTTTCATACCCGTGGTTTAAGTGTCTTCTTTACAAATTAACCTTTTCCCTCAAATTTCCAAAAAACACGGCTATTGAGAAAATCACAAGTGGTACAAACTTATTACATATGACTTTTGCAAGATATCCTAATAAATAACCAAAAATATTGTGTAGAAGGGAGTAAACAGTTGCAGCACTTTTGAAATAATAGAGAAAATCAACATTCTTCCTGCTTTTTACAAAAATCTAACACTTATTTTCACTCACTTTACCATTTTTCAGTGTAAAATATACATTTTATGCCAAAGTTAATTGAAATGAACATGATGTTGGAAAATTTCACCCAGATTTTGGGCAAGCAACTCTAAGAATCCAATAATTGTATCATAGAGTTCATTACATATAATTACAGTTTGAAATATTTGAGTACTTGTTATCATGGCATTAGCTTAAGGAATTCTTTCCTTCCATGTATTTAATCATTTTATTTAGCATGGAATGGTATTAGCCTGCTACACCCTTGTGTGTATGTAAATTATTTCTTCTTGCAAAAACTGAGGTAGGTTTTTCTTGCATACCAGACTGGGATTTCTGGTGAATTGTCGTAGGGCGCCCCACAGGGTCTCGCTGGTTCAGGGGGGGTAATTGGGGTTTTAGCTCGGGTAGGGCCCCTGTGGGTTCCTTTTCCGCATTTAAACGACAAGCTGCCCAGTGACAGGGGGGTCAGCCCAAGACTGTAGGGCTTACTCAGTTATGTTGATTGATAACAGTTCTTAAAGTTTCTATAAATTTATTCCGTGTTCTATTCAGCAATAACAATAACAATGATATAACATTAAGTCCCAATTTTCTGTTGTACTATTCTTAAAGTCCTCAAAGTTGTTTTAACTATTTGTATTCCTGTGTTTTACTATTTTCCTATATGTTTCAATGTATTCCAATGTTCCATGTATCTGAGTGTGGCAGACTGTTATACAAGTCTTAAATTATGCCACTGTGGCTAAGTTATGCCACTCAAACAATACAAGTCTTTCTTTCCTAAAGTCTAAAAATCAAGTCCCCTCAAAATAAAAAAATCTAACCTTTTGTTTAAGTTTCTGCCAAAAAAGTAACCAATCTGATAGTTATGGGTTGTACCCTAAAAAATATTATCCAATGAAATTCTAGATTAAAAACAATGCTTATCTGACAGATAAGTAAATCTTGAGAATTTCTTAAAATGCCTAAAGTTGTCAATGAAAGTTGACACATATTATCAAACAATAAAAGTGCTAAAATACTTAAGATTGTCCAGAAGCCAAATTGATTAAAGTCCTTTTAAGATGAAATATTTGTCTACATTTTATCAAAACAGAATCAGCTTTATCATAGTAAAAAATTTAACAACAAAAAGATAAATTCCTGCCCACAGGAAAAGTAGGATTTCCTGCATTTACACTTTTGATAACAAATTGAAATAATTCTTTACTGTAACAACAATTTAATGTAAAGAAATCAGAATAACATTTTAAAGAACTAATAAAGATACTGATATTGTAATTCATACATAAACAAGCATTTCTATAATAATTATAATTTGAAAATCTGATGTTTGAAATAAAACCTAAAATAAGCCAAAAGAATCTGACCTTAAAATTTACATTATCACATATTCCCCTCTGCTTAAATATGTTTGTCCTCAAACATTTAAAGATAATAAGTTCTTTTAAATTGCATACATACATGCCTGATTTTTTTTTTTGATTTTTTTTTTTTATATCTATACAGTATTTACATATATACAAGTTGGGTACCCTTATATTTACAAACAAACAAATAATATAAATTTCATTCTGCTATAGCACGTTTAAAAGATATCTTTAGTATATTTAAACACTTTGTTTAAATATTGATATTTCATATTTATCAATATGATATATTTATACGTTCAGTAAACATACATATTAATACATGTACCACATTTATGAAATTATATCATTCTGAATATTTTGCAACTCTTGCTGCACTATAGCTATTATCTTTTATATAATATTTATTCTTCAGTTTCTGTCTTTGCAATGTTGTGCACATTTTATTTATCATTTTACATAATTTAGCATCTCTGGCTATCTCTATTAATCTTCTGTTAGTCACTGTTCAGCTTTCCTGGCTATACATCATGCTTATTCTATTATTTCATTTTAGTTCTCCAACCTCTTGGGCTATACATTATGTTTCTTATTTTACTTATCTAGATACTTCCGCTTATTTTGTTACCATATACTGTCCATCAGCAGCATCCTACACTGTTTATAATAATAAAATATATATACTTTAAATTAAGTCAGTACAAACATTATATACCCTTCTCTGTTACTAGTCATATGCGACTTGTTCTCTGTTTTCTGAGCATATCAGATAATCTCATAATATCAATTTTCTCTTCAAATAAGGTGGTTTAGGCCAAAACGCTATAAAAATATTATTATGTACCTTTATTATGGAAAAATATATAAGACATGTTTATAATGAATAAAGATAAAAAAAGCATTGACTTCTTTGTAAAAATAAAGTAAATTTCTATACCAATGTCAGATACAGTAGAGGCTTACTTAAGTTAAGGCCTTAAAACTTAAAAGCTTGCTCCTATCATATCCAAGACTGGTCCACCTTTTCAACATGTTAGAGTAAAAAAAATAATAATAATGACAAAAACAAAAAAATAACTTTTACTTTTCAAAATTGAATACCTCAGATCTGCTCAATACAAATAAGTTAATGTTACCAAACTGCACTTGTTACAATTTACTTGAAAATTTCTACCTACATGAAAATAAAAACCTTTTATGTCTATCTACGTGCCTCTGCTACAATGTCATTTTTCAGAATTTTACAAAAATTTTGTAATAGAATATCAGGAACATCATTAAGGCTGTGCCACTGAGGTGGGTGATTTTTATTTTTGTGACTGACCATATATTTATAGTTGTTTTCACCACTGATTGCTACCTCCAAAATGTGTTCTGTGACAATGTACAACTCTGGATACTCAGGTTCTGGTAGCTTTCCCTCATACATGTCCATCTTGAACTTCATTAAATCTAATTTCTGCTGTCTCCGCCTTTCTTTCCAGATTTTGTCATGGTGAATGTAGAAGTCCTCTGCTAGTTCTCTTACGGCTGACATTGTGTACCACTTTGGCTCTGTTTCACCCATTTTCACATAATAATATGGCTTACATTTAAGAATTCTTACTGCCAAAATGATCCCATACTTGTTAGTGTATTGGTCCCTATAATCATCATTTAATTCATTACTTTTGTTTTCATTATTTCTAAATGTGTCTTCATGTGTTTGTGTTTCAATATTTCTGTAAGAAACTTCCCGGCATTTATTTACAGAGGGTTTTTCAAAAAATTTATGCTGTTTATCTTGCAGAGGTCTACGACGCTTCTTGCCACTCATGGTCCTTTGGGCATGGAATTCCCTTATCAGTCTTGAAGGGATTTTGCATGGAAACTGCCACTCTGAATGACGCCCAGGTGTTTTGAACCTAACTTTATAGTATAAGGCACCATTACCCCTTGACGAGGAAAGGATGGCATCAATTTCCTCTTCATGGAATGGCTGGCAGGTTTTTCTGACGCAGTCTTGACAACCTGGCTTGCTGTTTTTGGTGTCTTCTTTGAATTTCACAGCCTTTCCAGTTGCAGATGGTTGTTGCAAAGCCATCTCTTCGATTGGGTCATGCTCTTGCTGTCTCAGTATCCCTTTTATAGAGGTAGGCTGAATTTGCCTCTGTTGCGGAACTGATTGTTGTGTTGGTCCTTCTTGAGATGCTGTTTTCTGTAATTTACCTGGTGTTTTCTTAACTTGTAATTGATGTTGTTTTTGCTGCTGGTGTGTTGCTGGCTGAAGTTGTTTGGCTTTTACTTGTTGACGAGGTTGGGCTTGATCTCCATTCTGCTGAATATCAATGTCATCTGGTATTTCTTCAGGGTTTAGTTCTTCTTCATTCGTCTGGTCTACCGGTAATGGATTAGTGGGACGGTCAGCTGGGTCATAGTAAGGCTTGATTCTTTGTACATTCACAAGTGACTTGACTTCTTTATTCGTGCTACAATTTCTAAGCTTGTATGTGTCATTTGGGCCTATCTGTACTATATAGTATGGTCCTACCCATCTTCTGTGAAGCTTGGGGGCTTTTCCTACTGGCACCTTTGAACAATAGAGCCATACTCTCTGAGCTGGTCTAAAATTAGTTTCCTTTGCAGTTTTATCATATTGTTGCTTATAGCGATCTTGAGCTTTTTGAATATTTTCTTTTGCAATTCTTCTCGCGTCTTCCAAATTTTGTAAAATTCTACTTAAAAATATCTTGTGATCTTGGGCTAAGTGGTCCTTTGGAATTAGAGCTGTATCTATTGGCATTTTCATCTCTCTACCAAACAACATAAAAAATGGTGAATAGTCTGTGGACTGAGTTGCTGGTGTGGCTCTGTAGGCCATCATTATACCAGGTAACAGGTCCGGCCAATCATCTTGTTTGTCTTTGGTGTAGGCTCTCAATGCTTGCAAGATAACAGAATTCATTCTTTCCACAGTTCCATTTGTCTGTGGGTGGTATGAACTTGTCAGATGTCTTGTTATTTGGAAAAGCTCAGCTAAAGCTTTTACCAGATTGGAAGTGAAGTTTTTTCTCTGTCGGTGATTAGAACCCTAGGAGCACCGAACCTAGTTATTATTTCCCTATAGAAAACAGCGGCTACCTCTGTTGCTTCCTGAGTTCTGAGAGGAAAGGCTTCACACCATTTCGAGCAGCTGTCAACCACAAGAAGTATATGCTTGTACTTGTCTTTACTTGTAGGTAGGCCACTCAAAATGTCCATATGCCATCTGTCAAGCACATCACTGACTGGTTGGGGATGAAGTGGTGGTCGTCTGGCATGGAAGTTACGCTTTGACTGTTGACACACTTCACAGGATCTAACATACTGCTGGATATCATGGTACATTGAAGCCCAGTAATATTTATTCCGCAGTGCAGCGTATGTGCGGTCAAATCCTTGGTGTCCCCCTAGAACGCAGTCGTGGAAAGAGCGAAGAACATCATCACGAAGTACCCTTGGGATTGCAACTTGCTTCACCAACCGGTCTTCTTTTGGCGTGTTCTTGCCCCGCTTGAGATAGAAATGCACAAGTACACCTTTGTCAAGTTCAAAGTTATATGCCTCTGCTACCAAAGTTTTTGCTTTTTCTGGATCATCTGGGACTATGTTTAAAAGCTTGTATTGGTATATGTCTTCTAGTTCCGGACATGATCTCTGTAGTTTCACCAGGTCAGGTAGTTGTACCTTTTTCTGTTCTTCATCTTGGAGGCTGGCTACGACTTTTTCCTCCGTCTCATTGTCATAAATAAATGTAATTTCTGTTCCTATTTTATGTGCTGAATTATCTACCGCAAAAACTTGACCTATATCTGGTGACTGACTTGGCTTATCATCATACTCTTGTCTTGACATATAATCTGCAGGATTTTGTTTCCCAGGTTTATGAACAATTTTAAAATTGTAGCCTTGAAGTAAAAGACTCCATCTTCCTAATCTACCCTGACAATCTTTTATAGTTTGTAAGTACTTAACTGATACATTATCTGTATAAACTGTAAATGTTTGGTTTGCCAAATATTCCCTAAAATGCTGAATTCCTTCTACTAAAGCTAGCGCTTCCTTTTCAGTAATGTGCCATTTTTGTTCATTGCCATGAAGTGCTCTGCCATTGTATGCTATGGCATGTTCTTTGTCATTTTGTACTTGTGACAGTATGTAACCAATCGAGTAGTCACTCGCATCTATTGTTAGATTAAAAGGCAAATCAAATTTAGGATAGGCAAGAACTGGTGCTTCCGTAAGTTTCATTTTCAATGTGTCAAATGCAGATTGGCACTCTGGTGTCCACTTAAACCTTTGATCTTTCTTTAAAAGCTTATTTAAAGGTCCTGCAATTTTGGCATATCCTTCAATAAATTTTCGATAAAAGTTGGCCATTCCGAGAAAGCTTTTAACTTGTTTCGCACTAGTAGGTCTTTTGAAATTTCTGAGTTTTTCAATATTATCAGGATTGACTCTTACACCATCTCTTGAAACAATATGTCCTAAGTATTTGATTGACCTAGTAGCAAAAGAACACTTGGAGGGATGCAGTTTTAAATTTGCACTTCTAAGATGATCAAATACTTGTTGTAAGTGTTGCAAATGTTCATCAAAGGTCTTTGAAAATATGAGAACATCGTCAATGTAAACTAGAGCAACTTTAAAGTTTAAGTTTTTGAGCACTTTGCACATCAGAGCTTGAAAAGATAAACTGGAATTAGACATACCCATAGGTAATCGTTTGAAATTAAAAATTCCTCTGTGTGTAATAAAACTAGCTTTGTGTTTTGTTTGCGGATCTAAAGGAACTTGGAAAAATCCACTACGTAAGTCAACAGAAGAAAAAATTTCAGGTTCTGCATCAGCCAAAGTGTCAAAAACATCTGTTAGATTTGGAATTGGATATGAAATTGGAATTGTCTGTTCATTGATTTTCCTAAAATCCACACAGAATCTGTAATCGTTTGTGTTACCCTTCTTAACAAGTACTACAGGTGCGTGATAGGGAGAAGTTGACTCCTCAATTATGTCCGCATCCAATAATTCATCCAACTTTTCATCAAGTTTTCTTCGCATTTCTGGTGTTTGCCGATACGGTGCACAACTAACAGGTTTCTCATCTTTTGTATGAATGGTATGGAAATGTAAGTCAGTTTCCCCTAATTCAGAAATGTCTTTTGCCATAATGTCTCTATTGCGGCCTAAAAGTTCGTAAAGCTGTTGTTTTTGATTTTCATTTAAATCTGATTTTTCCAAATTTATTCCCAAATCTTGCACTATTTTCTTGTATTGTTCTGGTGTACGAGTTGCTGCGCTGTTTTCTGTTGAAGCCAAATTTATTGCTATATCCTGTTTAAGTTCATGTACATTTGAAATTGCGATTTGATGAGCTTTTGCTATTACTGCTCTCGGCTCTAAAAATACTGGCAAACTGGTGGGGTTCATTAATCTGTATGTACCCTTTGAATTTGATACTGTACAAATTGTTCTGCCTCCTGCTAAAGAATGTTTCCCTGATAAATTCAATGTGGGTTCTAGAAGAGCTGTTGATTGCTGTGACAATTTTGGGATATGAATTGGAATAACCATTTCACTATGTGGTGGGACTATAATTTCAGTAGTTGTTGAAGCAAAAACAACTGGGATATTCCGGTCATGAAAAGTTTTCACAGTCACACTACCTACATGATGTTTATTTCTAATAGCATTTGATTTGTCTGCCCTTGGCACAGGTATTGTTAATTTCATGTTTCCAAAGTCAGTATGTACATGGTGAGCCCTTAGAAAATCTAAGCCTAAAATTGTTTTTGCATGTAAAGTTTCAAAAATTCTGAACTTCTGCTTTAAAATCAATCCATCGATATTTATGTCAAGAATTGTTTCACCTAAAACCGAATGTCTTTCACCACAAACCCCTGTAACAGCACTTACATCAGAGTTTTGAATATTTGCTTCTGGTGCAACTTGCCTTAACAATCGCCTTGAAATGCATGAAATGCTTGCACCACTATCGATCATACATGAAACATTTTGCTTACCAAATTTTACATCTATAAAATTCCTATCTAAGGTTGCATGAAATTTGAGTTTTGGTTCATCCTTACAAGAACTAGCAAAAGTTGAGCAGACCTTAGGACTACAACACCAAGACTTTACTTTAAATTTTCTAGGAGCCATGTTTTAAGTCAGGTATTAAAAATATACTGCTAGCACTGAAAATGCAGTTTAACTGATAAAAACAAAAATCTGAATCTAACAAATACAATACTTGTTACTTAGATAAAATAACATCTATTGAAACACTAGTTCTAAACTATATTACTTTAAATTTGAAAAATGCAAGAAAAATGCCTCTGTATCTTTTCACTAGTATGAAACAAAAGCCTGAGAAAGTTGTCTCAACTACAAAATATGAATTTCTGCTAAAAAATTTAAGAAAGCTCAGTCTGACTGCACTTAAGTCTATTTCAATATTACATTTTGTCCCTAATCCTATTTTCTTTTCTTCTATTTGAATTAAATTTTGTCACTGCTAATCATAAAATTATTATTAGACAAAAATAACACTCCCGTTACTGAAAGGAATGGTACACTGAGGAAACGAAAATACTCTTTTTATTTAGGAGAAAACCACCTTTTTACCATGATTTGCTCAGAACCCAGAAATGTGATCACATATAACCAGTAAGAAGGAAGCAAGTATATTCAGTTTGTACTCACCACACTATTTATGGTAATTTAGAGTCAGTCACTGTTCTTGCTGATTATCCCTGTTGTGGTCTATCTGGTCATATTTGTCAAAGATATCTGGTTCCGGTTGCTTCTGGTATTGGTCACTGGTAGTCTCGGTAAGCTATATCAAAAATTCCCATTAATAACGCTAACGTTGAATTCCCACACTGAGTTCTGATATAAATTTGAATTAAAGCTTCCCTGATAAAAGTATGTTTCATCTAGCTTGTGCATTCATTTTGTAATGTCTGTCCAAATTCACACTACTGCACTGGTAAATTATTTAATTTCTCCAAGAGTTTGTAAGTTTTGTGTTATTTAGCTCATTCAACACTGATGTCTGGTTTCGGGTTGATCGTACCAGGCTTTTCTCCACCATCTCCTGTCGTAGGGCGCCCCACAGGGTCTCGCTGGTTCAGTGGGGGGAATTGGGGTTTTAGCTCGGGTAGTGCCCCTGTGGGTTCCTTTTCCGCATTTAAACGACAAGCTGCCCAGTGACAGGGGGGTCAGCCCAAGACTGTAGGGCTTACTCAGTTATGTTGATTGATAACAGTTCTTAAAGTTTCTATAAATTTATTCCGTGTTCTATTCAGCAATAACAATAACAATGATATAACATTAAGTCCCAATTTTCTGTTGTACTATTCTTAAAGTCCTCAAAGTTGTTTTAACTATTTGTATTCCTGTGTTTTACTATTTTCCTATATGTTTCAATGTATTCCAATGTTCCATGTATCTGAGTGTGGCAGACTGTTATACAAGTCTTAAATTATGCCACTGTGGCTAAGTTATGCCACTCAAACAATACAAGTCTTTCTTTCCTAAAGTCTAAAAATCAAGTCCCCTCAAAATAAAAAAATCTAACCTTTTATTTAAGTTTCTACCAAAAAAAGTAACCAATCTGATAGTTATGGGTTGTACCCTAAAAAGTATTATCCAATGAAATTCTAGATTAAAAACAATGCTTATCTGACAGATAAGTAAATCTTGAGAATTTCTTAAAATGCCTAAAGTTGTCAGTGAAAGTTGACACATATTATCAAACAATAAAAGTGCTAAAATACTTAAGATTGTCCAGAAGCCAAATTGATTAAAGTCCTTTTAAGATGAAATATTTGTCTGCATTTTATCAAAACAGAATCAGCTTTATCATAGTAAAAAATTTAACAACAAAAAGATAAATTCCTGCCCACAGGAAAAGTAGGATTTCCTGCATTTACACTTTTGATAACAAATTGAAATAATTCTTTACTGTAACAACAATTTAATGTAAAGAAATCAGAATAACATTTTAAAGAACTAATAAAGATACTGATATTGTAATTCATACATAAACAAGCATTTCTATAATAATAATAATTTGAAAATCTGATGTTTGAAATAAAACCTAAAATAAGCCAAAAGAATCTGACCTTAAAATTTACATTATCACAGAATTAACCAGTGCTGGAAAACTCCATCTTACACCCCTCTCTCAGGCCCGGATCCAGGGTCAGGCCGAGGGGGCCTGTGCTCCCCAAGTTGGCTGAGAAGTGACCAATACTTATCAAAGGTGCACCCAACTATTTCGGCAATGGAATAATATTCTCTCAAAATTTAGACTCATAAACGCACCAGAGGCCACCATTTCATACCTATATTTCAAAATTTTCCAGGGGGAGAGCCCCCTGACCCCTCTCCCATCAAGCAGGGAGTAACCCCTCCATTACCTACATATTTACACTAAAAATGCACTAGAGGTCACCATTTCATACCTGAAAATAAAAATTTTCCAGGGTGAGACCTCCCTGACCCCGCTAGCATGGGCAGAATTCCCCCCCTCCCTGCTCCCATAACTACTCTCTTTCGGTGGTGACGTCTTCGTTCTAGACTGGTGCCCGCCCCCCCAGTCAAATATTTCTGGATCCGGGCCTGCCTCTCATGCTCTAAATGACATATAACAAACTGCATCAGTACTGTGCAGTAGATTTGTGTAGTAATAATGATGTTTTACGTAAAACAGAATAAACATCAAATACCTTGATAGTTTGTCTTTGTTCCTTATAACATATTTCTTGATTCAAAAAACGTCATTTTACGGAAAAAACATAACGTTTCACTGCAGATGATAAAACAACACCGAAACTATTATGTTGTTTCTGTCTTTGTAATGTCATGACGTACTTCCTATTTACAGATGTAAAGTTCCCGCGCTTTGTTAATACGTTACTTTAAGAAAAAAGTGCTATAAGAAAATCATTTGTTTGAATTTATTTTTACTATAAATAATTATTTGTTGAATATGACATGCAAGAAAAATATTCAATCACTGGTGGTAGGTGCAGATGGAAATATCCGGCTCTCGGGTCACTGTTTAAGCGGTAACTCGGCAGAGCCTCATTACCGCCATAAACAGTTACCCTCGAGCTGGATATTCCCATCTGCACCTACCACCATTGAAAGAATCTTATACTCTGTATTAACTAGATCTGCATCAGTATGGGGGTGTATTTATTTCATGCAGCATAAAATAAGATTAGTCTGTAGCACTATCAACTATAGCATAAATCTTCAATACAGCAATATTTTCTCACCTTATAGCTCTTACATTTGAAAACAATTAATGCCAATTAGTTTATGGAGATTTTATACTCCTCTGTTGAAACACTTTCATGATTTAAAGTGATTAAATTCCTATATTCTCATAAGTTGAAGTGTTAAGGAATAATTCTCTGGTAACAGAACATACTATTTCAATAAAAACGTGTTTCTGCTTTACATTTAAAGTATTTCTACTTTGCATTTTGAGTGTTAAGCTCCTCAAAATCTGCCAAATTTTCTTCTATTATAGCATCTTAATGACTTTTATAGCTTTAAAGGCCTTATAAACAACAAACTATGGTGATGAAAAATCTTAATAACATATTGTTCCAATATTTTGCTGCTGAAGATTAAGGCACTTACAAGCATGTGGATATTTCAGACAAGAATAATGTGAATCTTTCATTACCAAACTACATAATTCATTTCGAAATTGAAAGATAAATACTATGTTGGTACAGAGTGAGGTTTGGTGTATTTAATTCTCCAATGTCTTTTTTGCCACTGACTGTTCCAAGGCGCAACAGTTTAATTCTTGTATAAATGTCCAGCTTTTACACATTCATACATACTTTTAAGGTTTCTGCATTCTTGAAACACTGAATTTTCTTATTTGATCTTTGCCCTTGTTTTTCTGTGAAACTGTCAGTAAACTAATAATTTCCTGCTTGTGACTGCTGGATAGGTTAGTCCAAAGCCGAACTATGAACCAGTCCAGCAGAGATGGTTTTTATAACAACTGACTATGGTTTTCCTACCTTATCCATAAATCACATAAGAACAAGACAGAAACAGCAGGTTTTATCTTCCCCCTTAGATTAAATTTCTGTTTCTGCATTACCTTATCATTTTTAATTAAAACTTGTAACATATTCTTTATTTTTTTTGCTTATGTTTTATACCTTCCAGGGAAAGAATTCACTGTGTGGATATTATAAATACATGATGTTACACCATATACTGGCTACCATCCTTATGTTTCCCATATATAAGTCAGCAGGTTGTTTCTATATTAACATTTTATTGCCTCTGGCTCAGAACATGTATGGTTTAAAAAAACAGATGAAATGGGCTGTTTTAGAGGTTTATAATTTACTAGGATGTTTGCAATATTATAATAAAACCAGGGCTAATACAAGTGCACTTAGTTATGAAATATAGATAAATAAATCAAAGTAAAGACAAAATTTTGACAATTGTAAGTTCTGTCTTAATTAGAATGGAAATTTACAGTTCATGCTTAGAACCAGGCCATGAATATTTAAAACAAATTACTTTAATTAATTAAAAACTCAGGAACTTGTTTCATTTCCTGTAACATCTACAAAGTTCATTTCCTGTTTTTCTACAGGTTTGTTGTCCTCTGTGCTCTCTTTCAAGCTAATGACAGTCTGGCTTAAAAAATAGACAAACAGTAGAAATGTAAATATTTTTCCATAGACCTAAGTTGGAGACAATTTAAAAAATGATTTTTGTAAAGATTTTCTAAATGTCAAAAATAGTTTGCACAAAAAGAATGATTTTAATTCATAAAAGCATCTATCAGAAACTGCACCAACAATCAGATGTTGTGGCAGATGTAACATGATTCATTCCAAGAAAATTATGCATTTAGGAAACATACACCAAGTCTGGCAACTTTCATTTACAAAATTCCAGAATAAATTTTTGCATATTTTTTGACAGAAACCATTTACTGCATACTGTTTGTTTTCTCCTTTCATGAAGAGCTTCATCAAAAGATCTTCTCAGTCATCTGTGGAGGAAGATATGGTATAATATAAACAGTGTCAAGTCTTTGATAGCTATTTAATTGCTATGGGGAGATTTTAAAGTCATTTTTCCACAATATCTCACTGGTATCTGATAAAGTTATGTACACTTGATGATTTTTATGACTTATGATTTTTTTCAAGTAATTAATGTTTAATATCCATAAATATCAAGACTAATTGCCCAGTAAGAAGAGACATTTTGTCATATTTGCTGCCACAGAAACTTAACTGAAAAACTTTCATATTCTCCAAATAACCAGGTTTCATGAAAAAATACTGTTCTTAGAAAGTTAACAAAGGCACTGATGGATGGACATACAGATGGATGAATAGACTGATAAAATGACAAAATTAAATGATCTAAATACTGCTTTCTATCATGTAAAAAGTCACTTGTACTTTGAAATGAGAAGCATATCGATCGAAGAACTGATGGACAAAAGAAAAACATGAAATAATGTGTGTGCTCTCCATGTTTTTGTCAACATATTTACCAAATTTCATAAAAAAAAATCTATTACACTTGTTAAGTTATCCACTTTTTTCTCATATTTTTTAATTATTTGTTGCCATAGCAACCACACTAAGCCATAGCAACAAAATAAAAGGATGTGTATACTCTCTGTATTGGCATCTATTTACAAGGAATTCAAGAAAATACCTTGTAGTTTTAAAGTTCTCACAGGATCCCACCTTGTGTGACTGAAAACATGACTGTAAAACTTACAGATGTCAGTGCATGGGAGTGGGGGAGGGGGAAGTGGGGAGAGGAGAGCAAACTGCAAGTCCTCTCCAATGAAACACTTGTAGTGGACTATTAACTGCTTACAAAAACTGACAAACATAATTTCAATCAATAGAACACATTAAAAGTGCTTTGCAGATTATTTTGGGAATCTATCTGACATAAATTATCCATCTGTGATATATACCTTTACCAAGAATCTGAAGGAATATACTTTTTCTTGTCCTCAACTTGTTACTTTTAAATGATTCACTGGGTTTGATAAAAGGTATTTGCCCAGATAATATCACTGCTCTACAGTATCATACAGCCATATGACTCCACCATGACGATGTCAAAAATAGTTCTCTCTACTAGAACTTCTTCTTCAACCCATACCATTTTCATTTATTTTCTATCTGTGAATATCTTATGCCATTCAAAGATCACTTTATACAGTGAAAATGTTTTAAATGAAATCTTCTTTCATTGTTTTAATTCTCAAATTTTTTGCTGAACAGTACTGAGAAATTATAGTTTAATTGAAATATATGGATGTATCCAATGTTATCATCTAAAACACATTAAAAAAAGTAATTTCCCAGTACTTTACTGGCTGATATCAGCATCTATTCATGTAGTAAGCTGGATAAAGTAATTAATGAACTTATAGCATCTGTATTGAAACCATGGTTGATAATTAGGTGGTTTTAAAATTGATAAAGTAGAATTCATCAATTGTAAGCTCCTTTTCTTAATGAATGAATAATCTGTTCTTTGTCATTCCTTAGATATCAAGAATGAACAAGAGCTCCACCTAACAGGACATAATATGCCCATTTTCAAGCAGAATGGGTCAGAGCAGTAACATTGGGCACTAAAGACATAACTGCAACTACTTTTGAAGTGTGTAGGGGGAGGAGGGAGTGAGTAAGAAGATGCTTAGAGACAAGTAACTGAAATAAAAAGTAAAAACAAATTACAGAGGAGGAGAGTTCCTAGGGGAGGGATCCAAGGTGTGGATAAGGGGTACCACTATACAATATAATGAAATTTAAATGAAAGTACAAAAATAAATACAAGGATTGAGAAGGGGGGTATGGTGGTGGTGGGGCAGTGGTGCACGATCTTGGGTGAGGGATACTAAGATACAATATCAATAAACTGATCTGAAAGTTAAACAAGACGGGCATGATGACCCTGGATCGCTCACCTGAGTAATATGAGCTACATGTTTCAAATGTCAAACTGATGATAAAATATTAAGAAAGTCAGTAGGTCACATTCATGGTCAATGAAATTCAGTTTTACGATTGGTGTGCAAAACTGTGTATGTCATCAAAATTTCAAGGCTGTATCTTAAAAAACAAGAAAGTAGATCAGTAGGTCAAGGTCACAGTCAAGTGACATCATATTAATTGGGGTCATCAGGTAATTATAATTAAACAGTCTTGGAAATAGGATAAAATGATTTTTTAAGTATTTTTTCCTATATAACTCACATAATAACTAAGTGACCCCAGGGCGGGGCCTCTTTTAACCCCAGGGGCATAATTTGAACAATTTTGGTAGAGGACTACTAGACAATGCATCATACCAAATATCAAAAGCCTAGGTCGTATGGTTTCAGACAAGAAGATTTTTAAAGTTTTTTCCCATACAAGTCTATG
This sequence comes from Mercenaria mercenaria, assembly GCF_021730395.1. Lineage (NCBI taxonomy): Eukaryota > Metazoa > Mollusca > Bivalvia > Venerida > Veneridae > Mercenaria > Mercenaria mercenaria. The sequence goes on from NC_069361.1 coordinate 89,629,143, forward strand.
TAAAACTTGAGACCCCCAGGGCAGGGCCTCTTTTCACCCCAGGGGTACAATTTGAACAATTTTGGCTGAGAACCATAAGACAATGCTACAAACCAAATATCAATGGTCTAAGTGTTGTGGTTTCAGACAAGAAGATTTTTAAACTTTTTTTCCTATTTAAGTCTATGTAAAACTTTGGACCCCCGGGGCGGGGCCATATTTGACCCTAGGGGGATAATTTGAACAATCTTGGTAGAGGACCACTAGAAGATGCTACATACCAAATATCAAATTCCTAGGCCGTGTGGTTTTATACAAGAAGATTTTCAAAGTTTTCTCTATATAAGTCTATATAAACCATGTGACCTCTGGGGCGGGGCCATATTTGACCCTAGGGGGATAATTTGAACAATTTTGGTAGAGGACCACTAGATGATGCTACACACCAGATATCAAAGCCCTGGTCCTGTGGTTTTGGACAAGAAGATTTTTAAAGTTTTTCCTTTCGGTTGCTATGGCAACCAGAGTTCTGCAAGGAGTTCAATTCTTTGAACAATTTTGAAAGGGGGTCACCCAAGGATCATTCCTGTGAAGTTTGGTGTAATTCTGCCCAGTGGTTTTCAAGAAGAAGATTTTTTTTTAAATTGTTGACTGACGACGGACATCAAGCGGTCACAATAGCTCACCTTGTCATTTCGTGACAGGTGAGCTAAAAAATGTGTGTGTTTGTGTGTGTGTGTGGTATTCAGTAGCTGTGTAAAGTTTGAAAGCCATAGCTATCATACCTTCCGATTTTGAATCCAGAAACAAACAAGAGGGCCATGATGTCCCTATATCACTCATCCAACTCAAATGGGTACATGATTTCTTAGAAGAGCACATCTACAGAAGACCATAAGCCAAATATCTAATCGCTAGACCTTGAGGTTCTAGGCAAGAAGATTTTCTTAAAGTGTTTTCTTAAACAAGTGACAGCCTTGTGCTGGGCGAATTTGGAACCAAGAGGTATGATTTGAAAACAAATTGGTACAGTACTACAATGCTATATACAATATATTTAAGCCCTACACCTTGCAGATTTGGAGAAAAAAGATTTTCAAAGATTTTCCTTTTCATTGCCAGGCAACCAGAATTCTACATTGAATGGAATTCTTCAACCAACTTTGGTAGAAAGAACATCCATTCAAGTTTCATCAACTTGCACCAACTGGCATCACAGAAGATGTTGTTTGAAGAAAAGTGTGGAGGGATGGATAACAAGATGGTGAGAGATCACAAAAGCTCACCTAAAATAACTAGAAAATAAGCCAGGTCCCTGTGACCTTGATCTTTGAGCCACTGACCCTCAAAACTAATAGGTATTTTCCTCTAGTTGCTGTAGCTATTATATTTTAAGACATACAGTCCAGGAACCATTTTTCATCTCCCAGTTGATGTGACTTTGACTTATTGAACCAAAAAACGATAAGGATCCTCCTCAAGTGGTGCTTCGTCATACTGTAAAGTTTGAAATCTATAGCTTTTATACTGTCTGACTAACAAAAACGAATACCGTTAATTAAGTCATTGTGAACTTGACCTGTGAGCCACTGACCCCAAAATCAATATGGATCTTTTCTGTTTGGCATGTAACATTGTCTAGAGGTTTTGGTCATTGTGTTAAGTCTGAAAGCCATAGCTGTTATACTTTCTGAGTCCGAAAACCATTTTCAGATTCCAGGTCACAATTGCCTTGACCTCTGACCTAACAATAAAAATCCTCCTCAAGTTTTGCTTAGTCATCCTGTAAAGTTTGGAAGCAATGGATTTGATATGTTCTTACTTATAGCCCAGAAACAAGAGAAAATGTTAGAAATTCAGTCAGGTCTCTGTGACCTTGACCTTTGAGCCACTGATCCAAAAATAAAAAGAAATCTTTCTCTAGCAGTACTTAGTCATTGTGTAATGTTTGAAAGTCATAGCTGTTATACTTTACAACTGAAGTCCAGAAACCATTTTCAGTTTCCAGGTCACTGTGACCTTGACCTTTTACCTGCTGACACTAGAGTCGAGAAAAGGAAAATGTTGACTGATGGACAGACAACAGACTTTCAAAACAGGCATAGAACAAGAGCTGTCTCCATAGGATGACACATGCCCCCGATGGCACTTTAAATGAATAGTTATGGCCGATGTTAGAGTTTAGGACCTTTGACCTACTGAGCTGGGTCTTGCGCGCGACAAGTCGTCTTACTGTGTCACACATTCATGCGTAGTTATTTTAAAATCCATGCATGAATGACAAAGATATGGACCGAACACGCCCATCAATGCACTATCATGAAAAATGACCTTTAACGTCTAAGTGTGACCTTGACCTTTGAGGTACGGACCTGGGTCTTGCGGGCGACACGTCGTCTTACTGTGGTACATATTCATGCCAAGTTATTTGAAAATCCATCCATCGATGACAAAGATATGGACCGGACACGCCCATCAATGCACTATCCTTTAATGTCTAAGTGTGACCTTGACCTTTAAACTATGGACCTGGGTCTTGGGCGCGACACATCGTCTTACTGTGGTACACATTCATGCCAAGTTATTTGAAAATCCATCCATCGATGACAAAGATATGGACCAGACACGAAAAATGCGGACAGGCCGACAGACAGATGGTTCAAAAACTATATGCCTCCCTTCGGGGGCATAAAAGGGTCATTCATTTACACATTGATATTCACTAAGCTGTGAGAAAGTTGTTATTTGTACATATGCAGTAATATTGCATGCTGAGAAATGAAGAAACAGTCTGAAAGTCACATTACCAAAATATTATAGAAAACATGTTTTAAAAATACAGGGTTATATCATCATGCTGTCCTCTCAAATAAGGACTATAATAAAATAATATAATCATAAATATTAATAAAATTCTTCCTGATGTTTCTAAGAATAATGGGAAACTTTGTATTCAAACAATTTGAAAATTAACCAATACTTTCCATTCAGTACTTTCTAAGTTGAGTAGGAGGTGAAACCATTTTCTGTAAATTGATTCTTAGATGGTATATTTGTTGTAATACTGTCTGAGTGTCTCAATCAAGAAATACTCAGTACACTTGTTCCTTTATGACCACATATTGTACATCATTTTATTTGATTAATTTCCCTTTGTCAGTACTGTGGCAGAATACTGAAGGTGGGAATCATGACTAGAATACTGGATAATTGTCAAGTGACAGAAATATTCAAGTTTTCTTCAGACAGGGAAGGGAAAGACAGTCAAGTGGCTTTTACAATGAGGCAGATTTTACACTGCCAGAGATTCTTGCAACCTATATTGGTCCAATATGGTATGACCTAACATGGGCCATCTCAAAGAGAAACAAATCTACATTATATTCCCTACTTATCATACCACACTTCTTTTATTTCCAATGCAACAAGGCAGTCTGAAAGACAGCTATATCCAACGCCCACTGTTATGGATAGTGAAAGGGTTGATGGTATTGAGTGGAAGCATTGATGTTAATTATATTTTATAGTCCATGTATGTCGACATCAATGAATTTGAAAATTCTTCATGGGGTTTAGGAGATATAGAGTGGACACAAAATGGAAGGCTCAAACCTTTGACCTTGAGTTATGACCTTGACCTTGAGCAGACAAGGCTGAATCATGAGTTCTGCATATCATCTTGATGAGGTGATAGTTTGACCCAAGTATCATGAAAATCCTTCATGGGGTTTAGGAGATACAAAGCAGACACAAAACGGAAGGCTCAAACCTTTGACCTTGAGCAAACATGGCTGAACCATGAGTTCTGCACATTGTCTTGATGAGGTGATCATTTGACCCAAGTGTCATGAAAATCCTTCAAGGGGTTTAGGAGATACAGAGCAGACACAAAATGGAAGGCTCAAACCTTTGACCTTGAGTTGTGACCTTGATCTTGAGTCGACATGGCTGACTCATGAGTTCTGCACATCATCTTGATGAGGTGATCATTTGACCCAAGTTTCATGAATATCCTTCAAGGGGTTTAGGAGATACAGAGCAGACACAAAATGTTACGGACAGACAGAAGGATGGAAGATGGAAGGACGAATGGAGACCATTCATATAACCCTCCACCAGGTGGCGGGGGATTAAAAATAAAAATACTGTCAAAGAAACCAGGTGTTTTTCATAAACTTGCATACTTTTCTACAATAATATCAGGTATTTAACAATGTACATGTCTCCAATAAAATGGACCTAGTATATGTAGTCAGCTTTCCAGAAACAGTAGACTCATGAAATTTATGCATTGACTTTTTATGTATTATTTTCAGTATAATGAAACAGGTATCACATTGGTTTTCACATGACAGTAATATTGTGAACATTTAGAGATATACTGTCACCCTTGACTCTGCCTCAGCTGCCAGTCTTTTCCTCATGTTGACATTTTTAATTGTCCTTCTCAAAGCAATGCAATATTCATATAATATCAACTTTTGATACTAACCTATATATTATTCCCGATATATCAACTTCTTCAACAATTTTGAAAAAAGTTCTAAAGTCAGTCTGCATCTGTAAAAGCCCTTCTTGATAGTTTCTTTATAAAATTTACCATCTTGTCTGGCCTTTCAGTGATAGCAAATGGTTCAGGAAATAGTTTTACTGATAGAATATCCATTGGGAAAATGGAAGTTTCCCTTCAGTAATAAAGTAGAAACGTTACTATGAGTTTGCAAACAGACATGATTGGTCTATTGTGTGACAGTGTGTGAATCTGGTGTCATAGACTCTGATATCTTAATACTGACACTGATTGCTGTCTAATAGAATCAACAGTACACAATGATTCCCTGCTATGACAAGAATTGTGTGCACAAATAAGGCATGCAGGCTTAAATCTAATATAATTATTAAATATTTTCCAGTCAATGAACAGTATTGTTATGTACCCTGATTGGGTTCAGAGAATATAAGATGCTATAAATCCAATCAAAATGTCATGGAATATCATAATTTAGAAACATAAAGGGGATCATATATTGATTAAAATTTTTTACAAATTATAGAAATTGTATATTATTTTCAGGGTTTTTTTTCTATTGAAGGACTGATATGGTAGTTCAATTAGTCTAAACATTCACCTGATAAAACTTAAATAAGGTATTGTTAAACTGCAATTTAGTATCAAAATAAAGTGGCAATAAATGCCAATTTAGAAGATGCACATAGTTATCATTTGACACTCCAGGGATTTGCTTCCACCTTTTCCAATATTTTTCCGCTGCAGTATCTTTTTTTTGTGGGCCTACTTTGCGAAGCATGGCTCTATGGCTGTGTTTGGGGTGCTCTGTGCTTCCGGGAAATCTACCCTTACCATTTATCTTTTTGAATATCTTTTCGAATATAACTAGATGGTGCTTTAATTTTTACTTATATTTTTTACTTCTTCATAAACTGTTTATTTAATTTTCTGTAATTAGAAAATAAATTTATACATGTATTTACATTTTGAAACCCTTCAAAACACTTTACTTGAGAACTTCTTGGCTGTCCAACTGACTATTGGGTGATACTGAAATGTTCAAATTTTTTATGTTATTGGGTTTCAAGTCATGCTAAAATAGTTTTATGTCATGCTTTTAATGGTAGAGGAAGACCCAAGGTGGAACTTCCCCACACCCTAAGGGCATGATTTCAGGAACAGACTGACTGGGTAGAACCACCTACTTTCTGCACACTTAGCTGGCTGACTTCCTTACATCAAAAATTAAATACTATGTCTGAACTGAAGGGGACAAGTGATTTAAAGTAAGCAGCCTGAGCCATGGATAATAGGAAGTGAAAACTGTTGATTTTAATCCTTAGCAAGATGGGTGTCTACAGGGCACCGGTCCCTACTCCCTGTAATTGAATGGTCATATGTTGGATATAAAATAAAGTTGAGGCTGTGTATCATTGGAATGTTTGGTAAATCCCAAATAAAACCCCAGGTGCACAACTTCACATGCTGAGCAACATTCCAATGAAGTGTAATGACTCCAGGTTTATATTTTTTGAGACACTTGTAACACAATATTTTTAGGCACTTTGTTGGTAACAATCCTATGATGTTTAAAGACCCAGGTCAAATACTTTTGCGATATGCATGCCACAAATTCAGACATAGGAACAAGGTTAAATCTAAGTGCTCCCTTTGCCATTATTATATTTTTTATGTTGAGGGTGGGGGCACAAAAACAATGTGAAAATGCACATAATTGAATTAAGGATAACATAGTGTAATAGGCCTCAATTTCACCAAAAAGCATACATACAACTTGATAATGTAAGCTTTAAAAATGTCAAACAATAGAAATAAGGTGCATATTGACAAGTTATATAGTGACAGAAGTTCTAAAACATTTCCTTTAGATTACCTCCCCTGATAATTTTGGTTTTTTCATGAGTTATCTCCCCTGAAAACTAGAAAAAAATGATTTTCTGCTTTTCCATACGGGGAATTTTAGATTTCTTTTTGATATTTGTATCAGAATCATATAATGCAGCTTTCTACCGCAACATTTTCTCGAAACTCAAGTTCAGATTCTCATAATCAAAGAAATTATATATTTCCCATAGGCATCAATGTTAACTTCAATACTGATCATCTCCCCCAAAAATGACAAAATTTGAAAAATCTCTCAGTGAAAAGTTTTTAATTTTGAATGTCTTTAAAGTGACCAAATTTCATTTAAATATTACCATCCAGCTACAAGATATGAAATATGGCTATTACACCATGTTATCCTTAAGGAGGTAGGTTACCTTGATATTTGTAAGTGCGCATGTCCAACCGGAAGCTAACGTGACGATTTACGACGACGTTTACGACAAACTAAATGTGTTTGTATATCCATTCTTCTGGAAATAAAACTTGAACCTGCCTCCGATCTTATGTTTAATGGTTTAATAATGCAGAAATAATGAATGAATTGCCGCAGAAACGCTTCAAAACATTGTTGCCTTAAAATGACGTCATTGACGTCATGACGTTACGTGTCAGTTACCGCGCAAAATTAATAGTTTTTATTTTGAAAGTACGTTATTCTGTGCTTTTTCTTTATTTGAACTATTCTTAAACAGCCATTATTTGCTGAAATACTTTTTATTAGTCTTTTGCTCTGAAAAATGAACAATATTTTGCTTCTTTTATGTAATTATATTGAAATGTTATGCGGAATGTAAGAAAATGGATGACGGTAACTGATGTGATTGGGAATATAGTTGGCTGAAAGGTAACTTATTACGGTCATTTACAAATAAAAATTGGGCAGTTTGATTTGTTATACCTATTTTCCAGTTTCCGTTGATAATTTGTTACTTAAATACTAAAACTAAGCTCTAAAATTGTTCAAATTTCAGTATAAAATTGTGGTGCCTTGAATTAAATTGATGTTATCATGGAAACGAAGCCCGTGACCTATATGTCTAATTGTAAAATTCAAAAGCGTTAACATTGGTCTATTTATTGAACACAGCTTCGGCTTTTTATTTTCATTTCAACAATATCCATGAGAATAATAGCAGCATGCAGAACGATTTTTCAATAAAAATGTCAGACGACGGACACTGCTGTAAGTTTTTTAAGCTGTGAAATTTGTTAAATTAACTGCAATTCATACGAAAATATTACTAACGTTAGAAATAAGATGTTTTAAAGCTACATTAACAAGAAAGATAATTTTATATAATATTTTTTCATAAGAAATTATGATAAAAAGCAACATATAAGCTATTTTAAACATCTCTGTTTCCATGGTTACTCTAAACTTTAAGAAAAACATAGTACCATGTAAAGTTCTTGGTATTTTGCTAATCATATTACCTAAATATTCCATGTTGGTCAATAACAGAATGGCACTGAAGCCGTCGAAAAAACCCGTTTTCATACATAATTGTTGAAAAATGAGAGAAAATGCGTTACCATGGAAACACGAGCCCCGCGACATATACATTTTAAGCTTTTATTAGAAAGCTAATGCGCATACTAGTAAAACTATTAATTATGCAGACTTCTACGGATAACAATGAAACCAAAATACACTGAAAAGTGTTAAATATCCGTATTTTCCTTCTTCTTTCTATATAAAATACCTTAAGAGGGTCATGTACTTCAAACCTAGATAAAAAATGTACTTGAAGGGACAGAGATAAACGGAACTGAGATTGTAGCAGTTAAAACATTAAATTACACGAAATACAAAAAATCACTGCGGTTCAACTAATTTGAATTTACCCTGGTAACAAGGTACCCTACCTCCTTAAGGGGACGCATACTTTGAAATTAGAAAAAAGTGGGTGGGGTATGATAAAATTTACCTGCAAAAAAGTACAAGGTTTTGGTACATGAAATGGATACTGTTTCAATTGTTATAAGTACACAAAGGATTGCTCACTAAAATAAAAATGAGAAAACTGAAACAAGAAAGTTATTGTTGAATTACATAAGACTTCTTGTGTACATTCAAAGTCAACAATTAAGACTTTTTGGTGCGAAAATAATAGTGCTTCACCTTGTCCAAACATTTATCAATGTCCTACAGATTCTAATTTAAAGAAAGAATGTGAAATATGGTCACTGTCTTGCTTTTCATTTCGCATATGTAAGCTAAAACACATTATTTAGTTTGTTTACAAAGTAGTGCATAAGAAAAGATACGGTGGTCAAGGAATGCCACATTCCAAAACTAAAAGAGTATATTCCCCTTAATACATTAAACATTTATCGTTACAGAAGTCTAGTGGCTTACAATAAGGGATTAGAAATGTTGCATTATTAATTTTTAACTTGGTATTCATGAACTACAATGCACTTAAATATCAAAACACATTCAACAAACTTTTGAAAATGTATTGTCTTAAAAATCCCTAAAATAAGGTATGAAATTTGGTTGAGAGGTCCAATCAATGTGTATATGTGCAAAAGTAACATTCTAATCTTGTTCACAAAAGTTACTAATACACAGCAGGCATGTCAATGATCAAAACTGGACGAATATACAGTTATCCTCACTTTAATGTCATTTATAATTTGTCCTTGAATTCTCCACCATACTTTTCATAATTCTGTTTGCACGAGTTGCACGAGAATGCTGTCATTCACGTAAAAAAATGGGGTCAAATAAGTTGTAAATGCAATATCATCTAAACGTAATTAATGGATTATGCAGTTCAAGATAAACTTTATCTCATAACGTAACGAACATGTATAATGTTGTAACAACAACTTTACTTACACCGATTTAAGTAGCAGTCGGTTTATAAGTGACTTCATTGATTCCTTTTATGTTTTGTTATTGTTGTCAAAAAGTATAACGGAAGTGCCTCACAACTGAAGCGGAAACCAGTTTGATGCGCAAAGTAGTCCAATGTAAGTAATATTTTTTGACAAATGTCCACAGAAATTAATAATTTTCTAATATTAAAGACGAATATCTGAATAGGATTCATTATTTGATAAGAAATTATAATCATCGACATGTTTTTTTAAAAATCGTACACGTGCTGACACCTAAGTTGTCTCCCGTTGTTTATTAGAGTTACCTTTCGTCCGGCGCAGTAATACATTTGCAGTGAATCGCCGAGAAGTCATGGGAAAATTAAAAACCATGTAAATAAACTAAAATTAACCACCTTTTCAAGATGAATTTCAAATGATCGCCATTATGGATTTAACCGGCCTGACCTGTGTAGCATCTTAGATATCTGTTCCAAGGTATTCATTGTGTAGAATGTCATGTTATGCCCTTGCAATGCTAATCCCACTCTGATTTTTTTTGTTTACATTTTTATCAATGAGAAATATGGCGTCCACCCCGAGCTGAAATGACATGGCGTTAAATTTTTACATGTTTAAGCAAACCTGGTGTGTTAGAAAGAAAATCTCATCCCTTCAACATTATTTGGAACACTGTTATTGTAAAAAACCTGTTTTTTCCTTATACAAAAGCTTAATATTTTGTGTTGAATGTACTTTCACAAAGACCTCTGTTTTCCTATTACATTCATAGTACCACATCCTTACCCACAAAATACTGAATATTACAGGTGTCCATCAGTATTATATCAGTTTAGGAATATGTTTTTTATTTTCCCACCATCGATTTCTTGAATATGCACCCCTTCCGCATTTCTGTATGAACTGTGAATGTAGCAATATGCGTCCCCTTAAGGTAATTCATCTTGCACTTTCTTGTCTGGTCTAGTACATTCATGAATGTTTTCTCTTATATACAACATTTAATAAATGCAAAATGAGAATTGTCAGCCAATGAATATTTTATTAAGAAAGTTATTTTCTGACCTTAAGGATAGTTTTATCTCGAGATGAGTTGTGGTTTGTCTATTACAATGAGTTATCCCTGCCTGATGTCTCTTCTTCAGCACACAGCATGGCTTTGTCCTGAAAGAATAATAAAATTTTGCTGTAAAGGCATAAAAAGCTATCATTTCTGACATCCTATCTCAACAAATGAATTGAATTCAGTCTTGCACAATATCATGTAAGAATTTTTCACTGCCAAAGATGTGATAGGAATATCTGGCTCAAGGGTAACTGTACTGGCAGTAAGAAGGCTCTGCCGGGTTTCCATGTAAACAGTTATCTCCTTGAACCAGATATTCCCATCTGCACCTTCAACCAGTGAATGAATCTTTTTCTTGCATTCCATATTCAACAAATAATAGTAAAATAAAATCAAACCTGTGACTTTCTTCTACAGTAGCATATTTATTAAAAGTTTTATATATGAAGATTTTCTCCTATAAACATCAAGGGAAAAGTGACCATGCCCCCTGGCAGCCATGTTTTTTGACAAATCGGAATAATTTGAACAATCTTTGTCACAAAAGAATATTTCTGTAAAATTATCTTAAAATCGGACTGGCAGTTTCAAACAAGAAGATTTTTTAAGTTTCCTCTATAGACATAATAGGGAAAAGTGACCATGCCCTCTGGCAGCCAAGTTTTTTGATGAATCAAAATGATTTGAACAATCTTGGTAGAGGGTCACACAAGGACCATTTATGTAAGATTATTTTAAAATCAGGCCATCGGTTTAGAAGGAGATGTTGTTTGAAGATTTTTCTATTTTTAGCTCTGGCAACCCTATGTGCAACCAAGCGGAACCATTTGAACAACATCCAAGGAACATCCATGCCAAGTTTCATCAAAATCCATTCTGTGGTTATGGAGGAGATGTCTTATAAACACAACTGTTGACAACGGACAGACACAGCATGATCACAATAAGCTCAGAAGAACTATCAAGATTTATACAGTTTATGCAAGAAAAAAACAATAATTAAAAAGACTGCATAGATATAATTTGTAATATGCCATTTACAGCAGGAGAGTCATCTTATGCCCCAAGGAGAGAGATGGAGTTTTCCAACAACAGTAAAATACCCGAAACCCCAGTCAAATATGTAAGTAACTTTATTCCTTCTTTAATGTGACCAATACAAATTTTGCTTTCTTTGCTTGGAATAAAATCAGTCTATTCAAGTAAATGTATCTGAAATGCATACATTTAATTTGTTTTTGCTTTCAATTTTAAATGTTACTGAATGTGACCATTAATTTTGTCTTATAGATAGTGGTTTATGGCAATTTTCTCACTCATTTTGTAAGTCCTAAGAAGTTAAAACAACAATTGGACATTAATGATCCCACTCACTTTCTAGTCTTCTTTCATCTTTGCCAGTTCATAAAATATTCATTGAAAGTGTAAGCTCCCAAGTGTTCATATATTATCCAGATTAACAAGATAGTAATTGAATTGATGTTGTCTTATTGCAGTCCTCTGAGAGATTATTTCCCAAGATGCTGCTGGCTTTGACAATTCCATCGAAAAAAAAACAAGCTGATGATGGATTCTGATAATGACTGATTGAAGGTAAGCAAACAAACAATGTCACAATCATCTAAAAAGCTAGTCCATGTCATCTGTTTTACTTGACTGTTTTCTAAGTATATTCTGAAATTTTAAGCAAAGTCTGCATTGTAGAATTTTTCTATTGGCACTTACCAGTATTACTATAGCATTAATATACAACAGTCAGAGTTGGCTCACTTATGCACTGTAAAACCCTGTGCATGCAAGAGTTCCAGTACAAATGACTCTTATCCGAATTGTTAGTTTTCTTAGGTATTCTCAGGTATGTACAAATGACTCTTATCCGAATTGTTAGTTTTCTTAGGTATTCTCAGGTATGTACAAATGACTCTTATCCCAACTGTTTTCTCAGGCATGTACAAATGACTCTTAACCCAACTGTTAGTTTTCTCAGGTATGTACAAATGACTCGTATCCCAATTGTTAGTTTTCTCAGGTACTGAAATATTAAAATGCCAAGTTTTGGTCAAAACTGTTGCAGTATAAATGCTTTCAGTTCCATTCTTAGATTATAAATTATTGTGTTAAGCCATTTAAACAGGCTTCAACAGTACTTACTGTAATGAACAGTCTGGTGATAATGTTTATACATCAAACTTACCTTGTATAACACTTGATGGGCCAAAATGTATTTTGAAATACTATACCTTGTGTTACACCTTTCTCCTCTGATACAAGCTTTCATGATAATTAAATAGCCAGTTTATTTTCTTATTATGATAGATTTATTACTGTCAGTTCCTTTTTACTGTACCTTGATACTTACCCTCTACAAAGTTGAAGTAGATGAACTTGGCTAGCTCTGAGTTTCAAAGACTTGAGACACACTTCATCATAAATGAAATACTCAAGTAATGTATGATTTACAAAATAAATGTGTACTTATATTTTATCAGTGAATGTGTGTATGTGTGCGTGGGCATGTGTGTGTGTCTGGCTGGCGGTGGGGTCAAGTAACATGAACGAAATTATCTCATCCCTACCAATATCTTTGGACAGCTTTCAAGTTGTGCTCCTGACACAAATTACAACAGAGGAATTTGACGTTAAATTTTGAACTCAATCTTTGAGCTCGGCTTCTGGCCTACTGAAAAGTGTATGTGCTCTGCACATCAACTCATTGCCACCTACCTATATACCAAGTTTGAAGTTAAGTATAATTATAAAGTTTTTCTGAAGACAAAAAATATGATGGACAGATCTGACCTTAGAGCTACATTTGTCACTGTGATCTTTGACTTAATGACCCAATTCATGTACCCTACACATCTCTCATTACGACTTTGTTAGCAAACTAAATACTATGGACAAATTTGATATTTGAGCTCAAGTTGTGACCTTGATCTTTGACCTACAAATCTATTTCATGCGCTCTACACATCATTTCAATGCCACCTAACTATGTGCAAAGCTTAAGCCAGTACCTTTAATGGTTATGAAGTAATGCTTTAGGCAAAAAATATTGCAAACAGACAAACACACAACATCACATAACAATATTAAATCCATTTTTCAAAAACAAGCATATAAAAAGACCAAACACCGGGAATGAACGTAAGAACAATGTTGTCTTTCCCTTTTAGAGAGGTCTATACAAAGATGCTGCGGACCATCTTTGGTGAAGGTACATCAAGCAGTTCATGACAATGAGTTATTTAAATGTTTATTTCTTCTCTAGCTGTGGGTGCCACTTAATGGAATCAAGAGGAAACATTGTGACAAAACTTCAAAGATGTCTATACAATAATGCTTCAGATAAGTTTGGTGAAAAAACATTTAAAGCTATTCATGAGTTTAAGTTATTTAAAAGTTGTTTTTTTTTGTTTTTAGCTCTGGCAGTTCCCAAAAGTGATCAAGCAGAACTATTTTTAAACAAGAGCACCGCCTTGCGGGTGCTGACGCTCATCTGATTTTTTTTTGTATAATAGAAATATTGTCCTACCCATGATTTTCTAAGTCTAAAAAGGGCCACAATTCTTGCAAAAAGCAGGATAGAGTTATGTTTCTTGATGTACAGTGTCCACTTATGATGGTGAAAAACTGTTGCAAGTTTTAAAGCAATAGCTTTGATAGTTTATGAGAAAAGTTGACTTAAACATAATATTCAACCAAGAAAATGATTTTTCTAAGTCCAAAAGGGGCAATAATTATTGCAAAAAGCAGGATGGAGTTATGTTGCTTGCTGTACAGGGTCAGCTTATGATGGTGAACAAGTGTTGCAAGTTTCAAAGCAATAGCTTTGATAGTTTAAGAGAAAAAGTTGACCTAAACATAAAACTTAACCAAGAAATCTGATATTTTCTAAGTCCAAAAGGGGCCATAAATCTTGCAAAAAGCAGGATGGAGTTATGTTTCTTGCTGTACAGGGTCAGCTTATGATGGTGAACAAGTGTTGCAAGTTTTAAAGCAATAGCTTTGATAGTTTAGGATAAAAGCTGACCTAAACATAAAACTTAACCAAGAAAACTGATTTTCTAAGTCCAAAAGGGGCAATAATTCTTGCAAAAAGCAAGATGGAGTTATGTTTCTTGATGTACAGGGTCTGCTTATGATGGTGAACAAGTATTCCAAGTTTCAAAGCAATAGCTTTGATAGTTTAGGAGAAAAGTTGACCTAAACATAAAACTTAACCAAGAAATCTGATATTTTCTAAGTACAAAAGGGGCCATAAATCTTGCAAAAAGCAAGATGGAGTTATGTTTCTTGCTATACAGGGTCAGCTTATGATGGTGAACAAGTATTCCAAGTTTCAAAGCAGTAGCTTTGATAGTTTAGGAGAAAAGCTGACCTAAACATAAAACTTAACCAGGCAACGCCGACGCCGACGCCGACGCCGACAACCGCTCAAGTGATGACAATAACTCATCATTTTTTTTCAAAAAATCAGATGAGCTAAAAATGAGAAAATAGTTTGAAAACAGTCTGAATGTTTTGTTCATATGACTATTCATATTTTATACAATTTGTCTCTTTTCTCCTCAAGACATAGATAACCTAGCTAACATGGAACTTAACTGAATAAATAAATCAACATAAAGTGTGAAATGGTAATACATAATATATTATAAGATGGCAGATTTCCCTCAACAGATGGTATGGCTCCCTAGACTAAACTTGCTGTATTTTATCAACAATATCTTGAAATATAACATCTACAGGCTTAAGCCCTCTACAGACGGTAAGTTTTTGTTGTACAACACCAATTAAATTCAAGATGTACAGCCAAATATTACCGTGTGTACGATGCTATTCCTTGATTTCGTAAATCTTAAGTCTTGACTTACAGATTAGGACATGTTCTATTTCGTAAGTTTTGCCTTACGTACCACCCACGTTGACAAGCAACAAATTGGTAAATAATTAGTTGATAAGAGGCAAGTGAATGAAATTCCAGAAACATTTGCCCAAAAAATAAACACAAATCTTAATATAAAATGGCTTCTAATGCATAATAGAAAAAGGATGACACTGAAAAGTTAAATGATTTGAGCCGCGCCATGAGAAAACCAACATAGTGCGTTTCCGAGTCTGGTCCATGCTGTTCCCTAACGGTTTCTCTAATTGTAATAGAGTTTGAAAGCAAACATCATTGATCATGACCAGACTGCACGGATGCACAGGCTGGCCTTCATCCATGCTGGTCGCAAAGCCACTATGTTGGTTTTCTCATGGCGTGACTCATTTGTGTCATACGTAATCAAATTTATGGAACATAAAAAGGTGAATATTATTTTTATTATTAGTAGTTACATTTTTTTCAGTACCTGATGCACTATGTTTACTAGGTAAATCTCTGTGATTTTTATGAGAATGGAATACTGTCTGTATGTAAAAAATGTACAATTTCAAAATTGTACATCTTTGAGATAATTAGTGTTGTACAACAAAAACCTACCGTCTGTAGAGGGCTTTAATGGGGAGGTGATATATACAGAAAAAAATGTATACATTTTTGATGCTAAACCCTAGTTCAGGTCAAAAGGTGTTTAAACAAATATCTGTGAGAAATTCCTACAACTCAGAATGTAGTACATATGGTGCACTTATAGAGCATTTATCAATTTCTTCAAGTTTTTTTTTGTTCAATAAATTCTGGAGATTTTGGGATACTTCTACTTATTTTAAGAACACATGTAAAATTTATTTGACTTTAAAAAGGGAGGTAAGTGTGCAAAAGGAAGGTAATAAAATGTACTTAATTATATAATACTGCCAAATCTTACCACTGGTAAATATAATAATAATAATTAAAATGCATTAAAGTTTATAAAAACAGTTCTTTGATAACCCAAACTATCAAAATTTTATTTCTATATTTTTTATTTTGTTCCCATCCTTATTATCATTAATTTGCCAGCACCAAAATGCTCATTAAAATAAAGATTGAATTTTCTGAAAAATTTGACAGTGTATCACACTCAAATTAAGTTACAGTATACACTTGAGAGCAGAAAAGTAATCTGAACAATTTAGCAACACATAAAACAAAACTGCTGCAATAATAGATATGGTGTAGAACTGTAATCTGATTTGGCTCTCTAGACACTATATAGCATTAAATTGATATTAAAAATGTATTTTTATGAATATTGTAATCCTCTTGCTAGCCATTTGTTTTCAACATCTGGCATGAACTCTAGTAAACCTAAAGACAGTCTGAAAACTACAATTTTCAATGTAAAACAGATATAGTTCTATTGTCACACATTGTGTATTTGCTACACAAGAACTTAATTGTGACACAGACTTTAATCTATCCTCAATTAGGTCTTTACTTAACTGCCACACATGAAGTTTATTGTGCAGTAGATTGTGAAAACATTCTTGCATCACTAAACACCAACATTACTTGGAACAGACATTGGTCCATTGCCATACAAATGCTCAATTATCATACACAAACTTTATTGAGGCACAGACACTGTTTCATTGTCATTGGCATATACATTGACAATTTTCATTGCTATAAAAAAACTTAATTATTTCATTGTCACTGGCACTTATACTGACTATTTTCATTGCTACATGAAAACTTATTTGTTCCATAATGTATATACACTGACTTCTTTCATTGCTATACAAAACAGGAGGGCCAAGATGGTCCTAGGTCGCTCACCTGAGTAACATACTATAACAGTGTAAACATGTTTGACCTAGTGACCCAGTTTTTTATACCACATGACCCGGTTTCAAATTCATCCAATGTGGCCTCTGAAACAAGATATAAACCTCTTATGTAAAAGTTTGCTATATATATTTTTTTTTTTTTGCATATTAAATGCACAAAAGGGAAATTAATTGACAAGGCACATACCATGTCTTTGTAGTGAAGCTTCCAAAGATATGTTTTAGAACTCCAGCAGTAATTTGGACAAAATCTTAAAATGATTACATTTGATTTCCTGGCTCTTACTGGCTGCCATTGCAGTATTATTTTCACATGTTTAATATGTCATACATTTTACTTCCTAGCAATGTGCCATTGTTGTTCTCCCATGAAAATGGTTAATTCATGGACCAAGAATTTGAAGCTTTTTTGGCACATGAAGATGGCAGTGACAGATTCAAGACAATAGAGGATGTTTACAGTAAGTCAAGATCTGTTGTGTTTCATTGACAGTCCAGAAAATATTACATCATTAAATTTATCATGTTGTTTTGGAGACCAGATGCTGCCAGATTTCACTTGATACTATTTATATTTTTTGTTTCCATCTGTCTGTTTCTATTTTAATTGTGCATTGAAGTTGCAGAATTTACAGCATTTCTATCAGAAAAGTCTGCTTTTCTTTAAATGTTGGCAGAAACTCTTTCTATCAGAGCAGTGTACCTGTAATTGTTGGGAATTATTCTTAAATAGATAAATCGTAAAACAGAAATCATTGCAATTCAATATGATATATGCTGTATTTTGAGTCATAAGAACGTTCAGCTTTTAATGATGTATTATTTATTTAGAAAGACACCAGGAGCCTCTTTTGGCATTATCTTAGACAAGGAAGTGCACATGTGTTTAACCACTGACTTTCAACAAGCCAACTTGACGATTTCCTAATATGACAACAAGAGAGGGATGACTTGACGATATCCTCATATGACAACCAGACTGATGCTTGACACAACAGAGATGACGAGCTAGTGATTCAAGAACAATCATTTTAACTCCTAATTTATACATAACTTTGCTATTAATAATGGTCTCTTTAAAAGGGCTATAACTTTTGAAATGCTTACTGGACTTTACTGCTTATTGAAAATGGCTTAGATTTTATAGAGATACACATTCTGTATGAATTTGCTGCAGCAGTTCCGAGAAAACTACTCTAGAAATTGAGTAAACGTTTAACATTGTGAGTAATTCAGAGGCAATAAGTCAAAAGTGACTGGAATTATCCAAAATGTCCAAACAGTATACCAAAAACATCTTTACTAAGTTTTATAAACACTTGATAAGAACTGCTCTAGTTACTGAGCAGATCCAAAGTCAGTACAATTCAAGGGCTATAACTCTAGATCCACTAGGACCATCTTGCTGGATATTAAATTATTTCCATAAAAATTCTGTTCAAGTTTGATGAATATTTGATAAGAACTGCACAACTAAGTTTTGCAGTTCTGCCCACTGCAGGTGTTCCTGTAATAGTCCAGTTTATAATGAGTACAGTGGTGACATAATTATAAGTCCATGGACTTAACTTTCTAGTAAATGATTTTTTTTCTCAAAAAAGGAAAGAACTCCTTTCAAATTTTTAACCTATCTTATAATCACTTCATCATATAAAAAAGCCATTAAACACATTTTCTACAACACTTCCAGACACACGGGCTCTCTTGTTCCATTTAAAGCTTGATAAATCAAGATAGTAATACCAGAGTAATTATGTAATTTATCAGGTAATACCATAAAAGGCAGGTATTACATCCTTGATTTAAGCACCTCCAGTCAGGCAATATGGCAGTATAATTGTATCAATTACAAAAAAAGTGGTGTTACTACATTTTTTCTTTAAAGTTTTAAAAATAAATCAATGACTGCATACAGGCAGGTTTCCATATCTTGAGTTACATTCTGACTGTTTGCAAATGAAATGACAGTGTATTTGAAAATCATGCATTGTTAAAAGTTTCTTGTGCAGTCGAGTCAAGCTATTTGGCAATCTGGCAAGGTTTGCTCACTCTAGCTTCCTCTTTACAGAGCATAAATGTTATTCCTCTTTACAGAGCATAAATGTTATAAGTTTAGTACAGAGAAGCATTTTACGTGTAACAAACAAAACGAAAGTGCTTGAAAATGTAGACTGTAAAGCTACAACATAGAAAATATCTGCTATTTTTAACCGAATTTCTGTCTTAACATTAAACATAACAGCTTCAGAGTTGCTTCTATAGAGGCAACATTTGACGTTTCAGAAAAGAATTTGACTGAACATACTGCAGTTAATAAAGATTTGTCTTAGAACTAATTTCTCAGTGCAAGTTAGTGTTAAGGTGATGATACAACAGAAGAGCCTCTTGAAAGGTTGTGAACAGCTGCACATTACTAAACAAGGTAGTGAACAGCTGCATATTACTAAACAAGGTAGTGAACAGCTGCACATTACTAAACAAGGTAGTGAACAGCTGCACATTACTGTTAAGGCTGTGACTAAATACAGAGTTGGTGCACCCGTGATATATTACAGACTCCGGTATATACCGGATTAACTAAATTTGAACAAAAATAACTTAAATGTATATATTTTGTAACCATGGTGATTCTAACCCTAACCTTTAGTCAGTATATTATGCACATTATACACTAAATGCGTGCGGACATGCAAAAAAAATGAGTATTTTGCCATGCGATCCATTTGATAATAATTCCGCGCATGCGCAGAACGGCTGCACCAACTCTGCAATGAGAAACATTCTTACTGAACAAGGTAGTGAACAGCTGCACATTACTAAACAAGGTAGTGAAAAGCTGCACATTAATGAACAAGGTAGTGAAAAGCTGCACATTAATGAACAAGGTAGTGAAAAGCTGCACAGTACTGAACAAGGTAGTGAACAGCTGCACATTACTAAACAAGGTAGTGAAAAGCTGCACATTACTAAATAAGGTAGTGAACAGCTGCACATTACTAAACAAGGTAGTGAAAAGCTGCACATTACTAAACAAGGTAGTGAAAAGCTGGATATTACTAAACAAGGCAGTGAACAGCTGGACATTACTAAACAATGTAGTGAAAAGCTGCACATTACTAAAGACATTACTAAACAAGGTAGTGAAAAGCTGCACATTACTAAACAAGGTAGTGAACAGCTGGATATTACTAAACAAGGTAGAGAACAACTGGACATTACTAAACAAGCTAGAAAGAGTTGCCATGACTTGTCATACAATGGAATGGTCTCTTTAGCAGTCAATGATGTTTGTTGCAATGAAGGAGAGTACAGTGTCTACCTGTCAAACACAGGACTTTGTCTAGATGAAAGTTCAGTTGATATACTTTTATACTATGACCCTTAAAAAGGTGATGTCATGGAAAATGACCTTGACCTACCAGGGGCCATTGACCAAAGTGGCTATAAAAAAAATCATCACACTTCCTGTCTTACCAAGCTACCTACATACCCTATACAATATTTCATTCTAGATTAGAGTAACTGAGTGGAAACCATTTTCCTGTTGGAATTTTGAGAAAGAAATCACAGACTATAACTTAAATAAACAGTTTTGACAACATGTGAGAATTAATGCCCAAGATTAGAAAAATGTTTACTGGAGATTTCTTATTTCAATAAACAACTTTGAAAACATATTAAAAGATAGTTTAGAGAATTCTAAAATTACCAGCTGTATTAAAATGACAAAATTTGGCAAGATTGTACATCATCCTGTCAACACATGCCTCCAGATGTGTTATAACATTTGCATATTTCCCAGAATTCATTGGCATTCTACAATGTTTGAATTTTCTGCAATATGCCACAGATGCCAGTGTCAGTGGCAGAAACATTGTTGTGGTAATTACATGTATTTAAAAACAAAAAAGAGAACTAACTGCATTTTAAAATAACAGTTATCCGATTTCAATGATGCCTAGTGCAAGTGAAAATCTTTTTATTAACCAGTAAAAGATATATCTTGATTGGCAAATGAAATTCATCTGTAATGCAACCAGAGGTTGTGTAAGTTCTAGTTTAAGAAAAAGAATCTTATATTTCTAAATAAGCGTATTTTCTATGAGTAGGAGAAACAATGTGCTCAATGACAAATGGAAAACACCTGTAATGCAACTAGAAACTATGTAAATACACTCTACATACTTCTAGGTTAGAACAATTCCAAAAATAACTTAGATGTTGTTCAAACATTTCTTATAAGAGTAACAAGTATTAGTCTGACATCTTCAACTTGTTTGGAAACATTTTTTTCTTTTCTCCAGTTGCAGCACTAGCCAATGAATATTTAAACAAATTGCTTCAATTAATTAAGTGCCACTTGATTAATTTCCTGTAACATCTGCAGAGTTCATCAACCTTTTTCTAGAGAATTGTTGTCTCCAATGATGTAAGTTTGGCCTTAATAAACATAGACAAACAGCAGAAATAACACTTTTTAACAAATAAATTCAATAAAAGCCTTAAAGATTATAAAAAAAAATACAATATGCTTTTTGTAAGATGTTCAAGCTTTAATACGAGTGTACAAAAAAAAAGTTTTTATTCATAAAAGCATCTATCGGAAACTGCACAAATGATCAGATGTTGTGGCAAATTAACATGATTCATTTCAAGAAAATAATGCATTTAGGAAACATACACCAAGTCTGGCAACTTTCATTTACAAAATTCCAGAACAAATTTTTGCATATTTTTTGACAGAAACCATTTACTGCATACTGTTTGTTTTCTCCTTTCATGAAGAGTTTCATCAGAAGATCTTCTCAGTCATCTGTGGAGGAAGATATGGTATAATATAAACAGTGTCAAGTCTTTGATAGCTATTTAATTGCTATGGGGAGATTTTAGAAAAACTGATTGTCATCACTTAACAACATCCAAAATTCCCCTGCATTTGCATAGAAAATGCATCTTTTACACCATATCTCTCTGGTATCTGACATATTTATGTTTATTAAATTTTGATAGTTTTTTGACAGTCTGTTAATTTCTTTAGGAATGTCAGCATACATGATTTGTATTATGTAGTTTTCTGTTCATGTTAGATGATTTGATGTAGCGAGGTTCAATCAAATGCCCAGAACATTCCACTAGTCTAAATCACAGAATGGACAATGGACACTTATGCCACTGCTGTCTACTGGAACCTGGTATGACTGCATCTTGGTATTTTCTTATCCTTGAATTTCAGATCAATATGAATATCATAGTAAAGTTAATTGAAAATTCAAACAGTTTACAGGTGCTAAATAAACACCTATCAATAAATGAACAGAAAACTACATAATACAATTATAATTCAATTAAGGTTATATATCATGCACAGCATGTCTTACAAACATTCTTTCTGACCTGAAACATTTAATAACTACAAAGCCAATGAATATTTTATTGAAAAAACTATTTACTGACCTCTAACATATTGGTACAGGGTAAGTTTTGTCAGTATTTGTCTAACTGTAACACTGGCTTAATGCTGGCTGACATAGCCTCATATTTGACAGAATGTTCCAGGCCTCTCTCCTGCTGATGGTTTATGATAGACAGTATGACTGAATTGTGACCTGTGATAAAATAAAATTTGCTTAAAATGGTAAGCGGGAATAATTTCGATCATGAATAAATAAATTTTGATGTCTCTAGCCAGAATATATCATTCTGCTTCTTGTTAGGGTTAGGGCATTCTCGCATATCAGAGGTCTACCGTGGTTCCCCGGATGAACCTCTGGCACATTTCGCCGATATTTGTGGTTTGGTTACATGACAGCCCTTACAGAAGCAAGCCTCTGTGGCGTACATGCTGCGTATTTGCTGTGTATATGCCGCGAACACAGTAGTACGCCAGAGGAGTACATTTTACATACACAGCATGCCGCGTACATGCCGCGTACTATTTTGACGAATACACAGCATGTACGCAGGAGGTCACTAGTACACTCCAAGTACGCAGCAAAGACTCTGAAAATTTAAGGAGTACACTGCATGTACGCAGGAAGGACTTGTATAAGAAAATAGTACTCTGCATGTACACCGCAGATACTTTGAAATTTGTGCAGTACACTTCATATACGCGTGAAAGACTTGTACAATTTTTTTGGCATTTATACTTAGTTTTTTTTTTATAAGTTAAAGTCTGAAGTAAACTTCATATATGCGGGAGGGACATGTTAATTTTCTTTTGGTGTTTATACTTTGAATTTTTTTAGGTAAAAGTCTGAAGTACACTTCATGCAGGAAGGATTTGTACATTTTTTTTTTTTTTTTGAAGCAAGAACTTGATTTCCGAGTAACTTTTATCTTAATAGCATAGAATAGTTCAGATTACCGGTATTCTGAACAATGAAAATTTGCCAAACTATTCGCAATGTTCATTTGTGAAGCTTACATCTTGGTGATTTCTGAGCTGCACCTTGTATGCAGTGTAAAAATATATTTTCTTTTTCATTTTGAATTAATCCTGGAGCTTTCTAACTTGGATAATTGAAAAGCCTTATTTGAACTTCGTTGCATTACATTTTGTAATACATGAAATAATTACCAAGATAATGCCTAAACAGCACCCGAATGAGAAGAATTAATAGCTCTCACTGTTATTTGAATACTATTAAGCAAAACACCATTCTATCATGTTTTATAAAGGCTTTAATGCTCATTATGTTAACTCATTAAGGCCTCACCAAATTAAAAAGTTGTTCATCGGATTTGCCGCTCGTATATTTTCAGAATGTTTTTTGCTAATTGTGCTCGCCCCATTGGAAAAAATCAATCCAAATTTTTTTGGTGCGCTACTTTTTACGGACGTAAAAGTATATAAATGCTTATATAATTCCAGACCTAGATTGTTCTCAGATGGATTTTAATCAAAATAAATACATACTACGCACATAACGTCTATAATAAATCATAACACTTATATTTAGTTGCATTAAAGTTGTTTCCGCTTGATGCAGTTACGCCATTTTCTTCAAATGTTTACCAAATTACATGCTACAAAAATTGATTTATTTCATTGAAAAGTGAATGAAGAAAAGCATACTAATTTATTTGATAACATCAATCTACATTATTTTGGTAAGGTTAAATACTTATTGATGCATGTCACTTATCTTTTTTCTCTTTTTTTTTCTGTCCAAATGATCAGCATTTGCATACGAAAGTTGGTGGGTTAAGGAATTAACATTATCACAGCAGTTTCGCCACAAGAGTACACAGCATGTATGCAGCAGGAGTACACAGCATGTACGCCGCAGGACTCGGGCCAGGAGTACACCACATGTACGCCGCAGGAGTACACAGCATGTACGCCGCAAGAGTACACAGCATGTACGCCGCAGGGGTAGTACACCGCAGGCTCATTTGCATGTGAAAAGTGTATGTGCCGCGTACATGCTGTGTACTAATTCCCGCATACTAAATTCCTCCAGCGTACATCCTGTGTACTATGTAGTCCACAGCATGTACGCAGCAAGTAGTACGCGGCAGAGCTCATTTGCATGTCAAAAGTGTACTACCAACGTACTATCGGTGTATGTGCGGTGTATATCCTGCGTACTATTTAAAGCCCTTGATTTCAGTACGCATCATATACGCTGTATGTACACAGCAAGAGTACGCAGCAGGCCTTTTTCTTCTGTAAGGGAGGTAAAACGTTTCAGCCAATCAGCGTCGTTTCGCGACAAAATGTAGCGAACCAATCAAAAAAGTCCGTGAAAAGCGTGACCGCGTCCTTTCATATCGATGCCGACTTACGAGGAATATTATTATTTTTTCAGGTAAATTTCTTAACATCGAATAACAGAAATAAATCTTTATTAATCGCAATCATGGAATATCGCCTTTATCCATCGTTAGCAACTACCTTGCTTACATATTGTTTGAAATTTCAATTCGGCGTGCCAAATAGTGGCGAACAATGATTGGCTGAAACTTCTCCCGGTAGTAATTACGAGTGCGCATGCTCACCAAATAAACGACAGAAATAAATCAGAGGTTCGTCTCGGGATTTTGACGAACATCTGATGGATGAGAATGGGGTTAGGGGTGTAGGGAGACTGTGGTTTTTGGAGCCTACCTGTTCCTGTTGAATATTCAACCTTTCTTTTTTCCACTCCACCAATATCCCCATAATCTACCCCCTACCCACTTTTATTTGCATATGAATAAAAAACTTTGTGATGCATGGCTCTATGGCTGTGTTTGGTTTGTTCTGTGCATCTAAGTAATCTACCCTTACCTTTTATTTATTTATTTTTGGTGTGTGTGTGGGGGGGGGGGGGGAGGGGACTTGATCAAAAGTGCATACTGAAACATTGTACCAAGTTATCTTGCAGTAATAGAAAGTAGTCTTTTCTCTAATAGATGATTAATACCAATTTTCTCACCAAATAACACTGTTAAACCCAAGAAATTAAAGCAACAATTGGACATTAATGATCCCACTCATTTTCTAGTCTTCTTTCATCTTTGCCAATTCATTAAATATTCATTGAAAGTGTAAGCCCTGGAGTGTTCATATATTATCCAGATTAACAAGATAGTAATTGAATTGATGTTGTCTTATTGCAGTCCTTTGAGAGATTATTTCCCAAGATGCTGTAGGGTTTGACTAGACAACTGTTCCATTTTTTTGATTAAAAAGGTAACAGAGGATGGTCTGGTTGGAATGCAGGTCAACCAGATATATCGCAATATTAACCCTTAGCCTGCTGGCCGCAGATGATTCTGCCTTTGCGACCAGTGCAGACCAAGATCAGCCTGCACATCCGTGCAGTCTGATCATGGTCTGCACTGTTTGCTATTCAGTCAGTAAATTTTCAGTGAAAACCCCTTCGAGTAATAAGTGGTACTGTCCAAATTGAAAGTCCAATGGACCAGTCCATTATAGAAATATAGCAGGGTAAGGGTTAAACAAAGTTTATCATCACAATGAGGTTAACTTTGAAAATGAAAACTACTTTGCTATTTTAAAATAATGAATATAATTATGTCCTTGTTTTTTTGTGTATATATATTATCAAACTTCTCATATTTATATCTATGGATATAACAACCTTGTGTGTACATCCTTAATGAAATATTTGTTATTGTCTTATAAATAAATTTTCTCAAATGAATTATGTGTGTATTTCCTAATTCCACAACTTATTAAGTGAAATTTTTGAGATTCATTAGTTTTTGCTTCAACTTCTCAAAGCAGTTTAGTCAGAAGTTGCAATATAAGCCACATATTGAAGTGTATCTTTTTATTATAAGAACAAATTATATCTACTAATAATAAAAGTGTAGACTTAAAACTTAAAATATTCTTCCCATCATCTTGTTAAGTCCTTTCCATTTAGTTTAATCCAGTATCAACATGCACAGCCAGCACTGAGAGTTATTAAAGTGGCGTAATCAAATATGTAATAGCATTCAAAACTTTAATAGTTTGTAAATATTTTAATAATAATGAATGGATTGCATATAAAGCAGAAATCTATCTTCTCATCTTATAGATTTTATTATTCAATTATACTTGAGTTAGCCCAATAAATATCAAGAGCATTTTTAAATACTTGAAGACAAACATATTACAGCAGATGTATGTATGTATGTATTTTTTTCACTTTGTATTTTATGAATTTGCTTTTATTGCCATCTCATGTAATGGAACAATCATAGCCCACTTGTGAAATGTGTATGATAAAAATAATTTTCCAGCACCCTCTTAAGTATATAAAATTGTGATTATTATAAAGTTACATAATTACCATTGGAAAAACGCAAGGAATCACAAGCAGTCAAACTGCAAGAGAAAGTTACCATCTGCAACTTTTAAAGATTCATAAAGCAGTTGAAGTTCTATCAGCAAATTGGACTGGGATCCTTTCCTTTTTAGCTTCAAATCATCACTGTTTAGAGAACCTGCAAAAACTTAAATGCAAGTTTTCCAGCAGAAGAGAAAAAAACATGGACAATACCCTAAAAATTAAAATGGATGGCAATAGTATTAGGTAATTATATTTTTTTCGCTTGCCAACAACTAACAAGAGCGCCGCCAAGCGGGGCAATATACGCCCGAAGGCTTACATCATAGGATGGGAGCAAAATTTTAAGAACTTGACTGTTGTAGCCCCAAAGAACTGGAACAACAAAAGGAAAACTTCAAAAAACAAATCTAAGTCCACAACAAAATATTCAAAGTCTACAAAAACATCCTTATCAGGTACAGGTATGTAAAAATACACCTTAAAATTGGAGGTACCATCCATGTTGTACCACAGAAAAGTGGTCTCGGTTTTTCCCTACGGCCAATAATAAAAAAAGTTTCAAAATAAGCTATTTATAGTAACATAAAAGGGATGTAATTCAAAAAAAAAAAATATTGTAAGTATAAAAAAAGAGATCTGCCAAATAAAAACAAGAGCACTGCAATGCAGAGCAATATACACAAAGCAAAGTCATATATGACCTTTGACCCTTAAATGTGACCTTGACCTTGAAGCGAGTCATCCCGAACATGCGCTCTGCACATCGCTGCAATGTGGTGAACATTTCTGCCAAGTTTCTTTGAAATCCTTCCAGCAGTTCAAGAGTTACAGAGCAGACACAAAACAAACTGATATGACTTTTGACCCCTAAGTGTGACCTTGACCTTGAAGCAAGTCATCCGGAACATGTGCACTGCACGTCGTCTTGGTGTGGTGAACATTTGTGTGAAGTTTCTTTGAAATCCTTCAAGGGGTTCAAGAGTTACAGAGCGGACATGAAACAAACTGATATGACCTTTGACTCCTAAGTGTGACCTTGACCTTGAAGCGAGACATCCAAAACATGCGCTCTGCACATCGTCTCGGTGTGGTGAACATTTGTGTAAAGTTTCCTTGAAATCCTTCAAGGGGTTACAGAGTTACAGAGCGGACACAAAATTGCTAACGGACGGACGGACAGACGAACACCAGCGTCATAACATAATACGTCCCTTCGGGCGCATAATAAAATGGGTTCTTATTTTTCTATCAAAATTGTAATAAATCCAAATTCCTTCTTTACATACACTAGTAAGAATACAACAAAATATAACAAGAGCTGTCGGAGGACAGCAACGCTCGACTATTCAACAGCCTTGTCAATTGAATGAATACAAAAGTTGAAAAAGGGGCATAATTTTGTAAAATGCAAAGTAGAGGTATTGAACCTCTGTACTGCATGTCATATCATGACAGTGAACAAGTGTGTGAAGTTTCAATCCTTTCCAATTTGTGGATACTGAGATACCAGCTTACATACAAAAACTTAACAAAAAACTGCTAAGTCAAAGGGGCATAATTTTGTAAAAATGCCAAGTAGAGTTATGGGACCTTCACAGTGCATGTTAGATCACGACAGTGAACAAGTGTGTTAAGTTTCAATCCATTCCAATTAGTGGGTACTGAGATATCAGATTACATACAAAAATTTAACCAAAAACTGCTAAGTCGAAAAAGGGGCATAATTTTGAAAAAAAAGAGAGTAGAGTTATGGGCCTTGCTTAGTGCATGTCAGATCATGATAGTGAACAAGTATGTGAAGTTTCAATCCATTCCCATTAGTAAGTACTGAGATACCAGCTTACATACAAAACCTTAACCAAAAATTTCTAAGTCGAAAAAGGGGCATAATTTTGTAAAAAAGCAAAATAGAGTCATGGAACCTGTGCAATGTAGATCAGTTCATCACAGTGAATAAGTGTGTGAAGTTTCAATCCATTCCCACAAGTGGTTACTGAGTTACCAGCTTACATACAAAACCTTAACCAAAAATTTCTAACTCGAAAAAGGGGCATAATTTTGTAAAAAAGCAAAACAGAGTTATGGAACCTGTGCAATGTAAGTCAGTTTGTCACAGTAAATAAGTGTGTGAAGTTTCAATTCATTCCCACAAGTGGTTACTGAGATACCAGCTTACATACAAAACCTTAACCAAAATCGGGACGTGGACGCGGACGCCGACGCGGACGCCGACGCATGGGCGAGTGCAATAGCTCACTATTCTATGAATAGTCGAGCTAAAAAGATATAGATATGCTTTACACCTAACAACAGCAAGAAAATATAAAAGATATAGACAAGCTTTATACATACAACAGGCAACAAAATATATATTTATAAATATAGATATGCATTAACCTATCCTGGGCTACAAAATGTAAAAGATACACAGGGCTACAAAATGTACAATATATATAGATATGCTTTGTACCTATTCAGGGTAATAAATTACCTGAGTGTATCAGGACTAAAATGGTGATACATGATCATATATAATGGATTTCCCACAATATATGGTATGGCTCCCTAGACTAAACTGTTGCTGTATTTTATCAACAATATCTTAAAATATAACATCTACAGGCTTAATGGGGAGGTGATATATACAGAAAAAATATGTTTTGGATGCTTAACCCCAATTCAGTCAAAAGGTGTTTAAACAAATATCTGAGAAATTCCTAAAAAAAATTCAAATTAAGGAAGTGGTGCACTTATAGAGTGATTATCAATTTCTTCCTTTTTTTTTATTTGTTCAACAAAATCTGGAGACTGTGGGATACTTCCACATATTTTAAAAACACATGTAAAACTTATTAAGATAAGTGTGCAAAAATGATGTAATAAATTATACTTAGTTGCAAAACACTGTCAAATCTGTTGGCTGGTCATATACTATAGGTTAATATACCATAAAATACATTTAAATTTACAATGGCAGTTCTTGGATAAGCAAAACCATTAAAATTTTATTTCTATGTTTTTGAAAAAAAAATCTTATTTCATTTTTTTCCATCCCTATTCTGATTAACAGCTAACACCAAAATGCTCATAAAATTAAATAATTATCAGTAAGATTGGTGTAGTTAAAAGGAACTACTTCGTACCGCATTGCGCATGTCTGCACAATAATACATCATTCTCAGTGCATGTGTTTGGATATTTTTGGATATTTACTTTGGTGATATTGAGGCTATTCTTAACCAGGATTTCATCAACTACAGCCAGTAACCCCCTTCCAGAGACGTAACTGAGGATAAGCAACATAATACATTACTTATAAAAGGCCCGCCCGCTTAGCTCAGTAGGTAAGAGCGTTGGTCTACGGATCGCGGGGTTGTGAGTTCGATCCTCGGGCCGGGCGTATGTTCTCCGTGACTATTTGATAAACGACATTGTGTCTGACATCATTAGTCCTCCACCTCTGATAAATGTGGGGAAGTTGGCAGTTACTTGCGGAGAACAGGTTTGTACTGGTACAGAATCCAGGAAAACTGGTTAGGTTAACTGCCCGCCGTTACATAACTGAAATACTGTTGAAAATGGCGTTAAACCCAAAACAAAAAAAAAAACAAAAAACTTATAAAGGTATGTGTCTTTTAACATAAATTTGTAAAATTGCATTTTCTGAGAAATATGGCAGTGTTTGACACTCAAATTAAGTTACAGTAAGCATCACAGAAAATCAAACAAAACTGCTGCAATAATAGATATGATTGTAATCTAATTTGGCTCCCTAGACAATAAACAGCATTAAATTCAGGATCTGTATTTACTTAAGGTATTTTTATAAAATTTGCAATCCTCCTCATAGTGATTTGTTCTCCCGGTCTGTCATTAAGGCTAGTAAACCTAAAACATTAAATTACTAGACAGTATGAAAACCACAATAATATTTTTATTGTCCATGTTAAGCAGATACAGTTCCATTGTCACACATAGTTCATTTGCTACACAAGAACTTAATTGTGGTGCAGACTTTTTCTTTCCTCAGTAAGGTCTTTTATTGCCACACACAAGCTTCATTGTGTTGCACAACTGTTTGACTGTTTATCAAGCAGCAGTTATAGTTCCGTTGCTGTCTGAATGACACACATTAACTTCATTGTGAAAAAGCATTGTTGCATTGCTAAACAGGAACATCACTGTGGAACATTCTTCCATTGCCATATAAATGTTCCATTATAAGCTACACACAAACTGATCTGTTCCATTGTTATTGCACATACACTGACTGTTCACACTGGTATACAAACAATAAAAGCTACAGCTGGTTTAACTTGGTCAGCAGTGTTGTTGTACTTATAAAATAGACTTGCCAGGTTTATAGGTTGGTCAGAGCTACAGATATGTATTGTATTTTGCCATCGAAATATCTCTATAAAATGCTTCTTCCCCTTCCGTTTGGATCCGTCCATGTTTGTAAACACGTTTGTTTATTTTACGGACTGTAAGGGAAGCCTTCCCAGAAGCACAGGTCACAGCAAACACTTCCAGTACTATACATGACAAGGAACTGTAGTGGAAAGATATAGCAGATTGGCTGACATATTAGAAATATAACACAAGCAAACTAAAAAGAATTTTAATACATAAAAATACTATGTCAGAGAATGTGTGGCATTTTCAACTGTATACAGGAAATGCACATCTATTTAGCTTATAAGCTGAATGGAATTCATAACAGCAAATTCAGTTAACACCACATTTTTTTTATCAAATTTAAAAGCCATATCTTAGAGAACTTCCCATGATTAATAGTGCTTACAAGCATGACTACATAAATCAGTCACCTTGAAATATATACAAGTAAGGTAGAAAAGTTAATAATATTTAGATGTGACTTCCTGTTCTGCCATACATTAGCAACATACTGGTATGTAAGAAACATTTTCTGAAGCGAATCAATGGAGAGCTTTGAATGATACATAGAAGCACCACGGTGTCTCACATGATAATTCTGGCTTGATAATAAATTTTAATACAATATTTATGGAGACTGCTGAACTAAAGTTCAGCGATTACTTTAGCTTTAAATGTCCGTCAATTCAATTTTCATAGTTTTATGTTTAAAAATGTAAAATAAAGATAACTGGCTCAAACAGGCTTTTGTATACCCTTACAGAAGCAAGCCTCTGTGGCGTACATGCTGCGTATTTGCTGTGTATATGCCGCGAACACAGTAGTACGCCAGAGGAGTACATTTTACATACACCGCATGCCGGGTACTATTTTGACGCGTACACAGCATGTACGCAGGAGGTCACTAGTACACTTCAAGTACGCAGCACAGACTCCAAAAATTTAAGGAGTACACTGCATGTACGCAGGAGGGACTTGTACAAGAAAACAGAACACTGCATGTACACCGCAGATACTTTGAAATTTGTGCAGTACACTTCATATACACGGGAAAGACTTGTACAATTTCTTTTGGCATTTATACTTAGTTTTTTTAAAGTTAAAGTCTGAAGTAAACTTCATATATGTGGGAGGGACTTGTTCATTTTCTTTTGGTATTTATACTTTGAATTTTTTTAGGTAAAAGTCTGAAGTACTCTTCATGCAGGAAGGATTTGTACATTTTTTTTTTTTTTTTGAAGCAAGAACTTGATTTCTGAGTAACTTTTATCTTAATAGCATAGAATAGTTCAGATTACCGGTATTCTGAACAATGAAAAATTGCCAAACTATTTGCAATGTTCATTTGTGAAGCTTACATCTTAGTGATTTCTGAGCTGCACCTTGCATGCAGTGTAAAAATATATTCTTTTTCATTTTAAATTAATCCTGGAGCTTTCTAACTTGGATAATTGAAAAGCCTTATTTGAACTTCGTTGCATTACATTTTGTAATACATGAAATAATTACCAAGATAATGCCTCAACAGCGCCGAATGAGAAGAATTAATAGCTCTCACTGTTATTTGAATACTCTTAAGCAAAACACCACTCTATCATGTTTTATAAAGGCTTTAATGCTCATTATGTTAACTCATTAAGGCCTCACCAAATTAAAAAGTTGTTCATCGGATTTGCCGCTTGTATATTTTCAGAACGTTTTTGGCAAATTGCGCTCGCCCCATTGGAAAAAATCAATCCAAAATTTTTTGGTGCGCTACTTTTATGGACGTAAAAGTGTATAAATGCTTATATAATTCCAGTCCTAGATTGTTCTCAGATGGATTTAAATCAAAATAAATACATACTACGCACACATCGTCTATAATAAATCATAACACTTATATTTAGTTGCATTAAAGTTGTTTCCCCTTGATGCAGTTACGCCATTTTCTTCAAATGTTTACCAAATTACATGCTACAAAAATTGATTTATTTCATTGAAAAGTGGATGAAGAAAAGCATACTAATTTATTTGATAACATCAATCTACATTATTTTGGTAAGGGTAAATACTTATTGATGCATGTCACTTATCTTTTTTCGTTTTTTTTTCTGTCCAAATGATCAGCATTTGCATACGAAAGTTGGTGGGGTAAGGAATTTACATTATCACAGCAGTTTCACCACAAGAGTACACAGCATGTATGCAGCAGGAGTACACAGCATGTACGCCACAGGAGTACACAGAATGTACGCCGCAGGAGTACACAGCATGTAGGCCGCAGGGGTAGTACACCGCAGGCTCATTTGCATGTGAAAAGTGTATGTGCCACGTACATGCTGTGTACTATTTCCCGCATACTAAATTCCTCCAGCGTACATCCTGTGTACTATGTAGTCCACAGCATGTACGCAGCAAGTAGTACGTGGCAGAGCTCATTTGCATGTCAAAAGTGTACTACAAACGTACTATCGGTGTATGTGCGGTGTATATCCTGCGTACTATTTAAAGCCCTTGATTTCAGTACACATCATGTACGCATCATATACGCTGTATGTACACAGCAAGAGTACGCAGCAGGCCTTTTTCTTCTGTAAGGGTAATCATTAATTGTAATATAAATATTTACAGTTGGAATCATGTTTGTGGGTGTTGCCAAGTTTTCTGAGACCATTTTATTCCTCCAATTATTCAAAACAGTACATCGATATACTTGTTTTGTCTTGTTAATGCAAGGTAAGTATCTGAAAATAGTTAGTTTACTTTTTTCTTCAACAATTAAGATACAAAACTGGCACATAAATTGTATGTTTTTACAATTCAGACCTTACTATATCCAGGACCATTAACAGATGATGAAAGAAAGATGCAGTATCTGTTTAATTAAAACAAAACTTCATTTAATATAAAATTCTGATGGAACATACAGGTATTTGTTGGTGTACTGGATTTGGCCAAAATCTTAAAATTGATTATAACTGATTTCCAATTGATTTTGAGGTACCCTACTTTTACTATTAAAGCAGTCCAAAAACTTTTGCAACATAAAGCATATATGGTTCAATTTCATATGTTT
The DNA here is from genome assembly GCF_021730395.1 of Mercenaria mercenaria. Taxonomy (NCBI): domain Eukaryota; kingdom Metazoa; phylum Mollusca; class Bivalvia; order Venerida; family Veneridae; genus Mercenaria; species Mercenaria mercenaria. The sequence continues at coordinate 89,663,420 of NC_069361.1, forward strand.
TCTTTTATACTAGAGACTGAAATGTTATTTTCACATGTTTAATATTTCATATATTTTACTTCCTATCATCATGCCATTGTTATTCTCCCATGGAAATGGTTAATTCATTGACCAAGAATTTGAAGTTTTCTTGGCATACTGAAGATGACAGTAACATGTTTTCAGTAAGTCATCCTTTGTTGTGTTTCACTGACTGACCTTTTTGTGTCAGTTCGCTGTAAAACCCAACTCATTCATTCATTCATTGACAATCAGAAATATATTACATCATTAAATTAATCATGTTGTTTTGGAAATCAGGCACTGCCAGATTTGATTAGATACCATTTATGTTTTTAGTTTCCATTAAATTGTTAAACTGTCTGTTTGTATTTTTATTCAGTATTGAAGTCTGAAGAATTTACAGCATTTCTATCAGAAAAGTCTGCTTTTCTTTAAATGTTGGCAGAAACTCTTGCTATCAGAGCGCTGTACCTGTAATTGTTGGGAATTGCTCTTAAATACAGTCAAATACTGTTACCTCGATATTCAACGGACTGTAAAAATTGCATCGACGTATCCGAAGTTCGATGTAACGATATCGGCGATATCTGGGACTACTTTGTACTTTTGTTGGACGTCTATATTGTCATTATATCCAATGCTTTTTTTCAAGAGGGTTTGAAAGAGGAAAGAAATAATATAAAATGTAAATACGATTTTAATCTTATTGACAACTAAAGCATCTTAATTTATTTAAATACATATACATACAACTTTTTAATTTTTCAAAATATACATTTAAATATTAACATTTTTTATTCCTTCCCTAAACAAGTCTGAATGCAGCGATAATGTTCCTAGTTGCTTAGATAATGAAAATTTGCCTGTTAAATATGCATATTGTTACTCAGTCCTAAATGGCAGAGTTTTACTCCGTCAAAAAGAAAATAATTATTTCATCCAAATTATACCGTGTTCACACTAGCAGAATGGTTTTTTTTTATTAGCACTAATTGGCTATAATTGGTATTTGACATTAAAAAACCCATCAAAATAAAAATCTATTTTTGCGTCCAAAACTTGGCAAAGAAATGTGGTTTAAATATATACATGTAATGTTGGAAGTTAACAAATATCTTGCAAATAAGCAAAAAAGGTTACAAAGAATTGAGGCTAACAGTTCTAAACAAGAAGGGTCATCAATATTTAAATTTCTGTGTTCATCTAAGAATTTCTGTTCATTCCATCTATTGTCCATTTTGAGCGTCAGCATGACTCCATATCGCATTTAATGTTTTGTTTCAACAACAGTCCAATTACTTTTGCCAGCCACAGCATCAATTGTTTGATACAAAAAAAGAAACACTGGTATTCTTCTCCAAAAGGTAAGATCTGTGATTTGGGTTTGGAAAAAACCAGTTATAACCCACATTTGCTTTTCACATTTGTAAAATAATGTAGCATTACTTTTTAATGTAGTTTTAAAAACCCACCTCCCGAGGTAGTCTTAATGCTACATTACAGAAACCACTTGACCTTTACAAAATTCACGTTTTAAAACCACATATAGGTGGACGAAACGAGTTTAAAAAAAAAAACCCAAGTTAAATGTGGGAAATAAAAACGTAGTCTGAACACGGTATTAGTTGTTATATTGGAAAACAGCTTTCCTGTTTTTAATACAAAGAGTTATAAAAATAAAGTTTATTTATAGTTCTTTGTTTTATAAGACAAATTTATTGAGAGTTAAAAAATTTCCCTGACTTTAAAAATTTGGATTAAAGATTAAATAAAAAACAAAAAAAACACAAACTAATTTGAAAAAGATTAATACATCGCTGGACAACAATCGATTGATTTCCCCACACCTGTAAATAACATGGATTTTTTTTTGACAATCGTGATATCGAAAAAACCCTAGGTGTGGAAAACAGTATAGGTAAGTTGACGGCCTGAAAAACTCAATCGAGCTAAACAAAATACGAGCTAATCTTTTGGGGTAATGAAAAATAATTACATTAAGTTAAATAGGGAAAAATCGGGACCGACTCAAACACATCGTGCTAACCGGAGTATCGAGCTAACCGATATCGAGGTAACAATATTCAACTGTATTTGTAAAACAGAAATCACTGCAATGCAGTACGAAGTAGAAATATGCTGTATTTTGAGTAACAACACAGTCAAGTTCAGCTTTTAATGATGGAAGAAGACACCAGGAGCGCCTTTGGGATTTATTTCAGAAAAGGAAGTGTACTTCGGTATAACCACTGACTTTCAACAAGCCAACTTGATGATGTCCTCATATGACAACAGGCTTGAAACAATAGAGGTGATTAGGTTGTGATTCAAGTGCAATCACTTGAACCACTGAGTTCAACTTGTCCAAGAAAGTATACTCAAAAACAGTCTGACCAAGTTTGATAAACATTGCATAAGAAGTGCTTGCTCTAGTTACTGAGTGGATCAATCGTCAGTGTAATTCAAGGGCCATAACTCTGGATCCACTTGAGCAATCTGGCTGGATATTAAATGTGGCCAAGATATTACACCTATAAGAACATATCAGAGCATGTTTTGTGAATATTTTATGAGAATTGCTAAACTAAAAGAACAGACATATTTAGTGGTACTACCTGCTGCAGATGTTTTTAACAGTCTTGTTTCACTAGGGTATTAGAAATCTAATTGTGACATTTTTAAGTTCATGTGTAATCAAAAAGCAGGAGTAAACTTTCTAGCACATGACTTTTCTCAAAGAAAAACAGTTTCTATAATCTTTTCAAACTTTGAAGTACATCATACCGTAAAACCATTAAACACATTTTCTATAACACTTCGACACTCCCGCTCTCATGTTCTCTTCAAAGCTTTATGAATCAAGGTAGTATTACCAGAGTAATTATGTAATTTATCAGGTAATACCATAAAAGGCAGGTATTACATCCTTGATTTATAGAGCACCTCTAGTCAGGCAATATGGCCATATAATTGTATCAATGACAAAAAATAGTGTTTATACATTTTCAGCTTCACTAATCAAAGATTTAGTAAGAAATTAATGCGTGTATATAGGCAGTTTTCTATGACTTGCGTCACATTCTGACTAAGCACATTTTGAATAAGTGTTTTCTTAGTTTTTTCCTAAATACAAATGAAATGACGCTGTATTTTAAAATCATGCATTGTAAAAGTTACTTATTATTTAATACTTTTAGAGTTCTGTCATGCTATAGTCTGTAAGGATTTTGCAATTTGGCAAGGTTTGCACTGTAGCTGCTTCATACCAACTTGCTCTATACAGAGCATAAGAGTGACACTTTTTGAACTTAGAAGCATATTACCTCAGTCTTAATCATGTGCTTTCTGCATGGCTTATATAGGGTCATTTTCTGAAAGTAAAGTGCTGGAAAATGCACACTGTAACACTACAACATAGAAAATATTCTGCTTTCTGATTGAATTTCTGTCTCACAATATATAAAAATTTCACATCTCATTTGTATTGAGACAACATTAGATATTCCAGAAAAGACTTTGATTGAACATGTCCATAATTCTCTATCAAGTGAAGTTTGACCCTCTCCACTATGGACTTCCTAATGCACTAAATAAAGATTTGTCCCAAGAAATAATTTATTTGTGCAAGTTAGTTGCTGAAGAATTAATTTGCCATGAGTTGTCATTGAATGGAATGGTCTCCTTAGCTGCCAATGAAGCTTTTTGCCCTACAGAAGAGTACAGTGTCTACCCATCAAAGACAGGACTTTGACTGTTTGAAAGTTAAATTGATATGCTTTCATACTATGACCTTTAAAAAAGTGCTGTCAGGAATGATTCCATATGTCCATACTGTGTGCTCAGAATAGCTTTAACATGAATACTCAAAACTACAGACGAAAACTCTCTTTTAAGGAAATGATCAAAGAAGAGAGTATAAGTACATCTGTATGCTTTTTCATAGTTTTTGTCACTGCTATCATCATAGTTTTTTGTCACTGCTATCACCATAGCTTTTGTCACTGCTAGTATCATCATAGTTTTTGTCACTGCTAGTATCATCATAGTTTTTGTCACTGCTATCATCATAGTTTTTGTCATAGTTTTTGTCACTGCTATCATCATAGTTTTTGTCACTGCTAGTATCATCATAGTTTTTGTCACTGCTATCATCATAGTTTTTGTCACTGCTATCATCATAGTTTTTGTCACTGCTATTAATCATAGTTTTTGTTACTGCTATCATCATAGTTTTTGTCACTGCTATCATCATAGTTTTTGTCACTGCTATTATCATAGTTTTTGTTACTGCTATCATCATAGTTTTTGTTGCTGCTAGTATCATCATAGTTTTTGTCACTGCTATCATCATAGTTTTTGTCACTGCTAGTATCATCATAGTTTTTGACACTGCTATCATCATAGTTTTTGTCACTGCTAGTATCATCATAGTTTTTGTCGCTGCTATCATCATAGTTTTTGTCGCTGCTATCATCATCATAGTTTGTGTCACTGCTAGTATCATCATAGTTTTTGTCACTGCTATCGTCATAGTTTTTGTCGCTGCTAGTATTATCATAGTTTTTGTCGCTGCTAGAATCATCGTAGTTTTTGTCACTGCTAGTATCATAGTTTTTGTCATAGTTTTTGTCACTGCTAGTATCATCATAGTTTTTGTCACTGTTAGTATCATAGTTTTTGTCACTGCTATCATCATAGTTTTTGTCGCTGCTAGTATCATCATAGTTTTTGTCACTGCTAGTATCATCATAGTTTTTGTCACTGCTAGTATCATAGTTTTTGTCACTGCTATCATCATAGTTTTTGTCACTGCTATCACCATAGTTTTTGTCACTGCTATCATCATAGTTTTTGTCACTGCTATCAGAAACTGACATGAATCTGTAACAATGCAACAAGTTTTTTTAACAAAAGAAGTGGACATTCAACTATAACCAGGTTAATTTTAACATTAAATTTTGTAGTAACATGGCCTTGACCTACCAGTCACCTGACCTGAGTGGCAACAAAATCAATTCCTCACACTTCCTTTCCTATTAAGCTACCGACATACCTAGTTCCATTACAATATCTTATTCCTATTTAAACTTATAGAGTGGAAATCAGAGTCCTATTTTTAAAAACAGTGTCAAAAAATTGAGAAAAATACAAAAGCACAAAGTATAGTTTAAATAAACAGTTCTTAACATGTGAGAATAAATGCCCAAGATTAGAAAAGTGTTTACTAGTGATTTCTTATTTCAATAAACAACTTGGAAAACATATTAAAAGATAGTTTAGAGAATTCTAAAATTCTAAAATTACCAGCTGTATTAAAAATGACATAATTTGGCAAGATTATACATCATCCTGTCAACACATGCCTCCAGATGTGTCAGATCATTTGCATATTTCCCAGAATTCATTGGCATTCTACAATGTTTGAATTTTCTGCAATATGCCAGAGATGCCAGTCAGTGGCAGATGCATTGTTGTGGTTTTAAAGCATTACATGTATTTAAAAAAAAAAAAAAAAAAAAAAAAAAAAAAAAAAAAAAAAAAACACACATAAATGCATTGTAAAATAACAGCTATAATCCAAATTTTAATGACTTTTAGTGAAAGTGAAAATCATTTTATTAACCAGTAAAAGATATATTTTGATTGGCAAACAAAATTCATCTGTTATGCAACCATAGGTTGTGTAGGTACACTTTATGAGAAAACAACCCTGAATGACATTATGGAAAATGCCTGTAATGTAACTAGAGACTATGTAAATACACCTTACATACTCTAAGGTTAGAACAAATCTCTATTCCAAAAATAACTGATGTAGTACAAACATTTCTAACAAGAATAACAAGGTATTAAGGTGCAGTCTGACATCAAAACCCTTTCTTCTTTCTCTTATTTCAAGCATTCTTACAACAGTTCATGTGTTGTTTTATATTTTCAAAACAAAAACACTGAACTGTAACAAAGTAACTCAGTGATAATGCCAAAATGTCCCAATGCAAGTACATTCAATCCATCTCACATTAGTTGGTGGTAGGGGGCACTGGGTGTTGTACATTTCATTTCCTCTCATGAACAAACTCAATCAAACTGAGTCTGCCATTATTGCTTGGTTGCAAACTATACTTCCAAATGATCATTTCATAGATTTTATTTAGCTTTTCAGCTCAGTTATAGAGCCCAGTCTGAAGACTCAAAAACGTGTGTGTGTGTGTGTGTGTGTTTTGCAAAGGTTGTTACTCTGTAGATGTTAATTTACTAAAAGTTGTATGAAATAAACAACACAGTATACAGGTATGCTGCCGTAAGGGTATATTCTTTAACTCTGTTAGTGTGCATGACATTTTCAAATAATTTTTGGCCAGTGTAATACTTATATCAAGCATAAAACAAAACCAAACAATTCAAATTCAGATTTTTTCTCCCAGTGTACATAGTACATTTCAAAATAAATGTTAATTAGTTTATTGTAATTTTATAGCCCTCTGTTAAAATTCTTTTATGGTTAAAAGCAATGACATTCTGCTATTCATTTAACTTAAAATACAAAAAAGTATGCTCCTGGTAAATGACCAGATGATTTAAAAAAGACTTAATATTTGCTTTGTATTTAAAGTGTTCAACTTGTTTTAGCTCCTCAATATCTGAAGGGCCTCCGTGGCCGAGTGGTTAAGGTTGCTGACTTCAAATCACTTGCCCCTCATCGATGTGGGTTCGAGCCTCACTCTGGGCTTGAATTCTTCATGTGAAGAAGCCATCCAGCTGGCTAACGGAAGGTTGGTGGTTCTACCCGGGTGCCCGCTCTTGATGAAATAATGCAGGGAGGGGCACCTGGGGTCTTCCTCCACCATCAAAAGCTGGAAAGTCGCCATATGACCTAAAATTGTGTCGGTGCGACGTTAAACCCAACCAAAAAAAACAAACAAAAACAAGAGGACCATGATGGTCCTGAATCGCTCACCTGTTCCCACATGACCCAGTTATGACGTCGTTTTTTCTATTATTTGACATAGTGACCTAGTTTTTGAGCTCATGTGACCCAGTTTTAAATCTGAACTAGATATCATCAAGATAAAAATTCTGACCAATTTTCATGAAGATCCATTGAAAAATATGGCCTCTAGAAAGGTCCAATGTTTTTCTATATTTGACCTACTGACTTAGATTTTGAAGGTATGGACCCATTTTTAACTTGACCCAGATATCATCAAGATAACATTCTCACTAATTTTCATGAAAACTCAAAGAAAATATGGCCTCTAGAGTATGTCACAAGGCTTTTAATTATTTGACCTACCAACCTAGTTTTTGAAGGCACGTGACCCAGTTTCGAATCTGACCTAGATACCATCAAGATGAACATTCTGACCAATTTTCATGAAGATCCATTCAAAAGTATGGCCTCTAGAGAGGTCACAAGGTTTTTCTATATTTGGATCTACTGACCTAGTTTTTGAGCACAGTTGACTTAGTTTCAAACTTGACCTAGATATCATCAAGATGAACATTCAGACCAACTTTCATACAGATGCCATGAAAAATATGGCCTCTAGAGGGGTCACAAGGTTTTTTCATTATTTGACCTACTGACCTAGTTTTTGAAGACACGTGACTCACTTTCGAACTTGACCTAGATATCATCAAGGTAAACATTCTGACCAATTTTCATGAAGATCCATTGACAAATATGGCCTCTAGGGAGGTCACAAGGATTTTCTATTTTTAGACCTACCGACCTAGTTTTGGACTGCATGTAACCCAGTTTCGAACTTGACCTACATACTATCAAGATGAATATTCTGACCAACTTTCATAAAGATTCAATGAAAAATGTGACCTCTAGAGTGGTCACAAGCAAAAGTTTACGCACGGACGGACGACGGATGCTGCGTGATCACAAAAGCTCACCTTGTCACTTTGTGACAGGTGAGCTAAAAAACCAATATCTGAAAGTATTTCTTCTATATCAGTTTCTTATTGACTGTCTTAAACTATGTACTGTTTCTGTCATCCTTGCTGGACTGGTAAGACTAAACACCTTCCAGACATGTGCTAGTTTTGACATGTAACCATGTGAACACTATTTATGAAAAGTCCCTTTGCTATTTGCTATCTGTTTTTGTAATAAAATAAGCTCAGAGAAGTTGATCAAAATAAGTCAAAACAAGACCTATCACTAATGGTGATGAATAACCCCAGACAGCAGCTTATTGTCAGAGGAACAGGGGGTATTGAAAATATGATACATTGCTTTGTATATTGTATAGGAAGAAAATGTACAAAAGTGCACAAAAAATGTTGTGCAAAACTGTATAAACTCTCCAAATTTCATTGTTGTAGATTAAAGAAGAAAGAAGGTCAGTAGGTCAAAATCAAGGTCACTGAAAGTCAGTTTTGAGATTTGTGTTCAAAACTGTACAAGTGGTTCAAATTTTATGGCAATACCTTAAAAAATAAGGAAGTAGGTCAGTAGGTAAAGGTCATGGTCAACAGACATGTAATCACTATGGGTCATCAACTAATTATACTTAATAGCATATGAAATTATTGAATTTTTTTCCAATGTAACTCTATTCATACCTGAAACAAATAAAGGGCAATAACTTCATGACAAATCAATCAAATGGAACATGCTTCGCTCATGCACAAGTGTACTTGGTACCAGTGAAAATTACTAAGTTTGATAAAATTCTGGCAAATAAGGACAGAGAAATAGGGCGGACAAATTTTTTCCATTATACATATAAAGAAAAAATTAATAAAGGGCCATAACTTCATGAAAAATCATCCAATGGAACCAGTTTTGCACATGCACAACTAGGCCTAGTACTAATAGTTATTACAAGGTTTGTTAATCGCTGAGAAATAGCGCGGACAAATTTTTTCCATATATATATATATATAAAGAAAAAAATAATAAAGGGCCATAACTTCGCAAAAAATCATCCAAATGGAACCTGCTTTGCACATGCACAACTAGGCTTGGAACTGATAAGAATTACAAGATTTGGTGGAAATCTGGCAAATATTTGCTGAGAAATAGCCCCGACAAATTTTTTCCATATATACATATAAAGAAAAAATTAACAAAGGGCCATAACTTCATGAAAAATCATCTGAATGGAACCCACTTAACACATGCAAAACTATGCTTGGTACTGATAATAATTAAAAGGTTTGATGGAAATCTGGCCAATAGTTGTTGAGAAATATCCCAGACAAATTCCATCTACAAACGGACGGACTGACGGACGGACTGGAATCCAGTATAACAAGACTTATGTCCTGTGAAAGTTCCTTACTTGTATTATTTGCCATATTTCCTGCCATAGAAACCATAGTTATATTATTTATAATATATAGTTATTAATTACTGATAAAAAAAAAACATATCCAGTTGACAGCATTTACCTCTGTCTTATGTAAAATGTCTGAAAGACTGAAAATTTACAATTTGTGCACAGTACTAGCCAATGAATATTAAAACAAATAAATGCCATTTATTAATTTCCTGTAACATCTGCAAAGTTCTTCGACCTTTATTCTAGGGAATTGTTTATCCTCAATGATGTAAATTTGTTTAAAAAATAGTCAAACAGCAGAAATACACTTTTTAACAAAAGAATTAATTAAAGCCTTAAGGATTATAAAGAAAATACAATATTTATAAGATGTTCCAGATTTATTATGAGTGTACAAAAAAAAGTTTTATTCATAAAAGCATCTATCAGAAACTGCACAAATGATCAGATGTTGTGGCAGATTAACATGATTCATTCCAAGAAAATTATGCATTTGGGAAACATACACCAAGTCTGGCAATTTTCGTTTACAAAATTTCAGAACAAATTTTTGCACATTTTTTGACAGAAACCATTTACTGCATTCTGTTTCTCTTCTCCTTTCATGAAGAGCTCCATCAGAAGATCTTCTCAGTCATCTGTGGAGGAAGATATGGTGTAATTTAAACAGTGTCAAGTCTTTGATAGCTATTTAATTGCTCTGGAGAGATTTTAGAATAACTGATTGTCATCACTTAACAGCATCCAAAATTCCCCTGCATTTGCATAGAAAAAGCATCTTTTACACCATATCTCTCTGGTATCTGACAAATTTATGTTCAATTGATAGCATTTTTTTGACAATCTGTTAATTTCTTTAGGAGTGTTGTCACATAAACAAGGGGAAGGACGTGAAGTGGTCGACACTTGGTTCAAGCGAGCAAAATGGTCGCAAACTTACAAAATGGCGGATATTTACTGACATCTTTGCGTGTTCATTTGCTTTTTTATCCGGTAAGTGTGTTTCTATGGTATTCTGAACTCTACGGGTATGTGCATGCACTAGTTTCATGTCTACGTCACACTCGATTTTGTGTTTCAGCGTCGTAGACATCGAATTCTTGAAGTTAATGAAGTTATAAAATGGTCATGTCAATGTTTCGATATTTGAAATGCGTCGTTTCTTGCCTATTTTTTCATTCTTATGATCAAAAAAAGCCTATTAGGGACCCTAAACGCGACAAAACAACTCATTTTGAAGAACCTTTAAAAGTTTGGTTCTGCATGTTTTCAGGGGTAGTGCTATAAAACCCAAATAAATCTTGTTCAAGCCTTTTTTGTTGCACACTTGCACTTCAAGCAATTTCGGACGCAAACTTTTCTGGAAAAAAAAGTGTCCAATTCACGGAAAATGTTTATTGCGCAACTCGTGGTACATTCTTTTTCCTGTTTATGTTTTAAGATTTTACATCGTCATATGGCCCAATGTCTTTTATTAAATCATCACATAGAAAAGACGCCCGCCCCAGGGACCTAACTCACACTCCGCGACTAATAGATCTGCGATCTCCCTAATACGCAAAGCGGGCGGGTTTTAGCCTATATTCTGTAGCACAACACTGTTGGCAACCTAAAGTTCAAAAATATAGAAGACGTATGGGTTTAAGAATTGCTACAGGACGAAACATTAAAATGCCATTTACTTGCGAAATATATTTGAGCCGTACCTTGAGGAAACCAGCATAGTGGCTTTGCAACCAGCATGGATCCAGATTAGCCAAAGCACGGTGCAGTCTGGTCAGGATCCATGCTGTTCGCTTTTAAAGACTATTGCAATTAGAAAAACCGTAAGCGATCAGCATGGGTCCTTCCCACACTGTGCAGACGCGCAGGTTTGGCCTTATCCATGCTGGCGCAAAGCCATATAGTGTTGGTTTTCTCGTGGCGTTTTCTCACATTGTTACTAAACGAAACAAAAAAAGCGTTTAAACGCAACAGTGTATAATGTTATTGTTCAGTTCCTTATATTATATAAATTTTTCGTTACAATGCAATAATATTGCACAATTACCAGTGTTTCTTTTTATTGCAGAGAAACATGAGTTTGACAAAAGGAGAGGAGTCTACTTAAAAATTTGGGAAAGTACGAAATTAAATGATGTGCCCAAGGGGTTCAGCCAGTTAAAGGGCCCCATTATAAAGTGGCAGTCTAGAAATTTACCATCACTTAGACTTGGTATTTCGAATATGTTGTGTGAACTCACAAAGTAAACTGTATACAGTTACTAATGTCTATAAAACAATTACTGGCAAAATTTTAAAAAGCTAACAATGTTTTAATTACCACAACGATAAAAATTTTTGACGTATGTTGACGTCACGTCATAGTGAATTTAGCGCAATATACGCATCAAGAAATAGCGCTTTAAAATTTTATGAAATATTTTACTTAACATTATGCTAAGAAATGTCCACAATGTTTCACATATTTAGTTAGCTATTCGCTTTGCTGAATAATTCGCAATAATTTTTGCCCGAACTGAACGCTGCCGCAAGACGTATTACCGTTTCCGGTCTTGGCGTGTATGAACAAAGACCTAATGTTGGCGCCATGCTTACGCAAAGGAACAGTGCCATCATACATGTATTTGATATAAATTTTACAATATAGAACATATAAGAATCGAAATAATTTATAGGAAAACGGTGCTTTATCACTTTTTTATACACTCGAGTGGCTGTGCCCTTGTGAAATTAATACGCCCACGGTATAACCGCCCATTGTATATAATAGTGATAAGGCACTGTTTTGCTACAAATTATTTCTTAAATGTTCGGCTGAGATCAAAGCAATGTTCCCTTGAAATGAACAACCAGATGATATCTTCTGTTAACTGCTACCACAGGTTTAAATGCCAGTTCTACTGTGTTCAAGCCCGCCCGCTTAGCTCAGTAGGAAGAGCGTTGGTCTACAGATCGCGGGGTCGCGGGTTCGATCCCTGGGCGGGACGTATGTTCTCCGTGATGATTTGATAGAAGACATTGTGTCTGAAATCATTCGTCCTCCACCTCTGATAATTCATGTGGAGAAGTTGGCAGTTACTTGCGGAGAACAGGTTTGTACTGGTACAGAATCCAGGAACACTGATTAGGTTAACTGCTCGCCGTTACATGACTGAAATACTGTTGAAAAACGGTGTTAACCCCAAAACAAACAAACAAACAAATACTATGTTCAATTTTGCCTTAATTGAAGTAACTTCAATGTGTTCCAGATTATATCTTTTTGGATACCAATTAAGATTTCCAAACGAAAAACACGATAGCAAACGGGTACTCCGCTCCGCTTGACGTATACACTTGAGTTTTGTCTTGCGGTACTTCTTCCTTCTGTTTGATAACTATTCAATTATCAAAATCGACGAAGTTAAGCACTTGATAAAGTGATGGGAACTGCAGATGTTACACTGAAACTTGGGTGACAACAGTTAAACATTTTATCTCAGTTACGCTCTCCTGAAAATTTTTAATTTTAAAACATTCATGTGTTTAAGTGTTGGTATTCATGTATTCATTATTTTGCTATACGTATGTACATAATTTATTATGTCTTATAATTAAAGTTGACGATGCATGTTTCGGAAACAAAATATGAACTATGTTGCATGTCCGTAAAGAAGTATTTTCCATGTATCTCGTTTCCTGTCCTTATTGTGATCATGCAACATTGACTCAATTATGGGCCACAAGATTGTGCAGGTGAATAAACAACAACAATAATTGTACTTTAGTCTCTTCTAATGAACTCAAAACGTTTTACATCAAGGTTATATCTTCAGACTGAGATATGCTTTTGTACATGTATCATGGCAATGTAGTATAATATATGCATTTATGTTATTACATCACTTGTGATATATAAATATGTGTTGTTTTTTTCTATCAAAATTAGATGCTCTACTTCCCTTACAGAAGCAAGCCTCTGTGGCGTACATGCTGCGTATTTGCTGTGTATATGCCGCGAACACAGTAGTACGCCAGAGGAATACATTTTACATACACCGCATGCCGCGTACATGCCGCGTACTATTTCGACGAGTACACAGCATGTACGCAGGAGGTCACTAGTACACTTCAAGTACGCAGCACAGACTCTGAAAATTTAAGGAGTACACTGCATGTACGCAGGAGGGACTTGTACAAGAAAATAGTACACTGCATGTACACTGCAGATACTTTGAAATTTGTGCAGTACACTTCATATACGTGGGAAAGACTTGTACAATTTCTTTTGGCATTTATACTTAGTTGTTTTTTTATAAGTTTAAGTCTGAAGTAAATTTCATATACGCGGGAGGGACTTGTTCATTTTCTTTTGGTGTTTATACTTTGAATTTTTTTAGGTAAAAGTCTGAAGTACACTTCATGCAGGAAGGATTTGTACATTTTTTTTTTTGGAAGCAAGAACTTGATTTCCGAGTAACTTTTATCTTAATAGCATAGAATAGTTCAGATTACCGGTATACTGAACAATGAAAATTTGCCAAACTATTTGCAATGTTCATTTGTGAAGCTTACATCTTAGTGATTTCTGAGCTGCACCTTGCATGCAGTGTAAAATATATTTTTTTTTCATTTTGAATTAATCCTGGAGCTTTCTAACTTGGATAATTGAAAAGCCTTATTTGAACTTTGTTGCATTACATTTTGTAATACATGAAATAATTACCAAGATAATGCCTCAACAGCCCCCCCCCCCCCCCCCCCCCCGAATGAGAAGAATTAATAGCTCTCACTGTTATTTGAATACTCTTAAGCAAAACACCATTCTATCATGTTTTATAAAGGCTTTAATGCTCATTATGTTAACTCATTAAGGCCTCACCAAATTAAAAAGCTGTTCATCAGATTTGCCGCTCGTATATTTTCAGACTGTTTTTGGCTAATTGCGCTCGCCCCAAAAATCAATCCAAAATTTTTTGGCGCGCTACTTTTTACGGACATAAAAGTGCATAAATGCTTATATAATTCCAGTCCTAGATTGTTCTCAGATGGATTTTAATTAAAATAAATACATACTACGCACACATCGTCTATAATAAATCATAACACTTATATTTAGTTGCATTAAAGTTGTTTCCCCTTGATGCAGTTATGCCATTTTCTTCAAATGTTTACCAAATTACATGCTACAAAAATTGATTTATTTCATTGAAAAGTGGATGAAGAAAAGTATACTAATTTATTTGATAACATCAATCTACATTATTTTGGTAAGGGTAAATACTTATTGATGCATGTCACTTATCTTTTTTCTGTTTTTTTCTGTCCAAATGATCAGCATTTGCATACGAAAGTTGGTGGGGTAAGGAATTTACATTATCACAGCAGTTTCGCCACAAGAGTACACAGCATGTATGCAGCAGGAGTACACAGCATGTAAGCCACAGGACTCAGGCCAGGAGTACACAGTATGTACACCGCAGGAGTACACAGCATGTACGCCGCAGGAGTACACAGCATGTACGCTGCAGGGGTAGTACACCGCAGGCTCATTTGCATGTGAAAAGTGTATGTGCCGTGTACATGCTGCGTACTATTTCTCGCATACTAAATTCCTCCAGCGTACATCCTGTGTACTATGTAGTCCACAGCATGTACGCAGCAAGTAGTACGCGGCAGAGCTCATTTGCATGTCAAAAGTGTACTACAAACGTACTATTGGTGTATGTGCGGTGTATATCCTGCGTACTATTTAAAGCCCTTGATTTCAGTACACATCATGTACGCATCATGTACGCTGTATGTACACAGCAAGAGTACGCAGCAGGCCTTTTTCTTCTGTAAGGGTTATGTTTTTATGAAAAGAAAACTGTATTTTTAACTAATGAAGTAAATGTATTCCAAATGTTTCAGAAAAACGCATACAATAATTGCCACAAAAAAAACAAAAACAACAAACAAAACAAACAAAACTAGAAATGTGTCCATGGGACACAGATGCCCCCACTACATGATATTAAAATGACAATTTTTTCCCAGGTCAGGGGCCATAACTCCTACAATACTGAATGAATCCGGAAAACCCAGGTGCACAACTGCACATGCTGACCAACATTTCTGTAAACTTTGGTGACTCTAGGTCAAATACTTTTGGAGCTACGCACAACACAACATTAAAATGACCAATTTTTAACTAAATCAGGGGCCATAACTCCTACACGACTTAATGAATCTGGATGTGAAACCCCAGGTGCACAACTGCACATGCTGACCAACAT
Organism: Mercenaria mercenaria; assembly: GCF_021730395.1. Taxonomy (NCBI): domain Eukaryota; kingdom Metazoa; phylum Mollusca; class Bivalvia; order Venerida; family Veneridae; genus Mercenaria; species Mercenaria mercenaria. The sequence continues at coordinate 89,678,982 of NC_069361.1, forward strand.
TCCTGTAAACTTTGGTGACTCTAGGTCAAATACTTTTGGAGCTACGCACAACACAACATTAAAATGACCAATTTTTAACTAAATCAGGGGCCATAACTCCTACACGACTTAATGAATCTGGACACGAAACCCCAGTTGCACAACTGCACATGCTGACCAACATTCCTGTAAACTTTGGTGACTCTAGGTCAAATACTTTTGGAGCTACCATGAGTTTAACTAAGTCAGGGGCTAAAACTCCTAAAAGACTGAATGAATCCAGATGCGAAACCCCAGGTGCACAACTGCACATGCTGACCAACATTCCTGTAAACTTTGGTGACTCTAGGTCAAATACTTTTGGAGCTATGCACGACACAACATTAAAATGACCAATTTTTTACTAAGTCAGGGGCCATAACTCCTACATGACTGGATGAATCCAGAGGCGAAACCCCAGGTGCACAACTACACATGCTGACCAACACTCCTGTAAAGTTTTGTGACTCTAAGTCATATACTTTTGGAGCTAGGCGCGACACAACACTAAAATGACCAATTTTTACAAAGTCAGGGGCCATAACTTCTACATGACTGAATGAATCCGGACGCGAAACCCCAGGTGCACAACTACACATGCTGACCAACATTCCTGTAAAGTTTTGTGACTCTACGTCAAATACTTTTGGGCATAAAAAGTAACTGTTGTTTTTTTTTCTGAACACATTATGTATCTTGATCACGTGACTAGACTTAATAAAGGAGACTTAACATGGGGATAACAAAGCAAAACAGAGTTATTAGCAATCTGATTAAAGTAAATCTCCCATTACGCTACGCATAGGATCTGAGAACAACCTATTCATAGCCTCGTTCTGACGACCCTTTCACAAAACATGAACAGGAAAAAATTGTACCACGACTTGCGCAATAAACATTTTCCATGAATTGGACACTATTTTTCCAGAAAAAGTTTGCGTCCGAAATTGCTTGAAGTGCAAGTGTGCAACAAAAAAGAGCTTGAGCAAGATTTATTTGGGTATAGCACCCCTGAAAACATGCAGAACCAAACTTTTATAGAGTTCTTCACAATGAGTTGTTTTGTCGCGTTTAAGGATCCTAAAACAGGCTAGTTTGATCAATAGACTGAAAAAATAGGCAAGAAACGACATTGACTGACCATTTTATAACTTCAATAACTTCGAGAATTCGATGTCTACGACGCTGAAACACAAAACCGAGTGTGACGTAGACATGGAACTAGTGCATGCACATACCCGTAGAGTTCAGAATACCATAGAAACACACTAACCCCATAAAAAAGCAAGCGAACATGCGAAGATGTCAGTAAATATCCGCCATTTTGTAAGTTTGCGACCATTTCGCTCGCTTGAACCAAGTGTGCAACCACCTCACGTCCTGCCCTTGATAAATGATGTCAGAATATATCTTACTTGTTCTAAACTTGATTTGTTAGATGATTCGATGTATTGAGGTTCATTCAAATGCCCGGAACATTACACTAGTCTAGATGATCACAGAATGGACAATGGACAAGTTTGCCACTACTGTCTACTGGAACCTGGTATGATTGCATCTCAATATTTTCTGATCCTTGAATTTCAGATCAATATGAATATTAAAGAATAGACAATTTTTGACAAGAGGGCCATGAAGGCCCTGTATCACTCACCTGACCTATTGACCTAAAGATCATCAAGATAGTTTCATTAAGATATGGTCATAAATGTGGTCTCTGAAGTGTTAACTAAAACTTTTCCTTTGATTTGACCCAGTGACCTAGTTTTTGATCCCACATGACCCAGATTCAAACTTGATCTAAAGATCATCAAGATTAACATTCCGAATAGGTTTCATGAAGATACAGTCATGAATGTGGCATCTACAGTGTTAACAAGCTTTTAGTTTGATTTGACCCTGTGACCTAGTTTTTGACCCCACCTGACCCTGATTTGAACTTGACCTATAGATCATCAAGATTAACATTCTGACCAAGTTTCATTAAGATATGATCATTAATGTGGCCTCTAGAGTGTTAACTAGCTTTTCCTTTGATTTGACCTGGTGACGTAGTTTTTGATCCTACATGATTCATATTCAAACTGGACCTTGAGTAACATTCTGACCAAGTTTCATGAAGATACAGTCATAAATGTGGCCTCTACAGTGTTAACAAGCTTTTTTTGAATAGCACTTTTCTGCGTGCTAGTTCATTCATTTCATTATATACAGCTTGATGTTGCGTGATTCATGAATACAGCAGCAAAGAACACTTTTTATAAGTGCCACGCCAACCTATACACATACATACTATATTTTTCTGCTCCACCAACATCCCCAATCTTTATCAACCCCGTACCCACTTTTGTAATTTGCATATGAATAAAATGTACTTGTTGGACTTTTGAAGCAACCTGTCTGCTATATTTTTTCCACTATATTTTATTTTGTTGCAGGCATACTTTGTGATGCATGGCTCTATGACTGTGTTTGGCTTGCTGTGTGCATCTAAGTATTCTGCCCTTACCTTTTTTTAAGGGGGGGGGGGGGGAAGAGGGGGTGCATACTGAAACATTGTACCAAGTTATCTTGCAGTAATAGAAAGTAGTCTTTCCTCTAATAGATGATTAAAACCAATTTCATCTTTGCCAATTCATTAAATATTCATTGAAAGTGTAAGCCCTGGAGTGTTCATATATTACCCAGATTAACAAGATAGTAATTGAATCGATGTTGTCTTATTGCAGGCCTCTGAGAGATTATTTCCCAAGATGCTGTAGGGTTTTACTAGACAATGGGACTATGTTTGGAACTATTCCATTATTTTGATTAAAAGGTAACAGAGGATAGTCTGGCTGGAATGCAGGTAAACAAGATATGTCGCAATATTAAAAAAAGTTTATCATCACAATGAGGTTAACTTTGAAAATGAAAACTACTTTGCTATTTTAAAATAATGAATATAATTATGTCCTTGTTCTTTTTTGTGTATATGTATTATCAAACTTCTCATATCTATGGATATAATGTTTGTTTGTTTGTTTTGGGTTTAATGCCGTTTTTCAACAGTATTTCAGTCATGTAACGGCGGGCAGTTAACCTAACCAGTGTTCCGGGATTCTGTACCAGTACAAACCTGTTCTCCGCAAGTAACTGCCAACTTCCCCACATGAATCAGAGGTGGAGGACTAATGATTTCAGACACAATGTCGTTCATCAAATAGTCACGAAGAACATACGCCCCGCCCGAGGATCGAACTCACGACCCCGCGATCCGTAGACCGACGCTCTACCTACTGAGCTAAGCAGGCGGGCTATGGATATAATGACCTTGTGTGTACATCCTAAATGGAATATTTGTTGTTGTCTTGTAAATACAAAATCTCAAATGAATTATGTATGTATTTCCTAAATCCACAACTTATTAAGTGCCATTTTTGAGACTCATTAGTTTTTGCTTAAACTTCTCAAAGCAGTTTAGTCAGAAGTTGCAATATAAGCCACATATTAAAGTGTATCTTTTTATTATAAGAACAAATTACATCTACTAATAATAAAAGTGTAGACTTAAAATTTAAAATCTTCTTTCCATCATCTTGTTAAGTCCTTTCCATTTAGTTTAATCAAGAATCAACATACACAGCCAGCATTGAGAGTTACTCAAGTGGAGTAATCAAATATGTAATAGCATTCAAAATTTGAACAATTTGTAATTCAAAATTAAATCTTCTAATATAATGAATGGATTGCACAATGCAGATCTTATAGATTTTATTATTCAATTATTAGAGTTAGCCCAATAAATATCAAGAGCATTTTTAAATGTTCTCAGACAAACATATTACAGCAGAATGCTAAAGTTACAGAGAGGCAGGTAGGTAGGTATTTTTTCACATTTGCTTTTATTGCCATCTCATGTAATGGAACAATCATAGCCCACTTGTGAAATGTGTATGATAAAAATAATTTTCCAGCACCCTCTTAAGTATATAAAATTGTGATTATTATAAAGTTACATAATTACCATAGGAAAAACGCAATGAATCACAAGCAGTCAAACTGCAACAGAAAGCTACCATCTGCAAGTTTTAAACGATTCATAAAGCAATGTTTATCTGAAGTTCCATGAGGAAATTTGCCTGAGATCCTTTCACTTTTAGTTTCAAATCATCACTGCAAAAACCTGCAAAAGAAAACAAACATGGACAATACCATAAAAATTAAAATGGTTGGCAATAGTATTATGTTATATTTTTTGCTTGCCAATAACTAATTAAATGGGTTCTTATTTTTTCTATCAACATTGTATTAAATCCATATTCCTTGTTTACATTTTACAGTGGTAAGAATAATTTACCTTATATTATCACATGAATAGAAACAAAACAAAACATTTCCTGCAGGAATGCACTTTTAGATACACTTTCCACAGTTATCAGGTGAGTACATATCTGTGGTCACAGAATTTCTTGTGGAAGGGATACTTAATACAAGGCTATTAGCTAATCTCCTGATAAATACTAGCATGAGAGTTATACTTCTTTACTTAATCTGTATCTTTTGACCTTTACCAGATTCAAGAGATGGATTTAAGAAGTTAAAATTGCAGTGAATGGAGATCTCCTTCTAATTGGCTTACAAAAGGTAAATGGATGAATCCAGGAGCCTGATGGTGCCTGAAATAATGCATAAAAAGGCTCCAGGAGAAGCAGCCATATGACCAGGTACACATGCTGATATGACTCTAAATGCAACAAAACAATCTATTGTAAAGAAGGCAGAAAATATTTCCACTGTATTTCTTCTGGGGTTATGAAACTCAAATCCACTCATATTTTTAAAGTTCAGTTGAGAACTTCTACATTGCTACTAGAAAAGCTCATACCTTGAACAAGTGCATTGTCTAGAAAGAATAAACATGTAATAGAAAAGAATTTGTAAAAGATTCTTACAAAGTGTATCTTATATATAAGACTGCAATTGAACATGTACTTTGGTTAACATAAATTAAAGATAAAAGAACTAATTTCCCTAATATTTTTACAGTTCTCACTTCAATTTAAAGAGACAAGTTAAAGGCCAATACATCTTCTACTCTACCTTGATATTCAAACAATTTCAATCAAACATAGAGAAGATGAACACGGCTTGCTCTGAGTTTCAAAGACTTGAGAAATACCTGAACTGAATTAATATAGGACAAACAGAAACTTGATGTTGTATTAATTATTGTCAGATAAGTTTATTTTACTATAAACATTTTCTTATTAAAACAGAAAGAAACAAAAATGTTTCTACATCAGAACCACACGTGCATATCAGTGTGTAAAAGCACATCAAATTCATTTTATTTAAGCCAACTTTTAAGGCAACAAAATATTCAATCTGTCAAGAGCCATATAAATTGTGTAACATAAAATGTATAGAATATGTATATATACTATCAAAGGCATCAAAATACAAATGATATAGAGCTTTATATATCTTTTTTGTGCCATAAACTGTAAAAGATATGAATATGCTTTCCACCTATAGAGTAGAGATAGTACCGTAATTTAAAATTATGAAAAAAAAACATAAAACAAGAGCTATCACTATCAGTGACAAATGCCCCCAGCATTTATGCCAACTAATTTTAAAATTCCTTCACCGATGGCAGAGTCATGGACCAGACAAGAAGCAGACCCTGTTAACCTTTAACCTCTAAGTGTGACCTTGTCCTTAGAGCTAGGGGTCTGGATCTTCTGCATGATACATTGTCTCATTATGGTAAACATTTATGCCAAGTCATTTCAAAATCCCTTCATGGATGGCAGAGTTATGGACCGGATACTAAACAGACCCTGATAACGTTTGACCTCTAAGTGCGACCTTGACCTTGGAGCTAGGGGTCTGGGTCTTGTGCATGACATATCGTCTCATAATATGGTGAACATTTTTGCCAGGTTATTTCAAAATCCCTTTATGGATGGAAGAGAAGAGTAACAGCCCTGAGACAAGAATTTACTGGCACATACAACAAAATTTAAAAGATATTGATGCACTCTACACCTATCAAGGGCAACAAAATATAAACAATAAAGATATGCTTTGCAACTTTAGCAGTATCCTGGGCTACAAACTTACATTGGGCCATAAAAGGCACAATATGTAGAATATGCTTTATACCTATTCAGGGTAACAAAATGCCTCAAGTTTATCAGGGGAAAAAATGGTGGTGATACATGGTCATATATAATGGATTTCCTTCAACAGATGGTTATACTCCCTAGACTGAATTGTTGCTGTGTTTTATCAACAATATCTTGAAATATAACATATACAGGCTTAATGGGGAAATGATATATACAGAAAAAATACATTTTGGATGCTTAACCCCAGTTCAGGTCAAAAGGTGTTTAAACAAGAATCTGTGAGAAATCTTTAAAAAAAAAAAATCTGGTTTTTAACATATGGTGCATTTATATTGTTTATCTACTGCTGCTCTTTTTAATTTTCTCAACAAAATCTGGAGAATCTGGATAGAAGTTATTTTACTGCACATAAAATGTATATCAATATGATACACATAAATACTTCAAATGGTAAAATCTACATGTCAAACTATCAAGACAAACGATATATAGGGAACATTTGTGCCAAGTAATTTTAAAATCCCTTGATGAATGGCAAAGAAATTGACCGGACAAGAAACAGACCATGTTAACATTTCACCTCTAAGTGCGACCTTGACCTTGGAGGTAGGGGTCTAAGTCTTGTGCATGAGATGTTGTCTTGATATGGGGTACATTTATGCCAAGTTATTTCAAAATCCCTTCATGGATGGCAGAGTTATGGACTGGACATGAAGTGTGATGGACGGAAGGAAGGATGGAAGGACAGAAGGACACAGCCCATTTCTATATCCCACTTTTTTTTCTTTGAAAAAGGCGGGGGACAATAACCACATTACCATAATAAAGGTAAATATACAATCAAGTTTTTTGCCATCTTAACACAATATGATTATTTGTTCAGAAAGACAAGGTCAGCCTCAATGTAGTAAGACAAGCAAAACAATTAACATGTAATTCTGTTTCATGCATCAAAAACCTGTCCCCCCCCCCCCACCAGCTGTTTTATTATTAAAAACAAGCATCTAAAAACTCACAAAGAATTGAAGAATTATCAGTAGTTATATGCAAAATATTAGCCTATAACATTCAAATACTTGTAGTTAAAACTTGTTCAGAAATAAAATATCACAATGATAGATATGACTATATACCTAATTCTGATAAAATACAAAATTTCATTCACTGTATGCATTACAGGAATTTCCTGAAAATTTGTAATCCTCATGATAATGATTTGCTATCATGATCTGGCATGAACTCTAATAAACTTTACAGACTTTGTTAAAAGTATTGAAAAGACATATTAGGCCTTTTATTTTTGATCTTTCGGTTTATGGAACCGCCGCTCAAAAAACGTGTTTTCAGAAAAAAAATAAAATTAGAAAAAACGTGATTTTTTATTTCCTCCGCTATGACATGAAAGCTTGCAGAAGAAAAAATGAATTGCGTATTCCAAAAAGAAAAAAAAAGTCTCGTTCTTCGAATATCCGTCACGGCGAACGAGTCAAATCAACATTAGGAATTCCTATAATTCTATTTTTAAACTTCATATCTTATGCATGACGTAAACATCCAATTAAAATTTCCGATATATACTGCCCCCAATCAGCATGCTTGTTACGCAATTTACAAAACGTTTAAAAATGGCTGCGCCCATGCTGTATTATTTCCAAAGTTTTGAAGTAATTTTAATGAAAATGCAAGAACAGTCAAAGTTGCGATGTACTGTAGTGCTTTCCTGAAAAAATGGCCAATTGTCGGTGATATGCAGTCTGTATTTAGTATACAACTACGTTTATGGTAACTGTCGTTCCAATAGCGCAATATTCTATGCACCGCTTATTACGCGAACTTGAAAGCATTTTTTCCCGAAAAATATCATTTAAATACACAGTGATGACAGTACTTTTGTTTGATGATATAAACTGGTACAGGGGACATTAAAACTGTGTAATTGTAAGGCCCGGTAAGCAAACGTTTAGCCTGTACAGCTTTTTGGCGTCCGGTAACCTATTTGTTTATAAGTTATGAATTACGTATTTTTAATGAAATTATTGTAGGTTATATATTAACATCAGATTAATGTTGATTATAGATGTAATTACTTTCTTTTCCAATGTAGCTGTGCAGTAGATGTGGCAAGACAAATATTGACTAACAGAATTTTCAAAGATCATTGCAAAGATGAACTGTTGTGTTACATGGCCTATTCATAAAATAAATTAACAAATACCAAGAATACCATACCAGGAAAGGCAAGGCTTCCAGTTAACAGACATAGGCTAGGTGTCTGTTTACCAGATGGCTAGACACTTCCTATTCCTAACACTTAAAAAGATAATTGCTTATTAGGCACAGTGCAGTGTATGTTGTCATATAGCTGTACCCCTAAGTTTCAGACTGGGTCCATAAACAGCCAAGATGCTTGAAAGCTGCTCAGTGTAAAATCATATATCCATGGGTTTAAGATCTGACTGTTGTTCAAATGTGGGGAATATTAGATTCTTCCATCTGTTGGTTTAACAGAAGGTATTAATTTCAGTCAGTGTTTAACATATGACTTCTATGTCTCCAATCATTTAGTTTGTGAGAATATATGCAGTTTTTATGTATAGTACAGTCCTTTCAAGAAAAATGTTACAGCTACCTGCTCAGCTGTATATTAATGTAATTTCACTGAAATACCTAGACAAAATTTTTCTCAAGCTGCTATGACAAGCCCCAAGGCTCTTTTTTAATCAAATATAACCAAGGTCACAGGTATATTTGCAGGAAAAAGCATCAAAAGTGGGAAAGAAGATTATAACATGCAGCCTGTGTGATGTTATGTAGAATTTACCCATATTCCTTTCAAAGGTTCGTTTCCTACGGAGAAAAAAAATTCTGATTCTTTTTTTTAATTTTATTTTTTTTCCCTCCTCCTACGACCATGTGTCATCCTGGCGGTTCGTAAACCAAAAAATAAAAAAATCATGGCCTTATGTCAAATAAAGAGTGTGTTTTTATTTTGTAGAAATTGCCTCACTTAAGTGTTTAATTGCCATAATTATGTAACTGCAAAGCATAGCAGATATGGTTCAGTTGCCAAACAAGGACATATTGCAGAGTGGTCATTAGTTTACTGACCACACTAAGATTCTATTACGTCATATGCTACTCTTGTGCTCATATGAGATGCGCGCCAACCGTGACCGTGATTATTCAGTGCGCTTTGAGATTTCGTCGAGAGCAGACGAATCTCCGTCTACAGGTGCTGTAGATTAATACTGTGACCGTGCAGTAAACTTTTATCAAGGTGTCTTGATAAATTTTATATTCTCTAAACAAAGTGTACTGGTTTAATTTCTTTGATAAATACAACGAGGTTGTATTTTTTTGAAATAAAAAATTTATAAGCAACGTGGTTGCTTAAATCCTACTGAATAATTGTATTTCAGTTATTTATAAACTTCCGTTTATGGAAATTTTCCAACCTAATTGTTTGGGTTGGAGATTATTCTTCCTGTAATCAGCTGTTCAACATGGCGGAAAGTATGCTGCAAAATAAAAATTCGGCCAAAAATTCTCCCCAAATAATGCAAGCTAAAGAAACAGGTGCTTCGCAGAAGCCAGATGCCGATGCAATTCAGCCAGAAGGTTCCTCGGGGAGGAAAGAAACTGGAAAAAAGTCAGAAAAACAGCCTGTAAAGTCATCAGCAAAGTCGAAGGCTCCTATCACGTGCGAGAAGGACTTGAATAAAGAAGTTCTGAAAATATTACAGGAAATGAACTCTAACATAAATAAGCAAGGTCAGGACTTGAAAATATTGTCTGAAAGAGTTGATACGTTGTATCAGGGCAATGACAGTAACCAGGACTCCTTTGACAGTAACCAGGGATGCTATGATGATTCATATGATTATGATGATGAGGGCGACGAGAATTACCCCCCTAATTATTCTGATAATGATCATTCAGTCGGAAATGATGATGTCCAGATTGATCCACACCCGGTTGAACCCCCATTCAAGAAACCAAAGACATTATTTCAGGGTCTTTCTGACAAGTTTCTGCTTGCAGACAAAGTGGACACGAATGTAAACGAAGATCTTGCAGACTTTGTCAATAGATCTTTTAGAAATGGTGTTCCAGAGGAAACAATTCAAGAAATCCTCAAAGAAGTACACAGACCACAGAACTGTGAAGCTTTGACAAAAACCAGAGTTAATCCGGGTATGTGGAGATTGCTAAAGGCACACACCCAAACTGAGGATGCAAAAATGCAGTTGATTCAAAATTGTGTTGTCAAAGCATCAATTAACATTGTAAAGTTGTTGCACAAACAGGGAGACACCGATTCACAAGCATTTGAGTTGGGAAGTAATGCCTTGGCGCTGCTGGGCCATTCTAACAAACTTATTAATAACAGACGGAAAGAATCCCACAAGAATGATTTTGACCCTAAATACTTTCCACTGACGTCACCCAGCTTACCCTATACAGAGTTCCTCTATGGGAATGAGACAGATATAAACAAGAATGTTAAGGACATTCAAGATATGAGTAGAATCGGTAAAGTTGGGCGTACTCCACGTGGTAGAGGATACAGAAGTTTTCCGTATCGAAGGGGAGGTCGTGGAGGATTCAGACGTGGATATAGGGGTCGTGGTTACAGGCCTGCTGAAACGGCTGCTATACCCAGTTCCAACTACACAAAAAACTCCAAGGAGGGGCAGAAGAAGTAAAACAGGTTAGTCAGCAATTTGAGGCTGGTAGACTTAGATTTCATGAGGAAAATTGGAGAGAAATTACTCGGGATGAAAATATTTTAGACATTGTTAGACACTGTCGTATTGAATTTTTGGATTCTGTTAATCCTATACAAACAAGATGTTTTGTCACAAAATTCAGTGAAAAAGAGTCACTGATTGTAGATACAGAGATTAAAAAGTTACTGAACATGAAAGTTATCAAAAAAGTATCTCATCATCCTAACGAGTTTATTTCTCCAATTTTCCTTGTACCAAAAGCAAATCCTGGTGAATACAGAATGATATTGAATTTGAAAAAACTGAACCAATACATACCGTATCATCATTTTAAAATGGATACATTTGAATCTATTTTACGTTTAGTTTCTCCAGATTGCTTCATGGCATCTGTAGATCTTCAAGATGCATATTATTCTGTATTCATTGCGGAAGAAGACCAAGTGAAGTTGAGATTTGAGCATCGTGGTATTTTATATCAATACCAAGCTTTACCAAATGGTATTTCTTTTGCCCCTAGATTATTTACAAAGCTTATGAAACCAATATATGCGTCACTTCGTGTACGTGGATACAAAAATTCAGGGTATATAGATGATTCTTTTTTGTCTGGTAACACATTTTTAGAATGTGAGCAGAATGTCAAAGACACGGTGAGCTTGATGTCAGATGTTGGTTTCATGATAAACAAAAAGAAATCAGTTTTGATTCCTACAAGAAAAATCACCTTTCTTGGTAACGACATAGACTCCGAAAAAATGGTCGTTACTCTTCCACAGAAAAAAGTTTTCACACTTTTAGAAGAATGCAAACAATTACATCGGAAATCAAAAGTGTCTATTCAAAATGTAGCAAGAGTTCTTGGCCTTATGGTTTCAAGCTTTTCTGCTGTTGAATTTGGCCACCTGTTCTACCGAAAAATAGAAAAAGAAAAAATTCAAGCATTGAAAAACTCGAAAGGTGATTTTTCTTCCAAAATGTATGTCACAGATGAAATGACAACTGAATTGAAATGGTGGATAGACAATCTGTCTTCCCAGGAAAGAGTTATAGATCATGGTAATGCAGATTTAGTGATTGTGACTGATGCATCATCCTTTGGATGGGCAGGAATATGTGAGAATCAGGAAATAGGTGGTAGATGGACTACTGCAGAAGCAGGGCATCATATCAATTATTTGGACCTATTGGCAGCCAGTTTGTCAGTCAAAGCATTCTGCATGCATAAGAAAAATATACATGTGCAAGTACAGTCAGATAACACATGTGCAGTGTCCTACATTAGGAACATGGGTGGTTGTAGGTCTTTAGAATGCAATGAATTAGTGCACAAACTGTGGGTTTGGTGTATGGAGAGATCAGTATGGTTATCTTCTACACATATTCCTGGAAAAGACAATATTTCTGATCATGGATCAAGAAATTTCAATGATAATGTCGAATGGAAGCTCAATGAGCAAATCTTTGACAATGTTACAAGTATCTGGGGCAAACCAGAAGTAGATATGTTTGCATCAAGGTTAAACTGTCAGTTGCCAAAGTATGTTTCATGGAAACCTGATGCTGAAGCATTTTTTGTGGATGCTTTCTCCTTAGACTGGTCTAAAATGTTTATGTACATTTTCTGTCCTTTCAGTTTGGTGGCACGAGCTCTACAGAAGCTGAGACAAGACCAAGGAGACTGTATTATGATAGTGCCACTTTGGCCCACACAGAATTGGTGGAACGACCTCCTAGAACTGTTGATAGACATTCCGTACATAATACCAGTGACATCCAAGGTACTTCAGATTCCATACACAGACAAAGTACATCCACTGGTAGGCAAACTAAATTTAGTTGCTTCTCGGTTATCAGGCAATCTTTCCAAGATAGAAACATTTCAGAGAGAGCTGCAGACATTATCATGTCCTCCTGGAAACCTTCAACACAAAAGCAGTACTCAGTTTACATTAAGAGATGGTTTCAGTTCTGTAGTGAAAAACAAGTTAATTCAGTTCAAGTTACTGTGAATAATGTTATAGACTTCTTAACAAGATTGTTTGATTCAGGACTGTCTTATGAAAATATTAATATTGCAAGGAGTGCATTATCAGCTCTAGGAATCGTTCTTGATGGCTTCATTGTTGGCAAACATCCAGTTGTCACTAGATTTTGTAAGGGAACATATAACATTCGTCCACCTAAAGCAAGGTACAAGGAGACGTGGGATGTAAGCAAGACAATTACTTATTTAAAAAACTCTGATGCCACTTGAAAAATTGTCTTTGAAATTATTAACTTTAAAATTAGCGATGTTAATTGCTCTTACTCAAGCTTCTAGAGCTCAGTCCTTACAGCTGTTGACGTTAGAAAACCTAAGGAAAGGTTCTGAGTTTTATGTGTTACAGTTTAAAGGTTCTTTAAAACAGTCAAAGCCAGGAAGGCGTGTACCATATGTTATGTTAAAAAGTTATCCGGATGCAAGTTTATGTGTTGTAAATACATTAAGTGAGTACATTAAACGGACTGAACCATTAAGGAATAATGAACAGTCACTGTTTATAAGTTATTTGAAACCACATGCAGCTGTTACCTCAAATACCATAAGCAGATGGTTAAAAACTATTATGAGTTTATCTGGCATAGACATATCTTTATTCAAAGCTCATAGTGTCAGGTCAGCTTCAACATCGAAAGCCAAGAACTGCCATATTCCTATACATGATATATTAAGTGTGGCAGGATGGACAAATTCACAGACTTTTGCACAGTTCTACCATAAAGACATTCAGCAGGAAGAGGCAACATTTGCAGATGCTGTGTTGTCCTGTTAATTCCAATTTCAGCAGGTATGTGCGGTGTTCAATTTTCTATTAATCATTTGAGACCAAAAATTTTGTCCTTTTGCTTTGAAGTCTCATATGAGCACGAGAGTAGCGTATGACGTAATAGAATCCCCCCAATCAAACAAGACTTACCTGAAGTTGATGTTTGGTTGGGATTCTATGTAGTCATACAGCTACTCGAAGGGATCATATGCCCACCCTGAAAGCATATGTATCCCTCCCTAAGTTTACGCTCTAAGCTTTTATGAGTACAATCATGTATAAAAGGTTTGAAACTTTGCTGTTTAGACCAAAATTTTTGATCTAAAGCTTTTAATACTGAATAATCACGGTCACGGTTGGCGCGCATCTCATATGATCCCTTCGAGTAGCTGTATGACTACATAGAATCCCAACCAAACATCAACTTCAGGTAAGTCTTGTTTGATTGGGGGGATTATCTCTGTTTTATTTTCACACAATTGTACTGTGCAGCAGTGTAGATATCGTAACAGTTTTTGTATTGTACTACATAACCAATCCACTTCTCTACAGAAGAGGTAAAGAGGCAAAAGTCTAAAGGGGTCTCCATAGGGTCAATGAGTTTGAATAATTTGCCCAACATCAAAGTGGCTAGGGTCCTCCATAGGGTTGATGAGTTCAAATCATTTGTCCCTCACCAAAGTGGCTAGGGGCCTCCATGGCAGAGTGTTTAAGTTGCTGAGTTTGAATAATTTGCCCCACACTAAAGTGGGTCCAGAACTTTCCTGGGGAGGTACAATTCTAGATATACAATACTGAAGGTTGGTGTTCTACCTAGGGGTCTGTGCATGCCTAAAACAATGCAGACAGGGACACCTGGGGTCTCCCTCCACCATGAAAAGCTGGAAAAGTCCCCATATCTGTGTCGATAAGATGTTAACAAATAAAAAAGAACGGTTCTGCTTTGTGAGAGACTTTCTTTCTAGCAAATAAATGGCAAGCTTTAGGTAATGTCTGCATGATAATACTGACTGATTTTCTTTTATCATTATTAATACAGTATTTATGGTAGAGATTTATTGCTAGGTTTTAAATGTCTATCATTGCAATCTTCATAGTTAAACCCAGTTCAAGAGCAATTTAAAATAGGTTTAAAAATGCAAAATACAGATAAGAAGATCAGGCAGGCTCAAATAGGCTTTTGTATAACCAATAATTGTAAAATAAATATTTACAAGTCTAATCATGTTTTTGGGTGTTGCCAAGTTTTCAAAGAGCATTTTATTCTTCAAATTATTTAAAGGGGGTAAAAAGCCTCACTGAAAATTATCTAAAATTGTTTTCTTGTTAGAATGATTAACAAAAGTTAAACCTTTAAAAAAATTCCTGAGTTTACTTTTCCTGCAACAATTAAGATATAAAATTGATATATTGTATGATTTTTTCTTTTCAGATCCTTAGAGCTTTTGGTGGTTGGTTCAGGTAAGAGTAAATTTGATGATATTATGAGTAAGGTTAAGCAGTAATGAATTTCTCCAATACTGATTTCCATTGTTTGAAACTTTTTACATAACATAATTTTCAAAGCCATTACTTCTATTATTCTTTGTCATTAATTTTCTTTGTTTTTTGAAAGACCTTGCTTCCTGCATCATACAGTTCCAAATTTGTTTTGGGTTTTGGGGGCAATGCCCCCAGATTTAACAAACCGTCTTTCAATTTTCTTGTCGAGCTTATGACCAAACTGACAACACACAGAAAACAAGTTCCAAAGTATTTACCAAACATAACTTTCATATTGTATTTTGCAATAATATTTTTGATCCAGATATGATTAAATAGATCTACACATTTTATATTAACAACAGTATGTGAAGAAAACTAAACTGCATTATAAATATAAATTATAATATCTTCTTAAGCGTATGAATAATAAAAGACACTTGATTTGATCACGTGATCGATTCTGATACGACACTTGTTTTGATCATGTGACCTATTCTGAAATCCAATAACTAGTTTCAATACGCTAAAAAAAATGTGTTCATGATTCTGCGTGAAAACAGCAACTACTAAGGAATTGCAACGCAACTGATAAGCCGACAGATTATTGATTTTTTCATCGCCGTGCCTCGACACTGTTGTGGATGTGTATTATGGAGAAACTTTATCAGTCTGCGACGATCAGTACCGTTTATCAGTAGGCGAATCTATAAATATGCGGCAACATTCTATAGATCCTGATTCGCAATCTGTTAAAATATCTTTTCTGTGCAGGTGTTATTTCTAAAATATTATTTCAGAAAATACAGTGCTGAAATGAAATACTTTTCGCATGTCTAAGAAAATATTTTCAAGAGATATGTTATTTATAAAAATTAATACTATATAAAAAATAATAATAAAAAAAAAATAAAATAAAAAACAGTGTTTTGCTTGAAATAGAATAGGCAGAAAAAATTCATTACTTATTCGTCAGTTTGAATTTATGACTTATTTGGTTCGGGGGATAGGGAGGGGGGAATTAATTTGACAGTTTGATTTTTTGTAATTATTATCTAATCTAAACGTCATTAGATTTTCTCTCTCATTGTTCGAATTTGTAAAATCAACTATGAACAGATTACTTCTGTTTTACACCAACTATTACGAACATTTTAAAGCTTAAAGGCATATTTATGTACTTGGTCGGACCGTCCTTATTCATGATTGTATATTATGTATAATTATATATTTTGATCTCGAAATCAGCTGTAAATCATTAATCAAAATGTCTTGTCCACAGAAGTTGCATAAAAATGAATTGAATTTCAAATAGTTACTAAAATTTAATACACAACTGCACGGTGCATATCCATATCAGCGGACTCTTTGCGGAATATGCTTTATTGGCGGTTTCTTGCATTAGCACTGGCGATCCTTTGCTATAAACAGGTTGGCAGTTATAAAAAGTCAGCTAAACACACCAAATTAATTAAGCTATAATGTTTCCAGATAGTCATTAGCCTAAAGCCTCTCTGTGCGTAATGCAGAGAGCCTTGTCTGTGCATCAAAAGAAAAAAAAACAAACTGATATGCAGAGAGACCGCCGGTGCCATGACAAAACTGAAAGTAAGTGGTTTTGAAAAATTCAATTTACATTTCGGCCTATTTATCTTTATTATTTGGAAGAATATTGATAAATGAATACAACTAGTGCGTTTGATATGTATGATATCAAAGCAAAAACTGGTTAAAGACTGTGGGAAAAGTCGGGCTAGTGTTCCATGTCAGTACACCATCAACGAATTTCATCGAGTTGCGAGCAAAATCGCTGATAATTAAAAATTAAACACTATAAAACAAAGAAAAGACAATCTTATCTTCCGTTCTCTACTTATTTTTGAGCAGCATACCTATGATCATGGATGGCAGCTCGATTTTTTGCCTCCCATACCAACCTGGGCACTGTTTATAGCATAAAATAGCCGGTGCCGACACAAAAAAAACGGCAATAAAGCAGATTTCGCAAAGAGTGCGTCGATATGGATATGTACTGTGAATTGGAGAGAGCATCCTGAATATACATGCCATCTAGGGAAGGTTTGAATCCATGGAGATGTTGTCAAAAGTTATGGCATCAGAATCTTGCGGGCATGCAGTAATTTCAATAGCAACCACCATGCCACCGCAAATCAGGTGAGATATTTTTTTTACTTTTTCCTGAAATCCGACCTCACTATAGGGCCAATAGAAACGTGCTTATTCTGGAAAAGTACAGCATTTCCCAAACTGAACATGTGCCCGATTCTTTAGTCTAAAGATCAGAACATTATGTATATGACGTGTTTAACATATAATGTTCGGGAAATCCTTGAAAAAGGACCGAAGAAAAAATTCATTCCCAGATTTTTATATTAAAAAAAACCGCCATATACGCTGATCAAACTGGTATTTATCTGCAGGAAAATTATCGTTTAATGTAAAAAGTGCGCTAAATACTGTTATAATTGCGCGTACATATCATCATTTTTCAGACCGAGTAATTTTTGCTATGAGAGGTAATCCACCATTCCGCGATGATAACTTGCCGCAGGTGCCTGTTATATTATGGCCTCATTTTCTTGGTAATTATCTCTGCAGTATATTTATGTTACCAGTTTGATGTATTTCATCTATCTGAGGGTGCAAATGGTTTCTGATGGTGATATTCGAAGACAGAACCACCAGAAATCTTGTTCTTTTTTCACGGGCATTTCTTATCCTAATTTACTCAAACCTAACTGTATACGCAGTTCGGTAGGTTCATTGATATGACGAATCATGGTTTTCATAGTGTTTAATGTATTTCTTATATTATGATATTGATAGTTTGAAATACAGGTGTATATTAAATAACCTAAAATTGAAACAGACAATGTTATTTTGATCAACAAACATAACGAACAATATGAATAATAATATCATCATATATCATGTATGTTTTTAAGAAATCAGTTACTGAATTTTAGCAATAGTTGGAATGGAAAAAAGGTAGATCTGTAAAAATATTTTTTACGGGTGTTTGTGTGTTATCTAATGATGGCTCTTTATTAAAATGATGCTTATTTGTAACAAAAAAACATTCCTGACCTTTTTAATTGATAAGTATTGTACACATTAGAAAACATAGCCAAGATTTTATCAATGTCAGTTCAAGGAAATCCTGTTCCTTTAAACTTTCACATATTGGAATATTTTGCCTTTCTTTCCAAACTTTCATAAAGTGTTACAAAGTCTGCCTGTTTCTGTTAGACTGTCAAGAACAGATGATGTCAGGACATAGAGTGCAAACAGAAGTATTGAAGAAATTGAAATACATTGTATTGCTTTATCTTTTTCATTTTATCAAACCTGGCAATGAAAGGTTTTTGTTTGTCGATGAACAACTGCTATTGAACAAGACTAGATTTTTTATCTTTACCTTTTGAACAAAATATAGAAGTGTATTGAACACAAAGTTAATAAATTTTATTGTTGTGCACTGTTAAAGTTGTGACCACTCCATCTCTTGCCACACACAAGTACACTACATAATGCCTGCATGTAATTCCCTGACATGAATGGGTTACATCAAGTCTTGAAACTGCAAAGCATTGCCCCCATCAGTCCTCTCAGTACTTTGATTTTTTCAGTACTTTAAGCATAATTCAATGTAAAAACTGATATTCACAGATTTCAGGTATCCACACATACTTAATCATTAAGGTAACCTAATTTTTTTCATGAATTTAAATGTTCATGCTCACCAATTAGTTCCTAAGAGATAACTTCAATAACAAGAGCTGTCCATAAGACGGCACGCTCGACTTTTCTCAATGCTTGACTCTGAATTAGAGCTTTGCCAATAAAACTTTATAAAACTTTAACCAAAATATTCTAAGTTAAAAAGGAGCATAACTCTGTCAAAATTCAAATAAGAGTTATGGGGATTGTTTCTCCTGGTTTAGATGTTGATATTAAATAACTTTTTTAAGTTTCAAGTCAGTAGCTTTGATAGTAACAGAGACATTTGACTTTATCAAAAACTTTTAACCAACGGCGAGGCTGACGCCGCTGGGGCAAGTGCAATAGCTCACTTTTTCCTCGAAAATAAACTGAAACCAAGTTGGTTATTGTGCCATTTTCTATCATTTTTCTCCTAATTCATAGACAAAGAACCTGGACGTTTTCTTGGCATAGAAACATGGCAGTGACTGGTTCTATAAAGAATATTTCAAAAAGTCATGATCTATTGATTTTTCAACAACAGTCGGTAATGAATTACATAATTTATGATGTTTTGACAACCAGGTGCTGCAATTGTTTATTTAATACTATTTATATATTTTGTTTCCATCTGCTAAATTAGACATCTGTCTAGTATAGAAGTATGTAACATTTACATTGTTTAGTCAGAAAAGTCTGACCAATGGCAGCCGAAGGTATGGCATGTAAAACACAATTTTTTTTGTAAATTTATATAAAGAGCAAACCTTAAGAACAAAAACAAGAGCTGTCACTATTGGTGACAAATGCTCCCTCAGCGTGCCCAAGAATGCTACAGTTGTCTGTGCAAAATATTCCAGAATAGTTAAGGTGTGAATCATTTTGTGACCCTGACCCTGACCTAAGAGACCCAGGTCATAAGTGCAACACATCTTCTCAATATGGTTAACATCTGTATCAAACTATTTTCAAATCCTTGACAATTGGCAGAGTTATGGGCCAGACAAGAAACAGACCATGTTAACCTTTGACTTCTAAGTGTGACCTTGACCCAGGAGCTAGGGGTCTGGGTTTTGGGCATGATACATCATCTCATTATAGGGAACATTATGCCAGGTAATTTTAAAATCCCTTCATTGATGGCAGAGATATGGACCGAAAAAGAAACAGACCATGTAAACCTTTGACTTCTAAGTGTGAACTTGACCTTAGAGCTAGGGGTCTGGGTGTAGTGCATGACACTTCATCTCATTATGAGGAACATTTATGCCAAGTTATTGCAAAATCCCTTGATAAATGCCAAGTTATGGACCAGACACAAAACAGATCATGTTAACCTTTAACCTCTAAGTGTGACCTCGACCTTAGAGCTAGGGGTCTGGGTCTTGCACAAATCACATCTTCTCATTATGGTAAAAATTTATGCCAAGTTATTTCAAAATCCCTTCATGGATGGCAGAGTTATGGACCAGACACAAAATAGACCCTGTTAACATTTGACCTCTAACTGTGACCTTGACCTGGGAGCTAGGGGTCTGAGTCTTGCGCAAGACAAATTGTCTCATTATGGCGGACATTTATACCAAGTTATTTAAAAATCCCTTTATGGATGGCAGAGTTACAGCCCGGAAGAGAATTTACACGGACGAACACACGCACAAACAGTGCGATTTTAATATGCCCACCTTTGGGGGCATAAAAATGCATGTACTCAATGCCTTTGCAGTGCATCAAGGGAAATTTAATGATATATTCAGCAATTCTATTTCAGTTCTATACTGCATTGAAACATCAAAAAATTATTTTCATGTAACTCACTATTAACCTATAAAACTTAAGTTCATCTTCTTTTGGCTTCCCATGGCAGTAAATAAAGATCTGTCCTGGAACTAATTTCATTGTGTAGGCTATTTGTTTTGGTAATAATATGACTGAAGAGCCCCTTGCATGGTGGTGAAGAGTTGGACATTATTACACCAGCTAGTGTTAATTCCTGTGACTTGGTATTGAAAGAATCTCTTTAGCAGTTAATGAGGTTGGTATTATGTCCATGTTTAGAGATAAGCAGCATACAAGCTCGGGAGACAAACAGCTTATTGTCTTATTGTCCTAGTGGCAGATATAGTCTCTTTATTCTAGACAACAAAAAAAAACAACAACAGATCTTCTAGGGAGTACAGGGTCTTTGCTTAGTGAAAAGAACATACATACCACAAAAATAGTTATCCTACACAAGAGTAAAAGGTCTTTGTAAGTGACAAATAGCATACATACCATAGGAAAACAGTTATCCTAGAAGAGGGAATCAGGCTCTTTGATAAGTGACAAGAGCACACATACCACAGGAAAATAGTTATCCTAGAGGAGGGTACAGGCTCTTTGCTTAGTGACAAGAGCACACATACCACAGGAAAACAGTTATCCTAGAGGAGGGTACACCTGGCTCCTTGCTTAGTGACAAAAGCACACATACCACAGGAAAATAGTTATCCTAGAGGAGGGTACAGGCTCTTTGCTTAGTGACAAGAGCACACATACCACAGGAAAATAGTTATCCTAGAGGAGGGTACAGGCTCTTTGTTTAGTGACAAGAGCACACATACCACAGGAAAACAGTTATCCTGGAGGAGGGTACAGACTCTTTGCTTAGTGACAAGAACACACATACCACAGGAAAACAGTTATCCTAGAGGATGGTACAGGCTCTTTGCTTAGTGACAGCTCTTTGCTTAGTGACAAGAGCACACATACCACAGGAAAACAGTTTTCCTAGAGGAGGGTACAAGCTCTTTGCTTAGTGACAAGAGCACACATACCACAGGAAAACAGTTATCCTAGAGGAGGGTACAGACTCTTTGCTTGGTGACAAGAGCACACATACCACAGGAAAATAGTTATCCTAGAGGATGGTACAGGCTCTTTGCTTAGTGACAAGAGCACACATACCACAGGAAAACAGTTATCCTAGAGAAAGGTACAGGGTCTTTGATTTGTGTCAAGACTATACATACAGGAGGGTGGGGTGGGGAGTGCTGCAGAGTGATAAAAACATTTTGATTTGATTTATTTGCAGAGCGTGAACCCTCTCCATGAATATATCCATAAAACAGCAAAACTGTCATCACACTTTTTACCCTTAATTTATAAATTACTTACATAACCTAATGTTTTCCTTAATTAACACAAGTAATCTTCTAAAAGCCTCAACAGCTATACAAACTTCACTTGAAAGGAAACTGTTTTTGTTTCATGGCAGCATAACTGTTTTACACTTGTAAACAACCAATCGGACATCAAAGTACTTATGGGATGAAGATATATCAAGTAAGTGTTAATTACATGGCTAATTACTGCCTATGTCATTGAATGTGTTTTCATGCCAATCTTTGTCACCTTAGATAGACATATCAATGAAATTGAAAGTACTCTTTATTGCAATTATGCAATTCCTGTTTCAAGAATTTGGACCTTCCTCCACCCAGCAAATCAATATATCTTCCACATTCAATTAGAACTCCAAGTGTCCTTGAACTCATTTCCAAAACAACTAATATTGACAACATCAGGATAATGCTCAAGATACTGGTCTTGTAATCAAGCAACAGGTTCATTTAAAAACATGTCCTGTCCAAATAGAACAATACCATTATTATACAAAAGTTCACAAGGTTTAAACTACCACACCAAGCAAAATGTCTCATTTGAAAATTAAAGCCAATATGATTAACAGCACATATGACCCTAGAAGGATGATCTAGCCTTAAGACATTTCTCTTAATAATATCAAGAAGCAATACAGTGAACTGGAAATTGTACATACAACCCTTTTAAATATCATCTATTCACTGACTGCAGGTAAATCTTACTACTTAATTACAAATACAATGTAACTAAAATAAAGGCATTTACAATCTTTCATTTTCTAACTACACAATAAATTTCAAAAGTTAATTGTAAATTATAACTTTCAGCAAGGTTTAGTGCAGACCATTAACTGTTCAAACCCCTCAGTGGCGGTTTTGCCACTGAACCTTTTGTTTGTTTTGTCCTAATTGTTATTGTTTTACTTTATCTATTCTTCATATACACACCCATACATGCACTTGGGTACAGAGTTTCATTTTAAGGAGGCTGGATTCTTAGAATCTGGCTATACCTATTCTTTCTTAGTGAATATGTCTGAAATAATATTTTTTTCTTAGGTTGACAGGGACGTGTTTTTGAAACAACCATCAATGATGTTCCTAGCATACAAAAGTTGCATGTTGGATCTTTCCTCTAGACTTATTTATCATTCTTAATTAAAACTTGTAATGAATTCTGTAAATGTTTTATGCTCTCTTGAGAAAGCATGTTTTCTGCTGGTTTGTTAAAGCATAATCTATGAAAGATGGATTTATAGTCCCTTTAGTATTTATACCAGATTGCATAAAAATCAAAGCACTGAGAGTACTGATGGGGCGGTGCATTTCAGCTGTTTTTGTAACATTCTTAGATGAAAGTCAAATATTGAGATAGGAACCTGTGGTTTGCGCAAGAGACTTCGTCTGACCGACGATGACACTCATGCCAAATATAAGATAGATTGCATGATAAAATGTGAAACACCACATTTTATCAATTATATTCAAAGAGTTTAATAAATTCAACGTGGATAGTCACAAATGTATGATGAATTCTTTTTATCACATGTTAGCCTTTCTTGTCGAAACACCAAATATTCGACTTTCTTCTGCTATATAAACAAGTCAATTTGACCGACGTCGCCTATACTATAAATCACGTCAATGTCAAAGCTTTATTACAACAGTGTAGTATCGTTTTTATTTAATGGCTGTATTACACTCCTGCAACCCATTTATGTAATAAATAGAGAATATAGGTTACTGTCATATAAATTTAAATTTATTAAGCGAGTCAGAGAAAATATAACAAGAGGGCCATGAAGGCCATGTTTTCGCTCCCCTGAGCTACTGACCTAAAGATTATCAAAATTAACATTCTGACCAAGTTTCATTAAGATATGGTCATAAATGTGGTCTCTAAAGCGTAAACTAGCTATTCCTTTGATTTGACCCGGTGACCCAGTTTCTGACCCGACATGACCCAAGTTCGAACTTGACCTAAAGATCACCAAGATTAACATTCCGACCAAGTTTCATGAAGATACAGTCATAAATGTGGCCTCAATAAGCTTTTCCTTTGATTTGACCTAGTAACTGAGTTTTTTACCCCACCTCACCCAAATTTGCACTTGACATAAAGAATATCAAATTTAATATTCTGACTAAGTTTCATTAAGATATCTTCATAAATGTGGCCTCTTTAGTGTAAATTAGCTTTTCCTTTGATTTGACCTGGTGATCCAGTTTTTTATTCTAGATGACCTAGATACAAATTGGACCTTACGATCTTTAAGATCAACATTCTGACCAAGTTTCATGAAGATATAGTCATAGATATGGCCTCTACAGTGTTAACAAGCTTTTCCTTTAATTTGAACTGGTGACCTAGTTTTGACACAAGAAAACCTGATATCAAACTCGTCAAAGACTTTATTGAGGGTAACATACTGGCCAAGTTTCATTAAGATTGGGCCCAAATTGTGACCTCTGGAGTGTAAACAAGCTTTTCCTTTAATTTGAACTGGTGACCTAGATTTTGACCCCAGATGACCCAATGTCAAACTTTTCTAAGATTTTATTGAGGGTTCCATTCTGACCAAGTTTCATTATGACTGGGCCAAACATTGACCTCTAGAGTGTTTACAAGCTTTCCCTTTGATTTGACCTGGTGACCTAGTTTTAGAGCTAAGATGACCCAATCAAGAACTCATCAAAAGTTTTATTAAGGTAACATTCTGACTAAGTTTCATTGAGACTTGCCAAAAGTGTGAAAATTTCTGCGTTATAACTGTTCAGATTGGGAAAAAATGCCATTTATCAGGGTTCGAATTTAGCCTGATTTTCTACTTGCATTTGTTTCGCAAGTGGTATTTTTTTAACTTGCTAAATGAAAAACAACTTGCATTTTCCACGACATGTTATTTTATTAGAACATCAACACAAACATCCATGTGACAAGTCCAGCCAATCGTATTGCGCTATATAAATAGTAACTATAAATAGATTACCAAAAACCCACCGGATGCGGTAAACGTCATCAAAATTGGCGCAGGTACTTGTCAGCAGTTTGAAAAGACATGCGCACGGGACATGTATCGAGTGTAAATGCCCTTTTACGACGAAAGATGAAAGATTTGCTCCGAAAGAAAGAACAGTGTAAGATCGAGACGACCGTTAGAAATGCAATTATTCGGCCAAAAATTTTCACTCGCAAAAAAATGCTGGTGTCTGAAATCTCACCTTGCAGTTTGAAATTTGCACTCGCATTTCACGAGTATGCGAGCTTAAATTCGAACCCGCTTTAAATTGGTAATCGATCGCGAGTTGTTATGTTCTGTAAAAAATAAACTTATGGTGGGGTTCACTAGAAAGTTGTATGGACATCTAGAAGCGCTTATATTAAATCTGTACGGTACCAATTTAAAAAATTTTGGTAAAATTCAGTTGTTTCCATTAAATGATTATTTGAAATAACGAAACAAGAATATCGTTTTTCATTGTACACTAATAGAATATGTCCAATTGATTGGATACCAATTTGTAAAAATGTGCGTTTCCTAATATTATTAAACCGAATGCGACTGGAGCTGTACACCTGTTGACTTTCAAAGAACAACTACCTTTGACGATGTAATTTAATGCTCGTTCATGATCATCATCAAATACATTCGACTACCCAGGGGTGGCAAATTCAATTGTCCGTATTGCCCAGGTTGCCCCAAAGCTTGTACAGACAGTCTAATTTGACTAGAATTTACTATATACATGTAACTACTATACGGACAAGTACAAATAGCAACTGACAAAAAGGAACAAACAAGTCAAAATCAGATTTTGCCACCCCTGCTACCTTGCATAAAAATCTGAAGATTAATACGTCAAACCATTACAGTGTACGAAATTCAGATTTGAATCCACTAGCCTGTTCGGGCTACCAGATTGGAAATTTTCCAAGCCCGACACCAATTTCACTAGCCCAAACTTTAATACCTTAAAATGTCATAATTTTTGCACCATATAACATTCTGTTTTACAGACATCTCTATGCATGTTTGAAGTAATAAAAAAGACATACAGTACATGTCTGCCATGTTTTTGAAAAATTTTAACTCTAAATACTCCAGTCCAGATCAGCATCGTCAGAGTCCAAAAGCATCGGACATGACACTCCGTGCTGAAACAAAATCTAAACTGTTACGCCAAATTTTTTAGGATCCGCACTCGCTAATTACTGCAACTCGGACTGTTGACAATTTGCAAGATGTAATAACGAGTGTTGAATATACATTTACACACACGCTGATAGCATAATTTAAGCTCCGCCTACTGCAGGTACTTGTGAGATTTTCGCGAGAAGTATGAAAGCTAATCAAATTATCCGTTACGCTAGAGGTGATTGTATTCAGCCAATTAGCGCTGCGGTTACGTCTTTGACACTGTGTTTGATTGTCAACACGTGAGAGTGCAAAACCAACAATAATTCCATAAGCGTTTCTCAGTCTGGATGCAGTACTCGTTTAATTAGCATGATTTTTTAAACAAATTAGGAAAATTCGGTAGCCTGGTCGGGCTTGTACCTGCGGCAAATCGGTAGCCCAAGCTGAAATTTTGTAGCCACGGGCTGTCAGACTACTGCGAATTTCGAACACTGCCATTATTCTATCTATTTATACTGCATTACCCCTCTTTACGAGTATTATGTGCAGCTGCGCGCCTGTACAAGAAATTTAAAAGTAGAATTGACAGTAGAATACTAGAATACACAAACAGCTAAATTACTGAATACAGCCTTTGAAATAAATCAAAAATATTATAAAATTAGAGTAGTCCAATGTACATGCTCATTTTACCTTCAACATTCATTATTTTATATTTCATTTTTAATCTGCATTGTAACGTCTAAAAGGGCCCTAATATGTAGAATGTAGCATTTTCTCAAACCTAAAATATACGATGTATGCAGATTTAAACAGTTTAGCCTACCCTTATTTATCATATTCTAGTAATATATCGTTTAAATTTACCTTTAAAAACCCTTATATTCAATGTATGCCAATTGTGTAGTTTTCAATACACATTCCGCCATTTTTCAGGCATATGCAGCAGGTTATAATAATAATAATATATTTAGATGCGACTCAGACGAAAAACAACGTGAACTATTTGCCAACTGTTTTAGAGCGAAAATATTTCATCTAAAATTGATTCTCAAAATAGATTTTATTTACACAACATTCGGAATAGACTGGCAATGTTGCACACTAGTCTAAATAATGAGACTTCGGGCAGACTGATTTTACATTTTGATATTTTACGTTGTCTACCTAGAGGTCTCAACCAGAAACAATAAAAACTGTGGTGGAAACTGTGGTCAATTGAAATTACGATTTATCAGTAGTCACGATTTTTCTTTAGCCCTAACTGCTTACCTGTTGTTTTAAATCATAAATAGTAAATCAAAAACATAAGAACAGGACATATTTATCAAGAATTTCTGTTGTAAAAAATTCAAACCTCTAACGTTTCAATCGTCTTCATGTAATGGCGGTCGTAGGCGTGACCAATGAAAACGCTTCGTGTAGTAATGTGTTTACCGGTGATCGGCCATTTTCCAGTATGTAGTACACTGTTAAACCTTGGCAATTTTTTAACTGCCATAGTTTGAATTGTTCTCAAGAAATCTCGGTAATATATACATCATTGAAAAGGAAAAATTACAGGCTTTCTATGTATGTATTTCTTTTTTTTATCCGTTGCATTATTATAACATAATTCCCGCCCAACGGATTCCATTGGGTGTTACTTAGGCAAAGAAGAGGACAGTGCTACCACATTCTTTACCTTTTCTGGTTTGTTCCTCGGAGGCGGATATCGACAAGTCAAAATAATATAACGATATTCAACTCTCGAGTACAATTATTTGGACTATGTTGCACACCATAACACAGATACACAGCGATACGTACAGTTGAAAGAAACAACTCTATATTTAACATGAAAAGTAACTTTTATTTTGTAATTATTCACATATGCAGTTGAAAAAAGGATTATTTTCGGTGTAAGTAGTGTTTTTTCACTTCGGACTGGGTTATGTTGTTCGTAATTTGAAGAATAAAGGCGACATGATGTGTGTTCACTTCTGGCTACATGTTATAAATAGCAATCCAATAAGACCGGACATAACCAGGTCGGAGACTTCCCCTGGATTGAGAGACATTCTCTTGATCTAAACATTGTCTCTCGTTCGAAAGACAAAATGTCTTTCGATTGAAAGACTCAAATTAGCTTAAGCAATGTAATTCAATGAAAGAGTAATTAAAACTCTCTTTTTAGAATGCGCAAATTTATTTCAAATATAGAAAATTATCTTCCTTTTATCAAATTTTCAAAATAAAAATTATTTGGAAATTTTGTTTAAGCATTATAATGCTTAAGAAAACTTCTATGACAATGTGTTTCTTGTAAAGTTTACTTGAAATATCAAGTTGTTTCAATGAATAAATAATGCGACTGTAATGAAATGATTGTTTTAACAATGATTTCATGTTTTTTCAACACTTAAGCTAAATACTGTCTTTCGATCAAAAGACATTTTGTCTTTCAAACGAGAGACTGTGTTTAGATCGAGAGACTGTCTCTCAATCTAGGGGATGTCTCCGACCTGATAACAGATAGACGTCAAAATGTTAAAATATGTCATGTCAGGTCTTATTAATAGGACTAAAAATATGAGCTGATAAACAAGCGCTAACCTTGTTTAACTTTTTGCCCGACCTCTCTGTTCTGCTTAACATTCTTGAATAATTTTGATTTGCTGCCATGCAAAATTTTGTCCAAAGTTCAGTTGTTTACCGAATTACCCATCTTCACCAAGCAAACAAATGACGTGACTTATACACACGCCATTACACTGCTTGACAGAACAAATAGGCAACCCGTATCCTCGATGATTTTATTCAATAACACTCCATTCCAGATGCAATATCTTCCTAATTTGAATTGCAGAAAGCTAAAATCCTGAACAAATGCTAACACGAGTCACTTTCTGTTTCCTCAAGCGTTTCCGTTATAAAAACTTTTATGTAGTAATTGCAAATACGGTATGCATACACTATACATTTGTACCATGGTCTCACGAGCCTAATAAAAGTCCAGTTTATAATGATAATCGCGTAAATATGTTTTTTTTGCAGTTATTGGAAAGAACAAGATGGCGTCGTTTTAAGAAAAAAATTAAAAAAGTAGTCCGCCAGGCTACAAGTCACTGACTTGTATATATTTTTAGACAATTCAGATTAAAACCAAATGGGGTTTTCCCTTATGACTTCAGAGTGTAAAAATAGTCTGGTTTACCTGCCCCTCCTTCACTGTCGTACTAAAATACATAGTACGACTGGAACCAGACAAGTCTACAATAGCCGCAATATAGGTCATATTCATCCGCTTTGTTTTCGTTGCTCTTCTTTATGAGAGGATGTAGAAAGTGGATGCGCTTTGCCGTTTTGCACTAAGAAGTGACGGGCTTTCATTTTCCCGTCTTAATTCCATTGGAGGCGGAGCTTACGCACCGCCCCAAAAACCACATAAGCTGATAGTCTTAAAAGTCATATCCATGAATGTGCTATTTTTGTGACTCAGAAATGTGTCTAAGATGGTACAACAATGTCTAGAGTCAAAAGCTATAGATATTATAATATCATACAATACAACAATGGACAGAAGCAGACATTTCACACTATATTTTCGTGTCACTAAATTTTCTTGTATCATATAGGGATTTAATTGTGAACAGAATATCTGCTTTTAGATAAAAACATATTCAATGTCCATAATGCACCATTAGCCTACAAATGCTTCAGTTATTTTTTTTTATGAATGAACATGTTCACATTTCATGTAACATCTGCTCAATTCAATCACCTGTGTTTTTTGAGATTTTCTTGTCCAGTATGCTCTGTTTCCAGTCAATAATGGTCTTGCCTCAAATACAGAAAAATACAAATCAAAGGCCTGAAGGACCTGAGTCGGCTAATGATTGATGTACTGACAGTATAGTCTACCAGTTTCAGTTTGTTTTTAGTTTTTTTCTTAAAATTTCACAACACAGCTCGATATTTACCCAAAATATTATATCCGGATATGATTACACTTTTCACCAGTTTCAACAATATATTTTACAAATTGTGATGATACGAAGACATTAAGCAGCAATTGGCAGTATCTGACATTGAAGTTTACGGTTAAATTACCTCTTATTTAAATCTTTTCATAAAAAAGTTGTTTCGTTTCGTGAAAGCAGCCAAACATAGACGATCTACTTTCGATTTCAAAAACTACAAGAAAATACAATTTAATGTTTCGCCGATTTGTTTATTTCTCGAAAAATAAGAATTAAAATCATTAAATCATTTTTAATATCAGTAGTAACTAAACAAACCAGTAAGAGCTTCTTCTTCCGATAATTTATCCGTTTACTGACTGCAAAATTCAACCCACGCAAAGTTTATAGAAATCATACGATGCGTGTTTACGTTCAATGAGAATTAAGGCTGATCGGCTATGTTACCTAACGCATTCAGACGATTCAGATTTTGTTTTTAAAAAAGCATTGTGTGCGTTTCTGTAATTTTATATATGCGTTTTTATACGCTTAGAAATTATTAGACATGCGTATTTGCATTATTTCTATACGTAATTTACACTAATACGCATCTTATCTGGAGCCCTGTGGAACTATTTTTTGTCTTTCGCTGGATGTTACCCAAGCTTTGTAAGCCTGCGCAATTCTTAAAATGCACATTTATGCTTAATGAGTTACATTCGAGTATTGCACAATTACAAGTCATAAATATGACAGATTACATCGTATATTGGTCATAGCAAAGGGAAATGACACAACTTAACTTCATTCATGCAGTGAACTGTTTGAAGTTTGAGAAATCTAATGGAACTACATCCCTTCACGTGTTATTCGGTCCATTTAGAGAATGGCTGAACAGCAAGGACTCATCAAAAGGCTTTCAGCCTTTAGCCGACTCAAAAATGGTTTATAAAACATATTATTAATTTAGAGAGGGATGGCACTTAACAGAAACTGCACCAACAATCTGATGTTCTTGCAAATGTAATTCATTCCAAGACAATTGTGCATTTAGGAAACATACATGAAGCCTCAGGCTGGTAAATTTCATTTGCAACATCTTGGAAATAATATCTTCTTTCATTTTCTTCAACTTTCCAATTTTTTTTGTTGAACAGCACTAAGAAATTACTGTTTAATTAAAATGTAGTGATAATGTTCTCTGTTTGTACCCAATGATATCATCCAAATCGCATAAAAAAGAATTACCTTAGTTCTTTACTGGCTCTTATCAACATCTGGTCATGTATTTTAGGCAGATAAAGTAATTAATCAACTGCTTATAAAGTAATCCTGATGATATACTGTACTGAAACTCGGTTGACAATAGGCTTGGAGAGTGTAAAAAAGTAAAAAACATTAGCTGTAAGCTCATTTTCTTAATGGATAAATAAATTTTGTCCCTTGTCATCCATAACAGAGCTCTATTTAAGTACACGTCACAGTTGTAAAGACACTGTAAATAAAATCTGGAAAGTAGATCCCTCCGATTTGCACCGAGAACAAGGCAAGCATTGAAAATTGCAGACTCGGTTTGATTGAGTCTGTTCATGAGCAGAAATGGAAAATGCAACACTGCCCACATCCCCTAGCACTGGCTTAAGCAGCATAAAAACCAGCTTGTTGAAGAAAACACCAGGTACTCTTCTAGTATTATTTTAGGCAAGAGAGGTAATGAAATGTTCAACACCATATTGGCTTATGCCAGATTCTTTACAGAACAACTGATCAGGATCCTTTGATTCCAAAGGACCAGAAAATAAAAAATATTGAGTCCAAGTATCAAGCAAAAACAGACTTAGCTAAGTAATTACTTAAGTTTTTTCGTGAAATTGGGCCCTGAGGCAGTAGAAGTTGATTACATAAATTAGTTTGACAGATGACAAATAAGGTCTTTAAAATTGGGTGGAAAACAACTGGAGCAGGCTGAGGGTGTTTTGGAAGATTTTCTTCAGAATGGCTATCTGTATCCTGCGGTTCATAAGAATAAGTTATTTAAAAGCATTTCTATATTTAGCTCTAG
The DNA here is from genome assembly GCF_021730395.1 of Mercenaria mercenaria. Lineage (NCBI taxonomy): Eukaryota > Metazoa > Mollusca > Bivalvia > Venerida > Veneridae > Mercenaria > Mercenaria mercenaria. The sequence goes on from NC_069361.1 coordinate 89,711,149, forward strand.
TGGCCCCTAAAACAGGGCTGCATGCCCCCATGTGATCAAGTTTGGAAAAGGACCTTACAATGAAGCTGCATACCAAGTTTGGTGAAGCTCTAGTGGCTCCTAAAACGAGTCCGTGCCCCGGTTTTAAGGACATTTTGCAGTGGACCTTACAATGATGCTACAGACCAAGTTTAATAAAGATCCATCAAACATGCAGTTCATGAAGTTGTTAAAAGTTATTTCTATTTATAGTTGTAGCGGCCCCTGAAAGGGGCCTAGTGCCACCATTTGAACAAAATTGCGAGAGAACCTTATAATGATGCTACATAGTTTAATGAAGACCCATCAAGGTGTTCATGAGAAGTTGTTTAGTGTATTTCTATTTTTAGCTCTAGTGGCCCCTTAAAGGTGCCAAGTGCCCCCATTTGAACAAAATTGGGAGAGAACCTCATAATGATATTACAGACAATGTATGATGAATACTTGTTTACAAATATTTATACTTTTAGCCCAAGTGGCCCCTAAAAGGGGCCAAGTGTCCTATTTGAATAAATTTGGGAGAAGACCTTACAATGATGCTATGGACCAAGTTGAAGATCCATCAAGTGGCTTGTTAGAAGAAGTTCTTTAAATGTACTTCTAGTTTTAAAAGGGGCTAAGTGCCCCAATTTGAACAACTTGGGGAAAAGACCTTACAATGACGCTACTGACCAAGTTTGATGAATATCCATCAAAAGATTCATGAGAAAAAGTTATTTAACTGTATTTCTTATTTTAGTTTTAGTGACCTCTGAAAGGGTTCAAGGTCAATAAATCTGTATAAACTTGGAGAAAAACCTCACAAGGATGCTACATACCAAGTTTGTTGAAGATACATCAAGAAGAAGTCATTTAAAGTTATTCACATTTCTAGCTCTACTGGCCCACAGAAAAGGGTTAAGGTCCCTAAACTGAATAAAGCTTATAATCATACATCATTGTTTATCAATCAGATGTGTATTACCATAATACTCAGGCTGCAAACTTGTGATATACTGTAAAAGCACATATTTTCGCGAGGTCAAAATTTCGCGATTCTGGAATTTTGACAATGTTCGCGAGGTTTAATATTCGCGAAATTGTAAAAATGGTATCCTACTTGAATTAGCATTATACTAATGGTGATGTACATTTCGAAGTAACATCAGCTAATGCATACTGAAAAATTGCATCAATTTGACCGACCATTTTCAAAAATCTTAGATTTGGTCTTTTATATTAAAATTCTGAAATTAAAGGATAAATCTGACATAAATGATCCATGTAACTTTCTAGTCTATCATCTTTGTCATCATTCATTGAAAGTATATACCCCTGAGTAGCCATATATTATTTAGATTAACAAGACAGTAATTGAACTGATGTTGCCATTGCTGTCTTTTGAGAGATAATTTCCACAGTGAAGATCCTGGGGACTATAGTTTGAAACAATTAGCAGGGTTTTTTCACTCAGTTACTTAAGAAGTAAAAGCAACAATTGGACATTAATGATCCCACTCACTTTCCAGCCTTCTTTCATCTTTGCCAGTTCATTAAATATTCATTGAAAGTGTAAGCCCCCAAGTGTTCATATATTATCCAGATTAACAAGATAGTAATTGAATTGATGTTGTCTTATTGCAGGCCTCTGAGAGATTATTTCCCAAGATGCTGTAGGGTTTTACTTGACATTGGGACTATGGTTTGAAACAATCAGCAGATTTTTTTCACTAACTAGCTTTTTTAAACCTAAGAAATCAAAGCAACAACTGGACATTAATGATCGAAGTCACTTTCTAGCCTTCTTTCATCTTTGCCAATTTGTTAAATATTCATTGAAAGTGTTCATATGTTATCCAGATTAACAAGATAGTAATTGAATAGATGTTGTCTTATTGCAGTCCTTTGAGAGATTATTTCCCAAGATGCTGTAGGCTAGATATTGGGACTATGCTTTGAACCATTTCATTATCTGATTAGATATCAAGCATGCTAGTGATGGGTAATCCAACAATGTCCCATGTCTTGTCACAAAACAAATAAAATTCTGTGATTATCTAAGAATGCAAAAAAGTTTTTAACTAATTCAGAACATGCTTCCTATTGGATATTTCCATACATTTATAGTTCAGCATAATGGCATTGCATGTGATGCTAAAGGACACAAAAGTTTATCTTTACAATATTGCAGCATTCTTTTTTATTCTTTAGCTGATTATTTACAAAGTAAGAACAGTGATTTAAGCTACATAAATGTTCACTAAATCTTCTACTTTCCAGGAAGCTCACCAACAAGTCTGTATTATAAGCTTCTAAGAAAATCTACTATAATGAATAAATGATGAGTTTTTAAAAGAAATTTGTAATAATTACATCATACACTTAATATCTTTTTTCGATTATCTTCTTAAGTCCCTTCCATTTAGCATAATCTGGAAATCAACATTCACAGCCAGTGTTAAGGGTTGACTCAAGTGGTGTAATAGTATTTTAAATTTTAATAGTTTTTTTATTCGAAATTAAATCTCTTTATATTATAAAAAGCTTGCAGAAAGCAATCTAGAAAAACCCATTTCATTCAATAAATGGAATTCCAGGTGCTATAAATGTCAAGAGCATTTTTTTAGTGCTTGAAGAAAAATTCACTATATCAAAAGGTAAGTTTTGAGAGGGAAATATATTTGGGACTATTACACTTCATGTTTCATTGATTCGGGCTTTCATTGCCATCATAAGTAATAAAATACCTAATACGAAACTGTGAAAGGTTTATAGTGAAAACAATGATATTTATGAAAAAACTGTAGTATGCTTTTATGCAGGGCTTCGGATATCGTCAGTTTCTCAGTTTTCAAGACAGATTTTTAACTTTTCAGACCAGTTTATAAAATAACAAGAGCTGTCACTATTAAAAAGCCCCCCCCCCCCCCCCCCCCGAGCATTTATGCCAAGTAATTTTGAAATCCCTACATTGATGGCAGAGTTATGGACTGGACACGAAACAGACCCTGTTAACCTTTGACCTCTAAGTGTGACCTTGACCTTGGAGCCAGGGGTCTGGATCTTACCCATGACACACTGTCTCATTGTGGTGAACATTTATGCCAAGTTATTTTAAAATCCCTTTATGGATGGCAGAGTTATGGACCAGACCCAAAACAGACCCATTTTTAACCTTTGACCTCTAAGTGTGACCTTGACCTTGGAGCTATGGGTCTGGGTCCTGTGCATGACATGTCCTCTCATTATGGTGCCAAGTTATTTCAAAATCCCTTTATGGATGGCAGAGTTATAGCCCAGATAAGAATTTACAGGGATGCACACACACACGGACAGTGTGATTTTAATATGTCCACCTTCGGAGGCATAAAAAGGTGTAAATTTTCCCACAATGATACCTGTTAGAAATAAAACCCAAGGTACACAACTTCACATGCTGAATAACATTTCTAATTTCAAATACTTTTTGAGATACCTGTGACACAAACATTGACCCTTTATGCTTATTTTTGACTAAGTCAAGGAACACAACTACTCTTGCTGAAATCCGAAACATAGTCCCAAGGGCACAACTTCATATCCTGAATAAATTCTTATATGATTTCAGGATTCTAACAAACATTTTTTGAGATAGATCCATAAAAAACTTTTAGGTCCTTACTAAGTCAAAGCTCTAACTGAGCAAAATTCCCAGGCAAAAGGATCAAATGGTCCTAGGTTGCTCACCTAAGGGACATTGGCAACCTGTCATGAGGAACATCAGTGAAAATTATTTTGAAATTAACCATAAATTACAAAGTTCTGGTCTGTGTAAGTGACTTTTCATCCATCTTATATCTGACCCAGTAATTGGTAAATATCTAAAAATAAAAGAAAGAGTTACAGTTCACACGAGACTAAAATCAGCAATTCTTTCCATTTCAGGCACAGTAACTGGAACTGAGATATTGACAGATATACAAGTTCAGTCAAAATTAAATAAAACAAACATACTATCATTGATGCAAGCTAAATGTGGATGACAGACAGAGGACAGTACTAAAAGCTAATCAAAAACTTAGGAGCAGAACTTCACAAGCTGAAAATATTCCATTTTTTTAATGACTAGGTCAAAACCATTTTGAAATATGTATGAGGTGGACAAAGGCAAATCTGAGTGCCCCCTACCCATAACTGTGCTATGCCAAGAGGAATTCAATGAAGCTCAAAAGCAATCTGTCATTCTGCCACACAAGTTAGGAAGTTGAATGTAGGTATCTGTATTCAATTCGGTTGACATTATAAACATGTAACATTATATTTAACTGATGCTTCTGGGACACAGACTTGGTGTAATATTACAATAATTCAAATATAAATGCTTCCTACTTGGTGCAGTATTATATTTGACAAAGATTTATTACATTAGTAGAATACTTGTAGAAAATGTAATCCACCTGGGACTATCACACACAGACTGCAAATGTTATATTAATGTTTATACTGTATTAGGTAACAAATCAACTTCTTTCTGGAAGAGGTAAAGTTTTGTAGGCGTATGTCTGAAGTGTAACACAAACCGTCTCAATTACAGTCTTTATATGAACAAGACAAAATTACAGCTATGCAGAAATTGTTTTATGACATCTAACTCTAAATTACAGTCTCTTGACACAGTCAAATTCAGAAAGTGAAGAAAGTCATATAGCCTTTCAGTACATTATGACAACTTGAGAAAAATACAGCAACTAAAAAAACAACATTGCATGCATTTTGAGAACAAATGAGGCATTAGATATATTTTGAATTGGATTTACTGATCTGCGCATTACTTTATTATAATTATCATAAGCACTTTTTAGAATTTTGAAGAAACTTAAGCAAATAAAACTGGAAATGGTCCATCTAGCACAAACATATTGAATAAAACTGAAAATGGTCAATATGGCATTAATACATCAAGTAAAACTGGAAATGGTCAATGTGGCATTGATATATCAAGTAAAACTGGAAATGGTCAACACGGCATTGATATATCAAGTAAAACTGGAAATGGTCAACACGGCATTAATATATCAAGTAAAACTGGAAATGGTCAACACGGCATTAATATATCAAGTAAAACTGGAAATGGTCAACACGGCATTGATATATCAAGTAAAACTTGAAACAGTTCAGCTGGCATTGATATATTAAACAAAACTGGAAATGATCCATCTGGCACAGACATGGCATATAATATTATGTATTTAAGAAAACTGAAAATGGTCCATCATCTGGCATAGATATAATGTAATGCATTAAGCTTTAAACGTAACTGTATGCAAGAAACATTTTTTCTGAGCTTTGGATAATAGATAGAAGAAGCACAGTGTCACAGTGTCTGGCATGATAATATTCGCTGCTTATGCCATGAATACAATATTTATGGCAGACTTATGTTCTACAGTTTAGAGATTTATTTTAGTTTTAAATGTCTATCATTGCAATCTTCATAGTAAAACCCAGTTCAAAAGCAATTTAAAATAGGTTTAAAAATGCAAAATAAAGATAAGAACATCAGGCAGGCTCAAAAAGGCTTTTGTATAACCATTAATTGTAAAATAAATATTTACAAGTCTAATCATGCTTCTGGGTGTTGCCAAGATTTCTAAGAGCATTTTATTCCTCAAATTATTTAAAGGAGTACAAAGCCTCACTGAAAATTATCTGACATTATTTTCTTGTCAGATTAATTAAGGTAGATTTAATCATTGAATATATTATAACTGAGATATATGGATATGTGCTGATATTCATTTTTCCTAATGAATGACTTAAATTGCGACTTCAGAGAGTAATATGAGAGTTTATTAGTTTATTCCATAAGGCTATCACCCCATCATGGCATCATAAGTATACACATATATATGACAAACAGTTATATACACTTCTAAACCATCCCTAGATAACACAGAATTGTTAAAAAAACAAGATTTTAATTCTGCTCTAACCAAAAGCAGTCCCAATACTTTTTTTAACATCATAGATGTATCAATTAGTAACATTAATTTTCAATATAAAGATGATCATTTCTTTATAATGAAGGAACTCAATGTAATGGGCTCCAATAAACCTATTTTCCTTACAACCAAAGGATCACAGCACTATTTTGGAATGTTTGAATGTTTGAAATATCATTTACTTCACTCCTAACAAGATGTTATTGTTGTCCTCCCATGAAAAAAGTTAATTCATTGACCAAGAATTTGAAGTTTTCTTGGCATAGGAGGATGGCAGTGACTGATTCAAGACAATAGAATATGTTTACAGTAAGTCATGATCTGTTGGTTTCTTTCAGTGACAGTCGGAAATGAATGACATAATAAGATTAATCATGCTATGTTGTTTTGGAAACCAGGAACTGCCAGATTTCATTTGATACTATTTATAGGTTTTTGTTTCCATCTGTTTAATTGTCTAATTGTATTTTTATTGGGGAAGTCTGTAGAATTAACAGCACTTCTGTTGGAAAAGTCTGTTAATCTTTAATTGTTGGCAGAAATGCCTTCTATGATAGCAGTGCACCTGTAACAGACAGAAACTGCTGTAAGATATTTGTAAAGCAGAAATGAGCATTGCAATGCAAAATAAAGTAGAAATATGTTTGTTTGTTTGGTGTTCAGCCCTCTAACCATTTCTTCTTTGTGTCTGACAAGGACAATGTGTCTGACAAGACAAGTGGGAGTGTCCATGACAGGGCAGTTCTTATGTAACAGTGGGACTGCATGTGCTGCAATAACACTCTTCTGGCCAGTTTCATATGGGTCCTTAACCTTTAGCATGCTAGATAAATTGTCGTCTGCTGGAAATGTTGTCTGCTAAAATTGTAAAGTTCATTCAATTTGCTCCAAACTTGGAAGAAATATTGTCAGAGTAGCAAACAGCTTGGAACCTGATCAGACGCCGATTTAATCGGCGTCTGATCTGGTTCCAAGCTGTTTGCAAAGGCTGTTAAATTCACCTGCAGCAGGCTAAGGGTTAATGATGTTCCTCTGGCTGCTCAACTTCCTGCAAAGGCATCAAGTAAAAGCATATTTAGTTCATGTTTTTATATATTGTGCCTTTTAATGTCCAACATGTCCTGACAGGAATAACTTTCATTTACACTGTCCTGTAACTTTGGAACATCACAGCAAAATGAGTGAAAGTCTGTGCACAATTAACCAGTGAAAGCATCCCAGTGGTAGTTTTGAAGCTGACCATTGCAAGTCAGTGCCTCACTGTGTTGTTTTGTCCTTATTTGTTTTACTTTGTGTTTCTGTCTGTGTATACCTGTCTCTTGTGCTTGCATGCATATGCCACTGCAGGGTTTGTTTTGAGAGGCTGCTTTCTCAGGAACATGGCTATTCATATTGGAACCTTGTGCTTGTTTTTTCTGTATTTTAGTCACATCACAGTTCAAGTTCCAGCTTTGGAAGAAGACCACATAAGCCCATCTGGGTGTAATTTCTATCAAGAAATCATGTGGACAAAACCATCAATCTTCTGCAAGTCAGCTGGATGACTTCCCCACATGCTGACAAGAGTGTGGCTTGAACCAACAGATGAGAAGCTAGTGATTCAAATTCATTGATGTCAACTGTTACATGTATATAGACATCTAGAAATATATGCAATACATGATTAAGTACTGGTGTGTTGATGAAACAATACAAGGTGCTGAAGGGCCTATAAAGAAAAAAGATGCTTATCTACAGACATGGTTTGGTGAGAGTTTATTTTGAATAGTCTGAACAAACAAGACAACTACAACTGCTGCCTACTTCTTACACTGTATTTCACCGGTGTACATTAATGGATATTTATTATAATTGAATAAGCATTTATAAATATTCACAGATTTTCTTACAGACTGATATGTAATAAGAAGTAGAATTGTCATAGGCATAGCCAGAGCTTCAAAACTGATAACCACAACAAGGCACGAAGTGCCTAGTTGGGGAGGACGGACAAAGAACCTTTGGTTCAGGTGAGCTAAAACTTATATGTATATAAAATGAGCTGGACTGTGAATCCTACAAGGGAATGATGACTAACCAAAGACAAAAAAATCTGTCAGGAAAATTAATTCCTATTCCTACAATCAATCAGCAGGTGACAACAACCAATCAACTCTTATAAATTTTCAGGGAACAATTTCACTGAAAATAAAAACAACACAGTTTTTTTTATTAAAAAAAAAAAAGGATGTTATTTAGTATGTTTATTTTTCAAATGTAAGAATCCTTTTAATGTAACTTGTATTTTCAGTTCATTAAGATGTATTAAAGAGTAAAGTAGTATGTAGAAGGAAAGTATGATTAGCATTATTGCATTTTCATGCCAATTTAATGACATTTGTTAGCATTTCTAATGCCAGAGGAGATAATTCCTTGTGAACTATGCAGATTTTACAACAATTATATACAAAGTCCTTTTATCCAGTTGCACCAAAAGCTGAAATAATTTCAATCATGATTAGTGCGTTTGTGCTGGGTAAACTTTGCAGTATTTGTCAAAGCATCTGATGGATACTGCCTGGCTTTGTCAAGTAACTGGCAATTTCCTACAGGAAATGGTGACAGAGAAACTCAGACTTTGACAGAAATGTATGACTTACTAATAGAATAACTAGTTACTAGTTTGGGTCACAGTTATGAAGGATCTGTTGTAAGTCTGCTCTGGACCTGGGTTGCAAGTGTACTGCCAAGGGTCTGCATTTTTTGTATTATAAGCCTACTCTAGCCCTGGCCGCTGATGAATGGTTAACCGGAACAATACCTTCCAAGATCTTGAAATCCTATGATTACCAGACAGTGTAAACCACTGTGCTGTTGCTATTTACTCAAATAATGTTTTATGATGTAAGTAACAAATATTTATTGCCTTTAATTAACATGGTTGGCATCCCAATTTCTTATACCTGGCATTCTAATTTCTTTTGGCTGTAAGTGCAATTTCTGACATAATAATCTTACTAGGAAATGTAAGAAATGCTTCGACAGACAACTGCAAATTACAGACATATTTTTATATACACAATAACATGCCTTTGCTGCCTGCTTCTTACACCATATTTCACCTGAGGTGTACATTAATGGATATTTATTATAATTGAATAAGTTTTTCAGATTAAAGGGAATTCTTGCCAATTCTCCATATTGTAATATCATTCAAGTAGGTGTGTTGATCTGTCAAGTAATCTGCAAAACTGCATTCAGTTTTGCAGAAATATCCTTTGATCAAGAATCAGAACAAAATATAAAGTTTCATGCACACCAGAATCTCTCTAGTTTTTTTTAAACTCTTAATGTCTCATAATTGAGAAAAAGCTATATTTTTGATGGATTATTAAAATCTGTACAAAATCAAATCCAGGGAAACATATTCTTAAAACAGAAAATGTTTTATTAAAATAAGATACTTTTTACTTTTCAACTAATGAGAGACTATGATGACATTTGTGTGTGGCATTCATCAAAATATTACACCTCTTCAATCTGACTAAAGTACATATCCTATTACGCTACGCATAGGATCTGAAAACGACCTATTCATGGCCTCGTTCTGACAACCCTTCCGCTAGCCAATCAGAGCTTGGCTTACAACATTTTGCAAATCTACCTGTAGCCTTGATTTTTGATATTAACAATTATTATATCATATTGTGTCAGATGGCCGGTTAGCTCAGTCGGTAGGTCACTTGCTTTGTAAGCGAGGGTTCCCGGGTTCGAGCCCTGAAATATCAGCATATTTTTCTTACTCTTTGGCATTCGAAAAAGTCGTCTGATTGGTTAAAATAAAAATAGCGATACTGGAAATCCAAAATATACAGAAGACGTATGTGAATGGGTCGTTCTCAGATCTTCGTTTAGAAGATCAAGTACTTTAGTCAGATTGACACCTCTTAAAACAATCCCTCACAAGTACATCTACACCCTAAGGAAAAGTTTGTCTTTTTTCTTTTTTTTTTTTTTTTTTTGCATTTTTCTAGAAAACTGAAACTTGTTTTCCTGAAAGTAATACATTCTTATCTCCTACAATCAACATGGCCATAACTTATGGTGTTTAGACTTTCACTCTGGTGCTGGTAAATGATATATCAGATTATTTCTTTCATTCTTCATTTTGAAACAAGATGATAAGTAACATTTACCTATAAAAGAAAGACAGCTTTCATCTTTTATAAAATGTGAAAAATCTAGACAAAAGCATCACATTATGTACAGATGTACTTCAGACCATTCTAAGATTTCTAGCTGTCAAGGTCAATGCTCTTTGGAATTCTATTTATAAAACATTCAAAACTGCAACATTTCCAAAAACAGCTGCTGTTTTACAAAATCTCAGAATTTTCGTTTGAAATTTCTTAATGCAGACATTTAAGACAGCAATAGCATTTGAGTTTAATCTTGTTGTATAGAAAATTTTTGATGAATGTCAGTAAATTTTACAATTTCTTAACTAATGAGCAAAATTATCCTTTAAATATAATGCTGCATAAATATTTTATTTCAAGACCCTAATAAATTGTTTTCAACCATTTTACTTCCATTTTGAGCAAACACTTTAAATGAATACATCAGGAAGGTGGCAAACACTTTGCTATAAATGTATATGTACAAATTACTGAAACAACCTGCATATAGTTCATGATATCTTACGATTTAACACGCATATGAGTATCAAAGCACCAGAGTAGTTTGAAAGTTAAAACAATGGATTTTCATCATTGTCATAACACCTTACCATACTGGACATGATTGATTCTGTCTTTGCAACCAGTGTAGATCAAAATCAGTCTGCACAACCATGCAGTCTGATCATTATCTGCACTGTTTGCTATTCAGCAAGTATCTTTTTGGTAAGCACCCCTTTTAACAGGCAATGGTACTGTCCAAATTGGAAGATGGACAAGTTCATTGTAGAAATTTAGCAAAGTAAGGGCTAAACAGACTACAGACCAAAGCCTACTGGTAAAAGGTAACAAGGTACAATGTACTGCTATATGTTTGAAATGAGGAACATCTGACAGGAAGTCTTCATTTTTCTGTTACCTCAAAAGGTGGTACCCTATCTGGAACATTATTTATATGTGCATTTCATGCCAAAAATGCCAAACCCATACAGCACAAGTTAGACTAAGAGCATTGTTACAAATTCAAAATACCTAAACCGAAGAAACAAATATATAACTACTCAAAATGTATTTTGTTTGGGGCATGATTTACTTTAATAAGGCTTGTGATGTTTCCACTTTTATTTTGTTAATTGTCTTTCTTATGAAAGAAAACCGTTGTTTGTTTTTTTTTGTTTCCCATTTCAAAGCTTCTTGTGATATAAAATATGTCTTGATCTTGCAGTTACACTAGCTGCTTTGTTATAATTAGCAACAATTTAAATATTGTGTCTGAAATTTGTAGATATAAGCTGCATTTAATGAGATGCATTTGATCAAACTTGAAAATTAGTGATGAATATTGACATATTTAAAGAAAGTTGCAAAATAGATATTGTAATACGAAAGACCATGTTACAGCTGTACTTCAAGTGTAACCATATCATTATGTAATACATAAAAACACAAACCAAACACTCTCTAGTGAATGGTAACCCCATGCAGTTTCTTTTAACCTGATCCTACACCAGCCTATTCATCTGTGGCAAGTCTTCATCAGTGCCAGGTATATGATTTGTTTTGTTGGCACTCATCAAATTTTCCCTGGGGCCTTTATGATGTATTGTTTCAGAATTACCTAAATAGATTTTACATATGGAGTTGAATGGAGTTAACAGTTATGACACATGAGATTAATTTTTTGTTGAAATTTTACCTGTATAGTGAGGAAGAATATTAATGTGATTGGGGAAGAATTACTTGGTGAAATAGGAAAAACAGAAGTTTGTAATTAGCAAGGTATTAGTAATTAAAGTGTTGCTGTCCTTGGCGGCTTTGCCTTGAGGAGCTGATGTATGTTGTTAAGACAAGCTTACAAGAATAGACAGTTTTGTATTCAACAGTCCTTAATCAAGCATGCTGGAGAAAGTATAATACACACAATAGCATGTTCTCAAATTTTACAAAAGAGCAAAAACCATGACTTTTTGCAAACAATATAAAATATTACCTTTTAAATCCGTTTTTGGGAGGTGGGGGGTGGGGAGGTTAGCAAATTGATTCAGTTGTCTTTCAGGGTCACAGTGATGTAAGTTTCACCATCAGAATAGCTGACAGTGTCAGTCAGTGATGCAAACTGTTCTCTAGTGATGATACCAGACATTTTACCAGTGTGATCTATTACTACCACTACCACCAGAATAATTATTAAATTGACAGTATCAGTAAAGTAGTCTTCTTTCCCAATGATGATATCAGGGCAGCAGTCTGGTTGTCACAGTGATATGATCTACCACTAATAGAATAACTGGCAGCAACAAGTATTCTGTGTTTTTTGTATACTATAAAATGATAGAAAAAAATATTACTTCCAAATTCAGAATGGAGGACTGGTTGTAATTTATTCAAAATTAGTCAAACTTGGTCTTTTATGCTTAATACATATTTAGACATCCACAGAAAAAATTAACAATAAATTGGATGCAGAAAATTTAAGAAAATGAAGTTCCTAAAAACAATTTTATTTAAATATTTTGGGGAAAAATCATCCCCTGACTTTCGAACATGGTCATACAGGAAACAGTTTGAATCTAAGGTATTTTGTTTTTACTTTACACATGTTTATTTTGACTATTTGAAATATTTCAATTAGTACAGATTTTGTAATCATCCTTTCATTTGCATCAGCTTCAATCAAACATTACATGACCTCTGAGGACAACTTAAAAAATTCTAGCTTTTATTTGGTCACAGTTATGTCCCTTTTTTAACTCAGAATTTCAGGTTAAAAGTTTGCATGCAAGCAGGGTTCTCAGAAACTACTAGGCCAAATGCTTTTGAACTTCACATACATATTTGGCATTAGAGATGACCTCACTGGACTAGTTACATAACTTTAGCTATTATTTTGTCAAAATTATGCCATGTTTTCACTTAGAATTTCAGGTTTAAGTTTTGCACTTAAGCAGCTTTCTCAGAAACAACTGGGCCAAAAGCTTTGAAACTTTACATCTTTGAAAAAATGCCATTTTCAAGGGCAGATAACTCTTTTTTCAATACTGGTGACCTATGACTTTTAATGCATATCTTTGTTTCTTAGATGATTGTCCTTCAATATCCGAAGTTTGAAGGAATTCTATTATTGGGAAAAATTTCACCCATCTCGACTCTTAGCAGTGTATGCTTTTAAGGTTTAGAGTAACATACTTAGGTGCTACTTCTTCAAGTCAGGGCTGCTAAGTTTTACTCAAAAAGTTTTGATATTTTCTTTTGTTCTTAAAAGGAGAGAGAAATTTCACTTATATTTACTTTCAAATCTTGAATTGTAATTGTGCACTTTTAAAAAGAATGTTATTTGTAATAAATAAATTTATTACTGTTACAAACTGACATGGACTTCCACTATTTTGTAATATACACATTGGTTAATACAAAATCTTGAAAGGCTTATAACAAAATCATTTGTTATTCTACATTAAATTTACTTTCAAACAATGTGTCAAACTTAAACCACAGCCTGTATTTTGCTATCCCAACTTACTTGTATTTTCTGTACTTTAAGAAACTGTACCAGTAGTTTTGGGTGAACTGGATGCTTGTTGGGTCTGAAAAGAAAAAAAAATCAGTATGTAATATTGTGATGCATATAAGTCAAATGTAAATTTGTAAAAAGCTTTACTAAGTCAGGAGCAGTTTCTGTGAAGTGTACACTGGGTAGAGGAAAATAATCTCTCACACTGCTGTACCTTTAGTTCTATTCCAGGTGTTTCATAGATGTGTCAGAGTCTAACCATTCAATATAACATTTAGGTTTATTTCTGTAAAATTTGAGATAAACTAATGACTTCTGAGACTGCCACTTCCTATTAATAATGAAAGTTTACAAAAAATGGAGACTTAGGCATAGTATCAACACAAAATATTTTGATACTTTGTGGTTTGGCTTGGTATATTACATTTTGTTGAAATTTGTCACAAACATTTTTTTTATATTGATCTTTAAATTAATCTCTTTACCTGCATGTAATTTCATGAAAGCAATATATCTGTATCTCCATATCTCTGCATAAAATTCATACTGAACCTAGAGAAATCCATTTTTTTCAATATACAGTAGGTAAACCAGTTAGTTACAACTTTAAATTTTATTATATGTATTGAAATTTGTTGCTGCAGTATCACATCCAGTAATAAGTGTCATCAAAGGGTAATAGCACCAGTGCTGACAATGCTCTCAATTTTCTAAGAGCTGATTTTATACTGTCTACAGTAAACAGGAGTATGTGTTTGTGACACACAAATGTTTCAAGCAGCTTTCTGAGTAACAGCAATTGTAACTAGAGCTGTTAGTAAAACACAAATGCCTCCACCAAACTGAAGGACTGTCTGCAGTAATTGGGTGAGTAACTTTCTATTATGACCTTGACCTTGACCTTTGATCCAAGGACATTAAATACATGGGTCACCTGCTACAGTGGGTCAAAGTATTATCCAGATATTAGTAGAAAGTTCTGAGGGAACTGTAACCACTTCATTTGTCCAAATGACTTACAACACTAATAGTCACCAAATGACCACTTGCAATCATCCTAGGAAGTTTATTTACTCTCTTTTCAGAACAGAATTTTTAACATCACACCAAAATAATTATAGATAATATGGTGACTTTCTAGCTTTTCAAGGTGGAGGAAGTCCCAGGTTCCCATCTGGGCATTATTTCAGGCACTGATAGAACCACCAACCACCTGGACAGCTTCCTCGCATAAAAGAATTCTACATTCAAATCAAGGTTTCAAACTTTCTGGGATGAGGGGCAAGTCATTAAAAAATCAGCAAATTTTGTTCAAAATTACTTCTTTCTTCTGTCTTGAATTCTGAGCTTTTTTTTAAATCATGTGAAAGAAACAAGTGCTTAAATATCAAAAAAAAAAAAAAATAGCTATCTAAAACAGTATATCAACATTCACTAGGAATATAAGTGCTGGACAAATTTATGGTTTTGCAAGAAGTCCCAATGTGATTTATACCCATATAACATACAAAAATAACGTTCAATCCTAAAATGTTTCTCTTGTTCTACCGATGTTCAGAAAGGCACTGTACTGGAAGTATTTACTGTAGACTCAAATACAGTATTAATGTGTAAATTAAATTGTGTTCTCATAATAAATATTGCATCTAAAACTGCAACAATGGCAGCATTCGCTGAGTTATCTTCCCACATGATTTGATAGGTGTCGCTACGGGCGAATAGGTCCTATCATGCGTATACTCTCGGCTTTTATCATAGTTAAACTCTTTTCATGCATTTGACAGCTGAATAAAAAAGTAATTAAAGTATTAAAAAAAATCTAATCGTGTAATTTATCAATATAATCTATTTGGATAGCTGTTTCTTCTGTTTTTAACATAAAATTTAAGCCTGGTAAAATTTTCATCATTTCAAAATGCTGGCTTGTAATATATAACTGAAATTATTATTGTAGCTTTAATTTAAGCGAGTCACATTTCCGTATAATTTATAAGCAAAGTGCAATATATGAGAAAACACCTATAATAAATTAATTGGGCTGATGGAAAATTGAAGGGACATCTTATCACAAGAGTATAATTATATTCTAACATTTTACAGTAATTATTATTATAATTTCTATATTATTCAAGATCTCATTGCATTAAACTGTGTATGCAGATCTTTCCGATTAATTTGTAACTTCAGGAATATATACTGTCTAGTATACTGATCCTTATTCTAAGAATATAGTCTGAATACTTGTACAATGATAAAATGACTTTCCAAGGAGGCATTTCAATATTGAAAAATACTTTAAAGCTAAATAAAAGCATTTATTGTCACAATTAACAAACATAACAATCATACAGTCCATATATAAACTGACACACAGAAAATGCACTTTAAAACAGTCCTTACAGCTAACCTCACAGAGTATCAATAAATATAAATAAAGCTCTTTCCTCAATTGCTCAAGGGATAAACAGCTGAATTTTGATAACATAATCGGATATTTTCCAAATCTACTAATATAGTCTGAAGTGACAGCGACGATATAATGTAAATTATGTAAACAAAATTTTCTAGGACCTATTCGCATGTAGCGCCACCTATACGCGCACCTGTTTAATCAGGGGAATTAACTGACCGATATCGCCCATTACTGTGATATCACCATATTGCATGACTGCAAACATTAAATCAACATATAAAATGTCTGTCTATTAATCAATTATCTGATGACTTGCAAAATTATATAAAATGGGAAAAAGATAAAAGGTTTGTAATCAAGCACCTCAAAATATTTAAATACATGTATTTTTAGATGTAACTGCAGTCAATAATTGTATCAAGTACATTAAATTCACAGGCATTCTCTCAACTAGAAATTGTGTCCATAGGACATGAATGCCCCCACATACTATGACATCCTTTATATGGAAAAAACTATCAAAGGGCCATAACTGTAGTAAAAATATTCACAGAAAAATCTTTCCTTTATGGTCATCTGTACATCAAGCTTATTCCTCTGTGAAAGTTTGAAGCAAATCATACAGGCTAATAGTGTGGGAAGAGTTGGACACACAAGATTTTTCTCTATATTCCATATAGCAAAAACTATCAAAGGACCATAACTGTGGTAAAAATTGTTAGAGAAAAAATGTTAAAATGTGAACAATCAAGTACAGAAAGGGGGATAATTTTATAACTAATCGAGACAGAATTATCATCCTTGTGCCTTTAACTTCCTATCATTCCTAGCTTTGTACCAAATTACATTTTACTCCTTCCAGTGGATTTCTAAATGACCAGATGGATGAATGAGCCAGACAGTGATTCCAACTTAACCCCCTAACTCCTTCCTTGGTGTAAAATTTTCAAGTCCAAAACAGAAAATTATACACAAGTACTCTAAAGCTTATGTTTATATATTTCTTAGATGAGAAAGCTAATCTATATTATGATCCATAAAATATAACATAAATTTCCTATATTACATCTTTACCATGATTCATTTACAAGTCCTAATAAGAACACATGTACTAACTATAATAGAAGCTTTTTCTGCCAACAATCAAATAGTAGCAGAATTTTATGACAGATTTGCAGTAATTTCTACAGACTTCAATACAAACAAGAAATAAAAAATATATATAGTATCAATTCAAATCTGGCAGTTCCTTGTTTCTAAAACAATATAACATGATTAATCTAATTACACCATTCATTTCATTCTAAGAAACAGGCCAGATTATGACTTTCTAAAACCTTCTCCATCATCTTGAATCAGTCACTGCCATCTCTTTAAGCCAAGAAAACTTCAAATTCTTGGTTCATGAATTAACTATTTTCATGGGAGAACAACAATGGCATATTGTTGGGATATGAAGTAAATGACACTGTGAATTCTTTTTTTTTCTCAGTCTAGTAAAAACTGGGTAAAATATAGTAAAGTTTTAAATTTTACAGCATAGAGAGGGGTGATATTTTGTACAACTATCAGAAAGTTTAACTGGAAGTAATTAAGAAAGGAAATGATTTTTTTCGGTGTTCATGCAAAATGAACGACAGAATAGGATCGGCAAATCCATGAATCATGCTAGCTATTCATGTTAGTTTAATTTGCTGATCCTATTCTGTTGTTCATTTGGCATGAACACCGAAAAAAATAGTTTCATTTCTAATATTTACATTATATTTCCTTTCCATTTGTAAACTATATAATATAATGAACTGCATACAATTTGTAGCATTTAGCATTAAAATCAGCTTCCCGGCCATTCTGTTCACCAGACGGAACAACTGCAACGTCATCTAAGGAACATTCTCCCTGACTATACGCAGACGCTGTCAAAACAACGGTCGATTATCACTAAGCATTGATGACGTAACTTTAGCGTCTTTCCTTTTGCTGTTCATATGAAATGAACGTCAAAAGTTTCAATGGAAAAGAATAGGGCGAATGTAAATATTTGGATATATATCCCAATTTTCATGTCTCTCAATTTCTTAGTTTCAAAAATTTTAATATCAGGATAAAAAAGATACAAAAATCCCAAGCAGACCACAAATTAATATTCATATTGATCAAATTTTTAAGGGAGTGGACACATAACTGATAATGTTCAACTATATAGTATCTGAAAGTGATTTGAGATGTCTCCACCTGGTACAGAATGCCATGTGTTTGTTGGGCTATATAGTAACAGTGGATGAATACTACCTAACCATCCAAAACAGTTACCATAGGTAGAGATATAGTTAGTTCTCTTGCTGGTTTAAAACCATGAAAGAAATTGGATGTAAATTGAAATATTTCTTATATTAATCGCTCTAACAAGAAAATAATGTCATATAATTTTCAGTGAGATTTTGTACTCCTTTTAATAATTTGAGGAATACAATGGTCCTAGAAATCTTGGCAACACCCGGAAACATGATTAGAATTGTAAAATATTTATTTTACAATTAATGGTTATGCAAAAGCCTTTTTGAGCCTGCCTGATGTTCTTATCTGTATTTTGCATTTTTAAACCTATTTTAAATTGCTTTTGAACTGGGTTTGACTATGAAGATTGCAATGATAGACATTCAAAGCTAAAATAAATCTCTGAATTGTAGAACATAAGTCTGCCACAGATATTGTATTGATGATGATAATCAGCCAATAATATCATGTGTGTGGCGAAGGGGGGGAAAACATGGGGGCCTCTATCTACTATTATCTGCCTTAAAACTTGTATTCAGCTCGAAAAAAGGGTTCCTTACTATTTAATACAAAATAAGAATAATACACATATACAAGACTTAGTGGTGTTCAGAAGGAAATTACCTATATAACATGTAATTTACTGACAATCAGTCTACACCCAGTGTAACTGTACAGCCTACTCTCTAAATATGCTTAAAGGTCCATTACTAAGGGAAAGTGAGTTGGCAATTTTTTTCATAGCCAGTGCATAGACTTCTGCAAGACACTAAATAATGAAGATTGGCAGGTCAAAATTTACAGAAGGTCTTTGGAACTCAAAGAAATGTATGTGTATTATGTTGAAATTTCAATGAATCGACAGAATGACCCCCCAGGTCTTTTTAACTTTCTTCATACTACATAGAAAAATAATTGTACATATACTGCGTTTTATTTCGAATTTCTACGTACCAACTTTCATTTTCCAATAAAATGAAATAGTTTTTGTGCTTTTTAAAAGAAATTAAAATGTTCACTTTCCTTAGTATTGGACCTTTAATGGCTTTATCACCACAATATCAGCCAGGTAGGACCCGGCTTTAATTGCAACTGGTTGAAAGGTACTATTACTACACACTATGTTACATATCTCCCAAGAAGCAACAAACTGTCTATATAGATGTGGCAAAAATCCTGGAATGGTTTGTTTAGACAAGTTTGTAAGCAGTAAGTATTATGGGAAATTTACAGACATTTTTTGCTGTAAACAAGCTGATAAAACAAGGTAGGTTTTTTACAAGAAAATGTAAACATTACACAGCTAAATGAAATCACTCAGCTGTTCAGCCATCATAGATGTGCTTTTTCTGTAAACACAAATCAGCTGTTATCTATTACATTTTTTGTAGGTAGATTGTTGTTGATGTTTGGTAATTGTTTTAATTTCACAATGATCTACACGAGGGGCTTCCGTGGGGGAATGGTTAAGGTTGCTGACTTCAAATCACTTGTCCCTCACCGACGTGGGTTCGAGCCTCACTTGGGGCATTGAATTCTTCTTGTGAGGAAACCATTCAGCTGGCTTACAGAAGGTCAGTGGTTCTACCCAGGTGCCTGCCTGTGATGAAACAAGTGAATGAAGTATTGCCATGCAATACAAAGTCCCCTACTGCATTTACTCTACTGCAGTATAACATAATGAACTGATATCTGTCAATGATGTATAAACAATATTGTACTATATATACAATATGTTATAACAAATCACTTGGATTAAAAATTGTATATATAAAAACCTACAGTTGTTTTCATATGGCATTTTTTTGGCCAATTATCAAAAAAGGTATCATATATGTTATTTATAGTAACAACAAAGGGAAATAAGTCCTAAAAAAATATATATATATAAGTCCACAAGAAACTCTTTACCAGGTAGAGATAAGTCAAAATACACCTAAAAATTGGATGTAACATGCATGTTGTACCACAGAAAAGTGGTCTCGATTTTTCCCTACGGTCATTAATAAATTACAATACAATCTATTACAGTAAAACAACGGAATATAATTCTAAAAACAAGGGTGCCTCAAGGTGGTTAACATTTGTGCCAAGTTACATCAAAATCTCTCCACTCATGAAGAAGAAATGCTCCCGACAAAGTCATTTCTGAATTTGACCTTTGACCTCTAAGTGTGATCTTAACCTTAGACCTAGGGACCTGGTTCTTGCGCATAACAATCTGTCTCATGGTAGTGAATATTTATGCAAAGTTACATCAAAATCCCTCCATGCATGAAGAAGAAATGTTCCAGACAAAGTCATTCTTGTATCTGACCTTTGGCTTCTATGTGTGACCTTGAACTCAGACCTAGGGACCAGGTTCTTGCGCATGACACTCCTTCTCATGGTGGTGAACATTTGTGCCAAGTAATATTAAAATCCCTTAAAGGACTGTTCAGTTACAGACTGGACAGGAAAAAAGCCCTTTTGGCCTTTGACTTCCAAGTGTGACCTTGACCTTGCAGCTAAGGGCCCGGGTTTTACATATGACACGTTATCTCATCCAGGGGAATATTTGTGCGAAGTAATATTAAAATCCTGTTTTGCATGACAAAGTTATAGACCGGACAGGTAAAAAGTCCCAGTGACTTTTGACCTCCAATTGCGACCATGATCTATGAGCTACGGGTCCGGGTTTTGCGCAAGACATGCCGTCTCCTCATGGGGAACATGTGTGCCAAGTAATATTAAAATCCCTTGATGAATGACTTAGTTCTGGACCAGACAGTAAAAAAACCCTATTGACCTTTTACCTCCAATTGTGACCTTGACCTTTGAGCTATGGGTCCAGGTTTTGCACATGACATGTCGTCTCGTCATGGGGAACATATAAATTTTGTGCCAAGTAATATTAAAATCCCTTCATGGATGACAGAGTTATGGACCAGACACGAAATTACTGGCGGTCGGAAAAACGCATTCCTATTGTCCCCGAAACTGGTTTTCAACCAGTAGGGGAGTAATAAAGCAAGGAGGGGCACCTGGGGTCTTCCTCCACCATCATAGCTGGAATTTTGCTATATGACCATACTCGTTTTAGTGCAAACCCCTGACGTTCTTTGTGTCAAAAGTGTCATTTCCAGTCATGTAACACTCTATACTGCAGTACCTCTAGCAGTATAGGACATTTTTATTACTTGTTCAAAACTATAGCTTTTGAAGCATTTAAGAAAAGTGAACCTGAAGAAAATGTTTAACAAGTAATTCAAATTTTCTGTGTTCCTAAAGGGCCACAATTCTGGAAGAATTCAAATCAGAGTTACTGGGTTCAAATTCAATAATCTGTGCAGCTGCATTTAATTAAGTAGAGACATGACAGCTTAAAGGGTAAGGAAAGCCAGAAAATAACATTTCAGGCTAATGTTCCAATGAAACATGATTCTCCAAATAATATATATGATGACATTAAAACAATTATTTTGCATATTGAGCACTATTTGAATTTTGAGCAAGTTTCACTACACCCAGGCACACACATACTAGGATGACTAGACTAGCTCCTAGACTATGATATATCTTTTTTACATTTTTATGATTAAATGTAGTGAACTGAGCCAGTCTATATCCATGTCTTCAACATCATTCCTCTGTAAAAATCTCTAAAATAGACTGGCTTTTGTCTCTATGAAATTGAATTCGTCAAAAAAAGGGAAAAATGTAGAAATATATTTATTATCAGTCTAGTGGCTAGTCTATAGGATGACAAGATTCAAGAGAATCCCTAAAATGCATACTGTGAATTACATTCTGCTAGTGTCTACGGCAAATTTACCAGAATTATCAGAATTCAGTTATACTCCATATCTATAATTGTACCAGCTTGCTTTGATTTTCTTTGATAGATCAGATTTCTTTTCCGGGCATGTGTTAACTGAAAATAAATTTGAGTGTCATATATCGTAATATTTTTCAGAAAATTCAATTAATATAACTGATAAGTTTGACATTCTCTGTGAGGGATGTACAGCATCTGTTAGGTGTAAGCCAATTATTAGAATTAATGAGCTGCTGCACTAAGGAGGAATTGGAGGTAATAAATTTTGAAAAAGATAACCACTTAATAGGTTAAGACAATGACTTGACAATAAATGCTGTTTTGGCAGCTAAATTATGACATAATGGCATAAAAACTTTGCTATATAAAATGTTTACTTGGTATGACAGCTGTTAAGTCTGAAGTACACAATTCTTCATTTTCCCATTTCTTCACTTTCATTCAAGAGCCATATCTTATCTTCATCAAGTTGGTTAAATGAACCACAGCTATAATGGAATGTTCTTTTCATGTTCGTAGAAATATCACAAATTCTTAAGATTTTATTGAGCAACTAAAAAAAATTGAAGAAAGTGATAAACAATTTTAGTGCACCATATGTTAAACACCAGATTCATTCATTTGATTTTTTTGTGAGAATTTCACACAGATCTTTTGACCCAACCAGGGTTAAGCATCCAAAATGTATACAAACTCCTCTGGTGTTATAATTCAAGATAGTGTTGATAAAATACAGATACAGTTTAGTCTAGGCAGTCAAACCATCTAAGGGAAACTCATCACCTTGTATGACAATGTTATATATTATGTATTACCATTTCATACTCAGATACTCATTTATTTAATGCATCTATTTTCGAAACTTTTGTACATTTGTAAGCTCTTTCAGCAAGAAAGACAATATTATCAAAAAAGTTTTCCCAAAGTTGTTGAAAAGTTTATTTTTAGAAGCAAATTTTGAAAATACTAGATCCTAAAGGATAAACATGTTGTACACAGTACAGATATGCTATGAAGTAATTGATAACAATATTTTACTGGGCTTCATCAGTGTCTCAAAAATCACTTTGTCTTTTAGGCAATTCTATATAGTTTTCTAAAAGGAGGCTTACGAATTATATGCTTCCAAATGCTCTTTTTTACACAATTACCATGTTAATTGATTAAACTTAGCTCACTAAATAAAAAACATAATTATGTAATAAATTGTTAAAATAATGAAAAAAGAAACCATTTTGTAAAAAGCTTGGGATGTGTATGGTAGAAGGACCAGCAAGCACTGGTATGAATTAAGCCACTTGGGATGCATATGGTAGGACTAGCATGTACTGGTTTGACATGAGCCCTAAAAGAGAACCTGAAAGATTACTTTTATTCTTGACTTGTCTAAGAGATGTGCATGTTATTCTAATGTAGAACATTAATGCTTCCTCTATTAAAGAAAAATGTCTGCATTAAGAAAAATGTCAGGGTATTAAACTTGCATTTTCCAAATGTCAGAGTAAATGTCAAAACAATATACTTTCTCAAACACACAGAAAGTCTCTGAAGCTAGCTGCAGTAAGGAAATATGAACAAATTTTAGACTAAACTGCTGTTTTTTTTTTAAATTTTGACATGTAGTACAGTACTTTCTGTGTTATAAAAATCTTTATTCCCTTCACTCCACCCCCCCCCCTCCCCCGCCACTGATATAAAGCATTCAAAACTATTTTGACCTTACTTCACCTGGAATAAATTAATATGAAATGTAGTTCCTATAAATCAAACATTACTGGAGTATTTCATTTAAGATCAAGTATTTCTCAAGTCTTTGAAACTTAAAGCAAGCCCAGTTCATCTACTTCAAAACTGATAGGTTTTATTAGAGTTGTTTGTGTATCAGGTACTGTAAAAAGGAACCAACAGTAATAAATCTGTCGTAATAAGTAGCCATTAATTGTCTCCTTAAATAAATGTGGAAACTGGCATAGGATAAGGGAAGTTAGTTCAAACCTTTAATATGATCTGCTTTACTGCATGATTAATTGTTATAGAGGAATCCCTGGTGCATTCAGTTCTTCAGAGCAGTTGTGGAGCTGCATCCCACTCAACAGCCTTTATCTGCAAAAGTTTTGATAGGAGCATGCCCTTGAAATCTTCAACTTGATTTAAGGTAAGGAAAATGAATACTATTGCACTTTCAATGTGACTGCTTTAAGATTGTTTAAAGTAAATATGGACACCTCTTGGTGAAACAATTGATGAAAACAGTGTCTTTGACAATGATTTTGTATTTCCACTAGAAGTATATTTAAGATTATGTGACTGCCATAACTACACCAACAGAAAGCTAATCTATTCTACTAGCCAAAACTATTAGGTTATTTAACATTATTCTGTACAATACGGATTTGGATGAGTACCCAGTTGAGAAAACCATATTGGATGAACCGCTAGGCGAGTTCAATATGGTTTTCTCAGCTGGGTTCGAGACAGGCATGTCATCCTACTGTGCCTACATTGTGCTGAAAGTAGAAATATCTCCCCTTATTGATGGCATGGCAGAACCAGAAACACAACAGTTTGAAAACTACTTCAAGTGAAAACTTTTTCTTCACCTCATAAAGCCTAAGATTAAAAGATATACAGATTAATCAAAGAACTATGACCTTCTCTAATCCTGTTTTAATCAGCAGATTAACTGATAGCCTTGTATCAAGTATCTTTTTCACATGTGATGATATGTCCTCACCTGATAATAGGGTGAAAGGGTATCTCAGACTGCATTCCTGCAGGTGTTTATAGTATAAAGTCAGTTATGTTTCAGTATGAGGAAACAATTTTCTGTGTTGGGGCTGACTTTTAACACCAATATGATATCTGTTTGGGTTACATAAGGAAGAAAATTCAGGCAGACAGGATGGGATGGAATGGGACAGGACAGGACTATCAGGACTGAATAAGGTGGTTGCTATATAGCCCCTCACCACAACCTCATGGTATTTTAAGGTATATATCTTTATTTCAAATCTTGAAACTGAAAACATTTTACAAGCCAAATGCTACCAATTGCGTAAACCTCAAATATGGGAAGATCAACATTACAATTCTGTGAATACCTAAAAAAAAAATAATGTAATTTATTCAAGGGAATAATCAAAACTACCACTGTTTTTCAACTTTTTTAAAAGCTATAAAATCAGACAAACATTAGTCAAATATAAGTTGTATTTCTATTTTATGTCATTAACTGGATATGGAGATATATTCCATAGGAATGAAACTTTGTACTTGTACAACAAAACAAAAACAAAAACATTTTATGCCTATGGGCAATATGTCGAGTCCATCAGCTGTCAAAAGGACTAGGAGTTGCACATGACACCCTGTCTCATTGAGGCAAACATTTATGCCAAATAAAAAATGATTGCAAAAAGTTACAATATAAGTTATTTATAGTAACAACAAAGGGAAGTTGATCTTTAAAAAAAATCTAAGTCCACACAAAACTCCTTACCAGTAGAGATAGGTCAAATACACCTCAAAATTGGATGTAACATGCATATTGTACTACAGAAAAGTGGTCTTGATTTTTCCCTATGACCAGTAATGAAAAAGTTACAATATAAGCTATTTATAGTAACAACAAAGAGAAGTAATTCTAGGTTCTTGCACATGACACTCTATCTCATGATGGTGAACAATTGTGCCAAGTTACATCAAAATCCCTCCATGCACGAAAAAGAAATGCTCTGGACAAAGTCGTTCTTGTATCTGACCTTTGACCTCTAAGTGTGACCTTGACCTTAGACTTAGGGTCCTGGTTCTTGCGCATGACACTCCGTCACATGGTTGTGAACATTTGTGCCAAGTTACATCAAAATCCCTCCATGCAGGAAGAAGAAATGCTCCAGACAATGTCATTATTGAATTTAACCTTTGACCTCCAAGTGTGACCTTGACCTTTGAGATTGGAACTTGCAGTTTGCGCATGACACTCCGTCTCACTGAGGTTAACATTCAGTCCAAATATAAACGAGATTGCTCCATGCATGTTAAAGTTATGGTCCGGACAAACAAATCTTGATGGACGCACGCACATACACCGAACAGTCATTTGGACATTTCGCTTCCGCAAGTGGGCTCAACAAAAATGGTTTCCCCACTTTCCAGAAATGGTTTCACAACTCCAGGTGATTTTTAAAGATACATGCACTTTTAAGCACTTCATGTGTATTTTTCAGTAAGTCAAGGACCATTACTCTAGTCTAGCTGAGTGAAATCCCAAAGAGAACACCTGGTGCACAACATCACATACTAAATAATAATCCTTTAGTGATTCATAACTCTAGGTCAAGTACATTTTGAGATACATGGGACACAAACTCTTGGCTAAGTCAAAGACCATAACTCTGGTATTGAAGAATGAAAACCAAATAAAATTGCGGTGCAAAAATACACATAATGAATAATATTCCTACATAGTTTCATGACTCTAAGTGAGATGTTTTTAAAATATATGCAACACAAACCTTTAAACACTTTGTGTATTTTTCACTAAGTCAATGACCATAACTCAGGTCTAGCTGAGTGAAATCCCAAACAAAACACCTGGTGCACATGCAACTTCACATGCAATATAACAATCCCCTTTTGTTTTATGCTTATAAGTCATATACTTATTTAGATACATGCGACACAAACTTGTAATACCCTTTAAGCATATTTTTTACTTAATCAAGGGCCATAACTCTGGTCTGACTGAAGAAATCCAGAACAAAATCCAAGGTGTTCAACTTCACATGCTGAATAATACTCTTATTATGTTTCATGACCCAAGGTCAAATACATTTTAAAATACGTAGGACACAAATTTTTATACCCTTTTATGCATATAAAATGTGTTGTCAAAACTTGCGTGTTATATAAACTGTGCTCAAAAGATTCGGGAAAATTATCTTAGACAGTGATATTACTTCTCAATATTCCATAGTGAACGTATGAAGTAAATAGTATTATGTTAATTACCCTCTTATAAGACTATGTTAACCAAATTACATACTCTTTGTATATATAAATGTTATTTACTGTTATATATGATCTTGACATTGTGTGTATATGTTTATATGGATGATAAACTATGTTTAAGTCCAAAATTTAATAAAATATTGTCTATTGTCTATTGTCATATTCTTGACTAAGTCAAGGGCCATAACTCTGGTCTAACTGAAAGAAATCTCTAACAAAACCCCTAGTGCACAACTTCACATTCTGCAAAACAAGAAGTTTGATGACTCTGGGTCAAATATTTTTTGAGCTATGCACCACACAAATTTAACTATTACAAGCAAATTCGATGAATTGGTATCCCCCACCGAAAGGGTTTGTGGTGAGGAATGGCAAAAAGATATATCCGGCAAAAAGTTAAGGATGTTAATAAGAAGCAAATAATTTCATTAGTCAAAATCAATTTAACAGAAAACAAATGTTTAATTAAAGAGTACATAATAAATGTATGATACTTTGATCCTGACTAAAGAATTTAATTTGAATGGGATATGCTTACTGTAATAAGCTTAGCTTTTAAAATTAAATGCAGTTAATTGAAATGTGAGCTTGAAGTTTAACTGGAACGAAATGTTGTCTTTGAGTGGTTTGGCACCAGGTGTTGCTGTTTAACATGTACATTGGAACTTAAAAGAGCAGATGTCCTTGAGAGAACACAGGTAAGATATCTTGAACATGGCTGAGGGCAAGGTTTGTACAGTCACAACTTAACATGTTGAAGGTTTGAACATTTAAAAAAAAAAAAAAAAAAAAGGAATGGAAATATATATATCTATATATAGATATATGTATATATTTATTTTTTTAGGGGGTGGGGGTGCAGGGGAACGGGAGAGGAAACAAAATTTCATATGTTGATTATAAATATTGATTGAAAATTAAAAATGAAAAAAAAAAAAGGTAAAAGGGTGAAGTTGGAGGGGGGGGGGGGGGGGGCAGAGGATGCATGATCAGTGGTGGGCATGACTGGATGGAGAAGTGAGTTGGGGGAATGGTACAACTTGGAAGGTTTGAAAAAAATCTAAAATAAGAAATGAAAAAAAAAAAAATTGGGGGGAGGAGGGGGGAGGGGGTGTGACCAAGGCAAGTGGGTGACCAGGTGTGGGTGCGCAACTTCACATGTTTATAATAAATGTTCACAGAAAAGAATGAAAGAAATTTAATGAAATTCTGCCAAATGGTAAGTTTGTTATGTACAAATATGTGGATTTTTAGACAATTAAAGGGCAGTAACTCTGACGTTACAAAAAGAAATCCTTACAAAATTGTCTGTGCACAACCACATTTTAGTGCTCTAAATTCTGTTAAAGTTTCATAGTTCTAGGTCAAATATGTCAAAAGTTATGATGCAGAAATTGGCATATCTATAGATATAGTACCCTATATAGTTAACACTAGAAACTTCTAAGGGCCATAACTCTGGTGTTACTTGGGCAATCTGTCTGAAACTTGATGGGCCCCATAACCTTATAGTGGTGAACATGTATATGAAGTTTGTTTGAAAAAAATCTAAAATAAGGAATGATTTTTTTTTTTTGGGGGGGGGGGGGGGGGGGGGGGGTTGTCAGGGGGGGGGGGGGGTGTGTGATCAAGGTAAGGGGGTGACCAGGTGTGGGTACACAACTTCACATGTTTACAATAAATGTTCATGGAAAAGAATGAAAACATTTTAATGAAATTCTACCAAATGGTAAGTTTGTTATGTACAAATATGTGGATTTTATACAATTAAAGGGCAATAACTCTTAATTTACAAATAGATCCAAATGAAATTGTGTGTACACAACCACATTATGGTGATCTAAATTCTGTTTAAGTTTCATAGTTCTAGGTCAAATATATCAAAAGTTATGATGCAGAAATTTTTATATATTTTAGAATATTTATAGTACCCTATATAGTTAACACTAGAAACTTCTTAGGGCCATAACTCTGGTGTTACTTGGGCAATCTGACTGAAACCTGACAGGCCGCAAGAACTCATTGTGGTGAACATTTATATAATGTTTTAAATAAATATTTCCAACCATTTCCTAGATATGGCTCCGGACGGACGGACGGACGGAAAGACGGACGGACGGAAAGACGGACGGAAGGACGGACGGACAACACCAAAACTATATCCCTCTGACTTTCGTCGGGGGGATAAAAACTTGAAATACCCCAGGCTGGGCATAGACATTAATAAAGATAAGGAGAAAACTAAATTAAGTCTTAAATGTAACTATCATTAATTTCTTTCCCCTGTTACTGCAGAATTGCCTTGAAGCTTATAGTACAGACTTGTTGATGACTTTCCTAGAAATTAGAAGATATAGAGAAAATTTATGTAGCTGATATTGCTGCATCTATTACAAGAACTGGAATGGCACAATGCTGCAGAAACATTTCTTTCAAGTCTAAGGGCAGTAAGTGTTGTTTCTATAGCTCTTTGGCTACTACAGTACAACACTGCTAAAGTTGCTAGAAGATGAACAATATGCTGCACTTAACAATGAATTTCAAGAAGTCCACACATAGAAAATATATATAAAACAGTCAATAAACATAAATCAACCCCATGTTCTTCTTACAAGCTACAACTCTTGAGGATAAAGTATTTGGATACTCTGCTCATTGCTCATTGAGATGATGCCAATGCATTTTTCTGGTATTATTTTCTTTGCTTTTGCAAAATGTGGTCCATCCTCAAATTGTCCATAAATTGTCCATAAAATGCTTTAACATCAATGAATGTTCACATCAGCCGTTTCTATGCATAATGCATCACAAAATGAAATTGTATTGAAGTAAAACCAATTGCTATGAATATAACTACAGTGATAATCCTGTGACACAGTTCTGTCAACAATTACTCATAAAGTGTTGGACTACCTACATTCCAATCAGTCAAACATCTGCTTGATTTTTAATAAAGCTAATTGAACCATAGTCCCAATGTCTAGTGCCCTTCAGTATCTTCACAGGGAAAATAATCTCTCAAAGGACTGCAATAAGACAACACCAATTTAATTACTATCTTGTTAATCTGGATAATATATGAACACTTGGGGGCTTACACTTTCAATGAATATTTAATGAATTGGCAAAGATGAAAGAAGACTAGAAAGTGACTGGGATCATTAATGTCCAATTGTTGCTTTTTAATTAATTTCTTGGATCTAACAAAGTTGTGAAGTAAGAAAATTGTTACTAGCTGCACCAACAGTTACATTAAATTATATTCAACAATGAAAGGAAAACAAGAGCTGTCCGTAAGACAGCACGCTCGACTTTTCTCAGTGCTTGACTCTGAATTAGAGCTTTGGCAGTAAAAAAAATTTCAAGTTAAAAGGGGGCATAATTCTGTCAAAATTCAAATCAGAGTTATGGGAACTGAGTCTCCTGGTGTAGACTTTGATAGAAAATAACTATTTTGAGTTTCAAGTCAAAAGCTTTAATAGTAACAGAGATATTTGACTATCAAAAAATTTTAAAAAAAAAAATTCTAAGTTAAAAAGGGGCATAATTCTGTCAAAATTCAAACCAGAGTTATGGGAATGATGTCTCCTGGTGTAGACTTTGATAGTAAATAACTATTTTGAGTTTCAAGTCAAAAGCTTTAATAGTAACAGAGATATTTGACTTTATCAAAAACTTTAACAAAAAATTCTAAGTTAAAAAGGGGCATAATTCTGTCAAAATTCAAATCAGAGTTATGGGAATTGTGTCTCCTGGTGTAGACTTTGATGGTAAATAACTATTTTGAGTTTCAAGTCAAAAGCTTTAATAGTAACAGAGATATTTGACTTTATCAAAAATTTTAACAAAAAATTCTAAGTTAAAAAGGGGCATAATTCTGTCAAAATTCAAAACAGAGTTATGGGGATTATTTCTCCTGGTGTAGACTTTGATGGTAAATAAGTATTTTAAGTTTGAAGTCAAAATCTTTGATAGTAACAGAGATATTTGACTTTATCAAAAATTTTTACAAAAAATTCTAAGTTAAAAAGGGGTATAATTCTGTCAAAATTCAATCACAGTTGTGGGGATTGTTTCTCCTGGTGTAGATTTTGATGGTAAATAGGTATTTTAAGTTTCAAGTCAATAGCTTTGACAGTAACAGAGATATCTGACTTTATCAAAAACTTTAACCAAAAATTCTAAGTTAAAAAGGGGCATAATTCTGTCAAAATTCAAATCAGAGTTATGGGGATTGTTTCTCCTGGTGTAGACTTTGATAGTAAATACCTATTTTAAGTTTCAAGTCAATAGCTTTGATAGTAACAGAGATATTTGACTTTATCAAAAACTTTAACCAACGCCGACGCCGGGGCGAATGCAATAGCTCTACATTTTCTTCGAAAAGTCGAGCTAATAAAACTAGAGCTGTCACAGGAGTGACGAATTATACCCCCACAATATGGCCTTGTCACAAAAGTTAGCCAATGTCAAAGTCGAACCTCAAAATCAATAGGGGTCATCTGCTGGTCATGATCAACCTCCCTATCAAGTTTAGTGATCCTAGGCCCAAGGGTTCTCAAGTTACCGTCTGGAAACATTTATACTGTTCAGGGTCACTCTGAACTTGACCCTTGACCTACTGACCTCAAAATCAATAGGTGTCATCTGCTGGTCATGACCAACCTTCCTATCAATGATCCTACGCCCAAGCTTTCTCAAGTTATCGTCCGGAAATGGTTTAACTGTTCCGGGTCACTGTGACCTTGACCTTTGACCTACTGACCTCAAAATCTATAGGGGTCATCTGCTGGTCATGACCAATCTCCCTATCAACTTTCATGATCCTAGGCCCAAGCATTCTAAAGTTATCATCCGGAAACCATTTAACTGTTCCGGGTCATTGTGACCTTGACCCTTAACCTACTAACCTCAAAGTTGAACCTGACCAATATGTTATGATGTTACACCTGTGTACCAAAAATTAGGATCCTAGGCCCATGCATTCTCCAGTTATCATCCCGAAAGCGTTTAACTGTTCTGGGTCACTGTGACTTTGAACTACTGACCTAAAGGTCAAAAATGACCTGTATTTTATGATGTTACACCTGTATACCAAAATTCATGATTCTTGGCCCAAGTGTTCTTAAGTTATCATCCGGAAACCATTTAACTGTTCCAGGTCATTGTGACCTTGACCTTTGAACTACTGACCTATAGGTCAAAAATGACCTGTATTTTATGATGTTACACCTGTGTTCCAAAATGTATTTAAATCTGTCATGCCTTTCATGAGTTATTGTCCGGAAACCATGAAAACCAACGGACCGACCAACCGACAGACAGATAAGCTCACTCCTATATACCCCCTAAAACTTTGTTTGTCGGGGTATAATCATAGCTAAGGTTAATACATTTTTTGCTATGATTTTTGCAAAATATTGCTGTTGTTACTAATATACCAGACTAAAATTCATTTTTCTTCTCAGTAAAATGCCCGACTTTTTTAAGGAAACATTAGGACAAGAAAAGAAATATCAGAATTACCATTTGAGGCGAAAGGTAATACAACAGAAAGAACTTGACCAAAAACAGATTGAAATTTTTATGTCAGACTGGTAGCTAGAACCTATCAATACTGAATTTGTCAGCAGGAAGCAAAGCTGCTGCCTTTTCATTCTGTGTAATAGCCTTAAAAAAAAAACCATTACAAATGCCAGACTTCACCTGTCACAGTCTTCAGACTACTATTGTACATGGAAAACTTACTTTAAGAAAATGAGCTTTGAGCTGATGAATTGACCTTACGCCAGACAGCCTGTAGCCACGCCTACCAGTTTTCAGGGGGAACAATTCATGCTAGGCCCGACAAACAAAGGAATCAAATGGCGACGGCAGAAATATTTTGCCGGACATTCTAGTTGATTTCGGCGTACGCTACCTCAATTCACACGTATTTCTAAAGTGAAAAGACAAAACACAATCGTTAATAAGTGGATGTTCTGTAGCGAAACATAAATTGTACAAAAAACAACGATAGATTGTTGTTAAAAGCCGGGAACTGCACCCGAGTATGAGGAAAACTAAACAAGGCAGGGGGCCGAGCGGAAAACACGTAAAAAAGACGGAAATCTCTGAAACCATTATAGCTGATTTTGTGTTATTTTTAATTGTCCGTTTCTTTTTCATTATAGAAACGTCAAATTTCGATCTCCCGGAAACCATGTAGGGTATGACTATATTAAGCAGACTAGAACATTGATTTTTATTAATTAAGGTTGAAATCAGACTGTGGATTCTGAATCCTATTTCAAAATAATTAGATAAATTAAATAAGGTAATTTACATGTAAAAATTGTCACTTGTGTCATTTAAGAAACGTCAGATTTCGAAATACCGGAACTCATTTAAGATGCTCATATCATTGTTCAACATTATTCAGATACATAGCATTTAATGTCTAATACTTGGACATGATGTGTTTTAAGTATAAGTAAAGAAAGTTCTCTTATTAGAATTAAAACGTGTAAATGATAAATAAATAAGATATAGTCCAAGGCGATGATATAGTCCATACTCATATTTCAAGACTTATACCGGCGCATCGCAGCTTAAAACAATGTTTGAGCCTACCAAATTTCTTTATAAAGTATACAGAATGAATGCACAATTTTTTGTTTAAGAACATATCATCTTTATACGAAATATGCTATTTTTTCTGGAATTTTAGACGAAGTTTACGCTGTCTATTAAAATGAAATTTAGAACGAAAGCACACACCGAGTGCTAAGTCAAAACTTTGAGCGCCTGGAAAATTATTGATTAGACTCATTAAAAATAATCTTATATTAATCATAGTTTTTTATCATGTTTATTATTTGTTGTATTATCACCCAGGTATGACTTAACATACACCAGTGGGAGATTGATGTAAACCTTAAAAAATGCATAAATCATGTTTCAGGTACATTAAGGCATACTATTTACACGTTACCATTCAAATAATATAGAACATCAAATATTTGTGTTTTATCAGTACATACCAGTTACTCTGGTAACTGATGGAATATTTTTACTATTGAATAAAGAATACTAGGCACTTTTGTTAAATAAGAAAGTTAATTTTCATAGAATTTTACACTGATTTAAATGAAATAATTAAAACGTTATAACACAATGAGTGCTAAGTCGAATTGCTTTGCTTTTAAACACTCTTATAAGATTTTTAAGATCAACTATTCTTGAGGACGTCCACAGAGCCTGATACATCGTTGACAATATTCGAGGTCACTGAGAGTGGATTTGGAAAAGGGAAACGCTCTAGTATTACACTCTCTTCCCTGTGTCTGATGTAAAGGTGTCCTAACGTCACCTTTTTACCATTTTGGACGATTTTTCGGTGGTATTTATATTCTTTGACTGGCGAGTCCGGCACTAAGTTTGACGGACAAAATGGCGGCTAACAACAAGGCTTATCAATTCTGTTATCTGATTGGTCAGTTGGAACCTGTCAATCAACACTGGCGTAAGGTCAATTCTACCTTGATTTACACTTTACAAACCCATTGTTAGCCATGGTTCCAATATGGATATCCAGGAGTATAATAATTATGTTGCCCATTAATTACTTTATCCTGCTGAAATACTTACCTAGTGACAGGTACAGAATAAAAGAAATAATTGAGTTAATACCCAAGGGATTTTTATGCAGTAAAGGACAGAAATTAGGTAATTTCTTTTAAATGTGATTTTGATGATAACATCAGGTAGATCACAGGATAATATCTTTTATGTGTTAATCAATATTTAATTTCTAAGCAATCTTAAATGTTATTTTGATGAGAGAGGAAGTTCTCTGGGTGCTGCTGAAAACTATAATGTTAAATAACTTAAACTAAACTGTATTATACCCCACATATGGCGCGGATAGTAGTAATCCGTATCGATCCGTACCTGAGCCGTACCTCAGAGTAGTCATTTGTACTAATCTGTACCAAAATGTGGTCAAAACATATTCAAAACTTATTCCAAACTTGCAAGTTTCACTAACTTTTGAACATGCACAAAAGTTTGAGCGAACCGTAGCCATTTGAGCGTGACTTTAGTCCAACTTGGCTGAAACTTATTCATCCGTACTTAAACGTAGTTATCCGTACTGTTATGTACCTCGCCGTAGCCGAATGTAGTTATCTGAGGCTGTTCGTACTTAAGCGTAGTTCAACGTAGTTTACCGCAGACCCGTCCGTGCGCTCGGCAAGTTGCAAGGCGCAGTAAAACGTAATTCAACGTAGTACCTCGTACCTATCCGTACTTATTCGCGTCCTGTATTGTTTTGTTTGTTTCCTGTTTCTCGCCATTTTTCCCATACTAAGACGTACTGCTCCGTAGTTATACACCCACAGACTAATCTTATCCGCACCGTACCTCAACGCACAGACATATCCGTATGTGTGACTGTAGCTTTATTTATACTTCCTATAAATTATTAAAATATGTTATATTTAAAATTTTGCATAAAAAGACTTTTACTAAAGTTGTAACATTTTTCAATTAAAGTTGTTGAACACAGTAACAGTATAGATGTGGAACTTTATTTCACACCTATATATTTTCAACCAATTGGAAGCTTTTCTTTCTATCACATGACAATATAATAGAAACCAGTATTGTACTGCGTGTCACATTTTCTTAAGTATATGTAGTAACATCTGAAATCTACAATCCACCAACTCCATATTTTTTTCATATTGGACTCCAGTCCCAAAAATCCATATCTTTTTCATATTGGATGGGACAACTCTTCCGATTCCTTATAAGGAGATTTGGAATTACCTCCCTTGTATATAGCGACAGCAGTATTTCTTTTAATTAAACAAATGCGATAACATAACATGTTATTGTAAGCACTCAATTTCTTAGTCAAAATGTTTCCTATCCAATTATCATGGTTTCGGTTTAAAATTTCACGAAAAGTTGTTTTCGAAATTTTTGGCACTGAGAGTAGATCTATATGTATATAGAATCTCTGTGTTATCAGAGAAGAATGTATTTTAAAATAATGTGTGTTGTTGTTCGCGAGATTAAATGTATAAAGTTTTGTTTTCTACATCTATCTTTTTATGGTGTGAAATAAAGAGGTAATTTAACAGTGTTGCGTACAATACTGAATTCAATTGGACTCGTATACAGCAGTAATAACCTATATTTGGACTCGGCATTCGCCTCGTCTAAATATGGATTATTACTGCTGTGTACTCGTCCAATAAAATTCAGTATTGTACGCAACACTGTTAAATAACCTCATATTATTACTTTATTGGAACTGTGCATTTCATTGTATGTAACTGCATCATTAGCATGTTGTCCTTTGGTGCATTAATTGATCATCCCAACAATGCAGTTTTCAAGTACACTGAATTATTTAAAAGCTATCAGAAAACACTATACATATGAGGACAACAAATTTACATTTTGAGATATAAGGTGGATATATGCACCTAAAGGAAATAATACTGAAGGTTTTCTGTAAGCAAATAAGATACAGGCAATATCATTACACAATTACTTGAACAAATGAATAGATTGCCAGAAAACCTGTCAAGTATACATAAATTTGTCAGATAAAAGACATATGGTGTAAAGGATGCATTTTCTATGCAAATGCAGGGGAATTTGTATGCTGTTAAGTGATAACAATCAGTTATTCTAAAATCTCCCCAAAGCAATTAAATAGCTATCAAATACTTGACACTGTTTATATTATACCATATCTTCCTCCAAAGATGACTGAGAAGATCTTCTGATGAAAAGCACCTCATGAAAGGAGAAGAGAAACATAATGAAGTAAATGGTTTCTATCAAAAATGTGCATTTTTGCCAGGCTTTGTGTACATTTCCAAAACATAATAAATTTCTTGGAACACATTACATCTGCAAGAGAATCTGACAGCTGGTTTGGTTTCTGTTAAATGCCATAAATATCATTTAAATGTTTTTACATCAGTATTTTCAATCAAATGTCTTACAACAAGTCTGTTTACTATTAAAGACCCAAACCAAATTCACTAGAAAATAAACTGAATTTTTTCTCTATACCAAGTTCTATTATGACAAGACAGTAAATTAGCTGGATACCTTGTGTCACAGACGTTGGTGGTGATGTGAAATAATTATATTAAGACTGACGCAAATCCATCCAATACAAGCTCTAACCAAGCTGGGGATGGCAATGCATGCTGGAGTGGATTTCATAGCTCTCCATCATATAGTTGAGCTAAAATAAAACAAAGACACAGAAAATCAACTTTTGCATAAGAACCACAAGATTCATCATTGTGAAAAGAAGCATCTAGTGTACTATACCATCTACACTGTGCAGGACTGTTCTATTCCATATTATAACTCCATCTGTTGCTTTCGATTGTTAAAATTTTCAAACATTCTTAATTTTCTATTTAAGCTGTAATTATTCTGTGAACAAGAGGGCCACAGTGGCCCTGGATTGTTCTCTTATATTCTGAAGCTTAATTAAACGGTTTTGGTATAGGGTCATCATGGTGCAAGAAAAATATCTGAAATTATTTTGAATAAGAGTCAGTGTTTTATCACAAGAAGTTTCAAAAGTTTCCACTAAATATGAGCAGGTAATGTATGTGTGTGTGTGTGTGTGTAGGGAGAAGAAAAAAATAATGACACAAGATACAAACAGACATTATCAATAATCATGAGAACATTGCTGTGAAATAACTTTCAGGCCAGCAGTTCCTGAGGAGAAGGTATGTAGAGAAAACTAGCCCCTTATGCAGTCATAAGTTTAACAAATCAACATGCCTTGAAGGAATTAAGTAAAGGGTTGCCAGAGTGTGTGTTTGTATTTAACATCTTTTTCAACAATTTTTCAGTCATATAAATGATGGTGTTTACCTGTAGCAGTGAGAACACAATGCCCAACTTTATAGTACTGCCTCACTGGAATATCATGCCGTAGACACGTGGCATGATACCACATCCAGTCACACTATACTGACACCAGGCTGACCAGTCCTAGTACTATCCTCTTAATACTGAGCGCCAAGTGAGGAAGCTACTGATACCATTTTTTATGTCTTTGGTATGACGTGGCCAGGGACTGAACCCACAACCTCCCACTCAAAGCGGGCACTTCACCACTAGGCTACTGAGGCGGTATATTGCTGTCAAATTAGCTTGAACTGCATCAGCGGATTCAGAGGAAAAGATTTTCAAAATTTCATAAAGCCATATACTTGTATAGGGAAAACTAGCCCCATCACTGTTGGTCCTGTATTTTAACAAAACAGAATGATTTGAAAAAACTTGGTAGATGATCAGCCAACACACATTTCTGTGAAACTACTATATATTTCAAAATCAGACTAGCAGTTCCTGAGATTTATTTCCTTTTTATTGCCATAGCAATCAGAATACTTCATGGATGACCTAATTTTCAAAGAATCTGAATGGTAACCATTCAAGAAACATTCCTGTTAAGTGTGGCTAAAATTGGCTTGATGGTGAGGGGAGGAGAATATCTGATTTTCTTTAAAGAAATTGTGGACAGCAACGGATGGACAATGTACATCCAATGACCCTACAAACACACCATGAGCATTTCATGCGCAGGTGAGCTAGAACGATGGGCTTTTTAATTTGTTTTAGCAGATATAAATAAAAACTATCAAAACTTGGAATACTATTACAAGTTTCATTACTCAATTACTATCAGCCCTAACAGTTAATGCTGATTTCCAGATTTTGCTAAATGGAGGGAATTTATCAAGATCACTGAAAATTATTATGCATTCCCCCATCAAAGCTCATTTGCCTTGAAGCTTATAATATAGACTTGTTGATGACTTTCCTAGAATCTAGAAGATTTAGAGAAAATTAATGTAGCTATAATGACTGCATTTACTTCATCAATATTTAACAAGAAAGGGATAGCACAACAGTGTGAAAACATTTATTTCAATTTCAAGGGCAATGCACTGTTAAGATGTAATACATAAAACTCAGGATATTTTGAAAATTTCAAGTAGCAGTGCCATACTTACAGTTAAGAAACTGCATTTTGTACATCAGAAATTTTTTTACATGTTAGCTTTCTTTTTTGGTAAGACATGCAGAGACATCTCTGACCAAAACAATTAAAAACCAATTTCCTGACAGTGTGTTTTACCTTAAAATTATATAGATTCTCCTTTTCTTGTCATGAAACTGTAGAAAATCATATCAGATGTTGGATGACATTTGTGCATTCAAAATATTACTGATCAGTTGTAATAACTACAAAATCATGTGTTATTTAAGAAATATAATACATTTTATGAAATTTAAGTACAAACCTGTCCAAATACTTCACAAAGCAACATTATGATTCAAAAAGCAACAGTAGTTAAAGTTCTAATAACAGCCTCTTCTTTTGAAAAGTTATTTAATAGGGATAATACACGTTTTTTTTTCTATTAACGTCTGCGGAAGCCCTGAGAATTGTTGGTGACCAAGACCCTAGCTATTATACTTTATGACTGAAATAAAATAATTACCAGAAATTAGGCCAGGTCTTTGTGACCTTGAACTTTGGAGCCAATGATCCCAAAATCAATTGGGATATTCCTTTAGCGGTATTTAGTCATTGTCTAAAGTTTGAAAGTTATACCTTTGTACTTGAATTAATACTTACAGTACGGAAAACGTTTTCAGTCTTGACCTTGACCTTTGACCAACTGACATGAAAAACAATAGGAATCCTATTCAAGCAGTGCTTGGTCAATGAATAAAATATGAAAAACTAAGTGAGGTTCCTGTGACCTTGACATTTGACCTACTGACCTCAAATACAATAAGGGTCATCTACTTCATAAGCCTAATCATGCTGCTAAATTTGAATGGTAAAGTGGTTCTCAAGTAATTGGGTGGAAACCGTTTAATTACCAACCCATCAACAGATGGATTGACCACCCAATGTGCATAGGTGTGGGCGCAGAACAGACACCATGTTGAGTAGGATAGCTCTCCAAATACTTTGCATAGTGGAATTAACAAGAGCTGTCTCCATAGGATGACACGTGCCCCCGATGGCACTTTGAATGAATAGTTATGGCCGATGTTAGAGTTTAGGACTTTTGACCTACTGAGCTGGGTCTTGCGCGTGACACATCGTCTTACTGTGTCACACATCCATGCATAGTTATTTTAAAATCCATGCATGAATGACAAAGATATGGACCGGACATGCCCATCAATGCACTATCATGAAAAATGATCTTTAACGTCTAAGTGTCACCTTGACTTTTGAGCTACGGACCTGGGTCTTGCGTGTGACACGTCGTCTTACTGTGGTACACATTCATGCCAAGTTATTTGAAAATCCATCCATCGATGACAAAGATACGGACGGGACATGCCCATCAATGCACTATCCTTTAACATCTAAGTGTGACCTTGACCTTTGAGCTACGAACCTGGGTCTTTCACATGACACGTCATCTTAATGTGTTACACATTTATGCCAAGTTATTTGAAAATCCATCCATCGATGACAAAGATATGGACCGGACATGCCTATCAATGCACTATCCTTTAACGTCCAAGTGTGACCTTGACCTTTGAGCTACGGACCTGGGTCTTACGCACGACATGTCGTCTTACTGTGGTACACATTCATGCCAAGTTATTTGAAAATCAATCCATCGATGACAAAGATATGGACCGGACACGAAAATTGCGGACAGACCGAAAGACTGACAGACTGACAGACGGTTCAAAAACTATATGCCTCCCTTCGGGGGCATAAAAACTTATCAAACATATTTTCCAAAGCGCACTATGTCTCTCAATCTGCGTTGCCATATTAATGAATACAACATACTAACTCAGATGTTGTTAAATCTACACCCAAATTTTCTTTAGCTTGCCTTCTGTCAATGGCTTTGCATTAAAAAAAAACACTCTGGGAATTTAACAACTGTCCCTTGTAAAAGTATTACAAATCAAACAGTTTATCATGAACCAGAACTTTTGGCAGCACAACTTGCTGAAGAAGAGAGAAGTGTGAAAGATTCTGTCAAAGATGATGCTATGTCAGCCAACATTAACTCAGTGTGACAGTCAGACAAACCACAACTCATCTACTGAGAAAACTAACCCTGTACCAATTACGTTAAAGGCCAGAAAATAGTTTTCTTAATAAAATATTTATAAACTGACAATTCTTCTTTGGGGCTATTAATTGTTTCTGATAAGGCAGACTGGGACATAACAATATTACTGAATGAAGACAAAATAATATGTTCATCTGAATTAAGTATTATGTCATTCTGATTTGTTCAGTGGTTTTAAAACAGTGAAACCAACTGTAATAAATTTAGAACCACCATGAACATCAGCAAAGTCAACATGTATTGATCATCTATAGGAGTTAATAGCAGAACTATCAACATGCTAGGTCTGTGCCAGGATGCTTCATATTTTAGCACAGTCATACCTTTCCTTTCATCTGACACTTTTTCATTTGGATGTCATTAGACAAAAAAACCTTCTAAAAAGGTTTATGAAGATAAATTGGTAATTTCTTCAAATCTGAATTGATTATATGACCATCATTACATTTCTTAACCTTTATCCTGCTGCCGGCAAGTGATTTTGCCTTTGCGACCAGTGCAGACCAAGATCAGCCTGGCTGATCATGGTCTGCACTGTTCGCTATTCAGTCAGTACATTTTCAGTAAACACCCCTTCGAATAATAAATGGTACTGCCCAAACTGAATGATGGACCAGTCCATTATAGAAATTTAGCAGGGTAAGGGTTAATTAAGGTTATAAATTAAAATCTCACAGAATTA
This sequence comes from Mercenaria mercenaria, assembly GCF_021730395.1. Taxonomy (NCBI): domain Eukaryota; kingdom Metazoa; phylum Mollusca; class Bivalvia; order Venerida; family Veneridae; genus Mercenaria; species Mercenaria mercenaria. The sequence continues at coordinate 89,753,153 of NC_069361.1, forward strand.
GACAAGGATACTATAACAATAATGTTTGTTAAAATCATATATTAGTATTAAGATAGACTTAATCTTGCACAAGGTTATTTCATATTTCTTCATATAATTCTTGCTGTGGTAGGGAATCACCGTAGATAGTTAATTCAGTTAGGCTGCAATCAGTGTCAGTATCTAGGTAGCAGCGTCTATGTCCCAGATGTCACACTGCATCACACAAAAGACTACTCATGCCAGTGTGCAAAGACTTGGACCTGGAAACATTTGACTTTTTTGCAAAAGGTGAAACTTCCTTTAACAGCACCTCACACAATCTGGACAATATAATTTTAATTAAACATAGACAGTATACTGCTCCTTTGGTGGCTAATGTATATTCTAATATGCTTGTCTCTATTAAAACACTCTTACGCTAGAATGACGTCACGTTAACGTGCTGTGACGTCAAAGTTTTTGTTGCGACCAAGAAATAGCGCTTCTATATTTTATCTACTGTTTTAGATTAAGGGCATATTAGAATTGAAATAATTTATAGCAAAAGAGTGTCTTAACACTATTTATACACTCTAGCGGTAATACGTTGTACAAATAATTTCACTTGGGCTGCGCCCTCGTCAATTATTACGCCCAACAATTATTTCTTAATCCTAGAGAGCTTTAGTCAAAGACTGCACACACAAAAATTACAGTAAATCTTTTTACATCAAAGTGACACCTTGATTTGTAAGGTAGGGGAATTGTCTTGAGTGTGACACTTAACCCTGTTATTGTAGTTGATTGTACAATTATATTTGAATATCCATGTTATAGAGAAACAAGAAAAATAATTTCAAAGTTTGAGCTAGGGGTCTGCATCTTGTTATTCAGACAAGGCTTATATTAGTATTGCACATTATAAAGCATTCTGTTAAATTATTACGGCCAAAACCCTTAAACAAGGCATAGTATATTCATGTCCCGAAAATATGTGAAATTTCATTTCATAGTAATACATTTCTGTAAATTTGGACCAGATGCCTTAAGAACTGTAGGAGGAGTTATCTAGACAAGGCTTATATCAGTATTTCATAACATACCGCATTCTGTACCCATAACTCCTAAGCTGGGCATGGCACATTCATGTCTTTATAATAATAATTATGTGCAAGTTAATTTCAAAGTATTTCATTTTTGTAAGTTTGGGTTAATTCAATTGAAAACTATAGGAAAGATTATCTGGACAAAGGTTTCAGATAGAATGGAAAGGCAGAAAGACAGGAGTACAAGGTGGCAACTGTAAGCCCTCTAACTCCCTTTAATACCACAAACTTTTTTGAGGAGCATTTAAAAGTCACCATTTTCCCTCGACATTTCTTGATTTGATATTTACATATATTTCTTTTTAATCACTGACCAATTAAAGCTCTACTCTAATGCATCTGCAGTAATTGTGCATGTATTTCCCATGCTTGCAGGTAAAAAGTACACAGTCTGCTAGAGTTGAAAAGTACAAAGTCACCAAAGCCTAATATAAAGTCTTATCAAGCTGTCTCCGCTTTTCCCAAATATTTTACCCAATCTAATTTTTTTCGGCTCAAAATATGAATATTCGATTTAATTTTAGATTGTGAACTTTGATGCAGTGAACTTAAATAAGTATTGCCTACTTGAAGTTTGTATTTTAGTTACAGTGCCTACTTACTGACAATTACAGTCAGTCGTCAGTTAAATGGCAGCTCTGGGATTGATTCAAATAACCTAAATACCTTAAATTTTCAAAGGAATATAAAAAATTCAGACACTGATTTTCAAGTACTTCAAGTCAATAAAAATTATTTTACAAACTTGTATTATTTGAAAGCTTGTTTACATAGAAAAAAAGAATTTTACAAATAGCTGAATAACTGATAAACCTGTGATTACAATGACAACTTTCACTCAATTTAAGTAGGTACAAAATCTCTATTTGTTTATGTGCTAATGGAAGTCATCAACGAAAAAAATGTTCAAATATTTGGCTTTGAACAAAATGTCTCAATCAAGGACCAGTGCTATAGTATATCATAGCTAGGATAGTTGCCATTTAAATCTTTACTATGCCTTAATCCTATATCAATCAAAGTACAAGTCAAATGAGTATCTCTTTAATACTTAATGACCTCCTGCTTCCATTGTCACATACCTATGGTATCATTAAATAATTAGTTACACAAAATAAAGTAACAAATAATCAAAACTGTAAGAAGATCCTGTGTCAGCACAGAATACAACTTAACAAAATAATAGCAATAAACAAGTCTAATGAAATGCGCAGCACTCCTAACACCTCCTAGCATTAGCTTATTTAGCTGAATCGTTATAATACAAGAGGGCCAATATGGCCCTAGGTCGCTCATCTGAGAAACATACTATAACAGTGTAAACATGTTTGACCTAGGGATTTCATGGAAACAAATATTCTGGCCAATTTTCATTAGAATTGGACCAAAAATGTGGTCTCTTGAGTTTAAACAAGTACTTTATTTGATATGACCTAGTGACCTAGTTTTTGACACCAGATGACCCATATTCAAATTTGACTTAGATTTCATCAAGGCAATCATTCTGACCAAATTTTATGAAGATCAATTGAAAAATACAGCTTCTATCGCATACACAGGGTTTTTCTTTGAGTTGACCTAGTGACCTACTTTTTGACCATAGATGACCCATATTCTAACTTGACCTAGATTTCATCAAGGCAATCATACTGACAAAATTTCATGAAGATCAATTGAAAAATACAGCCTTCTTTGATTTGACCTAGTGACCTAGTTTTTGACCCCAGATGACCCATCATCTAAGTTGACCTTGATTTCATCAATGCAATCATTCTGACCAAATTTCATGAAGATCAATTGAAAAATACAGCCTCTATCACATACACAAGGTTTTTCTTTGATTTGACCTAGTTTCTGAACCCAGATGACCAATATTCCAACCTGCCCTAGATTTTATCAAGGCAATCATTCTGACCAAAATTCATGAAGATCAATTGAAAAATACAGCCTCTATCGCATACACAAGGTTTTTCTTTGATTTGACCTAGTGACATAGTTTTTGACCCCATATGACCCATTTTTGAACTAGGCCTAGATTTCATCGAGGTTATTACTCTGACAAAAATTCATGAAGATCAATTGAAAAATACAGCCTCTATCGCATACACAAGGTTTTTCTTTGATTTGACCTACTGACCTAGTTTTTGACCCCATATGACCAATTTTTGAACTCGGCCTAGATTTCATCAAGGTTATTATTCTGACCAAAATTCATGAAGATCAATTGAAAAATACAGCCTCTATCGCATACACAAGGTTTTTGACCCCAGGTGACCCATTTTCAAACTCGGCCTAGATTTTATCAAGGTTATCATTCTGACCAAAATTCATGAAGATCAACTGAAAATTACAGCCTCTATCGCATACACAAGGTTTTTCCTTGATTTGACCTAGTGATCTAGTTTTGACCCCAGATGACCCATTTTCGAACTCGGCCTAGATCTCATCAAGGTAAACATTCTGACCAAATTTCATGAAGATCAGTTGAAAAAAAACAGCCTCTATCACATACACAAGCTAAATGTTGACGGACAACAGATGACAGAAGCCAGATGACAGACAGATGACGGACGACGGACATCAGCGATCAGGAAAACTCACCTGAGTAATGCTCAGAGCTAAAAATGGAATGTACTCTATGATCCCAAAATATGTGAGTTACAGGGGTAATTTACGTACCACAAAGCCAGAAACCTAACTAGTAGTCAGAACTTGTCTGTTGGATAGTATAAAGCCATAAGAAGTACTAAAACCTCTCCTCTTGTACTCTTGTGACAAAAACAATACCTGGAACTCTACTTTAAAATCAATTATTCACTAAGAAGAAGAGCTTAAAGTTGATGATTGGAGTTTTTTTACACTTTATGACATTAATGTCCATCACAGACATCACCAGAAGCATTGTATGCAGCTGATTAATTACTTTATCCTGCTGGAGTTTTTACCTTGTGACAGAAACAGAATAGAAATGTGCACATAGAAGTTTACTGGAGGGATTTCAAACATAACTTTCAATGCATGTTCCCTATTAATGTGATTTTTACCAGGTTCAAACATGCTTACTATTTCTATTGTTTATCATTTTTTTTACAAGATGGTCATTGCCTGGAAATGGAACAAGTTCCTCAGCATTTAACTGGAGTAATCTTTAATATACATAATGTACATTCTTCCTATTCCATCCTTTGAAAGTTATGACGTTCAATTTGTAAGAACTGCAAAAGTAAAGGTGCTAAAGTTATGACAACAATTTACAAAGTGATAACTAGCTGCGGTTTTGATGACAGAGAGAATGTTTCTTAGATGACATCACAGTTGTTCTGTCTAGTGAACTAAATGACCAGAAAGCTGATTCTTATGCTAAATACAACAAAACATGTGCACTTTAAAAATAAATGTCAAAAAATTAACTAGAAATGTGTCCATGGGACACAGATGCCCCCACTACATGACAAAGGACACAGATCAACTTTGGGAAAACAGTATGTTGCTATTTAAAAAAAAATGCAAAAATGACTGTAGGTAAAATATTTTCGGAGCTACATGCGACAAAACATTAAAATGATAATTTTTTCCTAGGTCACGGGCCATAACTCCTACAATACTGAATGAATTCGGACGCAAAACCCCAGGTGCACAACTGCACATGCTGACCAACATTCCTGTAAACTTTGGTGACTCTAGGTCAAATACTTTTGGAGCTACGCGCGACACAACATTAGAATGACCAATTTTTAACTAAGTCAGGGGCCATAACTCCTACACGACTGAATGAATTCAGATGCAAACCCCAGATGCACAACTGCACATGCTGACCAACATTCCTGTAAACTTTGGTGACTCTAGGTCAAATACTTTTGGAGCTACGCGCGACACAACATTAAAACTAGAGTTGTCACAGGAGTGACAAATTATACACCCACAATATGGCCTTGTCACAGAACTAAGCCAACGTCAAGGCTGAACTTGCTTGACCTTTGACCTACTGACCTCAAAATCAATAGAGGTCATCTGCTGGTCATGATCAACCTCCTCGGCCCAAGCATTCTCAAGTTAGTGTCTGGAAAAGATTTAAATGACCTTTGACCTTTGGAAAACAAAATAATTATGGGTCATCTGCTGGTCATGACCAACCTCCCTATTAAATTTCGTGATCCTAGTCCCAAGCATTGTGGAGTTGTTGTCCAAAAACCGTTTAAGTGTTCTGGGTCACTGTGACCTTTACCTGTGACCTGCTGAATTCAAAATCATTAGAGGTCATCTGCTGGTCATAACCAACCTCGCTATCAATTTTCATGATCTAGGCCCAAACATTCTCAAGTTATCATCTTGAAACCGTTTAACTGTTTCGTGTTATTGTGACCTTGACCTTTGACCTATTAACCTCAAAGTCGAACATGACCTGTATTTAATCATGTTACACCTGTGTACAAAAACCTAAGATCCTAGACCAAAGCGTTCTCAAGTTATCATCTTGAAACCGTTTAACTGTTCCGAGTCACTGTGACCTTGACCTTTGACCTACAGACCTCAAAGTTGAACCTGACCTGTATTTCAAGATGTTACATCTGTGTACCAAAAATTATGATCCTAGGCCCAAGTGTTCTAAAGTTATCATCCGGAAACCATTTAACTGTTCCGAGTCACTGTGACCTTGACCTTTGACCTACAGACCCCAAAGTCGAACTTGACCTGTATTTCATGATGTTACATCTGTGTACCAAAATATATGATCATAGGCCCAAGCGTTCTCAAGTTATCATCCGGAAACCGTTTAACTGTTCAGGGTCACTGTGACCTTGACCTTTGACTTATTGACCCCAAATTCTAACTTGACCTTTTTTTTTTTGATGTTACACCTGTGTACCAAAAATTATTAAAATCAGTCAAGGCTTTCATGAGTTATCATCCGGAAACCACAAAAAACAACAGACCGACCGACCCCCCCCCCCCACACCCAAACTTCGTTTTGTGGGGGTATAATGACCAATTTTTTACTAAGTCAGGGGCCATAACTCCTACATGACTGAATGAATCGGGATGCAAAACCCCAGGTGCACAACTACCCCCCCCCCCCAAAGTGGGGGCATGAAAAATTAACATCCCCTGGAGCATTACGAGGGCTGTTCCAAAATAACATAGACTTCTGCTTTCAAATGTCGCATACTGTGTAAATAGAAATGTGAAATACAGTGTAACTTCCGAAAACCGGACCTTCTGAAAACCGGAAACCTTTGTAAACCGCACGAAACTCAAGGTCCCGTTTTTTTCTGTTCTTATTTCTATATATTTTTAACCTCTGAAAACCGGACGATTTTTGAAGCACCGTTTATAATTTAACACTAAAATTGACTTCTGAAAACCGAACAGCAAACTATGTGCTGGATTAAAAGTGTCACCTGATAATCCAGAAATGCTGTCAACATGTTCTTTTGTTTATTCATTAGCCGTGTGCGTTTATTTTGACACGCTTTATAATCACAATGATCATTTGATGCAAAAGTAAGGAAGTAATTAGCGATTATTTTCATTTGTATTCAAGTTATGAAAACGTGATGAATTAAACATCTTATGTGTTAAAAACTAATGTTTGAACGAAAGAAAGATAGAAGTTTTAAATGATCGGTTACATTGATTAAACTATGCATTATCAACATTAATTAAAATTTAATGTTGACGAACTCGGGACTCCAAAGATGGTAAAATGTAATTGGAAAATGTTTGCGTAAATGCTATTATTAAAGTTCTGTTGTTTCTTTTTATATTTGTTATTTATGTATTTATTATCCTTAATGTTTGTAAATAATTAATTAATTATCTAATTAATTAATTAATTAATATGAAATTGTAAAATTAAAAAGGATAAAAATCTCCTTCATCATACGTGTAAGAAAACATAACTTGTGCACCACGTCCACTTTGCCTACAAACTTTCAAACTTCTGAATTCCGGAAACTTCCAAAAACCGAACTTTTAGGCTGGTCCGGAGGTCGTTCGGTTTTCGGAAGTTACACTGTATATCGCTGTAATACAAAATATTTCTGTAATTTGGTCATAAATTTTTTGTAACACTTTTGCTGATAGACCAAGCGTGTCAAACGTTTTTATTACCATAGCTGCGCATAACCAGCGCAGTCACTTTTTGATCTGTCGTGATTTGAATTTGATCGCTACTGTTTTGCACTAATAGTAAACCTGTTTGCCAAAAATACGTCAAAGTGGGGCAACATGTCAGGGCGAAATGGACCTAGAGTATGGCGTCATTCCGACGTGAGAGGCAAAAGACAACAACATTTAAACTAAGTAGAGTTTTACTGTTCACAGTGCATGTAATGTGGTCATCAACTCACACAAACAATAAGAAAGTTGCTAAGTTACGGAAAAATTTTGGCGGACAGCAACTGAAATTCATAAACTAATGAAGCAGATTCCACAACAATGTTCAGTCATCTGTGTCTTTATCTTCAAGTGGTACAAACGCTTCTCAAATGGTCCAGAATTGCTTAAAGACAGCGAAGATAGTGGAAGAAACTGGAAAATCTGCCAATGGATGTTAGCGCCAATGTATGACGCTGTAGATAAAGACCAAGTACTCAGGTTGAGTACCGTGTCCAAGATGCGTGGCATAAGTGTTCATACATTTTTAGTATTCTAACCAAACAACTTAAAATAACTTAAGTATTGCTCATGAAAAATTATAAAAGAAATCTGCAAATATGAATCAATGCAAACCTAATGAAAGCAACACAATGAAGGCACAACGTCGAAATATGATCGCCGTGCGCCGGGTCTGGGTAAAGTGACTGTTTTCGAGGAGGGGTAAATCGTGACTGCATGGTCATAATCGCGTCAAATTTGCAGAGCAGTTAATAGAAAGACTGCAAATCATGATGGTATATTTCTTGATTTGCTTCATTAAAGTCTATGTTATTTCTGAAGAGCCCTCGTATTAGGGATAATATATATACATTATACTGTAATTAATTACTTACTGGTTTATTTCATATTATGTATTGCTGCTCTTAGTTTCTTTGTTTACCATAATGCAACCTGAAGCAAACAGTAATGGGGCAATAAAATCCATCTTTCTTAAATAGTGCTTACTGCTACCATTATCTGCATTAATTCTTTACAAAATATTTCTATCCGGATTCAAGACTTGTATTTGAAATTTCATAGCAATCTGAAGACACATTTTTCCAAGGATTATCAAACCCCGACTTATGGGGATGTTATTTGCAAACTTCATATGGCTCTGAGTTATTGGAATTTTTTGTTTTAATGAAAACTATTACAGGATTTATATAAAGAAGTTTCAACAAAACTGTTTGGTGTTAGCCACTTTACAGGTAGATGCTAAAATTTCCTCTTTGACTGTGTGTGATTGGACAAGCTGAAGACTCAGTGATAGACAATTCTTAAAGCGTCTGTTTCATCAAACCATTAATGATGTTTCTCTTGTTGGTCTTCATTCTGCAAAGGTGATGAGTACATGGGTATTTGGTTCTTTAGGTTTACTTTTATATATTCTAACATGAGCATTGTTGTACTTTATATATTGTGCCTTTAGTTACCTACACATATGTATTGGATTCACATGGCACGGTAGCTTTTATTACTTCGGAACATTGTTTGGGATAAAGGATGAGGGTCTGCACATTAACTTTTTTCTGCTCCCCCGTGGTCTTTTCTTGCCACTGACCATTTAAAAGTAGTGCTCCACTGTGCCGCTTAATGTGTTATATAGTATACAGTCGAAACTCGGTATCTCGAATTTCAAGGGACTGTGCTTTTTATTTCGAGATAACCGAAATTCGAGTTATGAGGAGGGATGTGTAAGGACGAAATAAGTACACAATACGAAAAGATTTAATAAAAAAAAAAACTGTTTCCTCGATGCCGGCACTTTACGCATACAGGATTCCGTACAGTTTGTGTTTATCAAAGTTTTCTGTTTTTTGAAGAATAAAAATGATACTAACCTCAAATGTTTTTTAATCAAACTTCCTTTTTTTTTCTCCACGTTTCTCTCCCGGGGGACTGCGTTCGATCTGACATTTTGAACAAATGATGCTTTCCCCCAAGAAGTTAATTTTTATACAGTCTCATCGCGATTACCTCTAATTAATCCTTATTAAAGATTCCAACTGTTCAAACTAATAAATTCATTAGTTTAAATTAAAAGCAATTTTGATAACCTCTCAATAACAAATGACTGCTGATTAAAGAAATCTACTGTTTACATCAAACAATTATCATTATGGCACGTGCAAACAAGTATGACATCATCTCACCTTGATAATCGCTGCACATTTGATATGCCGGCATCACAGCTTTCTGGTTAGGCAATAAACATGGACATGTGTTAGAAACCAACCATATTTACAATGGCATGCGTGAAATTTTATCGCATATTTTTCTCACTTCGACTTACCAAGTGCACAATGCACTTGAAGTTTAATGACGGGACTGAAAATCCCTTTCGACACATCCGGAGTCTTGGTAAGTCAAATTTTGACGTAACCGAAGTTGAATTACATATATAAAGAAGGAAATTTGACGGGACTTGAAAATTTCTTCGACTTAAGCGGAATTTCGAGGTAAGCGAGTTTGAGATACCGAGTTTCGACTGTATTTGCTTGGTCCTTGCTGATGGGTTTTGTTTTGACAGACTGCATTCTGGGAATGTGGCTAGTCCTACTGGATGCTTATCCTTGTGTTTTCATTTTTTATATATATCCAACATACATAATTTGTTCTGTAAATAGAAATTATGTCATGATGTTTCAAAAATTTATGTCATGATGTTTCAAAGAAGCACAACAATAAAGTTCTGGTTTGATTTGATCATTTGTAGTGTGACATTACATCTTTTACCATAAAATAACATGTTTTGAATTGAGAAATACTAGAAGGAAAAAATAGCAAAAATCAAGGTATTTGATTTTGTTTACATAAAATATAATCAATGCACAAATTGCTAATTGTAATTAACAAGTGTAAAAAGTTTCAAAGTTATATTTCTTATAGAATTCAAGAAAAGTGACCTAAATAAAAAGAAATTGGAAGTACAGAAAGGGCCATAGTTCAGACAAAATGCATATTAGACTTATGGCTCATGGCCTATATACTCTCCTTAATAAATGATGACAAACAAGTCTGCAAAGTTTCAAGGCTTAGGTGTTCCTATTGTATTCAAGTAAAGTGGACCTAAACAAAAATGATAACCGAGAAATTCAACTTTTCTATGTACAGAAAGGGCCATAATCCTAACAAAATCCAGGTTCTTGGTCTACTTACTCATCTAATACTGATAAACAAGTGTGCAAAGTTTTAAAGCTGTAGTTCTTAATAGTTTTTGGGCAAAAGTGGACCTAAACAAAATTTTTAACCAAGACAATAAAATTAAAGAGTACAAAAAGGGCCATAATTCAGACAAAATGCTTATCAGAGTTGTGGTTCTTGGCCTTTGCAGTCACTTAATGATGATAAACAAGTGTGCAAAGTTTCAAAGATATAGTTGTTATAGTTTTTGAGAAAAGGTTGACCTAAACAAAAATTTTAACCAATGCAGACACCGATGATCAAGTGACAATAGCTTGTAGATTTTTTTTCTCAAAAATTAGACAAGCCAGAAACACTTTCCAAATGAGAGATATGATTCCTATCATAAGAGTTCAGCACTGAGTACACTGTCGGACAAAAGCCTTTGCATTATCATCATCTAGGAATTTTTCACTTGTACACACAAGTTTCACAAGATCAAAGATATTCAACAACTGAAAACTTGCTACTGGAAAGACTGCAATAATATCTAAATGTTTGTAAGTGGTGCTCATTGTCTTAATGAAAGAAAGTGTTGCTAATTATGAGCTAATGACATATCAGAATTAAGGAACACCATAAATAATAGTGGTTTAGCTATCGAAATATGCAAGACATTTACCTGGTATATTGACTGAAAGATTGACACAAGATAACAGAACTAGGTGTAAATCTTGGGAGCAGGGAGTACAACACACTTAGTTTAAAGAAACTCACAGAGTGAAAATACAAATATTCATTCAGTTCTTTCTCTGTTTTTGTCTGATGATGGGTAGGAGGGAGGGGGTAGTAATTTCCAAATAAACCATAGGTGCACATCTTCAAATGCTGAACAACATTCCTACGAAGTTTCATTACTAATTTCAATTTCAAAACAAACTTTTATGTTTATATTTTTGACTTAGTCATGTCTGGCTGAATCCAGAACAAAATGTCAGGTGCATAAATTCATGCAGAATAATATACTTACATGCTGTAAACAGTCTAGGTCAAATTATCTGAGTGTTCATAACAAACTTTTAGACATTAATGCATATTCTGGACTATGCCAAGGGCCATAACTCTTGTCTGGCCATGTAAAATCCCAAACAAATCAACAGGTGCGCAATTTCACATACTGAATAACCATCTTATAATACAATATGATTACAGGTCACTCACTTTTTCAGATTTGTGCGACACAAAATTTTAAGTCCTTTTTGACTCACTCAAGAGCAATAATTCCCATCTTACTGACTGAAACCCGAAAAAAAATGGCCAAGTACAAATCTCTTTAAGCTGAACAACAATCCTATGATGTTTGTTGACTCTAGGTTAAACACTTGAGATATGCATGGTATAAATTCAAGCAAATCTAAATGCCCCACTCAGGCAAAACTTTTTGGGGTAAAAAAAAAAAGAAACTTTATCATTATAATTCTAATTAACAATATAACACACACATGAACAAAGGCAGAAACATATCCAAACAGATCGTTTATCACTGTACTGTCTTTTACTACATACAACTACAATCAAATTAGTATCTTATTAAGTAGAAATTTCAGTTACGCAAATAGTTTTTTTTTAGTTTGAATAACTGCCAAAGTATTCTGACAAATGGGGTTACAAGTGTAAAAAAAAAATGTGATCATGAAAAAAACAGTTTTCCTTTGAAGTTAACTTGGACTGCTAGAAGATTACTAGTGTTAATTAGAGGATGCTTTTATATCATATAAAGTAACACATACATATAACAGTGTGAACAGGCTTTTAGAGGGCAGCAAATGACTGACTATTCAAAAGCCATGTCACTGAAAAGTTTAATGAGATCCAATTACCTCAACTACAACATAAAACAATGATACATAAGTACTTATATACATGTATGTTTTAATGAAAAATAGTTGGGTGGTAAATGTTTTAAACAATTTTAAATATATAGAAAAACATTTCACTTTTTTAAAGTCGTACGAAAATTGAGAAACAAGTGGGCCAGAAGGGCCTGTTTAACTCACTTTCCAAAGATAACAATACCAAGTTTGATGAAGATCCATCAAGACTTTCATGCGAGGAAGTTGTTTATTTATAAGGGGAGCGGTGGTCTAGTGGTTAAGGTGTCAGCTGCTCAACCGGGTTGTGGATTCGAGCCCCACTAAGGTTACGACCACACCTTCTCATATGACACAAGTACTGGGGACTCAAGAGTGGTTCAAATAAGCTTGAAAATTTCACCACAACTGAGCTAAAACAAACTAGTATAAACTAACATTTTTTCTATTTTTAGCTCTGGGGACCCATAAAAGGACCAAGTGAAATCATTTAAACATATCTGAGAGGTCCCTACCAGGATATGGTAAGATCCTTAAGTGGTTCATGAGAAGGTGTTTGAAAGATTTTTTTCTTATTTACCTCTGGTTGCCCCTAAAAGAGTTCAATCTGCCAAAACATTGACAGAGGTCCATACAAAGATGTTACAACAGACCCAACTAGAGCTATCACTAAAGGTGATGAATGTACCCCCCGCATGCACTGACACAATACACTGCAATTTGACGCACACAAGATTGCATAATTATGTGGAGTGTATGTATATAGACCGTATGTATACAGTATAGTAACAAAAAACAAAGTCCCATAACAATGCAGAATATTTATCTAAAAGAATGTAACATGCACCATGCACAACTACTGTTGGTACTGATCACTTGTGTGAAGTTTCATTAAATTGTGTGCAAGGGTTTGGTAGATTAGGCACACACAAGATTGCATATGCAGACTGTATGTACATAGTATGTTAACAAGAAACAAAGTCCCATAACTCTGCAATTTTTGTTGCTGAAAGAACATAACATGCCCCATGCACAACTACTGTTGTTACTGATCACTTGTGTGAAGTTTCATTAAATTGTGTCAAGGGGATGAGGAGAGATGGTGCGCACAAGATTGTGTCTATTTATACAGTATAGTAACAAAAAAACAAAGTCCCATAACTCTGCAAATTTTTTTTCTGAAAGAACCTAACATGCCCCATGCACAACTACTGTTGTTACTGATCACTTGTGTGAAGTTTCATTAAATTGTGTCAAGGGGATGAGGAGAGATGGTGCGCACAAGATTGTGTCTATTTATACAGTATAGTAACAAAAAAAAAAACAAAGTCCCATAACTCTGCAAATTTTTTTTCTTAAAGAACCTAACATGCCCCATGCACAACTACTGTTGGTACTGATCACTTGTGTGAAGTTTCATTAAATTGTGTCAAGGGGATGAGGAGAGATGGTGCGCACAAGATTGTGTCTATGTATATAGTATAGTAACAAAAAAAACAAAGTCCCATAACTCTGCAATTTTTTTTTCTAAAAGAACCTAACATGCCCCATGCACAACTACTGTTGGTACTGATCACTTGTGTGAAGTTTCATTAAATTCTGTCAAGGGGATAAGGAGAGATGGTGCGCACAAAATTGCGTCTACGGACAGACAGACAGACGGACAGACGGACAGACAGACAGACAGACAACCTGAAACCAGTATACCCCCCCTTACAACTTTGTTGTCGGGGGGTACAATAAAGTGAAGATCGTTCAATTCATTGATGAGAATAATTGTTTAAAGTTTATTCATTAGTTTTATCTATTAGCTGTGATGCTCCTTAAGTGTTAAAGTCATTTGAACAACTTGAAAGAGGTCTGTACAAGCATGCACTGCAGATCAAGACTACTAAATTCATGGGGCGATGTTGTAAAAAGGTTTCTTTCTATTTTTGTCGAGCCCGCTTGCGGATGCGAAGACATAGTTGTCCAAATGGCTTTTTGGTGTATGTGCGTGCGTCCGTGCGTCTGTGCGTCCGTCCGGATTGGTTTGTCCGGACCATAACTTTGACATGCATGGAGCAATCTTGTTTATATTTGGCGTGAATGTTAACCTCAGTGAGACGGAGTGTCATGCGCAAACCCCAGGTTCCTATCTCAAAGGTCAAGGTCACCCTTACAGGTCAAAGGTCAAATTCAAAAATGACTTTGTCCGGAGCATTTCTTCTTCATGCATGGAAGGATTTTGAAGTTACTTGGCACAATTGTTCACCATCATGAGACGGAGTGTCATGCGCAAGAACCAGGTCCCTAGGTCTAAGGTCAAGGTCACACTTAGAGGTCAAAGGATACAAGAATGACAACTTTGTCTGGAGCATTTCTTCTTCATGCATGGAGGGATTTTGATGTTGCTTGGCACAAATGTTCACCACCATGAGACGTAGTGTCATGTGCAAGAACCAGGTCCCTAGGTCTAAGGTCAAGGTCACACTTAGAGGTCAAAAGTTAGATACAAGAATGACTTTGTCTGGAGCATTTCTTTTTGATGTATAGAGGGATTTTGATGTAACTTGGCACAATTGTTCATCATCATGAGACGGAGTGTCATGCGCAAGATCCTAGAATTACTTCCCTTTGTTGTTACTATAAATAGCTTATATTCGTAACTTTTTTATTACTGGTCATAGGGAAAAATCAAGACCACTTTTCTGTAGTACAACATGCATGTTACATCCAGTTTTCAGGAACTGATATTGTAACTTTTTGCAATCTCTTTTTTATTTGGCATAAAAGTTTGCCTCAGTGAGACAGGGAGTGTCATGTGCAACTCCCAGTCCTGACAGCGGGCGGGCTCGACATGTTGCCCGTGGGCATCTAGTTAGCTCTTGTTGCCAAAATACAGGACCAAGCAAAAATGAGAGAGATCTATACAAGGATGCTATAGACTAAGTAAGGTGAAACTGATATATAAAGTGCTTCATCAGTAGTCATCTGAATATCTTTTTTCCTTTTTTCAGCTCTGGTAGCTCCAAAAATGGGTTAAGCCGAACAATTTAAACAAAATGCCAGCAAGATCAAGACCAAGTTTGGTGTTACCCTGACTAGTAGTTTGATGCATGAGGTTGGACTTATATATGGTGCAGGACAGGACTACAAATTTTGGTTTCACATCTCATTTACATCGAAAAAAAAAAACATGAGGTATGGAATCAAAATTTGTATACCTGCTGAAATCACAGAGTTACAGCAAAACCAAGTGTTAAGACCCTATTAGTCGCCTTGATGTTGGGCTAATGACACCAGATTCACCTATAATGACACCAGATTACCCACCTATACTTACAGCTAACTGAGTTGTAGAACCTGTCCACTGAATAATCATCACACTAAAGAAATGTACACAGTATCGATCCCTTCCTACAATCATTTATTGATATAACAGCTTACATACAAAAACTAAATCAGGACACCAACAAAATGGTACTTGTAATAAATCTGTTTGACTAATAGTCAAGCTAAAAACTATATAGTGTGTCTATGGTATATTTATACCCACATACCTTATATGCTACTTGATGACAATGCAAGAATAAGTAAACACTAGAGAGGATGATATATAAAGAGAAAAAAAGAGCAAGAAAATGAGTTAAACACTATCATGGGGTAGCAGTGCGGGTGGAGGTGAGTATGGTGGGAGTAAACACATGAAGAAATACTTTCCAGTATGGTTTCATGACTCTCAGTCAACTACTTTTTGAGACACATGAAGTATGCTCTTTTTGACTAAGTAAGTAGGGTGGGGAGGGACCATTACACTGCTTTTTCCGACAGAAATCCCAAACAAAACTTGACATGCTGAATAATATTCATTCAGCGCTCTTGACAAAGGGGTAGGGGTTCACAATTAAAGAGTAGGGGTGCACAATTTAAGTACTTTCAGTTTTAGTACTACATTACTACAGCTTGAACTAGAACTGTCACAGGAGTGATGAATACCCCCACAATACGGTCTTGTCACAGAAGAATGGCAACCATAAGAAAGACATGGCCACAAGAAGGTGCAATTTAAATCGAACTTGACCTGTATTTTATGATGTTACACTGTGTACCAAAATTTATCTAAATCTGTCAAGCCTTTTGTGAGTTACTGTCCGGCAACCATGAGTTTGGCAAATTTTAAGTTGGAAAGGGGCCATAACTACATAAAAAAATTGATAGTCTGTAGCCAAAGTTGAACTTTACCTGTATTTTATGATATTAAACCTGTGTACCAAAAACATTTAAATCTGTCAAGAACTTTCACTGGAGTGTTTAATGACTCCAATGGTAGATGAATATTGTACAATAGCTTGAGTCTGTGTTAAAAAATATCAAATAATAAGAGAGGTACAGATAAAGTGTATCAAAACACTATATAAGTATAATTCTAAGCAAAAAAGGGGCATAATTCAGGAAATATTGGTGGAAGAGTTATGCACCTTGTGTCATATGATGTGGGTGATGATGTGGAACAACTACTTCATGCTTGAATCAAATGCATTTCGTAATAACTGAGATATAGTGAAAATGCATCAAAATTGTATTTTATGATGTTACACCTGTGTACCAAAAACATTTAAATCTGTCAAGAACTTTCACTGGAGTGTTTAATGACTCCAATGGTAGATGAATATTGTACAATAGCTTGAGTCTGTGTTAAAAAATATCAAATAATAAGAGAGGTACAGATAAAGTGTATCAAAAAACTATAAGTATAATTCCAACCAAAAAGGGGGCATAATTCAGGAAATATTGGTGCAAGAGTTATGCACCTTGTGTCATATGATGTGGGTGATGATGTGGAACAACTACTTCAAGTTTGAAACAAATGCATTTCATAATAACTGAGATTTAGTGAAAATGTATCAAAATTAACCTTAAATTCTAAGTAAATGTGGGCATAATTCATGAAAAATTGGTGTCAGAGTTATGCATCTTGTGTCACATGATGTTGGTGATACAGTGGAACATCTATTTTAAGTTTGAATCAAATCCATTTAGTAATAACTGAGATAGAGTGAAAGTGTATCAAAGTTTAACCTGAAATTCTAAGTAAAAAGGTGGGCATAATTTATGAAATATTAGTGCAAGAGTTATGGCCCTTGTGTCATATCATATGGGTGATGATGTTGAACAACTATTTTAAGTTTGAATCAAATCCATCCTTCCAGGCACATAGAAGTTATGAAGCAAAAACCAAATATCTAACCTTTTAATTATATTCATTAATTTTCCACCTTTCTTAACTAATCAGTTTAAATGTGACTTTATTAGGTGCTGTTTCACACAAACTTTGTGCCATTTCTTATGACTATGGTTATCAAACTGCTTCTAATTTTCTTAAAAGATTATGTTTAATGATTTTAACAATTATCACAATGTTCCGGAATTTTTGAACACCAAGCAATGTGTAGATCTCAGCTGTATTTCAAATCAAGTCTAACAATGAGACAGTGCAGTTTAATTGCAGATCTCAACACTATTAAATGGGTATTCTCTTCTATCTATATCAAGCATATTCTGTTGCTGCTTCCATTTCATCTATAGTTGCAAACATGTGTACTTGCAAAATTACAAAAATGGAATTAAATTTTAATTTACTTACAAGAATACAGAGATGGCTGGTATCTGTTGCAAAGAAATGCAGGAAACCTATACTAAAGATGTGGTAAGAAATATAAGAAATTAATGAATCACATCTGGAGCAAGTGTTGACAGGAGACCACATTAGGACATTCTTTAACATAGAGCACGGGCCAAAATAGGATGAGTTTCATACCTAATTAAACTATAGGGTTTGAGACTTAGGTTTGATAGAGTATTTTTAAAACTGGACCCGGACATCAGTATTGTATAATTCTTATTACATGATCATTTATCTGATCATTTGTATTTAATCATAAAAGCAAAATAGCTTGAGGAAAACTTACATATATTGTTTTGAACAGACCTGTGCTTCACACTATTGTCTTGTGTCTTTTTATTTATTTTTGTTTAATATCCACTCAGACCATACACACATTTATAATACAGTACAACTGTAAATTTCAAAATCAATGAAAAATTATCAAAATGAAAAACATTCTACTAACAAAATACTAAGGCCAAAAAAAATTGATGTTAACTATACAAATTTATAGGGCTGTCTATCATGATGAAAAACATAATAGGTGCCTAATACTTCCAATATGACATCACTTTTGTGGTAGTTCTTATTATTTATTCATGTGTTTAAAACAATTGAGAAATTAGAATGGATACAGTAAGTTTTTATATCCTATCCCATTATATCTCATAATATCAATGATATGAACATTTGGAGCCATTTCTGCTACAGCCAAAGGATATTCCTTTCCTGAAGGTCTGTACACATATATAATTGATAGATCTTCTCCTTGTGGGACTCAGTATAAAGGAAAACAGTCAAGCTTATAGATGAACAATTGACTAGATATGGAAACAAGAGCTCCGCCAAGCAGGGCAATATACCCCCAAAGGGTTATATCAGAGGAGGAGGGAGCAGGGTGTGTGTGGGCGGTAGTGGTAACAGGATACAAAAGGGCAAGAAACTACATGATGGGCAGATTTCACCCTGCTGTGACCTTGACCTTTGACTTGCCACCCCCATTCATGCACTCTGCACATCGTCTCATTACCACCTACCTACATCCCAAGTTTGAAGTCAATACCTTGAATGGTGAATAAGTTATGCTCTGGACACGAAATAAAACAGACAAATTTTATTTTTGAGCTCAATTTGTGACCTTGACCTTTGCCCTACAGACCCAGTTCATGTGCTCTGCACATCGTCTCATCACAACCTACCTACAAGCCAAGTTTGAAGTCAATACCTTGCATGGTTATTTAGGTATGCTCCGGACACGAAATATGATGGTCAAGTTTGATATTTAAGCTCAATTTGTGACCTTGAGCCGGTTCAAGCTCACTGCCATCCTATATGACAAGTTTTATATAAAGTTATGCTCATGACACAAATCATGATGGACAGACGACAGACAGATGCACGTACAATCACATAATACGTACCTTCACGGTTAGAGTTCAAAACTGTCAGAATGATAGAGGTAATGGTTCATGGCTGTCGGTTAGATAAAAAAGATTCATAGCTATCTTTTACTAAGTATAGTACAAAACAGTCAGCTAGATTAAGAAAGTGTGCACACTTTTCCTCAAAAGTAAGTGTGCACATATATTAGCATTGTAAGAAAATGGTGCACACACTTTCTATACATTTGTATTAGATGTAGCATAACTTTCTTCAATGTAACTGTACATGATAAAAACTAGGGTGTGGCTACTAACTCTATCAGTGCTTACAGTAGACAAAATTTGTATAGACAATCAAATGCAGTAAAAGCTTTTTCTAGACTATGGGTTAAGGTCTACTTTATACACAGATACTAGAAGAGCAATCCTAGTAAGGGCAAACATTTATCTCTGGGTCCACACATCAATAGAACCCATTAAACAACTATGGCCAAGAAATATCAATTGTGCAAAATACAGAAGCCAGTAAATAATTTAGAATAAATGACCAAACTGCTTGTATAACTGAAAGTAATTCATAACAAATGTAAGATTAAATCAGACATTGTCACAAATGTTCAGACTGAAATTTCCTTATGAAGTCAGTATGCCATGTATCATTAGTAAGTCTAGAAAAGACAAAGTAGTTTATACTTTCCAAGACAAAGTCGATCAATTTCATTTATGAAAACCTTAAAGAAACTCAGTCATTTCACAGTTTTCAAAAACACAGTTTTCCTTTAATGAATAAGTACTATATAATATTTTGATTTCAATCTTTATGAGCAGATTACTGTAAAAGCACATATTTTCGCTGGGTAAAAATTTCACGAATTTGAAATTTTGAGTATGTTTGCAAGATTTAATATTCGCGAAATTGTAAAAATAGCATCCTACTTGAACTAGAACTGTCACAGGAGTGACTTATACCCCCACCATATGGTCTTGTCACAGAAGAATGGCAACCATCAACCATAAGAAATTTTAAAAATACTTAGAATAATATAAAACATAAAAAACAACTTAATACTTAAAACAAAATTTTACTCGTCTTTGAAGTACTTCATCCTGGGCTTCCTCGGCACATATAAGTAATACTAGTATATGTGCCCAGGATGAGGTAAATATAAAAATCTCTAATATAAGAGATATGTTATGCCCCAAAATTTGTGCAAATTCCTTATAATTCTTTTTATATCCATACATGTGTTGCATATATGCACTGATTTTTTTTTCTTTTGCGATCGCCTGTATAAACTGTATAATATTATTAAGTTGTATCTTTGAATTTTTCCCCCAAACTTTGGGGACTAAAGTGAAGAAACCGGGGAAGTTGTTATGCCCCAAAATTTGTGCAAATTCCATATAATTCTTTTTATCCATAAAAGTAAGAATTTGCATCTTACAAAAAAATATATTTTTGTCTCATATGACTCTTATTTGTTAAGATACTTAGATACTTAACATATTTTGTAAATATCTGTTTTCTTAGTAATTTTGCATTCTTTTGTAAGACAATTTTTCCCCCCAAACTTTACCATGTTTATTTATTAAGATCACATACTTAGGAAAAAGTTATAGGTGCTAAAACATATTTGCCACTTTAAAAGAAAAACCATTTTTTCATATTATGTCACAAATTACTTGATTATACCAACATGTCTGAGAACTTTGCTGTTGGCTTCTACAGTGTTTGTTAAACAATCACTTTTGATGTGAACCTAAGCTAAGCACTTAGCTTGAGGTGATAACTGATTAAATTCTAATTACTTTTAGTCAGTTTTGAAAGAAAAACTGTGATTGTTTCATTTCCAGCAGTGTGTTCTCTGTTTACTCAATTTTGTCACCTGGAAATCAAGTTGCTAATAAAAACCGAGAGCCAGTTGTAGAAGTCACAGATGACTTCTAACTAATAAAGTAATAACGTCAATTTTTAAAACTGTGTTCTTGGATATTTTCCAGGTATGTGACATTTTCTTATTTTATATTGAATTTTCTCATATTTTTTCTGTAATTGTAACAAGTATAGAATTGTTGTTTTCAATTTTATTACTTCAGTCATTTATTCATTGTTTCAGTATATAAGAATTAAACCTTTAATAAAGGTTTCCAAAATATTTCTGTATTATCATCAAACTTTGTACATAATAATTTAAAACAATTATTGCCGAATGAATATGATATTTGATGTATCCTTATTTTTGTTAAAGTAAATCAACATTTGGTATTAATTTCTAAGTAGCTGAAATCTTTATAGCTGATTGTTGTTAAATTTGGCACTATGTTGCATTTTCGTGCTCTGACAAAGTTTCATTGATATAAGTAGAAAAAGTAATATTGCAAAGTTTTCATTGTATATAATATATTGTGTAAATATGTTCTATTCATGAAAATATACATAAAAAAAAAAGAAAAAAAAAGGACTTTCGAAAAGAAATGTCACTAACTGATACCTATAAATTATTCTCTAAATAATATGTACCATGCATAGGATGTATTTTAATACTTTGGCGCTGACTCTCATAAAAACGAGTTGTTGAAATAATCATCTTAATTCTTTGAGCATTTCCCCAAATGATTCTGTTTGTTAATTTCTGTTAAATTCCCTAAACAAATTTAATTGTATGAATTCTTTCATATTGATATTATGTAATGTATGTTTTACACAGATGACTTCTAACTAATAAAGTAATAACATCAATTTTTAAAACTGTGTTTTTGGATATTTTCCAGCTACATCTCTCCTCTTAAAGACGACAAACCCTCGTTGTCTTAGCGAAGTGTTTACCATCGCCAACGTTCACGCCTGCGAACCGCATATCAACTGGTGGGGTACAAAAGTGGTTTCGATCTCATGTCAGCTCCTTTAAACCAAAACTACAACCTTCGTGGAAAATCTAAAAAGCCAGTGAAAGGACAAGATGCAGAACTATCATCAAGTCTTGATTCTTCCCTTGGGCTTAGTGACGTGAGTGTTACGTAACACCTTCAATAGTGATATATCGTTTGGAGAAGAGGACACCCTTAATAACCAATCTCGACAAGATATTCACGATACAGTTCTGGTGGCAGAGCAAACACCATCTGAAGAGGACGAGATGTTTCTAAATATCCAGCTTCAACATATTGAAGGCAAGCCAGGTGAATATGCTGAAGATTGGCTTGAGTCATACGACAATTACTGCACAGCAATGAAAATTGACAATGGACGTAAGTGGAGTACTTTTGCTTTTATGCTTAAGGGTCATGCATACAGCTGGTATAAAGCCTTGCCAACTGACGTTAAAAACAATCCAGATGAAATGATGACACAATTTAAGAACAGATTCAATGGGTCTGATGGACTCCCACCTGATACTGCAATCTACAGCATTAAACAATATGAACATGAACCAGTGTGTGATTACATTACGCGCATTACTGATGCTTCATGGCGTTCTAAATTACAATCAGAAACCATTGCTCATTTAGCTTCTGAGGGACTAGTTCCAGAAATCCAGAAGATGGTAATGCCACAATCTCTTAAAACATTAGAAGATGTCAGGAAAGCTGCTTTGGCTGCCGAGAGATGTGTTTTAAGTGAAAAACGTGAAATTAAGTCAGTGGCTTCTGCTGAAACGAATATTGATCAAATAACTGATAAAGTGTGTGAACAAGTGATTGCAGTACTTTCCTCAAAATTCAATGACACGTCAATCAGTCAGCCACTGCATCAGTTGTGGAGCAGACACCGTCATCAAAACCAAATGCTTAATGAACATTTGTCGCTGCAATCTAACTACAACATGCAACCTCCGCTGTACCAGCAACAGTACTGTCAGCCACAAATGCAGATGCCACAGCAGCAGATCTACCCACAACAGAGCAGACCACAGCAGAACAAACAAGACAGACAGAAACCATGTAGAAACTGTGGAGGTAGGGCTTGTCATATTTTTTCTAAATGTCCAGCTTGCAATGTTCAATGTAGTTATTGTGAAAAATATAAACATTTCACTGAAACTTGTGATAAAAAGAAACGTGATGAGGCAAACAACCCAATAGGGACTCGCGCCTGTCTATATGCATAAGTCGCATGTAGATGGGCACAGTCATAGCAATGTCTTACATCAATCAAAAAGTGCTAAGTTAAAGTCTGTGCAGAATCTCAATAAAAATGCCCCTAAGAATGCAGGCTTTAATTCATTAGGTTCTGAAGGCATTAATGTAGCTAAAACCAATTCACCTGAAGTCTGTATAGCAACTTTTTTGAGTAGGAATACTATAATGATTGAATTTTATAGCGGGCCTTGTCAGGCACTTGTTGACTCTGGGGCAGACGTTAGTTGTATTAAAAGATCTGTCCTCGACAAATATGCTCCTGGGGCCGACATTGAACCAACTTCTCTCTCTCCTATTACTGGAGTAGGTGGTGAAAAACATCCTGTTCTTGGGCAAGTTAAGCTTACTTTTGATATTTCAGTGTTGAGAATTGATCAAACATTTATTGTTTTAGAACAGTTGCATCACTCAGTTATTTTAGGTGTAGACTTTATGGTTACCAATCATGTCAACCTAAATTTTCATCATATAATGTTAACTGCGGGTGAAGGCACTGTGTCTGTCAATCTTGTCTGTGACAGGAAGTTTGGCTATGCCCGCAGTCGTAAGACTGAAAGTATATCAGCTAAATCTGAGGTTGTTATTCCTGTTAGGATATCAGGCTGTAGTAAAGATGACATTGTGCTCATAGAACTTTCTGAACCTTTACCAAGTATTAATCTTGTTGGTGCTAAATGTTTAGTGCAAATCAAAGATAGGAAAACTTTAATGAGGATCATAAATCCAACAAAAGAAGAAATCACTTTACCGAAGAAAAGAATTATAGGCTACATAAACTTAGTTAACAATCAGAATGTTTTTGAACTTGGTGAAGATGAAACTAAGGAAACTAATAATAATGCAAATGTTTTCTGTGCTGACACAACTAAAAATAATGATAAAAAGGACATTAATTTCGAAATAAAAAATGATAATCTGTCTGACGCACAAAAGCAAAGGCTTCAAAACTTTTTAGATAAAAACAAAGATGTATTTTTAACCTCAGTGTCTGATATTGGCAAAACAGACATATTTACTCATAAAATAGAGACAATTCCTGGTGCAAAGCCAGTGTATTCAAACTTTTACCGACAGGACCCTGTCAAAAAGGCTGCTATTGAACAAATGACAAATGAGTATAGTAATGCTGGTTTATGTATAAGATCAACTTCTGTTTGGCACTCTGTACTAGTTAAAAAACATGATGGGTCATGGCGTTTTGCGCAAATTGAACCTGATCACGATTCCTATTTCGCACCCTTTGCCTCGAAATGAAGATGTCTTTGATGCACTTGGAGAATCTCAGGCTAAGATCTTCTCTACATTAGATTTGAACTTGGCATATTTCCAAATAGCTTTAGATCCTGAAACTAGGCATAAGGCTTGCTTCATCACAAATGAAGGGGTCTGGGAATGGACCAGGATGCCTTTCGGTCTTCGTAACCATAACGCCCAAATGAGTTTTCAGATGCTAATGTCAATCATTTTAAAGGGTTTGAACTGGAAATTTGTGCTTTGTTACATCAAGGACTGTCTAGTTTTTAGTCCTGATTTCGAAACACATTTACATCATCTAGAGCAAGTTTTCAACAAATTAAGAGATGCAAAGCTCACCCTTAAGCCATCTAAATGTACTTTTGGTGTCAATAAGGTTGTCTTTCTTGGGCATGTTCTTAGTGAAAAGGGTGCTGAAGTTGATGAATCAAATAAGAAAGAAGTAAAGAAAACCTTTTCAAAATCTGACTGGACTGATGAATGTCAAACTGCATTTGAAACATGCATTGGTTACAACACCTATACTTCGGTTTCCGGACACGAACAAGCCGTTTATTCTTTCAACGGATGCGAGTGGCTCTGCATTAGGATTTGTTCTTGGCCAAAAGGATGATAGTGGTCCTGAATATGTAGTTTCTTACGGTGGCCCTGCTTTAAGGCCTGATGAAAAGAAATGGTCGATCACAGAATTAGAATGTCTTGCCGTTGTAGATGGTATTTCAAATTTCAAGCATTATTTGTTTTCTCGTCTCTTTGATTTATATACTGATCATTCCGCATTGACTAGTTTGAAAAACAAAAAGGAACCTAGTGGTAGGTTAGCTCGGTGGTGCATTAAATTGCAGGCATATGATTTCAATTTGAATGCAGATACCTAAATATCACGTATTGATTACTCTCGTTTATCTAGAACTGAATCAAATGATATTCCAAAATCCGAATCATGTAGTTTGGTATCTTCAGTTAGTTGTGACTCTTTGCCTGCTCATTCTCTTTGTGTGACTGAATGTGACAGTAAACCTTCTCATGTCGCCTCAGATATAAAGAACCAGTTAGAAACAGAACAAATGTCCAGTTTTGAACAACCATTTAACACTTGTGATTCTGAAAATGTATTTGAAAGTGCCAGTGCTTGTTTGAAAACCATGCCAGAATATGTTGAAACTATTTTTGAGTATGAAAACCCTTCTGTTTGTTCTGTGTCTACTATAGATGACAGAGACATTGAAAAGTTGCAAATAGAAGATAAATTTTGTATGGAACTTAAACTTATCCTGCTGATGAGAAAAAGGCTCGCAATCTCACATTCTATTCAAATGAATTTGTTATGAAAGATAATGTTCTTTATCATTGGTTCACACCAAGAGTCAAAACTCCAAAAGATATTAAATTAATAGACCCAGATAAGGTTCTCTTGCAACTAGTGGTGCCTGCTACCTTAAGAAAAGATGTCTGGCGTAGTTATCATGACTGCCTAGCTGGGGGTGGTCATTCAGGTCTCAAGCGCACTCATGGCGCATTAAAACTCAAATACTATTGGCCAAAAATGTACCAGGATATTTGTGAATACATAAAAACATGTGTCAACTGTCAAACTACCAAAGTTGATAGGAAACGATACCCTGTTCCTCTGACTAATTTGCCTGTTGTTGAAACATTTGAACGTGTTCATACTGATATTCTTGGTCCCTTGCCGAAAAACAAAGATGGGTTTCAGTATGTGTTACTCTTGGTGGATAGCTTTAGCAAATGGACTGAAGGTTTCCGTCTTAGGACACAGGAGGCGACTGAAATTGATGATGTTCTGTTTAAGGAATTTGTTTGCCGTTATGGGGCACCGCAGATACTTGTATCTGATCGAGGTAGGAACTTCATGTTGAAGTTAATCAGTGCCTTGTGTGAACTGTTTAGCATTACTCGTCATCATACAAGAAGTTATCATCCACAAACAAATTCTACTGTTGAAAGAACAAATGGTACTCATACAAATCCTTAGGTTTTACATTGATAAAGATCAGAGAAACTTGGTTGACCTACTTCCCTGTGCCCTCATGGCACTGCGATCCAAGCCATATACTGAGAGTACTGGGTTCATTCCATACCAAATGTTGTTTGGCAAAGAAATGGAGTTGCCAACAGACACTTCATTGGTTCCTATATCTCACTGCAACTCTGCCCGACAACATTTAACCCAAGTCATTGATAGGCTAAAGGTTGTTAATGAAGAGGCAAAGCAAGCAAAATCAAAGGCTGGACATGACCGTAAGGTTAAGGCTCCAAACTTTATTGTTGGAAATAATGTTCTTTTAAGGCAAGAGAAAACTGAAGTAGGATCATCATCAAAACTTTCAAATAAATGGATAGGACCTTATGAATAGTAGATATAGGGACTTCCTTCACATTTAAAATCAAGAACCTCACGCAAAACAAAGTTCATAAATCTCTTGTGAATGCTTCCAGACTTAAGTTGTACAAAGAGAAACAAGTGGACAATGATACTTATGAATCTGAGTCTGATATTGAAACTGAGGCTGCAGGTAACACTGAAAACCCCACTCAAACTAATGATACTGCAGAAACACAAAATGCTTTGCATGACTAAACTACAGATGCTAACAATGTACCGTCAGGTCAAAATGATAACTTTGACAACGACAGTGTACAGTCATAGATTTTTTAGATAGATTTATTTCGATAATTGAGCAAAACATAACATAGTTACAATACATGCATATAATAAAATTTATAATCAAATATAAAAGTTGTCATATGAAGTAATGTGTTATGAACTATGTCAGTCACATCAATATCAAGGATGACACAAGAAAGAGAAAAAAAATCTCTTATTTCCATTGTGGTCCTTGGTACCAATGGTCTGACATAGAGAGGCATGAAACATTAACATGAATATATATGAAAAAAATTACCGAGTTCATTATTATAAAATAACGTATATGTTATGCATATGTAATTATAATAGCTCAATTTATGATTCTTAATTAAATGAAAGACATATGAATAAATAGACACCAATATCACATCAATATCACAGTACATTGTAAAAATATAATTTCTTAAAAAAAATGCATTACAACCAGGGATTAGATAACAGAAAGACCACATAAGTTCAGCAATGAAGCTTATCGTTAAGAAAGTGGTCCTTTACCACCCTTTTAAAACTAGATATGTTGGGCAATTGTCTTACGTGGGGAGGCAACATGTTCCATAACTTGCAGCCCAAGTAGGAAAAAGACTTTAGGCCAAAACCTTTAACTTTCGGTGGCACAAATGACCCATTTTGGCTAGATCTAGTTTGGTATGTGTGAACAGAATCCTGTTTAACGATATGATGACTCATGTAATCAGGGGATTGACCATTTTTTATTTTAAAAACATGACAAAGAGTAATTTGTTCAACTCTTCTGGAAACGGGTAACCAGTCTAGGGAAATAAAGTGATGTTGTTCAATATGACATCTATGTTCCAAGTTCAATACAAATCGGATCAATTTATTTTGTGTAACTTGTAGTTTGTCCTTCCAAAATTTTGTTAAACCAGGATACCAAAATGAACAAGCATAGTCAAAATGGCATTGAATAAGGGATAAAACCAAAAGTCTTTTAGTATGTTCATTAAGATAGGCCTTCTTTCTATAAAGAAATTTTAACCTGGCATTAGCTTTCTTAATAATGGAACTAGCCATAGATTCACCAGTTAAACTCTGATCTAAGGTTGCACCCAAGTATTTGACAGCTGAGGTAGGATTAATAATTTGACCAATACACTTTATATTAAGGTCCCTATTAGTCCTAAGTTTAGGCTTGGAACCAAATATAATAGATTCAGTTTTACCCAGATGTAGAGACAATTTATTATCAATTTACCATTGACTAACCATTTCAAGATCTTTAGCTAGATCATTTTCAATAGATGACTTAGTTTTACCAGAGACCATTATAGCAGAATCATCAGCATAGAGTAACAGTTTATTTTTAACCACTGCAGACATATCATTCACATAAATTAAAAACAAAAGAGGTCCTAGTATTGACCCTTGCGGAACACCACAAGTAATTTTACAAGGCTTAGAAAAGGTTCCAGAGACATCTACAAGTTGTTGTCTGTCAGATAAATATGATCTGAACCAACGTAATATACATCTGGGCCAAGACCAAGGCCTTCAAGTTTCATAAGAAGGATAGAATGATCCACAGTGTCAAATGCCTTCTGGAGATCAAGTAAAATCATGCCTATGAGATGACCTTTATCCATTTCAAACTTGTCACATCAACCTATGAAACAAACAGCTGTCAAGCAGCAGTCTGATCAACCACCTGTAGTTGATCCAAATGACATTTTGGCTATTGTTCATGCTAAAACCTCAAATGGCCAGTGGTACAAAGTTAAACTTTAAAATGGCAAGCAAAAAGCCAAAGTATTTCACAAGTCAGTCAGACCAGAACTAAGGTAGTTGTGTTTGTAAGCTTTCTTACAGAAGAATCCAATATTGTGCACACATTTCTATCTTTTCTATCCTTCATCATATAGAATTCCTGTAGTAAATCCTACAACTGTCTTCTATGTTGTCTTTATAGTGCTATATCTCTTGTAATTTGGTTTGCTACAGGTATTTTATCATTGTTTTCCAACTTTCAGGGTTCTACGGGTCAAGATGGCTGTTGACATTGCTGGTTTTGGTGTTGGCGTTAGGCTGTAGTGAAGAATCCTTGGTTGTTCAAAGGCTTAACTATGGTGTGGTGTTTACAGAAACAACTGACCTTGTCATTGCATGTGATAACTGGCTGCATACCTTTGAAATATTGCTCCCCCAAAACCTAGATATGCCTTCTCTACCCCCTTGCAGAAGTAACAACCAGTCTTGCGTTATTGTAACTCCTGTTCTGGCCCAGCTCAACAGTATACGTACTGAAACTGCTTTACGATTAAATGACACTTTGAATACCATGTTGGAATTGATCCCGGAAACCAGAATTCATAAATCCAGAAGTAAACGAACATTACTACCTTTCATTGGTGATCTCACTAAAGGACTATTTGGAACAGCCACAATGGAAGATGTGAATATTTTTCTTGCTAAACACATGAACAAACTTGCCAAGATGAACATTGGTCTCTCAAAAGCTTTTGCTCAGCATGAGGATCATATAAGTTCTTTTATTTCCTCTGCGGATGAGAGAATGGACAATCTTTTAGCTGAAATCAAAGAAAATATGTTAGCTATTAAGTTTATTCAATCTGATTTATATACAACCCAAACTAATTTTGAACACGTAATTGGTTATTTAATGGACATTCTTATTGATGAAATCAAAACTACCAGCAAACTGAATATTCAGTTAGAAGAGTTTAAAATTGGCATTTCGAACTTGGTTGATGGTAAATTGTCACCTTTTCTCATTTCTGAGGACCTACTTCGAAATACTTTAAAAGATATTCAAACTTTGTTGGAAACTAAATATACAGGATTTCATTTAGCATTCAGAAATATTGCTGATGTTTATTCAAACTGCAAGCTTCTATTTGCCCGAAATGGTACCAACTTATATGTTACCTTAAAATTGCCAATTTCTCATCTAGAAAAACCTTTGAAATTGTTTAAGGTCAAAAGTGTACCAGTTCCAATCAATTCTACATCTAAAGATGCTACACAACTCCTTAACTTGCCAAAATTCTTTGCAGTATCTTCCAATCAGCAACATTACACAACCCTAGATAGTTCTGAATTAGAAGACTGCAATGGTAAAACCACCAAATTATGTACTGGAAATTTTGCATTGTCACCTGTAACATCTTCATCTTGTATACTGGCATTATATGCAAATGATAAGGTGCAGATTAAATCACTCTGTAATTTTAGATATGTTCATGATATTGTAAAACCAAAAATACTTGAGTTGTCACCAAACTCTTTGTTGCTGTACAGAACTCCACTTCTGTCTATGGTCTGCCATAATCAACATAAAATGGTGACAGGCTGTGATTTTTGTATTTTCAGTCTTCCTTGTAGATGTTCTGTTTCTACAAATGATTTTTACTTTATTCCTAGGTTAGGTTCTTGCCATAAAAGGGCTGATAATATTACAGTTTTGCATCCAGTAAACTTAGCCTTGCTTCAGCATTTCTTTGAAACAGCATTTGTTGACAATATTTTTGCTGATACAACATTTAAAACAGCAGTAAATGTTAGTGTTCCAAATCTAAACTTTTATGAGCACCAAATGTCTAATATTATTGCAGCTGATACCAAAGCTCATCTGAGTTTACAGAAAATGTCTGATGTTGCTAAGAAAGATGGCGTAATATTCAAATCTCTAACTGAACCTTTATTAGATGGAGAAATTGAAATCAATTCTAACTGGCCTACAACATTTGACATCATTACCTATTGTTTAGTTGGTGTATCAACTGTTTTAAGCATATTACTTGTTTTGACAATATTGCGCGTACGCAAACTATCTTTAGCAGTTGCAGTTCTGACACAATCTAAATCATGTAAAGCATTACAAACAACTGTTCCTTCATTTATTTACAAGCCTGTTGGTACAGACAATAGTAATAATGATGTACCATTTACAGTTTCCCTGGATTTAACATGGGAACATGCCAATTTCATAGTGTTGACTTTTATTGTTGTAACTTTACTTGGTCTTTTGTACAAATATTTAAAGAACAGACACAGAGCTACACTTTGCCTAAAAGTGCATTTTGATTGATGTAATGCAATTGCCACTGTGCCCATTTAACCTTGACATTCAGACACCAGATAGTATTACTTGTCTGGATGTCAAAGGTTCATGTTGCTCCCCTACTTTGTTTGTATCATGGCCAGACTTTACAATTACAAACAAACTTAATAACACAACTCTGCATGTTGTTAGCACAATTCCAGTGTCTTTGTATGAAGCTGCAATGCTACGGCAAATTTTGAAACGAACCTTCATTGTTCAGTTATATTCTAAACACCAAGGAACTATGATACCATTGCATAACTGGATAAATCAAGAGCTGGATATTTAGGTATGACACCCTACAATTGAATATATATGTACATGCATTTTGTTTCATTTTATTGCTTGTTTTATATCCATACATGTGTTGCATATATGCATTGATTTTTTTTTCTTTTACGATCGCCTGTATAAACTGTATAATATTATTAAGTTGTATCTTTGAATTTTCCCCCCCAAACTTTGGGGACCAAAGTAAAGATATGCCCCAAAATTTGTGCAAATTCCTTATACACTTGAAACCAGTTATAACGCTACTCGATATACCGCGGTATTCGTTATAACGTGGTAGGCTCTTGGCTCCGGAATTTTTGGGCGTAAAAAAACAAACAAACAAGAGCTGTCTTCATAGGATGACACATGCCCCCGATGGCACTTTGAATGAATAGTTATGGCCGATGTTAGAGTTTAGGACCTTTGACCTACGGAGCTGAGTCTTGCAAGTGACACGTTGTCTTACTGTGTCACACATTCATGCTTAGTTATTTTAAAATCCATGCATGAATGACAAAGATATGGACCGGACATGCCCATCAATGCACTATCATGAAAAATGACCTTTAACGTCTAAGTGTGACCTTGACCTTTGAGCTACGGACCTGGGTCTTGCGTGTGACACGTCGTCTTACTGTGGTACACATTCATGCCAAGTTATTTGAGAATCCATCCATCGATGACAAAGATATGGACCTGACACGCCCATCAATGCACTATCCTTTAATGTCTAAGTGTGACCTTGACCTCTGAGCTACGAACCTGGGTCTTGCGCAGGACACGTCGTCTTACTGTGGTACACATTCATGCCAAGTTATTTGAAAATCCATCCATCGATGACAAAGATATGGGCCGGACACTCCCATCAATGCACTATCCTTTAACGTCTAAGTGTGACCTTGACCTTTGAGCTACGGACCTGGGTCTTATGCGCGACATGTCGTCTTACTGTGGTACACATTTATGCCATGTTATTTGAAAATCCATCCATCGATGACAAAGATATGGACCGGACACGCCCATCAATGCACTACCCTTTAATGTCTAAGTATGACCTTGACCTTCGAGCTACGGACCTGGGTCTTGCGCGCGACACGTCGTCTTACTGTGGTACACATTCATGCCAAGTTATTTGAAAATCCATCCATCGATGACAAAGATATGGACCGGACATGAACTATATGCCTCCCTTCGGGGGCATAAATAAAAAAACGAGTCTGCGGATGTTATTTAATTTGATCATAACCAGCGTTAAACTACATGTATACATTGTACTTTAACACCTTTGCCATGACAACTGTGTCAAAAATCAATAATTGTCTGCTAGCTTACTTGTTTGCGTATCGCCTTTGTTAAAGTTTGAATACATGTAGGTACTGGTTCGAGCCGTAAATTCGGCCACTTTTTGCGGTTTTTCATAAACATTTCTTTCATTTTACAATTGATTTGTACAACATTTCTACCATATGTGCTTTAATACAAGCAACATTGATTATAATCATTAACGGCCGTTTACAATAAGGTAAACAATACAACCGCGCTTAAAATAACAGACAGGTTTAGCCTCCACATTTTACCTTCTAGAGGTTGTAAATATTCGGCCACTTTTTAAACATAAAGTTAGTTGTACTTTCAGCATTTTCTTGGAAATAAATCGATGCTACAGCCAAAATTGTTCTTTTTTCAACAAACTGCAATCAATTTTCAATAGCATACCTCCTGGGAAATATTTGCCAACAGAGATTTAAAAAGAATCTCTCACTCACGTGCTATTATAACACCTTTTTATATTATGCGCGTTCCGTGGCAAAGCATAAACGTATTACGGTCCCAAAACGGATAATTCAAAAGGAAATGACGTCAACGTGAAAAAAAACAACGTAGACATGGAAATTCAATAACGTTGAGGGACAATATATTCATTTTCTAGGTTTTAACGTGTTATATGCTAGTTAGCGCATGTTCTTTATGAGTTATAAAGTTTAGATTTGAATTAACTCTTGCCAGGCCTCAGGATAAACGAGCGCGTGCAATGACATCACGCGACCCGCGAGACAAAATATTTGCTATTTAGAGTACACAACTTTAGGGAAGGACAACTTTTTTTCTATTCACCTCAACTTGTTGTTTTTTGCCGACTTTGTTGTTAACGCAAGTGCCTGTGATTATTTACAACCTGGCGGATTTTCAAGTTTTCCCTATATAACTCTATATAAACCATGTGACCCCCGGGGCGGGGCCATATTTGACCCTAGGGGGATAATTTGAACAATCTTGGTAGAGGACCACTAGGTGATGCTACATACCAAATATCAAAGCCCTAGGCCATGTGGTTTTGTACAATAAGATTTTCAAATATAACTCTATGTAAACCATGTGACCCCAGGGGTGGGGCCATATTTGATCCTAGGGGGATAATTTGAACAATCTTGGTAGAGGAACACTAGATGATGCTCCATACCAAATATCAAAGCCCTAGGCCATGTGGTTTTGTACCAGAAGATTTTCAAAGTTTTCCCTATATAAGTCTATATAAACCATGTAACCCCCGGGATGGGGCCATATTTGATCCTAGGGGGATAATTTGAACAATTTTGGTAGAGGACCACTAGATGATGCTACACACCAGATATCAAAGCCCTAGGCCCTGTGGTTTTGGACAAGGAGATTTTTAAAGTTTTTCCTTTCGGTTGCCCTGGCAACCAGAGTTCTGCATGGAATTCAATTCTTTGAACACTTTTGAAAGGGGGCCACCCAAGGATCATTCCTGTGAAGTTTGGTGTAATTCTGCCCAGTGGTTTTCAAGTAGAAGACTTTTTAGGAAATGTTGACAGACGGACGACGCACGACAGATGCTGGACATTGAGCGGTCACAATAGCTCACCATGAGCCTTTGGCTCAGGTGAGCTAAAAAAGGTTACTTCCCTTTGGCTCTACGCCAATCAGAATGATATATAGTGAAAATGCATCAAAATTAACCTTAATTTCTAAGTAAAAGGAGGCATAATTCATGAAAAATTGGTGTCAGAGTTATGCATCTTGTGTCACGTGATTTGGGTGATGAGGTGGACATCTCTTTTAAGTTTGATTCAATTCCATTTACAGTAGTAATAACTGAGATATAGTGAAAATACATCAAAATTTACCTTAAATTCTAAGTAAAAGCGGGCATAATTCATGAAAAGTTGGTGTCAGAGTTATGCACTTTGTATCACAAGATGGGGGTGATAAGGTGGAACATCTTTTTTAAGTTTGAATCATATCCAATTAGTAATAACTGAGATATAGTGAAAATGCATCAAAATTAACCTTAAATTCTAATTAAAAGGGGGCATAATTCATGAAAAATTGGTGTCAGAGTTATGCACCTTGTGTCACATGATGTGGGTGATAAGGTGGAACAATTATTTTAAATTTGAATCAAATCCATGTAGTAGAAACTGAGATAATAAACTTCGGGGCACCACGGGACGGGACGCGTCGCGACAAAACTGACTCCTATATAGCCCCCCCAAACATGTTTGGTGGGGGTATAATTAGAAATATACTAATGGTGAATATTTACGCGAGGATTAATTTTTGCAAGATGTAGGGCCTTGCGAATATAGCGAAAATAAACCCTCGCGAAAATTTCTGCTTTTACAGTAGTCATTAGTCATCAACAAAGTAGTTTCTGTGACCATCATGTAAGCAACAGACATATCCTTAGAAAGAGACCTGTATACTCCTGGTTGCTAAGTAGAACACTCAATAACAGCTGTCATACAGACTTTCAGTGGTTCTCCAGTATCATTTTTATACAAAATCTATTTAAAGAAAAATATTTATTAGTTTCAATAGTAGCCCATGACAGATAATACAATTTCCCATGACAGATAATACTACTAAGGCATTTAAACATATCAAATGTGTTGATGTATATAATGAGACCTTTAAATCATTATAACTCAATGGGCATCACCTGTTTACATTAAAATGATTTTAGGGGCCTCCGTGACCAAGTGGTTAAAGAGAATTCCTATAGTTTTTTTCCTTTCATAGAATTTTTTTTAATTCACATATATGATAGAAAAATTTGTGCTGAAAACAATGAACAAATAAAAACAATAGGTCACCAGGCTTGTTTTTGTGAAAAAATTGTTTTGAACACACCCACTGTTACTGAAACTGCCAGCGTTTTTTCAACATTTTCATAATTTTCTGCTTTTTTATAAATACCAAGCAAAATATACATCCAGGCAGCACAATACGTCTTTTTCTTTTTACAGATTTTATTATATATTTATTTGATATCATAGTCATATTTGTAATATTCTATCCTTACAATAATGGGTACAAATGAAAAAAAATATTGTTTCATATTTACTTTTGTGAACTTTTTTCAAATAGGAAAAATATAACCCATAGATGTGAAAGATATTTATTATTTATTTATTTTGTTTTGACGAAAATGCAACTCCAAATTTCATGGAAATTGTTTTTCTTTTTTATTACTAATTCTAGGTGTATATAGACTAATTCATTATGACATTAATAAAAACTGTCTACTAAAATGCGATGTGACACCAGCTAGAATCTTGATATGTTAAAATAACCGTATCAACATTGTTACTGAACTATCAAAATGTTTTTCACAAACCTCAATTGAGATTGTCTGTAAATGTTTCAAAAATTAAGTTTAAATTCCTAATTCGTTTCGAAGATGGATAAAAAATCTGAAGGAATTCCTTTACAGTACTAAATCACTTACCCTATCATGTGGTTCAAGTCTTACTCAAGCATTGAATTACACAGAAGAAAGCCATACCTGTACAGATATGGTCAATATTAAACCATGTCACTTGACCCTGATAAATAATTGCACATGTTGCACCTAGGGTTTCCTCCACATCAAAGCTGAAATTTTCATTGACCAATATTGTGGCGTGCAACCTTTAAACCCAAAAAAAAAAAACTATTAAAAATTTTTAGTGCTTGCTTTAAATCAGCTATCAATAAATTTAATCGAACATCAGGCATGATTTTCTAACATCACATACTAGGCTTATATGATAACCTTCCAGAATGAATCAAGTCCAAATGTTTTCTCTACAAAGGAAGTGGATACTGCCAATAATTTTATTAAACCAACAAAAAATACCTTGAATAAAGGTATAACACAGACAATAAATTTGGTAGGTACGGATTTCATCAAGAACTTTATTTCCAAATTTCTAGTCCATTTTTTTAAATGATTACTGTATTTTTATTTTTTTAAGCTTATAACCTAAACTTCTTATATATTCTGACAACATGATTGATTTCCATCAATTTGTACACTTTGATCTATAGGATCAATTATTCTTCTGTATAATTGCAATTTTTAAGCTTTAGACGCCTCAATATATCTTATTAAAACTTACCATTAAGTGATATACTTAACATCTTGGGCACTTCCCCCATGCACACTTTGATACAACTTCCCATAGAATCTAACTGCAATTGTTCTGTTTTCTAAGATAATAAAGTCTTTAAAAGTAACATAAAGAGAATTATATAATGAATCTTTAAACCCCATGACCTTTGATAATTTCAAACAAACTCAATTTATAGAATCTTTTTCTGTCAAATTAAGCTCTTTGAATGAGAATTATGATATTATAATCCCTTTCTAGTTACTCTCAATAATAGACCTGTAATTGTACAAATCTTGCTTTAGAGTAAAATAATTTATTTAAGTGAAGAAATCATTTGAGTAGCTTAAGACACTTGCCTCAGCAGTTTCGTCATTATCAAATAATTCATGTTTTGAATGA
This sequence comes from Mercenaria mercenaria, assembly GCF_021730395.1. Classification (NCBI taxonomy): domain Eukaryota; kingdom Metazoa; phylum Mollusca; class Bivalvia; order Venerida; family Veneridae; genus Mercenaria; species Mercenaria mercenaria. The sequence goes on from NC_069361.1 coordinate 89,790,595, forward strand.
TTAGACTATACCCAGTTCTAAAGTGGTTTCTATCTCACTTTTTGCATATGTCTTAAATTTTGTACTTAATCAGTGTATTAAAGTAAACAACTAAAAGAGTTCTAGTGAACCTAGATTACTCATCTAAGTTAAGTAGTGTTCAGCTGTGATTAAATCTAAATCTAATAAATAGTATTTCAAATTATCTAAATAAGCTTGTCGAATATAAAATGAACATTCAAACAGTTAAAACGAATCATTTAACAAAGATGCCTCTTGCTAGATTTCATAATTAGGAAGGATAGTGAGGTCTAGTTTATTTATGTTTAATATCCAGATATTACTTGAATATTGGCAGGATCCTATATGAATATTATAAATCAAGTATAGCAGTCTAATACCGTGTTCAGACTACGTTTTTAATCCTATATTAACTTGGGTTTATTTTTTAAACTTGTTTGCGTCCACAATATATGTGGTGTAAAACGTTAATTATGTAAAGGTCAAGTGGTTTCTGTAATATAACATTAATAAGATACTTAACCATTCTGGGGGAGGGTGGTATTTTAAAAAATTACTATCATTAAACAATTAATAACTACATTATTTTACAAATGTGAACGCAAATGGGGTTATAACTGGTTTTACAATCCTAAATTCCCAGGTTTTACCTTTTGGCGGAAGAATACCATGTGTTTCTCTTTTGTATCAAACAACTGATGCTTGGCTGGCAAAAGTAATTGGAGTGTTGATGAACAAAAACATTAAATTGCGATATGGAGTCATGCTGATGCTCAAAATGGACATAGATGAAATGACAGAAATTCTTAATGAACACAAAGTTTAAACATTGATGACCCTTCTTGTTTCTGTCAGCCTCATTCTTTGTAACCTTTTTTGCTTATTGCAAGATATTTGTTACTTTCAACATTGCAGGTATATATTTAAACCACATTTCTTTGCCTAGTGTGGAAGCAAACTATATTATATTTTGATGGGTTTTTAAGTGTCAAATACCAATTATAGCCAATTAGTGCCTGATTAAAATAAAACCGATCTGCTAGTGTGAACACTGCATTATAAACACCGCTCGGGAGGTGGTGTAAAGCTATATTAAAATTAATATACATTACTGTTTACAATTGAACCAAATGGGATGACAAGTCTGTAAATCCTAAATCTCCATTAAAATAATCCATTTTGGCGAAGGTATACCAATGTTGACGTTTCTCTTTTTTCAAACAAACTGGCCCTATGGGGACAAAAGTAATAGTGTATCATGAAACAAAAACATAAAGCGATACTGGAGTCACATCTATGCAAAATCTATAGTGTGACACAGTCTAATTTATAAACTGAAGAACAAAATTTACATTGATGACTCCTTCTTGTTTCTGTCAGCCTCCTTCTTTGTAACCTTTTTTGCTTATTGCAAAATATTTGTTTACTTGTAACATTGCAGGTATATATTTAAACCACATTTCTTTGCCTAGTGTGGAAGCAAACTAGATTATATTTTGATGGGTTTTTAAATGTCAAATACCAATTATAGCCAATTAGCATCTGATAAAAATAAAACCGATCTGCTAGTGTGAACACTGCATTATAAACAGCCAGCTGGGACAGGAATGCTGCTGGGACAGAAGGCTGCCATAGGTGCTCTATCAAATACATTACTGGAAATGTTTACAAAATAAACATATGTGGATGACAAAGTCTGGAAAAGATGACAGCTTAAACACTTACCATAAAACAAATGCAATGGCCAGACAGTTTGTGCAGATAGGGTCATACATAAATAGCTTTGACAGATATTCTCTTATTTTCAAAACATAAACTGCCTATGGGAACAATAATGTTAGCATAAGTGTTCCATCAATGAAACACTAATATGATCAAAAGCAGACTGCAGTTCTCACATTACCTAGTGACACCTCTTACAGTGTTGAACTTTCCATCAGTCTGCCTAAGCTTTTGATAAACTGGAAGTAATGGCATAATGTCATTTATATGGATAATGTAGAATGAAACCTGGACTTGGCACACCAGAACGAAAATCATTATGTGAATAAATAGTAATCTGCTTGTCAAATTATTAAAATGGCAACGTTACTATCTTTCTAGAGATAAAATATGATAACTAAAAATTTGACATATTTAAATAATTCCATAAAGTGTCTCAAAATCAGCTTGAAATGTGCAATTCCCTTTAATCATGGTCAAATATCTCAAAACAGGCACATGGACCTATACATTTTACTCAAACATATTATAGACCATTTTTTAGTGTATAATTGTGAGAAGTTTCATTAAAATCTACATTGTAGAAAAAATTTTATTTGCAAAAAATGCCATTAAAACTGTGATTTTCATAAATCCCATTATGAATACCTGTGTAGGGTCAAAATTTTTCAAATCAATCTTGCATAAAACTAGAAGATGCTTTTGTAGAAAAAAGTGCAAGCCTCCCCCAAAGCATAGTAGTTACAGGCAAAAACAGAGGACAGTCAAAGAGACACTGGTGGTTAGCTGCAACAGGGATGTCCAATTATCCCATGAAGTTTCAACATTCTGTGTCTAGTGGTTCTCAATTTCTGGCTTCTGTGACCTTGACCTTTGATCCAGTGACCCAAAATCAATAGGGGTCATCTACTCTGCATATCCAATTATCCTATAAAGTTTCAACATTCTAGGTCAAGTGGTTCTCGAGTTATAGGAATAGTTTTTCATGTTCAGTCCCCCTGTGATCTTGACCTTGGCTCCAGTGACCCATAAAATGATAGGAGCCATCTACTCTATAAGTTCTATCACCCTATGAAGTTTGAAGGTTCTGGGTCAAATGGTTCTCAAGTTATTGAAAGGAAACAGTTTTCCATGTTCTGGCCCCTGTGACCTTGACCTTTGATCAAGTAATCCAAAAAACAATAGGGGTCATCTACTCCAAACCTATCATCCTACGAAGTTTTGACATTCCAGGTTATGTGATTCTCAAGTTATTGATTGGAAATTGTTTTACATGTTCAGGCTCCTGTGACCTTGACCTTTAATAGCGTGACCCCAAAATCAATAGGGGTCATCTACTCTGCATGTGCAATCACCCTATGAAGTTTCAACATTCTGGGTCAAGTGATTCTCAAGTTATTGATCGGAAATGGTTTTTCCATGTTCAGGCCCGAGCCCTTGACCTTTGATGGAGTGACCCAAAAAACAATAGGGGTCGTCTACTTCATAAGCCCTACCATCCTATGAAGTATGAATGGTCTAGGTCAAATAGTTCTCCAGTTATTGATTGGAAATGAAGTGTGATGGACGACTGGATGGACAGACGGACATGGCAAAAACAATATGTCTCCCCCAGTGGTAGGAGACATAATCAGTCACATCATTTTTATTTGCCTAATTTTCTAAGTAAATTCTGAAGGCTTAAAAAATCAGGGTTTAATCAAGTTCTACATTGTAGGAACCTAAACAAGGGCCTTATGAAACAAGAGGGCCATGATGGACCTCCACTGCTCACTAAGTATCTTACTCAAATGTTGCTTAAAATCCAGTTGGTGGTTTAAACATGTGACATATGAAAAGTGAAATATGGTTGAAAATGTGGCACAAACACTTCACAGCTGGTAATAAAATCAGACATTTAAATAAACTGTATTTGAGAAAGTAAACAATTAAACATCATATAGTGCAACCTGACAAGAGTCAGCTTAGTAAAGCAAAAACACCTATGCATAGCTGTCAAGGCTCCACAAAGGCCACGAGTGTGATCGGGGTTCATCGAAGGGAAGGTTGTCCCTCGTTGGGGTCTGGAGGGTGATGATTCCTAAAAGCCGGAAATGCCCTCGCATGGAAAATTTAGATTTTTAAAACAAAATAGATCTGGTTTCGAATAGTCTCCCTCCATGCTTACTTTTTGTGACGTTTATTCATGGGTAGAAATAACACGTTGCACCGTTGAATGTAAAAGCTGTATTATACGGTATGAAAACACCGTGTCAACGTCGCCTCGCATGTTTGATTCAATAATTTTCTACGAAAAAACAATTGATTGCTTTATTCCTTTAAAATGCGTGTGACCTGGAATAGTAGGCGTCAAAATGATCAAAATGCGTGTGACACACGCGCAATGCGTGTGTCTTGACAGGTATGCCTATGCTTATTACTGACATTGGGGTAAGAGTCCCGTGTATGGATGCTTCACACCTGGTATGCTAAAGAACCAGGGAAGCTGCTGGAATTGGAGAATTTCTATTTCTTGCACTATCCTCCTACTATAAATACTAACAGTCTTCTGGAGGAGTCGCCCATACCGGTTACCGGTGGTGACTATAAGTAAGCTTATATACAAACAAACATTCTCGTACTGACTTTTGTGTGGCTGCAAAATTGCACCATTTCATCAACTTCCACCAAATGGTTTCAAAGGAAATGTCCTTCTAAGAGAGGTGTGGATGAACAGATGGACAGAGAGCTGAGAAATCAAGATAGCTAGGTGAGCTAACAAAGAAAACAATGATAATTCTTAACCCAGTCTATAGTATTTTGTGTTCCCCTAGACCTCTTAATCATACAGCATCAACCATTTCTATCTACAGACAACCATCCAATAAAGTTTGACAGTTGTAAGCTGAAATCTTCTTTAGTCACCAAGTGACCAACTAGTGACCAAAACAATAGTGGTCATCAACTGACAACAGGTAATCTTCCAATGATTCCACCACAAGAGGCAAAAAGAACATTATCTCTTAGTTATACATTGGAAGTCAAGTAGTCTTCAATCAGACATATCACCTTTTCTTTTGGGGGTGGGGCAGGTGTGGGGGTATGATAAGAACAAAGAAATTAATGCTTTAGTACTTTATCTATAAATCTATATAAGATATTAAGATAGAGCTTTTGTCCATAATCTGCTAAATAAAGACAAATTCTGCTGGAATTAACTGGCAAGTTTGATGCTAAGGAAATAATCATTATAAAGTACATATTCTAACATGAGCCCAATTTTTTCCCTATAAAACAAAGAAGAATGAACTGCAACACATGCACTGTTTTTATGCCATAATTATAAAGTCATAGCGTCAAATGTCATGGCAGCTTGCAGGAAAAGAAACAACACAACACTGGCAAATATTTTATGAATATCTTAAAAGGTGCAGATAATAATCCATAATGTGTAAAAACTGAAATAATATAGCTCAAACAGTAATTTGCTGTTGAATAAAATCAGTAATTTTTGTCAGATGCATCTCTTGGGCTGAACCTTCCGTAATTTAATAATTGCATCTAAACTCTGAACAATGATTTTATTCAATGACAAATCACTGTTTGGGATATATCATTTCTCAATTATATTCGTTCCTTACATACCTCCTAAGTAAGGTAAGATGTTACATCTTTCTTTCATAATTCCTATGACTACCCATCCATTAGTTTTATTTCTCCATGCCGCCCATCCATTAGAATTGTGACCACCTGCAGGCTCTGATAAAACAAATGTTGTAATAATTACCTATGTAAAATGTCAGTAAAAATATTTCCAGATGTTTCCCCATTTACCTAACAGTCAATTAATCAGATAAAATTAAATAAACTTGGACTGAAATTTTATCCCTTCAAGATTTCTTTTTAATTCATTCAGAATGTGTTTTAATCAAACACTGTTGAAAAACCTGTTCATGAGAAATTGTTCACAGGTTCTATAGCCCTGCCAATCCTTTAATGGGCTAAAGCAGAATGATTGAAATAAACTTAAGAATGGTCAATACAGTGATGCTTCTGACCACATTTGATGAAGATAAGCACTTTATCCTGGCAACCATTAAAATGGTCAAGAAGAACTATTTTGCTGAATATGCATAAGTTTTTTTTTCTATTTTCAGCCTTTGTGAGCCCTTGAAGAGGTCAAGTGGAACCATTTGAACAAACTAGAGAAAGACTGATGCAAGGATACTTCTGATCAAGTTTGTTATGCAAGGGAAACGGTTGTGAAACTAGAAGATGCTTTTGTAAAATAGTGCATGTCTTCCCCCATTACATAGTCATATAGGCAAGAAGTCAATAGAGGACAGGAGCAAAAGTCAAACAGACACTGATTGTTGACTGCAATAGGGATCATCTACTTGGCATGTCCAATCATACCACTAAGTTTCAACATTTTTGGCCTGGTGGTTCTCAAGTTATGAATTGGAAACAGTTTTCCATGTTCAGGCCCGTGACCTTGACCTTTGATCGAGTGACCCCAAAATCAGTAGAGGTCATCTACCCTGCATGTCCAATCATCCTAATAAGTTTCAACATTCTGGGTCAAGTGGTTCTCAAGTTATTGATTGGAAAGAGTTTTCTACGTTCAGCCCTCTGTGGCCTTGACCATCGATGGAGTGACCCTAAAGATATTCAGGGTCATCTACTCTGTAAGTCCTATCACCCTACGAAGTTTGAAGGTTCTAGAACAAATAGTTCTCAAGCTATTGACCGGAAATGGATTTCCATGTTCTGTCTGCTGTGACCTTGACCCTTATCAAAGTGATCCCAAAATCAATAGGGGTCATCTACTCTGCATGTCCAATCATCCTATGAAGTTTCAACATTCTGGGTCAAGTAGTTCTCAAGTTACTGATCAGAAATGACTTTCCATGTTCAAGTCCCTGTGACCTTGACCTTGACCCCAAAAACAATAGCAGCCGTCTACTCCATACAGGTTCTGGGTCAAATGGCTCTCCAGTTACTGCCCGGAAATGAAGTGTGACGGACGGACGGACGGACGGACGGACAGAGCAAAAACAATATAGGAGACATAATTATTTTGAAGTAGTGCCAGCATTTTTGAACAAGAATATTTTAAAAGTTTCTACCAAATTCTACTAAATAAATATTGACATATAAGGTGTGTGTGTGTTTGGGGTGGGAGGGGGGATATGGGGTAAGATGTTGGGGGAATGATGACATAGGACACTAAAAGAAAATATCCAACAGTTTCCACTACAAATATATAGGGAAAAGTGACAACTATCCCTGGCAGCCATGTTTTTTGAAGAAACAGAATTATTTGTACAATCTTTTTAAAAGGTCAACCAAGAAACATTTGTGTAAAAGTATTTTAGATTGGGCTAGCTGTTTCTGACAAGAATTTTTTTAAAGTTTCCAGTATAATCATATTCGCCCCTTGGTGGCCATGTTTTTTGAAAAACCAAAATAATTTGAACAAGCTTGCTAGAGGGTCACTCAAGGACCATATGTGTGACATTACTTTAAAATCAGGCCAGCAGTTTCATACAAGAAAATATCTTAAGTTTCCACTATATACTTTTAGGGAAATAGCCCATGGCCTCTAGTGGCCATATCGTTTTTGACAAATTAAAATAATTTGAACACTCTTGGTAGATGGTCATACAAGGACAATTTTGTGTGAAATCATTACTAAATCAGACAAGCGGTTTAGGAGATGTCATTTGAAGATTTTTCTGTTTAGCTCTTGTGGCCCCTATGTGTAACCAAGTGGAACAGTTTGAACAAGTTTGGAAAAAAACCATGTAAGGAACATCCAGGCCAACTTCCATCCCTTGATTTCAGAGGAGTTGTCATATAAAAAAAAGTTGGGGCGGACAAATGAAGGACGCTGTATGGCGAGTGATCACAATAGCTCACCAGATAACCATAAATGCCTTAGCACAGTACTACCTGTCAAGAAACACCATCAATTGTGAAGAATATTGATGCCTGTTACTGATCTAGTCTAAATGACCAAACTACTTGTACAAGAAAAGTAATTCACAGCAAATGTAAGATTAAAACAGACATTGTCACAAACGTTCAGACTGCAATTTCCTTGTGATGTCAGATTGTCATATTCTGTAAGTCCAGAAAAGACAAAGTACGTTCTATTTTCCAAGATAAATCTATCAATATTATTCATGAAAGCATTATAAAACTCAGGCATTCATTTAAGAGAAAAAGTTTTCTCTGAATAATGCTCAACAAGTTTCCTGAACAAAAGAAAGTTAAAATTTTCATAATTCAACAGGGAAGCTGTTTCTGTGACCATCAGTAATCTTACAGAAACATCCTTAGAAAGAGACCTTGTATGCTCCATAGCAAGCTGGATTGGCTGCTAAGCAGATCTTTAAAGACAGCTGTCACAGCTTTCAGTGGTTCTCCAGTCATATTTTTACCAATACTTTTGATGAGAAAATACTTTATCACTGCAATAGGAAAAATAAAGAGAATCAATGTGATATGATTGATAGAACTGGACATTTCAACACAAAATTTGTTGACATCCATCATTCACATATTCTCAAGTTTTCACTACATTCAATTTTATTTGTCAGCATAATTACTGGACATTAAGAAATTTGACTGAACATACAAGATTATTTTCATGATAAGTGTTTGTAGCCAACATCACACTGGAGGTCTTACCAAAAAGGAAAACATAGTCATAACCTAATTGAAATATCTTCTCAATTACAGATAATAAAATTGAAATAACGTGAAAATAAGTATATTATATTATTTTCATAGGGATTTGAATTCATGAATTGACAAAACCATGAAATCCATAAAAATTAGCCCCCACATTATATCAACAAGAGAGTCATGATGACCCTGGATCGCTCACCTGAGTAATATGAGCTAAATGTTTCAAATGTCAAACTGATGATAAAATATTAAGAAAGTCAGTAGGTCACATTCATGGTCAATGAAATTCAGTTTTACGATTTGTGTGCAAAACTGTGTATGTCATCAAAATTTCAAGGCTGTATCTTAAAAAACAAGAAAGTAGGTCAAGGTCACAGTCAAGTGACATCATATTACTTGGGGTCATCAGGTAATTATAATTAAACAGTCTTGGAAATAGGATCAGATGATTTTTTAAGTATTTTTCCTATATAACTCACATAATAAGTAAGTGACCCCAGGGCGGGGCCTCTTTTAACCCCAGGGGCATAATTTGAACAATTTTGGTAGAAGACTACTAGATAATGCAACATACCAAATATCAAAAGCCTAAGTTGTATGGTTTCAGACAAGAAGATTTTTAAAGCTTTTTCCTATAAAAGTCTATATAAAACTTGGTCCTCAACCAAAATTTTTCAAATTGTACCCCTTGCGTGAAAAATTTTGGTTGAGGACCATAAGACAATGCTACAAACCAAATATCAAAGGTCTAAGTGTTGTGGTTTCAGACAAGAAGATTTTTAAACTTTTTTTCCTATGTAAGTATATATAAAACTTGGGACCCCCAGGGCGGGGCCATATTTGACCCTAGGGGGATAATTTGAACAATCTTGGTAGAGGACCACTAGATGATGCTACATACGGACTACGCATGACGGACATCAAGCGGTCACAACAGCTCACCTTGTCACTTCGTGACAGGTGAGCTAAAAATGTCACAGGGTTCTGAGCATTTGTTTCTAAATCTGTTTTTAGAAACAAATCTCTTCAAATTTTACAACAGCATAATTAATGAAATGACAACTTGAGTTTACCACACATGATGATACTACTTCCAAATATTAAAGCAATTAACTCATTTTTATCGCTAGTAATTTCTCTAGTAATCATAGTTTTATGCTGCCTTAAAGTAATATCTTAATTATCTCCCTTGAATACTCTTGCTGCAAAATCTGCCACTCAATATTTTTTTGTGCTGAAGTGTTTGATACTTGGAACTCCATCTACATGCTTGATTTAATGGTTTCTGTTCTTCCCTTTTTTATTCTATTTTCAAAAATATATTTTTTTCTGGTGAAAAGTAACTTGACCAGCAGTATCTTCATCAGTTTCCTGTGGAGGAGTATTTACATGCCAGTTTTAGTTTCGAAGAAAAAAATTTAAAAGAAAATAAAATACTGAACTGGGAATTTATGACTATCCTTTCTAATGCTAAAACATACTGATTGGATTAATTACCGATATACACAAATTTCATTGTACAGGAAATCTTTTTATTGCAAACTTGCAAGATCCCTTGAATTATAATTGAATAGCCTTTCTGTAGTCAAAAAAAGGTGTGATGTTAGTAATACATCATGCTTCAATACAAAAATAATTTATGAGAAGGTATTATTGTACAGGCTTAAGGTATTTGCTCAGCAGTTACATCATTATCATATAATGATTTTGTTTAATGAATAGACATACCCAATTCTAAAGTATTTTCTGGTTTGTCTGTACTCACTTGCAAAAAAAGAATAGAGTTGAAAGAAAATGAGTTTGTCTAACTAAATGGATTGCTTGTTTAATATTATACCAACACAATCATAAAGTCATATGGCAACTTTCAGCTTTTGACTAAAGGCCTTCAGGCGTTATTTCTAACCTTAACCATTTGCTCCTGTAGGCTCTTGCTTGTTTAGCAGTTTGCAGCAAATCAAACAGATTCTGCCTAAATCCAGTCCGAAGAGTGACTCTTTCTCAAATAAAAAGAACATTCATCACTTGAAAAACATTATTTCTGGCAGTCTAAACTAACAAGTTTTCATACATGATACAGCAATTTACAAACTAATGACTTGCTAAATTACAAACTCTGACAAGCTTTTTGAACTGTTTTTTTTTTTTTTTTTAATTTTACAGTTTCATGTTACAGAAAATTTTTTGCAACACCAAGACAGTGCTTCATGATTTCATTATATTCATATCAGTATCACAAACCATGTGTAGCAAGTCTGTGAAGAACCCATGTGCTGCAACAGATATTTTTGACTTTGTAAATAATCAACAGCCATAAGGGACAATATAACTTGAAAATAATGTCTGGAATTGCATACTGGCTTGACAAATATCAAAAGGATTGCAATGTGCAGAGTGTATGCAACAGGGATCATACAGATATAGAGTTTTGATAGATACTCCTCCACTTTCAAATCACAAACAGCCTTTGGGAGCAATAAAGTTAGCGTAAGTGCTCCATCAAATATTTAACAATAAATGCTCCTAGAAAAAAGTTCCACAGCTTAGAATCATATTAACTGCAATATATCAGTTATATTGTCATAATTACTTAGCTTGACCATCTTTTACTAGCATGACATAATCTGCTAATTTCAAAAATGCAAAACCACCTTTTATGAAATTCATAAAACTAGGAAGTTGAAGCCCAAAGGGCAACAATGTTGAGCCCATTATTTGTTGACACATGGGCTGGACTCAAACTAAAGTTTTTTAATAGAAACAATCATCCACACAAACAAGAGCGCCAAAATGGCCCTAGGTCGCCCGCCTGAGTAACACACTGTAACAGTGTAAACATGTTTGACCTAGTGATTTCATGGAGACAAATATTCTGACCAATTTTCATTAAGATTGGAATTGTGTGTAAACAAGCTTTTTCTTTGATTTGACCCTGTGACTTAGTTTTTGACCCAACGTGACCAAGATTTCAAACATTCTGGCTAAGTTTTATGAAGACAGAATCAATAATGTGGCCCCTAGAGTGTAAAAAAGCTTATTCTTTAATTTGATCTGGTGACCTAGTTTTTGACCCCACATGACCCAGATAAAAATTCATCTGAGATTTCATGCATACAGACATTCTGAGCAAGTTTCATGTACATCAAATGAAAAATGCAGCCCCTATTGCATACACAAGGTTTTTCTTTGATTTTAACAGGTGAACTAGATGGGCTAAAGATCATCAAGATAAACTTTTTGACCAAGCTTTATGAAGATAGGGTCATAAATATTGCCTCTAAAGTGTTATCAAGCTTTTCCTTTGATTTGACCGGATGTCCTAGTTTTTGACCCCACATGTTTAAGATTCAAACTTTACCTAGAGGTCATCAAGACAAACATTCTTTCTAATTCTCATGAGTTTCAAACTTACTCTGTGGACTCTTAGAGTGTTAACAAGATTTTCCTTAAATCTGGCCTACTGACCTAGTTTTTGAACCCACATGACCCAGATTATAACTGGACCTAGAGATCATTAAGACAAACATTCTGACCAAGTTTCATAAAGACTGAATCCCAACTGTGGCCTCTAGAGTGTTCACAAGCTTTTCCTTTGATCTGGCCTACTGACCTAGTTTTTGACCCCACATGACCCAGTTTCGAATTTGACCCAGAAATCATCAAGAAAAACATTCTGACAAAGTTTAATAAATATTAGGTCACAACTGTGGCTTCTAGAGTGTTCACAAGCTTTTCCTTTGATCTGGTCTACTGACCTACTTTTTGACCCCACATGACCCAGGTTCGAACTTTACCTAGAGATTATCAAGACAAACATTCTGACCAAGTTTCATAAAAATTGAGTCACAACTGTGGCCTCTAGAGTGTTCACAAGCTTTTCCTTTGATTTGACCGGGTGACCTAGTTTTTGACCCACATGACCCAAATTTGAACTTGACCTAGACGTCATCAAGACAAACAAGCTGACCAATTCTCAGGAGTTTCAAACTTTAATGTGGTCTCTAGAGTGTTAACAAGATTTTCCTTTGATCTGGCATAGTGACCCAGTTTTTGATCCCACATGATCCAGATTCAAATATGACCTAGGTATCATAAAGACAAACATTCTGACCAAGTTTCATAAAGATTGAGTCACAACTGAGGCCTCTAGAATGTTCACAAGCTTTTCCTTTGATTTGACTGGGTGACCTAGTTTTTGGCCCTACATGACCCAGATTCAAATTTAACCTAGAAATCATCAAGACAAACATTCTGAGCGAGTTTCAAAAAAGATTGGGTCACAACAGTTACTGTGGTCTCTACACAAACTTTTCCTTTGATCTGGCCTACTGACCTAGTTTTTGATCCACATGACCTAGTTTCGAACCTGACCTAGAGATTATCAAGACAAACATTCTTACCAAGTTTCATAAAGACTGGGTTACAACTGTGGCCTCTAGAGTGTTCACAAGGCAAATGTTGATGGACGACTGATGACGGACGCTGGATAATGACCGGTCACAATAGCTCACCTTGAGTACTCTGTGCTCAGGTGAGCTAAAAAATAATGCTGTCTAATAAAAATCTTTACCAGATAGAGAATTTGATGTATCTTTCATGTTGTACCACAGAAAAATGATGTTGTTTTTTCTGTATAATAAAAAATGTTTCAAGGTAAGCTATTTATAGGAACAAAAAAGGGAAGTAATTCTAAAAACAAATATAGGTCCACAAAAAAGTATTTCTTAGTCCACAAAAAAATCCTTACCCATTACAGATATGTCAAAATACATCTAAAAATTTGATGTACCATCTATATTGTACCATAGAAAAGCGGTCTCGGTGTTTTCCTATGCAATAATAAACAAGAGGGCTATGATGGCCCTATATCGCTCACCAGAGTTTATTTGGCCTACTGACCTAGTTTTTGACCCCAAATGACCCAGTTTTGAATTTAACCTAAAGATCATCAAGACAAACATTCTGACCAAGTTTCATATAGTCATAACTGTTGCCTTTAGAGTGTTCACAAACTTTTCCTTTGATTTGACCATGTGACCTAGTTTTTGACCCCACAAGACCCAGATTACAACTGGACCTAAAGATCATCAAGACAAACATTCTGACCAAGTTTCATAAAGACTGAATCCCAACTGTGGCCTCTAGAGTGTTCACAAGCTTTTCCTTTGATCTGGCCTACTGACCTAGTTTTTGACCCCACATGACCGAGCTTCGAATCTGACCTAGAAATCATCAAGAAAAACATTCTGACAAAGATTAATAAATATTGGGTCACAACTGTGGCTTCTAGAGTGTTCACAAGCTTTTCCTTTGATCTGGCCTACTGACCTACTTTTTGACCCCACATGACACAGATTCGAACTTGACCTAGAGATCATCAAGACAAACATTCTGACAAAATTTCATAAAGATTGAGTCACAACTGTGGCCTCTAGACAGTTCACAAGATTTTCCTTTGATCTTGCCTACTGACCTAGTTTTTGACCCCACATGACCCAGATTCAAACTTAAACTAGAGATCATCAAGACAAACATTCTGACCAAATTTCATAAAAATTGAGTCACAACTGTGGCCTCTTGAGTGTTCGCAAGCTTTTCTTTTGATCTGGCCTACTGACCTAGTTTTTGATCCCATATGACCCAGTTTCTAAACTGACCTAGAAATCATCAAGATAAACATTCTGGCTAAGTTTCATAAAGATTGGGTGACAACTGTGGCCTCTAGAGTGTTCACAAGCTTTTCCTTTGATTTCACCGCGTGACCTAGTTTTTGGCCCCGCATGACCCAAATTCGAACATGACCTTTAGATTATCAAGACAAATATTCTGATTAATTCTCATGAGTTTCAAACTTAATTGTGGTCTCTAGAGTGTTGACAAGATTTTCCTTTGATCTGGCATAGTGACCTAGTTTTTGACCCCACATGACCCAGTTTCAAACCTAACCTAGAGATCATCAAGACAAACACTCTGACCAAGTTTCATAAAGATTGAGTCAAAATTGTGGCCTCTAAAGTATTCACAAGCTTTTCCTTTGATTTGACCGGGTGACCTAGTTTTTGACCCTACATGAACCAGATTCAAACTTGACCTAGAAATCATCAAGACAATCATTCTGACCAAGTTTAATAAATATTGGGCCACAACTGTGGCCTCTAGAGTGTTTACAAGCTTTTCCTTTGATCTGGCCTACTGACCTAGTTTTTGACCCCACATGACCCAGTTTCAAACTTTTCCTAGAGATCATCAAGACTAACATTCTGACCAAGTTTCATAAAGATTGAGTCAAAATTGTGGCCTCTAGTGTTCACAAGCTTTTCCTTTGATTTGACCAGGTGACCTAGTTTTTGACCCCACATGACCCAGATTTGAACTTGACCTAGAAATCATCAAGACAATCATTCTGACCAAGTTTTATAAATATTGAGTCACAACTGTGGCCTAATGTTCACAAGCTTTTCCTTTGATCTGGCCTACTGACCTAGTTTTTGACCCCACATGACCCAGTTTCAAACCTGACCTAGAAATCATCAAGACAAACATTCTGAGCGAGTTTCAAAAAGATTGGGTCACAACTGTGGTCTCTACACAAACTTTCCTTTTGATCTGGCCTACTGACCTGGTTTTAATCCCACATGACCTAGTTTTGAACCTGACCTAGAGATTATCAAGACTAACATTCTGACCAAGTTTCATAAAGATTGGGTAATAAATGTGGCCTCTTCAGTGTTCACAAGGCAAATGTTGATGCACGACGCATGCCGGACGCCGGACAATGACCGGTCACAATAGCTTACCTTGAGCACTTTGTGCTCTGGTGAGCTAAAAAGTTACAAAACAAGCTATTTACAGTAACAACAAAAGGAAGTAATTCTATAAAAATTGTAATTTCACAAAAATGGTATCTGCCAATAACAAAAAGATTGATCAATGCATGTCAAAGTCATGGCTTAAGATCTCATATGACCTTTGACACCTAAGTGTGACCTATAGGGGAAGGATAGGGGACTGGGGTATACGCGGGACACTCCATCTCACTGAGGCAAACATTTATGCCAAGTTCAACGCATGTCAAAGTTATGGCACAGACAAGCTCTAAAATGATCTTAGAGGTTGGGGTCTGGGAGTTGCGCATGACACTTTGTCTCATTGAGGGAAATTTATACAGCCCTTTCAAGCTCTAAAATGACTTCTAGCCCCTAAGTATGACCTTAACTTTTGTGGTATGGACCTGGGGTTTGCGCGCGGCACTCCATCTCATGGAGGGTAACATTCATGCATGACATTTTACCTCCAAAGGTGACATTGATCTTTGAGATAGGAAACTGGGGTTTGCACATGACATTCTGTCTCATTCAGGTAAACATTCAGGCCAAATAGAAACAAGATTGCTCCATTCAAGACAAAATTAATGTGCAGACTAAAAAAAATACAAACGGACACACGCACTAATGCACTTACGCAAGGCACTAATGTATATAAACCGAACAGCCATTTGGACGACTATGTTTTCACTTCCGCAAGCAAGCTCGACTAAAACTACATAGTATGTGCTTTTCTTCTTACAAGTAGACTATTATATTTGATGTTGTTTTAGATGTGGGATGCTCAACCTGGGGGCTGTCAGTTCAACTCCAGTGAGCAACTCCCATGATAAGATGATAACTGGCTTTGTTATTTTCAGTCTGTTTAACTTAACAATCCTAAAAGCAATGGCAGTCATCTATTAAACAAAGACAATCATCAATAATGTTTGATTGCAACATAACAGAGTTCTAAAGCTATTTTTAGTATCAAATCGCTTAGACCTTGACCTTTGATATAAAAATAATTTATAACTAGAAATATGTCCATGGGACACAGATGCCCCCACTATATGACAAAGGACACAAATTTTTCCTAGGTCAGGGGCCATAACTCCTACAATACTGAATGAATCCCGACGCGAAACTCCAGGTGCACAACCACAAATGCTGACCAACATTCCTTTAAACTTTGGTGACTCTAGGTCAAATACTTTTGGAGCTACGCACGACACAACATTAAAATGACCAATTTTTAACCAAGTCAGGAGCCATAACTCCTACATGACTGAATGAATCCAGACGCGAAACCCAGACATCCCAACTCTCCCGATCCGATCGGGTTTCTCCCAATTCTGGTTGTAAAACCCGATCACCCCGATCAGATTTCTCAAACTCCCGATTAAAAACAACAACAACAAAAAAACATAAACAACAATGAAAAAACAAAAATTATGAAATAATCCACTTCTTTGCGCCTATCTGATACTGTATATATCACTACTGATCCAGTCTGTAAACAACACCTTTTCACACCTTCTACCCGTGCTGATTATTGTTTATTACACGATTCAACAAAGCCAGGTCTTGATTAATGTGTCACAATTGAAATTAAAATCCAGACATTAGATATCTAATTAAATTCAATCAAATTTAGATTAGAAATTATACTGGCTTTACCTTTTTCTGTAACTTTTTGAAATCGAAAGTAGATGGTCGCCGAGTCAACCTGCTAGGTTTTAAAACATTTCTCTTAAAATCATTTTGAGAAGAGGAAATGTCATGGTAAATTTTAATATCACTTACTATCAAATGCTGTTAAACTGTCTTTGCATCAAAACAATTTGTCAAACACATCCTTTTAACTGGAGATTTAGGCAAATTTATGAAAGTGTAACAATACCCAGACATTCAATTTTGGATAACAGGATTTTGATCAATGAAAGTATTTGAGCGAGGGGTTTTAAATACTGGCTGACAGGGATGAGAATCAAACAGTAAATTTTCTATTGCTTGAACTTTTATTCTTTTAGCTATATACCATACATTTTGTTTTTACAGTTCTAACAGCTGCACTGTTTGTCATGTAAAATTCACCTGGGGAGTCTTTCCAACAAAAGAAATAAAAGTGCAGGTTTAATTCTCAGTGGTGTTTTGAATTTCGACATAGTGCTTAAAGTGCCATAACTATTTAATTTTGCACAAAAGGCTTCATGTATTATTGTTCCAAAACATTAAAAATGCATGAATAATAAGATATAGACAAGTGAATGTTTTAAGACTAGTGATTTTATAAGGGCAAATAAGTTTATATTATCATTAGATTTGTTAAAAGCTTCGTTATCATGAACATAATTACTGCGGTATAAAATCTCCCACTTGGACACCTCAATCTCCCACTTTGGAAATCAAAAACTCCCATTTGGCATTCAGAAAAAGTTGGGATGTCTGGAAACCCCAGGTGCACAACTGCACATGCTGACCAACATTCCTGTAACCTTTGGTGACTCTAGGTCAAATACTTTTGGAGCTACGCGCGACCAGGGCTCCGGAAATTTTGATAACTCAATCGGTCTGAAATGAAAATCCTGACATCGGCGCTACCCCACCCACCGCATTCCCAATATTACATATTTTGTAAAACGTGATAGGGTAAAGAAATAAGCATGTCATGCATTTAAACTGAGTTACCAGTCACCGCGCGTTACCATACAATGAAGACAGTTATTCAGTGTTATGTGTGACCGTTACTTTGTTTAAATTTCGATGTTTTTCCAAGATAATACGAGGCATTGACACCATGTGCGTAACTAGTCTAAAAGCCAACGCATGTGACTTTGATACCGTATACACGGCAGATATTTTGTGATGTTTCCTCATTCTTTGACGGAATTCTATAAAATACAATGCGTCAAAGTGAGTTACACGACACATATTTCTGCTAAACAGCCTCAGTATTTAAAGAATACTCTGCCGTGGACCGAATGTGAACATTATTTGAACGCTGAGATCGAATTTGCCGCATGTATAGTACCAAAACGTCACGCGGCTTGGCCACGGATATTTCATTTCACTTACGTTGTCCTTCAATAAGCAACTACATTTTATAAAGTTATATGTTCTCTTCTGATGTAAACAAAATTTCATTTTGAAACGTTTTTTAAAAGACCGTTTGGTTAACAGTGCCACTCCGGTTTTCTTTATCGTTCGTGGTTGCCCGTCCATTTTTTTCTTTTTTGTACAGTCGGGTTGCAAGGACGATATTCTGCATTTGTTTCAACTGGAGCCCCAACAAATGAATCATGTAATTTTTTCAAATCAAGTAATTATAGAAATTATTTTTATCGGTTTTCTGTGTGATGTCTCATTAAATCAAAGACCTATAATGTACAATTATAGCTCTTTGATTAAATTAAATTCCTTTGATTAAATGCAGCAACCATTTGTTTGTTACCGTGATCAAACATAGCCTTTTGAAATAAACCATCCGTCGGATTCTAAATAAAAGAAGTGGATCCCCGTCGAAATTATTTGGATCCAGTCAGAAACGTTTAGGAAACCAGTCAAAAATGTTTAATACACTGCAGTCGGCTGTCTGCAAACATTAAAGGATGTGCCGTGCGAGCACTGATTGCGTCACGTGCTAATTACGGACCGATTATCAAAGTGACAATCAGACCGATTGACACTTTTATTGATTATCTGAAGGTGCGACCAACAATTTCCTGCTTGGCAGGTGATCGTGTATTGAGATATCAGACCGAAATTTATACTTTTCTCCATTTTTACGGGACTGATTTTTTTCGTTTTTTCACTTCACTAATCAGTCTGAAAAGTCAAAAATCGGTCCAAAACTGACAAACCGGCAAATTTCCGAAGCCCTGCGCGCGACACAACATTAAAATGATCAATTTTTAACTTAGTCAGGGGCCATAACTCCTACACGACTGAGTGAATCCGGACGCAAAACCCCAGGTGCACAACTGCACATGCTGACCAACATTCCTGTAAACTTGTGTGACTCTATGTCAAATACTTTTGGAGCTATGCGCGACACAACATTAAAATGACCAATTTTTTTACTAAGTCAGGGGCCATAACTACTACATAACTGAATGAATCCGGACGCAAAACCCCAGGTGCACAACTACACATGCTGACCAACATTCCTGTAAAGTTTTGTGACTCTACGTCAAACACTTTTGGAGCTATGCATGACACAACATTAAAATGACCAATTTTTACAAAGTCAGGGACCATAACTCCTACACGACTGAATGAATCTGGACGCGAAAACCCAGATGCACAACTACACATGCTGACCAACATTCCTGTAAAGTTTTGTGACTCTATGTCAAATACTTTTGGAGCTACGTGCGACACAACATTCTCGGAAGGACGGACGGAGGACGGACGGCCGGACGGACGGACAAGTGCAAATCTATATGCACCCCCCCAAAAGTGGGGGCATAAAAAGGCAACTGACTGAACATCAACAATAATACTACAATGGATGTGTTGACCCAAGCTTTCTCCAATTAAGACAAGGTTGTATTTTTAATCTCAACTGTCACATTGACCTTGACTTACTAGCACCAAAACAATATGGACCTTAGCCTGACCACAGACAATCATCTGATGAAACTTGAATGTCCTAGTCGAGTTATCATTCAGAAAATGATTTCAGTCTCCAGGTTTTACCTTTCTGACTACCCAAACAACACCAGTAATCTACTGACCATAGGTACTCATGCTATGAAATTTGATGACCTTAGGTCCAAGGCCTCTCTTACCATTAAGGAAATCATCTTTTAGTCTTAAGGTACCTGTGACCTAGCCCTTTGACCTACTGACCCCTACAATGATAGGGGCTATTCTCTGATCACAGGCAATCATCACAAAAATTTTGACAGTCCTGGTCCAAAGTTTTCTCCAGTTACATATTAGAAACAATTTTTGGTCTTGAGGTGAAGTGAAATTAAGTCAGCGTACTTAACCACACAGTCATGGAGGCCCCATGGGTCAAGTAATGACCTTTGGGCACTCATCAAATGACATGACTAGCGTAGGCTAAAGACGAAACTGTCTACAAACCAACCAACAATGAGGAAAACAATACAACCCAGTAGAAAAATTTGGAACAATGATCAAAGATACACTTGAAACCCGTTATAACGCTCCTCGATATACCGCGGTCCTCGATATAACGTTGTATGGCCTTGGCGCCCAAATTTTAGAGGGTAAAAAAAAAAAAAAAAAAAAATCCCAGATGTTACTTAATTTGCTCATAACCAGCGTTAAAACTACAAGTACCTGTGTACTTTAACACCTTTCCATGACAACTGTCACAAAAATCAATAATCGTCTGCTAGCTTACTTGTTTGCGTATCGCCTTTGTTAAAGTTTCAATACATGTAGACATGTGACAAGTAGGCAATCACTACCGCGTCAAAATTAGATTGTTTGCATAACAAGCGTGTAACATTGGTCAATCAACTATCAAACCGTTTAAGTTTGCACCAATTAAGCAGATGACATGATCACTTGAGTGAATAAAAATTCGAATTTTGTAATAAACTGCAGCCGTTTTTCGTAATCATCACACTCAATTCATCGGAAATAATGAAGATTCGACGCACTGTAAGCGTTACTGAGAATGTGCTCCCTTTTTAATATCGTATATCAACGACGGTGATTTAAAAATTTTCTATCTTATTTATCGATTTCCTGCATGTAGATCTATTCAAAATTAATCTTTTTAAGACTCCGCCTTTTTCTCTTTTAGTTACATAAACCCCCAGTGCAATTGCATTACATATGTAATTCTCACGACCGCGCACTCGTCACACAGCGTTATATATGTTTACTTCCGGGATACACAAATCCAATTTTCTTTTATAATCACGTCAAAATGAGAAGATGACACAGCGTTATAATTCTTTTAATGTATTTTTCAGTAGCATTTAAGGTAAATAAATGTCCTGTTTATACGATTCTTATTTCTTATTAACATAAAACAGCGTCCAAAATACGTTACCAGTGGGTGGGGTATTGCGTATACCACTGATACGATCAACCCGCGTTATAAATTTAACCCCGCTAGATCCGCGGGTCTCAAACCTTGGACCCCGACGACAGTGTTATAACGGGGTCCCAGTGTATTTGTTAGTGAGGACTTTCAAAGAAATGAGAAAAATGCAATGTTATACTACGATAATTCAAAACAAAATAATACATTTCTAGACATTTTTGTAACATTCACAGCTTTCTAATTGTTGACTCCATCTCTATCAAGGTCTACAGACTCTCCAACCTGTAACTGTGCAATTAGTTTTTAATATATCATTTCCTTCATGATAAATCACTATCTTAGAAATGACAAGCGAAGACTGGATGAGTTAAAGATATCTAAAAAAAACTCAGTTGATTTCCAGTAATGCTATGCATGTTTCAGTGTTAGGAATTTGGCATGCTTCAGTTTTTGTAGTATATATAGAAATCTTGACATGTAACAGTTATCTGTCAGGAACATGGCATGATTATTTCTGAACATTAGATACCTGATGTTTGGAAACATTGATTTTAAAATAATCACTTACTTGCAAATAAGATTGCTCCACACCCTGGTGACAGATTTCAACTGCTATACATGCCATCAGTTACACAGTCTTGCACAACCTGTATTAAATAATAATTGCAGTATTTTATTTTTGTTTTGGGAGTGGGGGGGTGGGGGGCGGGGGGATGTAAGTAGCTCCTATGAGCTTTTGTTATATTGTTGCTGACTTTGAATAAATCTTACCTACTTACTTATTTTGTGATCAGCAGCATCATTTACATTAAGAATGTGAACTTGTTACTGATTATGTTTTAGTATGAAATGAGGTTTAACTAGAAGTGCATGTCTCCCCCAATGCATAGTAGTAATAGGCAAGAAGTCAATAGGGGACAGGAGCAAAAGTCCTAGAGACACTGATGGTTGGCTGCAATAGGGATCATCTACTCGGCATGTCTATTCATCCCAAGAAGTTTCAACATTCTGGGCCTAGTGGTTCTCAAGTTATGAATTGGAAACAGTTTTCTATGTTCTGGCCCCTCTAACCTTGACCTATGATTGAGTGACCCTAAAATCAATAGGTGTCATCTACTTTGCATGTCCAATGATCTTTGAAGTTTCAACATTCTGGGCGGAGTGGTTCTCAAGTTATTGATTGGAAATGATTTTCCATGTTCAGAGCCCTGTGACCTTGACCTTTGCTCAAGTGACACCAAAATCAATAGGGGTCATCCACTTTGTAAGTCCTATCAACCTATGAAGTTTGAAGGTTCTGGGTCAAATGGTTCTCAAGTTACTGAGCAGAAACAGTTTTCCAATTTCTGGCCCCTGTGACCTTGAACTTTGACCAAGTGACCTAAATATCAATAGAGTCATCTACTCTATATTTGCAATCATCCTATGAAGTTTCAACATTCTGGGTCAATTGGTTCTCAAGATATTAATCAGAAACAGTTTTCCATGTTCAGGCTCCTGTGACCTTGACCTTTAACAAAATGACCCCAAAATCAATAGGAGTCATCTACTCTGCATGTCCAATCATCCTAAGAAGTTTCAACATTCTAGGTCAAGAGGTTTTCAAGTTATTGATCGGAAATAGTTTTCCATGTTCAGGGCCCTGTGACCTTGACCTTTGATGGAGTGACCCCAAAAACAATAGGGGTCGTCTACTCTATAAGCCCTACCACTTCGAAGTTTGAAGGTTTAAGGTCAAATGGTTCTCCAGTTATTGATTGGAAATGAAGTGTTACGGACGGCCTAACGGACGGACTGGGCAAAAACAATATGTCTCCCCCAGTATTCCAGAATCAAACTGTCACTGCAAGAAAGTAATGCCACACCCATCATGGAAGAGTTTCCCCTGCATTTCACTTTTTTTAGTGTTATTTGGGTTTCACATTTCAGATATCTTCAAGTCAAAAAATCTGCCAAATGAAATACAGTAAAATTCTGTTGGAAGAGAACTAGGTAAGTTAGACCATGAAGAAACAACCATATCATAACCTGTAACAATGTTTTGCATGAACTGCACAGCTTTATTCTGCAAAATCCAGATATAAACCATACATAGTAGAAGATAATCAACTTTTACATGCTGGACAGTATATTCCCCGTGCTTTTCCGGTGCAAGAAAATCTCGTCTTACAGCCTGGGTTTTAAGAAGACTCATGTGCTGTACTTTATGAATGAATGCATCAATTCATATGCTATAATAAAATAGTGCTTAAAAGAAAAGTCTTTGTTTTACTTTTAAATTATTTCTTCTACTAATTGAAAAATGCAAAGAAAAGAACCTATCACTTTTTAAAGTTGCAAATGGAAATATCTGACTCTTGGGTAGCTGTTTTGCAGTAACTCATCAAAGTGTCATTACTGCCTAAAATGTTACCGTCAAGCCAGATATTCCCATCCATACCTTCAACCAGTGAAAGATTCTTATAATCTGTAAGAAGATTCTTTTGAAGCATAGAATGCAACTAAGCAAAATAACAGTAGACTTGATTTGATTAAGTCTGTTCACGAGAAATAATGATAACTGCAACACACCTTATGCCCCCTTGCACCGACTTAAGCAGAACTCTATTACATAGGCATTCTGTGGACTCTATAATCCGAAAGGACCAGAATATATAACAACACTGAACTGAAGTATGAGGAGACTATTTACAGCTGCAACATGGCACTTACAGATTGCTGTTGTGATAGTTAATAAAATAAAGTAAATCCTCTAGAAGCATAGAATGCAACCAAGCCCCCCCCCCCCCCCCCCCAAAATAGACTCAGGTCATGAACTTTCAAAATATCTTTAATAATGTAATGACAAGTTAATGGTCATAACCATATTTTTCCCATTGTGAAAATTACGCAAAATCACAATTTTGAAAACAAAATGCTAGGAGAGATATCCTGAAAGTTTTACAACAATCCATTGAGAAATAAAATCAAAAGAGCTAGTGCTTTAAAATTTCAGTGTCAAAATGGCTGAAATTTAAAATGGAAAATTGTATTTTTGAATCAATATATTCTGAAAAAGTAAAATGTTCAAGAGTTCTTTAGAAAGATCAATGGAATTGTCTTACATTCAAAGAGAAGTCATGGAAAAACCACACAGAAAAGGTTGATCAAACAGCAGATGTTGTATCCTTTCCTAGCATGCCTTCTCTGCAAGAGTATGAGGAGAAATCATCCCTGTTACTACCAATCCATCACTTTTATTTCCCCATTTTATCCATCCATTAGAACTGTGACCATCTGCAGGCTCTACCTGATATTCAAAAAATGTTGTGATAATTACCTATGTAAAATAACAAGTAAGACAGAAATATTCTCAGTTTACAAAACTTGTCTTGAAATACTTGCTGTTTTTCCCTATAAATTTCATTCAAAATGTGTGTTAAATACAGCTAATTGTGAATTTGGTTTCTGTTTTTCTCTCCTTCAGCCATTACAACCATGCGGTAAACACTTAATGTCTTATAAGACACTGCAGAGGCTGTCGTAAGTCCATTACATCACCTTATTCCAACATACATCTAATAACATTGTGCTGAAGAAGGAAGACGTAACAGAAGATTCTGTAAAAGATGAAGCTTGCTAGTCAGCATCAACTCTTAGCCAAGTTGTGTCTCATCCAATGACAAAGATATTCCTATATGAATACTAAAGAATCAAGAAATTTTAAAGTCTATTATTTCTATTTTGACCAAAAATAGCCATATCTGGGAAATAATTCTTTACCCCTCCACTTGGCACAACCTCATCATTTACAGACAGATAAGAATGCAGTTTAAAGTATTGTAAACTTTCTGCATTAAGTGGGGGCCATATCTGGCCAAAGCAACATTATATCACTTTAAAAATTTATTTAACATTATTTGTAACATTTTCGTCAAAATAAATTACATTAATGTAGGGATAACGCATGTTTTTTTGTGTTATAAACATCTGCAGAATCCTGAGGAATCGGTTGGTACCCGATCCTGTTAGGGTGAGGGTACCAACGATTCCCGAGGGATTCTGATGATGTTATAACACGAAAAGAACATGTGCTAACGCTATTCTAGCCTAAACCGCGTAAAAAAACCAAGTAAATGAAAATAGTGCCCTTCAACGTAATTAAATTTCGATGAAATGTGCAGTAACATGCTTATATAAAAAGGTGTTATAACAGCATGTGAGCGCGAGAATCTCTCTGTTAACACACGTTTTCTCTCCTGTTATTAAAACACCCCCGAAAAGTGACAATAACAGCAGTTTTATGCTAGAATAAAGATCAAACTTGCTCATAAAACCATGCCTTTAAAGAGAACACTTTTTGCAGTTTGTTTTTGTGTTATTAAGAACAAATCATTTGTATTAAGAGACCATCTGTGTTAAGAGACCACTTTTCGCCTTTCACTTATGTGGTATCTTAATGTATGTTGTACTGTTATATTCCTCAAATGATTTTCTGAGAAAATTTGATTGAAATTATGGCATTTTAAACTACTAGAACTGAATCAAGATACAAATCAATACTGTTCATTCACCTGAAAATATTTAATAATCATATTAGATTTAATCCTGCTCAACTTATTTAAGTGCATCCTGTCGTGGCTGGAATCAGTGTTGATTTTCAGTCTATTAGGCAGCAATCAGAGTCAGTATTGAGAAAGCTGTGCCAAAGACACTGGTGTCTCACAAGAGACCAATCAAGTCTTTGTTTAAATACCTAGAAACATTTAATATTTACTGAGGGTGAACAAAGGATATTCTGCCAGTAAATCCAATCCCTGAGCTATAAGGACAGGATGATGGAGATTTTACATGAAATACAATCTAGACAGACGCAGTACTTTTTGGAGATTGAAAGCACAATTCATTCTTAGGATTTAAATGTTTCTTTTTAAATAATAAAAATGTCAGAGTCATACTGGCATAAACTACTAAGTTTCTTTCTTTTCTTCATAAAATATCTGCTTGTCTGTGTTTCTCCCATTAAGAATAATCAATTTAGCTCTACAATATTCCACATCCTTATCTGCTTATATCTTACTTTAAATTCTGCATGCAAGATATTCTGTCTCCCTTTTTAAATATCTTCTAGACATTCTTGTCCTGCTGATGAAGAAAATGCCATTTTTTTTTCTGCTTACTGGATATTATCCTAGTCACGTTTCACAGTCAACATCATGCCACAGCTCTAGGGAAGTTGTTCATTAATTGAATCAAACATTTTAAAATTGTGTGACCAACAATATACTGTGAAATGAAGGAGTTATTGTTATGAGAGGAATACTGATGATGTCATGTCTCCTCCAAACAACATTACAGCTAGCCTATAGAATCTTCTAAGAATAAATTCAAGATATAACACAGAAAGAGTGGAATTGTTTGTTGAATTTGTACACTGTATAAGAGACTAAAATTCTTATCATTCTAAGACCTCAACAAGACAACTGCCTAGCAAAAAAATGTCCTCTACAAGAAGGGGCATTCTTTAAAAAACATAAAAGTAAAGGGTACATCTCCTGGAAACAAAGGAAACAGAAATCACAGCGCCAAGTATGCCTGCAATTAACAGAAACTGTATTGGAAAGATACAGCAAGTGGGTTGCCTCAAACATCCACCAGCAACATTAACCACATTTTTCATACTGAAATTTGACTAAAGAACCTGTATATTTTCCAAATAAATTACCATCTGTTATTCAGGTTTCATGAAAATAGATCCTGTACTTTGGAACCACTAAAGGGTCTACATTTTGTGACTGACAGATAGACAGAGAGAGAATGAAAAGTCTTTTCCAACAATCACATATAATATGCTTTAAATGGCTTGAACAAATGTTAAGCCTGTGTGAATCCTATATGAAGCTATTTTGTTTGTTTGTTTGTTTTGGGTTTAACGCCGTTTTTCAACAGTATTTCAGTCATGTAACGGCGGGGAGTTAACCTAACCAGTGTTCCTGGATTCTGTACCAGTACAAACCTGTTCTCCGCAAGTAACTGCCAACTTCCCCACATGAATCAGAGGTGGAGGACAAATGATTTCTGACACAATGTAGTTTATCAAATAGTCACAGAGAGCATATGCCCCGCCCGAGCATCGAACTCACGACCCCGTGATCCATAGACCAACGCTCTTACCTACTGAGTTAAGCGGGCGGGCTATATGAAGCTATAGTTTCTGTTGTTATGTTTAATGTCCTTAGATACTGCTCATCAATAAAAGGAACTTAAATAAGATGTACCTGAGATAAACCATACCTCATTCCAATATTTTAAAGATCTGCTACAATACCTGGAGCTAAGTTAGAAGTGACAAAGGACAGCTTAATTATTCATTAAGGAAAGGAGATTACAACTGATGAATTCCAGTTTTTTTTTAACTTTATGACCCTATTATCAAATATGTTTCCAATATCTAACTGCAGGAACTATATTATGCAACTGGTTAATTAATTTATCCTTCCTGAGAGGTTTATCTTATGACATGAATACAAAAACTTAGCAAATTCTTTTTTGATGTGAAGTGGATGCCACAAGAAGACAGGCATTTTACTTAACTTGTAAAAAGAGTAACAGTTGTCAGTAGTGTTAATAGTAATTACAGTCATTTCATGATGAACTTACATTCAGCATCCAAAATGATGTTGAAAAGGTCCGATCTTAATATGTTTAATTCTTCTCTGGCAGTAATGTGATCCAGTAAGGTAAGCATGGAACACTTGTTTTATATGGGTGTTGTTGCCTTGTTGCAGATATACAATTCTTTCAAATTGAAGGGGTGTCCACTGAAAATTTATTGACTGAAAAGCGAACAGAGCAGGCTGATCTTGGTTTGCACTGGTCACAAAGGCATAACTTGCCACCAGCAGGCTAAAGGTTAAGGACCTAGTAGACAAATACCGAAGAAAGATCAGTCTGGGTGTGTTTTAAGAACACTACTCACTTAGTTAAGCTTTAATGGTGAATCATGCTACTGTTGCTTTCTGAAATATAATTTATTGTGTATTAAAAGGGAGAAAAATTCCCAGTTATGTCTTTAAAACTTTGCAGTATCAATTACATCAAAGGAAAACCTCAGTAATTTTTTTAAAATGAAGCATGAAACTTTTCATTCTTTCAAATAAACAACAACATGCTGACAAAAAATAATTTTCCTCACTACACCTTTTCAGTAAAGGCATTTAAGGTTATAACAATCATCAAAAGGAGCTAAAACACGGACAAATGTGGCCAAAAGCAAATACATCTCTATAGATAAATGAAATGATTTAATTTCCAAGAATAAATTCTTAACACAATATTTTATGAGGATATCGGAATCACTTTAAATCATTACAGTATTTCTACAAAGGACTATAAAATTGCCATAAACTAATTGGCATTCTTTGTTTAGAAATGCAAAGTTATAAAGGGAATATGTTTATAGTTTTGCAATAAATGTAGTACAACAGAATTAAAGAAACGTAAGATTTTTTACACTCCATCTTCATTGGAATTGCATGTTTTTGTGATTGTTGCCATTTTGGTTGGGTTTAACATTATTCCGACACAATTACACTTTCCTGTATTTGATGATGAAGGCAAGGTGTCCCCTCCAGGTATTAATTATTTCAAACACAGGACCAATGGTTGGCATTTGAAAGGAACCATCTATCATCCAAAGGTACCTGGATAATGTCTTCGCAAGAAAGGATTCTATACCACAAGCAAGGTTTGGACCCCCACCCCCAACAGCAAAAGGGTCAAGTTTTAAAGTCACTGAACATAACATGTTGACCAGGGAGGCCCCCTGGAACTGGATGAGCTTTACACAATTTTTCTCTAATTTTAAGCATTTCTGAAATATTCTCCAGTATCATTTTGATGATTGTAATTAAAGGCATTTGTGAGGAGAACAAAGATTTGTGTCAATATAAATGAAGGGTATGAAATGAAAAGTTTAATGTCACATTTAAATGTACTGGTTGGGAACCAGTTTCCAGACAGGACCAGTTTCCGGACACATATAATATCCACTTTATTCCATTGTTATTCATGTTATTGTTTCATCTAGATCATTAAGGTGTTTGTTCTTCATGTCTATAACAAACCACTATATTACAAGGCTGTTTTATGTTAGTTTTTATGATCATAACTCACCTGTGTTTACAAAACAACTTTCTGGGCATGAATTCAGATAGCATTGCGCAGTAGTTCACACTTGCCGAGGTATCAAGTGGGGAAGAAATAATTAAACTACATGTTGATTGTCTGCTGATAACATGTGCTACTTATAATTTCATGGTAATAGTTACATAAAATGCAGGGCTGTCGATTTTTGCACTAATTTTATTCTATATCTATTGGAATTATCAAGAATTCACGTTAGACGAAATTTGAGATTTTTATTGTCACTTCGGTTTGCTTTCGTAGCTGCTATTGAACATCAGGTTATGTTTCATGTGCATTTTTGAAGAGACAAATGATAAAGAAATGTGTAAAAATAGTTTAATTACTTATTTCGATATCAAATTAACAGCAAAATAAATATTTGTCCGGATGCTGGTTTACCTTACGGGGAAAATAACTTCTTTTATTGACCCCATTGAGGCCCCATAGAACCCATGTTTTACGTCACAATGCGATGCTGATTACAACATTGGATGCGGAAGGAGCTGAAGTTTGTGCAGTGTGGGCTTCATTTATGTCAAATATTTTTTTTAAAGAATAATGGAGCCAAAATATGAAAATGTGTCCGGAAAATGGTTCCCAACCAGTATCTAATTTCAGTTTCCTTTGCTACTTAAACTTTTTACAATTGTCTTTTATTTAAATACTGGTAGATTCATTCCCTTTCTAATGCACAATGAATTGTAGATATATAGTTTAGCATCTTGATCACTTGCAGAATTCAAAACTATTGATACAAAGGCATAAGGCATATTGGTGGATTGCGCTTTAATGACTTAACCTTGCAGCCTAAACTATCCAGTTCAAATATGGCAATTTCCCTATTGAACAAGTAAAAGTTTAAGAAATGATGTTAACAGGTGAAAGATACTTTGATCTTAAATGTAAAATAATCAAGTCTTCTACATACTTCATGTCTATTTTTATGGGTTTATCCAACAATGTTATGCGCAATGCACAACTAATACCTAAATACTTTTTCAAGATTTTCAGACTTCTTTTACATTTTAATAAGGTAAATGTTTTATGTTCATGGTGGTATACATGTGCTTCTTTTGTCTCTAATGTAGTACATTTTTTGTAAGAACATCTTGTTACTTAGCATTCATACTCTTCTACATTCCAGAGCACCTAAAAATAGCCAAATAAACATTGGGTTAGTTCATCTACCAGTTTGTAGGGATTGGTCAACATACAGTACTAATTTTCAATAAGAAGTAAGAAAAATCTCATAAAAATAAATATTAACTGTATGCAGGATACCATTCATGTACCAGAAATGTCAAAACAATTAGCATATCCTTTGAGAACTTTAAAAATGTGATCATTCACCTCAGTTGAAGGAACATAATCACAACAAAGTCTTTCATCAGGACCTCTTTAATGTCTTGCTGAATATGAACCATCAAAAACAAAGAGTTTATTGACCTATGGAATCATTTTTAGGTTGAAACTGCAAATCAATCTATTACAAACATATTCATTTTGTTACTATCAACCTTTTTCTGTAAGACATCCCCAAATTTAAATGGAACATGACATACACACTGGTGCCATTAGCCTTTGTCTTACCTTTATGCCTCATTCAAATAGAACATGACAGATATAATGGTACCAAAACAACACTTGTTTTAACACTAAGACATTAAAGATGAGGTCCTTTTTTGGAATGTTTACTCTACTGAAATTCATACAATTAAAACTTATAAAATACACAAAACTAACTGATTATGATAATTTCTACCTACCTGGTTTATCTGAGACCTGTCCAGGACAAAAGCGGTCCACAATGCTTTACTAATGATGATAAATGATGTTCCCAGTTTTACTATTTTACTCTTTTACTGAACTGTATCAAACTTTGGCTAATTCTGAAATAGTAGATATCAGAACTTAGTGAACTGTGATGCCACTTCCCTATGATAGAAAAATCAATGTTTTAATTTCTGGGAACAGAATATTTGGTGTTATATCCTTTGGTCACACACCCAGTGTAACTTCATCACAAGAGAGCCAAATGACATTCTGACCTTGAATCTGACCAAGTTTGGTGAACATTTAGCAGTTCATTAAAAGTTATTACAAGCTTTTCTCTGTTTTTGCTGTGATGGCCTCAAACTGCATAACCATTTGAATAAACTTGTGGAAGATCTAGTTTGGTCCACCAAGTAGTTCCTGAGAATAGTCTTTTAAACTTTTTTATTGTATTAACTCAGATCTGGTCATCCACACGCATGAATACAGCTTAGTTTTGACACAGTGTTTGCAATATGAACGTCACTGCAATTTTCTTAAATGCAGTGAATATAGCAAAGAGAAAAGTTGCACACAAGACAAAGAACAACAAATAATACAATCCAGCCAGTGTCCCAATAAATTCTAGCAAATAAGAAAACCCATCTGGAGGCAAGTATTGACAGAATGATTTATATCTTGCAAAATTATGGCATTTTTTGATACAACTGGTAATTCTAGCTGTACCTTTCACTATATGATTACAAGCTCTTTATTGAAATAAGGAATCAGCAGTAAACCCTTAATCTGGGGCATTAATGCAAGAAAAGTTTACTGAAATAGTATTCCATGGTAATGTTTTCTCACATTTTTCAATGGATAACTTGAGAAATGACATCTAACATAGTTATAGTGTTTTCATTCAGATTTTTATCATAGTTTTGTCTTAAATTATTCGATATGAGAATAATCCATCGTGGTTAACCCTGAAACTTTTATGTGATGCTAGTTTTATGAAAATCTGACAAGTGGTTCATATGATATGGATTAGAAAAGAATTTAAGCTATTTGACCTTTGGCTTTCCAGTGTGACCATGACCTTGAAACTAATGATCCGAGATGGCAGGTTTATATTTTGTCTTGCTGAGGTTGACAAGTGATGTTAGTTTGATGAAAATCTTCCAAGCGGTTTAGACAACATGGAGCAGACATGAATTTTAGCCATTTGACCTTCAACCTCAAAGTGTGACCTTGACTTTGGACCTCCTTGACCTTGGACCTAGTGAGCCAAGTTGTGTGCTCTGCTGATGGTTCTGATGAGGTTAAAAACAAATGCTAGTTTTATGAAAATCTTCTCAGTGGTTAAGAAGATATACTTTGTATATGTGGTGTATAATAATGATATGTATGTGTACAAATACTTACAAAAAAGAAGACACTCCATCCGAATCATACAATAGTATTTCAAACAGAAGTACAGTTGAACCTACATGAGCGGTCACCTCTATTAAGCAGCTACTTGCCTTAAGAAGCCAGTCAGCTTACTTTCCAAACTGACTTTCTTTTCTAATTCCAACCTCTCTTAAGCAGTCACCTGCCTTTAGCAGTCAAATTATGCTGCTCCCTTGGCAGGCTGCTTAACACAGGTTTGACTGTAATTCTTACTGCAAATAACCTGGTATCCAATCTGACCTAGATTTCATTGAAACAAACATTCTGACCCATGCTTTATGCAATGCAAGTAGAACACTAACCAATAGTTTGTCAATGACTTGACCCAGTGCCCTTGTTTTTAACCTCAGGTAATTCACTTACAAACGTCATCAAAATTTCATTGAGAAACATTTGTAACAATCAGGCAGACTATGTGCATGCTTGCAAAAGCTGAGATTAAAGGTCTCAAGGGTGAACTAGAAATGTGTCCATGGGACACAGATGCCTCCACTATATGACAAAGGACACAAATCTTTTCCTAGGTCAGGGGCCGTAACTCCTAAAATACTGAATGAATCCGGATGTGAAACCCCAGGTGCAAACTGCATATGCTGACCAACATTTCTGTTAACTTTGGTGACTCTAGGTCAAATAATTTTGAAGCTATGAGCGACACAACATTAAAATGACCAATTTTTAACTAAGTCAGGGGTCATAACTCCTACACGACTGAATGAATCCGGATGCGAAACCCCAGGTGCACAACTGCACATGCTGACCAACATTCCTGTAAACTTTGGTGACTCTAGGTCAAATACTTTTGGAGCTACGTGCGACACAACATTAAAATGACCAATTTTTTACTAAGTCAGGGGCCATAAGTCCTACATGACTGAATGAATCCGGACGCGAAACCCCAGGTGCACAACTACACATGTTGACCAACATTCCTGTAAAGTTTTGTGACTCTACGTCAAATACTTTTGGAGCTAGGTGTGACACAACACTAAAATGACCAATTTTTACAAAGTCAGGGGCCATAACTCATACAAAACTGAATGAATCCAGACGCGAAACCCCAGGTGCACAACTACACATGCTGACCAACATTCTTGTAAAGTTTTGTGACTCTACGTCAAATACTTTTGGAGCTAGGCGCGACACAACATTCTCGGAAGGACGGACGGACGGAAGGACAGACGGACAAGGCAAATCTATATCCCCCCCACAAAGTGGGGGCATAAAAATATAGGTATGAAATGGCCACCTCTAGTGCATGTTTGGGTCTAAATTCCTAGTACCTGAATGCAGGAAGAGGCATGCAATGACTTCATTGCAGACATCTTTTTCTTAGAACCCCCTTTACTGTTCAACCTCTAGGGGTAGATATGGGAGAGGTACCTCCTGTAGAGGGTTCAGGGGGTCTCCCTTGGAAATTTAGAAATATATGTATGAAATGGTTGCCTTTGACTAAATTCTGAGCGCCCAACTATCATTAACATGGATACAGGAAGAGACAGAGACATATAATGGCCTAACCACAGACCTCTATTGCTCTTCAACCTTTTGTGGTAGGTATGGAAGAGGATACCTACTCCTGTAAAGAGGTCAAGGGGTGCTCCTCTTGGAAATTTTAGAAATACAGGTATGTAATGGTTTTTTGGGTCTAAATTCTGAGTACTCAAATATCATTATCTGAATGCTGGAAGTGACAGAGGCAAACAACAACCTGACTGCAGATATCACTTTAGTGGAACTCCAACTGGTTGGTATGGGTGGCAGTCTTGCACACAACATAAGATCTCTAATTTGAATGCCACCAGTTTATGGCTTAGATCATGCAAGCAACACTTGATTGTTATGGAGAACATGATTTACATTTGTACATTTATGTTTTAAGGAATGATATAAATTCTTATATATATTTTTGTTTTATTTGACATCTTACGGTTCTGAGGACAAAAAATGAGTCTGTAAGCCTTTGGCCTCCAAGTGTGAACTTGACATTTATGTTAACAGCCTAGGATAGCATGAAAAATCATTTTGTAAAACACTAGATTGTCAAAGGAATAGTCTATTCCATTTTATTCAAAACTTGGTGAATTTTAAAATCTAATGTCTCAAGTAGTACCAGACATGTTTCAGTGGCATGTTATAGATTTGTGTTCAATATAGAAAGTTTGACATGTACTAGTTATCTGTCAGGAACACAGCATGATTATTTCCGAACATTAGATACCTGTTGTTTGGAAACATTGATTTCAAATTAATGATTCACCTGCGAATTGAAGAACACTGTTGTTTCACACTCTGTAAGACACTTTCCTTCAGCTACATAATCTTGCAGTCTGTATGGTATCTAAATTCAATCAATCAATCAATCAATCAATCAAAAAACACAACCAATCAATCAATTGTTCAATCAACCTCACTCAACATAAGCAAGATGAAGTGTATACCAAAGAAATCTGTAAGCACAGAAAGCAACCAAGCAACAAATTTTCCTTGAGTCTGTCGATGACAGGTAATTGAAAATGCAACAACCCTCACACCCCTGCTTCAAGTTTTATTTGAACTGGATGGAAAATGAATGCAGGAGGAGTACACAAGGAAGCCTGACACACTGAGTTCAAACTCTAGATGCCTCATGGGTCACTGTAGGGCTCCAAGAGAAATTCAACACCTTTTCAATATCAAGCACTCTGGCCTCCTTTTGTGTACACACCTTTAATCATTTGAACAAAACTGAGAAAACTTGATACAACAACATGTATGACTAATGATTCCAGACATAGGTCAGTGATTCCAGATATGTTTAACAAGGAATCAGTAAAACCGAATGATGCTCCAAGATGCATGTGCTTGTCCCAATATGGGGAATAAAGTATTTTCCCATCAATGGCCTCTATAATTTTGTGAAGTTTCAATGAAATGCCATTAATACTTTTCAAGTATTGCTCCAGACAAGCCTTATTTTGTATAATAAAGGGAGATAATTCAAAAACTAGGTAAAGTAGAGTTATGGTTCTTTGACACTGCACTTCTCGTCAATGGCCTCTATCATTTTGTGAAGTTTCAATACGAAGTAATGCTCCGGACAAGCCTTATTTTGTATAATAAAGGGAGATAATTTAAAAACTAGGTAAGGTAGAGTTATGAATCTTTGACATTGCACTTTGCCCCAATGGCCTATATGATTATGTGAAGTTTCAATCAAATGCCATGAATACTTTTCAAATTATACTCCGGACAAAAGTGTGACAGACGGAAGGACGGACAAAGCGGCAACTATATACTCGCCCTTCGGGGAGCATAAAAATCATGGTCACACTAAACAATGGACACATAAACATCAAAGTACACTACCCAGTACTAATAGACTTGAATATTTGGATCAACAGAGTTTACAAGTTAATTAAAATAGACATGATAATTCAATGGTATTAGTCCATCATTAAAAAAACTATTTGTTTTAAGTATCAAGAAACTGACTTCTGGAGCGGGTAGGTAGGTACGGATTTTTCTTTGATTTACTTTCAGTGAGAAAAAATTTGCATGGTAAACATCTAAACAAAGTCTACAAGAAATTTTACAGGGCATAAATAAGTGTGGCAAACATACAGACAAATGCTACCCTGAATTTCTCAAAATACTGTGCAAAATAATTGATGAAAACATAATACAAATGTAATGTCAATTTGCACAGAAGAAATATCACAACATAAATCACAGATTTATTTCTTGCTAGCATACCTTTTGAGTTAGGTTAAGATGAAACACTTATTACATTGTTCCTGTTACTTCCTATCTCTCCTTCCTGTAAAGAAGATTCCTCCAATCCATCAGGTCTCTGACCACCTGCAAGCTCTTCCTGCAATAACAAATGTTGCAACAATTACCTGTGTAAAATGACATGCATAACAGGTATTTCCAGGTGTTTCTCAATTTACTGAACAATTTTTCAGATAAAATTAAGTAATTTTTTATTGAAACACTGGTTCTGTTTTTCCTATTATTAATTTTATTTTGATTAAGTTGAAATGGTAAACTATAGCTGTCTGGTAAAAAACAATTAAGAAGTCAAGCATATAATTTTACTAAGTTTTGCCAGTCCTCATGCCTGAAATAATACGAAACAAGAGGGCCAAGATGGCCCTAGGTCGCTCACCTGAGAAACATACCATAACAGTGTAAACATGTTTGACCTAGTGATTTCATGAAAACAAATATACTGACCAATTTTCTTTGATTTGACCTAATGACCTAGTTTTTTGGCCACACATGATCTAGATTTCATCAAGGCAGCCATTCTGACTAAATTTTATGAATATCCAGTGTAAAATGCAGCCCCTATTGCGTACACAAGGTTTTCCTTTAATTTGACCGGGTGACCTAGTTTCTGATACCAGATGACCCACATTCAAACTTGACCTAGATTTCATCCAGACAAACATTCTGATAAAATTTCATGAAGATTCGGTGTAAAATGCAGTCCCTATTGCATACACAAGCTTCTTCTTTGATATGACCTATTGACCTAGTTTTTGAGCCAAGATGACCCATATTCAAATTTGAACTAGATTACATCAAGGCAATCATTCTGACCAAAATTCATGAAGATCAATTGAAAAATACAGCTTCTATCGCATACAAAAGGTTTTTCTTTGATTTGACCTACTGACCTAGTTTTTGACCCAAGATGACCCATTTTAGATCTTGGCGTAGATTTCATCAAGGCAATCATTCTGACAAAATGTCATGAAGATCAGTTGAAAAATACAGCCTCTAATGTATACACAAGGTTTTTCTTTGATTTGACCTAGTGACCTAGTTTTTGACCCCAGTTGAAATATTTTCAAATTTACCCTAGCTTTCATCAAGGTTATCATTCTGACCAAAATTCATGAAGATCATTGAAAATAAGCTCATCCAACACGTTTTCTTTGATTGACTATGACTAGTTTGATCCAGATGACCAATTTTTCTTTGATTTCACAGTATCATTCTGACAAAATTTCATGAAGACCATTGAAAATCACAGCATATCGACATACACTAGTTTTTTTGATTTGACCTATGACCAGTTTGATTGACAGACACCAGATGACCCATTTTGGAACTTGGCCTAGATATTCATCAAGGACAATGATTTGACTAAATTTCATGAAGATCGGTTAAAAAATACAGCTCTAATCACATACACTACAGCTAAATATGTTGACAGACAGACAGACGCCAGACATTGAGCAATCACAAAAACTCACCTGAGCTAAAAATACAGCCTCTATTGCATACACAAGGTTTTTTTTTTATTTGACCTACTGACCTAGTTTTTGACCCCAGATGATCAATTTTTCGAACTTGGCCTAGATTTCATCAAGGTAATCATTCTGACAAAATTTCATGAAGACCAGTTGAAAAATACAGCCTCTATTGCATACACAAGGTTTTTCTTTGATTTGACCTAGTGACCCAGTTTTTGATCCCAGATGACCAATTTTTGAACTTCTCCTAGATTTCATAAAGGTAATCATTCTGACAAAATTTCATGAAGATCGGTTAAAAAATACAGCCTCTATCACATACACAAGCTAAATGTTGACAGACAGACAGACGCCAGACATTGAGCAATCACAAAAACTCACCTGAGCTAAAAATACAGCCTCTATTGCATACACAAGGTTTTTTTTTTATTTGACCTACTGACCTAGTTTTTGACCCCAGATGATCAATTTTTCGAACTTGGCCTAGATTTCATCAAGGTAATCATTCTGACAAAATTTCATGAAGACCAGTTGAAAAATACAGCCTCTATTGCATACACAAGGTTTTTCTTTGATTTGACCTAGTGACCCAGTTTTTGATCCCAGATGACCAATTTTTGAACTTCTCCTAGATTTCATAAAGGTAATCATTCTGACAAAATTTCATGAAGACCAGTTGAAAAATACAGCCTCTATCACATACACTAGGTTTTTCTTTGATTTGACCTAGTGACCTAGTTTTTGACCCCAGATGACCCATTTTCGAACTTGGCCTAGATTTCATCAAGGAAATCATTCTGACAAAATTTCATGAAGATCAGTTGAAAAATACAGCCTCTATCGCATACACAAGCTAAATGTTGACAGACAG
Source organism: Mercenaria mercenaria (assembly GCF_021730395.1). NCBI lineage: Eukaryota > Metazoa > Mollusca > Bivalvia > Venerida > Veneridae > Mercenaria > Mercenaria mercenaria. The sequence goes on from NC_069361.1 coordinate 89,829,313, forward strand.
ACAGACGACAGACAGACGCCGGACATTGAGCAATCACAAAAACTCACCTGAGCTAAAAATACAGCCTCTATCGCACACACAAGGTTTTTCTTTGATTTGACCTACTGACCTAGTTTTTGACCCCAGATGATCAATTTTCGAACTTGGCATAGATTTCATCAAGGTTATCATTCTGACAAAATTTCATGAAGACCAGTTGAAAAATACAGCCTCTATCGCATACACAAGGTTTTTCTTTGATTTGACCTAGTGACCTAGTTTCTGATCCCAGATGACCCATTTTCGAACTTGGCCTAGATTTCATCAAGGTAATCATTCTGACAAAATTTCATGAAGATCAGTTGAAAAATACAGCCTCTATCGCATACACAAGCTAAATGTTGACAGGCTACAGACAGATGCCGGACGCCAGACATCAAGCGATCACAATCATCAGGTGAGCTAAAAAGGGACATTGGGTCTTCTTCACCCAGTAAAAGTCAATATATGACAAAAATTGAGTCTAAACATAAATCCCTTGTTAAGTAGAATGAGGCAAAATAAAGCTGCCTCCCTTTTCAAATAAAAACAACAGTTTCTGGTCCTTGACTTTATACTAGCTTTGAGTGAAGCACCAAATAAAATGCTATAAAACAAGAGCTCGTAGAACACGAAATGCTCCCCTTGATGCATTCATTAATTGCACAAGGAACAGAAATTATTTGGTCACAGTACACAAAAGTTCTATTGTTCTGGGTCAATGTGACCTTGACCTTTGACCTACTGATCTCAAAATTAATAGGGGTGATCTGCTGATCATGATTAACCTCCCTATCAACTTTCACAATCCTAGGCCCAAGCATTCTAAAGTTATTGTCTGGAAATGGTTCAACTGTTCCCGGTCACTGTGACCTTGACCTCTGGTCTCAAAATCAACAGGGGTCATCTGCTGGTCATGATCAACCTCCCTATCAATTTTCATAATCCTAGGCCCAAGTGTTTTTGAGTTATCGTCTGGAAACCATTTAACTGTTCCAGGTCAATTTGACCTTGACCTTTGACTTACTGACCTCAAAATCAATAGGGGTCATCTGCTGATCATGATCAACTTCCCTATCAACTTTCACGATCCTAGGCCAAAGCATTCTCAAGTTATCGTCAGGAAACAATTTAACTGTTCCGGGTCACTGTGACCTTACCCTTTGGACTACTGACTCAAAATCTATAGGGGTCATCTGCTGGTCATAATAAACCTCCCTATCTCCTTTAGTGATCCTAGGCCTAAGTGTTCTTGAGTTACCATACGGAAATCATTTAACTGTTCCGGGTCACTGTGACCTTGACTTTTTACTTACTGACCTCAAAATCAATAGGGGTCATCTGCTGCTCATAACTAACGTCCTTATCAACTTTCATGACCCTAGGCCCAAGCATTCTACCGTTTAACTGTTCTGGGTCACTGTGACCTTGACTTTTGACCTACTGATCTCAAAATCAGTAGGGGTCATCTGCTGGTCATGACTAACCTCTCTATCAACTTTCATGACCCTAGGCCCAAGCGTTCTTGAGTTATCATCCGGAAACTGTTTATCTGTTCTGGGTCACTGTGACCTTGACCTTTAATCTACTGATTTCAAAATCAATAGGGGTCATTTGCTGGTTATGACCAACCTCCCTATCAACTTTCATGATCCTAGGCCCAAGCGTTCTTGAGTTATCCTCTGGAAACGGATTGGTCTACATACCGACAGACCGACCGTCGCCTACTGACCGACCAACATCTGCAAAACAATATACCCCTCCTTTTTTGAAGGGGGGCATAATAAATCTTTCAGACTGTGCTATGAAATAAACCTTTCTGATATTGCTATGAAATAGTTTCAAAGGGAAAAAATGTGCTGTTCACTTCTGCTATACTGTATATGGCATTATAATTTCAGGTAATTCCTATATACTCTGTAGAATTATAACATCAAGTAAAGAAAACTTTATTAAATTTGACCAAGTTATTTGCACTTACCAGATTATTATTTGTTTTCATGCGTGCCACAAGCTACATGAAACATATTTTCAACCAACTTTTTCTTTCTCTGTATCCCATCTATGGGCCAACATGTCCATAGTGTCCCTCTCAGTAGTTCCCCAGCCAATGCATTATTGAGAAAATCTTTCTTTTTCATTGGAAAAGGCTGCAACTATCTTTTCTGTTAATCTAAATTAAAATAAAAAACAACAAATGTCAATGCAAGAAATTGTGTGAAAATTTAGAATAAGGGAGGGAATTCTTAATAAGAGTTTATCAAAGATACATCAAGAGTAGCTTATCCTTGTGTTGCACATGTTATCCCTGTCCATACTTCAAATTATACAGAAAAATGGTGATAAATTAACTAATAGTGCTTATAAAATGTAATTTTTCAAAGATAAATAACAGATATTTCAATATTCTTCAATATGACCATAATATAAAAATTAAAATCTTGTAAGTTAGTTACTTATAGAGACAATCATCATAATTATTGAACATCAAAACGTTAATTAAAACTTCTGTGCCCTGCAGTGCAGGTAGCGGTGTTTGCAGCCTGCAGTAGAGTTTATTGACTATAAATGTGGCCCGAAAAGGATTTATTGTGATTGTGGCCTGCAAACTATGGCATGCAATAGGATTTATTGTGACTGCAGCCTGCAGTAGGGTTCACAGTGAAGATGGGATGCAATTGGATTTATTGCATGAGGCTTGCAGTAGGTTTTTTTGTGAATATGGCATGCAATTGGATTCACTGTGACTGTGGCCTGCAGTAGGGTTTATTGTGAATATGGCAAGCAATTAGATTCACTATTACTGCAGCCTGCAGTAGGGTTTACTGTGAATATAGCATGCAGTTGGATTTATTGTGACTGCAGTAGGGTTTACTGTGAATATAGCATGTAATATGATTTATTGTGACAGTGGCCAGTAGGGGTCTTACTGTGAATATGGCATAGAACAGGATTTATTTTGATTGCAACCTGCAGAAGGGTTTATTGTGACTGTGGCCTGCATGTGGGTTTACTGTGAATACGGCATGTAATAGGATTTATTATGACTATGGCCTCCATGTGGGTTTACTGTGAATATGGCATGCAATAGGATTCATTGTGACTATGACCTGCAATACTGCTTATTGTGACTGTGACCAGCAGTAGGGCTTATTGTGACTGTGACCTGCAATAGGAATTATTCTTTCACCACAAATTGTCAAAGTGTCAGCCCAAAGGTTTGCTAGTTTTTAATTGCTTCCGTGGCAAGAGTTCTTTGAAACCAGTGGAGACCATTACTCATGTGATAAAATATGACAATCTTTGTTTTCAAGTTAATAGCTGAGGACAACCTTGTAAAATGGTCTATCAGACACATGTTTGTGAAATGCCATTTTAAGGTAGCATAAAAATTTAAACACAGCAGCCAAACCACAGACACTAGGAGATAAAGCCATCCTTCTCTTTCCGCCCCTGTAAACTGTCAGCTTTTAAAACACACCAAGCGTATGTCTCGTAACAAATTCAACATATTTTAAAAATTACCTTTAACTATCAATGCAATAAAAGGTAAAGATAACTTACTTCTAGCATTTCAACATAATTGCTTAAGGAATATGAGATTCGATCAGAGTTTAGTTGATACAGTGCAGTCAATTTTACCAACAGAACCGGGACACAGTTGATATCATGTATGCAAATGTAATAGAAATACTCACCTAAGAAGTCAAAGTCCCAGATGACTAAGATGTCTAAGGTGCTGGTTTGTACAATCACACTTTTCTGTCAGGGCTGCAGGTTCGCTCGCCACTGTGGGCGATCTTTTTTTACAAAAAATATAATATTTTAAAAATTTTCAGATGGATTCTCCTATTCCTTGGACAAGCAAATTGTGCTGAAATGCTTAGAGTAAGTAATCTTTTTATTGCATTGATAGTAAAAGGTAATTTTGAAAAGATGTTGAATTTGTAACAAAGCAGAAATTATGAGTGAGACATGTGCTCAAGATTGGGTGACAGTTGGCAGGGGCAGAGGGGGAAGTGGGGACTTGACCTCCAAGCGTCTATGAGCCAAACCACATTTATTACTGGTACCATATTCAAAGGAAAAATCACTCAATTCTGGTAGCATTATTGCTTATAATAATATTATTACTTTATGGATTTCAATCAGACAAAAAGAACACAAATGCTTCCTCCAAGCAAAGTGTCTGCCAGACATTCTCAATACTTTCCTAAAACATTTCACAGAATTTCCAGTGAGCATGTAATGGTACATAAACAATATTTGGTAGTCAATCTTCCAAACAAATTTGTTTGTTTGTTTTGGGTTTAATGCCATTTTTCAACAGTATTTCAGTTATGTAATGGCAGGCAGTTAACCTAAACAGTGTTCCTGGATTCTGTACCTGTACAAACCTGTTCTCCACAAGTAACTGCCAACTTCTCCACATGAATCAGCGGTGGAGGATGAATGATTTGAGACACAATGTCTTGTATCAAATCGTCATGGAGAACATACGCCTCGCCCTGGGCTCGAACTCGCGATCAGTAGATCTGCGCTCTCCCTATTGATCTAAGCGGGCGGGCAAATATTTGAATATTTTGGTCATCAAATAAAAGTTACTGAAACAAAACACACAATTCTGATGATCAAATTTTAATATATTTGAAATATTCAACCATAATAAATAATCAATCAATAAACTTATCAATACTATAAAAGCATAATATACATTCTCACAATTATGTAATTGATAGAGTTTCTAAACAAACATTCTGTACCCATAGCCTTTACAATTTGTATAATATCTATATCAATTAAAGTATCTAAATGGAATGTGATATGTGACTCTATACATGAAGAGATAATACTTATAAGATCTAGTACAGAAACAGTTTTGTATGATGACCATATGACTACATGGCATTTTATATAAAGATGACTTAACCAGCAAAGCAACAAAAACAACCACAAACAAGATGGCATTTAATGGCCAGCATTGCTCACCTGTACTGGTTTTCACCTAAGTGTTCCAGGATGGTTTAGATTTCACAAAAACAAATCTCCTTACATGGTTTCATCAAAATCAGTAGTAAATGTAGAGTGTAAACATGTTCTTTCCATCATCTGTTCTACCGCAAGATTTAGCTATGGTGGCATCTTGAAAGGTGCAAAAGCAGGACCATTTAAAATCTCCTATGAGAGTACCATACAAGGATGCTTACGACCAAGTTTGGTGAAGATCCATCAACTCGCTCACGAGGTATTGTTTATGAGGAAATTTCTGTATTTAGCTCTGGTGGCCTCTAAAAGCGGCAAGCATAAAAACGCATTTGAGAGAGGTTCATATAAGGATGCTATGGACCAACTTTAATGAAGATACATCATCTGGTTTTTAGAAGTAAATGTTACAGTTCTTTTAATTTTTTTTAATTTAAGCTCTGTCGGCCATGTAAAAGGAGCTAAGCAGAGCCATAAAACAACTTACATGTTCATTACAGACAAATGAAGATCAAACAAAATTCGAGATTCATCTAATTTAAGTTATGGCACTGAAACACAGATAGAAATAGCATCAGTTGCAGAAGATATAGTCCAAAGCTCAGAGACAGGCACAAAACAATGAGGCCTAAAAAAGAAATAGCTGTGTTTCTGGTGGCCCAACCAACCATAAATTTTGACAGCCAAACGCAGTTTTTTTATGTGGATGGATGACAACGATGCTAATTTCATTCGTTAGAGAATACATTGCTAAGAGCAACATTCAACATGGCTGGGCACACTCCTAATTCAATGCTAGCCATTGAAATACAGCGGTGAATACACAAGAAGTCCGAAACCCAACAAATAAAAGTGGTTCACAACATCATGACAATTGAAACAATTTATTCTATGACATACACGGACCTGCGGACGATGTAGAAATTGAGGCATCAGTTTCGGTAAGTAACGTATTGTTCGAACAGTCGGCGCTTATTGATGAAATGTTGCCGTACTTTTTACCGTTCTTATTATTTGAAATTCTTCTTAAAAAGGTGAAACTGAAAGTAATTTTAGTTGAAATACTCGGTAAGGAAATGAAATAATAGTGAGATGATTGAGGTCTGAATTTGAAATTGAAAGTAATAATGACCTATTTCGGTAAATGAAAATGAGTTTTCGCAAGAGTGGCAGAATTTTACGTGAGAACATTCATGATCTAAGTCCGAAAAAAATATTTAAAATATGGTTTTCCAATTTCAAACAACCTGAAGATTAATTCAAAAAGAAAATTTGCAGCAGATGTGTATTAATATTAAATACAGGTGACACGTTTAGTTATTTTTTTCTGGTCCTGGAATCCACTCAATACATGTGTAACAGAGTTCCGCTGTATAAGCTGGTGCTGGGGGTTGCATTTTTCATTTACCTCTGCTATTATTTTGCTTGGTTGCATTCTATGCTTCCAAATGGTTTTCATACAGATCTTTTTGTTTAAATGATTTCTATTTAATAAAAGGATTTTTTTTCAGACACAAATACATTCCAGCCATTCTAGAGTGTACAGTGTAGATATAACATTGACAGTTGGTGATCTGAAGGGATTTTATCCAGATTTTAAATCATTATTATTAAAATGCCGACAAAAACCATCACAAAGCAACAATCCCGCAAATCAGACAAAGGTGTTGGTTCAAGAGAAAGTAAATGCATTCAGTCTTCTAATGAGTGGTGCAAAGGTTCATCCTGTCAAGATCACATGATAAATATTGTCATTGAAGTATATTTTGCATTAAAATGAATATACATATAGTTTATTTTAATAGAATGGAGAAAAATATACATGTATAGCCTCTCTGCTCAACCGCTGGACATCTGTCTGTATATATTCTATTTTCATTCAAAATTATTTTCGTCGCTAAATGAGATTGTGTTCTGCGCATGCGCATCAGTGTGTTTACCGCATGGCGGATAGTTTAGATTTTCTCGATGCTGTCGTGAATAAATTAAACATTTAAGTGGTTTTAGTGTTTTTGGTTGAGACTTTTCATGAGTGGTTTATTTTTCTTTGAGAATTTTACGTTTTTCTGTCTTTGCATGAGGTGCGAAGTTGCATCATCCAGTGATAGGTACTATCACAATGGACAGTAAAAAGGACGAAGAAAAATCCTCAGGTTCTGGGGATGTTAAAAGAAAACACTACAAAAGTTCCTCCGGGAATAATAGTACTTCCTCCAAGGACAAAGCCCCGTGTAAGACGAAGCAAAAAATTCTACCGAGAGTGTATGAAAACAATTCACCAGAAAAGCCGGATGTTGCCATAAACAGTCATGTTTTTTGTCATGATTATTTAGACTTTGAAAATCATCTAAATGAAGTTAAATCTTCGACATAAAGTGACATTCTCCGATAGAATAACTCAATTGTTATGTTACAGATGAAGAGTATGTACATGTGCAACATTTTTAGGAAATTTTTCAGAGTGTAACGATTGTGGATTTCTTGCAACACCACTTACAACTACAAAGTTTATTATTTGCAATGTTGCTGAAAATTTCAAGGACACATTGATGCAAAATTATAAACTTGACTGCTTCTGGTACTACTCCCTCCCTGGAATCAGCTTTGATGCCTGCCTGCACCACACAGATATTGTCTTAGAACTTATTCAGGATGAAAATATACACCACATCATATTAGCTGGTCTTCGTGGCGGTGTGACACAGATTAGGAGTCCTCGGGATGTTCAAGCAAACAACCCCGATGAAGCACCAGATTTCAACCCAAATGAACCAATCCGCTGCCCTCATTTTTTTTTTACTTCAATTCCCTGTACCCTAGTGTTATGCATGATTTTCATCTACCAACATCTAGATTTAGATACTTAAACGAAAATAAAAAAGATCTGATGCTATAGATATAACAAAATTATCAAGTGATGACAAGGGATACATTTTTGTTGTTGACCTTAAATACCCTGACAAGCTACATCACTTGCATAATCAGTTTCCACTAGCACTGCAGAATATAACAATTGGCTCTGAAGACATTTCATAAGATCAACTTAGCTGGGCACTGTGGGTTGAAATTGAAAGAAGAGAGAAAACTGTGCCTTATGCTTGGACCAAAACCCAGATACACAGAGCAATACCTCACTCTACAACATTACTTTAAGCATGGCATTGTAGTTTCTGCCATCCATGATGTGATAATATTCTGCCAGTCAAAGTTGCTACAAAGATTTGTGAACTGTACTTGTGACAATCGGAAACAGGAACAAAATCAATTGGACAGTTCAAGAGAAGGTGGCCATTCAATTACACTTGTTGCCAGTGGCGATGAAGAAAGGGAAGCCACCAACAAAACAAGAGATTATTCTACTGGTTGGGAAAGAAAATGTTCTTAAGAACTGTGATTGGAAAAGGAAGTATCAAACATGGACAATGGTTCAGCAAGCAAATAACAAGAGCTGTCCGTAAGACAGCCAAGCTCGACTATTCGAAATATTGTCCAAGAAGCAGGAAAATATTAACCAAAAAGGTTAAATATCAAAAGAGTTTTAAGTTCAAAAGGGGGAATAATTTGACCAAAATGCATATCAGTTATGGGACTTGCTGCTATCAACTAGTTTTATAACCCTGAAGGCACATGTGAAGTTTCAATTCAATGTCTGCATTAGTTTTGGAGATAGAAACTTGCACGTAAAACTTTAACCAGAATTTTCAAAGTCCAAAAGGGGGCATAATTTGCCCAAAATACATGCCAGAGTTATGGGACATGATCCAGTGAGGTTAGTAATTGATCTAGAAAAAAAGGAAAAATAAGTTTCAAATCTATATGCCTTTTAGAAATAGCTGTATGTACTTGCACGCAAAACTTTAACCAGAATTTGCTAAGTCCAAAAGGGGACATAATTTGGCCAAAATGAAGGTCAGAGTTATGGGATTTGCTGCTATCAACTAGTTTTATAACCCCGAAGACACATGTGAAGTTTCAAATCAATATCTGCATTAGTTTTGGAGATAGTAACTTGGATGTAAAACTTTAACCAAAATTTTCTAAGTCCAAAAGGGGGCATAATTTGCTCAAAATACATGTCAGAGTTATGGGACTTGACCCAAAGAGGTTGGTAATTGACCTAGAAAAAGAAAAAATAAGTTTCAAAGCTATATGCCTTTAATTGATGGCTGTATGTACTTGCATGCAAAAACTTAACCAAGGTGTGACGCGGACGCCGACGCCGACGCCAGGGTGAGTAGAACAGCTAGACTATTCTTTGAATAGTCGAGCTAAAAAAAAGAACTTAGTACTCACAAGAAGTTGTTGAAACTATAAAAACTCAGTTCATCAACACCTTTCAAGCAAAATAGTTATATGTGTTTAATATTTTACTATTGTGAGCAAAACTTGGATTCCTTTGGCAACAGAATCATTAAACAAGAGCTGTCACTATTGGTGACAAATGCCCTCGAAGCAGGCACAAGAATGCCACAGTTGTATATGCAAAAAAAAACAAGTATCATTTTGCGACCTTGACCTAAGAGGCCTGTGTCATGAGCATAACATATCTTCTCAATATGGTTAACATTTGTGTCAAATTATTTTCAAATCCCTTGATAAATGGCAGAGTTATGGACAAGACAAGAAACACCTTTGACTTCTAAGTGCGACCTTGACCTTTGAGCTAGGGGTCTAGGTCTTGCGAATGACACCTGATCTTATTATAGGGAACATAATCTATGCTAAGTAATTTCATGGACATAATATCTCATAGATATGGTCACTGATAATGGATGTTTCTTAGAGTGCAGTATAGTTTAATTAGGCTATGTATAGATTGAACATAAATCAATGATATTTTTCTTATACCTAAGTAAAAGAACTTGTCATATAGAATTATATTCTACTGTATATGTACTGTAAATTTTGTAACCTAAAAATGTAAAGTTTTACTTTTATGTAATATGTATTTAATTAACTATCATGTTTTTGCAATGCTTTCATTTTTTGTTTTGTATTATTAGTATTATAATCATTTTTATAATTGTAATTATCAGTATGTCTATAACAATATGTAAGTTTAAATAAAAGTATCATTATTTTTCTAATTAATCAATTTGTGCCAGATCCTTTATCACAATACGATGTTCACTTGCTACCCGAGGCTTAGACTGGTTAAGACTGTGTAGTAACCTATCTATGATATATATATTGGTTGTCAATTTTTAAACGCTCATGCACAAATATAACGTTTGTGATACAGATATTAATGGTGCCTGTGCTTAAATAATTATTCTTTTTCCCAGATCCGCACACACCTATACAATAAGGATAGAATACATGTAATGTATGCGAAGATGACAGTGTGTGTGTGTTCGGGTTTAACGTTTTTTCAACAATTTTTCAGTCATATAAATGACGGTGTCTAGTTCTGGACAGTATTGTACGATACAGGTTAGCGAAGTCAAAACATCGGATATTATCACATTTACATGTGACTTTGAAGACGTAGGTATGTTTTTCACACATTGTTCAAAAATAGAACTCTGTTTAATTCAAAAGCATGTCATGCAATTGCGTTTGATATGATCAATGTAATGGAGCATTCACCTTCACCAACATTGACATTATGCAACCGGGCTGGTAAGCAAATGGCTGGCCGAGAGCCATTAAGTAATTAACCGTACCTTGGGAGAAGCAAGCAAGTTCTCCCATGTTGACTGATTTAACGTCACCTGCAATAGCTCTGCCATTGCCTGTATCTACCAAAGACAATGACAATACAGTACAAAATACACGTAGTCAACTACTGACTGCATTCAGAGAAAGATCTCCCTCATTAGAAACATTAGAAGGGGACATTATCTTGGAGATTGCTAAACATTGACCAGTAAATAGGGACACTATGTGTCTGTCACAAACATCAAAATTTATCAGCAATCAGGTTGATTTTGTTTGTTTTGGGTTTAACGCCGTTTTTCAACAGTATTTCAGTCATGTAACGGCGGGCAGTTAACCTAACCAGTGTTCCTGGATTCAGTACCAGTACAAACCTGTTCTCCGCAAGTAACTGCCAACTTCCCCACATGAATCAGGAGGACTAATGATTTCAGACACAATGTCGTTTATCAAATAGTCACGGAGAACATACGCCCCGCCCGAGGATCGAACTCACGACCCCGCGATCCGTAGACCAACGCTCTTACCTACTGAGCTAAGCGGGCGGGCGGTGCAATCAGGTTGAACAGGCTTTGTTCTGGAGATACAGACTAAAGAATGAATATGAAGTAGTTTGTTTATTTGATACGTAGAGTCAGATGTTGGCTGCATTGCTAAAAGAAACCTACAGTTGTTTCTTTTTTAGGGAAATATATATTTGTAATGTAAACTGAAATAATACTAGTAAAATAAAATTATTTTGAAAATATTTTTGCACTGATGAACTTCTAGAAACCGTCTTAAAATTTCAAAAACGTGCCACAAGAATCATCCTTGACAAAGAATATAATGCTCCGTCAGCTGCATTGTTTAAAGAGTTAAAATGGATGACTTTCTCTGAGAGAAAAAAGTATACAAGAACCCATGAAGGCCCTGTATCACTCACCTGACCTCTTGACCTAAAGATCATAAAGATTAACATTCTGACCAAGTTCCATTAAGATATGGTCATAAATGTGGCCTCAGGAGTGTTAACTAGCTTTTCCTTTGATTTGACCCAGTGACTCATCCAAGTTTTAATAGAGGGTAACATTCTGACCAAGTTTCATGAAGATTGGACCAAAATTGTGACCTTTAGAGACTACACATACGTTAACAAGCTTTTCCTTTGATCTGACCTAGTCACCTAGTTTTTGATCCCAGATGACCCAATATCAAACTCTTCCAAAATTTTATTGACGGTAACATTACTGTGACCTCTAGATTGTTAACAAGCTTTTCCTCTGATCTGACCTGGTGACCTAGTTTTTGACCCCAGATGACCCATTATTGAACTCGTCCAAGATTTTATTGACACATTCTGACCAAGTTTCATTCAGATTGGGCCAAAATTGTGACCTCAAGAGTGTTAACAAGCTTTTTCTTTGATTTGATCTGGTGACTTGGTTTTTGACCCCAGATGACCCAATATCAAACTTGTCCAAGATTTTATTAAGGGTAACATTCTGACCAAGTTTCATTAAGATTACGCCAAAATTGTGACCGACGCATGATGGATGACGACAGACAAAGGGTGATCACAAAAGCTCACCTTGAGCTCAGGTGAGCTAAAAATCCGCCATTTATGATCAATACATAAATGCTCATAACTTTCTTATTTTCAGCTTGAAAAATAGTCTAGCTATTCTACTCACCCTGGCGTCGGGGTCACACCTTGGTAAAAATATTGCTCGCAGGTACATACAGCTATTATTTCAAGGCATATAGCTTTGAAACGCATTTTTTTTTAGGTCAATTACCAACCTCACTGGGTCAAGTTCCATAACTCCAACATGTATTTTGAGCAAATTATGCCCCCTTTTGGACTTTAAAAATCCTGGTTAAAGTTTATTGTGCAACTAGTTGAAAGCATCAAGTCCCATATCTCTGACCTACATTTTGGCCAAATTATGCCCCCTTTGGACTTTAAAATCCTGTTTAAGTTTTGTGTGCAAGTATATACAGCTATTAGTGAAAGGCATATAGAATTGAAACTTATTTTTTATTTTTCTTGATCAATTACCGACCTCACTGGATCAAGTTCAATAACTATGACATGTATTTTGGGCAAATAAGGCCCCCTTTTTGACTTAGAAAATTCTGGTTAAAGTTTTGCAGAAAATTCTGGTTAAAGTTTTGCATGCAAGTTACTATCTCCAGAACAAATGCAGATATAAAATTGAAACATCACATGTGCCTTCGGGGTTATAAAATTATTTTATTGCATCAAGTCCCATAACTCTGACCTGCATTTTGGTCTAATTATGTCCCCTTTCGAACATAAAACTTCTGGTTAAAATTTTGTATGCAAGTTGCAATCTCCAAAACTAATGCAGATATTGGACTGAAACTCTATAGATGTTTTAACATTTAGGGTAACATTTTCCTGCTTCTGGGACAATAATCTGATTAGTTGAGCATTCGCTGTCTTACAGACAGCTCTTGTTAAGTTGATTTTGAAAATGCTTTCACTTCTTTAAATGATTAAAAGGAAATCCCAGCTGTCTGATGGATATACATTATTCAGACTTGCATACAAGCAAAAGTGTTGGCACACTTATAATAATACGCTGTAGTATATGTCACTACCTGTAGATCAATGTCCAAAATAAAGAATTATTGGCAGTTTCATGCAAGATTTAGTGTTGAAAATCCAGGTCAGTACATTTTGACTGGGACAAGAAGATTTTTAAGCCCCAGTTGTCCGTAGACAAGTGAAAAATATCGAGACTATCACGCCTGGAAGAGTGTACATTGCTTTTGGTCATAGCACAAACTTGACAATAGAAATTTTATTTCAGAACCCAAGAGAAGAACAAAACGGGGTCCACCAACAGGTTAGTAAGCAAATAATGCTCACATATAGTAGACGCAACTTGACCCCAATGGTTGACCTTTGTATTATAATACATAATGAGGCACAACCTATTATTGAGAGCTGCATGAGAAAGTGGAAATATAAATTTGTGAAATTATAAATTAGTGTATTGGAAAGTTTTAATTGATCAAATGTAAGTATACATACTTTGATAATGCTTTGTAAACAAACTAATTACATATAAATATACATGGCTACCCTAATCACCCTTTATTTCTACAATGAAATAATCGATATGAATAATCAACCGAAGGTCAACCATCGCGGTCAAGTTGCGACTACTATACACATGTACAAAACATTAAGTCATTTATAAGCATATACAGCATTTATTGACAATTAATTAACTTATTTGATCCAGAGTCTTGACAAGAAGTCTGGTCTTGTGTAGTGAAATAATGACTGTAGGTAAAATATTTTTGGAGCTAAACGTGACAAAATATTAAAATGACAATTTTTTCCTAGGTCAGGGTCCATAACTCCTACAATACTGAATGAATCCGGACACGAAACCCCAGGTGCACAACTGCACATGCTGACCAACATTCCTGTAAACTTTGGTGACTCTAGGTCAAATACTTTTGGAGCTATGCGTGACATAACATTAAAATGACAAATTTTTAACTAAGTCAGGGGCCATAACTCCTACAGAGTGGGGGGGGGGACATAATTACACATTCATAAAGATCTATAAACCTATGAAGTTTCAAAATCTTAAGGGAAACAGATCTCCAGATGTTGAGTAAAAACCATGTCCTGTTATATTGAGCTTTGACACAGTTATCTAAAAATCAATAGGTCCTCTACAGATCAAGACAAATGAACCTAAGAACTACATATGGTGGGCTAAAAATGGATATCATGTTTGTGGCACTTAATTAAAGAAGAAAATTGTCAATCTACACAGTTATTGCCATTTACTGACATTTAATTATTTTTAAATCTTTTAATGACAAGAAGATACATATTTTCTATTTTTAGAGGTATAACATTTTTAGGAAGTTTAACATAAAATAGTGTGGTTATCTATATGCTTTTATCTTTATTATTTGAGAAACAGCTAAATATAGAAACTACAAAACATACATTTATGAAATTTATGTTGTAAAAAAACTGTCCTTTTTGCATCAAGTCTTAACATATATTTGCAACCTCTGATGAAATTCTCTGGAACCTTCTTTCCAAGGCTGAAAAACAGGCAACAAAGAGCCCGGAAACAAAAACAATGAATGAAAATATTAAAAAAGTCCAAAACACTCCAGCAATACCAGGGCCCAAATGGTACAACGTCGTACTTCAATTTGATTGGGGTGGCGGGCGAAAGGACACAATTGTTCAGGGTAAGAAATAATTCATAAAACAGCAATATGTAATAAGTTGACACAGTTTTCTTTACAAAATGCTCTAAAATATCAAAAACTGCAAGTTGTTTTATAAACAACGAGACTTTTCCCTTGAAACTTTAAAATCATTCTGTTCTCTGTAAAAAAAAAGATTTAAGAATCTTATTCGTTAAGGGGTCTTTAGCCAATTTTAATTATTCAGAGACTTCTTCACTTAACAAATTCATACATCAGTTATTATATTGATATTTGGGGTGTCACAGTCTCTATACCATATATATTATATACTGTCTGAATTCTACATGTAATTAGCATCCACATGTACATTATAATGAAAGTCTTCATTTTAGCAACAGGTGTACAAGAGTGCTGATCTGCACAAAATTATGGTGGGAATGACCTATACATTTCACAAAGTGGTCCTAAAACCCGACAATAGCATGTGGGTTGTGAGCAGCTCCAGGATGATGTTGGTGAAGGAAGCGACTGTGAGTGATGACATCCAAGTGCCACTGTTACCAGAAGAAGAACCACCAACTGGTTCAAAACGAAGTGTTCGAGATGCGTTATCTTCACCCAGCAAAAGCACCATCCAAGTTAAGGTTGTGAGGGTATGGTTTGTTTTCATTTGAATACCTTTGAAAGTATATATCATATTTAATTTCTCTTATAAGTTTTGGAAATTGTGGTAGTTCCACTCAAATTGGAAATTTTTAGATTTTGTGAAATTTTGAAAATTTAGAATAAAATGTTTAGGTACATGTATTTACAAAAGGCTAGTCTTTGAGAAAAATTTAAAAATTAATAAATAAAAACTGATTAATATCTAACTATACTGCCACATTTCTCTTCTCTGTTGTCGTTTTTGGCATTAAAATGACACCATAATTTTGCACTGAGGTTGTTCAAAGATCAGTTTTGGCTATTTATGTATAGCACTAATTACAGTGCAATATAACCTGGCATTTTAGCTCTTTTATGAACAATTTTCTTAACAATAGTCAGGAAATTTAGTCATGTGTTAATGTTCTGTGTTTCTTGGTCTAAACTTTTGAAAACTGCTCTAAAAAATCGTAATTGCTGTTAACAGTTATTAAACTCTTTGTTCAGTAATTCTGAATACATATATTTATCATTCAATATATAGGTGTCTCCCTTGAAGTTCAGATGTGAGGGAACCTTACCTGTTCGTTCTATTGGCGTTAAAGACAAGTTTGATTATGCAAAGATAGTTGCTTTTGACAAGTGTGCAGAGGATAGCTATGAGCCAAATAAAGCAATAGGACCAGAGTTTTTTTATTTTTTGTTTTACCGGAGTGCCGTACCTAAATATTGTAAAACCCAAATAAGAAAAAGATTCAAATTCTTATCTTTATTTTTATTTTTCCGCCGGTCGCTGCTCGGATCACCGATTGAAAATAAAATTTAGTGTCGTTTAATCTAACACTAATTTCACAACAACGTAAAATTTACGCGCGCCGAGTCGCAGACTGGTTTATCGATTGCCCTTTTTTATCGGTATACTGCACCTAATATTTCGTTACAACAAATACCAGTCTTCCACAATTTTCAACATGGCGGAAGCCGTTGTGTATTTCAAAGTTTCGGTTAAAAGTCTTAAGAAAAACAAAGAGTTTAACAAAATAGAGAGATTTTCAACATCAGCTTCATTGGGAGAGGCCCTCCACGCTATCCTAGAAAGAGTCTATGATCAGGTGGTGGACAAAATCTACGCCGGGACGGGGAGTGATCAGTTCCTCTGCGAACTAGACACCCCAGTGCATGTGCTGGTACAACTTGGGTAAATGATTATTGTGAGAAGTTTGCTAAAGTTGACAATTTTTGACTGAATGAATGCAGATCCAAACATAATTCTTTTACGTCATAACACACCTCAGTTCACAGATGAGATGTGCGCAAAGCGTGACCATAAATCCTCAGTGCGCCTTTACATATCAAGCTGAACGGACGTGGTCTTGTTCAGTATTGATTTTTACCTAAATCCTTGGTATAGCGTACATTTATTAATACATGTAGGCTACATGTTGGCCTATTTGGGTTACGATGTAATCCATACTGTTTATTGGGCGTTGCACATTATATTAAATTTCTATCTTGTAATTGAGTTTATGACGCTGTCGTAAACTTTTTATCGTGTAGATAATTTGTACAGTTTTTGTTACGGTGTCGTAACAGTTTCTAGATATTATCACAAATCTCTTACGTAGTAAGCAGAAAATTGACAGTTCCTGCACATATTTTGTGTACGTAGTATACAATTTGTACATGCCGTGCGTAAATTGATGACGTAGTGCACAATTTTACCACATTTTTTACACAGTATTGTAAGATGGCAGATGCTATGTTGCAGCAACAATCTGTGCAAAAAGATGCGTCTACGGACGCTACTACGGTTAGTAGACAACAAGAAGGCTCCTCAAAGGGTGCAGGTACTGTTAGAGCTTCTGAATCGGGTAAGCCTAGAGGAAAACAACCCGCTAATCGGTCAAAAACTCCTGTTGTAAAGTTGACCACGGCGACTAATTCAGATGCATTTAATGCTGAGGCACTGTCCATTTTAAGACAAATGAATACTAACATTAATAAAACAAATAAGACAGTGGAAGAATTAACCGGTAGAGTTGATGCCTTGTATAATGATTTTGATGGAGGTGACTATGACTTGTCACAGGGTAATGGAAATGATGACTATGACGTTCAAGATTGGGAGCAAGATGACCAGTATGCTCCTGATGATCAGAGGTCTTTGTCTGGAGATGATGATGATGTTTTCAGTCGATTTGCAAAGAAATTTCAGAAGTCGGACTCTGTTGCTCCTGAGGTGTCTGAAAAATTGGCTACTGTTGTCAACAGTACATTTAGAGAGGGCATGTCGGATGAACATTTTTGTGATGTGTCTAAGAACATTTTACGCCCAAGTAACTGTGAAGCCCTCAAAGAAACAAGAGTTAATTCAGGTGTTTGGTCAGTTCTGAAGCCAACCACACAGACAGAGGACTCTAAGATGCGAGGTATTCAGAATAGTATCGTAAAAGCAGCCTGTAACATTGTGAAAATTATGGATAAAGGCAGTCAAATGTTCGATGATGAGATGTTAGTTTGGGGTACTGATGCAATTGGTCTTCTAGGACATGCAAATCGATGGATTAATATCCGTAGAAGAGACTTGCATAAGAGGGATATGGATCCGAAACTACACCACCTTTGTTCACCCATGGTTCCTTTCACAGACCAACTTTATGGTGACTCTATGATCAAAGATATCAAAGATATTCAGGAGCTCAATAAGATCAGCAGAAATGTAGTTAGAGGTGGTGGTAGTGGACGCTTTAGAGGTCGTCAGTTTAGAGGCCGTAGGTTTCAACCTTACAGCAGACGTGCACCTTCTGGGCGTATGAGATCTGGTACTGGTAGATCCCGACAAGGGATGAGAGATCAGAAGAAGTCTACCACTTTCCAGGCAGGTAGGTTAGCTCTTTTTGAAAATAAGTGGAGAAATCTTACTTCTGATGAAAGAATTTTGGACATTGCTTTGCATTGTCATATAGAATTTACTCAAAAACCTGAGAAACAAATTGTTTGGCCAGTGAAGTTTTTTACTGCAGATGAGAGAAAAACTATTGATGTAGAGATTGAAAAACTGCTTGAAATGAATGTAATTGAACAAGTTGAGTTTAATGATAATGATGAGCAGTTTATCTCTCCAATTTTCACAGTACCAAAAAAAGGACGGAGAATATCGTATGATCTTAAACCTGAAGGAGTTCAATGAAACATACGTGGTGTATCATCATTTTAAAATGGACTCCTTTGAAACAGCATTAAAGTTGGTTAAACCCAATTGTTTCATGGCTTCAATTGATTTAAGACACGGACATTACTCTGTTCCAATTGCTTCAGAACACAGAAAATATCTGAGATTTAGATGGAGGGGTAAGATTTACTAATATGCTTGTTTACCAAATGGTCTGGCCTCGGCTCCCCGTTTGTTTACAAAATTGATGAAGGTTATTTATGCCAAATTGAGACGACTAGGCCATAAGAACTCTGGTTACATTGATGATAGTTTTTTGCTAGGAGATACTAAGTCTGAATGTTCAGATAATGTTAAAGATACTGTGAGTGTCATGGAGGATGTACATCAGCAAAAGTCTGTATTTGTTCCTACACAGAACATAGTTTTTCTAGGAAATCACATTGATTCTGTAAGAATGATAGCATACTTAACAGAAGAAAGAAAACGTATCATAATTTTGGAGTGTTCAAGGTTAACTGGCATGACATTCACTAGTATAAGAGAAATGGCCCGAGTAATAGGTCTCTTAGTTGCATCGTTTTCTGCAGTTGAATATGGTCCATTACATTACCGTACCCTTGAGAGGGCAAAAACCTTGGCCCTTTCAGAAAGCCGAGGAGATTTCAGTGCCAAAATGTTTTTGTCAGATTCAGTAAAATCTGAGTTAAATTGGTGGACCAAAAATTTGTCAACTTCAGTCAGAAATATTTCTCATGGTTCACCGAAGCTTGTCATAGAAACAGATGCAAGTCTTTCAGGTTGGGCTGTAGTTTGTCAGAATGAAGAAATTGGGGGTCGTTGGTCAGAAGAGGAATCAGGCAACCATATTAATTACTTAGAGCTTTTAGCAACATTTCATGCTTTGAGAACATTTGCGAAAGATCTGTCAGCCACTCACATTCAGATTAGAACTGACAATACATGCGCAATGTCTTACATTAATAATATGGGTGGCATAAAGTCAATTATTTCTGACCAGTTGGCTTGTAAAATTTGGCTTTGGGCTATTAAAAAAGATATTTGGTTGTCGGCAACTCATGTCCCGGGTAAACAAAATTTAGCAGATCATGGTTCTCGATTTTTCAATGAAAATGTGGAATGGATGCTAAATAAAAGGTTTGCTAAGACTATTCTGAGTTTATGGGAGACCCCTTCACTTGACATGTTTGCAAGTAGATTGAACAAACAGTTGGATAGATTTGTCTCATGGAAATTGGATCCAGAAGCAGAATTTGTTAATGCCTTTGGTATGAATTGGTCAGACACTTATTTTTATGCTTTTCCTCCTTTCAGCCTAATTCCTCGTGTGTTGATGAAGCTGAGAGAGGATGCAGGCGAGTGTATTCTTGTAGCTCCTTTGTGGACGACCCAGAGCTGGTTTCCGGCTGTAATGGAAATGTTGATTTCCAGTCCTTACATTCTTCCGAAGGAACGGAATTTACTGACGTTACCAGGAACGGTGAAGGTACACCCTTTGTACAAAAAACTCATACTGATGGTTTGTCGCTTATCAGGAAAACCCTCCAAAAACGAAACATTTCAGTCAGGTCTACAGACATTATTATGGCCTCATGGAGGTCAGGAACTCAGAAACAATATAACATGTACTTACGAAAGTGGTTTCAGTACTGTAATCAAGAACAAATTAATATGTTTTCAAGCAACTATAGGTAATGTTACTGATTTTTTGACACATTTATTTGAACTTGGATTAACATACAGTGCTTTGAATACAGCACGTTCAGCTTTGTCTGCTATAGGGATTATAATAGATGGGTTTACAATTGGGGCTCACCCTCTTGTCATTAGATTTTTGAAGGGTGTATATAATTTAAAACCGCCGAAATCCAGATACTGTGATACTTGGAATGTCTCAGATGTGTTAAAATACTTAAAGACATTAACTCCTGTCACTGAAATCAGTTTGAAGTTATTAACTCTTAAATTAGCAATGTTAATAGCATTAACTACAGCTTCCGTTCCCAAAATTTACATTTACTGTCTATTAGAAACATGAGGAAGGAATCCTGTAAATATGTTATGTTTTATAGTGGGTTGTTAAAGCATAGTAGAAGGGGTAAGGTTACCCCACATATTGAACTTCATGCATACACATTAGACAATAGATTATGTGTGTACAATACTTTGACTGAGTATCTAAGTAGAACAAAGGACCTACGAAGTAATCAGGAATGTTTATTTATAAGTTACATTAAACCTTTTGGGCCTGTGTCAAGCAACACAATAAGCCGCTGGATTCGCACAGTGATGTTCAGTTCCGGTATTGACTGTAGTAAATATAAGGCACATAGTGTTCGTTCAGCCTCCACTTCCAAAGCAAATGTTAACAATGTGCCAATTAGTGACATTCTTAAAGTTGCAGGCTGGACAAATGCAGTAACTTTTGCTCAGTTTTATAATAAGACTGTAAAGGATGCTGGTGCTGAATTTAGTTATGCAATACTGTCTACTACTGAGACTTAGTAATATATTTTACTGTGTGGAACATACATGATATACTGTGAGTCATGCTTGTTAAGAGGTACAGGACATTTGTATGATGTAATGCGTCATGTGTACCATAATGATGCGTGTGAATAAAATGACTGTGCTTTCTATTTAATTTTATTCTGGTCTTTCTACTACAGTTGATATTTGGTGTTCAGCTTGGGTGACGGGTTTCTTTCCCAAAAGTTTGGGCTTTGAAATCTCATCTGTGAACTGAGGTGTGTTATGACGTAAAAGAATCCCCCCAAATAAACGAGACTTACCTTGGTTAAGTTGATGTTTGGTTGGGATTCTTTGTAGTCATAAAACACACCGAAGTGATCAGATGCCCACCCATTGCTAAGATCAGTTCAGTAACCCTCCCTGATAAGTTTATTATCTAGAATATGTTCAATTTACCATTATGAACAATGAATTCAGAAGATAGGATTTTGTGCCTGTATGGAAAGGAAAATTTTGGGAAAGAATTTTTCGGCTTTGAATACTGAGGATTTATGGTCACGCTTTGCGCACATCTCATCTGATCACTTCGGTGTGATTTATGACTACAAAGAATCCCAACCAAACATCAACTTAACCAAGGTAAGTCTCGTTTATTTGGGGGGATTATATTGTAATAGTCAGTCTAGCTGACATTGGTAAATAATTGTACAATCACAAAATAACTGGGTGAGGAACTATTTCAGACCAAACCAAACATGTACGATGCATAAATCATCTTAATAGACCAGTAACTAGCGTGAATTGGTACACAAATGGCAAAGACATGAATTCCGTCAAGATCTGTTATGATCGCGGAAATGCGTTACAATTGCAAATTATGTTTCAACAAACAAACTTACGGCAGCTATTCGTAGTCATAGATATTTACCATCATCAACAGAGTTCATGCCAATAACAATCTCGTTCAATAATGTTTACAAACATATAAACTCTGGATTGCTTACATTTACTCGTCAAACTTTTGACGGAAGCTAGTTCCTTCCATGCCAGACGCTGTGAGAAATTACCAACAAGCAGCATAACTACCGTTAGTAAATATTAAATCCCCTAAGACTGCCGATTACAAAGCTGTAACCCTTTTAGGGATCCTTTCTGTGTGGACTTTGTAATCGTGCTTTTACTGGACCTTTGACGGATCCATCTCGCATGACGGCGAATTGATACAGACGATATTCGTAACGATTTCATTGGCTAACTGGAGCCGCTGTGCGCGCTGATTGGACAGCGCTATGTTTGAGACTTTTCTGGTGGGACTATTCACTCTGGGGATATTAGTATGCAAAAGGCTATAAATAAAGCGAATGCCATCAAGCTTCAGTTTTCCACCGTCAAAACGGGTAAATGGTTGAAACCTGTAGGTCATCAGAGATAGGTCTCTTGTCCGTCAAACTTCACTGGTTCCGTCAACTGTCAAGGTATACCGTCAAAAGAGCATTAATAACATTGATTTCTACATGACAATACTAAACGCCGTCAAAAGGGGGTTGCCGTCAATACTGTAAAATCCGTCGAAACCTGTGCTGTCAAAATAGTGAATAAAAAGGGTCTACACAAACCATAGGTTTTGAAGTAGTAAATGCCATCCAATGATATAATTCAGAGATCAGGTTTTTACAGTAGAAAAAAAAAAATCATTTACGAGTCACCTTACAAAAGAGACATTCAATTTACGTCACAACATGAACTGTCAAACTAAAAACGTAGTGTACTTAATAACATGCAAAAAGTGCAACATGCAGTATGTTGGACAAACTATGCAACCTGTTTCCAAACGTATGAACAGCCACAAATTTGATATATGTAATTTCATTGACTCTGCATTCTCTTCCAATGTTGCTACACACTTTAATGCAAATAATCACTGTATGAATGACTTCTCATTTATGCCGATTGATATTGTGAAAAATAATATTGACCGTCTCTGTAAAGAAACTTTCTGGATCCATAAACTAAAAACAAAAAGTCCGGAAGGATTAAATTCAAAACTGCTATTTACAATAGATTAAATTCATGAATATTATGCATGTGCAGTTGTGCATTTACACATATACTCTGGGTACTATTCCGTTTTTTCCTATCGCCGCTTTTTTATGTAATCTTACTATAGGAAATTTTTGGTATTTTCATATCCGGGATAGTACCTTGTACTAATTATATGTATATAATTATATGTATAAAAAAAAAAAACTATACATAATACGTGTTGTTGTTGAAATACCTATCGCGTTTTTACAGTAGTAAATTCTAAGAGCCATCCAGTACTAACTGTTCCCTTACAGAAGCAAGCCTCTGTGGCGTACATGCTGCGTATTTGCTGTGTATATGCCGCGAACACAGTAGTACGCCAGAGGAGTACATTTTACATACACCGCATGCCGCGTACATGCCGCGTACTATTTCGAAGAGTACACAGCATGTACGCAGGTCACTAGTACACTTCAAGTACGCAGCACAGACTCTGAAACAGGAGGGACTTGTACAAGAAAATAGTACACTGCATGTACGCCGCAGATACTTTGAAATTTGTGCAGTACACTTCATATACGCGGGAAAGACTTGTACAATTTCTTTTGGCATTTATACTTTGTTTTTTTTTTTATAAGTTTAAGTCTGAAGTAAACTTCATTTACGCGGGAGGGACTTGTTCATTTTCTTTTGGTGTTTATACTTTGAATTTTTTTAGGATAAAGTCTGAAGTACACTTCGTGCAGGAAGAATTTGTACATATTTTTTTTTGGAAGCAAGAACTGGATTTCCGAGTAACTTTTATCTTAATAGCATAGAATAGTTCAGATTATTCTGAACAATGAAAATTTGCCAAACTATTTGCAATGTTCATTTGTGAAGCTTACATCTTAGTGATTTCTGAGCTGCACCTTGCATGCAGTGTAAAAATATATTCTTTTTCATTTTGAATTAATCCTGGAGCTTTCTAACTTGGATAATTAAAAAGCCTTATTTGAACTTTGTTGCATTACATTTTGTAATACATGAAATAATTACCAAGATAATGCCTCAACAGCGCCCGAATGAGAAGAATTAATAGCTCTCACTGTTATTTGAATACTCTTAAGCAAAACACCATTCTATCATGTTTTATAAAGGCTTTAATGCTCATTATGTTAATTCATTAAGGCCTCTCCAAATTAAAAAGTTGTTCATCGGATTTGCCGCTCGTATATTTTCAGAATGTTTTTGGCTAATTGCGCTCGCCCCATTGGAAAAAACCAATCCAAAATTTTTTGGTGCGCTACTTTTTACGGACTTAAAAGTGTATAAATGCTTATATAATTTCAGTCCTAGATTGTTCTCAGATGGATTTTAATCAAAATAAATACATACTACGAACACATCATCTATAATAAATCATAACACTTATATTTAGTTGCATTAAAGTTGTTTCCCCTTGATGCAGTTACGCCATTTTCTTCAAATGTTTACCAAATTACATGCCACAAAAATCGATTTATTTCATTGAAAAGTGGATGAAGAAAAGCATACTTATTTATTTGATAACATCAATCTACATTATTTTGGTAAGGGTAAATACTTATTGATGCATGTCACTTATCTGTTTTCTGTTTTTTTCTGTCCAAATGATCAGCATTTGCATACAAAATTTGGTGGGGTAAGGAATTTACATTATCACAGCAGTTTCGCCACAAAAGTACACAGCATGTACACCACAGGAGTACACAGCATGTACGCCGCAGGAGTACACAGCATGTACGCCGCAGGGGTAGTACACCGCAGGCTCATTTACATGTGAAAAGTGTATGTGCCGCGTACATGCTGGGTACTATTTCTCCGGTGTATTTCCCACCTACTAGATTCCTCCAGCATACATCCTGTGTACTATGTAGTCCACAGCATGTACGCAGCAAGTAGTACGCAGCAGAGCTCATTTGCATGTCAAAAGTGTACTACAAACGTATCTGTGTATATGCGGTGTATATCCTGCATACTATTTAAAGCCCTTGATTTCAGTACACATCATGTACGCGTCAAATACGCTGTATGTACACAGCAAGAGTACGAGGCAGGCCATTTACTTCTGTAAGGGTTTTAGCACCACCCATGACAAAGACCGGGTACGATTACAATATTAAAGACTGTATTTGTGTTGTTTAACACTTTTTCTGGTCGAAAATAATGTCTGAAGTAACCAAGAGGACTGTTACCACACACCGAGCATAGGAGATCAAAATGATGCATATAAAATGAAAGCACTGAGTAATCTGGTTACAGTTTTGCATGCAACAGCTTTCAAGGCCATATCCCAGTATCCATTGCTTGCATTGAATTGAAGCTTCTCACAAGACATCTATACCATCAAACTTATTGAAAAGTGATTGAATACATTTGAACAGAGTAGTTACAAACTGGTTTTGCCAGTGCGAGTTCTATTAAAAGCACTACAAAAGCATAGAATCATGCATATAAAATAACAGAATTGATTTAATAATCATTTTGTGAAAATGACAGCTTGTTTTGCCTTTATAATACAAAACTATTATACAACAGGCAGTATAGAGTACAAAACAAGTGTGCACAACCTCAAAACACACGTTCTATAAAGATTTTCGAAAAAAAAAGAAAAATATATGGAAAATCCATCTTATTCTTATTCTTTTTTCTCGACGCTCATTTTTGGACATCTTTTTCTTATTTTTATTCCCTCCTCCTGGCGCTTATTTTTGAAAAAATTCCCGTAAAATAAAAAATAAAAAACTCTGGCCTAGAGGTGTATGGTGTATATCCCAAGACATGGAAAAACAAGGCCCAACTTAATTTTTCAAATAATTCAGATTTTCAGGTACGACTTATTCAGGGAAAAGTCAGTGAAAAGTTAGGGAATTTCATGTTCTCAACTAAGTGGCAAACCTGTCTGCGGTTTTTATAGTCTGTTAATTCATAATTTCGCTTGCAACTAAATAGGGAAAAATTAGAGCTGCCTAAATTTGGGATAATTATTTAGCTCAACTTACATGCAGTACATCTGCGGTACAATTAATACTGAAATGCCATGGTTCTTACTACCTCGTAGATCCTAAGTTTCCCATTTTCACGCAAATTTGTGTAGAACGAGAGCTTTAATCATATTTTTTCACTGCTGGAATACATTTTGAATGAAATAAGATGGTTTTCATGCTTATTCACCCCACGTATGGCAAGTTTTGCAGACCAGAACGGAAAGTAGTGGTTTATTGTGTGGACAGGAGCAAATATGCATTTTTAAGTGTAGCAGACCACAACTGGCTGGCATTTCACTAGGAACTATGCAACCCCCTATTTTCATTTCATTTTTTTCTTTAATTTATGATAGAACTTTCATGAACAAGAGGGCCACAAAGGCCCTGTATCGCTCACCTGACTTATTGACCTAAAGATCATCAAGATTAACATTCTGACCAAGTTTCATGAAGATATGGTCATACATGTGGCCTCTACAGTGTAAACTAGCTTTTCTTTTAATTTGATCTAGTGACCTAGTTTTTCACCAGACATGAACTAGATTCAAACTTGACCTTGAGATCATCAAGATTACCATTTTGACCAAGTTTCATGAAGATATAGTCATAAATATGGCCTCTACAGTGTAAACAAGCTTTTCCTTTGATTTGACCTAGTGACCTACTTTTTGACCCAACCTGACCCAGATTTAAAATTATCCTATAGATCATCAAGATTAACATTCTGATCAAGTTTCATTAAGATATGGTCATAAATGTGGTCTCTACAGTGTAAACTAGCTTTTCCTTTGATTTGACCTGGTGACCTAGTGTTTGACCCCAGATAACCCAATATCAAAATCTTCCAAGATTTTATTGAGGGTTACATTTTGACCAAGTTTCATTAAGATTGGGCCAAAAATGTGACCTCTAGAGTGTTAACAAGCTTTTCCTTTGATTTGACCTGGTGACCTAGTTTTTTAACCCCAGATGACCCAGTATGAAACTCGTCCAAGGTTTTATTGAGGGTAACACTCTAACCAAGTTTCAGTAAGATTGGGCCAAAATTGTGACCTCTAAAGTGTTAACAAGCTTTTCCTTTGGTTTGACCTGGTGACCTAGTTTTTGAACCCAGATGACCCAATATCGAACTCGTCCAAGATTTTATTGAGGGTAACATTCTGACCAAGTTTCATAAAGATTGGCTCAAATTTGTGACCTCTAGAGTGTTAACAGTCAAATTGTTGATGACGATGACGGACGACTGACGATGGATGACGACAGACGACGGACACAGGGCGATCACAAAAGCTCACCTTTGAGCACTTCATGCTCAGGTGAGCTAAAAATGAGTGTAGGAAAAAGTGACATTCTATAGGGATACATAAAGACAGTATGAAGTTGTCATTAACATGTCCAATATTCGGCAATTTGTAAAACAGAAGCATATAAATCCCTATTTACATTTCTTTTTGTAATGTCATATTTGAATATCAGTACATAAAACCCTCTGATGTTAATGTTGAAATAAGTCAAGAGGATGTGGCACACTTTCTGAGTGATGAGGACTTTGCTGTAGAGCCTAATGAAGAAGCAGAGGCAGAGGCATTAGTGCTTGATGGCATCTATGAAGTCGTCACTTATGATGCATGTGCCAATGACGGTAAAGTTCGGATTTTTATTACAAATTCCTTCATGTAGTAGTTTTATTAAAATGCTTTACAATCATATACTAGAAAATAGTACCCAGCAGCTGTGAATGATCCAGGGCACATGCATATAAAAATATCATATAAAATATTAGAACTTTATAATCCAAGACCACCTGTAAATGAATTAAAAAATATACAATAATTTCAAAGTAGTTAAAGCTACAGTAACATTAGAATGTCCATTAGATTGACCTAGTTGTTTCTATTTTCAGCATGTCACAAAAAAAATCTTGTGCAGTGGGTATGTCCCACTTGCCAAGGAGATGAGTCCAGTTGGACATACCATGCGAAAGTTTCAGTAAGCGATAGTTTCAAGAAAGAGATTGTCTTGTTCCAGAACAACTTAGAGGAACTCTTTGGGGTTACGCAACCACAACCAGATGACAAATTGATTCATTGGATGGTGCAAAACTTACCTATTTCACTTAATGCAAAGGTAATGGGGAACAATCTGTACAAAATTGAAAAACAAGAGGGCCATGATGGCCCTATATTGCTCACCTTAGTACCATTGCTTTAACCAAAAACAAAAACAAAAAATTCTTACAAGGTACAGATATGTCAAAATACACCTAAAAATTGGAGGTACCATAATAATAATAATAATAAATAATAATAACTTTATTTTAAGAAGGTGACATATTAAGAGTACATAGTATACATACAACTTATTTCCAATATGGCCTTCTACATAAATGTTAAAACACAGTATCTACAACAATAAGAGTATCAGTAGCACAATTTTAACGACAAACACACTTTAAAAACAAACTCGATTTGAAATGATTTTACCAGGAGAATAAATCAGTGTAATTTATTTTGCATACATGTACATTCATCCATCAATATCATAAAGTTTAAAAGCTACCTTATACGACATAAAATGCATGATAATTGATGAAGATTTGAGGGGGAAAAAATGAATAAATAAATAAGTAAAAATCTCAGTATTAGTAACGTTGTTCTTGTAATAAATAATCCTTAATTTTTCGTTTAAACGTTAACAGATTATCTTGAAGTTTGATGTTTGATGGAATGGAATTCCATAAATGTGTGGCTTTGTATGAGAATGTTTGTTTCAAGTAGTTTGTTCGTGGCTTTAACAAAGAAAGATCTTTACGAGTCGAGGAACGAAGATTATATCTATCGTTATGAGCAAAATATAATAATTCAGACATATATTTTGGTACAAGGTTATGGTCACATTTAAAAACCAGTACAGCCATGTGGTAATTGCATCTGTTTTCAAAAGTGAGCAGATTCAGTTTTAAACAAGCTACCTGCGATACGATTTTTTGTTATTACACGAATTGCCCTCTTTTGTATATTATATATTTTATCAGTATCTGATTTACGGGCAAGCCCCCATACAGTACTGCAATAGTCCATGGTTGATATAATATATGCATTATAATATAACATCTTCATTTCATCGGTCAAAAAGTACGAAATTCTTTTTAAAAGTGCAACCTTTGAGTTAAGTTTATTCACAACATTGCGAACTTGTGCATGCCACGTTATATTATTATCTATACAGATTCCAAGAATATTTTGACTTGTTACATTTTCAATTATCGTTCCATTGATAAACAGTTCAAGATTCCTTGCTTGTTTCGTTTTATAATTTGTACTTAGAAGCATACATTTTGTTTTTTCCGGATGTAATGACATATTATTAATTTTGCACCATGTGTTAATGAGGCTAAGATTACTTTGAAGCTCTTGCTCTATAACTGAAATGTCAGTGTCGGATTTATGCACAGTGGAATCGTCAGCATACATGTCAATATTAATAGTGTCTGAAATAAGTGTCATATCATTTATATATAATATAAATAGTAAGGGTCCTAAAATCGTGCCTTGTGGAACTCCAGACTTTACAAACAGTTTTTTAGAATATAAATTTCTAATTTTAACTAGCTGAGTTCTTTTCGACAGATATGATTCAAATAATTTCAGTGAGTTATCTGTAAAGTGATAAAGCTTTAGTTTATGCAGTAATATTTCATGGTCGACAAGATCGAATGCTTTTCGAAGATCAAGAAATACGGACCCTACATATTTACCACTGTCAACATCTTTCAACCAAGTATCAATTAAAAGTGTTAAAGCAGTGTGGCATGAATGTGTAGGACGAAAACCCGATTGTTTTGTGTGCAATATATTTGTCTTTTTGAAATACAATTGCAACTGTGAACCAATATGCCTTTCAAATATCTTAGATATGGTAGGTAAAATTGAGATAGGTCTATAATTACTTGGATTCTGCTTATTCCCTTTTTTAAAAATTGGAATAACGTAAGCATCTTTTAATTTATCGGGAAAAACACCATTGTGTATGCTTTTATTTATTATAGATGTGATGGCTGGAGTTATGAAATCTCCGCAGTCATGTAGAATCTTTGGGCTTATTCCGTCTATCCCAGTAGCTTTTTTAAGATCAATTTTAGATATGATATTTTTTACTTCCAAAGGAGTAATGAAATCAATCTCAAATTTGTGAAATGATAACTTTTCATCTAGATAATGTTTTAAATTTGAAAAATTGTCACTGACAAATTTTGTTTTTTCAATTATATTTGAAATATTTATAAAATGTTCGTTTAGGGCATTTATTATATCAAGTTCTCCGTCTACTACTTCATTGTTTTCTGTTACAAGTGTATTTGGAATAATTATTCCCTGATTAGATTTATCCGTATCGGATATATCTTTTAGACTTTTCCATAGGAAACTTGGGCTTTTGTTGTTTTTTACTGCATTATTGTAAAATGTTTTCTTACTTTTCCGTTTTAAATATGACACTCTATTTCTGGTTTTCTTGTAATTGTCGAGGTCTTTACTTTTGTAAAAATAATCTCTTAGATAGATTGCCTCTTTTATTTCATCTGTGAACCAGTCAGGTTGAGTTTCTTTCTTAATTCTTTTTTCCTTAATCGGTGCATGCTTAAGAAGTATGTTATTCAATATGTGATATAGTAACTGTAAGGCATCATTTGGGTCTGTTATTGTATCAATTGTTTCAAGCGGTGAGCTTGCCAAATCTTTTTGAAATAAATATATATCAAATTTATTGAAACATCTATAAATTATTGTATCATGTCTATTCTTTTTCAAAAGATTACTTTTAGTTGATCTCGTAAGCGACACTGGGTAGTGATCGCTGATTGCATACTCGGGCACTATTATATCAGTAATCAAATCTTTCCTTGTGGTATAGATGTGATCAATGATTGACGAACTATTTTTACCAATCCTTGTCGGAGTATTAATGAGCTGAGTCAGTCCAAATTTAGAAATAAATGATTTCCAACCTTTGTTACTGAATTTATTTATTTTATTATTAGGACTATATTAATTTTAATGTTAAAATCTCCCAGTGCATGAATTTCATAATTATTATGATCTGCTTTACTGAACTGGCGCTCATACAAATCTGTCCATGTCTGAGTAGAGTTAGGAGGTCTGTATGCAAAGTTTAGCAAAAATGGTTTGTTTCTGCATAAATTTACTTGTATCCAAATGGATTCCATATTTTCCGTCTCTAAATCATAGCGTCGTATATATGGGATTTTATTCGATATATAAACTAGTACACCACCGCCTTTTTTCAACAAACGATCTTTTCGCTCAAAGACGTAGCCATTAATATGTAAATTGCAATCATCGATTTTATCTGATAAGAATGTTTCGCAAAGTCCTAATATATCAATTGGACATTGTTTTAATAAATATTGCCTAAGTTCGTCCAGTTTATTAAGGATATGTTGTATATTTAGATTTACTACATGTAATCCCTTACTTGTATAACAAAACGGCTTTTTATCATTTCTACTATCATTATCCCTCGTATTTGCATAATTATTTTCATGAGAAGAAGTGATGGCAAACTGTCTAATAACATGTTGAATAGAGTTCAAATTATTGTTATGTTGACACCGGAGTGTTTGAATGATATCATTTAAACACTCAGAAAATATGAATTTGAGATTATATAAATTTACAGTACTGTTTGAATAAGAACCCTTCGTTTCGTCATTCTCAAGTATATCTAACCGACTGTGATATCGGTTCATGTAAATATAAGACTGTGAATAAATACATTTAGATGCAGACGAGAATAAATCAAACATTCTTATAAACAATTGTAATAATTGTGACCATTGAAATAATATTAAGTGGTTATACATCCTCCGATAATTATTTATATCAATTTTTTTCAAAATTACGCATATATCTTTACCCTGTGGAATATCAGAAGTACGTTTACAACTTACATTATTACAACATGAGCACAGCTGAGCTAAATGTTCGTAAATGTTTTCATCTTTGACACAGTAAGAGTGTTTGTCGTCTTTGTCCTATTGATTTCGGTGCAACATGGGTGTCGAACGACTATTGCCTCCCCATCCTGTGTTATATCGCATTTCAGGACTGTAATAGTCATAACGCGAGTTATTTTTGTTCCATGTGGTCCGTCCACACTCACTGGTGTGATGGTTATTCATTTTGCAGTGTACACACCACAAAGGATTTCCCCGAGTATCTCGACGTTGATTCGTACTTCTTGGGGGACGCTGATATTGTCTGTACCACATACTCTGGTTCTGGTAATTATTTCGGTTGCTATGCATAGGTTGATTCCGTCGTGGGGTACGGGTCTGTTTTCTACGTAGCATTACGTCTGAATGACGGGAATCTCCATATTGGTATTCCTCGTAGACACGTGTACGTTGTTGCATTACTGGCGGCCTTTTAGTAATGTTTACTGACTTGTCGATGTTATTAATGAGAGCGCTTGTACCCTTCCGACTTAAATGTATCAGGTCAGCACTATAATATTCTCCAACAACTGAGTCATCACCGTAAACGAATTTGCTGTAAGTGTTTATCAGTTTTAGCCCCAGTTCCTCACTTAATTCTTCTAACATCTGATTAGCGGGCATTACATCGCAGTCTGTTCTAGGACATAATGTACAGAGAGAGATAGTGCACTGTGGATGACTCTTCTGTACCGATAATATCCCTTCTTTTAGATCTTTGTACATGTCATTAATGTTACCACCACTAGCAATGTCATTACCTCCAATATGTATTACCATGTTGTTCAAGTCATCAATAATCCACGTCCTTAGCCTTACACCTACATGACAAACTTTACCTCCAGAAATTGTTCTTATCTCAACATTTTCGTTCAAACCGTCTGGATTGATGTCTCTGAAGATAGAATCACCAAGCAACAATATTTTACCTGGTAAAGTGCCTTCTTTTAGATGATTTGCTTCATTGTGTATCGTTTTATTTGATTTCAAGCTTTTGTCAGAACCTGAAGACTCTTGATACGGACCGCGTTGATTATTTATGATTGTTCTTGATTTAATTTGATCAACAATTGACTGATGTCTATTTTGTATACTTTCGTTGAACGATTTTATGTCATAATGCGCTTCCTGCACGTTTGCTTGTACTGTTTCTATTTTCCTATCTGTAGTATCGGTTTGCTGGGAAGACTGCCTTTTGATACTTACAACCTCATCGCGTAATCGTTCGAAGTTGGCACTTGTACTTTCAATGTGATCGAATAGTGTATTTTTGATATCCGAAATATCCAACTGCACCTCCTTAAGTATTTGTAGAATCTCAACATCATATTGACATGTTCCAACACTATCTTCTTTTTTCTTGTCTGTGTATTGAAAGATTTCATTATCACTCTCATCTTCGTGATTTTCAACACAGTCATTATTTTGATTATAAATGAAGCTAGAATTTTCTTCATTCGATTGCTCTAGTGCACGATCTGATGTAGTCGACGCTTCACTCACTGGTTCTTCTTCGGAGATGGATTCAGATGCCAAACATGTTATAATATTCTGTTTGATTTGTTCATTGAAAGAGCTAAGTGAACAGTCCTGCTCAAGAAGTTTATTCTCCAGTATTTCCAAGATTTCATTTATGTCAACACTCAAAAATTGTTGAATTCCTTTTCCATTAATCAAAAGAGAACACTTTGTGTGATAAAGATTGATAGTATAGTGAGCTGAATTTTCCGTTGATACTTTATATTTGGTTTCTACATTGTTTTGTTTTCTGTCAATAACGGACGTGCATACTGATTGATTTTTCATGACATCTGAGGTAAAGTAATCATGTGCCGCGAATTTAAAAAGTTCATACGTACCGGTGTTCATACATATTTTCACTCCTCCTCCGGTGTTCCTGATGAAAAGTGGTTTCAGTTTTCCCTACGGCCAATAATAAAAAAGTTACTAAATAAGCTATTTATAGTAACATAAAAGGGAAGTAATAAAAAAAAATATTGTAAGCGGACAAAAGAAGGATCTGCTAAATAAAAACAAGAGCACTGCAATGCAATGCAAATGCAGAGCAATATTCACACAAAACAAAGTCATATGACCTTTGACCCCTAAGTGTGACCTTGACACTGAATTTAGCCATCCGAAACATGCGCTCTGCACATCCTTTCAATGAGTGAACATTTGTGTCAGGTTTCTCTGAAATCCATCAAGGGGTTCAAGAGTTACAGAGCGGAAGGGAAATTGCTAACCAACACACAGACAGACAGACAGATGGACACCGAGGCGATAACATAATACGTCCTTGCAGGTGTATAAAAAAGAATCGAGATCTTATGGTGATACAAGTTGTGGGCAAGTTTGGATAAAATCAAATCATTAATGAAGCTGCTATTGTGCAGACAAGGTCAAAATAGCCAATTTTGGCCCTTTCAGGGGCCGTAACTCTGAAACCCATTAAGGGATCTGGCCGGTTCAACAAAGGAACCAAGATCTTATGGTGACACAAGTTTTCTGCAAGTTTTATTAAAATCAAATCATAAATGAGGCTGCTATTGAGCAGACAAGGTCAAAATAGCTAATCTTGCCAGTTCTAGGAAGGAACCAAGATCTTATGGTGATACAAGATGTGTGCAAGTTTGGTAAAAATCAAATCATAAATAAAGCTGCTATTGTGCAGACAATATGTCAAAATAGCTAGTTTTGGCCTTTCAGGGGCCATAACTCTGGAACCCATAATGGAATCTGGCCAGTTCCAAAAAGGAACTAAGATCTTATGGTGATACAAGTTGTGTGCAAGTTTGGTAAAAATCAAATCATAACTAGAGATGCTTTTGAGAAAAGCGCATGTTTCCCACAACTGCCCCTCTGAAAAATGTTAGTTTCTCTAGATGTTTTAGACGAGTGGATCCAGTTAGATGGTCTGGATGAGTGGATCCAATCAGTAATTCAAGGGCCATAAATCAAAAGTGCCTGGGCAGATTTGGCTAGTTATCGAACTTGGGTAAGGTCTTACGGCCAAACACATTTTGTTCAAGTTTGGTGAAGATCGGATGAGAAATGTTCGACTTAGAGAGTGGACAAGAGCAAACAGACGGATTTTTTCGGTAATTCAAGGGCCGTCACTCTAAAATGCCTGGACCGATTTGGCTAGTTATCGAACTTGGCCGAGGTCTCATGGTCAAACAAATTTTGTTCAAGTTTGGTGAAGATCGGATGATAAATGTTCGACTTAGAGTGCGGACAAGAGTAAAAAGGCCGATTTTTCGATAATTCAAGTCCAAAATGCCTGGACCGATTTGGCTAGTTATCGAACTTGGCCGAGGTCTCATGGTCAAACACATTTTGTTCAAGTTTGGTGAAGATCGGATGAGAAATGTTTGATTATGAGTGCGGACATGAGTAAAAAGGCCAATTTTTCGATAATTCAAGGGCCGTTACTCCAAAATGCCTGGACTGATTTGGCTAGTTATCGAAATTGAAAACTGAAAAAAACTGAAACTGAAACTGCTTTATTTGATTAAACGCCTAATTTTACACATAGTATATTCACCGGCGTTGTACATTGAATTATACCAGATTTATATAGCGCCAAAGGCGTTTTACATAGTTCAAATGCAGCCACACAGGGCGCATAATTCATCCGCTACTAGTACAGACACAGAGCGATCTGACCAGAGGGACAGAGTGAGACAAAGCCCCCACGACAGAGAGATCAGAAATCAGATACAGGCTTATCCGGCTTAATTAGCCTAGCTCATTTCGAATAGACAGCCTGGTTCTTTAACGTGCCCAGTGTATAGCACTGATACACGCAAGGATTGCCTGGGTTCCTGACCTGTACACCTCTAGTTGGGTGGGAAACACTGAAAAGCGTTTCTGAAAATTCCCGAGTAACTTGGCCGAGGTCTCATGGTCAAACACATTTTGTTTAAGTTTGGTGAAGATTGGATGAGAAATATTCAAATTAGAGTGCGGACAAGTGTAAAAAGACCGATTTTTGGTAATTCAAGGGCCATAACTCCAAGACGCCTGGACCGATTTGGCTAGTTATCGAACTTGGCCCAGGTCTTATGGTCAAACACATTTTGTTCAAGTTTGGTGAAAATCGGATGAGAAATGTTCGACTTAGAGTGCGGACAAGCTTTGTGACAGACACACACACACACACAGACTGGAGTAAATCAATATGTCTCCCACACCACTGTGTGGTGGGAGACATAAATAAAGCTGCTATTGTGCAGACAAGCTCAAAATAGCTAATTCTGGCCCTTTCAGGGGCCATAACTCTGGAACCCATAATGGGATCTGGCCAGTTCAAGAAAGGAACCGAGATCTTATGGTGATACAAGTTGTGTGCAAGTCTGGTTAAAATAAAATCATAAATGAAACCATTATCGTGCAGACAAGGAATTGTTGATGGACGGACGCACGGACTGACGACGGGCGAAGGGTGATCACAAAAGCTCACCTTGTCACTATGTGACAGGTGAGCTAAAAATAACACCAGAAATCAAGTGAACAAAGTTGATTTTCTTCAGGGTGCCAAATGGATATAATGCTCCATAGTTTGAAGGACTTGCAACAGTTTCAAAATAAAGATTGTCCTTTAAAAAAATAACACCAGAAATAAAGTGAACAAAGTTAATTTTCTTCAGGGTGCCAAATGGACATAACGCTCCACAGTTTGAAGGATTTGCAACAGTTTCAAAATAATGGTTGTCCTTTTACCAGAACAACTTAGAAAAACTGTGCAATATTTAAACCATATTACCTGTTGTATATATTATTATTGTTTCTGACATTTTAAACATTTTTTAATATTTCTGAATGTGATTTATTGAAATATTTTTCTACTTTCTTAATAAAAGCTGTTGAGGAAAGACATCCATTAGTCACTTTCAATTTTTTTTTAGAAAATTTTGACAGATTTTTCCCTTTTTAACTCAGAATTTTTAGGTAACTGTTTCAGGATATTTACTATGGTTATCTCTTCAGGGACTAAATATCAAAACTGTTATATATATTGTTTCTAAAATTTTTGAGATTTCTTAATACAGTCGAGTCCACTTAAAACGAACTCGCTTGATATGAATTTTCGGCAATAACGAACAAAACCCGGATTCCCCGATTGAGTCCTTCTATTTCTTTGTAAAATTATTTCGGTAATAGCGAACTCGCTTCATACGAATTTTCGGCAGATACGAACACATTTTGGAAGTCCCAATGAGCTAAAATGTTACAAGTTTCAATTTTTTGATACGAACTATTTTAAGATGTCGGCAGCCATATTTTTGCTTCGCTTGGTCTTTTAACAGTTTGAATCCGTACAATGCTGATATTTAGTTGAAGTGATTATCACCTGTAATCGATAAATACATAATAAAGAGATTAACACTATGCATGCAGTTATTTTATTCATCACAATCGAGTTCAAGTAATAATGTCTTTAGCAATTGAGCGATAGTCACTGTCATTTGTACACCTGTCCATGAAAATATAATTTCATTGTACGTTTCCTGTGTATCTATATGTGCTAGATCCATATGTGTTATAAACACTTGATGATTCAATACATTTGTAAATTAAAATTTATTTTTCATACATTTTTACGAGTTTATGTACGAAATCTGTTGACCTGTTTCACTGTTAACTGAATACACTCACTTGATCAATTAAAACTACTAATGAACATCTATTCACTACTGTATTTTTATTTATCGGAAGCTATTCACCGGCGATACCGGTGATACTGCCCAACTTGCTTGGGCAAATTATCCGGGAGTCATACATTCACTAATACGAATTTTGTTTGATACGAGCATATTTCCCAGGTCCCGAAGAGTTCGTATAAAGCGAGTTTGACCGTATTTCTGAATGTAATTATTTAAACCATGTTTTTTTTAGTTTTTTTTTTACTTTCTTAATAAAAAGAAAACACACTGATTAGTCATTTTCAATCTTTTTTTTTTAAATTTTGACAGGTTTATCCCCATTTTAACTTAGAATTTTTAGGTAATGTTTTTGGATATGTTACCTAACAATTCAGGGACCAAATATTAACACTGTTGTATATATTGTTCCTGAGATTTTTGACATTTTTTAATATTTATGAATACAGTTTATGTAAATGTTTTTCTAGTTTGTTAATGAAAGCTGTTTAGGAAACACATCTGTTAATCACTTTCAATCTTTTTTTAATAATGTGAACTCTGTGGATGTTAAAAATTTCTTCTGTATTTCATATCGACTCTGTTAAAAACTCGTCTAACAGTTGTTCCTTAAACAAAATGCCATAACATATTTTGACACAAAACATCGTTAACGTAATTCTACTCACTAAACAAGAGCTGTCCGTAAGACAGCCAAGCTCGACTATTCGAAATATGTCAAAGAAGCAGGAAATTATTACTCAAAAGAGTTTTAAGTTTGAAAGGGAACATAATTTGACCAAAATGCATATCAGAGTTATGGGACTTGATGCTATCAACTAGTTTTATAACCCCGAAGAAACGTGTTAAGTTTCAATTCAATATCTGCATTAGTTTTGGAGATGGTAACTTGAATGTAAAACTTTAACCAGAATTTTCTAAGTCCAAAAGAGGGCATAATTTGCTCAAAATACATGTTAGGAGTTATGGAACTTGACCCAGTGAGGTTGGTAATTGACCTAGAAAAAGAATAAATAAGTTTCAAAGCTGTATGCCTTTTGGTAATAGCTGTATGTACTTGCACGCAAAACTTTAACCAGTAAGTCCAAAAGGGGGCATAATTTGGCCAAAATACATGTCAGAGTTATGGGACTTGACCCAGTGAGGTAGTTATTGATCTAGAAAAAGAAAAAATAAGTTTTAAATCTATATGCCTTTTAGTAATAGCTGTATGTACTTGCACGCAAAACTTTAACCAGGATTTTCTAAGTCCAAAAGGGGGCATAATTTGCCCAAAATACATGTCAGAGTTATGGGACTTGATTCTATCAACTAGTTTTAAAACCTCGAAGACACATGTGAAGTTTCAATTTAATATCTGCATTAGTTTTGGAGATAGTAACTTGCATGTAAAACTTCAACCAGGATTTTCTAAGTCCAAAAGGGGGCATAATTCGGCCAAAATACATGTCAGAGTTATGGGACTTGACCCAGTGAGGTAGGTAATTGATCTAGAAAAAGAAAAAATAAGTTTCAAATCTATATGCCTTTTAGTAATAGCTGTATGTACTTGCACACAAAACTTTAACCAGAATTTTCTAAGTCCAAAAGGGGGCATAATTTGGCCAAAATGAAGGTCAGAGTTATGGGACTTGGTGCTATCAACTAGTTTTATAACCCCGAAGACACATGTGAAGTTTCAATTCAATATCTGCATTAGTTTTGGAGATAGTAACTTGCATGTAAAACTTTATCCAGAATTTTCAAAGTCCAAAAGGGGGCATAATTTGCTCAAAATACATGTTAGAGTTATGGAACTTGACCCAGTGAGGTTGGTAATTGACCTAGAAAAAGAATAAATAAGTTTCAAAGCTATATACCTTTACATGATAGCTGTATGTACTTGCATGCAAAAACTTAACCAAGGTGTGACGCCGACACCAGGGTGAGTAGAATAGCTAGACTATTCTTTGAATAGTTGAGCTAAAAAATAGATGTGTTTTCTTGATTGCAATTTTGCTACTTTCTTAGCTGACCTGTAGCTTTTTGGGTTTAGATCTTCTTTGCATTTCCTTAGAATATTTAGCCTTTTTCCATTTCCATGGACAGTTTAATATGAATAGTACGTATTATACACTTTTTGTGCCCCCTCCATGAGTGGTGGGGGCATATAGATTTGGTCTTGTCCATGCATCCGTCCGAAGTTCGTGACGCGCCTAGCTCAAAAAGTATTTGATATAAATTGATGAAACCTTGCAGGAGTCTTTATCATGATATGAACTTGCGCACCTATTTTTCATCTGGCTCCGCCCCCTATTTTTAGTGTTGAAATAGTCAAAAATACACATTTTTACCTTGTGACACGCCTAGCTCAAAAAGTATTTGATATAGATTCATGAAACCTTGCTGGAGTCTTAATCATGATATGAACTTGTGCATCTCCTATTTTTCATTTGGGTCTGCCTCCTATTTTCAGAGTTATGGCCCCTGAAATAGTCAAAAATGCACATTTTCACCTTGTGACACGCCTAGCTCAAAAAGTATTTGATATAGATTCATGAAACCTTGCATGAGTCTTTATCATGATATGAACTTGTGCACCTCCTATTTTTCATCTGGCTCCGCCCCCTATTTTCAGAGTTATGTCCCCTGAAATAGTCAAAAATCCACATTTTCACCTTGTGACAGGCCTAGCTCAAAAAGTATTTGATATAGATTCATGAAACCTTGCTGGAGTCTTAATCATGATATGAACTTGTGCACCTCCTATTTTTCATTTGGGTCCGCCTCCTATTTTCAGAGTTATGGCCCCTGAAATAGTCAGAAATGCACATTTTCACCTTGTGACACGCCTAGCTCAAAAAGTATTTGATATAGATTCATGAAACCTTGCATGAGTCTTTATCATGATATGAACTTGCTCACCTTTTATTTTTCATCTGGCTCCACCCCCTATTT
The DNA here is from genome assembly GCF_021730395.1 of Mercenaria mercenaria. Classification (NCBI taxonomy): domain Eukaryota; kingdom Metazoa; phylum Mollusca; class Bivalvia; order Venerida; family Veneridae; genus Mercenaria; species Mercenaria mercenaria. Next base: position 89,870,128 of record NC_069361.1, read on the forward strand.
TCAGAGTTATGACCCCTGAAATAGTCAAAAATGCACATTTTCACCAAATTATGTGCCTATCTGAAAAAGTATTTCATGTAAATTCAAGAAACCTTACTAGAGTCTTTATCATAATATAACCTTGAACATTTGGCATTCTTCTTGAGAATCTTAGCACTTATTACAGAGCTATGGCCCTTGAAATAGCCAAAATAGTGGATTTTTTGTTTGTGATGCTCATAGCTCAAAAAGTATATGGCCTAGAATAATGAATCCTTTTCATAAAATGTTTGTTTAGGCTATACCCCATTAAGACTGCAAACATTTGAATTATTTCCCCTTATTTGTCACAAATGTACCAGAGGGGGGGGGGGGGCACATCCTGTGTCCTACAGACACATTCTAGTTTTACTTAGATTATGTCAGCTTTATATGACGGATAAGTCTAGACGAACACATGAATCACTTTTGTGGTAGCTCTGATGAAGATCTTCAATAGCCAAACATAACCACATGCGCTAAAAATTATGTTATACATGAAGGGGAAATACAGTTATCTTGGCTCAAAACAAAAACTTCCAGAAATAAAAAATACATATTTATTAGCTCTTTTGTAGAAAACAGTAAAACAATCACTTTCAAAATTACAAAATACATATTTAATATATCCACTTAAAAACATGTAAATTGTAATAATACTTACTTCATTCAAGTGTAATGATGTAGTAAAAAAAACAAGCATGTTTTTCACCCATAAGTTACTACTTAGGCTGAGTGGTCAAACATACATCTATAACAGTTTCTGATTTTTATAAATTTTGGCCGCAGGAAACTTTCCGACTTGTATTAACTTTTGAAATTGATATTTATTCTGACCAACTTTCATAAAGATCCCATGAAAAATGTGACCTCTAGAGTGGTCACAAGCAAAAGTTCACGGACCCACGCACGCACGGACGGACGACGGACACTGCGCGATCACAAAAGCTCACCTTGTCACTTTGTGACAGGTGAGCTAAAAATATGGCCTCTAGAGAGGTCACAACGTTTTTTCATTAATTGACCTACTGACCTACTTTTTCATGGCACGTGACCCACTTTCGACCTTGACCTAGATATCATCAAGATGAACATTCTGGCCAATTTTTATGGAGATCCATTCATAAGTATGGCCTCAAGAGAGGTCACAAGGTTTTTCTATTTTTAGACCTACTGACCTAGTTTTTGACCGCACATGGCCCTGTTTTGAACTTGACCTAGATATCATCAAGATGAACATTCAGACCAACTTTCATACAGATCCCATGAAAAATATGGCCTCTAGAGAGGTCACAAGGTTTTTTTATTATTTGACCTACTGACCTAGTTTTTGATGGCACGTGACCCACTTTCGAACTTGACCTAGATATCATCAAGATGAACATTCAGACCAACTTCCATACAGATTCCATCAAAAATATGGCCTCTAAAGAGGTCACAAGGTTTTTCTATTATTTGACCTACTGACCTAGTTTTTGAAGGCACATGACCCACTTTCGAACTTGACTTAGATATCATGAAGGTGAACATTCTGACCAATTTTCATGAAGATCTCATGAAATATATGGCCTCTAGAGAGGTCACAAGGTTTTTCTATTTTTAGACCTACTGACCTAGTTTTTGAAGGCACGTGACCCAGTTTCGAACTTGACCTAGATATCATCAAGATGAACATTCAGACCAACTTTCATATAGATCCCATGAAAAATATGGCCTCTAGAGAGGTCACAAGGTTTTTTTATTATTTGACCTACTGACCTAGTTTTTGATGGCACGTGACCCACTTTCGAACTTGAACTAGATATCATCAAGACGAACATTCAGACCAACTTTCATACAGATCCCATCAAAAATATGGCCTCTAGAGAGGTCACAAGGTTTTTCTATTATTTGACCTACTGACCTAGTTTTTGATGGCACGTGACCCACTTTCGAACTTGACTAAGATATCATGAAGGTGAACATTCTGACCAATTTTCATGAAGATCTCATGAAATATATGGCCTCTAGAGAGGTCACAAGGTTTTTCTATTTTTAGACCTACTGACCTAGTTTTTAATCGCACATGACCCAGTTTCAAACTTGACCTAGATATCATCAAGATGAACATTCAGACCAACTTTCATACAGATCCCATGAAAAATATGGCCTTAAGAGAGGTCACAAGGTTTTTCTATTATTTGACCTACTGACCTAGTTTTTGAAGGCACGTGACCCAGTTTCGAACTTGACCTAGATATCATCAAGATGAACGTTCTGACCAATTTTCATGAAGATCTTTTGAAATATATGGCCTCTAGAGAGGTCACAAGGTTTTTCTATTTTTAAACCTACTGACCTAGTTTTTGAAGGCACGTCACCCAGTTTCAAACTTGACCTAGAAATCATCAAGATGAACATTCTGACCAATTTTCACGAAGATCTTATGAAATATATGGCCTCTGGAGAGGTCACAAGGTTTTTCTATTTTTAGACCTACTGACCTAGTTTTTGAAGGCACGTGACCCAGTTTCGAACTTGACCTAGATATCATCAAGATGAACATTTTGACCAACTTTCATAAAGATCCCACAAAAAATGTGACCTCTAGAGTGGTCACAAGCAAAAGTTTACGGACGGACGCACGGACGGACGCCGCGCGATCACAAAAGCTCACCTTGTCACTTTGTGAGAGGTGAGCTAAAAACTTGTAGCATCAGCATTGACCCTCTCGACCCAGAGTAACTTGACAGGGGCTACACATATTCTTTGTGGGAAGGGAGTCTCACATAAATTTCTAGACGAGGATGGAGAGCAGTAGTATAATGGCAAGGTGATATCTCAGGTAGTCTCAAAGTTGCATAAGTTTTTACAATAATTTCAGATATTGTTTCAATTATTTACAACTTTTCCCCAATGCAGTTGAAATTAACAAATCATTTAACTGCAGCTGAAATTAACAAATCATTTAAACAAATAGTAATAATAAGTAATAGTTATAGTATGTGTGAGAGTGTGTTACCAGGATATATCAGAGCTAGGGGTACATCGAGGGTATTTTTCTCTGCACATATCGTCGAGGCCGTTAGGCCGAGACAGATATGTGAAGAGAAATATACCGAGATGTACCCCTAACTCTGATATATCCTCGTAGCACACGAGCATCACATATTATAACTGTTTTATCGCATAGTTCTATCATTTCAATTTATTTATTATTTTTCGTTTATAGATCTATCATTTAAATTAATTTTTATAATTATTTTTACACTTATGATTCCCTTTCTGCACCTCACTGACTGAAACCCAGAAACGTTCTGTTTTAGAAAATGTGTTCCCCAGGTAAAAGTATCCAACAGATTTCTACATTTGTATTTACTCTTTGCATTTCATTGGCCAAACGCTTATCTCGGAGTCTAATTTGCTTCAGCGCCCAAGTAATATTTTTCATTTCAGTGCGCTATCTCATGCTGTATAGCTACGTAAACGCGAATAAGCTATCAGAAATAAAACAACGTAAAAAAACAACAAAAACGGAGTATAAAAAATCAAAATATGTCTGATTCCGATTTAAAATTAGATGATGGACAGGACATATTTTTATCTCAGGTTCTTGACGAGATTGAAAGTATGCAAGAAGACGATATAGTGTTGTCGCAAGCTCTGGATTTATTTGAAAACAAGGAATCGTTTGACTTGTCAGATTCTCAGTTTAAAAATCTTGTAGAGGATTGTACCAGTGCAGACTTTTTCGGTAGTTTTACGTTGAAACTACCGACTGGAGAAAATTGTGAATTGTTAGGTGTGGATACACATTGTGAAAATCGCTTTGGAAAAATTACCAAAACTGAAGATTTTGACGCACTGATCAAGGACCAGAAATCGGGTAACACCGAGAGGAGTACAAAGTGGGCCACCTCTGTATTTGAGGCTTGGAGATCCGTTCGGAAACTGGACGGAGAGGAAATTCCACCACTCGAGGAATGCGATATCAACACACACCTTTCACGGTAAGTCAAAAAGCACATGTACCTTTGTTTCAATTATAATGCAATCAAGATGTAGCATTGTGAATTATACAGGTTTGTTGAAGTGACGAGATCAGTTGCAAACGCTTTGAGATTTGGCTGCGACTGCATTCTATATAAATTGGAGCCTATTCACTGTAGACTGGATATTTCGAACTAGCCCAACAGTTTCTAGTTTTTGCTGAATGAACTCCAAATGTTGTTGAAAAATATATTTATGGTCACTAAAAATGGCATTCTTAGGATATATATTCTAAATACAGTTTTATCTAACTCATCCTTAATAGAGCTTTGCTTGGCAAGATAGTTTTAAACTAGACATTCCTGAATAAAGGTATCCGATGGTGATTAAAATAGCTTTTAAGAATCACTTTTCATGTTTAATGGCGTAAAAATGTAGCTTTCCAATTATGAAAATAGGCAAAATTACGATTTCGAAAACTGGTACTTTTCAGAAAGTTTTCAACATTTTTGCATGGAAATGTACGTTGTTAGTCAAAATAAATCGACGGCCATGTCGATTTAGATTTGTAACTGGTAAAATCTTAGTGTGTGTGTTCGGATTTAACGTCTTTTTCAACAAGTTTTCAGTCATATAATTTATAAACAATGGTGTCTACTTGTAGCAGTGAGCACAATGCCACATTGATATATTGTGCAATTCTTTTTAGATTTTTGAATTCATGGAGAGTACAACATTAACTAGTATGTTTTTTATACTTGCAGTTTTGTGGTAGAAGCAAGAAAGCAGGATGGTTCCCCCTACCCACCTGGATCGCTATATAATATTGCCTGTGGACTCTTGAGAAATCTCCGATCTTCTGGCATCTATGATAAAAACTTCTTGGATGAGACGAATGCACGATACGCGAGGTTCCGCGAGGTACTAGATGCTCAGATGAAAAAGCTGACAAAGGATGGATTAGGTATTGGTCAGAGGGAGGCAAAACCAGTCAATGAAGAAGATGAAAAGATTTTGTGGTCTAAAGGTGTATTTGGGAACAGTTCATCTGTTGCTCTTCAGCATACCATGTATTTCTATAACTGTAAATTTTTCGGATTAAGGGCTTTGGATGAACACCGAACATTAAACTGTAACCAATTTGCAATCGGGAGTGACGAAAATGGTCGTTACATAGAATTTAAAGGTACAAACAGTAAAACGTACAATGGAGGATTAAAACACAGGCGTATTGAACCAAAAATTATAAGACATTATGATGAAAATAGTGGAATTGTTGACTTTTATGAGCAGTATCTGAATGCATTGGGGCTTTCGGGTCCATTTTATCGGCGGCCTTTAAACAAATCCGAGGGACACTTGCGTTACGGGGAACAAGTTGTTGGAATTAATAAGTTAAAAACTTTCATGAAAGACATTTGTTCGTCTGCAGGTTTAGAAGGTAGATACACAAACCATAGTGGTAAGAAAACGTGTGCCACAACACTCTACCAAGGAGGAATTCCCGAGGAAGAGATTATGAAACGAACTGGCCACAGATCCACTACCGGGGTTAGGAAATACCAAAAACCGTCTCCCGCAATGTTGAAAGAAATTTCAAACACACTAAATCCACCGCAGACGACAATCAAGGCACAGTGTGGAACGGTCAATGAGAAAAATGCTGAAAGTGTTCTAAAGGATACCGACGAGTCAGTGGATAATAAACGCAGTGATCCAAGTTTTAAGGGTTTATTTTCTGGAAATCACTCATTCTCTGGATGCACTTTTCAGTTTTAATATCGTACGAGAACTGTTGTAACAGTGTGTTGGAATTGTTGTTCATAATGATTATATAATTGACCTAGTGCCATAGCAGATACATTTTAGCAAAATAGCACATAACGGATACTTTTTTAGCGCTTTTCAGTTTTAAGAAACATTTAAGAAAACTTTGAATTTCATATTTCATGACAATCATGTATTTCTGATGTTCATTTAGAGATAATGATAAATATCGAATCTTCGAAATATTCTAGTTTATTTATTCTTTTACTTTATAGATGCAGGTATTTGTGATCACTCTATCTCCGTGAACAATAAATTTGAAATAAAATCATGTTTTCATTGGCAGGAAAAAATAATACTCCCTCCATAGGACCTTGCCATTGTAAGAAAAAAAGTGTTGCGATAAATATATTCTTCCTCTGTGAACTGTAAATTGGAGCTAAAATCATCTTTTCTTTGAAAGGAAAAAATTATACTCCCTTGATAGGACCTCAATAGAGAAAAAGTGTTCCGATATATATCAGAACAGTTTTACTGTGCTGATATATATCGGAACACTTTTTTTCTTATGAAACTCATAGAGAAAAAGTGTTCCGATATATATCGGAACAGTTTTGTAAGATATCAGCACAGTTTTGTAGTAATAATGTGTGTTACTATGTATAACATGCTGCAAAGATCAAAGGAAAATTGCCGCACTATGCGATAATTTATGTGAAAGGGACTAAAATGATGCTATGGTTTATTATTAGTCAACATACACATGTTAGTACAAGATGCTTAATAATAATATCTTAAATAATTAGTATTATTACTATTACATGAGTCATGACTCATTTTATAAATAACTGGTCCATAATTTGTGCTTTATGACCAGTTTATATTCAGCAGTAAAGTGTGCTAGGCTAAACTCAACATTTTAAGAATTATGAAAATTTTTCTCTGATATCATGTAATAAAACACTTTTTGAACAGCTAACTGGTCAATACCTCGGGCAACAGTTTTGACTACTGTGTCTAGCCATTCACTAAGTATTTTATGTTAATTTAAATGTATATTTTCTATGGTATATATTTATGTATTTAGTATCTATAGCAAAAAAGTAACTCGCAGGGAAAATATTTCGATTTTTTTTAAACTACTACAATATCAAGTACTTCAACAACTGAAATCATATTTTTCAGGTACCTGGGTATCCGGACTGGTATAATGTTGTGTATGACAGGGAGGAAGGCATTATCTACACATTTAAATTAGAGAAAGATTATGAAGATGGAGACCTAAGAACTATAGTTTAAGTATGTGTAGTAACATTTTTTAGTCTTTGTTGTCTGGGTTCATCGAAAGTGGCAGAATGAAACCCAGATAGTGGATATACTAAACTTGACGTAACTTTTTACCTAGTAACAGTAGAGCTATAAGGTTTACATATCTGATTTTGTCTTTAAATCAGCTTTCCAATGGTATATTGGGTACATGTTATATTTCATTCAGTTTTTAATTTTCATGTGACCACCCTAACATTGGGATGAGGCAGACAGTGTTTCTGCAAAAACCTGATCCAAACAGAGGTTCAGCATTGAGATGAGGCAGACAGTGTTTCTGCAAAAACCTGATCCAAACAGAGGTTCAACATTGGGATGAGGCAGACAGTGTTTCTGCAAAAACCTGATCAAAACAGAGGTTCAGCATTGAGATGATACAGACAGTGTTTCTGTAAAAACCTGACCCAAACAGAGGTTCAGCGCTGAGATGAGGCAGACAGTGTTTCTGCAAAAAACACTGATGCAGAAAGTGTTTAAGCAAAGAACAGAGGTTAACAGAGATTCAGCCAATAGCTGAAGCTGATAGTTTCAGCAAAAAGCAGAGGTTAACAGAGATTCAGCCAATAGCTGAAGCAGATAGTTTCAGCAAAGAGCAGAGGTTAACAGAGATTCAGCCAACAGCTGAAGCAGATAGAGATTCAGCAAAGAGCAGAGGTTAACAGAGATTCAGCCAGTAGCTGAAGCAGATTGTTTCAGCAAAGAGCAGAGGTTAACAGAGATTCAGCCAATAGCTGAAGCAGATAGAGATTCAGCAAAGAGCAGAGGTTAGAGATTCATCTAGTAGCTAAAGCAGACAGAGATTCAGACTTCAGGTAGTGGTAAGTTTGCTCTTTCTCATAAATTTTGCATAGTTCTAGGTGTGACAGTTTGTTGTTTTATTATGTGAACACTTACAGCAGGAAGGCGGAGGGGCATACAGCGTCAGGTAAAATTGTTGTTCCTTCTCTAACTTCAGTACTTCTTATCCAATGTCCACCATTCTTGGTTACAATGTTTATGGGCATAGTATCGTAACCAGTCTTGATAAACAGCAGGGTTGTCCTAGGAACTCTGGAGTTATTGCCCTTGAATTACTAAAAAATTGCGGAAGTTGCATGGCAGTGTCCTCTAAGTTCAGAGGTTCTTTTCCAGTGTTCATCATTCTTGGTCTTAAATCTTATGGGCATAATATCACACCAGCTCTTGCATTATGGTCCTTGAATTACTTGTTATTGCAAACAGTTGATGGTGTCCATTTAGTAACTTAAGCAGTTCTTATCTAGTATTGAACAAACATAATATTTATGGGCATATTATCTGAAGTTCGATAACCAGACAGATAGTTGCTCTTTGCTTTGATCAAAGTAACTATAAGTCTGCTCAGTACTAGAGTATTTTAAAAGTCAAAAGTAATTTACTGTGAAGGGTATAATATTTTGACAGGTTGCCACTCTTGTTATAAATGTGGATTTCTTTTAAGCATACTGTTTAGTGTTGGGGTGCACTGAGGGTGAGGGATGTGTCCTTCTAGAACATTATTCTTGTCATTACTGTTTTATTTTGTGTTCTGTTTCAGATGATGCTACTATTAAGACAACTACCAAAAGACCAGAAAGTAGTCAAACAAAAAAGGCTTCAACAAAGAGACCAGCAAATCAGAAGAAAAAAAGTTTGCCCAAAGACAAAAAAGCAAAAACGCAGAATAGCAGTACTATGGACAACATCAAATGGTTGATAAACAAAAGAAGATAGCACCTTTGGAATCCTCCAAACTGATGGCAGCCAGGCTACTTCAGGGCACAAAGACTCACAACGAGTTGCAACCATTAAAATCATCTTCAATAAACGTGTCAACTGCCTTAAGTACTCCCATCACTGTCTTTTTCACGGCATCTGACACACAACCTCAAACATCACTGCAACACCTGTCTGTGAGTTCCGCCACTTCACTACCACAGCTGTCGACACAAAATCAGATAACTACTTCACCATCAGTCCCATATGCACATAATTACTCAGTAAGTGTACCATCAGCTGTATCCCCTTCAGCAAACAGCTGCAAACCACACTACCCACCATCACAAACACAGGAAACACTTACTGGAACTCACATACCATTTCAACAAAACATGCTTTCATCCATTCATAGTCCCAGTCAAATATCTTTACCCACAGACAACTTATATCAACACTTTGGTAACTTGTATGACTGGGACTACAGTGGTAGTGCATCTGAATTAATTGCCAACAGTTTTACAAATGAGGATGCAGGGGGTTAACACCACCTCTTGACTGCTCCAAATGAATGCCACTCATTCATACACTGACTCAACGCACCAACTCTTTAGAAGAGAAGGTGGAGTCAATCATAGCTGCAAACAAACATACAAATAAACATCCAACAGCAGCTGCAGCACCACCCTCTTATACAGCACCATCATCTTGCACAGCACCATCATCTTATACCGCATCAAGGACACCCCAAACTTCACGATCAGCAACTCCGAATCAGTTTTTAAGCCAACCAGACCACAGTAGTTAAACCGGCTTGCACTGACAATGTAAGTATGAATCAAGTATTAGTTGTTGTTTTTTTCAAAAATATGTGTGATCAAACAAGGACTTAATATCTATAGCTATTAATGACAGATGTTTGTAAAATAGTTCTAGGTCTGAATTTTAGTGTTCTATCTCAACGTTAAATTAATAAAGCAAAAATTTATCCCTTGCTAAACTTGTTTTTACCATCTTATCCCAAAACACCAAGAAACATATAGAACATGGTATTTCAAGGTTTTTGGTAAGCTTCTATGCAATACATGGAAATATACAGTGATATGAAAGGAAAACACATTTAAGGTCATTTTCTGAGTCCAAAAAGGGTTATATATCTGTCAAAAATAGATTAAAAAAATAAACAATAGGGCCATGAAAGCCCTGTATCGCTCACCTGACCTATTGACCTAAAGATCATCAAGATAGTTTCATTAAGATATGGCCATAACCCGTGCAGAAACTTCCAGGGATATCCTGGGATAATCCAAGGAATTCCCAAGAAATTTCCTGAGAAATATCCTAGGAAATATCCTGGGATTTCCCAGGAACCAGGGGCGGTAACTGGGTTGATGTTTTTGTTCAGGAAATCTCAGAAAATCCTAGAATTCCAGGGAAATGACATGAAATCCTGGAATCCAAGGAATTCCTGGGATTTCAAGAAACCAGGGGCGGTAAATGGGACTCTCTTTTGCAAGATCAGTCCTGGAATTTCCTTGAATCCCAGGATTTCCCGAGATATCCTGGAATCCCAGGATTTCTTGAGATATCCTGGAATCCTAGGATTTCTTGAGATATCCTGGAATCAGCATTTCTTAAGATATCCTGGAATCCCAGGATTTCCTGTGAACCAGGGGACTTTTCTGTTCCTGATCCCTGTACATAAACCTGAAATTCCAGGAAAGCAAAAAACAACACTCCATTAAATGAGACATTTAAAAAATAATAATTGCAGGATTACAATCACACCATTATTTAATATCATATAAAATGGCAAAACAAAATATTCGTACTATATACAAGTTGTTGTTTTCTTAAAAATGACACATACTTTAATATATAGCAGCAATCAAATACAGTTTGGATACAAAAAGAATCCTCCGGAACCAAGAATGCATCCGCTACTGTGAAATCATTTAATGGAGATGTCGTTTAAACTAAATTTATTTTATTTATTTGGGTTTTACGGCGCACCAACACAGTATAGGTTATATGGCGCCAAACAGGACTACAAATTTTGGTTTCACATCTCATTTACATCGAAATAAAAACATGAGGTATGGAATCAAAACGTTTAAAGTAAAAGTTTACGGACGACAGACGGCAGACAACTGACAAAAGACGCCGGATGGTAAGTGATCAGAATAGCTCACCCTGAGCCTTTGGCTTTGGTGAGCTAAAAATAATATAAAAACAATTTAATCTTTGTATGTTAGGATATCACTGGACTATGGTACAGAGGATGATAAAGACAGCACATACATTCCAGAAAATGAAGAAGAATCATGATTGTGATGAAGATGATTTATCCGAATATGAAGACTTTGATCTGGATATGTCTCTACTGTATGTTTTATTTGATATTTCCTGTCAAAAATCTTGTCACATATGATTATATAAAAAATCTGACTATACCAAGTTTATCCTTTTGACCATCCAAGCCATCATCTTGTGAACACATACATAGTATTTAGGATGAGTGCAGATCATTTCTTGTTGATTTCAGTAAAGAAATTTATTCACAGACTTATAAATTGATCATTTTGGTCCTTTTGCTATTTTTACTATATTTTCTTTAGATTTGAGAACAATGTGCAGAATCTAGAAGGAGTGCTAATACAAGGCTCAGAAGTGAGAGAGAGTTATGTTGAGTCTGACGAAAGTGATTATGAAGTAGAAACTGATGAAGAAGATAGTTCAGACTATGACAGAAATGTGGTTACGGAACGAAAGATTATATGCTTTGAGGAAAATATCAAACAATTGGCACATTCAATGTACCACAAGAAACTGCACCTCAGCTGTATCCATTCAGCAGTCACTTAAAGGCACAGCTATGGAGTTAAAATGGGTATTTATGTAAATTATATAATCTACCTTACTATCTGATGTATAATTTCTTCGTACTGCATAAATTGATGTTTAAAAATAGCAGTGGTACATTAGTATGTGCTAACTGCTGGTGATAATTCGGATAGTCTGAAATTGGATTATTGATTACAAATCTATGGGACATGTAAAGACAGAAAGTGGCTGATAAACAGAAAAACAAACAGATAAGACAGCAGTTTACTGAAAAGGAGTATCATTAATAGAAAACTATAAACTTAACACAAAGCATTTTTAGCTTATCTGATTTTTTTTTTTTTTTAAAAAGATGATTTATGTCATCACTTGATCGGTTTCAGCATTGCCTGGTTAATTTTTATGTTAAATTCAGCTTTTCTCTTGAACTATCAAAGCTATTGCTTTAAAACTTGCTAAACTTGTTCACCATCAAAAGCTGACTCTAAACAACAAGAAACATCACTCCATCCTGCTTTTTGCAAGAATTATGGCCCCTTTCGGACTTGGAAAATATCAGATTTCTTGGTTACGTTTTATGTTTAGGTCAACTTTTCTCCTTAACTATCAAAGCTATTGCTTTAAAACTTGCAACACTTATTCACCATCAACAGTTGACTCTGTATAGCAAGAAATGAACTCCATTATGCTTTTGGCCCTTTTTGGAATTAAAAAAATATCAGATTTCTTGGTTAAGTTTTATGTTTAGGTGAAGTTTTCTTCAAAACTATTAAAGCTACTGCTTTGAAAATTGGAACACTTGTTCACCTTCAAAAGCTGATACTGAACAGCAAGTACCTAACTCTTCATTGCTTTCTGTGAAAAATATGGCCCCTTTTGGACTTTGAAATCACAGGTAGATCAATATTTCTATTAATATTTCAGAGACAAAAAATAAGATGAGGGTCTGCATCCGCAAGGCGGTCACAGGCTTAGCGCAAAACGGTTGTAACTCCTTCTTTATTTCATATAAGTTGCAACCGTTTTGCGCAAAGCCCATGCAGTGCTCTTATTTCTTTACTGTTCTTACTGCTTTATTTTATAAAAGGTATGCAACCAGGGACACACAGCCAAGAAATGGTCAAGCCAACCAGTAATTAACCCATTTCATACGGAATACGCCATTTGGCGTATTTTACCTTTATATTCGGGATAAGCTAAAAAGTGTATTTTTGCCTGTACTTTCACTTTCGATTACATTGCGTTCTTTTCTGGAAAAAAATGCGTACAACATCATCAATTTCTGTTTTCGGGAAGCATAACCGGATATGTGCAAAAAGGTTGTGCAAAAAAATATAACACAGAAGTGAAAGAAAATTTGAATTTAGAAAGCGAAATTTAGCGAGAAAATAAGTAGGTCGGATGGATCGAGTGAGATTAGCGATGGGAGTGATATTGAGTTTGATGGAGACGACGTTGATGATAATATTTTGGGACAAAATGTGCAAGAAATCGTGGATAATCGCCAAATGAATGACGATCCTTGGTTACGATTTTTTTGGGATGATTTCGAGGAAGATTTGCGGGACGACGAGTTCGATGAATTTGATAATGAGTGGGTACAAGAAGATTTCACACCACGTTTCAACAACCGATTTACACTTCATGGAGGATCGTCTGTAATACATCCTGAGGAAGCAAGGCCTGCCCAATACTTTGAACTTTTATGGGGGGAATAATCTGTGGAATACATTATTTAGAGAAACAAACAGATATGCCAGGCAACAGAGAGAGAGGAATCCGCCACCAACCTTTGCTCCAAGATGGCGGCTGGTAGATGTTCTGACAATGAAAGCGTTTCTGGGACTTACATTCATCATGGGGATACTTCGTCTACCTTCACGAAATGATTATTGGAGAGTCAGCAAAAGAATGTTCAAGACAGCATTCAATTCTGTGATGCCAAGGGACCGCTTCAACTTGATTTTGAGATATCTCCATCTGCACGACAACAAGGCACCGGACCAGCAGCCAGATAACCTCAGGAAAATAAGACCACTGATTGAATATCTGAATGACAAGTACATGGGTGCATTTACACCACATGGAAATGTTACAGTGGATGAGAGCAAGGTCAAGTTCAAGGGTCGACTAAGCTTTAGGCAATACTTACCAGCAAAACCTGTGAAATGGGGAGTGAAATTGTGGACTCTTGCAGACAGTGCTACGGGTTACCTGTGTCGTTTCCAAGTGTACACCGGGAAAGAGAACAACGGCCAGGAAAAGGGACTGACACATCGAGTGGTGACTGACTTACTAACCCACCTACAATTCACAAATGTCAGCGTAACATGAAAGGGGTTGATCTCTTGGATCAAATGGTTGGATACTACATGCCAAATCACCGGTCAAGGAAGTGGTGGCGTCGCCTCTTCCACCACCTCCAGATGACTACCGCCTACAATGCTTATGTCTTGGCGAAGGACTGTCACCCAGAAATTGTTCAGCGTGAATGGCCGCAGTTTCAGGTATGAACAAAAAATCTGAAATGAAATCTAATAAATAATTTTACAACTTGTTCAGGAAAAGAATTTTTCACAGCACTGCCATACATATCAAATGCACTGAAAAATGAATGCTATGTTATTTTTGTTACAATTTTCAGTAACTTCTATATTTATCAATTTTCAAAGGAAATACACTGTTGATCATTTGTTGTTTTACTAATCATTCTTGGAAAATGTATGTAAAAACAAATAATATAATAATGATATCATAACAATTTTTTAGCTATTTCTAAAAAGAAAATCATAATGCTGTATAAACATTTACTGCATTTGTAATAAATTTTGATTCCAAAATTATTGCAGGACTTTGTCAAGGACTTGGCCAAGGATTTGATCGGGGATTACGCTCCTCTACGAGAAGCACCACTGGGCAATCTAGTGAACCAGCAAGCTGTAGCACCAACAAGGCACAAGATAACTGCTGGTTTCTTCCAGAAAAAAAAATCATGTAAGGACTGTAGAAGGAAAGCTGCCCAAGGGGCTCGTGTAACTGACACTCTGCAGGGATGCGAAACTTGTGGGGTTGCGGTCTGCAAAAAGTGTGTTGCTGAGCACATTCAGAGAGGAATTGCTTAGTGTAATTATGAGAAATAACAAGTTTAAATAAATGTGTGGAGATTTTTAGTGTAAATAAATGAAGGAAGACAAAAGCTAAGGAAAGCCCAACATGAATTGTGTACATATTGTAAATATAACTCGCGCTGAGGAAAGTGTCATGTTGAATGTGAAATTTAGTGATTATTTCATAAAAAATAGAGAAATAAAGTGTAAAGTGTTGATGGAATGTAGTGTAAATAGTGTATATAAATGGATTTATAAACTATGGAGTGCATGATTTGGATATAACTGTGATGAGGTAACTTGAAAATTTTATACAAACAGTGGCATGAAATAGAACCGAAAATATAACTACACCTGAACTTATATTTTCTGTAGTTACAATAAATATCATAACTTTGGTAAAAAAAGGAATTTTAAGATGAAATTTTCTATGTGTTATTTAATGTATAAAATTCTGCACATTTTCTACATTCACATATATGGCATATCAGTATTGCATCATATATAAATATTTGTTTGAAAATGTGAGAAAAGTTTTTACGTTTTTTTTTTTTTTAACATTTGTATATTTTTCTATGCATAAAATTTTTATTCATTTTTTCACATAATTATATAAATGAAATTTATATTGATGAATAGGTATTTTTATCCTCTTTAATAAAATGTATATAAGTTACATGTTTCCTTCAATAATTATTTAGTTATATCTAATTGAAATGAGTAATGTATCATCTTGGAATTAAAGTTTGAAACCAGTCATTTGCAAAGAAAAACCTAAGTTACTGCATAATAGATAATAGAAAAATCTCTTTTTCACTTTGGAGACTACAATTTTGATCAAATATATATAAAATTTGGTAAAAGAGGTTATCTCAACAATACTGTTGAGGGCACAAACTCTGAGGAATCTGGGGTCAAGTTTGGAAAACCCTGGTTTTGCCTTTTAATCACCATGTGAGCACACTAAAGCAGCCACATTTTCGGTCTAAACATCATGAAACTCAGAGTTGGTTTTGATGAAATCTAGAACAAGTTTATACTGGGTCATGTGGTGTTAAAAACTGGATCATGGACTCAGATAATTGAAAAACTTGTCATCTTAAGCATACTGTTTAGTTTTACAACCCTGATCTAAATGTTCACATTCTCAGTGTTGGGGTGCACTGAGGGTGAGGGATGTGTTCTTCTAGAACACTATTCTTGTCATTACTGTTTTATTTTGTGTTCTGTTTCAGACGATGCTACTATTAAGACAATTACTAAAAGATCAAAAAGTAGTCAAACAAAAAAGGCTTCAACAAAGAGACCAGCAAATCAAAAGAAAAAAAGTTTGCCCACAGACAAAAAAGCAAAAACGCAGAATAGCAGTACTATGGACAACATCAAGATGGTTGATAAGCAAAAGAAGATAGCATCTTTGGAATTCTCCAAACTGATGGCAGCCAGGCTACTTCAGGGCACAAAGACTGACAAAGAGTTGCAACCATTAAAATCATCTTCAATAAACGTGTCAACTGCCTTAAGTACTCCCATCACTGTCTCTTTCACGGCATCTTACACACAACCTCCATCATCACTGCAACACCTGTCTGTGAGTTCCGCCACTTCACTACCACAGCTGTCGACACAAAATCAGATAACTACTTCACCATCAGTCCCATATGCACATAATTACTCAGTAAGTGTACCATTAGCTGTATCCCCTTCAGCAAGCTGCTGCATACCACACTACCCACCATCACAAACACAGGTAACACTTACATGGGTGAAAGTATGGAATATTGAAAATCCTGAAAAAATTGCTGGGGGCATGGGGGCCGCAAGGGCCCCCAGTGGGTCCAGGGCAAAGCCCTGGTAGGGGGGCCAGGGGGTGAAGCCCCCCGGAAGCTACTGAGAATTAGTGATTTTGCACGCTTAAAACAGCCCTATTCTAGCCTTATATGTGTGCCAAAAATTTACTAATTATATTGCACAAAATGCATGATTTTCAGTAAACAGCAACTTATTTAAGTCAAGGACTTGTTTCAACAATATACCCTCAACATTTTTTTTGTAAGATTCAGACTGAAACAACCTGGTAATTCTAGCAACATTTTTGTTCTTTCATGCCACCCTATTTTTTTTTTTTTAAGTTTTGGCACAACATTCACTAAATGCAGACCCTGCAATATCCGGTTTTCGTAGCCAAAGACCCCATCGATCACCATCAGTGCCACATTCAGATAGCCAAACCAATCTCCATTTGTTACCATGTTTGCTTTCTAAGTCATAGGTATTGTACGGTAAAAACTACATTTTTCAAGCACTATCCCGTGCAGCCCTAATTACGGCGCGTTCATCCCCATAAGAAATCTAGATCTTCTTCGTGTTCCTCATGGAAAGATTGATACTTTGGAGATAAAAAGCCTGCAAAGCGTACACATCAAGACATGCGTTTGAAAGTCTGTGCAAACTTTGATGCAGCAATTTTTAGGCGCACGTGAAAGTAATGAAAAACCTGAGTGAATAGTTATATAAACGGTCGTCTAAAATGACGTTTTAAAACAAACAGTTGAAGTAACGGGATCGAGTAATCATCACTGCAATATTTTTTTATAAAAGTGACTCATCCGTGGTCGACGCTTGTTTTATAATTGGAACTCTTTACAAGGTGTGTGTGTGTGTGTGTGTGTGTTCGGGTTTAACGTCTTTCTCTACAAGGTGTGTACAATAAAATCCAGACACTGCGAAAATTGGCCGGACATTCGGTCCTGCACTGCCAGGACGAACATTGAATATGAAACAAACAGGAGTCTTGCTTCCTTTTATCAGTATGCAGCTGTTGATATATTTTTCTTGTATCCTATCTGATCTACATTGCTTTGGATTCGAAAATCCCGGAAAATAATTATTTTGAGAAGTGTCCAAAAAATCATCAACCCACCCCTGTTCAAAGCGGAAAAAAACATTAACAATTATCGGTAAATATTCTGTTGATAAAATAAGTACTGGCCTTGTTTTCGTCATCAGTTAAAACCCCCTCAAAGAACTAAAAGAAGTGTGTCGGTAACATGGCATCTGAAGGAGATCAAAGTTGCCCGAGATTGTCATGGCATTACATCATATTTCCGCGCCATGTGACACATCACTGTCTGATCGTACCGCCTCGGTTCTTTAAAACAGTAAAAAAGGTATCTTAGCGAATGTGCAATATTCCGTATAAACTGACAGGTAAACTGTGTCAAACGACAAGTGACCTATTTGCCCTCAAGGAATTTACATTATTGTTTGAGAAAAATATCTTACTTAGTATCCTGTCAAAAATACACCTACAAAGATTCATTTACTTATCAAACTTATTTAAAACTACAGCGACATCATACTGCTTTATTTTAAAACCACATTTCTATTTATGTCCACGAGGTCACGTAACCTATTCTGCCGCATTACAGAAATGTTTGCCAAAAATGTTTTACACGGTGTATTGAAATAGCTGCCGCTTTTTTATTATTTAAGATTTTTTAATTCTGTTTTTTGTACTTTCTTGTCAAAAGTCTGAATTTTATGACCATAGAATGTATTATTTATTTACTTTTAGAAAAAAATAAATAATTAAGATTGCGCTGTTTGAAAATTTACAAATAACTGTATGAAAATTCGATCGTTTTTATAGAATATTGCCTACATTTCTGTTGATATCTTATTAAAATTGTTATAGAATTCAAACTGTATTACTCCTCAAGCGGTGTTGAAAATCTGAAGCGATTATAATAAAAAATGAATGCATTACGCGCGTTTTTTGTGTACGTGTCGATAAACAAAAGCCTAATTTAGATATTATTATTACGATAGGTCGCTCGTGTTCGTGGAATGGAAAATTACTGGTATGACGTTTTGATATCTTTACGATTCGCGGGTAAATTCCAGTCAATCCAGGTTATTTTCTGAATTTGGTAAAGTTACGAGGTAAAATCCACTCGCCCGATCGGACGAGCCTACAGAGAGGTCCACTCGTCCCTATCCAGACTTTAACCCGCCAATACTCGCATAAGACATAACTCGCAATATACGAGGCGTCTACATGTTCTTAGTGTTTGAAGATAAAATTGCATGCAAGAAATCGAGATATGCATGCTGCAGACAAAAGTCCGTGCAAATTCTGACGCGCAGGAACTTTTCGGCGCATGTAAAATTTATATGAAAAACGTAACAGTTGTTTTCATTGAAGTACAGCGCATATGCGGGCCAATCAAAATTGTCGTTACATATTGATGATATGCGAGATGAGCTGCAAACATAGAGTCGGTTGTGTTTGTCGGTGATCGATTGATTTTTCAAGCTTTGTTGAATGATGACACCATACACCCCCCCCCCCCCCCCCCCCCCCAATTTCGACCCGGATTTAGACGATTTGGAAAAACGATCCCGGCCAAGATGGAAAATCCGGAACTTCCGGAGTATTCCGGAAAACTTTCACCCATGCACTTACTGGAACTCACACACCATTTCAACAAAACATGCTTTCATCCATTCATAGTCCCAGTCAAATATCTTTACCCACAGACAACTTATATCAACACTTTGGTAACTTGTATGACTGGGACTATAGTGGTAGTGCATCTGAATTAATTGCCAACAGTTTTACAAATGAGGATGCCAGGGGGTTAACACCACCTCTTGACTGCTCCAAATGAAAGCCACTCATTCATACACTGACTCAACGCATCAACTCTTTAGAAGAGAAGGTGGAGTCAATCATAGCTGCAAACAAACATACAAATAAACATCCAACAGCAGCTGCAGCACATACAGCACCACCCTCTTATACAGCACCATCATCTTGCACAGCACCATCATCTTGCACAGCACCATCATCTTGCACAGCACCACCCTCTTATACAGCACCATCATCTTGCACAGCACCATCATCTTATACCGCATCAAGGCCACCCCAAACTTCACGATCAGCAACTCCGAATCAGTTTTTAAGCACTATGGCCGACCAGACCACAGTAGTTAAACCGGCTTGCACTGACAATGTAAGTATGAATCAAGTTTTTTTTTTTTTTCAAAAATATGTGTGATCCAACAAGGACTTAATATCTATAGCTATTAATGGTTTTGGAGGACAGATGTTTGTAAAATAGTTCTAGGTCTGAATTTTAGTGTTCTATCTTAATGTAAAATTAATAAATAAAAAATTTATCCCTTGCTAAACTTGTTTTTACCATCTTATCCCAAAACACCAAGGAATATATAGAACATGGTATTTCAAGGTTTTTGGTAAGTTTCTATGCAATACATGGAAACATACAGTGATATGAAAGGAAAACACATTTAAGGTAATTTTCTGGGTCCAAAAAGGGAGATATATCTGTCAAAAATAGATTAAAAAAATAAAAAAACAACATACATATATACACAGGCACATAGAATTTATGAATAAATGATAAGGCTTAAAAATTGTAGTGATTTTTCTGGTGAAGTCAATTCAATCCAACATGTCTTTTTAGGAAGATGGATCCATGACTTGTGAACTGCTGCCAGGATATGGTGTCAAAATAACGGTTGCACAATTAGATGCCTGTTTACGTTAAGTCAAAGGGGAGTGGAACAGCTTTGGCTAGGCTTCTCGTCAGTGTTTATTTTGATGACAAGACATTGGCAGAAAGTTCGGTGAAGGGCACAAAGAGTAAACCTGCTGTCTGATAGTACGATCATCACTGCCATCATCAGTAAGTAACAAATTTGTGAGCCTTTTTTTAAATTATTTATCATTGGTCTGAACACATGCCTTTTGGCAGGGAATGGTCCCAGTGGGTTAGCCCAATAGGTACAAAAGAGGACTTCTAATCAGTAAGTCGTAAGTTCGAACCACAGGCAAGGTATGTATTCTCTATGATGATTGCATATAAACCGTACCCTTTTGAGGTTTGTCATCCTTCACCTTTGATTCTAATTTGCTTTTCTCTGTTAAAACACTCTTATGTTAGAATGACGTCACGTTAACGTGCGGTGACGTCAATGTTTTTGTTGCGACCAAGAAAGAGCGCTACTATATCATCCCCTAAATGCAAAAAGGTACCAAGTGCCTTTATTCATATGCTCATGGTACCTTTTTGCATTAAGGGGACGATATTTTTCTACTGTTTTACATTAAGGGCATATTAGAATCAAAACAGTTTATACCAAAACCGTATTTTAACACTTTATGCACTTGGGCGGTAATATGTCGTACAAATAACTTCACTCGGGCTGCGCCCTCGTGAAATTATTACGCCCAACGTATAACCACTCATCATGCATAAGGTAGTGTTAAAACACTCTTTTGCTATAAATTATTTCTTAATTCATGTAGAGAAATCATAGGTTACTTGCAAAGGGCAGGTAAGTACTGTTAAGGAATGATGGTTTAACTGCCATATACAACAGAAACCCAACAAAATTAATTTAATAATCATTCCAGCTCAATAAGCATCCTGAGGTTATCTGACAGTAAGACTAGAACCTTTAGAAGTGAGAACATGTTTAACAAAAAGATTATAGAATTGATTATGATAAGAATGCTATGCTCTAACGAAGGTTGCAATTATGTTATTTTATTTGGTATAATTTTTAGAAGATTTTGGTCTTTTCGCAGCTTATTTCAACAGTGATTGAGAATTATTTCGAATTCTTTTCCAGATTATGTGTGTTCAAAGAGAAACCTTGCAGAGAAGGATGTGGTTCAGGCAATAAATCAGAAATGTGCCGATGCCAGAACATCGATGGCAGCATCATGCAAAAAAACCCAAACATTTATGACAGTTTAGTGAAAAAGGATGTGTATATAGTGTTAATTTTTTTTAGTAAAATGACACTGATAATATTTAAGGTTAATTAACTTCATTTTTTGTCCCTTCTAAAATGCTATTTTATGTAAATAAATTCAAATTGTTACATTTTTAGTTAGAACAAATCCAAGAACATTGTAAATATTAACTTAGTTTTTTTTTCGTTTGTTTTTTTGTGTGTGCTGTGTGTTATTTTTTATTTGTTTGTTTTTTGGCCTGAAATGCTCCATGTACATAAAGTTTAAACACAAATTAATTAAGTGATATTAAGAATATGTGCTGCTTTTTTATCATAATCAGCAATTGACAGAATTTTACTGAAAACTGAACTTACCGACAGTGAATTTAACCTTTCATATTGTACCTTGTCTTTTTAAGTTTCAGTTGCTGATCAACACTAGTTACTCCAACAGTTATTCCATTTTTGGCATCCAAAGCGACTTATATGTGACTTATAAGTCACTTATATGTGAATGTAGTGCAACATATAAGTCACTTATAGGTGACATATAAGTCACATATATACTTTCCATATACATATATGTTACATATACTTCACATACATCTAATTTGCATGTAAAATAGGAATATGTCCCATATAAGTGACTTATATGTAGATTGACTAAGTGAAGTATAAGTCCCATATAAAAATGGCATATAAGTGGCATATATGTTATTTTGGTAAGTGCAAATTGCAAAGGACAAAAATGACAAAGGTATTACTATCATGACAGACAATCATGACAGATGCTCCACATCATTGTAAAGAACAGCTATCACACTGATCATGTTGCACTTGGATTGTATACACATAAAGTGATAAACATTCAACATATTACAAAACAACAAGAGCGTTCTACTCAAAAACATGAAACACTTGGATGCGAACAAATGTATAGAGATTTTGAAAGAAATGATGTAAATGTACATATTCACACACATGACAGAAACTTATCTGTAAATAAAACAATATGCAATAAGAATAATGTTCAAAACTGCAATGAAAGGTGGCATGCGACCAAACCAGTGTCACAAGGAATGAAAAAAATATGTTCTGGTGCATAGAAAAATGCTTGTGTACATGGCATCCTGAATTGGCAGACAAGTCTGCCTGTGTGCGAAATCTTTTATATTATGCACTTGACACATGTGGAGGGAATCCAGATTCTCTTCGTGCTTCTATAGACAACTGTGTGATGCACTTTCAAAATAATCATGACAATTGTCCAGGAGAGTCTGAGTGTAAAACGAATGGCTATATACCAGATTTTATCATTCTCAGAAGCCCAGTTGCAGTCAGACTTTTGATGGAATTCCTGCATTCACTAACACTGTACAAATACGCACAAGATTATGTCCTCTCTAAAGATACCTTTTATGTTGAAAGTTTTAACAATAGTTGTTTAGTCTATCTCGATAAATGTATACACTACAAAGAAACATGGTATAAAATGAGAATAAATCTTGCTGTTCTTAGCTGGAATGAACATGTTGACATACCATTTACGTCTAGATACAATAGAGAACAAATAGAACATAACAGGAGATCACTTGGTAAAATGACATATAACAAGAGGGTCATGATGACCCTGGATTGCTCACCTAAGAAATATGAGCTACATGTTTCAAATGTCAAACTGATGATTTTTAGAAATTTTTTGGAAGATTTTCCGGTGTACAATCAAATAACCCCAAATAAGGCCAATTTTACCCCGAGGGTCATGATTTCAACAAAGTTTGTAGAAGTTTACTAGGCAATGTTACATATCAAATATCTAAGATCTAGGCCTTCTGGTTTATTTTTAGCAAATTTATGAAGTTTTCCCTATGTACAATCAAGTAACCCCTGGGGCTGGATCAATTTGACCCTGGGGGGGGGGGGGGGGGGGGGGGGGGGGGGGGGGTCAAGATTTGAACAGTTTTGTAGAGGTCCACTAGGCAATGCTACATGTCAAATATCTAAGCTCTAGGCCTTCTGGTTTATTTTTAGAAAATTCTGAAGATTTTTCTATTTACAATCAAGTAACCCCATGGGGCGGGGGCAATTTGACCCCGGGGTCATGATTTGAATAAATTTTGTAGAAGTCTACTAGGCAATGCTACATGTCAAATATCTAAGATCTAGGCCTTCTGGTTTATTTTTAGAAATTTTTTGAAGATTTTCCTATGTAAAATCAAGTGACCCCCGGGGTGGGGTCAATTTTGACCCCAGGGGTTAATGATTTGAACAAATTTTGTAGAGGTCCACTAGGCAATGCTACATGTCAAATATCTAAGCTCTAGGCCTTCTGGTTTATTTTAAGAAAATTTTGAAGATTTTTCTATGTACAATCAAGTAACCCCTTGGGGCTGGGTCAATATGACCCCGGGGTCATGATTTGAAAATTTTTTGTAGAGGTCCTCTAGGCAATGCTACATGTCAAATATCTAAGCTCTAGGCCTTCTGGTTTATTTTTAGATTTTTTTTTTAAGATTTTCTTCTGTAAAATCAAGTGACCCCTGGGGTGGGGTCAATTTTGACCCCGGGGGTCATGATTTGAAAATTTTTTGTAGAGGTCCACTAGGCAATGCTACATGTCAAATATCTAAGCTCTAGGCCTTCTGGTTTATTTTAAGAAAGTTTTGACAATTTTGACCCCGGGGTCATGATTTGAACAAACTTGGTAGAGGTCCACTAGGCAATGCTTCACACCAAATAATTAAGCTCTAGGACTTCTGGTTTTTGAGAAGAAGATTTTTAAAGTTTTTCCTTTCGGCTGCCATGGCAACCAGAGTTCTGCATATTCAATTATTTGAACAATTTTTGTAGAGCTTCACCCAAGGAACATTCCTGTGAAGTTTGGATGAAATTGACCTAGCGGTTTATGAGGAGATGTCGTTGAAAGTAGAAGTTTACGGACAACGGACGACGGACGCCAGACAGTGAGTGATCCTAATAGCTCACCCTGAGCATAAATACAAATTTCCGATTTATTTATTTATTTTGTTGGGTTTAACGTCGCACCGACACAATTTTAGGTCTAGCCAGGCTCCCTGGCTGCATGGTTATTTTTTTATATAAATACTGCAAGCAAAATAAGAAACTCTTAAGAGCCTCTAAAATAGCACATTTTATCTGATTGCTGAACCATACTATGTTCGGAGCCAGGGGCAATAAAAAATGTCAATGTAGAAACAACCTGCTGGAGTTACTTCCCTCTTAATGAATAAACATATATATGTAAATAAGAACAAACATAGGGACGGGAGCCAGTCTATTTTAGGTCATATGGCGACTTTCCAGATTTGATGGTGGAGGAAGACCCCAGGTGCCCCTCCGTGCATCATTTTCATCACGAGCAAGCACCTGGGTAGAACCACCGTCCTTCCGTTTATAATTCTGTTTTTTTTTTTTTTAATTTTCCGGGTGAGACATCGTACACCCTTACTGAAGGGGTATCCCCCTCCCGTACCTACCCCCTTCATCCCACCCTTCGCGGCCCCAAGATCAAACAAATCTGTCGCCTCCTGACTTTTTATGAGCATTATGTAAATTTTAATGATGAGAGACTGAAATAATCATGATTTACAATAACTGCAACGGTAAATTTGGATATAAAAGAACTCTTTTCACAAATAATCCTTTGATTAATTCTTCATAAATATTCATGCAATCATGTCCAATTTCCGGGCTGATTTTTTTTTTTTCTCGTCAGACCAGCTTTCACTTACGTATAGAATAGACGCAACTACTACTTCGCTACTTTCAAGACTTTGCTACATCGCACTACTTACTCAGACCATCATGGATGAGTTTTTGGCACTCTTTGCTGTGTACGCATTGCTGTTTGGCATACTGCTGCTTGTACTTGGATTAGGTAATTTTTTTATTCATTCATTTTTACTCATTCACTGGTGTTCACTGCAAACCATTTTCCTTCAACAACTGGCCATGTTGTATTATGTTTTTACCTAGAGTGTAGGACATAAGTCCGACCCTCCTTCATCCACCACCCCCACCCCAACCCTGCCTCTGAGACCCCAGACAAATCCTTCCTGCTAATCTGACCAAGGCGGAAACAATTCTTCCTTTGATTTTGTTAAATATTAACTTTAAAACCTAAAAAGAATCAAGAGAAATTAAACAGTTTTTGAAATGATGATTATTAATTTTTAAATACATAGATATGATTTTCAAAAATCAAAAGGGGATGGTCAAATTGAGAAGGGTGAATATATATATATATGTTTACCATTAATAAATAAATATATTGATTTGAGCTTTGATCAGGGAATCAAACATGCAGGAAAATTAATAAAATTTAATTAATGTGAAGTTGATTCTTTTTTAATGTTTTTTTTCAAACAACAGTTTAAGGGCAAGAATATCAGAAAACAGGTTGCATTATATTGCTGATTATCTTATTATTTAAAGTCAAAGGAAATTATTTTAATGTGAGAAAAAAACTATCACGATTGTCTTTAACTTTTATTTGCCAACTTTTTTCACTGATGGGGCTCGTTGAGTATTGTGATTCAAACCTTGTTCCACAGTTGATGGTATGACATTGTGTAAGAATATAAAATTAGTGACCTTAATCACTTAACATATAAAGGCAATGGGTTATAGTCGGATTCGAACCAGTATCTACTCAGCACAATGCACTGCTGAGCAATTACTAGCCTTCTTGAATAAAAATACAAGAACAATAAAAATGCATATTTTCCCACAGCCATATACATGAAGGTCGACATCCACGCGAACATACATATAGGGGGTGGAGATAATCTAATTAAAATATCTCCGCTAATTACAAATAATTATATATAATATATTTGAATTGACCGCCTAAATGAAGTCACGTGATTATTGACCAATGAAATCACGTCTCTGAAATTAGTCGCCACGATATACTTCTTCATCTATAGTGGCGGGAATCAGCGGTCTATAGGACATTTACATTGTATCATAAGAAATATAATAAAAATATAATATATTTCAAATGCGAGGTGGTCTATCTACCTCATATTGATAAAATGTCCTACTATTGTGGACGTTGTTCTAACCACTTATGGAGGACAATGGGGATTTCGGCCACATATTTCAAACATGTTGAGAACAACTGAGCCCAGGGTACACCAGGTTAGCTTTAGTGATCACCAACTGTCTGTCCTCTGGCTTTCAGCGTTAGCCTTGTGAACAGAGATGTGGCTATAGTTTGATTCAATAATCATCATTCATCTGGCGAGTGTGTTGCCTTGTTGGTAGTTTCAGTTCAGGTTGAACAGGGCTGCGTTTGAGATTCTGCAAAAAATACTTTACAATCGAGGACAATCGACTTTTTCCTCTCCTCCTGCCTACCTTTTTTCCAAAAATTTTTTTTTAAAAATCGGTAAAACTAATAATAATAAAAATGTTTGCTTATTTATTAAATATGAATTAAATGGTAGGTAAACTTATCGCTACAAAATGAATTTCGAAAATATTTAAAATTTATTTTTATTGCCCTTAATTAGCTGTTCAACATGGAGTGTATCTGTACACTATCTGCAGGTGCTATTAGTATTTTTTCAATTGAGCATACCATAACGTCCCCTTGGGTATTGGGTTACGGTTGAGTATTCCAATGTTGCAGTGTCAACCTGCCAGTAGATGTCACCGAAGACCTC
Organism: Mercenaria mercenaria; assembly: GCF_021730395.1. Lineage (NCBI taxonomy): Eukaryota > Metazoa > Mollusca > Bivalvia > Venerida > Veneridae > Mercenaria > Mercenaria mercenaria. Next base: position 89,897,333 of record NC_069361.1, read on the forward strand.
TTTCTCAAGGAATGTTGGCTCATTTGGTGGACATCGGATGCACTGAGGAGACCTCGCTGAAAGCCTGGGGTATGCGTCCGATATGTACCCAAGCATCAGAAAATGTCTGATCATTTCGTTAGTGATGCCAGACTCAAATGCAACCACAGAAAGATCCTTCTCCAGAATGAGAAGGTGAAGACCTATCTGCGCAGAACAATGAGTACATAAAGGTTGTCTGGGTTAGGACTCCTAACATTTATAGAGAGCGGGAAATTATATAGTGCAGAACATGTTGTTGACATGTTTGCGAACAGGAAAAGCTGACATTTGGCTCTTCCATTGTTTGAATGTATAACAATGTTAATAGAAAATGTCGCACAGATCATTCATACGACATGAGCCCGTCCACCATAGCCATCTATAGTCAATCAGGGGAATTTTGTGTTTTTCATGCTGACGACTGAAGCATGTAAAACATGTATTTAATTAACTCTTGTCTTTATCGGAAAAAATGGTCTGCATAATTTGATGATTTTCAGCACTGTGCCATAGAATCATTGCTATTCAGTTGGGCATTACTTGATATGTTAGATCTAGTGATGGGCCCTCTCTGGTCACTAATAATGATGTGGTTCATATCGGCTGTTAAAGACAAAAAAATAAGTATTAAATCAAATTTGCTACCGTGAATTGTATTATAAAAAAAAAATCCCGGGGGAGCATGCCCCCGAACCCCCCTAGCAATCGTGCGTATTCTCAAAATAGGTCCAGTTAAGCCCCTGACATGTACAGTGTATGTGTCATTTTTCCTACCTCAATTTATTTAATACCACTTGGCCGTGTGTTAGCCTGTTCTAGGCATAAATGTAACAACTGTCTGCTTAGACTGGCATCAGTCGTTAGAGTCATTAAATGTAAAGCACTTGGCCATAAAATCCTCTCTGATACCACTTTCTGATAAAATTTACAATATCTCTAGCCTCTGTCTCTAAAAATAAATAAAATGGGAATGTTAATCTCAACAGACTGTGTGTAAGTCTACTGTCTGCTCTGCTTGAAGTCAGAGGTTAGAACCAAATGATTACTTATTTAGCTTCAAGCATGCACAAAGCCTTGATGTGTCCTGTAGACAATTTCGACAACATTACTGTGAAGTGTTTGAATATTTTTTTATAATTATCACCTATATATTTAATATGGTATTTTATTAATTTTCTAGGATTACCCCCAGATGAGGCCAGCTGGTCCAAGAACAGTCCAAAGCAATGGCCACGGTTAGAGTATGAGGACCTTGTAGACTATATGATACATAAACAAGAGCTGTCACAGGAGACAGCGCGTTCGACTATTTCGATGCTGGATAGTGAAACTGGGCACATCTGAGGAAACTAGAGCTGTCACTGGAGTGTAGGATAGCTCTCCTTATACTTCGTATAGTCGAGCTAAAAAGCATATGATGGGAGACAAATGAAAGCATTTAGATCTTTGTATGGAAAAACTTACGTGGAAAGTGGGTGGCTTGGTGATATGTATTACTGTAAGGATGAAACTCGACACTTCCTCAAGGCTTCTGTTTCACCAAGCCAACCTGGTGTTGGACGTACGGATTACAATGTTTGGGTTGCTGTTTCAGATTCTGCCATTGATACCGGATAATGACCTGTCCTGCTGGTTTTGGAAGGAGTTGCAGTCACATAGCTGCGGTTGTTTATTCTGTGATAATGGCTTGGGATCACGGTTTAGCAGGAGAAACTTGTACCGATAAACCACAGCTTTGGGGGAAAGGGTCGGCACAAGTTTTGACTAGTCACCAGCAATTTGCTGATATCATTGCTGAAAATTTAAACACTAAAGAAGTTGACGACACAGTGGCGAGACCGAAACAGTACTTGGATCATGGTGACTTGAAAACATTTGTTAAAAACAGTGCATTTAAACCCCTTTGGGAATGTAAAGGAACCATGCTGACCAAAATACTGAAAGCTCCAGAAACAACAATTTCAGATAAGCAGCCACTTTTTCATGGACTCCATGATGTTGATACTGATAAACCAGCAATGCCATCTTGCAGCTCATGCAAGGTATTTTTCAATAAATATGTGGAAATAGGTTATGCTAACATAAATGTATTAGAAAAAGCAACAGTTCGCCAGTCATCAGTCATGTGGACAGATAGTCGTAAAGTTCGGTTAACTGCAAGCAAGATAAATAGCATCCCAAAGACATCAGGGGCTGATCCAGACAAGTTTATCACCAACCACATTTATGAAAGGTTTAAAGGTTGTGCTGCCACGAAGCATGGTCAGAAGTTTGAACCTATTGCCCGGAAATGGTTTGAGCATTCTAGTAGTCAGACAGTAAGAGAAAGTGGCAATGTGGTAAGAGAAGGAGAAGAATATTTGGCTGCCACTCCCGATGGTGTTATAGACCAAAATACCATTATTGAAATTAAATGCCCTACAAAGTCACTTGAGGAACTTGTTTCTTCTGGAAAATATGACGTGTGTTATGATAAGGACCATATCCCATTTCTCAATCCAAAAGGCAAAAATGGTTATTACACCCAGGTTCAGATGGCTATGTACTGTACAAAGACCAATCTGTGCAAGTTTATTCTGTTGACAGCTGAAAAACAGATGATTCTTGATGTTTTGTTTGACAGTGACTTTGTAGATAAGATATTGCCAGGGGTTAGAGCGTTTTATTTCAAACATCTGTAACCCCGACTTACAGACGAAATTCATTTCAATAGATTGAAACTTTCACCAGAGTACAAGAAAGTTTGTAAATAAATTGTAAGTCAAAAGGATTGTGTTGAAATATAACTATAAGCAACATGTAAAAGAAAATCTATTGAAAATTTAGAACATCAGTTGCTGTAAAATACTAAGTTTTTATTAAAGTTGCCAATAAGTTGAATAACTATGGTATGATATCGATATATGACTCGTACGGTAATGTTTATATTGATGGTCAAATAAAAATAATTATTAATTTGGAAAATTATTGTGTTTGCTTCAATCCAGGTAGCTTGACTGGTATGACTATGGGCTTGCATGGCGAGAGTCACAACTTTTGTGTCTCAGATAAGTTGAGATAACTCCTTAACTATGTAAGTATACTGTAAAAGTCTTATACTTTGTGAGATTTTTAATTTCGCGTGTTCATACATCTTGAAAATAGTTCTTTTTAATGCATTTATAAAATAAATATTGCAGCTGCAAATCGAATGACTGCCGAGGTATTATAAAATTTGCAGAATCAAATCTCACAGAATGCAAGTCTTTCACAGTATTTATTACAGTATCTCTTTGGGGCTAAAAATGGTCACAAAGTAAAATTACACTTTTACATGGAAACGGGTGAGGAAACAAAATTTCACATGTTGATTATAAATATTGATGGAAAATTAAAAATGAAAAAAGAAAAAAAAAAATGGGTGAAGTGGGGGCAGAGGATGCATGATCAGTGGTGGGCATGACTGGGTGGAGGAGCAAGGTAGGGGAATGGTACAACTTGCATGTTGGTAAATATTCATGGAACGTTTGAAAAAAATCTAAAATAAGGAATGAAAAAAATATTATTTTTTTTGAAGGGGGGGGGGGGGGGGGGGGGGGGGGGGGGGGGGGGGGGGGTGAGTGTGACCAAGGCAAGTGGGTGACCAGGTGTGGGTGCGCAACTTCACATGTTTATAATAAATGTTCATAGAAAAGAATGAAAGAAATTTAATGAAATTCTGCCAAAACTGACTGAAACTTGATGGGCCCCATAACCTCATAGTGGTGAACATGTATATGAAGTTTGTTTGAAAAAAATCTAAAATAAGGAATGATTTTTTTTTTTGTAAGGGGGGGGGGGGGGGGGGGGTGACCAGGTGTGGGTACACAACTTCACATGTTTACAATAAATGTTCATGGAAAAGAATGAAAGAAATTTAATGAAATTCTACCAAATGGTAAGTTTGTTATGTACAAATATGTGGATTTTTAGACAATTAAAGGGCAATAACTCTTAATTTACGAACAAATCCAAACGAAATTGTGTGTACACAACCACATTATGGTGATCTCAATTCTGTTCAAGTTTCATAGTTCTAGGTCAAATATATCAAAAGTTATGATGCAGAAATTGCCATATTTATAGTACCCTATATAGTTAACACTAGAAACTTCTAAGGGCCATAACTCTGGTGTTAATAGGGCAATCTGACTGAAACTTGGCGGGCCGCAAAAACTCATAGTGGTGAACATGTGTATGAAGTAATATATTTTGTAATATAATTAATTTTGATGCATTTTCACTATATTTTAGTAATTACTAAATGGATTTGATTCAAACGTGAAGTAGTTGTTCCACATCATCACCCACATTATATGACACAAGATGTATAACTCTTGCACAAATATTTTATGAATTATGCCCCCTTTTTGCTTAGAATTATACTTACATAGTGTTTTGATAAATTTTATCTTTATCTCTCTTATAACTTAATATTTTTGACACAGACTCGAGCTATTGTGCAATATCTTCACCGACCATTGAAGTTGTTAAACACTCCAGTGACAGCTCTAGCTTCCACAGATGTCCCCATTTTCACTATCCAACATCGGAAAAGTCATGCGTGTTGTCTCCTGTGACAGCTCCTGTTGTTGTTGATCTTATAGAAACGTTTTACAGAAGCACCATTTGGATGTTATGTTAAGTCACATTTTTCAGCATAAGAAAAGGGAGTTTAATGTATTGAAATTTTTGGAACAGTTCATATACTTGTTAAACTCTCCATTTGTCTGGGCATTTGTCATGCTTGACTGGAGTGCATGGCTTAAAAGATATACTGGAAAAGACAGTTTGCTCATCAGCTTTAGGCTATCTAGTTCGATTATAGTGGTTTCAGGAAAATGTTCAAAATGTTTATAATGAGCGGCCATATTTTTATTATGAAAATAAATGTGTTAATTCATTGTTACATCCTACTATCTACAATATTTTTACATAATCCTGCTCTAGGAAGGAATACTGATAAATACAGTAGAAAATACTACTAAATCCACTGTTTTAGATTACCTCCCTTTATAGCTCCAATTGTAAATGTTCATATCCAGCATTGAATGTAGTGTTTTCTACTTATGTAATTTCACATACTGCTATTTGGAGGTCTGCTTTTTCTGCTTGTTATATAATATTACTGTCCATAAGGAACTATGAAGATTACTAGAACTTTGTTTATATGTTTTCATATTAAGAGTATACTTTTGTGGTGAAATTGACTAATCTGAGTGAATACCTATAACACAACCATTTTTTAAATGCTACTTATGTCTATTACATTACAAATACAAAAGTAAATTTTAAAAGTGTAATTGTATTGATTCACATATCACATTCCACTAAGTCTATTTTTTTTCTTAAATAAAACTCATCCACATCAAACTATCATGTTTCAACCATTCAAGTAAAAAACTCTTCTTGTAAAATTATGAACATGCCTTCTAAATTCCCAATTTCATAATCAATGCAGGATCCTACAAAATAATAAAATGCTCTGTGCTGCCCATTTGGAGCATTTTATCATTTTATAAATTGAATCTGGAAAGATACAGAATGATGTAAGATTCTTTTTATCACATCCTAACTTTTTCTTCTGGAACTTCAAAATAACATTTTTCTTTGCATTGTACTGACAAAGTTTATTAGGCTAACATCTTCTGTATTTGAAACATGTTATCATACTAACGTAACATCAAAAATATGACATTGCGCCAAACATGATGCATTCAGTTTTGAACGAGTATTCTTTAACACTTAACTAATGTGAGCAGTTTGATCTATTTTTTCCCTTTCTATCTGTTTTAGTAAAAATCATGTCAATAGTGTGAACTCACTTAATTTCTTTGACATAAAATTACATGGTTTTGGCAAAACAGCAAAAAAGATATGAACTTATTAACATTTCAGACCAATTAACTGGAGCTATACTAATTCACTGAGATTCAATTTTGAAGCCTACCACTGATATAAAGATTTCAAGGTATCTTGAAGAAGTGAAAAAAAGAAAAATGAAAACAGGAATTTAGAAAGGCTTACCAGAAAGACATTTCATCATAAATGATTCTTGTAATATAGCAAAAATTTCCCAATAAATAGGCAATCAAATATATTCTTACCATTTTACAATTAAACATGGGTAAAACAATTATTTCACTGTCATGGTATTATTTCCCCTCCCCCACTCTCGCTGAAAATCAACAGAAAAACAAGTGCTGTTAGTAAAACACATATGCCCTCCATGATGGCCTGTCAGAGGCATCTGCTGACCACAGGTTTTCATCTTATGAAGTTGCCTGAATGTAGACCAAAACATTAATTATTCAGCCGAAACCGTTTAAAGTCTCACAGTCACTGCCACCTTTAAACTTTGACCTACTGACCCCACAAAAATAGAGGTCATCTACTGACCACAAGTACTAGTAATCATCCTATGAAGTTTGACCATTGTGAGACCAAACATTCTCTAGTCAAATGGTATACCACAGATGGAATGAGAGACAGACCTACGGACTGACAAACACTTTGCAAAACAATATACCCTCTTTCTTCTAAGAGAGGGCTGAGGGAGGGGGCATAAAATATATATAAAAAAAATATATCACATGCTAAATCAAAAGTACAGAAAACACCTTTATAGATGTCTATGAAATATAGAACTTTACCAGACAAGTATTTTAAAAACTCTTTTTGATAAATGATAAAGTGAATGTAACTTTCCTCTATAAAGTCAACTTAGCTTCATACCCGGTATGTCACCTGTGATGTCATATAATGTGTGTCAACATGTAAAAAGCTATCTTAAGACGGGGTTTATAGACTTACTCTGAAGAAAACAAGAAAATTTAAATATCATCTTTAAAAATAATGCCTATGTTATAAGCAGATTACATATTTACTAGTACAAGTATGCACTTGTTCTTTCCTGGATATATATGTTGAATTTCTTAATCCCCTATTGAACTTTTGCATATTCCTCTATTAAAACTTGTATATTCTTTAAACAATCTAACTACCTATAGCCATTAAGAAAAATACAGATAAACAAGAGGACCATGATGGTCCTGAATCGCTCACCTAACTCCACATGACCCAGTGTTGAACTGAGTATGACGTCGTTATTTCTATTATTTGACAAAGTGACCTAGTTTTTGAGCATATGTGACCTAGATATCATCAAGATAAAAACTTCTGACCAATTTTCATGAAGATCCATTGAAAAATATGGTCTCTAGAGAGGTCACAAGGTTTTTCTATTATTTGACCTATTGACCTAATTTTCGAAGGTACGTGACCCTCTTTTGAACTTGACCTAGATATCATCAAGGTGAACATTCTCACTAATTTTCATGAAGATCTCGTGAAAAATATGGCCTCTAGAGAGGTCACAAGGTTTTTCTATTTTTTGACCTACTGACCTAGTTTTTGACCGCACATGTCCCAGTTATGAATCTGACCTAGATATCATCAAGCTGAACATTCGCACCAACTTTCATGAAGATCCAGTGAGAAATATGGCCTCTAGAGACATCACAAGAATTTTCTATTTTTTGACCTACTGACCTAGTTTTTGACCGCACATGACCCAGTTTTGAATTTGACCTAGATATCATCAAGATGAACATTCTGACCAATCTTCATCAAGATCTCTTGAAAAATATGGCCTCTAGAGAGGTCACAAGGTTTTTCTATTTTTAGATCTACTGACCTAGTTATTGACCGCACGTGACCAAGTTTCGAACCTGACCTAGATATCATCAAGGTGAACATTCTGACCAATTTTCATAAAGATCCTATGAAAAATATGGCCTCTAGAGAGGTCACAAAGTTTTTCTATTTTCAGACCTACTGACCTAGTTTTTGACCGCACGTGACCCAGTTTCAAACTTGACCTAGATACCATCAAGGTTAACATTCTGACCAATTTTCATGAAGATCTATTGAGAAATATGGCCTCTAGAGAGGTCACAAGGTTTTTCTATTTTTAGACCTACTGACCTAGTTTTTGACCCCACGTGACCCAGTTTCGAACTTGACCTAGATATCATCAAGGTAAACATTCTGACCAATTTTCATGAAGATCTCATGAAAAATATGGCCTCTAGAGAGGTCACAAGGTTTTTCTATTTTTAGATCTACTGACCTAGTTTTTGACCCCACGTGACCCAGTTTCGAACTTGACCTAGATATCATCAAGGTGAACATTCTGACTAATTTTCATGAAGATCCATTGAGAAATATGGCCTCTAGAGAGGTCACAAGGTTTTTCTATTTTTAGACCTACTGACCTAGTTTTTGACCCCACGTGACCAAGTTTCAAACCTGACCTAGATATCATCAAGTTGAACATTCTGATCAATTTTCATGAAGATCGTATGAAAAATATGGCCCCTAGAGAGGTCACAAGGTTTTTCTATTTTTAGATCTACTGACCTAGTTTTTGACCCCACGTGACCCAGTTTCGAACTTGACCTAGATATCATCAAGGTGAACGTTCGGACCAATTTTCATGAAGATCCATTGAGAAATATGGCCTCTAGAGAGGTCACAAGGTTTTTCTATTTTTAGACCTACTGACCTAGTTTTTGACCCCACGTGATCCAGTTTCGAACTTGACCTAGATATCATCAAGGTGAACATTCTGACAAATTTTCATGAAGATCTCATGAAAAATATGGCCTCTAGAGAGGTCACAAGGTTTTTCTATTTTTAGATCTACTGACCTAGTTTTTGATTGCACGTGACCCAGTTTCGAACTTGACCTAAATATCATCAAGATGAATATTCAGACCAACTTTCATAAAGATCCCGTGAAAAATGTGACCTCTAGAGTGGTCACAAGCAAAAGTTTACGCACGCACGCACGCACTGACGACGGACGCCACGCGATCACAAAAGCTCACCTTGTCACTTTGTGACAGGTGAGCTAAAAAGATGTATAAACATAATTATTTCATTAGTATCTTATTCAAACAAAATTAATCTGCACTCTGATAATAATAAAGTTCATGGCAGTAAAACACTTAAAAGAACCAATATATTTATAATGTTGCATTAAAACTTAAAGACAATCATTCCTTACAATTAACAATTATTAACAACAGTGTTAGTTAACAATGTGATTTCATGAAACAAGAACAAAACATGCAAATTGCATTAAAATCAAGTAAAGAAATAGCTGCAACAGTGATGGAATATGATGGATGAAAACACACTGAATGATAATGATGTTTAAATCCTGAAAATATATGATAAAAGGTCACTTGAAAGACAGCACTGTCAGACACATTAATCTACAAAAGTTTTAATTGTGTCTATGTATGTAATGAAACATCAAGATATCTTACAAAGTGATATGTACTTTCAGTTAAGGAATAAATTGTGGTTATGTAGTTAACATCAGAATATAAATCACATGGACTGTTTAAAATGTGTGGAGGTTAAAAGCACTCAGCCTTCGCACATACTTCAAACAATCCAACCTATTTTTACCAAGCCCACAATTCATTCCTCATATTTACTATTCCTTTTTCTCTTCATTTTTTTTTCCACACTGACTTATTTCCTTCAATATCACTTTGTAACTTTGTGGATTTACAGAATAATAACTAACTTATATAATATGAGCCGCGCCATGAGAAAACCAACATAATGGCTTTGCGACCAGCATGGATCTAGACCAGCCTGCGCATCCGCTCATATCATGTTACCTTATTAGATAACAACATGCTCAGAAAATATAACTGCTGTCAATGACACCTCAAAACAGCAAACACTGCTCCATGAAGGAGGACTGTTTGTTTCTTATTGTATAAGATTCTAAGTTATTCAAACTTTACAGAACAACAAAGTGTGTACAACAAATACAATTTTGCCTTCCCAGCTGTGTTTACTTGAGAGATGCTGCACCATATAATTTATCCATCATATTCCATTAATGTTGGTAAGATCCTACCTGAGTCCGCTGAACGAAAGAACAGTCACAGATATTATCACAGACACAACACAAATGTTAAGTCCCACAGGTATATTACAACACTGTTGCTGATTGTTCGAACATTTTCTATGTTTTTATAGAAATAAATATCCAAATTATCTCACACAACTGTTACCACTCATCATCATAATCATCTTCTTCATCTCCATATCCATCCTCTCTCTCACCTTCCCATGCTCCTTTTACTGAAAAATATCAACAACAATATCCAAAGTGTTCAGTCATTTTTCCTACATATTCCTGCAACCTTAAACAAGAGGACCATGATGGTCCTGAATCGCTCACCTATCCCCACATGACCCAGTGTTGAACTGAGTATGACGTCATTATTTCTATTATTTGACACAGTGACCTAGTTTTTGAGCACATGTGACCTAGATATCATCAAGATAAAAAATTCTGACCAATTTACATGAAGATCCATTGAAAAATATGGCCTCTAGAGAGGTCACAAGGTTTTTCTATTATTTAACCTAATGGCCTAGTTTTTGAAGGCACGTGACCCACTTTTAAACTTGACCTAGATATCATCAAGGTGAACATTCTCACCAATTTTCATAAAGATCTCGTGAAAAATATGGCCTCTAGAGAGGTCACAAGGTTTTTCTATTTTTCGACCAACTGACCTAGTTTTTAACCGCACATGACCCAGTTACAAACCTGACCTAGATATCATCAAGCTGAACATTCTCACCAATTTTCATGAAGATCCGTTGAGAAATATGGCCTCTAGAGAGGTCACAAGGTTTTTTCTATTTTTAGATCTACTGACCTAGTTTTTTAACCCCACGTGACCCAGTTTCAAACTTGACTTAGATATCATCAAGGTGAACATTCTGACCAATAATCATGAAGATCTCATGAAAAATATGGCCTCTAGAGAGGTCACAAGGTTTTTCTATTTTTAGATCTACTGACCTAGTTTTTAACCCCACGTGACCCAGTTTCGAACTTGACCTAGATATCTTCAAGATAAACACTCTGACCAATTTTCATGAACATCCATTGAAAAATATCGCCTCTAGAGAGGTCACAAGGTTTTCCTATTTTTAGACCTACTGACCTAGTTTTTGACCGCACGTGACCCAGTTTCGAACTTGACCTAGATATCATCAAGGTGAACATTCTGACCAATTTTCATGAAGATCCATTGAGAAATATGGCCTCTAGAGAGGTCACAAGGTTTTTCTATTTTTAGATCTACTGACCTAGTTTTTGACCCCACATGACCCAGTTTCGAACTTGACCTAGATATCATCAAGGTGAACATTCTGACCAATATTCATGAAGATCTCATGAAAAATATGGCCTCTAGAGAGGTCACAAGGTTTTTCTATTTTTAGATCTACTGACCTAGTTTTTAACCCCATGTGACCCAGTTTCGAACTTTACCTAGATTTCATCAAGGTGAACATTCTGACCAATTTTCATGAAGATCCATTGAGAAATATGGCCTCTAGAGAGGTCACAAGGTTTTTCTATATTTAGACCTAATGACCTAGTTTTTGACCCTATGTGACCCAGTTTCGAACTTGACCTAGATATCATCAAGGTAAACATTCTGACCAATATTCATGAAGATCTCATGAAAAATATGGCCTCTAGAGAGGTCACAAGGTTTTTCTATTTTTAGACCTACCGACCTAGTTTTTGAAACCACGTGACCCAGTTTCGAACTTGACCTAGATATCATCAAGGTGAACATTCTGACCAATTTTCATGAAGATCTTATGAAATATATGGCCTCTAGAGAGGTCACAAGGTTTTTCTATTTTTAGACCTACTGACCTAGTTTTTGAGGTCACGTGACCCAGTTTCGAACTTGACCTAGATATCATCAAGATGAACATTCTGACCAACTTTCATAAAGATCCCATGAAAAATGTGACCTCTAGAGTGGTCACAAGCAAAAGTTTACGGACGCACGGACGCACGGACGGACGACGGACACCGCGCGATCACAAAAGCTCACCTTGTCACTTTGTGACAGGTGAGCTAAAAAAGTGAAGGAAGTAATGACCAGGCAATATAATATCTATAATAGTTTACAGGGCTCAAGGTGAGCTAAAAAGCTCTGATGACCTGTAAGTGTGACCGTAACCTTTGAGCTAAGGGTCTGGGTCTAGTATATAACATGTTGTATCATTATGGGAAATATTTGTGTCAAGTATTATTAAAATCCTTTGATGAATGACAAAAATACAGACCAGACACGAAATTGTGAAGAAAAAACAAACGAATGGATGCTGTATTTATTATAGTCCGCAAATAGATCTATCAAACAGGATCATGAAAAGTTGTTTGAAGATTTTTGTATTTTAGCTCTGGCAGCCCCGAAAAGGGTGCCAAGTTGGACCATTTAAACAAAATTCAGGCAGGTCCATGCAAGGATGCTACAAAGAATGTTTTCTGAAGACACATCATGTGGTTTACAACTTCTAAAGGTTAGTGTATTTCTAGCACTGGCAATCCCTAAAAGGGGCCAAGAGGAACCATTTTAATAAATCTGAGAAACTATTGTGCAAAAGTACAGACCAAGTTGAGTGAAAATCAATTCTCAACAGTGTTTTAAAGGGTTTTTTTATCTATTTTTAATTAAAAGGGGTGCAGCAAATCCATCTGCAAAACATTTGAAAACTTTAATCTAAAGGACAGCATCTTACATTTATTGATCAATGCGTCTGTATCAAGGTCTGGGTCCTGATCAGGATGGTCTCGTAAATATTCCTCTTTTGCCTTATTGGCTGCTTCTGTCATCTCGTGGTCATGCAGAGCATTAACATCAGAATCTATAGAGCAACTGAAATATACACAAAGCAATCAAAATGGAATTTATATTAAATATACTGACCCCATTAGCTCTGTAGGTAGAACACACTACGAACTGAGAAACTGCCAGTTTAGTTCCAAGGCAAGGTGTATGTTCTCTGTGACAATTATGTGTCTGAAGTTCTTTGATGTTCACCTAAAGATTTATGTAGGCAAGTTTTCAATTACTTGTTGAGAACATGTAAGTACTATTGCAAAGTCCAGAAACACTGATAAGGATAATTGTCCATCCTTACATGCCTAAATAACGTTGAAAAACAGCTATAAACACAAAAGTTACATTTTCAATCTACTTTAAGGTGCTAAATCACTTGAAAATGTATTTCTATGATGATTTAAACTGACATAATGGTCTTTCTGATTATTAAAGTGCTCATACCAATATTCCTCAAACCCAAGCTAAAAAGGGGCAGAGCTTCTTCAAAATAGCAGCAAGAGTTAAGGAATCTATGCCATTCAACTGGTATTAATATGGGTGATGCACGTGAGTACATACAAAGATATGAGCTTGATCAGAATTGTTAACAAGGTGTCTACACACGTTGCAAATGCTGGAGTATAGCAACAGCTCTTATGACCTTCCTCAGGTCAAGCCATAAAGTACTTACCTGCCACTATCAAAGTGTTCATAATCAATATTTGGTTTCCTGCAGACATAACACATTGTAGTTCCACATGTACAAGTCATTTTGTTACAACCAGCCAGTTTGTAGAACCTGATGTTTATCAAAAGATCAAGATGTCATAAACTATCAGCTTTTATGCATGACAAACTACCTCAACATAAAATACTCTCAAAATAGTTTAATGTTATCGGAGAAATTATAACTTTGCATCAAGGTAAACATTATAATTGCAAGAGCCTGCAGCCATATTCTTCTTCTTTTGTTCTGGTCATAAGAGTAACAGTCTAGTTTTATAAATGCTTTAGGAAATAGGATATTGATTTATGTATCTAAAGTCAGCCCTTCCATGTCATTTAAAAAAATGAATATAACAAAGCCAAGTATCAATCAGCATCAACTTGAGATGAAAGTACCTTTTTTTACACCTTGGACAGATCCGTAGCATGGCCTCTGAAACTTTTGTTTCTATGTATGTTCTCATATTGGTGGCTCCTTGTTTTTCCACCTCATTACATCTAAGTGGAATATGATTAGGCTCCTTACACAGTCTAAATAAGAAGATAAAAACCTCATGCAGCATTTTTCTTACTGGAAAAAACAAAAAAAAAAAGAACTATTTTAAACAGCTGTTTTTTCTTGAACAGTGAGTTCTTAAAAATTATTTCACGTGTTCATGTGCACAAAAAAAGAAACACAATGTTTACATTTTGTCAGGTTTTAAGTCTGACTGTTCCAATTACCAGTACACAACAGATCACAATTTGCTTACTTTTGATGGTGGGGTAAGAAACAAGGTACTGGTGAACACCTGGGTAGAGCCACCAACCTTGTGTAAACTAATTGATGGCTTCCCCACAAAAAAAACCTAGAAGATGCTTTTGTAGAAAAGCGCATGTCTCCCAAAATGCAAAGTCTTATAGACAAGAAGTCAATAGGGGACAGGAGCAAAAGTCAAAGAGACACTGATGGTTGGCTTAATAGGGATCATCTACTTGGCATCTCCAATCATCCCACTAAGTTTCAACATTCTGGGCCTAGTGGTTCTTAAGTTACTGATCGGAAATTGTTTTCCATATTCAAGCCCCTGTGACCTTGACCTTTAATAGAGTGACACCAAAATCAATAGGGGTCATTTACTCTGCATGTCCAATCATCCTATGAAGTTTCAACAATCTGGGTCAAGTGGCTCTCAAGTTGTTGATCGAAAATGGTTTTCCATGTTCAAGTCCCTGTGACCTTGACCTTTGTTAGTCTGAACCAAAGATCATTAAGGGTCATCTACTCAGCATGATCAATCAACCTATGAAGTTCCAACATTCTGGCCCAAGTGGTTCTCAAGTTATTGATCGGAAATGGTTTACCATGTTCAGGTCCCTGTGACCTTGACCTTTATCAGAGTGACCCCAATATCAATAGGTGTCATCTACTTTGCATGACCAATCATCCTGCAAGGTTTCAACATTCTGGGTCAAGTGGTTCTCAGATTATTGATCGGAAATGGTTTTCCATGTTCAGGCCCCTGTGACCTTGACCTTTGATGGAGTGAACCTAAAAACAATATGGGCCATATACTCCATAAGCCCTGCCACCCTATGAAGTTTGAAGGTTATAGGTCAAAGGGTTCTCCAGTTATTGATCGGAAATTAAATGTGATGGACGGACGGAAGGACGTACAGACAGGGCAAAAACAGTATGTTTTGGGGGAGACTTAATTCCACAAACTAACAAAAATTTGTACCCATAACAACTCCAAAGTATGTGACCCTAACCACATGGTCACAGGCCCTAAGTAATGTTACTGGGAACGAAATTTTCCTACAACCTGTAAAACATCTTTGACAATTTCTCAGCTAAAAGGTAGATGAAATAAAATACACATAGTACAGCCTCTCTCACACACACACACTGCATACATACACGCAAATGCCAACCTGCATGATTCTTTCAAACACTCTGGATTCAGGCATTTGAAAACCTTGTCTTCCTCATTAGGAATGATAGTTGCAAAGGAACAGAAAGGGCAGCTAACTAGGTCAGGAATATCTGCCAGACGGAGTTCTTCCTCTTGCATCTTACGTAGAGCCAGAGAGAAAGTGGTGGCTGGAAGGAGCTCCTGTAACACTGTCAATGGGAACTCTAACTCACATGTACCTGTAATACACATTGTGACAAAGTTTTTTAATGGAGCTATGTTAGAAATGCAAATAGATCAGTTCAGCAAAATAATTCAGTTTTAATGCAGGGGAAAAATATTGGGATTTCCATGCCACTGTTTAATGCCATGACTGTTTGCAATACTTAATAGTGAATACTAAGAGGAACAAGAGCTTGAAAAACACAAAATGTCCCCCCCCCCCTTGATGCATTCAGCAATTGCACAAGGAACAGAAATTATTTGGTCACTGTACACAGAAGTTCTACTGTTCTGGGTCAAAGTGACCTTGACCTCTGACCTAGTAATCTCAAGGTCAATAGGGGTCATCTGCTGGTCTTGACCAATCCCCCTATCAACTTTCATGATCCTAGGCCCAAGCGTTCTTGAGTTATCATCCAGAAATGGATTGGTCCACATACCGACCGACCGACCGACAGACCTACTGAAATCTGCAAAACAATATACCCCTCCTTCTTGGAAGGGGGGCATAATAAGCTAAAATCAGTCATACCGTAGACCTAGCACTAGATCTAGAATTCAAAACTCGGTAAGATACATCTATCAAACATTAATAGAACAGTTATCTGTCACTTTCTAAAGGAATTTTCATAATTAACAGTGTTTCACTTAAGCAATATACATATTTACTTCGCTCTTTTAACAAGAGCTGTCAGTGGACAGCGCGCTCGACTATTCTCAGTGCTTGATAGTATAATATAAGCTATGAGTAAAACTTTAACAATACAATAAGCATATTCTAAGTCGAAAAATATTTGGGGTGGTATGCAAACTTTAACATTTATTCTAAGTCGAAAAGGGGCCATAATTCAGTCAAAATGCTTGATAGAGTTGCCTCCTCCTTTATACAGACTGAGGTCATGATGGTAAACAAGTATGCAAAATATGAAAGCAATATCTCAATGGACTTTGAAAATATTTGGGGTGGTACGCAAACTTTAACATTTATTTTAAGTCGAAAAGGGGCCATAATTCAGTCAAAATGCTTGATAGAGTTGCCTCCTCCTTTTCACAGACTGGGGTTGTGATGGTAAACGAGTATGCAAAATATGAAAGCAATATCTCAATGGACTTTGAAAATATTTGGGATGGTATGCAAACTTTTAACATTTGTGTGACGCTAACGCTCACGCCGGGGCGAGTAGGATAGCTCCCCTATTCTTCGAATAGTCGAGCTAAAGATCAATTTCTTCAAGCAACAGTAATTTTTTAACTTAGGACTTACCAGAACAGTTTTTTGAAAACCTCAAAGTTGCAAGTATTAAAGTACGAGATAAAGAACCAGTAAAGCAATTAATTTATGTTAACTTATCTAGGTTGATTATAAAGATACACTCTCCTTCATGGTCAAATTGCAAAAAAACCTGACCACAGGAAAACATGCTTGCTATAGTGGGGTTCAAATCCAAACATGTCTAGGTGAAACAACATTATCCGCTACAAAACAGCTTCTCTTCTAACTATTAAATCCCAAAACATGGCAAAATGAGAAAATAACTTTGATAAGCAGATTACCTGTGAGACATTGAAATTTTGTCTTTCCTTCGCCCACTGCTGCCTCACTTGACCTCCTTATACACTCTTTACAGAAAATGTGACCATCAGCACAAGCTGCCATTTCTTCAAACAAACACTCATCATCAAAGCAACATCCACACTCCAGTAATTCTCCACGTTTCCTAGCTGTATCAACTTTCAAATTCCTCAAACGTGTCTGTTCATTAACATACTCTGAAATTTTCAAAAATGATTTACTGTCCAGAGAAACTGTCACATAATCAACCGTTTTTTATTCAAACAATCTATCAAACAAGAGCTCCATAAAAAGGGGCAATATATGCCTAACGTTTTAGATCAGGAGAAGTGAAATTGAAAGAATTTTTTCCTTTGGGTGTGTGTTGGAATGGGGTAGGGGATGGGGAGGTGTGCCTAGGTGGAGGAGGATAATGAGACACAGAAAACCATATCCAAGTTTTAAGCCAATTTTTTATTAAACACTTTTAATGGAAATATAAAGGTCAGATTTGACATTTTTAGCTCAATTTATAACCCTGATCTTTGACCTACCAACCAACTTCATGTACTCTACACATTGCAAAGACTGAAGTCAATACCTTAAATGGATATTAAGTTATGCTCTGGACACTAAACTTGAAAGACAGATTTTACCTTCCTGTGACCCTGACCTTTGACCTACTGCACATGTCTCATCACCATCTAGCTACATGCCAGTTTAAAGGCAAAACCTTGAATGGTTATGCTTACAGACAAACAAGAGCTGTCACTAATGGTGACAAATGCCCCCGCAGAACCTTGACCTTTGACCTGGTGACCCCAAAGTCAGTGGGGTGGTGAACTCATAAAGTACTATCAGCATGTGAAGTCTGAAGGTCCTGGGTGAAGTGGTTCGCGAGTAAAGTGCCTTCATGCAAAAAGTTAACATTGGCCCCTGTGACCTTGACCTTTGACCTGGTGACCCCAAAGTCAGTAGGAGTGGTGTACTCAATAAGTACTATCAGCATGTGAAGTTTGAAGGTCCCGGGTGCAGTGGTTCGTGAGTAAAGTGCCTTCATGCAAAAAGTTAACGTTGGCCCCTGTGACCTTGATCTTTGACCTAGTGACCCCAAAGTCAGTAGGGTGGTGTACTCAAAAAGTACTATCAGCATGTGAAGTTTGAAGGTCCTGGGTGCAGTGGTTCGCGAGTTAACTGCCTTCATGCAAAAAGTTAACGTTGGCCCCTGTGACCTTGACCTTTGACCTGGTGACCCCAAAGTCAGTAGGGGTGGTGTACTCAATAAGTACTATCAGCAGGTGAAGTTTGAAGGTCCTGGGTGCAGTGGTTTGCAAGTAAAGTGCCTTCATGCAAAAAGTTAAAGTTGGCCCCTGTGACCTTGACCTTTGACCTGGTGACCCCAAAGTCAGTAGGGGTGGTGTACTCAATAAGTACTATCAGCATGTGAAGTTTGAAGGTCCTGGGTGCAGTGGTTCACGAGTAAAGTGCCTTCATGCAAAAAGTTAACGTTGTGACGAACGAACGAACTAACGAACAAACGGATGGACAGTTGAAAACTAATATGCCTCCCTTCGGGGCATAAAAATATGGAACAGATGGACATTCTTACAGCACAGTAGATAGGTGGCTACTTTGTCCTCTCTACTGTTCTTTTTTAGCCACATAAAAGAAACTTGACTATACAGAATTACTGCTATCTATTGTTCCTCTTGCCACTTATAAACTATCCTACTGTATGTGTGGATGGACAAACAACTGCATAGACACACACATCATCACATGTCAAGTCCCTTTAATCACAAATGAATAAAAGCTGTAAAGACAACTTGCTCAACTGATCAAAAATGTTTAATGAAAATGACAGTGAATATAATAGAACAACTGTACAGATATTGTGTGTCTATGTAGGTTGTGGGAGGATCTATCAGAATCTAAGGAACAATATACATGTTAAAATATAATTCATTGTAAGGATAGGGTTAAACTTTACAAGAGATCACAGTGTGATTTTGGCGCCCACCATTGAGCCATTTTTAAATGTTTCAAATTTCAAGACTAGCTCAAGGTCAAAGTTCATTTCGGTACACAGAACTGCGCATGTGGTCCATGCATGTGGTCCAAATTTGAAAGCTGTAGCAAGGCAACCACTGCCATATTAAATATCTTCATACAGTAATTAAATAAAATAGAACCTTTGATCTGTTGCCTATGTCGACAGAACATCACTTCTTGGAAGAAAGGTTCATCTGGATTTTCAGGGTATTCAAGTTGCTCATCTCTTGGCGTTGCACGCTTCTTTTTAGATGGTCTTCCTGTGAAAAACAACTTTAGCCATTACTTTTCATACAATTATTATAATAGAATGAATTTCTGTTAGAACAAAATGTAGTAACTATTAGTATAGAAAAATTATACTGCATTTATGTTAATTTCCATTGTTAACAACTAAATGACTAAACATGCTGTTAAACTTTAACTCATGGTTCCTTATCTGAGAGGCAAGAGTTCAAAAAATTACTGTATACCGTATTTTGGGATATTTTCGTCATGGTTAATTTTTCGCTTATTTCGCCACCCATATGAAGTGGCGAAATTATAACGCTCGAAAATATACCTATGTCAAAAATTTGACACCATATAAATGTTAACACTACAATACCTGCTTATCTTTATCGACTATCTATTGCAAATACCTGTAATCGGGTATGAAAGAATAATTACTTTTGTATTACCTGTATTGTTACAAAAACGTGAAACCCGAGATTTTCTCACATTGACCAATTTTTATTAAATCTATTGAATACGTGTTGTCGATAATCGGCAGTTAGAATTTCGATACACTTACTGTACATGGATGTCACAGTGTGAAAACAAACATGTCTATTCTCAAATATTTTCAACCGAAAGAAAATGAAGTTCTTCTAACAGTAGAAAAAAGCAGCGAGGACTGTAATTTACGCGAGATGTGTAATGTGGAATTACGAGAAATATACAATGAAACATCCGGTCGCAAACATGGGAAGTACAACATTTTATCCCCAGATATTTATGAACCTTTTAACGAATTTTATTGCTTTTAAATTTTAATACAATTTGCAATAAATTTCAGTATGTATACCAGATAAAGTAAAGTCACATGTATGCAGTTTGTTGGATAATCGCAGAAAAGTAACCTCCCTTGGATACTCTTCAAAAAATACCTGTAATATTGCTGGATTTTGATGAAATTTTCACCACCTATGTAAGATGGCGAAAAATACACACGCCAAAATAAAACCACTACATTTTGGGTTAAAAGGGCAAAAATTTTCTGACACGAAAATATCCCAAGTACGGTATTATATATTGTCGTATTATCATTCAACAAACTCTTCAACTATAAAGTCTCTTGAATATTTTTATATAAAATTATATACCCATTATAATCTGCAATTCTTGATCCACAAGCTTCACAGTTGGGGTAAGGCGATAATTCTGTTCTTCTAACACCTTCTTTATGTAACCAACTTTCAAAAAAGGGTATGTATTCTTCATATAAATCAATGAGTGGTCCTTGTAATTTTGGCTCAAAATTCGAGATGTGTCATTAAAATATTCCACTGGTGTTGGGAACTTTTTCAGGAATGTTTTCATATCAAATTCCATTTTAGTTATTTTATTTTTTAACTCTTCTTTCTTTTCTTTTTCCTGAATATCTTTTAATTTAGGATAATTTTTGTGTTCAAAGAGATCAGCAGCAATATGTTGGACTCTGTCTTTGTCTTCCGACATTGATTCCAATTTCTGATATAAAAAATTAGGATCGCAATCCCTGAATATTTCTTTCAATTCTTTTAAATCTGCCTGAAATTTATCTACTGCTGTGAGTGGCGCTTTACCTCTGTCAAGATCATCAAAAGAAGAAGCTGTGGGCAATGGTAGGGATTCCTGACTATCAGACTTGGCAAGTTCATCAATAACTATCTGAACTCTGTTTGGTTTGTCATAATGTGCTTCCAAGAAAGCATATATTTCATTTGGATCTTTATCTCGTAACACCTTGCGTAAAGTTTTCAAATCTTTATATAATGGATTGTTCCTGAATGCAGGATCATTGAAAGGATCATTTCCTTTTACAGTGTCTGAGTTTTCTAAAACAGAAGATGTATCTGATTTATCTGAAGATATTTCAGATGCACTTCTTGATGGAAGATCATCCGCAGGTGTTAACTTGGCTAAAACTTTTTCCACCCTATTTTCACTATCGTTTAACTGCTCTAAAAGGTCAAACACATTATTAGGGTCTGCATTTGGTCTTACAACAAGAACTTCCGCAACTTCTCTAAATATTCCTTCATCATCTGAGCTATCAGAAACAACACTGCTGGCTGATGCATTGATGTTTTCACTTTTTTCAAGAATTTCGTTTGTTACAACATCTACCCTATTTTTAGCTTTCCTGTTTCTCAAAATGTGTTCATAAATTTTCTCCACATCAGTACCTTGTATTATACCACTTATAAGCTCTGCATCTTTTTGAACAGATACAATCTTATCTAAAGATGTCTTGGTAACTGCTGGCTTTTCTTCTTCTTCTTTTATATCACTCACAATATCTGGTGTATATTCCTCTGTTTCTACTCTTTGTAGCTTAGCTATTGTTTCACCATCAACCTCTCCATTTGGATTTTCATTCTTGGTCCCTTCTTTAAGCGTATCTTCCTGATCAAACTCAAAACCATCTGAATCCTCTATACTGTATTCCTGGGTACCATCCACATTCACACCATTCTGGTGCAAAAATGATTCATCATTTTCCAAACTTTCAGATGATTCCTTTAATTTTTTCCTCTCTGTCTCATCACTGTTGTCCTCAGAACTTTTCCTTTTAGATAATGACATCTTTTATGTTTGATTTGTTATTTTGAAGTCATGATCTTGATTTCATCATATCTGTAAAAAAAACAAGATAACAGATCTACTAGACTGCAGAAAGAACACTAATCAATCAGAGCAAGAACTGGGTGTGAGGTGCTTCAAACTACATGGTTTTCTACCAGAAAACTGATAAGATGACGCAGGGTGGTGGGGGTGACCGGGTGTGGGTACACAACTTCACATTAATAAATGTTCATGGAAAAAAATGAAAAGTTTAAGAAATTCAGGGCTCACGCTGTCATTTTTTCATTTTGGCGACAGGAACTGGCGATTATCTTATTTAATAGCTACGTAAATAATTATGCCCTCGATCAGTTAAAATTTCATTTTTTACTGACCATTATCAAGATTTCCCTGACAATTCACTTTTCAAGGTAAGTGGCAACCCTGGTACAGTAAGAGAATTTGACAAATGGCATACTGCAAAATATAGATACATTAAATAATTCCACTATGTTCTTAAAGGATGTGAAATAAATGTCAATTTGCCTGTAGGTAAGCATTTCATTTACCAGGTGTTGCCAAGCGTGTGACTGCTTTAGGATCACATGGTTGTGCCAGGGATGGTTGTTTAACAAGATTCATATCCCTATCACTGCAGCAAAAGAAAATATTTCTGTATTAATAAAGATGCAAACCAAATACAGGACGCTCATTTGACCCAAGGTCCCGGGTTTTGACGCATGAAAATTCCCAAAGATTCTTGTCTGACTTGAAGCAAATATGGTCCAAATGTCAACTTTGACCCGGGGCAATTTTTGGTCACGCATCAACAGATATCAAAGTCTGTGTATTCCACAAAAGAAGGTTGATTGAGAAGTGAAAACTGATAAATGGGCGTGACTGATTGAATATGACTCAGCGATTTTCAGCCACATGTCCTATCAATTTTCAGCCACATGTCAATAATTATTGCAGTCCGTGTAGGATGTCGATTGTGAAGTAAAGCTTGATAAATGCGTGACCGATTCGATCATTACGCCATTTTAACACGCCTCCCTGCCAATCAGTGAATCTCTTTTTAATTATCGCGGATAGAATCAAAAACACGAGCTGAGGTGCGAATATTGTAATTGATTAAAATTATGTTTATCTGTCAGGTAAGAATAAACGACATATTTGTTACACGTTTGTGTCAAACATTGGGCACCTTTTATTTAATTGCAATTAGTGGTACAGGTAGTATTTTTAATTGGACCGGAATCGTTTGATGACGAACTCAGGTTGGGAACAATTAAATCAGTGAGTAGGAATTTGAAATGCAATTAGCAGTACAGGTAATATTTTAACTGAACCGGAATCGTTTGATGATTATCAGGTTAGGACAAACTCTATGTCTTTATAATAATTTGAAATGCAATAATTGGCGGTACAGGTAATATTTTTAATTTGACCAGTATCGTTTGATAATTATCAGGTAGGGACTAACTCGATCGGTGAGTAGGAATAATTTTGATTTTATAAGCTAATTTATTATCAACAGTAACAATATGCGCCATTTTTCCCAGTCTGGAGCATAAAATTCCCAATCCAAAGAAAAAATTCTCATCTGAAATCAGTTACATTTTGTTATTCAAATATAATTCTTGCATAGCAAGTTTTGTTTGCCTGTGAAATCAAACAAAATTCTGGAAAAGCCAACTCGTTTTTATTTTTTGTAACATGACCGTCTGCAACCTCGGCAAAAATTAAATACAAGATTTTGCTAAAAAAAGTGTATGATTTGTATGCAAAAACCTTTCAAAATGTGTGCGTATGTCAATCTTTATTGATTTAAAGTACCCAAAACATGTTGACAAATAGTTCTTACACCATTAAACACGGTGGGGAAACCACGTGACTAACTTGGGTAACGTGCACGCAAAAGTGCTAAAAATAGGCCCGCTTCAGGTATGTTTTTTCACTATAACTTTTTTGATCCGCAATTGTTTTAAACGAGATTACGTGCATAAACCCCGCATTAAAAAGCTCTTTTATCGGATGTATGTAACTTGATGAAACTCTCTCCCGTTTTTACGTAATCCTTGCCCAACCGATTCGAAAGATGCAAAATATTTTGGTAACGAACACGTCTGTTCACAAGTTACGCACCTAGCACAGATTCTGCAGAGAATTTCCGCTGGAATTTAAGTTTAAAATAAAGCTTGTCATTGTCCAAAGTCCTGTACCAAATAATTAACATGACTATTCAGGAATATTAAAGAAATCGTAAGACAAAGGGTGCGGTAACGTACACGTTGCAGTTTTTCAGGAGGTGACGTACACGTCATTTTTCCCCAGAGGGTAACGTACACGTCAAAGACTATTTATCATGCATGTAGACCATCTTTGTCTTTAAATGACTGAATTGTTAACATTTTGACATTGTTAAAAAAGATGCAAATGCTGGGAACAGGCTGTTTTTCTTTCGGTATGTTAATATATACAGAAATGCTACAGTGAAAATGTGTAGCGTCGGTCCTCATCCTAGCTTGGAAATAATTACACGTTTACAGCTCTTGTATATCTATACATAAATAGGCAAGATGATAAAATTTTGAAATTATTTTGCTCTAAATCCATCATATGCGCAACTGACCATGTATCTTTGAGTGAAAAAGTTGACAGTTGCTTACGGGTGATGGAAGCCTAGTACTTGTTCTTTCCAGTAACGATAGTTAGTTTAGTTGTCCGCACCATAATTATGATTCTGACTTTTGAAAGAGACAAACAAAAAGAAGTATTAAATACGCATATAGGTATAATTGTTGCACCGAGAGTAACAGCAGTAAAACTATTATATATGAATATATTTGCCAGAAGTGCGAAATGTGTTTTCGGAGAAAAAGTAATTTAAAGGCGCAGTGGAGCGTGAACCTACCACTGTTGTGGGAAAAACTTTTTTCGGACGACCCATTTTCTAAAAATAACAACAGAAAAAAACTTGTTACTTTTCTTTTTGACATGTTTATATTTTGTATATCATTGATTTTACTTGGATTCCATACAAGTTTCTTATACATACAGGGAGGTAATTAACAAGAGATCACAGAGTGATCTTGGCGCCCACCAATGTGTCATTTTTGTGTGTTCCAAATTTCAAGACTTACTGACTAGCTCAAGGTCAAATTTCATTTCCGTACACAACACTGTGCATGTGGTCTAAATTCGAAAGCTGTAACTTGAGAAATGTGAAAGTAGGTCACTAGATCAATTTCAAGGACAAAGTTCTTTGTACACAAAACTATGCATGTGCATCAATTTTGAAGACTGTAGTTTGAGAAATTTGAAAGTAGGTCACTAGGTCAATCTTAAGGTCAAAGTTTATTTCGGTACACAAAACTATGCAAGTGGTCCAAATTTGAAGGCTGTAGCTTGAGAAATGAGAAAGTAGGTCACTAGGTCAAAATCAAGGTCAAATTTCACTTCACAACACAAATCTATGCATGTGGTCCAAATTTGAAGCCTGTTCCTTCAAAAATGTGAACGTAGGTCACTAGGTCAATATCAAGGTCAAAGTTTGTTTCGGTACACAATCCTATTCATGTGGTCTAAATTTGAAGCCTATAGCTACAGAAATCTAAAGTAGGTCACTAGGTCAATCTTAAGGTCAAAGTTCATTTCGGTACACAAAACTATGCAAGTGGTCCAAATTTGAAGGCTGTAGCTTGAGAAATGTGAAAGCAGGTCACTAGGTCAAAATCAAGGTCAAATTTTATTTCGGAATACAAAACTATGCATGTGGTCCAATTTTGAAGCCTGTACCTTCAAAAATGTGAAAGTAGGTCACTAGGTCAATGTAAAGGTCAAAGTTTGTTTTGGTACACAAAACCATGCATGTGGTCCAAATTTGAAGCCTGTACCTTCAAAAATTTGAAAGTAGGTCACTAGGTCGATGTAAAGGTCAAAGTTAGTTTCTGTACAATTACCATGCAGGTGGTCCAAATTTGAAGGCTGTAGCTTGAGAAATGTGAAAGTAGGTCACTGGGTCAAAATCAAGGTCAAATTTCATTTCGGAACACGACATTATGCATGTGGTCCAAAATTTGAAGCATGTACCTTCAAAAATGTGAAAGTAGGTCACTAGGTCAATGTCAAGGTCAAAGTTTATTTCAGTGCACAAAACTATGCATGTGGTCCAAATTTGAAGGTTGTAGCTGCAGAAATGTGAAAGTAGGTCACTAGGTCAAAATCAAGGTCAACTCATGTCAAGGTTCATCTTGCCACTCAAAACCATACATGTGGTCCAAATCTGAATGTTGTAGGTTATTGACAAGAAGTTTTTATAAGCTTTTCCCTATATAAGTCTATATGAACCATGTGACCCCCAGGGCTGGGCCATATTTGACCCTAGGGGGATAATTTTAACAAACTTGGTAGAGAACCACTAGACGATGCTAAATTACAAATACCAAGGCCCTAGGCTTTGTGGCTTGGACAAGAAGATATTCAAAGTTTTTCCCTATATAAGTCTATGTAAACCATGTGACCCCCGGGGCGGGGCCATATTTGACCCTAGGGGGATAATTTGAAAAATCTTAGTTGAAGACCACTAGATGATGTCACTTACAAAATATCAAAGCCCTAGGCCCTGTGGTTTTGGACAAGAGGTTTTTCAAAGTTTTTCCCTATGTAAGTCTATATAAACCATGTGACCCCTGGGGCGGGGCCATATTACACCCCGGGGAAATAATTTGAATCATATTGGTAGAAGACCACTAGATGATGCTTCATACCAAATATCAAAGCCCTAGGCTCTGTGGTTTTGGACAAGAGGTTTTTCAAAGTTTTTCCCTATATAAGTCTATATAAACCATGTGACCCCCTGGGGCGGGGCCATATTACACCCCAGGGAAATAATTTGAATCATATTGGTAGAAGACCACTAGATGATGCTTCATACCAATTATCAAAGCCCTAGGCTCTGTGGTTTGGGGCAAGAAGTTTTTCCCTATATAAATCTATGTAAATTATAGAAATAAACAAAGGGCCATAACTTACTAAAAATTTGTTGAACCAGTCTGATTTTCAGGGGGACACAACTGGGGTACCAATACATCATTCTGACAAAGTTTGGTCAAAATCCCCCTGGTAGTTTCTGAGGAGATGCGATAACGAGAAATTGTTAACGGAAGGACGGACGGAATGACGGACAGACGGACGGACGGAAGGACGACGGACCACGGACGCAGAGTGATTTGAATAGCCCACCATCTGATGATGGTGGGCTAAAAATGGAGTCAGTAAGAGTTATGATTCCTTATCACTGCACTATCTTTCACTGACCTGTATTAATGTACAAAGTAGCAAATCAATCCTTCATAGTTTTTGGCTTGGGCTTCAGTCAAGCTTCCTGCTTTTCCTTTTCATGCATAAAGGGAGGTGATTCAAAAATGGGGTCAGCTAAAGTAATGGTTCTTTGACACTGCGCTTTGCTTCACTGACCTCTATCAATGTATCAAGTATCAAGACAATCCTTTATATATGGTTTTGACATTGGCCCCAGACAAGTTTTTTCCATAGATAAAGGGAGGTTATTCAAAAATTAGATCAGTTAGAGTTATGGTTCTTTGACACTGTACTTCCTTTCATTGGACCTCTATTTATGTGCAAAGTTTCAAGTCAATCCTTTATATAATTTCGACTTGGGCTTCAGACAAGCTTTCTATATAACGATAAGGGGAGGTAATTTAAAAATGTGACCATTACACTGCGCTTCCTCTGTCAATGTGTAAAGTATCTTCAAATTCTTCAAATAGTTTTTGACTTGGGCTCTGGACAAGTCTTTTTTAAAAGGATAAGGGGAGATAACTGAAAAACGGGACCACCTAGAGTTATGGTTCTTTGATACTGCACATCCTCTCACTGTGTTCGATCATTGTATGAAGTAACAAATTAGCACCTTTATTATTTCTTGAGTTATACTCCAGAAAAGAAGCGTGGCGGACGCCACCCGGTCGCCAACTAAACGGACAAAAAGACGGACGACGGAAAAGTGATCCCTATATGTCGCAGCTACTTTGTAGTAGGCGACACAAAATCTGTCTAAGTCAACACTGTACTTGGTTAAAAAAAAACCAACTATTTTGCGACATTTTCTAACTTTTTTGGCGATCCAATATAGCTTAGTTTAGTAAAATAGTTAATTGTAATCTCGTTAATGCTTATATAAGGTATTTGATTTTGTAAATGAACAGCCTAAACATAACCGAGGCTGTTACTTTAAAGCTTTGAATGTAACTGACGCATTTATAGATCTATATTATCAGAATATGTCAGCATTTATAGTTTAATCAACCATGGAATGACTATGTCCTTAGATATGCAAAATTTAGGTCAATACTGATATGTTGTTTCAGTAAGGAGGTCTAAATGAATAACTAGCTGACCAACAAACTGTCACTAACCCACAGAAAGAATAACATTACTCCCGCACGATAATTTAAACGACAACGTGTTTATATTATTGGCTGTTTGTTATGGTCCCATGCATGATAGAACTCAAACAGTTTGTCAATGATTCAAATAAGGTGCATGCTGTCATATTAAACAAAAAGATTTTCTGTATTGTAACGTTTTAATAAAGAAAAATCATGGTTATCAAGCATGCTATCGTTCCAGTTATCGTCCAGAATTTATACTAATTTCAGCATCTTTTTAGAAATATAAAAATGTTTACAGTTCAACGGGTCATCAAAAAGATTTGAACATATGGATTTGATTAAACCCTGCTGACAGACGGACATGGTTTATTCCCAGAAACCTAATTAACTTTTGATAGTTGGAGAAAAAAAAGTTGACATTTAAAATGGCAACTGCTAACAATGTCTACTTGTCAAAATAACATACACGATTAGACCATAAAATTCCAAATGCTATTCATTTTCACTGTAGCATTTCTGTATATACTAACCTACCGAAAGAAAAACAGCCTGTTCCCAGCATCTGCATCTTTTTTTTAACAATATCAAAATGTTTACAGTTCAGTCATTTAAAGACAAAGATGTTCTACATGCATGATAAATAGTTTTTGACCTGTACGTTACCCTCTGGGGAAAAATGACGTGTACGTCACCTCCTGAAAACCGCAACGTGTACGTTACCGCACCCTTTGTCTTACGATATCTTTAATATTCCTGAATAGTCATGTTAAATATTTGGTATAGGACTTTGGACAATGACTAGCTTTATTTTAAACCTACATTCCAGCGAAAATTCTCTGCAGAATCTGTGCTAGGTGCGTAACTTGTGAACAGACGTGTTCGTTACCAAAATATTTTGCATCTTTCGAATCGGTTGGGCAAGGATTACGTAAAAACGGGAGGGAGTTTCATCAAGTTACATATATCCGATGAAAGAGCTTTTTATTGCGGGGTTTATGCACGTAATCTCGTTTTAAACAATTGCGGATCAAAAAAGTTATAGTGAAAAAACATACCTGAAGCGGGCCTATTTTTAGCACTTTTGCGTGCACGTTATCCGATTTAGTCACGTGGTTTCCCCACCGTGATTAAAGTGAACTGTGACATATTTTCGCGACCCAGTTTTTTATCACTCAAATATACACGCACTTTGCCACTCTACTTTTTAGAAAATTCAGTTAAAATTGTGGTGAAAACAAACAGAAAACAAAAGTTTTAACATGACATTAATGAAGAGTTACTTTATTTTATTTTGGCAATATAGTATCAGCAACTTGGAAAAAAATCCTGAAAAAATGAATTCTCAAAATTAAACAAGGGGATACTTTAAATTTAGAATTCATTTGAATGCTTGAAACTGAAGTTTTAAACTAACATAATTAAATGTTAAAAACTCGACTGATTTGTTGATAATTTTCCCAATTTGCTGCATTAAAAATTCCCAATTTGACCAGGGGCCTTTTCCCCAAAAACCCTAGAAAAAGCCCTGAAAAGTTTTCAATCATACATGTAACCGACGAAAAATAAGTTCAATATAACCTTGGTTCATGTGGATTAATAACAATGGCTCAGAAAAGCCTTTTTGATTTTGGAGTTAGTTGTGGTGAAGGACAAAAACGTCCTTACGAATCCGGAAGTTCAAACCCATGTACAGTTCAATAAGTTCACAGTAGTTGACTCTTGAAATTTGGCCTCAAGGGTCAGTGACTCTTGACTTTTAGTCTAGAAAGCCCCCTGCAAATAGTACCAAATCTAGGTACAATCAAAGTTTAATTTTAGCTCTCGTATCGGTCTCTTATAAACAAACTGGAAAACCAGAGCAAGTGTGCCTGCGGAAAATGTGGTGTGTTACTTGAAAAACGGATTAGCGCATTGGTAACAGTACACCAAAATCTATCACCAGTAATATCTTTTCTTAGTTTTGATGATTTACTAGTACATGTAGGTAAAATTCACTTTTTACTGGGTTTATTAGACTTAATAAATAATTGACTGCGTATGTTTTAAATGAATGGCTTAAAAATCAAATCTGTACAGAATGTGTCAGTGTTTTCATCGATGCTGGAAAAACTCATCTTACACCTGGCGTGTTGTAATTCATGAACGAAAAAAACACTGCTTAAGTAAAGTAGTACCTAAAAGAACCACATAGTTTTGTTTTTTATTCCTTTATGTTATCTGAAGAGTACAGCATACAAAACAAGAGCTGTCGGAGGACAGCAACGCTCGACTATTCAACAGTCTTGTCAATTGAATGAATATTAAAGTCGAATATGGGGCATAATTTTGTAAAATTGCAAAACAGGGTTATGGAACCTGTAAAATGCATATCAGCTCATGGCAATGGACGATTGTGTGAAGTTTCAATCCTTTCCCATTAGCGGGTACCGAGATACCAGCTTACATACAAAAACTTAACCAAAAACTGTAAGTCGAAAAAGGGGCATAAATTTGTAGAAAAGCAAAGTAGGGTTATGGAACCTGTGCATTGCATGTCAGATCATCACAGTGAACAAGTGTGTGAAGTTTCAATCCATTCCCATTACAGGGCTTGAGCTAGGGAGCGACTTGAGCGAAATAGTCGCTTTGTAGCTCCCCACTTCGCTCTAATCTAACATCAAAGTGAAATTCAAGTCGCCCGATTTTTTTATCCACACTCCTCCAGTTATCCGCTATCGGCCTGTTGACACGACTGGAATACACGATAGCATAATTTAAGCTCCGCCTACTTCAGATTACCGAGAAGTGCGAAGGTGACACTTGTTTTGTAAACTGACTACTGATAAACAAAGCAGTAGGGATTTATATTACATAAGCTTACACATTCTTTTTTGACCATTAGAAAGTATCTTACCATGTTTGGCTCCAGTAATTTCCTGAAATCCACTTAATTTTACTCGTATTTTTCAAAACCCAAACTTTAGAAACATAATATTCACGGTGGGGAAACCAAGAATGCAACGTCATCAAAAAGCAGCGCAAATGAGCTGACCACACACAAATTTACGCCGATTCAGGTAAGAAAAGTCTTGTAACTTTTTTATTACTGCAGCTTTCGACTCGAGATAAAGAGCACCGTACCCGGCCTGGAGTATACTATTCTGCGGTAGTGTTCCATATTGTACGTATAGCTTGGTTTTTGCTCGAAAACGCAAACGTTGGCAAAGAGGGTATGAGCTGTACCACACTTTTGTTTAAGAAAGTGAGTTTTGACCGTTTTTTCGTGAAATGAGGACAGATTTGACGCTCATTTAATATCAGTGACGAGCATAATAGTCAACCATTGTTTTATTTTGCTATATTTACAAGGATATCTGACGATATTTTATTCAAAACAAACAACATTATTAAAATGAGAACATCCACACTGACGACTTTGTTGGAGAACATCCACACTCTTAATTACCATTATTGCAGTTATGCTTCCTAAAAGCTATGTCTTAGGCAGTCAAGCTACGTTATTCAACAGCAAATGTCGTCTATACATACAATCAGCAGTTCAAACCATTTACCCCAAGGCTATAGCCCAGTTAAAATAGATCTGCCAAATCATATAGCAATAACTGAGCACATGTTAGGCTAACATTAATTTCTGTGTATAGTGTGGCATAAGGACACGGTGTTCAGATTGATTGCATCCTAGGAAAAACATTATTTTAAGATAACAAGACAAATTTGCATAGAAGTCCTGCACAAAAAGTTAAAAGCAAATAGAGGATTGGAATAGTTATTGTATTGTTATTTTGTTTATAACTATATCCACCCCAAAGTGCATAAAACACGGATAATTAGTACTTTAACTAAATATTATAACTGTAAGATATTTTAATTCTTATTTCAGCAAATGGAAGTCTCTTTCAAATATCAAATACAATCCAACCTTATACATAAAAAGGGCATTATCACTTAAGGTGATTATGCACATTTGATAAACCGGCAGAAAGGCATACAATGTATTATCAGACTAAAGCCTGGGTTCTGCATACGGAACCGAAATTCATTTATTGAATGGCAATCCCATGACAACAGTATTATATTTCTAAAAATAAAACGTGATATTAAAATTGTTCGAACATTAAATAGTTCTAACTAATGTCTTTAAATCAGCTTGAAATGCGCTGATCTCATAAAATAAAGGCAATGTCTATAGCCTAGTGGTAGAGCGTCCGCTTCGAGTGCGCAAGGTCGTGGGTTCGATCCCCGGCCGCGTCATACCAAAGACGTGAAAAATGGTATCTGTAGCTCCCTTGCTTGGCGCTCAGCATTAAAAGGGAAACTTGCCTCTTCTCTCATACCCTCGTGGCGATTAATCCTATCAAAAATGAGGGATCGAGAGTGAATAATATAAGTTGTAGAACTTGCTTTACAATTGACCTAAAATGATTCTGTATAAACTTAAATAAAGGCACACATAAGACCGTAGCTTATATTTTTGACTGAGAAGATTCATTAAAAGCTTCACTGGGGACAATTTACTTTTGAAAAGATGGTTTCCTATAGGCACATATTACAAAAAATTACTTAAGGTCAAAATATTTTGTTTAGCAGAAAAATCACATGACACTACCAATTTGCCAAAAGTTGCAAGTTTATTCTATAATTTGGAAAAAATCGGAGTTTAATCAAATTTCAAATCAGTGAAGAAAAAAATGGATCCGAACTTGTAGAACTACCTTAGGCAACATACGGGAAAGATTTTCATGTGACGCCTTAAACTTTCGTCAGTATTTATACACCTTTCCACACTTCCTCACATCCTTGGTTTTCTCTCTCCGCTGTGACTAAGTGTTCCCGCAGAGCAGGTTTTCCGGCTGAAGCTTAGCCCCTAATATCGCACTTCAATCAAATGCTGATTTATTAAAATAAATTTCCCTTAATTTGAAATGTACTGCAATGCCATTGGGCAAAAAAAATAATTTCAAACACTAAATACTGTTACAACTGTATTTAATAAATTTACTAGTTGCGGACACCTATTCACATTAGCAGATCTTAATAAATAGTTCAGCCAGGAAAATTGTAAGGGTGTTTAAGTATAGGTTTGTGGTTTGGAAAAAGACATTTACATATACTTTGTTATCTCGCATTATGTAATTGGTGCCAAAATAATTTGAATGGAATGAAAAGTTTTATTTTTCAAATTATTGGCTAACCTGTTTAGTGTTTAAAATTATTTTTTGTTAACAAATTTAAGCTCTGCGTACAGTATGTGACTTAGCGGGTCAATAAACGACTGGAAGTAAATGTTGATTTACCGAAATTAATTTCCCCATAATTCCAAAAATACTGCAATGACATTGGAGAAAAATAATTTCAAACACTAAAAAGGTGGAAAAAAGATTTATGTTTTCTTTTCCATTTTTATATTATATATTACATTATAATATAACACGATCTTATTCATGTAGAATCTACTCTACTAAATATTTACATAGATCAAATCACCCTACGGATTGCAACAATATTTTCAAATTGACATTATTAACTTTATGTCATGAAAAGAAACACTACTGTCATCTGAAACAAAATAACGAATGACGCGCAGATTGAATGCAGTGAAGCTTATCACTTTTACTTTACTTTTTCACATGTCAGATTTTAAAACAAAAACGGTTTTGTCTTAGATTTTTCTAAATAGTGCATAATAATAGTGTGGATGTTCTCCAACAAAGTCGTCAGTGTGAATGTTCTCATTTTAATAATGTTGTTTGTTTTGAATAAAATATCGTCAGATAGCCTTGAAAATAGCAAAATAAAACAAAGATTGACTATTATGCGCGTCACTGATATTAAATGAGCGTCAAATCTGTCCTCATTTCACGAAAAAACGGTCAAAACTCACTTTCTTAGACAAAAGTGTGGTACAGCTCATACCCTCTTTGCCAACTGTTCGCGTTTTCGAGCAAAAACCAAGCTATACGTACAATATGGAACACTACCGCAGAATAGTATACTCCAGGCCGGGTACGGTGCTCTTTATCTCGAGTCGAAAACTGCAGTAATAAAAAAGTTACAAGACTTTTCTTACCTGAATCGGCGTAAATTTGTGTGTGGTCAGCTCATTTGCGCTGGGTTTTGATGACGTTGCATTCTTGGTTTCCCCACCGTGATATTATCACTGACACTTTCTGTGACTAAAATAACCTAACTGAAATTTACGCAAATTTTTGACACCTGCCATCAGAAACTGGGTTAAACCTGTTTGACAACTGTTTCTTTAATGTGTGCTGACACCAGGTATCAAAGAGACACCAGCAGATCAAAGAAGATGTGTATTCCGTGTGATGTCATAGTGATGTCACTGCTATTGACATGTATTTAATTCAAGTACTTGTTATTTAAAGTGACTGACTTTGAGTGCATTAGCACTGGGAGCTTGATTTATATTTTTTTTTGCTGATATGGAATTAACTTTTTTAATTGTATTCATATTTAAAGGGTTTTTTTGGTTTGGACAATCATTGCAAGAGTGAAAAAAATCTTGAATTTGCAGTTTAATCTCATTAGATTCACAAGGTTTAAAATGATAAGAAAACAGAATCACTGACATTTTCAGTGAATTTGTTATTTACTTTAAATTAATAGACTTTGTAAACAAAGACAGGGAATAATAAAAATAGTAACGTAATATAAAGCATATTTAGTTCCTTTTTCAGCTTGCATGTCATGGTGCTAAAATCTTTCCACGTTTTCCCTAAAATCTCGCCACTTCTCCCTAAAATCTCTCCACTTCTCCCTAATCTTACCTGAGGGAGAAGTGACTTCTCCCTAAAATCTTAGCCTTGCTTAAGCCCTGCATTAGTGGGTACTGAGATACCAGCTTACATATAAAACCTTAACCAAACATTTCTAAGTCGAAAAAGGGGCATAATTTTGTAAAAAAAGCAAAATAGAGTTATGGAACCTGTGCAATGTAAGTCAGTTTATCACAGTAAATAAGTGTGTGAAGTTTCAATCCATTCCCACAAGTGGTTACTGAGATACCAGCTTACATACAAAACCTTATCCAAATCGGGACGCAGACGCCGACGCATGGGCGAGTCCAATAGCTCTACTATTCTATGAATAGTCGAGCTAACAAAAATGACGGTGCACTAGACCTCAGGTCTGCTGCACCGGTGACAGTGCACTAGACCTCGGGTCTGCTGCACCGGTGACGGTTCACTAGCCACTGCCTAAAACATATTTGTTTTGGACTTCAAAAATTATGCATCATAAAAATTTGAAAAAGGGAAGTAAATCTAGAGTCAGTGTACCCAGTTTCGCACTGTATGCGGTTTCGCACACCCAGTAAATTCATGTACTTTGTGAGAATAAAGCAGAAACTTCAACAATTCTTTGTTGTTATTTCACGAAACTGGGTTATTCCCTACATAATTTGACATTAGGGGTCCTTCTCAACTGGAGCCTCGTTCTGGTAAGTGCAGACGAAAACAATAACAATATCAATGGAGACCAGTAGGTCAGTTGAAAAATATTAAGTTTCATGAAAATAATGACTATGCAAAACAACAACAAGGTGCAAAATAAATTGAAAAATCACTATTCCATCATACTACTTTACCTAAACGAAAAATATTTCAAGTTACTGAAGTTCTCCCAACAGGGGTGTAAAATTCCACTCGCCCGCTCGCATTGGCGAGTTAAAGTCTGGATAGGACGAGTGGATCTCGCTGTATACTCGACCGATCGGGCGAGTGGTTTTTACGTCGTTGCTTAAATGAAATTCAGAAATTACATCTTGAAAAACGTCAACAAACTTTGAGATAGTTCAGTTGCTACTTTGATTGACTGGAATTTACCCGCGAATCGTAAAGATATCAAAACGTCATGCCGGTAATTTTCCATTCCGACAGCACGTGCGACCTATCGTAATATCAAATTTACATCTCCGTTACTTTTGTTTATCGACAAGTACACAAAAAACCCGCGTAGTGCATTCATTTTTTAACATTATCGCTTCAGTTTTTCAACACCGCTTGAGAAGTAATACAACTTGAATTCTATTAAGATTTCAATAAAATATCGACGGAAATGTAAGCAAATTTGTATGAAAACGGTCGAATTTTCATATAATCATTTGTTAAATTTCAAACAGCACGATCTTAATTACTGATTTCTTTCTAAGAGAAAATAAATGATACATACAATGGGCATAAAATTCAGACTTTTGACCAGAAAGAACAAAAAACAGAATTAAAAAAGCAACAGTAATTTAAATACATTGAGTAAAACGATTTGTTTGATAAAAAGGTTTCTGTTAGTGCGGCGAATAGGGTACGTGACCTCGTGGACGTAAATAGAAATGTGGTTTTAAAATAAAACAAAATGATGTTGTTGCGGTTTTAAATAAGTTTTAAATGAATCTTTGTACATGTATTTTTTTTTTATAAAATATTCTTCTCAAACGATAATGTAAATTCCTTGAGGGCAAATAGGTCATATGGCGCGAAAACTGTAATATGACGTAATGCCATTTCAATCTCGTGCAACAATACCGCTTTGATCTCCACTTCAGATGTCATGATACCGACACACTTCTTTTAGCTCTTTGAGGGGATGTTAATTGATGGTGAAAACAGGCCAATTACTTAGTTTATCAACAGAATAATTACCGATGATCTTCAACTTTTTTTTACGCTATCAAGACGGGTAGGTGGATGATGATTATGGTGTCCATAAGACACTTTTCAAAATAATTATTTTTCGGGAAATAAGTCTTGAGAAAATGAAAATAACTGATGTTTAATACTTTCCTGACACTTTGGGAAACTACGGTAGGGGTTAGACTGTGATTATTTTTACTATCAATGCAGTTATTATATGCAGAGCAACTTGATGGTGGAGGTTACAAAATTAGTGAAAGAAAAATGTCTGGTGTAAAAAGGAAATTTAAGAGTAACAAAAATGAATAATCAAAAAGGAAACGTAGTGTACGAGCTATGTGTTTGTTTGAAATTTGCTTGTTGTACATAATACTCCTTCCATAAAACGTGACAGTATTCAAAATGTCAATTATTAGGGCGAGTGACTGTCCACTAAGGGCGAGAAGATTTTACTAGCTACTAGTCCTGCAGGGCGAGTGGTGTGAAAAAGAATTTTACACCACTGCCCAACCTGCAAAATGCCTTCAACTTGATTGTTTGCCTTACGGTTTTATTAAAACAGAGAACTTAATCGAATAATTAGACTTGTGGGGGTCTTTTGTGATTCAACGGCGTTCTATTGTTTTAGTTTTGTTTCATGTATTCAGTTGTTTTAGCCTTTTCTGCTTTTAGAAGTAAAAACAGGGTTTGGTACCTAGCTTTCACTTTCATAACTGCTTTTAAAATTCACTTTTAGATGTTTTATTGGAAAATACATGTTTAAAATGAATTATATAAATGGTGAAAAAGTTAATTAATATTTTTCTTTTGAGTAACTGCATTGTTATCACTGGGTTCTATAAATAGCAGGGTGTGCGGAACCGGGTACACTTAAATGGCAACAACTGGTCAAAATATGTTACCCGAATCAAGTATCACTAAGAGGTATGACGTCACTGTAGTGGGAAGTGAAAGTAGCGCGTTTCAAACCAAAATAAGTGTGTTTATTAAATTAAAGTGGCAGGGGCCAGTTTCGCATTTGGCCCGGGTACGTTTTTTAAATAAAATAGACATATGTACTTTACAGGCATATATATTCAACTGGTTATTTATGATGTTTATAGAACTAAGGATTCCTGCGTACGAGTGATTATTGTGTAAAATAAATATGTGCATGTATCGATTTTGCTAGCTCCATGTAGACGGTCGGGTCTAAAACTTTACCTGAGGTAACGGAAGTCAGACGAATTGGAAACGGTCCTCCATCCATCCAGCTTCAGCTCCAATTTGCGGAAAAAGTAAACGGTTATGTGATACTTTTCTTCCCACCATTATTTTCGTCTGGCCACATGCTTTAAAAATATGCATGTGTTTTAGGTCAGTCATTTGCATATAATACGGTACAGGTCGCGCAAGGAGTGCATTTTGGGCCATTTTTGTCTAAAAATTTAGTGTCCTGAAACCTGCGTTTTACTCGCTTTTATCACAGAAGCAACAGAATCGGCAGACTGAAAATGTCACATAATGAAGTGCTATGTCTATGCGAGACATTCGCTCAACAATTGCCTTGAATTTGTCGAAATTGGATTTTTTATGATTTTTTTCGCACTGGTATCAGCGCAGAGTTGTGGAGTTTTCAAATTTACTGTCCCTTGCCCCCATAAACATATAGAGGTAAATTCAGCCTGTTCAATTGACAATAATTTTTTAGATCGTGCGAGATAGGCGGACTGTAAATCTTCAGTTACAGGACGGCTAAACATTTTCTAAAATTATATGTTATGCTCATACCCGTTTGTAAAATTGTTATTATTAGAATACACGTGGAGTTATTGTTTCTTACTCTGTAAATAAACACCAACTTCTTGCTCAGCAGTAGCAACATCGGAGATATCCGCCATATTGGATTTGCCTTCTGACTCAATGGTAAACATAGGTTATATTTTACAGCCTTAGGATACATTTTTCTGCATATTTTAGCATGTAATGTGATGTATTCATTTGAGGGAAGATGCATTTACATGATTCTCTTGTTTCTATGCCTCAGTATTCTCTAAATCTTATGTAAACAGCTTTGAAAGTCGTATGACATTTACAATAGTCATTTTATGGGCGCCGCCATTTTGAACGTCATGACATGACCGGGTATGAAAAACTGCTTGCCATTGGTTAAAGTCTAGGTGTATTTTTAGGATGAATATGTTAATTTAAAGGGGAGGTAATGCTCTTTCTTTTGATACCACATGGTACTGCGAAAGTGAAAATATAACTAGTGGAATCGTCTGCCGAAAATTGCCAGTTTTTGAAGGCTTGCTGTGCATTTATATGTCGATAGAAGATCACAGAAGTTATTTAGTATGTCCCTTTGATGTATAAGCTATCCAATTGTACTCTAAATGTGAATGAAAAGTCTCCCTCATTTCCGCTCACCCGGGTCAAAAACTTGCGATCCTCCAGACGGTCCAATTGTCATGCATTTTCGCGACCCGGAAGAATTTGCTATATATTGTTGCTGCAATGACAGCATGATGTTTGAAATATGCAACCTTGTGAGAGGTGACTGAATAATTATTTAAGGGGAAAATATATATTTTTTACAGGCTTTCATCAATACTAGTAAGACAGTGTTATTGAGATTTGAACAAATTTGGTTATGACTGACAGTGACAGCCAGCCCGCAAGTCCAGTTATCAAGAAACAGAAGGTTGAGAGTCAACTTGAGTTGCAGGTAGGTTCCAACACAAGAATTAATTATTTG
Organism: Mercenaria mercenaria; assembly: GCF_021730395.1. Taxonomy (NCBI): domain Eukaryota; kingdom Metazoa; phylum Mollusca; class Bivalvia; order Venerida; family Veneridae; genus Mercenaria; species Mercenaria mercenaria. The sequence continues at coordinate 89,937,159 of NC_069361.1, forward strand.
CCTCAACTAATATAGCTTGACTAGATAATGTGCCAGTCATTTAATTTTGAGACATTGAAACAGATTTGCACAGGAGTCAGGAGCAAATGTAAATTTAATATGTTTTCTTGATTATGTTGATAAAATTGAAGTGTTAATTTATACATTGCCAAAAATGACTGGTGCAACATTCATTAGAACCCTGCTAGAAAATGTATTTAATCACCTGCATGTTTTATATAGTAAAAATGTCTAATACATCTTTGTTGATGGAATGCTAACCCTACTGATATATGCTTTCTCTAATCACTGTCACTTGCCTCCTAAACATATTTATTAGTTTAATACTTGTTTGTAGGACTGAAATGGGTACTCTGGAGTTTGATCAGATTTGACGGGTACCTGGGTACAAACTTATTACCCGTTACCCGACTTGTTTTTTTTTTAATTTAAATTCTTGTTTCAATAATGCAATGAAAATAAACAGGGAAATTTATTGCTCTGGTATCTGTACTGCTTAATATTTTCATTGATGAAGCACTGCCTCTTCTGTAGGTAATAATTTATGTCTGTCCGAGGATTACCTGGCTATGATTTTTGTACCCGTTTCAGCACTACTTGCTTTGACAATGTTCTCAATCAAAGATCTGACTGACTTCCATCTTTGTTTCTAACAAATAATAGAAAAATACTAATACCGCTTAATATATGTATGTCGTAGTGGTTTCATTTTCAGTTGAAGATAGTTTCTATCTTTATGTCTCAAAAATTGCAAAGTACACTGTACTGAATTTTTTTTTTACTTTTTGCAGCTTATTGTGTACTTGGTTGTGCACTGCACTTAAATGTCTCCATGTCCGTTCTCGAACTTATTCGTTATATACATCTAAACATTTTGAAACAGTTCTACCTAAATATTATTTGAAATGAAATTGTAAGATACTTAAAAAATTATTCCCCCTGTTTGACCGGCTATACATTTGAAATATTTTTGATTTGTTGTTACTATATCAATTTTTGAGACAGAAGAGAAGAGGAATTATCTTTTTGCTTGTGTATTCCTATAACTGCAGTAGTATAGTGCTTATATTTATTTTTTCAAGCCACCTGAACAGCATTCACCCTTACAACATAGTGAACCAGTTTCATCGCAGATAGGCCTTTTGAATTCTCAAGATTTATTTAAGTCTGACTCTATAGATGAAAGTGAATCATTTCAAGAATCACAAACTTTAGATCAAATGGCTGAGGCCTATTTCTACATGCCAGGCAAAAGAGGTGATTACAACTTCTTGAACGCAACCGAACCATCTGAAACCTCTGAAGAGGAATCCATAAATAGTTTAAACTATGACAGATTGAAATCTGAAAATGATAAATTAAGATCAGAAAATGCAAAATTACAATCTGAGGTTGAACTAGTCAAAAATCAAAATGAAAGGTTAAAAAATTGTATCAAAGAATTAATGAAGAGTGAAGGTAAAGATAAAAGCCAGTAGATTTTTAAAATGGAGGTAACTAATAAAAATGTGTTTGACTTTTTTAAGCTCAATGGCAGAAATAAAACATTAGAATATATTCGTGAGAAATGTAACACTATACAGCAAGATGCTTGTATCAGCCCTACTGACAAAGCTGTTGAATATACCTTAAAGAGGTTAACTGAAAAAACTGAAAAACTGTCAAAAAACAAACATAGGGCAAAAACAGCAGAGGAACTTCGTTTGTTTATGGACTCTGACTTTAATTTTCCTAAGGGTGAAACCAATAAAAGGGGTCCACAAGTCTCAGTGACTGAATCACTGAATTTAAAAGACTCTTTATTACAGGAAAAAATTAACAATGAAACATTAATAGAAAAAGTAGCCAGAACTGAAACAATTTTATTGGAAAAAGAACAGGTTCTAGGCGTAAAGACAAAACAGTTAGATAGTTGTAGACTGAATTTAAAGAGAACAGCTGCACGTGAAACTTATGCCCAGAATAAAATAAAAAAACTTGAAGAAAATGAAAAAAAAAATTGTTGTGAAGACAGTGCAGTTCGAATAAGTGAGCTTGAGAACAAAATTAAAGAAAAAGATAAAGAAATAGGTAGGCTTGAAGAAAATATGCAATATTTAAATGACATTCTTCAGGACATTGACCAAGAAAATAGAATTATTAATGTTTTTGATGAAAAAAGCAGGAGGTATTCGCCCAAATTTAAAAACTGTGTTTATGAGCTTCTTAAATTAAATGTCAGTGCATCGAAAGTAGGAGAAGTGGTTAAGTCAGTTTTAAAATTAGTATCAGTTGAGCCAAACAGAACCCCATCATCCTCTACTGTACTAGAGATGAATTTGCAGAGATTATGTTTAGCGCAGAAGCAACTGGGTGAAGTCTTTTCAAATGAGGAAAATACATGTATACTAACAGACGAGACTTCAAAATTTGGTAGTAAATTTATGGGCTATGAGGCCACAGATTCTCATGGTAATTTTTGGGTATTAGGTTTAAGGGAAATTGAAACCAAATCTGCCAGCAATACTTTAAAGGTCCTACAAGAAATATTGAATGATCTGGATTCTGCAGCCAGCAATAACAATGTATCCCGAGACATTATAACACATATAACTGCTACAATGTCAGACCGCGCTGCCACAGAGGTGCGTTTTAATGAACTATTACAGCAGTATAGAAAAGAAATTCTACCTTTGACTTATCACAATTATCATTTATTCACGGAGGAAGAAAAGTCCTCGCTTGAATCGTTAAATAATTATTTCTGCGGCTTACATGCACTTGTGAATTACGCTGAAACAGCACAAAAGTGTTTAGTACAGCTTGAGACCAACATCTTTGATGATGAAACACCAATTTATGACAAATCATTTCGCAAAAGTGATGAACCAGGTACATGTAGGCTTGTAAGGACAGCCTCAAAGGCTTTCGGGGAGGGGAGTGGGGCGGACGAGAAAAGTGGCTGCCAAGGGTCATTTAGAACTTTCTCAAAAGACTTTCTTCAAGAAAATGGCTTAAAATCAATGCCTCTAAAATCTTACAGAGGCTCCAGGTTTAATATTCTGTTTAATAATGCAGCTACTCTATTTTTCTTACATGAGAAAATGTTGGAATTTCTGCAAAGCTTTGGTGCAGAGAACAGACTTCTTAAAGCGGTTCTGTTTGATTTAAAGGTACCAGAATTTGTTGCAGGCACTAAGGCCCTAGGTTTAATAAGCAAAGTTATCACCTGTCCATTATGGTGTATTCTTGAAGACAGAAATATTTCGGTTACAGAAATGAACACAAAATACCTAGAATTAGTGAGTTTTTTACAAGATGCCACCAACAATACTGAAGATTTCATGACTGGTAACTTGGAGGTTTTTAGTGAACATGTTAAAAAAGATTGTATTTATTTAAAGCTGGTGAAACCTAGTGCATATGACCAAGCTTGTCACAGCTATCTGAAAGTAATACTGGCAGCACTTTGCACGCTTTGTAAAAAATTATATAAAGAACATTTGCCAGGTGGTAGTCTCATCACACAAGATGAAAATAAATTTAAAGGTGTCCCGAAGACCTCTTGCTTTGCTGAAAGCGTTTTTGGGCAATTAGACCAATTAATGCGCACAAAACCAAATTTGAAAACGTTGGCTGCAGAGTCCTTTATAATGTTTTTGAATAACAGAACTCTACATTGGCTAAACTCTAAAGAAGAAAATGAGAGACATCAATTGATAACACAAGCATCAAAAGAAGTGAAGTTAATGAAGGTAAGGTTTAAATCTCGGCTACTTGAAATAGAAGAAAATAGAAGAATTGCAATACAGGAGAAGATCTTAAAGAGAGAAAACGCAGAAAGAGAAAGAATTAGAAAACAAGAATTGTATACAGAAAACATTATGAAGCATGGATTATGGCAATCACAGACAGAAGTAGATAACATGCTGGCATCGTATGAAAAAACGTCAGAAAAAGTAGAAGTATTGAAAGCACAGCTCAAATTTAGAAAAGATGTTTTGAATCAAGTTGCAGAAGTCAAGTCCACATTTAATTTCACAAAAACAGTTGAAGGGAAAAAATCAAGGAAAAGCCTCAGTGTGGAAGAACTGGCTTCTAATTTAAAACTTCTTGTCAGACAAGCAGTGGTTAAAGATCAAGAAAGTAATGAGGCAAAGCATCTTCTTGTTGGTAAACGTGTAAGGCACCGCTTTGACGAGATAAGAAACGGCCAAAAAGTTCCAGTATGGTATACTGGAAAAGTCATATCTCAGGTGCATGAACTAACCTTTTAACATTGTTATTAATAACTTTTTTACCCTTCCCTTGCTAATCACAATTGTATCTGCCTTTTCGACTAGTGCAGATCAAGATTAGACTGCACAGATGTACAGTCTGATCTTGATCTGCACTGTTTGCTTTTCATTATGCTTCTTAATGTTTTCTGTATAGTTCTTGTTTTCTATTCAGTCAGTAATTTTTCCATAAAAACTGCTATGAACTAAAAATGTTATAGTCCAAATTGAAAGATGGAGTAGTCCAGTTCCGAAATTTATCAAGGGAAGGGTTTTAACATTATAGTTACTAACTTTTAAGTATAGTTATAAAACACATCTTTATTATTTAGTTTGTATAAACAGGTTTCATTTTATCCTAATTTTTCTTGTGGAAACGCTTTAAAATTGTACTAAGCTTAATCTTAAAGCCAACAATTCATCACACATAATGATATTAAAACATCGCTTAATTCAGTGCCTTAATATGAAGAGATCCTTTTAGATTTTATTCAGATTTCATATCATTGACAAATATATAGTATTCATTTAATTTTAATTCTTTCAGGTACCGTTGTTCAATTCTTGGTTTAACATTATATATGACGGAGATGACGCAGTTTACACATACCATCGACTCGACAGTGATTTAGAATCAGAGGATCTTGAAATACTTGTATAAGGTAGAAATATAGATGTAATTCAATTCAAACATAACAAGAATTCCTCTACAGATGCAGCACTGAGTTACATTAACTTTTTTTGTCTGTTGTTCATTACAATGGTTGTTAAGGCGTATAGCAGAATGGCTCCAGACAAATGTGACTTCCCGAAATATTCAATGGGTGATAACTTTTTTATGGATAAACCTTTTGTCTTGAAATAAAGACCATTGTACTGCAAATAAAAATACCTTCAAAATGGTATATTACATCATATGTTTTTCTTAATTTTCAAAAAAAGTCCGATATTGCTACTGTCAGCAGTTCTGGCTTTGAACCACTAAATGATCTTGGGATAAAAGCCGTCACTTACGTACCTCGACGATAGAGTGATCAAAACTGCCGACGATTGGGCAGACGATATTTGAGAAGGTTGCCGAAACTGCTGATCATATACATAAAAAGGGTATCTACTGATTATACAGGTGTTATAAACACTGCTAAATGGCTATTTATCGCATAGTGCGGCAATTTTCCTTTGATCTTTGCAGCATGTTATACATAGTAACACACATTATTACTACAAAACTGTGCTGATATCTTACAAAACTGTTGCGATATATATCAACACGGAAATCTCTATGGAGTTTCATAAGAAAAAAAGTGTTCCGATATATATCAGCACGGTAAAACTGTTCCGATATATATCGGAACACTTTTTCTCTATTGAGGTCCTATCAAGGGAGTATAATTTTTTCCTTTCAAAGAAAAGATGATTTTAGCTCCAATTTACAGTTCACAGAGAAAGAATTGTCACAAACACCTACATTAAAAGTAAAAGAATAAATAAACTAGAATATTTAAAAAACTTGATAGTTATTGCCAAATTCAAAAATACATGAAATATATGAAATTCTGAGATTTCTCAAATGTTTCTTTTTCTTTGATTTTTTTTACAAACAAAACAACAAGTTTTACAATATGTCTGGCCAATGAAATGCAAAGATTTAAAACCAATGCAGAAATTTGTTGGGTACTTTTATCTGGGGAACACATTTTCTAAAACAGAAGTTTTAGTGTTTCAGTCAGCGAGGCGCAGAAAGGGAATCAAAATAGTAAAAATAATAATAAACAAATTTAAATGAAAATAATATATAAATTTTAATGATAAACTATGCGATAAAACAGTTATAATATGTAGTGCTCGTGTGTTACCAGGATATATCAGAGCTAGGGGTACATCTCGTTATTTTTCTCTTCACATATCTGTCTCGGCCTACCGGCCTCGACGATATGTGCAGAGAAAAATACCCTCGATGTACCCCTAGCTCTGATATATCCTGGTAACACACTCTCACACATACTATAACTATTACTTATCGCTTAGGTACGATATGTGTGAGCAATAGATGATTATAAGAATCTGCAGAAATTAATGATAATTGGTGTGCTTTTTATTTTTATTTTTACTTGCAGTGTTTGGAGTGCTCTGTACTTCCGGGAAATCAACCCTTACCTTTTATCTTTTGTACATGCACATGCAATTTATACAAAAAAAAAACCCGTCTTTATTCAAGTGTGAAGCATAAACCCAACATTAACGTCGACACATTTAATAGTTTGAACAGATCTCACTATATTAATATACTGTATATACAGTATTCTAACATGGCTCGATTTGATTTCTAGTTAAACAAAGAAGGAAATCAAGTTCTGTATATTCTGTGATAAACAACGGTTGACGCGCGGACCACATGACGTGCGATAAATCCTCCAGTATAATATTTATTAAAATATCGACGCCCCAGAATTAAAAGGGCGTAAGTGGAAAATCATAGTTTTCGGCAAAATGAAAAACACTGTCAATGACAGATACGCCCTTCTAATTCTAAGGGCGTAAGTGGACTTTTCTGGTACAACAATTAAGTGCAGATACGCCCTTCTATTACTGGGATTCTGAAAAACTTTTCACTTACGCCCTTTTATTATTGGTGAATTTGGTCAACATAGCAGTTTGTGACAATTTTTTTTTTACAGAATTATGCCCCTTGGCGTGTAGTTTCAAAAAATGTATGATTCATAAAAGGGCGTAACTAACACTTACGCCCTTCTTATTCTGGGGCGTCGATATGTCAATGAGCATGTCAGAATAAAAACAATCAAGGCCTTCTTGTGATTTAGCGTCTAATTTACCACGGTTCGTCGTTCAGATGCTTCAGTATTTACCCACTATGCATCTGAACTCCGAACCGTGGTGAATTAGATGATAAACTACTCAAAAGCCTTGATTATTTGTTGGATCAAATGTACAATCATGGCTGAAGAAATGTTAATTAGTTTTCAAAATCGTTCTAATCATGTAGTATTATTGTACATAATTAATAGTATAATGGCTCAAATTATCCACAGAACATAACCGTGGTTATCTTTGGATTATTTTAATATCGATTAAAATGTTTAAATAAAGAAATGCTAAAACAAAACTAAAACATGAAGCTATTACGGTTTATTTTAGGGAAAGGTGTGATGGTGACCCGAAGCCTTCAGTGCTTCACCAACAGCCTATAGCTGCTTACATGTTCTAACACAATCATCTTGTTTTTATTTTTAACTATAACTAACACCCTTGTATCATAGTAAGATTTTACTAATGACCACCGACCTTCCAGTTATAATCAAATTTGATTGTTGGAAGTATCACAATTGAAGTTGAAGTTTAAGTTGAAATCGGAAGACTTCTGGCCAACTATCAGACCTTTCTTATCTCAAAAATCAATCATGAAATCCGATAGTCAAATCATACTTTAAGATCAAGAACAAAATAAACTTATATCTGATCTAAACATTGTTGCAGACAAAATGAATTCCTTTTATGTAAATATTGCAAAAAACATCGGTATAATAGTACCCATGTAAATAAGTACCATCTGAGTATCAAAGCAATCAGTGATAACATAAATACACAAAATTTCAATTTTGGTAAGGTTATAGAAAAAGATATTGCAACCTGCATTAAAAAATAAACTGTAAAAAAACACTGGAGTTGATGACATTCCCCCAAAATAATCAACGCCGGAAGTTCCAGTCTTACCTCCAGTATAACTACTATTGCAAACACAAAAGATCTCTGGCGCAACTAGGATGTCGTGGACTGCGCCGAAACACCCGATGAAAGAGCCATCCACCTGACGATAGGACTGGTGCAGTGGACATTGGCCGTTGTATTTAGGTGATAGATACATGTATAAAAAACAACAGACCTCTGAATATCTACTCAAGGACTTATCTGGAGCCAGAACAACTTCAGAAAAGTAGTTAAGGACACGACTCCCGTAATACAATATGATTGGGTAACCTATTCCATAATACTGTTGTATGAAGGGAAAATAGTCAAAAACTGACACATCCTTGGTGTAGACTAATGGGATGCATTATGTAAAGTTATTCTAGTAGGGACTTCTAAGCGACTAGGGTGAGAGATATATACAAGGTATATCTTAAAGAAAATGAGTGATGACGAGAATAGATTCTAGACGTCTATTCTCAAACATGCGCCAGCCAATGGACTTCTAAGCGACTAGGGTGAGAGATAAATACAAGGTATATCTTAAAGAACATGAGTGATGACGAGAATAGAGTCTAGACCCCTAAAGTTATTAAAGTAGACTAGATATTTTGATAATCTTTGGCTATTGTTGTAGGAAGTGACCGAGTCCGTGGGGTCATTGACATAAATTAGGAATAAGAGGGATCCAAGAATAGATCCATGGAGACACCAGATGTTACAGGGATTTTATCAGGCACAATACCATCAACTTCTAGCTGTGATCTGCAAGTTACAGAAGACCGGATCAAAGACACCATAAAATTTTGGTCTGAAACACCATGTTTTCGGAGCTTAAATAACAGTTTTAAGTGGTTGACTTCACAAGAAGTTATTACATTTGATAAGATAAAGAGTTCAAAATGTTTACCTGTTGTGAGAGTTTCTTCTAACGATTTACGAATTCAATCAGCTAAATCTCAAAGTACCGCCTATAACGGAACGCGAGCTGAAGATCATAATGTATGTTTTTGACAAGGTTGGTCACAAGAAATAATAGAACATCTAGGGGTCCACCAAGTGGACCGCACTTAAAGAGTTGTAGTAGATGGCTGCATTTCAGATACATTACTTTTCCTATCTTTTCCCATTACAACATTAAGGCCCTTTATTTTGCCCTTATCTGTTTCTTTCATTCATAAATGACCTTCCCGACTCGATGAAAAGCAAAGCCCGACTGTTCGCAGATGATACCATTGTATATCTGACAGTCAAATTTTCATCAGACTCTCAAATCCTACAAAATGATCTGCATGCTCTTAAACACTTGGCTATGGAATTCAACTCTGATAAGTGCGGTATATTGCTGATAACTTGAAAAAGAAATGCCATCATTTCCAGTATATTCTACACAGCACTGAACTAAAAGCACTGTTTTTCGGTGACCATTTCTATAAAGATCTAAAGTTATATCAGAGGCAAATAACTCCCTTCGCTTCATCAGGAGACATGTCAAAACATAAAATAAGGACATCAAAATAAAAGCTTATAATACCTTTGTCCGCCCAAGCTAGAATATTGTTCAATTGTTTGCTACCCATGGAAAAAGTCCTTAAGTTGTAAAATCGAAATGACAAACAGTCCAGCAGCGCACGCAATGTCTGTAACAACTATGATCGCATAAACGGTGCAAAACGTTATATGGGCAAACCCTAGAGCAACGTCGTCTCCACACCTCGCTTATTGTATTCTTCAAAATCAAAAGCAACCTAGTTCATGTAGACCACCAGAACCTCACCTTTACCATGAACCTGAACTACCTAATTCTACATTCACGTACTCAGTGCTATTCAAATTTCATTTTTGCCAAGAACAATTTGCCTCTGGAACACCCTTCCAAGCTAATAGTATGTACATTCCAGCACCAGCCTTAGTCTCTTTACTGAGCGGCTGGCAACTGTACTCCTCAGCGCTATCTCTCTTGTTTGTGATTATAGCACTGTAGACTTTTTAGCTCACCTCAGCCAAAGGCTCAAGGTGAGCTTTTGTGACCAGTTGATGTTCGTCGTCAGTCGTCCGTCTGTCAATTTCTTATCTGCACGATAGTGGTTTCATTTATGAATTGATTTCAATCAAACTTGCACACAACATGTATCACCATAACATCTTGGTTTCTTTCTTGATCCAGCCATATCCCACCATGGGTTCCAGACTTACAGCCCCTGAAAGGGGCAGAAATTGTCTATTTTCGTCTTGTCTGCACAATACCAGTTTCATTTATGATTGGATTTTAACCAAACTTGCACACAACTTGTATCGCCATAAGGTTTTGGTTCTTTTCTTAAACCAGCCATATACCACAATGGGTTCCGGAGTTACGGCCCCTGAAATGGTAAAAGTGTGCTATTTTGGTCTTGTCTGCACGATGGTGGTTTCATTTGTGATTTGATTGTAACCAAACTTGAACACAAATCACCATAAGATCTAGGTTCCTTTCTTGAACCAGCCGTGTTCAATTATAGGTTCCAGAGTTAGGGCCACTGAAAGGGCCGAAAATTGGCTATTTGGTATTGTCTGCACAAAACCGGTTTCATTTATGATTGGATTTTAACCAAACTTGCACACAACTTGTATCAAAATAAGATCTTGGTCCTCTACCAAAATTGTTCAAATTATCCCCCTAGGGTCAAGTGTAGCCCTGCCCTAGGGTCACATGATATATATATATATAGACTTATATAGAGAAAATTTTGAAAATCTTCTTTTACAAAACCACATGGCATAGGGATTTGATATTTGGTATGTAGCATCGTGTAGTAGTCCTTAGTAAGATTCTTCAAATTATCCCCTGGGGTTAAAGCTGGCCCGGCATCAAGGCGCACATGGTAAAAATAAACATGTATCAGGAAAAACCTTAAAAAATTCTTATCTTAAACCATAAGACCCATAGCTTAGATATTTAGTATGTGGCATGCTTTAGTGGCTCTCTACCAAGATTTTTCAAATTATGACACTGGGGTCTATATATGCCACGTCCAGGGGGTCCCTTGTTTTACATTGACATATATAGGAAAAATCCTTAAAAATCTTCTTGTCCAGAACCATAAAGCCCAGTCCTTAGATATTTGGTATTTAGTATTGTCTAGTGGTCAACTATCAGGTTTGATCAAATAATGACCCTGGGGTCAAACTTGACTGCGCCCCGGTGTCAACACTTTTTTACATTGGCTTATATAGAGAACACCTTTAAAAGAATTATTTTCTGAAACTATAAGGCACATACCTTAGATATTTGGTATGTGGCATGCCCTAGTTGTTCTCTACCAAGATTATTCAAATCATGACCTTGGGGTCAATATAGGCCACGCCCGGATGGTCCATTGTTTTACATAGACTTATTTGTTTTTGAAGCAATTACAAAGAAATTTGGACCACACGTATAATGTTTTATACAGATTTAAAATCTCACCTTGAATAGTCTTAATCACGACCTACTGACCTATTATCTTTTGTTTTTGAAGTTACAGCATAGAAATTTGGACACATGTATAATTTTTGATATAGATATCAATACTCATCTTGAATAGTCTTAATCAGGACCTACTGGCCTACTTTCTAGTTTTTGAAGGTACGGCATAGACATTTGGACCACGTTTACAACTTTTGATAAAGATTTCAATACTCATCTTTAATGCTCTTAACCCTGACCTACTGACCTACTTTCTTGTTTTTGAAACTACAGCGAAGAGATTTGTATAACGTTTGATACAGATTTCAATACACATCTTGAAGTTTTAATTACGACCTACTGACCTACATTCTTGTTTTTGAAGTTACAGTATAGAAATTGCGACCACCTGTATAATTTTTGATACAGATTTCAATACTCATCTTGAATAGTCTTAACCCTGACCTACTGACATACTTTCTTGGTTTTGAAGCTACAGCAAAGAGATTGGGACCACCTGTATAATTTGTAACAGATTTCAGTGTAGTTATCTTGAATAATCTTTACCATGACCTACTCACCTAGATTTTTGTCTTCGAAGCTTTAGCAAAGAAATTTGATCAAGCAAACAATTTAACTCGGGTGAGCGATATAGAGCCATCACGGCCCTCTTGTTATTCTTTAACATTGTACCTCTTGCGATCTCTCTCACTTTTAACATCTGTCACATGATTTGCATCTCCGTATCATAATCAGTTTTGATTGTCAACGAGTATTCCGTAGAACTAGAACTATGCTGTGCTTTGAGAAGTAATGTGCTTCAAGCATTTTGTGGTGTAATACCTATTTAGACCTATTTAAAGCTACAGCGGCTCGGTAGCCTGTGGAAAAGTCTCGAAACCTTCAATACGGGATTCGTTTCAGCTCAGAGATCAATGAAAGCTGGAGGGCTCGATTCAAACCAGCACCGGGCTATCAGGATCAATTAATCGGTACACCGAAATGCACCATGATGTTTGGCATGTCCCGCATGTGTACCGAATTGATGCGCGCAACTAGCCCGACTGAAACAAGTACAAACCGTGCAAAATCGATGCACCGGGCGAAAACGGGGTACACAATCGAGTTCACCTAGTATATAAACATCTATGAGGCTGAAAGTTTTTAGTTATTACATACCCTGAGAGTTGATACTGGGCGCTTTTGGTTTGGGTTCTAGGTTTCGGTTAGGGTAAAAAATGATGACAAACTTAAACTGGTTTCTTTTAACAGGAGTTCTTGAACAAACAGGCGGTTTCACGGTTTGTATGAACAAAATGGTGAAAGTAGAAACACTGGTGATTAAATTTATTCTAAATGGAGATTAATGACAGATTTTGTATCCAAGAGCCAAACTTATCATATAAATAACATGTACTACTATGACTACTTCCCATATGCCGACTCTATTTTAACATGTGTATAGCAAGGCTTATTATGGCATAGACTGTTGAGTCACTACCTTTTGCACTCGACAACATAAGCCAATAGACCAGTTGAGTGACTACAATGCTTGTTTTTGTTAAGTTTAATGTCAGACTGACAGAATTATAGTTCATATATCAACTTTCAGTGCATTATTTAAGGCATGGGCGGGCAGCTAGGTTAAGCCACTGACTGTAAACCAGCTGGATTACTTAAAAATCCACACATGAAAGAATTCTACACCCTGAGCAAGGTTTCGAACACACAGCATTGAAGGACAAATAATTTAAAGTCAACAACCCTAACCACCCGGCCACAAAGACTAAAACTGATATGTTATTATTTAACTGTATCCACTATCCAGTAGACTTTGAAATTACATCTTTTTTTTCAATTTGCTGAAAATTAGAGATTACGTATTTTGTAACAGGGGAAACTCCTTAATTGAAATCATTGCTATTTCCTTGTTTTAGACACACTCAGCAAAGTATGACAGACAGCTGTGATGTAGTTAATGTGCAAAAATAGATAGTCATACTGCTCAAGATTCAAGCAAAGCACATATACTCTAACTCTGGTGCTGGACTGATTTATGTAACCAGTTGTATTTTAAGCCAGCGAGTGTGTCTTACCTAAAAAAAAAACTTGTTTAAATAAATATTTATTAAAAATAAGATTCTTCAAAAAATGGTTGACATATTTAATCCCTGACATTTTTTCTGATGACACAATGTATATTTATCCACAATTTGGCAACAATGAGTTGGATGGCATCCAATGACACCCCTGACTTGATCAGATAATACTTAATACTTTGAACTTTTCTGTCACTGTATTAAGGCCCAGAGGACAAGAGACCATGGATATACATTATTAAACATAATTGATAATTATGTATATGATAATATGTGTTTCAGTGAATTGAAATGTTTTCATGTCATTGTACTATTTAGAGTAATATGGGCGGGTGTAGTTATTGATCTTTAGAAAGTAGGTATCATATTTGACCTAATGATTTGTTAGATGTACATGCCACTTTCATAAGACAGTAATTACATTTTAAATACCTTAACCATACCGCTACCTCCAGCAATTTGCATATAATTAGTAAAATGGAAATAATGCATTTTGTCACAACTGGTTAAACACTCACTTTAAGGTATTGTGACATGTGTATATAATAATACCTACCCTGAAAACATCAGTCAATTATTTATAGTCTGAAAAAATATTTGAAATCAGTAGCTGGTTAGTGTTTCTCTTTTTTACTTTAAAAATGAGACAAAAAAAATCTTGTATGGAACAGGAGTACAATGCATTATCAGTTGAAACAAACTTGTGCAAACTTGTTTTCGAAGTTAGCATTGTAATAGATTGTACAACATTTGACCACAAGGTACAGGATCAGCTCCTTTTACAGAATTTATAGTCATTTCATTTTTGTTGTTGATGGCTGCTTTATTTATATTGAAATGGCTATTTCATGGGGACATGAATTTATGGAATTCAACTTTTGAAGATAAAAACGATGGTATTTTTATCGGCTTGTTAGAAATTAATTACACAACTATGAAATCCATGAAAATTACTCCCTCACAAGTATTTATGACATTGCAGTAATTTCGGTCATTTTTCTATATATTTTAACAGGTCCTCTGTCAGTATTAATTCAATCAGTCAATTTATTTTCAATTAATATCTTGTCAGGGATACAGAATGAAAATTTAGGTGGAAACTGAAATGTTCATTTTGTATGCATTAAAAAAAACAACAAACAAACTCATTTTGCTCTTAAAAAATTAAAACTGCATCTTTTAGTCAGGCTAGAATACTGCGTTGCATATGTATATATATACTAAAGATGTTTATGTGCATATAAAGTTATGTCAATGTGCATAGGGCTTCTTGCTAGGACTTGAACCTAGAATTCTTACAAAAGTAAGTGTGTTTCTTTACACTAAAAGAAGTGATCCCTTGCTTAGCAACACAGACACTTATTTAAATACAAAATATTGCGTATGTATGTAATCCTTCAGAAACAGACACATTTACTATAAATTAAAACTTTATTCTATAACAGTAAGAGGATTTTGGAGTGATGGAAGACGAATAATCTTAACTGGAACGAAATGACTGGAATATTTCGATGGTTTGAGAAACTGATGAAAACGATGTATGCCAATCAAAGAGAATGTTTTTAGAAGTAATTATTGACAAATGAAATCTGCTGAGTATAAAGATTACCACGGGTTTTCGCCAGAAATCAACTAATTCTTAGTTTTTTCTTTACCCGTTTCCATTTTGGTCGCGCGGTCCGCCATTTTTTCTCGAACTGCAATAAATTTCGGATACAACAAACCGAACAAACTGCCTCTAGGGATAGTTTGGTCGGTTTGACAAACCGGTTAGCGGTTTTTGAAAACAAATGACACAAACCTTTTCGAGATCAAAACCAGTTTTACGAAACAAATCGAAAGTTTGGCAAACCGGTTTGAAACTGAACTGAGTTTGTTACTAACAAAAGCGCACACAATTTTTCCCTTACCACTTTCTTTTCTATTGTCCTTATCTACTGTTTTGGGGTTAGCACTAATTCTCACACATTGAATGCATTGGATTGTCATAGAGTCTGTGTTTCGAAATAGGAAAAATGAATACAGTGCTAGATTTTAAAAGTATAGATACAATCTGTGGACGGACGGACGGACGTATGATTATCAAACTTCTTTGTCACCCCTCTCCCAAGTAGATTTAAACACCCCTTATAAAAAGTTACCTAGTCAAAACTTACCCCTTTAAGATAATAATTGTTTTCAAATAACTATGTAAACTTATTATTTCAGCACACCTCGGCGGAACGATATTACGATAGAAATTATTTATGAAAATCTACGATAAAATCTGAAAATATCTGTTGTGGAGAAAAGAAACTTGATTAAAAGGTTCCCGCCAAGGAAATAATTCTTAGCTGTGCTTGATCTATCTTTCACGAATAAAGCCTCCTTGCTGGACCAGCTACTCTGCCTAACCGTGACCTCTCAGTCTCTGTTTCTCTGTCTCTGTGTCTCTCACCGGTGAGACTCAAACTCGGGAGCTCTCGATCCGGAGACGAACGCTCTACCACTGAGCCATCATGACACACGATTCCACTTTCAGTGAAGTAGTTTTGTCCAATGGTAGAGTGTCAGCCTCCGGTGCGGAATCGATCCCCGATCGCGTACGAAGGTACCAGTTGCTCCCTATAAGATTCTTTCGCTGGTTGTAGGTGCAGATGGGAATTTCCGGCCTCGAGGGTAACTGTTTAGGCGGTAACGAGGCTCCAGCCCATCTGCACCTATAACTAGTGACATAATCTTTTTCTTGCAAACCGATTTCAAGAAATAATAATAAAAATAAAATCAGTCGAACGTCTGTCTTTTTAGAACTATTTCTTTTAGTAGCATATTTAGACAAAGCGCGGGAAAGCAACGTCCGTAAATAGGAAAGACGTCATGACGTTTCAAAGACAAATAACAATGTTATGTTCCGGTTTTGTTTTATCAGTTGCAGCCTAACGTTATGAATTTTTTTTTTTAAATAACGTGTTTTGAATCGAGAAATATACTATCAGGAACAAAGAGGAACTGTTAAGGTATTGGATTTTTATTCCGTTTTTTTTTTTTTTTTTGAAAAAAAATATAAATAACTACATTTATTTTATGATAACTAATGAAATACTGTATTCTATCAGTTAAATATTTTCATATCTCATCGCTCATACTGTGAAAATATGAAATCTATATTTTCACACTGTGAGAGATATGAGCTCCGCCCCTCATACATTGTGTATGAATTTTAAATTATTTGCTTAAAACAGGATGAAAATTATAGTCGCACTTTGTTCTTTATAATATATTTCTCGATTCAAATTATTTTACTTAAAGAGAATTCCATACCGTTATGCAGCAAAATATAAAGCAAAATGGAACTTTATGTTGCATGCGTCTTTATAACGTCACAGCACGTCTGACGTCATGTCTGTTTACGCGCGTCTGTTTCTCGCGCTGAGATTAAAACAGTTGCAAAATGCATTTCTCAACGTAATTGAGCATATGTATAAATCTTCTACATATATGTAGTTCGTAATACGTCATTGTCATCTTACACCCCGGATATCCCCGTCTGGTATGCAAGAAATAATATTCTCAGTATTATGTGGATAGAACATCTCTTCTCCCAAACTCGTAATATCGCATGAGTGAGATATGGAGACTGATGTCTAAATTGGTAGGATTTGTTTCAGGATTCACCTTAAATTAATTAATGTAAATACTAGTAATTTTGTAACAGATACAGGATCCGATATATCATTTTCGTGCTGATTATACATGTAAAGGGGAGCAACCGTCTGACATGTTGTAATCGATGAGCGTCGATAAATATATTTCTGGAAAAATAAGCAAATCCTCATGTCATAAAATTACATTTGAACGAACTTTCTAAAAGTTTAAAACATGTTAAAGTGTCTATTTTCACGAAATTAAATCGACAACGGACCGCATACTAGTTTTTTAGCCAGTGCTTTAGCATCACACAAATATTCTGGACATGTAAAAAAAATAGTCCCATATTTATTTTTTATAATCTTGGTATTGTGTGAGTGTGTGAGCAACTTTAAACAACAAAAACAAGATTCTAGAATAATTATGAACTTTATAGTTACATTCAAAATATTCGGAATTACTCCGCTTACTCTGTCTTTTGTATCAGTTTTTCTACAAGCCCACTCTCTCGCATATATAAAATTCTACGCGTAATGCAACTAGCATAAATACAATTCCGTGCGCTTTGATTTGTCAACAGCATGGAGAGACGGCGTTTTGATTGGTTAACGTCATAAAGTGGATAGTCGTATAAGATTCTTTCACTGGTTGTAGGTGCAGATGGGAACTTCCGGTCTCGAGGGTAGCTGTTTAGGCGGTTACAAGGCTCCAGCAGTTACCCGAGAGCCGGATATTCATATCTGCA
This sequence comes from Mercenaria mercenaria, assembly GCF_021730395.1. Classification (NCBI taxonomy): domain Eukaryota; kingdom Metazoa; phylum Mollusca; class Bivalvia; order Venerida; family Veneridae; genus Mercenaria; species Mercenaria mercenaria. The sequence continues at coordinate 89,955,018 of NC_069361.1, forward strand.
CCTACAGCCAGTGATAGAATCATTTTCTTGCATACCATATTAAACAAAGAAGAGTAAAAAATGAATTTCTCATAGCACTTTTTTCTTATAGTAGCGTATTAACAAAGCGCGGGAACTTTACGTCCGTAAACAGGAAGTACGTCATGACGTTACAGAGACAAAAACAACGTAAGAGTTCCGGTTTTGTTTTATCACCTGCAATGAAACGTTATGTTATTTCCTTAAAATAACGTTTTTTTAATCGAGAAATATGTTATAAGCAACAAAGAGGAACTATCAAGGTATTGAATATTTATCCCGTTTTACGAAAAACATTATTATTACTACACACATCTTCTGTACATATGTAGTTCGTTATACGTCATTTACAGCAAGAGAGTCCCCGGGGTGTAAGATGGAGTTTTCCAGCACCAGAAATCCCCGTCTGGTATGCAAGAAAAGTTAACCCTAACCCTAACCCTGAAATATTACTCAATAAACACTGGCTATCAGTCTTTTCAGGGCTTTGATTTTCAAAGCTAAGCTTGTTTTAATTTAAAGCTACTCTGCCTAACCGTGACCTCTCGGTCTCTGTTTCTCTGTCTCTGTGTCTCTCACCGGTGAGACTCAAACTCGGGAGCTCTCGATCCGGAGACGAACGCTCTACCACTGAGCCATCATGACACACGATTCCACTTTCAGTGAAGTAGTTTTGTCCAATGGTAGAGTGTCAGCCTCCGGTGCGGAATCGATCCCCGATCGCGTACGAAGGTACCAGTTGCTCCCTATAAGATTCTTTCGCTGGTTGTAGGTGCAGATGGGAATTTCCGGCCTCGAGGGTAACTGTTTAGGCGGTAACGAGGCTCCAGCCCATCTGCACCTATAACTAGTGACATAATCTTTTTCTTGCAAACCGATTTCAAGAAATAATAATAAAAATAAAATCAGTCGAACGTCTGTCTTTTTAGAACTATTTCTTTTAGTAGCATATTTAAACAAAGCGCGGGAAAGCAACGTCCGTAAATAGGAAAGACGTCATGACGTTTCAAAGACAAATAACAATGTTATGTTCCGGTTTTGTTTTATCAGTTGCAGCCTAACGTCATGAATTTTTTTTTTAAATAACGTGTTTTGAATCGAGAAATATACTATCAGGAACAAAGAGGAACTGTTAAGGTATTGGATTTTTATTCCGTTTTTTTTTTTTTTTTTTTTGAAAAAAAATATAAATAACTACATTTATTTGATGATAACTAATGAAATACTGTATTCTATCAGTTAGATATTTTCATATCTCATCGCTCATACTGTGAAAATATGAAATCTATATTTTCACACTGTGAGAGATATGAGCTCCGCCCCTCATACATTGTGTATGAATTTTAAATTATTTGCTTAAAACAGGATGAAAATTATAGTCGCACTTTGTTCTTTATAATATATTTCTCGATTCAAATTATTTTACTTAAAGAGAATTCCATACCGTTATGCAGCAAAATATAAAGCAAAATGGAACTTTATGTTGCATGCGTCTTTATAACGTCACAGCACGTCTGACGTCATGTCTGTTTACGCGCGTCTGTTTCTCGCGCTGAGATTAAAACAGTTGCAAAATGCATTTCTCAACGTAATTGAGCATATGTATAAATCTTCTACATATATGTAGTTCGTAATACGTCATTGTCATCTTACACCCCGGAAATCCCTGTCTGGTATGCAAGAAATAATATTCTCAGTATTATGTGGATAGAACATCTCTTCTCCCAAACTCGTAATATCGCATGAGTGAGATATGGAGACTGATGTCTAAATTGGTAGGATTTGTTTCAGGATTCACCTTAAGGTAGTTCTGAACGTTTGAGAAACCGGAAGTGATAGCGTAACGTCATTTATCCGGAAAACGTAGAATAAAGTCTGGATTCTGCGTACGGAAATGAAAATCAGTTTATGAATTAATGGTAACCTGTGAGTAAATTGATTACAACGGCACCTTTACTTTCTTTCTAAAGTTAAAATATGATATTAAAACATCTGACATGTTAGATAATTCAAAATGATGTCTTAAAATTAGCTCGAAATGTGCGGGTCACTTTAATCATGGTCAGTTATCTCAAAAATAAGCACACGGACCTATACATTTTATTTCACCAAAATATAGGCAAAATGTTTATTTACGACTGTGAGAAGTTTCATTAAACTCTACATTGTAGAAAAATTTCTATTCACGAAAAAGGTATGAAAACTGTGATTTTCCCATAGACTCCCATTGTGAAAAATTGCGTGAGATCCGATTTTTTAAAATCAGTCTAGCAAAAAATCAAGCACACGACCCTATCTTTTTTATTTGCTGAATTTTCTAGGTATATTTCGAAGTTTTGAAAAATCAGTGTTTTATCAAATTCTACATTGTAGAAAAATTTTCGATCCAAACGTGCAGAACTACCTTAAATTAATTAATGTAAATACTAGTAATTTTGTAACAGATACAGGATCCGATATATCATTTTCGTGCTGATTATACATGTAAAGGGGAGCAACCGTCTGACATGTTGTAATCGATGAGCGTCGATAAATATATTTCTGGAAAAATAAGCAAATCCTCATGTCATAAAATTACATTTGAACGAACTTTCTAAAAGTTTAAAACATGTTAAAGTGTCTATTTTCACGAAATTAAATCGACAACGGACCGCATACTAGTTTTTTAGCCAGTGCTTTAGCATCACACAAATATTCTGGACATGTAAAAAAAATAGTCCCATATTTATTTTTTATAATCTTGGTATTGTGTGAGTGTGTGAGCAACTTTAAACAACAAAAACAAGATTCTAGAATAATTATGAACTTTATAGTTACATTCAAAATATTCGGAATTACTCCGCTTACTCTGTCTTTTGTATCAGTTTTTCTACAAGCCCACTCTCTCGCATATATAAAATTCTACGCGTAATGCAACTAGCATAAATTCAATTCCGTGCGCTTTGATTTGTCAACAGCATGGAGAGACGGCGTTTTGATTGGTTAACGTCATAAAGTGGATAGTCGTATAAGATTCGTTCACTGGTTGTAGGTGCAGATGGCGTATATATATATAACGAACTACATATGTACAGAAGATGTGTGTAGTAATAATAATGTTTTTCGTAAAACGGGATAAATATTCAATATCTTGATAGTTCCTCTTTGTTGCTTATAACATATTTCTCGATTCAAAAAACGTTATTTTAAGGAAATAACATAACGTTTCATTGCAGATGATAAAACAAAACCGGAACTCTTACGTTGTTTTTGTCTCTGTAACGTCATGACGTACTTCCTGTTTACGGACGTAAAGTTCCCGCGCTTTGTTAATACGCTACTATAAGAAAAAAGTGCTATGAGAAATTCATTTTTTACTCTTCTTTGTTTAATATGGTATGCAAGAAAATGATTCTATCACTGGCTGTAGGTGCAGATATGAATATCCGATTCTCGGGTAACTGCTGGAGCCTTGTAACCGCCTAAACAGCTACCCTCGAGACCGGAAGTTCCCATCTGCACCTACAACCAGTGAACGAATCTTATACGACTATCCACTTTATGACGTTAACCAATCAAAACGCCGTCTCTCCATGCTGTTGACAAATCAAAGCGCACGGAATTGAATTTATGCTAGTTGCATTACGCGTAGAATTTTATATATGCGAGAGAGTGGGCTTGTAGAAAAACTGATACAAAAGACAGAGTAAGCGGAGTAATTCCGAATATTTTGAATGTAACTATAAAGTTCATAATTATTCTAGAATCTTGTTTTTGTTGTTTAAAGTTGCTCACACACTCACACAATACCAAGATTATAAAAAATAAATATGGACTATTTTTTTACATGTCCAGAATATTTGTGTGATGCTAAAGCACTGGCTAAAAAACTAGTATGCGGTCCGTTGTCGATTTAATTTCGTGAAAATAGACACTTTAACATGTTTTAAACTTTTAGAAAGTTCGTTCAAATGTAATTTTATGACATGAGGATTTGCTTATTTTTCCAGAAATATATTTATCGACGCTCATCGATTACAACATGTCAGACGGTTGCTCCCCTTTACATGTATTATTATAATAATAAGCACAAAACTGATATATCGGATCCTGTATCTGTTACAAAATTACTAGTATTTACATTAATTAATTTAAGGTGAATCCTGAAACAAATCTTACCAATTTAGACATCAGTCTCCATATCTCACTCATGCGATATTACGAGTTTGGAAGAAGAGATGTTCTATCCACATAATACTGAGAATATTATTTCTTGCATACCAGACAGGGATTTCCGGGGTGTAAGATGACAATGACGTATTACGAACTACATATATGTAGAAGATTTATACATATGCTCAATTACGTTGAGAAATGCATTTTGCAACTGTTTTAATCTCAGCGCGAGAAACAGACGCGCGTAAACAGACATGACGTCAGACGTGCTGTGACGTTATAAAGACGCATGCAACATAAAGTTCCATTTTGCTTTATATTTTGCTGCATAACGGTATGGAATTCTCTTTAAGTAAAATAATTTGAATCGAGAAATATATTATAAAGAACAAAGTGCGACTATAATTTTCATCCTGTTTTAAGCAAATAATTTAAAATTCATACACAATGTATGAGGGGCGGAGCTCATATCTCTCACAGTGTGAAAATATAGATTTCATATTTTCACAGTATGAGCGATGAGATATGAAAATATTTAACTGATAGAATACAGTATTTCATTAGTTATCATAAAATAAATGTAGTTATTTATATTTTTTTCAAAAAAAAAAAACGGAATAAAAATCCAATACCTTAACAGTTCCTCTTTGTTCCTGATAGTATATTTCTCGATTCAAAACACGTTATTTAAAAAAAAAATTCATAACGTTAGGCTGCAACTGATAAAACAAAACCGGAACATAACATTGTTATTTGTCTTTGAAACGTCATGACGTCTTTCCTATTTACGGACGTTGCTTTCCCGCGCTTTGTTTAAATATGCTACTAAAAGAAATAGTTCTAAAAAGACAGACGTTCGACTGATTTTATTTTTATTATTATTTCTTGAAATCGGTTTGCAAGAAAAAGATTATGTCACTAGTTATAGGTGCAGATGGGCTGGAGCCTCGTTACCGCCTAAACAGTTACCCTCGAGGCCGGAAATTCCCATCTGCACCTACAACCAGCGAAAGAATCTTATAGGGAGCAACTGGTACCTTCGTACGCGATCGGGGATCGATTCCGCACCGGAGGCTGACACTCTACCATTGGACAAAACTACTTCACTGAAAGTGGAATCGTGTGTCATGATGGCTCAGTGGTAGAGCGTTCGTCTCCGGATCGAGAGCTCCCGAGTTTGAGTCTCACCGGTGAGAGACACAGAGACAGAGAAACAGAGACTGAGAGGTCACGGTTAGGCAGAGTAGCTGGTCCAGCAAGGAGGCTTTATTCGTGAAAGATAGATCAAGCACAGCAAAGAATTATTTCCTTGGCGGGAACCTTTTAATCAAGTTTCTTTTCTCCACAACAGATATTTTCAGATTTTATCGTAGATTTTCATAAATAATTTCTATCGTAATATCGTTCCGCCGAGGTGTGCTGAAATAATAAGTTTACATAGTTATTTGAAAACAATTATTATCTTAAAGGGGTAAGTTTTGACTAGGTAACTTTTTATAAGGGGTGTTTAAATCTACTTGGGAGAGGGGTGACAAAGAAGTTTGATAATCATACGTCCGTCCGTCCGTCCACAGATTGTATCTATACTTTTAAAATCTAGCACTGTATTCATTTTTCCTATTTCGAAACACAGACTCTATGACAATCCAATGCATTCAATGTGTGAGAATTAGTGCTAACCCCAAAACAGTAGATAAGGACAATAGAAAAGAAAGTGGTAAGGGAAAATTGTGTGCGCTTTTGTTAGTAACAAACTCAGTTCAGTTTCAAACCGGTTTGCCAAACTTTCGATTTGTTTCGTAAAACTGGTTTTGATCTCGAAAAGGTTTGTGTCATTTGTTTTCAAAAACCGCTAACCGGTTTGTCAAACCGACCAAACTATCCCTAGAGGCAGTTTGTTCGGTTTGTTGTATCCGAAATTTATTGCAGTTCGAGAAAAAATGGCGGACCGCGCGACCAAAATGGAAACGGGTAAAGAAAAAACTAAGAATTAGTTGATTTCTGGCGAAAACCCGTGGTAATCTTTATACTCAGCAGATTTCATTTGTCAATAATTACTTCTAAAAACATTCTCTTTGATTGGCATACATCGTTTTCATCAGTTTCTCAAACCATCGAAATATTCCAGTCATTTCGTTCCAGTTAAGATTATTCGTCTTCCATCACTCCAAAATCCTCTTACTGTTATAGAATAAAGTTTTAATTTATAGTAAATGTGTCTGTTTCTGAAGGATTACATACATACGCAATATTTTGTATTTAAATAAGTGTCTGTGTTGCTAAGCAAGGGATCACTTCTTTTAGTGTAAAGAAACACACTTACTTTTGTAAGAATTCTAGGTTCAAGTCCTAGCAAGAAGCCCTATGCACGCTGACATAAATTTATATGCACATAAACATCTTTAGTATATATATACATATGCAACGCAGTATTCTAGCCTGACTAAAAGATGCAGTTTTAATTTTTTAAGAGCAAAATGAGTTTGTTTGTTGTTTTTTTTTAATGCATACAAAATGAACATTTCAGTTTCCACCTAAATTTTCATTCTGTATCCCTGACAAGATATTAATTGAAAATAAATTGACTGATTGAATTAATACTGACAGAGGACCTGTTAAAATATATAGAAAAATGACCGAAATTACTGCAATGTCATAAATACTTGTGAGGGAGTAATTTTCATGGATTTCATAGTTGTGTAATTAATTTCTAACAAGCCGATAAAAATACCATCGTTTTTATCTTCAAAAGTTGAATTCCATAAATTCATGTCCCCATGAAATAGCCATTTCAATATAAATAAAGCAGCCATCAACAACAAAAATGAAATGACTATAAATTCTGTAAAAGGAGCTGATCCTGTACCTTGTGGTCAAATGTTGTACAATCTATTACAATGCTAACTTCGAAAACAAGTTTGCACAAGTTTGTTTCAACTGATAATGCATTGTACTCCTGTTCCATACAAGATTTTTTTTGTCTCATTTTTAAAGTAAAAAAGAGAAACACTAACCAGCTACTGATTTCAAATATTTTTTCAGACTATAAATAATTGACTGATGTTTTCAGGGTAGGTATTATTATATACACATGTCACAATACCTTAAAGTGAGTGTTTAACCAGTTGTGACAAAATGCATTATTTCCATTTTACTAATTATATGCAAATTGCTGGAGGTAGAGGTATGGTTAAGGAATTTAAAATGTAATTACTGTCTTATGAAAGTGGCATGTACATCTAACAAATCATTAGGTCAAATATGATACCTACTTTCTAAAGATCAATAACTACACCCGCCCATATTACTCTAAATAGTACAATGACATGAAAACATTTCAATTCACTGAAACACATATTATCATATACATAATTATCAATTATGTTTAATAATGTATATCCATGGTCTCTTGTCCTCTGGGCCTTAATACAGTGACAGAAAAGTTCAAAGTATTAAGTATTATCTGATCAAGTCAGGGGTGTCATTGGATGCCATCCAACTCATTGTTGCCAAATTGTGGATAAATATACATTGTGTCATCAGAAAAAATGTCAGGGATTAAATATGTCAACCATTTTTTGAAGAATCTTATTTTTAATAAATATTTATTTAAACAAGTTTTTTTTTAGGTAAGACACACTCGCTGGCTTAAAATACAACTGGTTACATAAATCAGTCCAGCACCAGAGTTAGAGTATATGTGCTTTGCTTGAATCTTGAGCAGTATGACTATCTATTTTTGCACATTAACTACATCACAGCTGTCTGTCATACTTTGCTGAGTGTGTCTAAAACAAGGAAATAGCAATGATTTCAATTAAGGAGTTTCCCCTGTTACAAAATACGTAATCTCTAATTTTCAGCAAATTGAAAAAAAAGATGTAATTTCAAAGTCTACTGGATAGTGGATACAGTTAAATAATAACATATCAGTTTTAGTCTTTGTGGCCGGGTGGTTAGGGTTGTTGACTTTAAATTATTTGTCCTTCAATGCTGTGTGTTCGAAACCTTGCTCAGGGTGTAGAATTCTTTCATGTGTGGATTTTTAAGTAATCCAGCTGGTTTACAGTCAGTGGCTTAACCTAGCTGCCCGCCCATGCCTTAAATAATGCACTGAAAGTTGATATATGAACTATAATTCTGTCAGTCTGACATTAAACTTAACAAAAACAAGCATTTGTAGTCACTCAACTGGTCTATTGGCTTATGTTGTCGAGTGCAAAAGGTAGTGACTCAACAGTCTATGCCATAATAAGCCTTGCTATACACATGTTAAAATAGAGTCGGCATATGGGAAGTAGTCATAGTAGTACATGTTATTTATATGATAAGTTTGGCTCTTGGATACAAAATCTGTCATTAATCTCCATTTAGAATAAATTTAATCACCAGTGTTTCTACTTTCACCATTTTGTTCATACAAACCGTGAAACCGCCTGTTTGTTCAAGAACTCCTGTTAAAAGAAACCAGTTTAAGTTTGTCATCATTTTTTACCCTAACCGAAACCTAGAACCCAAACCAAAAGCGCCCAGTATCAACTCTCAGGGTATGTAATAACTAAAAACTTTCAGCCTCATAGATGTTTATATACTAGGTGAACTCGATTGTGTACCCCGTTTTCGCCCGGTACATCGATTTTGCACGGTTTGTACTTGTTTCAGTCGGGCTAGTTGCGCGCATCAATTCGGTACACATGCGGGACATGCCAAACATCATGGTGCATTTCGGTGTACCGATTAATTGATCCTGATAGCCCGGTGCTGGTTTGAATCGAGCCCTCCAGCTTTCATTGATCTCTGAGCTGAAACGAATCCCGTATTGAAGGTTTAGAGACTTTTCCACAGGCTACCGAGCCGCTGTAGCTTTAAATAGGTCTAAATAGGTATTACACCACAAAATGCTTGAAGCACATTACTTCTCAAAGCACAGCATAGTTCTAGTTCTACGGAATACTCGTTGACAATCAAAACTGATTATGATACGGAGATGCAAATCATGTGACAGATGTTAAAAGTGAGAGAGATCGCAAGAGGTACAATGTTAAAGAATAACAAGAGGGCCGTGATGGCTCTATATCGCTCACCCGAGTTAAATTGTTTGCTTGATCAAATTTCTTTGCTAAAGCTTCGAAGACAAAAATCTAGGTGAGTAGGTCATGGTAAAGATTATTCAAGATAACTACACTGAAATCTGTTACAAATTATACAGGTGGTCCCAATCTCTTTGCTGTAGCTTCAAAACCAAGAAAGTATGTCAGTAGGTCAGGGTTAAGACTATTCAAGATGAGTATTGAAATCTGTATCAAAAATTATACAGGTGGTCGCAATTTCTATACTGTAACTTCAAAAACAAGAATGTAGGTCAGTAGGTCGTAATTAAAACTTCAAGATGTGTATTGAAATCTGTATCAAACGTTATACAAATCTCTTCGCTGTAGTTTCAAAAACAAGAAAGTAGGTCAGTAGGTCAGGGTTAAGAGCATTAAAGATGAGTATTGAAATCTTTATCAAAAGTTGTAAACGTGGTCCAAATGTCTATGCCGTACCTTCAAAAACTAGAAAGTAGGCCAGTAGGTCCTGATTAAGACTATTCAAGATGAGTATTGATATCTATATCAAAAATTATACATGTGTCCAAATTTCTATGCTGTAACTTCAAAAACAAAAGATAATAGGTCAGTAGGTCGTGATTAAGACTATTCAAGGTGAGATTTTAAATCTGTATAAAACATTATACGTGTGGTCCAAATTTCTTTGTAATTGCTTCAAAAACAAATAAGTCTATGTAAAACAATGGACCATCCGGGCGTGGCCTATATTGACCCCAAGGTCATGATTTGAATAATCTTGGTAGAGAACAACTAGGGCATGCCACATACCAAATATCTAAGGTATGTGCCTTATGGTTTCAGAAAATAATTCTTTTAAAGGTGTTCTCTATATAAGCCAATGTAAAAAGTGTTGACACCGGGGCGCAGTCAAGTTTGACCCCAGGGTCATTATTTGATCAAACCTGATAGTTGACCACTAGACAATACTAAATACCAAATATCTAAGGACTGGGCTTTATGGTTCTGGACAAGAAGATTTTTAAGGATTTTTCCTATATATGTCAATGTAAAACAAGGGACCCCCTGGACGTGGCAATAGATAAATTATTGGAGAAAATGTGACTCTTGTTAGCTGTCAGTATTGCATAGATACCGTCAACACATAATGCATGCATTAGATTTTTCTCTTTTATTTAAAGATTTTACTGTTTCTCGTTTACGAAATCAAGTGTTTTAGAATAGATAGTTCTTCAAATTCTTCATAGTTCAACGGTATCATAATGAGATTAAAGATCTCCAGTGTTTGGAGAGTGGTTCAGAAAATTTATTTTTGGAAATCCAGTGCGCCGTACTAATAACGCGACTTTTCAGCATCGTACACACGGAGATTTAAGTAGAATTTTGCCTAAATATATTACTTGACGGATTTTCATAAGAAAAAAAGAGAGGTTAAAAAATGAGTGCGAAAGTTTCTACGTTATCTGCAGTTAGTTGAAATAAAATCTGAAAAGTAGATCCCTCGGAAGCACCGAAAACAAGGCAAACAGTGAAAATTGCAGACTCGGTTTGATTGAATCTGTTCATGAGCAGTAATGGAAAATGCAACACTGCCCACGCCCCCTATCACCGACTTAAGCAGTATTCAATCATCAAATCTAAATGAGTTGAAATCAATGATCCCGGAGGACCAGAAAATAACAACACTGAGATGAAGTCGGGGCGACTTTTTACACGAGTCTGACACGCTTTACTCTTTTTTTTAAAGAAGAGACAAAGTTATGCAACGGAAGTCTATGGCTGTTTAAAGGGTACATTCACTCATCAATATGTTTATCTCTCTTTCTGATTTTATTCCTGAATTAGTAACAAGTATTTTGGATACTTGGATAACTACAGTCTTTCAGTACTGTATTGTGGTCATAAAGGTTCTTCGTACTTGTTATCGTTTTTGTTTTTTTATTTTTCTAGTCATTTGAGGGCATGGAGCTTACGCTAGTGCTAGCGGCGTGAGTGGTGTCCATCATGTCATTCATTTACTTCTTTTGGACTGACTCAATAAATAAAGCCAATAAATTGAAAAAGTGGAAAGCCAGAGGTTGCCCAACAAGACATAAATGAAAATATTGCAGGCTCGGTGGAAATGCATGCTACCGTCCACGCCCTCTAGCCCCGGGGTTACACGAACTAAAATAAAATTGAATACACCCAGAGGTGTATCCATACGGTGGTGTACATGGAACCTTCACTGATACACAGAGTGCAATTCCATGAATAGCGGCTCATGGTTCCCAGTTAAAATAACTGGGTTACCCTAAATGAGAAAACAACGTACAGAACTTAACAAACCGTCTTCGTCTTATTTGCTTAGTTGTGTTTTATAAGTTTCAAAGGATGGATCTTGTTACAATGTTTATGTACTATCAAAACAACAGTAAAAGTGCAATAAAAAGTCACCATATACTACACAAAGTTTTTTGAAATATTTTTTTGTCCTTACGGAACATGAAGTCTTATGAATGTTTTACGAAACGGATCATATAATATCGTTTCATCGCTAATAAATTCTAGCACTTGTACCACTACAAACATTTTTATTAACTTCATGTCTAAATGCTGTAGAAGCCCATGTGAAAAGATTGCGATAAAGGATACAAAAAAAAAAAACAACTCTTGTAAACGCTTGTTTTCGTTGGTTTAAAATTCTTGCGAAATCATGAATAAGTTTAAAATTAATAATTACAAGGTATCTTCAGGCAGTACAGTACATACGATGTTTCTTCTTTGTATACCACTTTACCACATAATTTGATAAATTACGAACGAACGAACTGTCCTAAAATACTTTTGCCAGGGAAAATGCTATGATCATCGCTTGCAATTTCGATAGAGTATTTTTACTAGATGCAATGTTATTAATTATACTTTGTGGACCTATGACGGAATTTGTAAAGCCCTTACTTTTCTTTTGATTAATATTAACGTCAGGTTTGGGAAAAATAATTGGTATTCCCATGGGAGCTTATTGTGCACCCACTGTCGCAAATTTGTTTTTATATTGTCATATACGCAGAAAAACATTATTACCGCATTTGATAATACATCACATTTTCTTGATTAATTCTTAATAAAGATAAATATTATTTATCCTCGGGAGCTCCAGTTAAATAAAACTAACAATTCTGATACTACTGCTTCATTTTTAGATTACCATCTCTATATTTATGACAATATTATTTATACCAAACTCTATGACAACAGGAATGATTTTGATTTTAGTATTGTAAATTTTCCCCATTTGGATGGCGATGTATACCAGGCTACAGATAACGGGATATATATTTCTCAGTTAATTAAGTTTGCCAGAGAGTGTAGTCATGTTTAGGATTACAATATATTGCAAATAAATTTCTTCAACAAGGCTACCGTCATTATAAATTGCGTAACATTTTCCTAACCTTTACTATTGTAATTCAAATTTGGTTTTAAAATACAATAGTAATTTAAAGTCACTTCTGTGAGAAGGTATTTCACAACCCGTTTTTTGGGGCGGTGCGTTAGCTCCGCCTCCAATGGAATTAAGACGGGAAAATAAAAGCCCGACACTTCTTAGTGCAAAACGGCAAAGCGCATCCACTTTCTACATCCTCTCATAAATAAGAGCACCTACAACAAAGCGCATGAATATGACCTATATTGCGGCTATTTTTACACTCTGACGTCATGAGGGAAAAACCCCACTTGGTCTTGGTTTTAATCTGAATTGTCTAAAAATATATACAGGTCAGTGATTTGTAAAGCTTGGCGGACTACTTTTTTAATTTTTTCTTAAAACGACGCCATCTTGTTCTTGAGAATAACTGGAAAAAAGACATATCTATGCGATTATTATTATAAACTGGGCTTTTATTATGTTCGTGAGACCATGGTACAAATGTATAGTGTATGCATACCGTATTTGCGGTGTATATAAATACCGAAAGACACCGAAAAACAGAAAGACACCGAAAGATACCGAAAGACACCAAAAACCACTATAAAAACATATAAAAAAGACTTAAATAAGATGTATTAGACAAAAACTATGGTGTTATATTATATTTAAATTACATTTGATGACAAAATAGATTTCAAATAAAATTTAAATGATCATAAAAGTGTCTTTCGGTAATGCGCTATGTAGCTCGATACCGAAAGACACCGTGAATCACTTTAAATTCATATGAAAAGATTGAAATAGATGTTTTATACACAGATTATGCTGTTATGAAATATTGAAATTATATTTGATGACGAAATTGATTGTACAATTAAGATTTTATTGATCATAAATGTGTCTTTAGGTAATGCGTTATGCAGCTTATGTATCACCGAAAGACACCGTGAATCACTTTAAATTCATATGAAAAGATTGAAATTAGATGTTTTATACACAGATTATGGTGTTATGAAATATTAAAATTATATCTTATGACGAAATAGATTGTGCAATTAAGATTTTATTGATCAGAAAAGTGTCTTTCGGTAATGCGCTATGTAGCTTATATATCACCGAAAGACACCGTGAATCACTTTAAATTCATATGAAAAGATTGAAATTAGATATTTTATACAGATTATGGTGTTATAAGATATTCAAATTATATTTGATGACGAAATAGATTGTGCAATTAAGATTATAATGATAATTAAAGTGTTTATTAATTAAGAAAGTAATGCGTTGTGTAGCTCGATGCCAAAAAACACTGTGAATCACTTTAAATACATAATTATACAATGTAAAAAGATTGAAGTATAGTATTAAACGATATATTTGATGATGATGAAAACATGTATTAATGCTTACAATTTTGTCTTTCGGTAATTCAAATTTCTTTTAAAAGCAAAATCGATCTGTTTTCTCAACAAGTAATAGAAATTAGTAACGTCCAAACTAAATTGTTTAATCTGTCAGTTATTCACACCTTTGATGGCTTGTGTCAACAAGGGTTTACGCCCATTGGTCGAAAGATAAATGAAAGAATAAGACAATTAGTCGAATGGACAAACTAAAGAATGGAAGAATTGTCGAATACGACAAATGGTCGAAACATATTTTAACATACGACACTTCGCCGAATAATTGTTTGTAATATTTTCGACGTTGTGTCGCACTGCATCCTGATCTTTGGCCAATTAACTAGGTGAGCGAAAAATCAGAATTGCTGATGTCGCGCTGCATCCTGATCTTTGGCCTATTTGATTACCTAAAACACGGTTCAAGAATATGTTATGCGCGATTTGACCAATTAACTAGGTGAGTGAAAATCAGAATTACTCTGCGAGCTATATTGTACAGTTATGATACAAAATATCTGTATAAATTACAAGCTTTTGATATTCATTAATTACTTTGAACTAATTTATGTCCAAAATTATGGAGCTTATTTCATTATTTTATATATCATGAATAATGCTATTTCAGGATAAGAAAATCAACGAGAAACTGATGACCATCGTAAAGGAATTTTATTCAAGGCCACATATTGACTTTCTGCTAGGTGTTGCTTACAACTTCCGTTATTAGAAATACATGTAGCACCATCAATGTGCTCTGATAGACATTCCACGGTGTAAAGGAATATACAACTGTCTGACCTCTTTTGACAAGTTCGATTGACTTATAGATTTATACTGATAATAAATCAAATACAGTCTGTTTTGTTTTCTTACTTTCGGTCTTAACTGATTCTTTGCCTTTGATGTTTTGGACAGGTTATTTCGACAAGTTTTCAAAAACTTTTCGACGAAATTCGACACTTATATCATTTCTATCAAATATCCATTCTATCACTTGTCGTATTCGATCACATGTCCATTCTACCAATTGTCTTATTCTATCATATGTCTTTCGACGTAATGTCGTGCACCGTGTCAAGCACGCCATTAATCAGCGTTGATTAGATTAATATCTTCAGGTAACATGCATTAATTGAGATCACCGTCAGTTTGTAAAAAAAAAAAAAAAAATCTGAAGTAACATCTTTTTATTCACATATCCATTTTATTTAAAACATTTTCATTTCGCAACAGATTTTTTGAATTTCAACAGACTTTGTAAGTCTCCAGTGACCATAGTATACCCCACGAAAATCGCGGTTAGATACAGATTTGGAGTTGTTTGAGTGTCCCTCTATGCGTTGAAATTTAAGGAACTCTAGGAATTTCATGAATAACATATGAGAGCTACTGACAACTTACGCTGTATGTTAACTGCTCGTTCATGCAGTCGGACAGTTAAATGCAAAGATAATACTAAGATACTAAATTTCAATAGTGATAGATATTTAGGGTTTTTCTTCTTCTTCTTTTTTGAGCAAAAATTTAATATTAACATTATTATCAAATAAAACTGAGATGGAGCAAAATGAGAATGTTTTAAGCAAAATAGATATATGAACAAAAAGGAGTTACATCAGGATTTTAGCTTTCTGCAATTCAGTCTAGGAAAATGTTGCATCTGGAATGGAGTGTTATTGAATAAAATCATCGAGGGTACGGGTTGCCTATTTGTTCTGTCAAGCGGCGTTATGGCGTGTGTGTAAGTCACGTCATTCGTTTGCTTGGTGAAGATGGGTAATTCGGTATACAACTGAACTTCGGACAAAATTTTACTTGGCAGCAAATCAAAATTATTCAATAATGTTAAGCAGAACTGAGAGGTCGGGCACAAAGCTAAACAAGGTTAGCGTTTGGTTTTTTCAGCTCTTATTTTATAATATTTTTGATTTCAAAGGCTCTATATTCAGCTGTTAAGCTATTTGTGTATTCTACTGTCCATTCCACTTTTAAATTTCTTGTACAGGCGCGCAGCTGCACATAATACTCGTAAAGAGGGGTGATGCAGTACAAATAGATAGATAACGGTTTGACGTATTAATTTTCAAGGTAGTCGAAGGTCTTTGGTGATGATCATGAGCATTACATTTCATCGTCAAAGCCAGTTGTTCTTTGAAAGTCAACAGGTGTACAACTCCAAAGTAGTCGCATTCGTTTAAATGATATTACAAAATGCACATTTTTTACAAATTGGTATCCCATCAATTGGACCACATTCTATTAGTGTACACTGAAAAACAAAATGTTTGTGCAACAAATACCACTCCAATTAACTGTTTTTCCTGTCAATTTGCCATTTTCGGAATCGACAATAACTGAGGTATTCCGTAAACCACATGACCGAATTTTGGTTTCCCAACCTTTTCCATGCCAAATTAAATCTTAATGAAGAAAGAAATCAACTGTTGTTTGTAGCCCAAGTTTTTCCTTATCAAATAGGAGAGATCGCCCTGACGTCACGCATCAACACCTGTTTATCTGGTGGTTGGCAAAAAAATAATTTTACATTGTTTGTGTATGGGATCAGAATTTTTAATTCTTAATAATTTTTTCGTTTAAGCGTTCATAATAAAAATCTGTTTTATTTCGAAATAATAATTAAAAGTGATCAATACATGCTTATTTTATATCCTTTCCATTGATCAAAAAATTATTGATATCATTTGTGTTTAAGAAAATATAAGCCGTTAGAAAAACATCACTGTTAACCAAAAACATGGACGCTCGGCGTCTGCCCATCCGATCTTTTCTTATCAGTTCTATAAATAGAATATACAACGGATTTGTATATAAACACGATCTCCCCTATTAAATCTTGATTAATAAATAAATCAACATTTTCCATGAACACATTTTAAATTGTGTATTTGGTGTTGTTGATGTCTATTTTTAACTTAGCCTATTCTATTTTAATCAAGGATTTTCCAAAAACGGCAGAGAAACTTCCCACAATGCAAGATATCATTTCCCATTAGTTTTATCGTGGGAAGCGGTTGTCGGGTATCGATTTTTTGTCTTACTATAGCGCAAAGTACTGTGTGTTGCGCATTACCAGTCTAATCCGTTATGTTCTGTGTCCCAGAATTTAGATTTTAGTCTGTGCTTCAGGGGAGATAAATTTAATTCATCTTTCTCTGTTTACTTCCGGTTGATTATTCTCCCAACAAAATATCATATGACGGGAAATATTATTGCAAATCAATCAAATGGCAGTATCAAAAGAAATCAGAGGTCATGGTTCGACTGTGGGGTAAATAAGCGTAAATTCGAGGGTACCGGTAATAATAACACCAAAAACACGGCCTGTGATTAGGTTTGTTTTATTACTGTTTAACTTTTTACACTAACACCATCTTTCCATAAATAGCATTTTTTCCCAATCTGGACAGTTATCGCGCAGAAATTTCCCAATTTTAAAGGCCTAGGCCTCTTCCCAATTTCCTGTTGAAAAGCCCTGGGAAATAATGCAGTTTTCAGCATAAAATCGTTATATGTGGGTTTAGTATCAAAATTCTTTCGACAAAACATTTGAATATTATTACAATTATATGTAGACATTACTTTTTTGCAATATCCTTACAGTGAACTCGCATTTTATGTGCTGATCTTAAACAGTTGATTTTAAGAGGACAATTCCATAACTAAAAGATCACCGTCAGTATATAAAAGACCTTATTTAGTTATGGTGTCCAGAATGCAAAAAAACAAAGACAAATATCAAACAGGGAATGCCACGTACCAAAAACGCAGCCTCCCCAAAACGAAACCCACAGCACGCAGACGCGTACACCACAAACACACACACACATACACATACACGTGCACAAACACAAAGCCAACACATTAGGACAAAACGAACAAACAAAGGAACACAGTGGGGCACCGCCTTGGAACGGTCAGTGGCAAAAACACCACTGGGGAGCTTAAACCGGCAGACTCGGATCAAATTGGTTGTAAAGTTTGAATGTATAAAAAAATGATTTTTGAGCCTCATTTTCAGCTCACCTGAGCACAAAGTGCTCAAAAGTGAGCTTTTGTGATCGCCCTGTGTCCGTCGTCCGTCGTCGTCGTAAACAATTTGACTGTTAACACTCTTAGAGGTCACAATTTTGAGCCAATCTCAATGAAACTTGGTCCGAATGTTACCCTCAATAAAATTTTTGATGAGTTCTAGATTGGGTCATCTTAGCTCAAAAACTAGGTCACCAGGTCAAATCAAAGGAAAAGCTTGTAAACACTCTAGAGATCACAATTTTTGCCCAATCTTAATGAAACTTGGTCAGAATATTAACCTCAATACCATCTTGGACAAGTTCGATATTGGGTCATATAGTGTTAAAAACTGGGTCACCAGGTCAAATCAAATGAAAAGCTTGTTAACACTCTAGAGGTCAAATTTATGGCCCAGTCTTAATGAAACTTGGTCAGAATGGAACCCTCAATAAAATCTTGGACGAGTTTGACATTGGGTCATCTGGGGTCAAAATCTAAGTCACCAGTTCAAAGTAAAGGAAAAGCACTCCAGAGGTCACAATTTTGGCACAATCTTTATGAAACTTGGTCAGTATGTTACTCTTAATAAAATCTTGGATGAGTTCAATATTGGGTCATCTGGGTTCAGAAACTAGGTCACCAGGTCAAATCAAAGGAAAAGCTTGTTAACACTCTAGAGGTCACAATTTTGGCCCAATCTTAATGAAACTTGAGTCAGAATGTTGTATTGGGTCATCTGGGGTTAAAAACTAGGTCGGGGCCTCCGTGGCCGAGTGGTTAAGGTCGCTGACTTCAAATCACTTGCCCCTCATCGATGTGGGTTCGAGCCTCACTCGGGGCGTTGAATTCTTGAGGGTAACATTCTTACATTCTCTGTGAGGAAGCCATCCAGCTGGCTTACGGAAGGTCGGTGGTTCTACCCAGGTGTCCGCTCGTGATGAAATAATGCACGGAGGGGCACCTGGGGTCTTCCTCCACCATTAAAGCTGGAAAGTCGCCATATGACCTATCATGTGTCGGTGCGACGTTAAATAAAAAAAAATGAAAAATAAAAACTAGGGCACCAGGTCAAATCAAAGGAAAAGATTGTTAACACTCTAGAGGTCACAATTTTGGCCCAATCTTCATGAAACTTAGTCGGAATATTACCCTCAATAAAATCTTGGATGAGTTTGATATTGGGTCATCTGGGGTCAAAAACTAGGACACAAGGTCAAATCAAAGGAAAAGATTGTTAACACTCTAGAGGTCACAATTTTGGCCCAGTCTTAATGAAACTTAGTCAGAATGTTACCCTCAATAAAATCTTGAATGAGTTTGATATTGGGTCATCTGGGGTAAAAAAAAACTAGGACACAAGGTCAAATCAAAGGAAAAGCTTGTTAACACTTTAGAGGTCACAATTTTGGCCCAATCTTAATGAAACTTAATCAGAATGTTACCCTCAATAAAATCTTGGACGAGTTTGATATTGGGTCATCTGGGATCAAAAACTAGATCACCAGATCAAATCAAAGGAAAAGCTTGTTAACACTGTAGAGGCCACATTTATGATTGTATCTTCATGCAATTTGGTCGGAATGTTAATCTTGATGGTCTCAAGATTCAATTTCAATCTGGGTCATGTAGGATCAAAAACTAGGTCACCAGGTTAAATCAAACGAAAAGCTAGTTAACACTTTAGAGACCACATTTATGACCATATCTTAATGAAACTTGGTCAGAATGTTAATCTTGATGATCTTTAGGTCAATAGGTCAGGTGAGCGATTTATGACCATATCTTAATGAAACTTGGTCAGAATGTTGATCCTGATGATCTATAGGTCAAGTTCAGATCTGGGTCAGGTGGGGTCAAAAACTAGGTCACTAGGTCAAATCAAAGGAAAAGCTTGTTAACATTCTAGAGGCCACATTTATGACTGTATCTTCATGAAACTTAGTCAGAATGTTAATCTTGATGATCTTTAGGTCAAGGTTGAATCTGGGTCATGTGGAGTCAAAAACTAGGTCACAGGGTCAAATCGGAGGAAAAGCTAGTTAACACTTTAGAGACCACATTTATGACCATATCTTAATGAAACCTGGTCAGAATGTTAATCTTGATGATCTTTAGGTCAATAGGTCAGGTGAGCGATACAGGGCCTTCGTGACCCTCTTGTTTATATTTTCTCTGACTCACTTAATAAATTTAAATCAATATGATAGTAACCTAATATTCTTTATTTATTACATGTTTGACGTTGCAGGAGTGTAATACAGCCATTAAATAAAAACGATACTACACTATTGTAATAAAGCTTTGACATTGACGTCATTTATAGTATAGGGGACGTCGGTCAAATTGACTTGTTTATATAGCAGAATAAAGTCGAATTTTTGGTGTTTCGACAAGAAAGGCTAACATGTGATAAAAATAATTCATCTTACATTCAATTTGTGACTATCCACATTGAATTTATTAAACTCGTTGAATATAATTGATAAAATGTGGTGTTTCACATTTTATCATGCAATCTATCTTATATTTGGCATGAATGTCATCCTCAGTCAGACGAAGTCTCTTGCGCAAACCACAGATTCCTATCTCAGTATTTGACTTTCATCTAAGAATGTTACAAAAAACAGCTGAAATGCACCGCCCCATCAGTACTCTCCGTGCTTTGATTAAGGATGTGTTTTATAAACGTCGTAAAATTTTGGGTCTTGGTAATTTTCCAACTATATTTGGTAAAATTATAAAACGTGTAATGTAAAGAGGTTATGACTCAACTGTTCTCGACCCTTTTACAGTTTGACAGCTGTTTGTACGTGCGTGCGAGTGTGTTGATCGTGTACACGTCCGCATGCTGTGTGTTGCGAATTTGCAAGTGGCATTCCCTGTTGAATATTTATCCTTGTCTTCAAGCTGGTGCTAGGGACGTAAGGGGTGTTGTACGTTTCATTTCCTCTCTTGATTAAGCAAAATTAAACCAATCTGCTATGCGGTCTATGCTTCAAAAGGATCCTGTTACAAATTTCATTCTTCATACTGTTTAAGGCGTTGGTTGATTCATCATTTTGCAATTTGAAATGTATAAATTATCAACGTTATTATGTCCATAAATCTGAACTTTTAACTTTTTGGCTAATACCTTTCAAAATTGCAAAATGATGTAAAGAAATATATGTTCTTCAAGATTTTCCTAAATCTGACATGAATGCACAATTGTAATTGTCGAATCCTCAGTGTGTTTTTATTATGTATAAGAAACTTAATCTAGACCCACAGACACGCATACATTAACTCAACTTTTCATGCAACTTAATGAACGTCTACTGCTGAAAGGCATCTTCCATTTTTTCCATTTTTGTAAATGTTATAATTATAACGTGCATGAAGATTTTGCCCGTTATATGCACTTTGATTACTTAGGTCCCCGTGACATTAAAACAAAAGTTGGTAATGTTAAATCATGGAAATATTTCGACCGCTTTCTATGTGCGCCCGACAATCATCAACCATAGTCACAGGGCTAACGGTTTATTATACCCCCTTCGAAGAAGGAGGGGTATATTGTTTTGCAGATGTCGGTCGGTCTGTCGGTCGGTCTGTAGACCAATTCGTTTCCGGATGATAACTCAAGAACGCTTTGGCCTAGGATCATGAAAGTTGATATGAAGGTTGGTTGACTCCTATTGATTTTGAGATCTGTATGTCAAAGGTCAAGGTCACAGTGACCCTGAACAGTTAAACGGTTTCCGGATGATAACTCAAGAACGCTTGGGCCTAGGAGCATAAAAGTTGATAGGGAGGTTGGTCATGACCAGCAGATGATCCCTATTGATTTTGAGATCAGTATGTCAAAGTTCAAGGTCACAGTGACCCGGAACAGTTAAACGGTTTCCGGATGATAACTCAAGATTGCTTTGGCCTAGGATCGTGAAAGTTGATAGGGACGTTGGTCATGATCAGCAGATGATCCCTATTGATTTTGAGGTCAGTAGTTTAAAGGTCAAGGTCTCTGTGACCAGGAACAGTAAAACGGTTTCCGGGCGATTACTCATGATCGCTTGGGCCTAGGATCAGGAAAATTGATAGGGAGATTGATCATGACCGGCAGATTACCTCTATTGATTTTAAGGTCATTTGGACAAAGTTCAAAGTCAGATTGGTCAGGAACAGTTAAACGGTTTCTGGACGATAATTTGAGAACGCTTTTGCCAAGGGTCATGAAAGATGATAGACAGGTTCATCATGAACAACAGATGACCCCTATTGATTTTACGGTCAGAAGATCAAAGGTCAAGGTTACAGTGACCCTAAACATTTAAACCGTTTCCAGACAATAACTTGAGAACGCTTAATGGGCCTAAGATCATGAAACTTGATAGGGAGGTTGGTCATGACCTGTAGATGACCCCTATAGATTTTGAGGTCTGTAGGCTAAAGGTCAAGGTCACATTGACCCTGAACAGTTAAACCCTTTCCGGAAGATACCTTGAGAACGCTTGGGCCTAGGATCACAAAACTTAATAAGGAGATTGATCATGACCAGCAGATGACCCCTGTTGATTTTGAGGTCAATAGGTCAAAGTTCAATGTCACATTGAACCAGAACAGGAGAACTTTTGTTTACAGTGAGCAAATAATTTCTGTTCCTTGTGAAATTACTGAATGCATCAAGGGGGGCATTTCGTGTTCGACGAACTCTTGTTAAATTAGTCTTCATCCATATCTTGTACCATTTTCGGTATTATTTTCTAGATGATGCTTTTATTTTCATAAGCAGTTCTCGCTATACAACAACTTGAATTTCAAACTGTTTATGTAAAAATTTGAAAATGCTCCAGTAAAATGTCTCAGTACTGTTATGATAAAGTACTATGATTTCCGATCATAACAACTATTTATTGCTGTGGAAATTATGAAATATAAATAAATCACACATCCTCTGAAATAAATATTTTCGATTTCAAAGTGGCCGTTTATTATTTTTTTTCCAAAGTGCACTATAATCAAATGAAAGAAAATACAAAAGATCTGGGTAACAATAAATATGATATCATTTTCTGTTAGTTTGAATGCAGATTGTTTTTGTAAAATAAATGAGCAGCAATATCAAATAACATTACAAATCTATTTTTAAGAAAAAATCATTTAAAACTAGAATAATACTTATGCAAGTGATAATTGTGTAAGTTTGTTGCCATGGTAACTCACGCCACAACGTTCCTACGACTTGTCTTAAAAGCTAGTTATTATTTTGCTCAATTGTTTCAATATGATAAAAGTTATTGCAGATATTTGTACCCCCCCCCCCCCCCGAATAACAAAGTTGTAAGGTTGGGGGGGGGGGGGGATACTGTTTCAGGTTGTCTGTCTGTCCGTTCGTCTGTCCGTAGACACAATCTTGTGCGCACCATCTCTCCTCATCCCCTTGACACAATTTAATGAAACTTCACACAAGTGATCAGTAACAACAGTAGTTGTGCCTGGGGCATGTTAGGTTCTTTTAGAATAAAACATTGCAGAGTTACGGGACTTTGTTTTTGTTAATATACTATATACATAGACACAATCTTGTGCGCACCATCTCTCCTCATCCCCTTGGCACAATTTAATGAAACTTCACACAAGAGATCAGTAACAACAGTAGTTGTGCATGGGGCATGTAAGGTACTTTCAGAAAAAAAATTGCAGAGTTACAGGACTTTGTTTTTGTTATTATACTATATACATAGACACAATCTTGTGCGCACCATCTCTCCTCATCCCCTTGACACAATTTAATGAAACTTCACACAAGTGATCAGTAACAACAGTAGTTGTGCATGGGGTATGTTAGGTTCTTTAAAAAAATGCAGAGTTATGGGACTTTGTTTTTTGTTAACATACTATGTACATACAGTCTGCATATGCAATATTGTGCTCGCCTAATCTTATGAACCCTTGCACACAATTTCATGAAACTTCACACAAGTGATCAGTACCAACCCTAGTTGTGCATGGTGCATGTTACGTTCTTTTAGATAAATATTCTGCATAGTTATGGGACTTTGGTTTTTGTTGCTATACTGTATACATACAGTCTACATACAGTCCACATAATTATGCAATCTTGTGTGCGTCAAATTGCAATGTACTGTGTCAGTGCATGCGGGGGGGTACACTTTAAGTGATAGCTCTAGTTTGAAATGATTATGGTCATACATGTGAAAGCTAAGCCGATATTTACAATGGTAAAATGGAGCTATCATAAACCTTTAGGTCCTTCAAGCGTTGTCTTATTGGTACAAATAACGGGACAAAACTAAATCATTGTCATCATTGTGTTCATCTATAACCTGGCCAGAACAATTACGCTGGAATATTGGTACATGGTTGGGTTCGTACACATGTAAGTAAGTAAGTAAGTAAGTAAGGTAAGGGAAGGAAGCAAGCAAGCAAGCAAGCAAGATTTTTATTTATCGTTGCTGTGTTGCTGTTGTTATTTTACGGAAACTTTGAAGATAGAAATTTTCTGCATAATTAAATAAATGTGCAAAATATTATCATATAAAACAAATTTAAGGAAATAGCATTTTATTCTCTCTTGTTTTAGATGTGTTTGACCAGTGTATGGCACTCCAATTGTCTAATTATTAGGTGAACCCAGGTTCACGATAAAAAAACTAGGATTAACGATCGATAAACCAGGTTTTTCGAACGTAAAACCAGATTTTTTGAATACTAACCTATACTTTCGAGCGAAAACACAGGATAACGCCGTAAACCGTAGTTCACGCTCGTAAACGTAGGTTCACGCTTGTAAACCCATGTTCACGGTCGTAAACATAGGTTCACGTTTGTAAACTATGGTTTACGAGCGTGAACCGGGATTCACGAGCGTAAACACAGGATAACGACCGTAAACATAGGATAACGACTGAAATTCGTAGTTCAGTCGAGAAACCTAGTTTATTTAACGTAAATCATGGTTTACGGTCGATAAATTAGGATTATAAAATCAACTATACATTTCGGGCGTGAACATAGGTTAACGGTCGTGAACCTATGTTTACGGACGTGAACATATGTTTACGACTGTGAACCATAGCTTACGGCCGTACCGTGAACTTGGGTATACGAGCGTGAACCTAGGTTTTTACGTTTTATGATTTTCGGTCGTAAACATAGGTATACGTTCGTAAACTATGGTTCACGCTCGTAAACATAGGTTCACGCTCAATCGAGAAACCTAGTTTATCGAACGTAAACATGGGTTAAAGACCGTAAACTATAGTTTACGCCCGTTATCCTATGTTTTTGCTCGAAAATATAGGTTAGTATTCGATAATTCTAGTTTTTCGACCAAGAACGTAATTATTGGGTCATTGGCTTGTCATGAGCCATAGTTTACGGACGTGAACCTATGTTTACGAGCGTGAACCTATGTTTACGACCGTGAACCATAGTTTACAAACGTAAACCTAGGTTTAATTTCGATATACTAGGTTTCTCGAACAAAACTATGATTTTCGGTCGTTATCTTAAGTTCACGAGCGTAAACCCAAGATCACGGTCGTTAACATAGGATCACGTTCGTAAACTATGGTTAACGCTCGTGAACTCAGGTTTGCGCCCGTAAACATAGGTTCACGCTCGGGAACTTAGGATAACGACCGAAATTCATAGTTTAATCGACAAACCTAGCTTATCGAACGTAAAACCTATGTTTACGAGCGTGAACTATGATTTCGCTCGAAAATATAGGTTAGTATTCGAAAAATCTGTTTTTACGTTCGAAAAACCTAGTTTATCGATCGTTAATCCTAGTTTCTCGACCGTGAACCTGGGTTAGGGTTGGGTTCACCTAATAATTGGACAATTAGCGTGCCATATTATGTGTAAGGTAGATACTGCACTGCTGGATGGTGATGACTGATTCTTTTAAGCTTGTTATTGTGTCTTTCTGCATTCTAAATTCCGGATCTCGATATATAAACGTAATAATTTCTAAAAAGAGAAATGAAAAAAAAAATGTTGGAATCACTAATACTTTACTGACATGTCACATTCTAAATTAGTGGTAAACTCCTTTTTCAAAAAATATTTTATTTTCATTGCCATGGCAGGTACACAGTATACTGTGTAACTTTGTTCAATTTCAAGTCATATATATATTGACTCAAGCAAACTACTGAAGTTACTGTGATGTCCTAAGTATGTTTCCTATTAGGCGAGAAATAAAATTTCTCCGATGTATTTGGCGTAAACGAACAAACAGTTTCACCTGTTGCATTCCTGGCAATACTTTTTCAAGTTTTTCCCGTATTTCTGTTTTATTTCTTGTGTATTCTTCAATTAAATAGATGTTTGTGGACTGCAGAATAATTTCAGCTTCGTCTGGGATCTGAGAATATCTATGCATATCTAAACCACGAGCATCTTCAATCATTATAAAAGTTTCGCAACCGGTGTAGAAGTCTGCGACCTGGGGGTTCATGGATGTGCTCGTTATTCTCCGAAAACTAAATTCGGACCGAGACAGGTCAGGATTGTGCAAACAGCCGCGATAAACCACTTGGTATGTTTTCATCCCCAGAAGCTCAATTGCTTTATTCACAAGATTTCCAACCTGTATCCATAGCCTAGAGTTTGCGTCTCTCGGATAATTGTTTTGTATCTCTTTATTTAATTTCTCATTGAAAAGTCCACCTTGTCTTTTTATAAAGAGATAACAATTTGGGTTAGAATACATATTAATCAGAATAACCGCAAAAAATGCGTCCCTGCTTCGTAAAGTATCTAAACTATCTCTCAACGTCTCTGCCTTTTGAAGTCCGACCCTATAGCAGTCTGGAATACCATCATATTGTCCTAGTTTACGAAGTGTTGATTTTACCCTGCTTGCGAATCCTGCTGAATATAAATTACAGTTAAATATTAGATAAAAATCATAAAACATTTATTAATACGGAACAAGTACCAATGCTAACTTCCCTTCAAATACAATAAAATCACAAGCGCTCAAAATTTAAACACTGTGTTTTTTTAATGAAAGTAAATTAACCATTCCTTTTCCCATTTGATGCCACCGTTACAGTTTTGCCAAATGTACATATATGAACACTGTAATTACATAAACAGTATATAATATACATGATTGATTGAAAAAAAAAACGTGTATATTAGCGGGATTTATTTCATTTGCATCAGTTTAATTACAAAATAATGTATCCGTGAGACAATTTTTTTTTCATTCAGTTATTCTGCACGAATATAAATGAAGGTGACTGACAGTATGCAATCCATTAAAGGTCCATTACTAAGGGAAAGTGAGTTGGCAATTTTTTTCATAGCCAGTGCATAGACTTCTTCAAGACACTAAATAATGAAGATTGGCAGGTCAAAATTTACAGAAGGTCTTTGGAACTCAAAGAAATGTATGTGTATTATGTTGAAATTTCAATGAATCGACAGAATGACCCCCCAGGTCTTTTTAACTTTCTTCATACTTCATAGAAAAATAATTGTACATATACTGCGAATTATTTCGAATTTCTACCTACCAACTTTCATTTTCCAATAAAATGAAATAGTTTCTGTGCTTTTTAAAAGAAATTAAAATGTTCACTTTCCTTAGTATTGGACCTTTAATAGAAACTTTGCACAGGTGAGAACCTCTTTTAAATAACTGCTTCAAATTTACCCAGTAAAAATGAAAATCAATATAGATAACTGAGTTTCTAAAATAAACATTTTGTCCAAAAATTCATGTATTAAAGACATGTACACATATATCTGTTTTATTAAAATGTCTATTACAATATATAATTATACCTTTAACGAGAAATGAAGATAAAGCCACAGTCAAGCATATCAAATAGATGTTCCTCATCATGACTGCCTTTAAATAAAATAACAATGTTTTACAATTGAAAGTAAAATATACACTTAATATAATACACGTCATAATCCTGCTTGGCGATAAGATATCTATGTAACCGAAACGTCATATCATGTCATACAATCATGTCAGATATTATTTTATCTTTTAACGATACCTTTAGCGCTATTTTGGCGTTCACGGTAAAGTAATTATAAATCTTTTTTTTTCTTCATTACTTTCGTTCTTTATATCGCGTATACAACAAATAAACCATAATTCGAAAAACATTTTTTAGATACAAGGAAAATGTTACAACACAAACGCACATAGTATTTGCTCAACAATAAAACTTAACGCATTTGATAAATTTAATGTCAACAGAAGTGTCAGGGTGTTCAAAGAAAAAATATCACAAAAAAGTACTTACATAAAGAAGAAAGACTGTTACCTCATTTCCTTTGAATAAAATGTTTCGGTACCTTCAACTTCCTGGTAGATAGGGTTCTTTTTATAAAAATGAAAACTGACATAGCGGAAATGACATATGAATCATTTTTATAGTTATTAAATCGTTATTGTTTCAATTAAATGATCGCCTATGCAAATAGCCAGTCCTGAAAATTGTTATATCCAAAGATAATTGCAAGTTCGTCAAAATGTTTTGAAAACCTCAACTTAATTTTAGTATTATCTTGTAATAATCTTCACATAGTTTTGTATAACTGCTATTTTGTGTTGATACTTCAGTTAAGGTCGCTTACACATGATCTAAGGATTAATATTTTAATTTTTGGGAAGCGTAGCCTTCTCCAAGTCGCCAAACTACATATACCGACATTGGTGAAATTGTAGTTACAAATGTCGTTACTACCTTTCTCCATACATACGCTATAAAAGTAGTCCAGTATTTCTATGAAATTCAAGGGTCTGATAATAAACAGATCGATACCACTTATTTAGCATCTGCAATAAATGTGAATACTTGTTATTTGTAAATGAAAAATATGACAGGGATTAAACGGTCTTGTAAAGAACTTCGTCTACGCGTTGTACTACTTTACGACGTAAATATTTATCACGTGACCAAGACCAAGAACACATGGTTCCGGTTCAGTGCTACCTTTCTCCATGCATGCGCCGTAAAAGTAGTTCAATATTTACAAGGAAATGAAAGATATGAGAGTAAACAGATCGATGCAATTTATTATGGATATGCAATAAATGTGAACACTAATTAAGTTTTAAATTAAAAATGTGGTTTTGATCGGATACACTCGGAAATCTTATAAATATATTGATTTTTGTCTACGCGGTGAACTACTTCAATTACGCGGTAAATATTTGTCATGTGACCAAGGCGAATGACACACGGAAAACTACATTAATCGGCTAAAAATATAAGTCGCCGGTAGCACAAATCTTTATAACGTGTAAATCACGGATATATATATTTTAGTGAAGTATTTGCAAAAAAATAGTTGTCACTTATAATTAAAAATGCCATTAGGGCCCTTTTGTTATATATTACTGATGTGATGCTAGTCTTGCCAACCCTCTTGTGGTATTTTGTTTTGGGTTCAATGATTTCAAAAAACTGGAAGCATTTAGTGAAATATTGCAAAATGATGGAATCTTTTCTTGCCTAGCTTCTCGATTAAAATGCATACCGGTTCAGCTACGCTTCCCTACAGTCCTCTCAGGGCTTTGATTTAATCAGTTTCCAGATTATCCTATTCATTTGTCATATCTTTGCTCAAGTATGATAAAGCATTAAATTCTGCCATGTAGTACACTAATCTTCTCATTTCTTCTTGTTGCTTTGGAGACGGACTATCTGGGTATGTGAAGGCGTAAATATGCATATAATTCCCTGTGGCAGGAAATCTTCATACGAGGAAGC
Source organism: Mercenaria mercenaria (assembly GCF_021730395.1). NCBI lineage: Eukaryota > Metazoa > Mollusca > Bivalvia > Venerida > Veneridae > Mercenaria > Mercenaria mercenaria. The sequence continues at coordinate 89,984,863 of NC_069361.1, forward strand.
CATCTAGCTTGCTGACGGTACGTCGATGATTTTGTCAAGATACTCGTCCATGCCTTTAAATGCTCGGAGGAGCTCCCATTGGCTTTCTTCACAATCAAAAAAGTGCACAAGTTGTCATATGGTCGACATTGTGTCTGCTGTTTACGTAAAGGTACTCTTTTTTACTCAAATATTTTTCAGTAAATTTACAGCCTCGACTTTCAACAAACAAAACCTGTACCTGTTTTCTTTATTCGAAACTTAGACTGCAGACAAAGTCTAAAATACCTTTTGGAAATACAGAACGCAAGGCTCTAAGCAAAGTATACTTAGTATGAGAGATAATGAAATATTTAATATCCCTCCCACCCTAAATGAAAGCTAACGTCCATAGTCATCTAGCGTCAGCTAGTCTAAACGTGAAAGAGATGTTTACTTATAAGCTAAAACTCCTTTGATAAGTTTCATAGAAAAATAGGAATAGCAGAAGTGCAGAAAAATGAAATTAGTCAAGCTTAAGGTTCTACCTTGAAATGTTAATGAAAAGCACTCAAAGCATTATGCAGTTACTTACATTGTTAGGCCGCTTCAAGTGCGGGAGGTCATGGGTTCGATCCCCGGCCGCGTCATACCAAAGACGTAAAAAATGGTACTAGCAGCTTCCTCGCTTGGCGCTCAGCATTAAGGGGATAGTGCTAAGACTGGTCAGCCCGGTGTCAGTATAATGTGACTGGGTGGGGTATCATGCCACGTGTCTACGGCGTGATATTCCAGTGAGATAGCACTATAAAGTTTGGCATTGTGCTCACTGCTACAAGTAGACACCGTCGTTTATATGACTGAAAAGACGTTAAACCCGAACACACATACACACAGACATTGTAAGGAAAGTTGTTTCGGTACATAGCAACCTCCGTTATTATTTCCTTTCCAGTGTTCTATGCCTTCATTCAAATCCCCAGGAAATGCAAGCCCAAGACACATACCAGTACTGAAATGTTAAATATAATACAAGTTTATGATATTTTGTCAAAACACAAGACAATCTATATTTTGAATAAATCAAATATCTAGATTTTGTTTATATCCACACTAAAAACACATTCTGACAACAAATATGATTTGCTATTTTGCCAAAATTCTAAAATGACCAATGGGCACATTTGCTCATTTTCAACATTCAGTCGTATCGTTTCATTTTTTTCCGGTTTAAGAACGGGTATTTTTGCAAATGAAATATTAATCTTATGACGGAGAAGTAATAACTTCTACTGTATGAGGTGATAATGGACATACAGACATACATAAGTAAGAATATTCGTTAAATCAAATGCAGGCGGCTGAAACAAACTTGCACTGTGTTCCTTTGTTTGTTAGTTTTTGTCCTTATGTGTTGGCTTTGTGTGTGTGCGCGTGTATGTGTGTGTGTTTGTGTTGTGCGCGTCTGCGTGCTGTGGAGTTCGTTTTGGGGAGGCTGCGTTTTTGGTACGTGGCATTCCCTGTTTGATATTTGTCTTTGTTTTTTGGATATAAAACACGACCTTAAAATAAGGAAACTTAAATGTCAAACTTTATATACCCTGAAAGTAAGGCATCTTAAATGTCATAATTTGCATCTAACATTTTTGTGCTTTCAAATTGTGCCTATTAACTTTGCACTTCAGCAAGATTGGTATTTTATATAACAGAAAAATGAAGAACTTTTAACTCAATTAATGCATTTAATGTATACATAATTTATACAAGAAAGTGCAGTATAAAGACTTGTATAAATACACATAAAGGATTATTTTGAGAATAAAAGTACTTGTTAAATGTCATCATCTGGCGGACTAAGTTCGTGCACATAATCTTACTTACTTGCCATTTGCTCAAAGAATAATTTTCAGTAATACTGATTTGTCCTAAAAGTATTAAAATAAGCCCGTAGTAGTTTATATCACATACTTATTTGACTCACCGAAGCTTTATGTTTATGTATTATCTATTCATTTCGTTTCTGAAAATGTACCAGTTTCATAATATGTTATTTCTGTTGGGAAGAATCGGCGACCTTCTACTCAATTACCACTTATACATTTAACTACCTAAAGACCACTTTGTATTGCTTTCACATATTAAACATCACTGTGGGCTGAAAATCCAAAAAGACGAAAGACACAACGCTATAAACCAGTACAACTTTACAAACCTAATGTTTATAATGTAATGGCTCTAGATCAAATACGTTTTAAGATTATATGTGACGTAAAGTTTTATGCCTTTAATGCATTTTTTTTTTGCTAAGTCAAATGCCATGAAATCTCTAACAAAAACCCAGGTTTACAATTTCACATGCTGCATAATATTCATGTAATGTTTCATAATCCTAGGTCCCTTTGAGTTCTTAGATACATAAGACATAAACTTTGAGGCCATTTTTAAACATATTTTGCTACATTGAAGGGTCATAACTCTGGTCTGACTGTGTGAGATACCAAATAAAGTATTAGGTACAAAACCTCACATGCTGAATTACAATTCAATTAGGTCTCGATACTCTGGGTCACAGACTTTTTTGAGATATGCACGACACCATTTCGGACGGACGGAATTACAAGGGGAAAAGGAGAAAAGGGGAACTTTTAATGCCCCTCCCCAATAAACAATCTTTTTGGCGGGGGTGGGGTGTGGGGCACAAAAAAACTGAGTAAGCAGGTAGACAGTAGAAGCTTCGGGCCTATAGAAATGAAACTGTGGAGTAGAAACTCTTTGCTTATCATGGAAACAAGAAAGTTACAATTTGTTTCCTTCTTAAATTGTGCAAAACTTAATTTTAAGATTAGCTACGATAGACTTATGTTGGAGCTTAACAGAACAGAACGAAACATCAAAACGGTAAGAAAATAGACTGCACTTTCTGAAGCATATCGGTTACAAGTCTTTACTTAAACCTATATTTCCCAGGCTGAAACCACTACCGGAAATAACCCATAATGCCCCAAACAGGATAAACGGTGAAATATTAAGGAAGCAAATACATTCATTGAGATTTTATTGATTTCACTGATGAACACTGTCCAGTGAAAGCACTTGACAGATGTTAGTGTAAACTATTAATACTTTTAAACGGTCTGTTAGACAGTGTGTTTTTTTAAATTAAAATGAGGAACACTATTTCATTTCTTTGGGAATGAGCAAACGCTAAATCGACATGTCAAATAAAATGAAAATGTCTTTGCCAATCTTGCCAGTACTTAACAAAATGACAAAGCTACGTATGCGAGGATAAGTCATAATTCAAATTGTCAAAACATATCGTCGCCTTATTTCCAGACTGACGTAACTTGCATTTTTGTACTTTTGAGAAAATGGGGTTCAAAGTTTTGAAAGCGTATAACTTTTTCGTTAATTGACTGACTTATCTGGGATTTGAGAAATAGTTTATATTCATTACAAAGTAATTATATTCCAATTTTCGCTTTTATATTTAATATAGTTTTAATTCTATTAAATAAATTAAAATCATTTTTGTCGAAAATTAAGTCTAGAGGAGGATAATATTATTTCCAAAGTGACACATCGAGTTACGTCACTTTGGAATTAAATTTTGAATTACGTCAGTTTGGAAATATCTTTTTCAAAACAACGACTACACTAATTTTGACGTAACTTTATTCCAGAAACAATAAAACAGTGCACATTATTATATAAACGTTTGATATTTAAAAAAAATAAAATTCAGAGATGAAACCTTTCTTAGTTAAATTTTGAATTGAAAATTCAATTAAATAATAGTATCCACTGAATGGGATTATTATTTTACTTAACATGATGCATTGGTAAGTATTAAGTAGTTTTATTAAAAATCCATCTCTCTGATATACTGAGATATTGAATGGTCAATAGAGAAATTATAAACACTTTGTATTGGAATTCAAAACAAAATTGTTCGAAGCACATAATTATTTATCTTAAAAAGTAATTGCCAAAAGTCTGAAACAAAACATGGAAACTTGTATAAAAAGTTAAAATATTAAGAGCATAATTACACTATTGATAATGTGTACTAAAACCAGTCACCTTACCTGATACTTTAGTTCTAAAGCATAATCAAAAGCGCAAATTGATATTTTGATAGTATCATACAAGTTCTTCATATTCATTAATTTCTAGATTCAAGTATGAATACTGCTTAAATCACCCACTTTTAACTATCGAAAAAAATATAATGTCAATAAAAAAACTGTTTGTCTGTCCAGTTAAAATGTTCATAGCGTGTACTTATCATAATAAGTCTCTTCAAGAAGTCAAACACAAACATATTAAACTTTTAAAACTGTTCAAAACACATATAAATTTACCTCACAATGTCTTTGCAAAAAGTCTAACACAAAACAGATTTAACTGGTACATGTAAAACGGACTAAACACCATTATTGTCTAGAATAATGTATGTTGATTATGATTGTGTACAATCAGAGTACATTGTGTACAATTTTTAAACTGTCACCTCCTTGAAAACATTGGATTTAAAGACTAACCAAAAGAGTTTTGCAAAATGTCAATCACAAACATACCAAACTGGTAACCACTAAAAGACACACATTTTCAGAAAAAGTCTTAGCAACAAGTCAAACGCAAAACATTCTGTCACATTGGCTTTTAAAGCATACTTCAAAGCACAAAATTATGCTTTATTAGTAGCATTCCAGTACTTATTCATTAATAACTAGTTTCAATGCTTTGTCTATCGACCTCTGGCATGTATTTGAGCATACAAGTTATCTCCTTCTTTTTGTCTTGAGAAATAATTGGAACTTTGTTTGATTGTGCTGGTCTTGGTAAGAATTCTGGTTGTTTGTTGGTTCGTGCTCGTGTTTGTCTAATTTCAATATGGGCTGTTCTGAAGTCAGTCGCACTATACGAAAGTTTGTACCCAATGTGAAATTGCAAACACTTATCGTACTTCAAACACTTCACTTTGGTGAAAGGAATTTCGTTGAATTTTAACGGCATAATACATTTCTGATAATCCATGAAATTGTGCTTTTGCATTTGGATAATGCGTACTGAACTTCTACGTCGCATTGATTTCAGGTCTCTTATCAATGCGATGGGACTGTAAATCTCTGCATATCTTGTTATCCTCTCGATATTACTGTGGATATTATCAACTTCTTGTACACTCGAGTGGCCAGGACAGCCAAAGTTTTGTACATTGACTCAATATTATTGTCCTCCATGAATCTCTTGAGTGCAAACGACATAACAGAGTTCTTGTTCTGAGGAACACATGCATCAGACCACAATATGAATGAAGTAATTTCAGCGTGAACACGTTTAATATCTTTGAGGATTGTAACTACTGCACTGGCAATATCGTTTGCTCCTCTACCACTAATAGCTTCATGCCAAATGCAGTAATAAGCGCAAATCTTCATCAACGAGAAGACTGCAACCTGAGAGGTCTAATACACGAATATTTGGTGCATTGTATAACCAACAAAGCGTTGAAATCGGAGCTTCACTGATATTTAGGTGGTCCAAGTACGTAAACATGGATGCAGCAAACACTTTGTCGATTTCTGGTATTTTACATTTAAAAACAGTACATGGCATGAACAGATCAACAATCCTCACAGAATGAGACAGAATATTTTCCAAATTGGTTTTATTCAATTCCAGTTGTTCAGGAAACTCGAAATGGCACCATAGTATTGAGTGCTTCTTTATCACATCGTTGAACTTATGACACACTCTATTTACAGACTGGAGAAGGTGTTGTAGGTCAGTGTATATGAAAACATTCAGTATTAGTTCATCTGGAAGCACATCGAAATTCAGCCTGAAAAAACAAGACTGGTCTCACTAGGAAATATGATACAAAATGAGAAATATATATCAACATTCAATAAATATATTAAGAAATGTACACAGATGCATCTGAAAAACCTGAGAGAAAATTATGTTCAAACAATTAAATGGGGACTCTTTATAACTGCTACAGGTAAAATTCAATGTACATCTAGAAACCTGCCGCCTCTCAAACTGAAGACTTGCTAAGAAAGAAAAATTGGACATTCTGCCGAAGCCTGTAAGAAAAATTGAACATTCTGCCTAAGCCTGCAAGAAAAATTGGACATTCTGCCCAAGCCTGGAAGAAATATTGGACATTCTGCCGAAGCCTGGAAGAAAAATTGAACATTCTGCCGAAGTCTGAAAATGACATTACAGAAGCCATATACCTCCTTTTTCAAATACCTCACCATGATCCAAATATCTACTTTGTGGCCATATTGAAATCAATGAATGAATGAATGAATATTTCTATTTTTAACACTTAAAAGATAGATACCACAAAACAGATTAAAAAGTAAAGAATTCAGTTATATTTTTGTATCCGAAAATTGACATCCGAAATATTTTCAGTTTCTCTATACATGTAAACACATAATTTATATGCAAGTAGCGTTATTATACAGTACAAAATTGCAGATATGGTAGATTTATCTTGAAACAATGTATTAAAACTTACATATTTGTACAATACAACTAGCACGACTAGTTTTTCTAAAGAAAATCCACTTGTTGTCACTGCACAAATCTAACACAGCCATTGCTCTAAATCCAAGATGGCGACCAAATAAAACAACGCGATTGGTTGATTTTTAACGTCACTCTGGAAATCAACTGAAAGCCAAAAACCCGACATGCGTCAGTATGGAACTGAAATTAAACACATTTATAGACGTTCTATAGGGACACTTATAGTCTCATCATCTAGAGCTCGACGAGCAGAAAAAAATGATACCAAACACTCCATATTTTCGAAAAATCGAGTTACGTCAGTCTGGAAATAAGGCGACGATATTTTCTTTTGCACTAAGAAACAAGAAGGTGCAGGTCTATAAATATACTGAGTTCTGAATGCCAATTGCAAATATAAAAATCTGATACCAATTGCAGTCTTTCTGACTTTTACCCTGTTCAACTGATCACACATAAGGTCTACTTTAAAGCATATGCATCTTTAAGTCATCACCAGACTAGCCACTAGACTGACAATAAAGATATTTCTACATTTTTCCTTATTTGTCGTGTTTCATTTCGTAGAAGACAAAAGCAAGTCTATTTTAGAGATTTTCAAAGAGGAACGATGTTAAAATTATCAGACTATGATATTAGACATATGATACAAACTGGCTCAGTTCAATACATAAAACCATAAAAATGTAAAAAGATATATCATAGTCTAGGAGCTAGTCTAGACCATCACTACCAGCTACAAGGGCATATTATTATCAACTTTCTTATTTTCTAACGTTTTAGTCATAATTTTAAACTTTGCTCAAAAAAAGCGCTGGATGTGTGTCTTTTTGTTTCCCGTCTTATTAAAATTCATGGATCCTCCTCACAGCTAACAGCGAACTAGTCAGAAAAACACCAGAACTAAACCTGTCCTCGATTGTGTATCTAATATTAAATTATGGCAAATTCTTGCCAAAAATAATGGTAAAGATTTCATTTTCGCAACTAGTAGAATATTGTAGAACATAGACATATTTTCATGATTTAGCATTTATTTTCGGCATATATGTTTTAGAAAGAAATATTCAGAGATACATTTTTCTAAATGGCAGATATTCTGAAAGAAATAAGGCTAGTACATCCCTAAAAATATGTTGTAGACATGGAAAATGGTGGATTGATAGGTATAAAACAGTACAGAAATAAATCAGTTTGAAAGGCTGTAAGCTTCAACGTGTTTTGCAGACCTTTATATCGTTCATTTTATACATGTATTTACCATTTGTTTAATGTATAACAACTGTATAAGGAAACTGAGCATAGAATGGCATGACAACTATAGGAAATAGATGGTGCTTTGAGCACTACAGCGGACATTATGAGCTGACAAACGTTTCTGAATAGTACATACATAGTATAAATTAAGCATTTAATTGTAATCTTAACCAAAACTCTTACATAAATAATAATCGTGCATGAATTGTCGATATAAAGCATGAGTTAGAGCTAAGTTGCTAATTTTGACATTTTTAGCGCCGTTACATACATGAAATACTGTTAAAAACGACGTCAAGCCCAAGAAAAAAAAATTGACATTTTCAAATGTACAGAGAAAGTGTATATAAGCACTTCCTTGCTATATTCAGTATTTGTAACTCGAAGGACTCTGCCAGTATGATGAACGCTGTTATATGTAAGTAAAACATTATTTTTTATATTTAACTGGTGTCACCTTATAAATTTATTTAGAAGCTTACTGTAGAGTGGTGTTTACTTTTTCCAACTGGTTAATAAAATATTAGTCATCTATGACCGGTGGAAGTAAATACCCATTTCGAGACTATAGAGACCATAAATAAAGCAATATATGAGATAATGAATACCGAAAAGACGAAAATTAGTTTAGCTGTCTCTGCAGGTATTGTGTTGAAACAAGAGCGTATGATCTACAAGTACATTTTTACTAAATGCCAGTCATCATGGAACAATGCTTCGTTCAATAAACTTTATGATAAAACCCTACTTTAGGTAAACGGCACCAAGTGAACAGATCTGTTTGCAGTGCAGGGAAGAAGTTTTTCTTTCTTGCTGTCGAATAGGTCATACTCTTTTAACTCATTCTTATCTTCTGAATAATGAAGATCAACCAGAATGTGTACAATGTCAAACACCGCTTACTATTAAACGCATTTTAATTGACTGTGTGGACTTCGCTCCACAGCGCAATTCATACTATGATGTTCAATCGTTAAAAGAATTGTTTGAGCAAATTTCTGCGGACAAAATTTTACACTTTTTGAAACAGATAGGCTTTTATCATAAAATCTGAACCATATTGTTATTTTCATTCACATCTTTTGCAATATTATTATGTTTTCAACTGATATTTTTCACTATATATGAATATTCGTTTTAACTTTGTTTTAGATATGCTTTACAATTAATGGTATTAATTTAACTTTAATTCGGCGATATATGATCTTTTTGTGTCTATTCGCCGTAAAACCCAGCTCATTCATGCATTCATTCATTCAATTGATCTGCGGATTCGCGTATATGTTCTGAAGTTGTTATGGAAAGACAGCTCATAAGTATTCAATTTGCACTACAATGAAAGATAACCGATGGTGTTCTGTCGTTACAAAACTGAATTGAAAGTAGACACGTAAAATTGCATACTTTTAATATTTCAGTACTGCTGTGTGTCACTGTTGTTAGCACCGGGTTTGCATTTCCCGGAAACTTTGATGAACGCATGAGATACAGGAATGGAAATAACATTGGGCGGTTCTACAGTCAGCAGTATCGCAACAAATTCCCTGATAATGTGAGTAAATGCATGAAGCTTCATTTATGTCTCGCACGCTTGTAAAAGGGTAAATGAAATAGACATTTATTAACTGCTTATTGTAAGGTGGAATATTAAACAATTACTTGTTCACACAACAGCCGGTTCTAGTTTTACACCATGTGACTTGTAACATCATCTAACCCTCTCGTTTCTAGAAACATTTGCATCAGATTTGAGAATGCAGTGAGCGGCAGGTAATTTCTATTCCCATTTGAACAACATGTGCAACATGTGTGGCAAATGTTTTTGATATGTTATAGAACAGATTCTGTATTGACTCTATTTATAACAATAAATTCCATAAAAAGTTAACGACAAGAGATTGTTTTTGTTTCAGCATCGTTAATTATACTCATTCAAATGGGGATTAAGTTTCTGCTGGGACATACATTTTCAAATCTATAAGACTTGTCAGAGTGTGTAGACACTTATGGACTTGAGGACACTTATGAACGTACAAAATATAATTGAGCCGCGCCATGAGAAAACCAACATAGTTCAATTGCGACCAGCATCCGCGCAGTCTGGTCAGGATCCATGTTGTTCGCTAACAGTTTCTCTAATTGCAATAGGCTTTGAAAGCGAACAGCATGGATCCTGACTAGACTGCGCTAGTTTGGATCCATGCTGGTCGCAAATGCATTATGTATGTTTTCACATGTTACGGCTCATATTACCAGCTACCTTAGTCATCAGTTGCGTAAGTTTAACTTCGTTTTGCAATAAAAATACAAATTTTGTCTTAAAGTAGTAAGAAATCTTAAATCACTTCTGCGACAACATAGAAAGTTATTACATGCTCTGTTTTACTCTCCGTCAACTTACATTGGACCATACTGACGTCTCAGTCTATATTGGATGTTCGATGTCATTTTGTTGTGTGTCGTTGCGTTGTTTGCTTTATTTATGTCTATATTGTATTCACGGTATTGAAAAACCTCATAACATTTATTCAATATAATAATTATGCCTCTGTAAACACCTGACGTCATTCCGACGTTTGATTATGGTTGCATTTTTGTCGCGAGGCCGACGACCTAAATCCAACGTTTAACCAAAGTCATATCCTCGGGGTTCAACAGACGCCAGATTGAGACGTCTTCGGAGACGTTGGATTTAGGTTAGACAATAAGATAATAGAAAAAGTGGAAACTCCACAGGTCGCTCAACACGACAAAAATGTTGCAGGCTCAGATTGATTGAGACTGTTCATTGACGGTAGTGGAAATGCATGCTACCATCCACGCCCTCCAACCCCGGGTTGAGCAGAACTCAACATTTACATAGTTAGAAGTACCAAAATAACTTAGGAACCTAAGCACATGGAACCTCCAATGATACACTAGTGTGTAGAAGTATATTCAGTTCTTTTGCTATACAAGTAAAGATATTGATTCGTGTTTTATATTTAAGGCCTGAAATGCGCTTATAAATAAAGTTAAATTCGTACATAAAAAACATTATTATCTATGCTACCATCTACGCATCTATGCATTTTCTACTTTCAGTAGGCCTACTAAAAAAGTCATCCATTCAAAACTATTCAGGAAAAGCTAAATTCTATATATGTATGAAATATTCTTAGTTTCAGGTTAATGTATGTCTTGTCTGTAAGACACGCATTTGCTAGATAAAAACACAATCTTCCAGTAATTTGATATTTTTGGAGGTTGAATAGAGCAAGTTCATAAATACTTCACACAAAATGTTCCGCAACATGAGTAAAATATTTTAAAAATTATACTTATTATACTTTAATAGTTATATTTTTCACAAAGTAATGTTTTTTTTTTGTAACAAAGCATTGCAGTATACAAAACATTATTTTTTACGTTACAGAAGATGTTTAATCTGATCTTTAAATAATACATGTTTGTTTTGCACGCAAAATCATGTTATTTAATTAGCATTAGCTTATTAGTTTTCTTTTCGGTGGAATGATAAAACGGATGAAACTCTCCAGTTTTATACATTTCAGGTGAAAGTTTTCGCGGTGTTGCAGATTCACGCAAAAAAGACCCAACTAAAGTTTCTCATTTTTTGGATCACATTTTAGACTTTACATTAGACTGCGTTTGTCACAAAATGAAAAAAGACGAGAAAATACATATGTTGATAACTTGTTTGATCTCAAATTACGTTTAAAGATGGTCGTATTTTGGTTAGAAATGGATTTATGCTAGAACATGGTCGGACCTCGACGTCTAGTCAACGTCGGGATTCGACGTCAACACATGTGCCGTTAAGTCCTTCATTGTGTTCTTCTGTTTGATTTTCTTTTATAAAAGCTTTAAGGAAATTCATATAATACATATTATATATTTTATCAACCTGAACATTTCCTAACATATTGATGTTCAATATACTTTGCTTTTTCATTACAACTTCGCATGTTTGAGCATTGTCAGGCTGGCAAGAAGGACGCCCGTACTGAGTTAGATTCGATGCCCACCGTAAACTGATTTACACTCCAAAATTGTATTTTAGCCGCTGACGGTTCAAAGAGGTTGCCTCCCTTTGTTCCTTCGTTTGATTGTTTCGTCTGTCTGTCAGTTTGTCATCTTGTCTTCTGATGTCTGTGTATTTCTATCACAGGGATTTCGTCTAAACGTGTCCGAACTTTGGAATGTGGCTGTTTGTATAGGATCTTTGTCCTCGATTATTTTATTTTTGTGTAAATATTTCGTATTTATTCTGTTACGATTTCTTTAAGTCTCTGTCAAGCCTTTTTCAGACCTAAAATGTGCATGGCTGTCTCCTTTTCTTTTTTTTCAGTATGTGCAATTAAGGTTTGTCTTTTTCCAGGAATACTTCAACGGATGTGGCAGAAGAGAGTCAGAATTTGGAAATGACGCATGGTACTTTCTGCACACACTTGCTGCAAACTATCCAGAGAATCCGAGCTCTGAACAGCAGGCTAACATGATGGACATGATGCGGATATTCGCAGAGTTTTACCCGCATCCAAATAGTTATTTCAGAAGGAGGTACGTTAAATTGAACTTGATATGAATTCTTTATTAGTTTCATATATTTGAAACTATGTAATTTTGTGTAAATATAACTTCGTTGATATTCACAATATTACCTAGGCAGTTTTCTCTTTTAATTGAATCTTCGAGCATCTCTTTCTTGCTTTTTAAAAAATCTACTTACTTAGAACAAATTTCAACAATACGAAATACATTTTCTTTAAAGCATAAGTAAAGTTTAATGTATGACATTCGGTAAATATTTGCCAATTTTCGTGCAACTTTCATCTAATTTTGTTTGTCAGGCCACATTCTAGCTTAAAAAAAAACAACATAAAAGTGTTGCAGAAAATAAGATGTTAGTTGTTTTGTTAAACAGTATAGTTTTTGAGAGTTTATTGCATACATTTTTTTTCAGGATCTGACGTCAAATTTTAATGTCCTAAAGTTATGATCAATGACTGAAGTAATGGATAGATGAATTGTTTTGATTAAGAATAAACTATATTTTCCCAAATAAAAGAATTTGAAGTTACCCTTTCTTTGTATCGGTAATATGTCTACATCTCTGCACAGCACATGACTGAAATACAATTTATGTCATTTCACTTTCGATGTGTTTATTTCACCGGCTTGCTTTCCTATAGAAACAGCAAACGAAAAGTTACAAATACATTTTTTTTTTCACCAGCGGATACGCCCAGTCGGATACATCTAACAGGGAAAACTTTTCTCAGTGGATGTGTATGCTACATAACAATGTTAATCAGCAGATGGGCAAACCCGAGTTCGACTGCAGTACGGTGCTTGATGTCTGGACAAACGAGTGCTATCAGAACTCGGGAGAGAGCTGTGATCCAGGCAGAAGTGAGTTTGGCCGAGCCACATGGAATTTGATGCATACATACGCCTTCACATACCCAGAGAATCCATCACCAATGCAACAAGAAGACATGAGAAGATTTATGTACCAAATAGCAGAATTTTACCCATCTACAAATTTTTACTATATAACCAGGTTTGTGAGATGTTATTTCACTTCATAATGAGTTATAATTTTTCGTATGTTTATCAACTTTTCAGAATAAAATCTGCTTCATTTAATCAACTATAAATGGTACTAGGTACAAATCTAACAAAATAAAAAAACAAAAAACAAGGCTGAATACCTAACAGAAAGCTTCCCAAAAGCGCAACCCACAGAACGCAGGGTTTGAGACGGGTAGATGTATGGCGCATAAAAACATCAGTTTAATTTAAAATGTACTTGCAGATGCCTTTTTAAGAATCAAAAGATTTTGCGTCGGTCTGTATAGAAAAGTTTTGTAACGGGAGTCATAAAATGATAGGATGCAAGAGATTTGACTTAAAACGCTCAAATTCCTGCTTAAAATCAAATACGGAAAAGTGTGTAAATACTAAATGATTTATTTTATTGTGCAATATAAACAAATATGTGTAGATCCGAATTACTTCAGTAGTTTTATTTTCAAACTAAAACTGTTCAAGAAAATGTAACTGTCAGTCATTTTGCATAATCAAACCTGCTATTGAGTTTCAAAGTAAGATTATTAATGTCCAATGTTCATAATTTTATTCAAAAGTTATAATTCTTTATCACTGTATGTCTTTGGAGAAAATTGTCACTGTCCGGAGCTTTGAATCTTTCTTGCAGCTTGTTCAACGACGAGCCTGACACCACAGATAGAGAGAGTTTCATGAACTGGATGTGTAGAGCACATAACTATGTGAACGCTAGGCGAGGAAAACCCGAGTTTGATTGCAACGAAGTTTGGGATCATTGGCAATATAGAGGCTGCGAATATTAAAAACATACACACACTAAATGTGACTGACTTTTATGGGTTCGACTTCTGTCTTTGAATAAATCTTTCTTTCAGCATCGAAAGTATTATTTTTATGTTTGTCTGACATAGAAAAAAATCAAATATATAAGAAAACCCCTTTGAAGCTTAGAACGCTAACAAGCGATTGCAATGAAATGTGAAACACTTATCACAACTCAACAGCGACCTAAGCATAACTTTAAAAAGTAGTAGATTGCACATATACATTGAGTCGACTCCAGATGTCAGAAAAATATGACAATACTGAGTCAAAGTAGGTGGACGCTGTTAAAGGGACTAACACACAATGTGATTTTTGAATTTTAAAACAATTCATAACCGAAGGCTAAATGCCGCCACTAGCTGTTTCATATATTTACATAAAATTTAATGGTTGATCAGTTTCCAGCAGCATGAATCCTGACCAGACTGTGTGGATTCGCAGGCTGGTCTGGATCCATGCTGATCGCAAAAGAACTATGTTGGTTTTCTCATGGCACGGCTCAAAAAATATATTACTGGACAGCTAGAAATCCCCGGGCTAGGCGTCAGGTTATCGGACAGCTTGACACTTCCTTCAGTATTTGTCGAATATGCGATTGTATTTTCACCGGAGATTAAAGAATTACAAATACTTATGTTTCCTGTTACTTACCATATAAACGGACAAGAAACAAAGTATGAGAGCAAACTTTTGAAATTATCGCCTGATTTTAAAGATAAAATATTTCTCCGCTTTGTAGTTACCATTCTCAGTAATCATTTTGTCCTGGATGTGTTGTCTAGAGGTTCGGTTTTTGGACCCCTAGTCACTGTAAATTTTAATATTTTCGTACCGATGACAATTCAACTTTGTTATTTTTTTCTCTTACTGTGATAATGTCTGAATACTGAATATGAAACATTACTATATATCTTTCAGATTTTTAAATTTTAACAATTTTTACTGGATTTTCAAAAGTAAAACAGTTTTGAAATAGTTACAATTTTCACATTTAGTATTTAAATATTTTTTTAATGAATATCTGTTTTAAATGACATTTAAGAACTGGGATGTAACAGGTGTATCATTTTGACTACAAAAAGACGCCTCTTCTCAGACACACAAAACATAAGTAACATCCATGTAACATCCTTGTTACATCTATATAACACTACTAAAGACGTTTTTTGGCCAAATTTAAAAAGTGGGGTGTGGGGGCCTCCATGGCCGAGTGGTTAAGGTCGCTGACTTCAAATCACTTGCCCCTCATCGATGTGGGTTCGAGCCTCACTCGGGGCGATGAATTCTTCATGTGAGGAAGCCATCCAGCTGGCTTACGGAAGGTCGGTGGTTCTACCCAGGTGCCCGCTCGTGATGAAATAATGCACGGAGGGGCACCTGGGGTCTTCCTCCACCATTAAAAAGCTGGAAAGTCGCCATATGACCTATCATGACATGTGTAAGTTGTCTCGAGTGTGTATTAATAGATTGTGATAGGATTGATGTAAATCGTTTTGTGAAATATTGTGAAATACTTGCATTTGTTTGTAATTTTTCAATATATTCGTGTCTTTTTTCAGAACAGAACAGAACAGAACAGAACATATATTTTATTAGACTTGTACATAGTACATCGTCATAATCAAACACACATAGGGTATACAATAATAATAAAACGTAAAAATCAAATCACGTGTTACAAGACAAATTAATTATACATAATATCAATTAATATATGCAGAGGATGAACATAAATTATGTTTCAACATTTATTAGAGAACGTCTAACAGTTGATGCGACGCTAAGGTACTTTGCTAAATTTCTTAATATAAACCGGTCACCGTGGCCCAGTGGTTAAGGCGTCCGCCTCGGGATCGGGAGGTCGAAGGTTCGAGCCCCATGGGGAGCGTTCGTCCGGGGGATGTTTGTCATGGGACTCATTCGAAATGGCGGTTCGTGAGACGGCGAGACTAGTTAAAATGAATTGGTTACGATTTCATATCCGCCTGCGCGCTGGCATAGTTTATAGATTGTGAAGTAATTGGTACGCACAATAAAAGGGTTAAATAAGTCAAAATTGGCTGACCCTTTCAACAGGGGTGACACTATAATAAACAAGACCTTTACCTTTTATAGTCTTATTTGTATTTTCCATTAGTTCAATAAACTTAAACATAGATGGTCTATGGTAATAGTATTTCTTAATATACTTCTTTCTAAGATCAGCAAAACAAGGACAGATACAAATAAAATGAAACTCGTCTTCAATATCACGAGAATACAACATAAACATATCTTTCATGTCTTACTATTCTGTTTCTGTCGAAACGGCCAGTTTGGATCCTAAGCGAATGAGACGATAACCGAAGCTGCGATAAAAATTAGTCTAGAGCCGCAATTTAATACATCTAAATAATCTTCATATTTAAATTGCTTCTTAAAATACTTATATGTTTCCAGAACAGGACTACTTTCAACAGACACATGCCACTGCTGAATAAAACAATCAATAACACGCTGTTTAAACAAAGACTGAAACACCTGAACATTTAAGTTGTTATGATCATAAAAAACATACGTGAAAACATATTCATTCAATAACTTCTTAACTTTGGATACCCAGTTAATAGGACCCTTTTCACAATCCTCAACTCCTTGCTTATACATTGTTTGTAATAAAATGTTATCAGTCTTTATTAATTTGCACCAGTACTTTATGATTTTAAAGTGTCTCAACACATACATTGGGTACCATCCAAGTTCACCATATACCCCGGCGGTACAAGTATTTTGTCTAACTTTAAGCAGTCTCTTGCAAAGTTTTAAGTGAAATCTTTCTGTTGGTTTGGATTTGGAAAATCCCCATATTTCGGCGCCGTAGCAAAGAATTGATCCTACAAAAGCATCAAACAATTGACATAGTAATTTAGGTTTAATTCTAATCTTACTACAGTTGAATAGCAAAGTATTTAGAGTTTTTAAAGCTTTACCGATTAAATGTTCCTGATTCAACAAAAAGTTGCCAGTATGATTAAATACTGTTCCAAGATAGTTAAAATCATTGGTAACTTGGATAACATGGCCATTATAGGACCAGCATTCATTTGGGAGTAAACCTCCTCTTTTTCTAAAAACCACGATTTTAGTTTTGTCAGTATTAACTTCTAAGCCCCAAGTAGTGCAGTAAGTGTATAAAAGGTCTAAACTATGTTGCAGATCTTCCGGGCTGTTGCCTAAAATGGCCATGTCATCAGCAAACAGTTACACTATTAATACGATGTCATCTATAAGAAGCCCAGAATCAACATTATCTTGTAGGAATAACTCTAGATCTTCTATAAATAGAGAAAATAATACAGGTGATGTTATCTCCCCTTGACGCAAGCCGATTGCGCATTCAAAATAATCTGAGTATGTATAACATTTCTTTACACATGATTTCACTTTGCTGTACATATCTCTAATCACTCGTAATAAATTCCCCTGAATACCAGTTTTGTAGTTTATACCATAATGCATTTCTATAAATGCTGTCAAAACATTTTTTTCAAATCCACAAAGCATACATATAAACGTTTGTTCTCGTTTAAATATCTTTGAATAACTGACAGTAATAAAAACATGGCATCAATAGTACATCGACCTTTCCTAAATCCAAATTGAGCGCCTGAAATTTTACCGTTACTGTTACAAAATGCTTCAATTCTTTTATTCAGTATAACTGTAAAGAGCTTTGACATGCAGCTCAGCAAAGTTATGCCTCTATAATTATTTGCACAATTGATATCGCCCTTTTTATGAACAGGTATGATAATACCTTGAGTCCATTGTTCCGGAAAATAGCCAGACTCTAGGATTGCATTAAAAATATCACATAAATGTGAACATAATATATCAGCACATTCAATGAAATATTCGTTCAGCAGGGAGTCAGGCCCTACTGATTTGCCTGTTTTCAAAGATTCTATAGCAGCCAAAATTTCTGCAACCGTAATAGGCGTGTCAAGTTCTTCAAAACAACAATTACTGTCATCAAAATTATGTTCATTACAGAAATTCTCAACTTCATCATTTCTAACTTGAAAGAAATCACTTTCTAAAGAGGAAAATTAGTCACAAAATTGCTCAACTGAAATGTCATTTTCTTTCTGTTTCTTATTGCTTTTAAAATACTTCCAAAATTGCTTTGGTTTGCATTTTCTCAAATTTTCTATTTCGTCGATTCGTTTAATTTCAAAGACCCTTTTCTTTTTTCGACAAATGTCTTTATATTCCTTTTTACGTTCACACAGATATACTCTACTGTCTGTTGATCTGCAATTATTAAATACTCTAAGCGCATCTAAATGAGCCATTTTGGCATTTAAGCAATCTTGATCAAACCACTCTTTATTTCTTATACCAGAAGTGTCACTAAACTGGGAAAGTGTTTTACGCCTAAAATGTTTTGAAAACAAAGGATCGGCAACTTCTCGGACTGCTGTTGTAAAGTTACTCATCACATCTTCAATCGAGGCACGCTGTGACAAGTCAATATCGTTTATAAGTCTTTTAAACTCTGGCAACTTAGCAATAAGCCCCGATCGGAAATTGTCTCTTAAAGCACTGTTCCACATAAATTTGACCTCATTATACGCTTTGTATTCGGGACCCTTTACTTTATTAAAAATTGAAAAGGTAATAGGGGTGTGATCACTCCATTCATTCAACGATTCAATACTAAAATGTGCAATATTGGAAAAATTACTTTCTGTTGTAAGAACATAATCGATAACGGAATTCCCGTGCGTTGACACAAATGTATAGGCACCCAATCCGTGATCGTCGCCGATTCTACCGTTAAGAATTCTCATGCATGAAGATTTACAAAGGTTAAGAAGTTTTTCACCATGGCCGTTACAATTATTATCAAGTGAGGCGCGACTGATGGGTACATCGGGAACATATTCGGGATCATCAACGTCAAAATTATTGCGATCAAAAACAATGAAATCACTTTTTGCCCCTACACGACTATTAAAATCGCCCATCACATATACAGATCCTATACTTTCAAAACAGTTTACAGGTATATCATTTTCCAAAATATCGAATAACTCAACATTTGTGATATTGTAAGCTGGAGAATTTTCACCCCATATGTATGTTCCGCAAAGGTAAATATCTGTTTCTAATTGAAAGAAACGGCGGTCAAGTTTAATCCAAATTATAGTATCACAATGGTTTCTAATAACCTCAATTCCATCTTTAAGGTGGTCCCTATAATATAGAACTATCCCACCGCTAGCCCTTCTTGCGTTCCGATGTTGAAATTTACGGTGGAAATTATGCGAAACGAACCCGTTTAAGGATACATCACTATTTGCACTCGTCCATGTTTCATATAGGGAAACAATATCATTCTTGGTAATAATATCTACAAAGTCGTCCCTTTTATCACGCGAAAGACCGTGGACATTCCATGAAAGGATATGCAGTTCACCTCCGTCGTATTCCTATGCGTCCACCTTTTTCCCATCAATATATAGGGTATCGTATGCAACCCATGCCGTTTTCCCTTCCCGTCTTGCCGCCTTCATCTTTGGGAATAACTTTTTTCGTTTATCAACAATATCCTTGGGAAAATGTTCGTGTATGTAGTATGGCGTTCCTTCAAGAGCTTTCCACTGCTTACGCACATACTCCTTTTCTGGATAATCTCTGAATTTTGCAACAATTTTGCGATGTCTCCCGTTTTCCTTCGGACCTATACGATGCACTCTCTCAAATGACATTTTGTCCACCACATGTTTTGCGACCTTCAACTGTTTTTCAATAAATTCTCTAACTTTTAATTCACAATTTTCTGTTTCATTTTGCCGGGCCTCAGGAATATTTACAAAAATTAGGTTATTCCGCATCGATTATGATTGCAGGTACACGACCTCTTCTTTTAGACTAGAATTTTCCTTTTCCAGATTTACAATTTTATCGTTTACTAGCTCCACTGCAAAATCGACACTGTCTGTTTTCTCCCCCACCTTGGACAGTCTTTCGTCAGAAGTTTTACGACCCCCATGTATGTTAACCCAAATTTTTTTCAACTCCATATCGAAAGCGTTAACCTTCTGCTCCAGAGTTTCCAAAGTATCTAACCGTTTTTCCATATTGCTCATTCTGGTATCCATGCTGCAGAGTTTAGTCTCAATAAGCGATAAGCAGTTCATAATGTCAGCGTTCGAAGGTTCGTTGGACTTTTTCATCGAGCCACTATTACTCTCACTACTCGCCATTTTGAATGGGTCTTGTGATATTTGGGAGGTGGGTTTTACTGTTAATATGCTCGATCTCAGGGCTTGAAACCTCCTCAAATAAGTTACTTTTATCTAATGTACTAGACTCATTATCGTCAGAAAATAGTACCTGGTTTGCTTGACTAAGAATGTCAGTAACATTTACTCCCTTCGGTGATTTTGTGAAACGTCCCGCTTTGCATATCGAGTCATTGTTCTCACTTTCTTCACCTTTCTTTCGTTTATCCCTCCTATTTCTAATTCCTTTCCACATAAATTACAAAACAAGCCTTAATCACATAATAGTCCAATAAATACAATCAAAATCCAACCGTAATGATTTGAAATATTATTTATATTCAAGTTTTTATCTCCCGAAAAATTTTCACCTGTTTTTTACCTGTCACGTGACCTTATTTATTATTCAGAATAACATTGAAATCTTAAATTTGATTTCTCTTCACACACACAATGATTGATCAATTATCAGTTGTAGCTTTTCATGTCAAACAGCAATACAATAGACGTGAACTACTTGATATTGGAAAGTATGCCCGGAGGCAATCTCGGCCAGATGTTACTCTTTTAATAACAATAAAACCGTTAGGTACTTTAAAATACAGGGGTACAAGAGGAGGTAAACATAAAGTTAAGTCAATATGGGATGTCAATGTAGGGGTCCATTTGTATAATTTACAAGTACTGCCTGAAGCAATCACATTTACAGTTCGACCACGAAATGAAACCTGCATAAACAGTTCAAATTGTATGGACAGCAAAAATCTTGAAATTTATCAGCAAAATACCGAAAATGTTACCAAAATTAGATGTGAATCCATTAAAACAGGAAGAAGTGAGAAGAAAATTCGTGTATGCAGTTTTAACCCAAGATCTGTCAAAAATAAGACAATTTCTCTGTGTGATTATATAGTTTCAAATGATTTTGATTTGGTAGCACTCACTGAGACTTGGCTCGGAACTACCCTGGATGAAACATGTATTGGCGAACTTGTACCGAATGGATATTCAATTAAAAATGTTTCATGGTGCGGCGGCAGCCGTGGAGGGGGTGTGGCTCTCATACATAAATCTGCATTTACTCTTCGTGTTGTTGCATCTAGTCGTGGCAAAGATTTTAAACAATTTGAATACATGGATTGTAATTTGAGCATCAATGGATTTTCTGCACGAGTGGCAGTGATATACAGACCACCACCAGCACAACAAAACGGTTCAAAGACTAGTGTGTTCTTAGACGAAGAATGGCCTACTTTCCTGAGCAGGTATGCTACAGTTGATAAAGACATCATCATTGTGGGAGACATGAATTTCCATCTCGATATTCCATCAGACCGAGATGCTGTCAGATTTAAAAGTGTACTTCAGTCATGTGGTATGCATCAACATGTGAACGAACCAACCCATACCCGCGGTCATACATTAGATGTTGTAATAACCAGGAACGACAGCAAAATAATATCATGTGTCAAGGTCATCGATCCAGGTCTTTGTGACAATACTGGTAATATGTCACAGGATCACTATGTACTTCACTTCAACGCCTGTGCCACAAAACCAGCGCCGATACGGAAGCCAGTTTCATTTCGGAAATTACGCTCTATTGACGTAAGTTCTTTCAGACAAGACATCTCAGCGTCCCTTGAACTAAATACATTTCCAGAAGACACAGACGTGGATCAGCTAGTAAATGCATATTCAAAAGGATTATCCTTACTGATAGATAAACATGCTCCCTTGCGCACAAAAACCATCGTTTTTCGACCTAGCTGTCCGTGGTTCACAGACGAACTTCATGAGGCTAAACACTTGAAACGCAAGCTTGAGCGGAAATGGCGTAAATCTAAGCTAACAATCGACCATCATCTTTATAGGGACCAATGTGCTACCATGAATAAACTCCTAATTCAGGCCCGAACCGACTACTTCTCTGAGAAGGTGAAGTCGTGTGGCACTGACCACAAAAGTTTAGCCAAGATAACCAAAAATCTACTAGGAGACAGCCATGATGCTTCCCGTCCCTCTAACTCATCATCAAAAGAACTTGCGCAGAAGTTTAGTGACTTTTTCATCGAGAAAATTGAAAACATTAGGAATGACATTATTTTGTACAGCCAAACTGATTGTGATTTAGTTGACTTGCATTGTTCAGAACACCAAGAAGTAGCAAACTGTCTTATTGATTTGGCTCCTACAACGATAGAAGAGGTAAAACAAATACAAAAATCTCCAAACAAATCCTGTGAACTTGACCCTTTAACAACATGGCTTTTGAAGAAATGTCTCGATGAGCTCTTGCCATTGATAATAAACATCATAAATACATCAATGGAATTAGGTTATGTACGAAAAGAGTTTAAAAGTGCTATGAAAAGACCCCTGCTTAAGAAACCAGGTCTTGAACCAAACATTCTCAAAAACTACAGGCCTGTGTCTAAACTCCCTATCATTTCAAAAATCTTAGAAAAGGTAGTAGATGCGCGTCTTGAGCGGCACTTGAGTGAAAACAAGCTACACGAGGGACTGCAGTCTACTTACAGAAAGTTTCATTCAACTGAGTCGGCTTTGATTAAGGTACAGAATGACATCCTCACATCCCTTGACCAAAATTCTGTAACAGTCCTCGTACTACTCGATCTGTCTGCAGCTTTCGACACGATTGACCACCAAACGCTGTTACAACGACTTGAACATCATTTTGGAGTCACAGACAAAGCACTTGCATGGATGTCATCATATCTTAGTGACCGCTATCAAACTGTGTGCGTTGACGGTAAGTTGTCGACGCCTATGTTGATGAAATACAGTGTGCCCCAGGGATCAGTGCTTGGTCAAAAGAACTATATCATGTACACTAAACCCGTGGGTGCCATATGCAGACGTCATGGACTTCTACGCCATTTCTATGCCGATGACTCTCAATTATACCTATTCTTTAAGCTGATAGAAGCTGTGGCTAGAAGTGAGGCTTTGCGCCGCATTGAGAGCTGTCTGGCTGAAATTGTCTCGTGGATGCATTGCAACATGCTGAAGCTTAATGCTAATAAAACGGAGGTAATGCTATTCACATCAAAGCGTAACTCCAAGTACATTGATGACGTCTCTATTAAGGTCGGTGACTCTGTGATAAAATCCACAAAATGTGTTAGGAATCTTGGTGCAGTACTTGACAGCAATATGGATATGGAACAACAAGTCAACTCTGTGTGCCGGGCTGGATATGCACATTTGAGTACATACGTTTTTGGTTCTAAAGGTTTGCTTTTTATATATTTATACACGAGCATTTTTGTGTTTTACATGCCATTCGTTTTTGTTTCCGTTACGTGTGTTAGAGATTCACCTGGAGGGGATTACTTTTATTTACACTGTCCCGTGTCTTTGGAACATGGTGGGGGTAAGAGTGAGGTTGGGTGTGCACCATAAACCGGTTTAAGCTCCCCAGTGGTGTTTTTTCCACTGACCATTCCAAGGCGGTGCCCCACTGTGTTCCTTTGTTTGTTCGTTTTGTCCTCGTGTGTTGGCTTTGTGTGTGTGCGCGCGTGTGTGTGTGTGTGTGTTTGTGGTGTGCACGTCTGCGTGCTGTAGGTTTCGTTTTGGGGAGGCTGCGATTTTGGTACGTGGCATTCCCTGTTTGATATTTGTCTTTGTTTTTTTTTCGCAGAATCAGAATTTTGAATCGTAATTCAAAGTAGTATGCAATATTTTTTTGTAATGCTTACCAGTTGTAAATGTACATTCTATACTTAAACTGTCTGATGTTGAGTATTTTTCAGGAGTTGATATTACATGAATTATCTCAAAAAAGGCTACAGATATCACCCTCGAGAATTTCAAGGATTTTTGCAACAATCGTCTGGTTTTCCTGTTCGACTAAATTTCAGTTTCTCTATGGGAATTCGCTGTTGTTTATTTCTGGTCGCCATTGCCAAATATTTTCCATTTTGGAGATTTTCGGGAAATTTCACGTGTTATTCCTCGGGAACGTTTCACACTTACTTTTTTTACACTTACAGTAGCTAGATCTTTTTCTCCTCCCGTAAGAAACAGAATGGGTGTGAAATAGAATTTACAATTTAGTAGACACAAACGAAATTTTGAAAATTGTAAAAATGAAAATTAGAAAAAATACTTACTTTGCACGAAAGAATCCTGCCATTAAGTATTCAGTTATAAATTCCTTTAATCATATCGATAATTCCATTTAGACCTATCCTTAAATCCTTCCAATCGAAAAAAAAAGAAGATTTGTTACCTTTATAACATATCGACACTGCTAATTTAAAATTATACGTGTAAAAGGGATTTTTCTATCACCGACAAAAACAAACAACCTTCACGTTACCGGTTACGGAAGGTGCGTTATAAGGTAAGATAATCTTTTATTATAGTGACTTGTGTTTACGTACATAATAATGAACAGGCATATATATAATAATAACACCCGGCCACACGGGCCTATAAGTCACCTTAATTAACAATGTGACATTTAAACGCAATTATACACAAATGGACAAATTAATGCTCATTCTATATAGAAACTCAATAATCAATATCAGTTTAACGTTTTTAAATGAAAATGATAAATAACAAACGTAGTTTCAGACCTGTAAACATATATACACATACACACACATATGCTCTTGTATGTTATTACCATTTTCATAAATATATTCTGATAATTACAAAATGTAAAATAAAGAAAGTGGAATATGTCTTCTAAAGAGAAAATGATTAAGAAAATTTTATAAAACATGCACAAATTTACATATACAAGACGACAGTTGAATATCACTGGTTATACAGCATACTTCTTCTAATATAATAAGCCTGAACAATAAATTTTGCACATTTTCTTGGGTGGCCTCGGACTAAGAAGACTAGTTTATCTTTGTTTGATTTGCTTAAATATTCATCACAGTTCAAAATTTCACCAAAAATGACAGATCTGGTGTTATTATATAAAGTACATTCAACAAGAAAGTGAGTTTCGTCTTCTATCAAGTTCCTATCACACAACCTACATAGTCTTTGTTCTGGGGATTCACCGATATACCTTCCGGTTTCAATTCTGAGCGGAAGAATTCCAGTTCTAAACTGAGCAAAAAGGACACGTTCATTTCTTTTTAAATTCAAGTTGATATATTCTTCACAGGTAAACTCAGTTTTAAAGGTTCTATATGTTCTTAACTTTGACACTCTTTCATAGCCTTGAGACCAGAGTACTGAATAAAACTGATGCATGTTTTCTTTGGCTAAGTCCATTGGAACGTTAAGTTTATTGTTATAATAATCCGTAAGGTGAAGTCTAGACATAACGGTATTTAGTTCACTGCACCAGTTATTGTTATTTGATGATCTATAATCCCTATTGAATGCGCGTTTAGTTAGTCTATTGTCATCAAATTTAATAAGTCTATTCCAGAATCTAATCATTGCGAGCCACCTACGGTAAACACTGGGTAACCATCCAACTTCGCCGAGTAACGCTAAAATTGGTGTGAATCGATGTACGCCTAGAAAGTATCGTATCGCTCGATTATGAATGTTTTCTGCTGCCTGAAAATGTTTGAAGCCCCAAACGGACGCACAATAATCTGAAATTGGTATGACACAGGAATGGTACAGCTTTTCAAACGTTTTAAATCCGACTTGTTTTAAATTATGAATTTTATTTATTATAGATCCGAGGGCTCGCCCAGCACTTTTTGAAAGGATTTCACAGTGAAAAGTATAGTCATGTTTCTCGTGCATCATAACACCCAAATATTTATATCTGTCTACAATTTCAAGCACATTTAATCCAATTTTGAAGTCAAATTCTGTACGTTGTGTGCGACTTTTACGGAAGTGTATGACTTTTGATTTTTCTGTATTCACGAGTACTCGCCATCGCTTACACCAGTCATGCATTTGGTTCAACATTTTCTGAAGATCTGCTTCCGTTTTGGCGACAAGGACTATATCATCTGCGTAAAGTAACATTGAAACAGAAGCGTCATCTATCTTGACCCCAAGGTCAAGGTTGTTGATCTCGGCTACCAGGTCATTGACATAGATTGAGAAGAGCGTAGGGGAGAGGTTATCTCCCTGTTTTACCCCGTTATCGCACTGGAACCACTCTGTAAGCCGCCCATTAATACGTACGCAGGACACTGTGTGGCTGTATTTACTTTTTATAGAGTTATATAGTTTACCGTCTATTCCATTTAGTAAAAGTTTGTACATAAGCATCTCTCGATCTATAAAATCAAAACATTTGCGGAGGTCGATGAAAGCTGCAAATACTGAGTTATTGTCCCTTATGATACTATCTAAAGTGAAAACATGGTCTTCACATGAACGGCCTGCTCTAAACCCATTTTGCTCTTCGGCTAGAATATCATTATCGTCAAGATAAGATGTGAGTCTCTTGTTAATAAAGGAGCTGTATAATTTGCTAACACATGACAATAAACTGATGCCTCTATAGTTCATAGGTAAACGGGCGTCGCTAGCTGGATCTTTCAGGATTGGACAGATAATAGACTTCCGCCATACTGTAGGTATTATACTGGTGTCCATTATCAGTTGGAAAAGCTGCTGTAATACCAATATGATGTCTGGGAATTTCAGGACATCGTATGGTATTTGATCAAATCCGCATGTGGACCTCGACTTCGACGTCATAACGATGTTTGTTATTTCATTTATAGTTATGTTACAATTTAACTGTTCATTTTGGGAGTATAACGGGTCTAACATATTCAGTTCCAGCAGCTGCTTATGAACCTTGTTGCGATCAAAGAATTCCTCGTCAAAGTCAGAATTATCGCTAGTGTTATACAAATTTTCAAAATCTGATCGCCAACGCTCGAACACAGACTCTTCGTCACGACATATACGCCCGTTACTATCTACGATCTCTACAGGTATACTGCTTTTTTGTCTAGGCCCAAGTTTATTTATTTTATTCCAGAAGTCTCTTGGGTTATTTGTTGATATGTCTTCAATATCAAGGGCGGTCGCCGCCCGGTATTGACGTTCCGCAGTTCGCAGTTCCTTGTCAAACACGTTTCTTGCCACTGTATACTCCCTTTTTAATGCATTTCTCACCGATCGAGCACCATCACATTTCAAAAACAGTCTTTCTTTTGTTCTTAGTTCATCCCACAGCTCTGACAGACGTTCACTCCAATAAGGTTTTTTGTTCTTATATCTTTTTCTAACGTGTTTAGAATCTCTAAATTTAGGTACAGAGGTATTTATAAATTTGAAATTTCGACTTCTTACCTGTAAGGTGTAGATGATTGTTAGTTAGAATACCCAGAATTATTAAGGACAGTCGAAGATCATCAGAGGATATTGGCTCACATTCAATTATAGGACTGGGACGATTACTCGGTTAATCGGATCCGATTCGATTACTCAATTTTGCAAAACCGCTAATCGCTTTCAAGCAATAAACATCACAATTAGAATTTTATCATTATACATCTATTTGACCATCACATACTATATGACAGACCAGTATATTTCCGCTAAAACAAATCATCTTGAACATAATCAATGGTCTCAGATTTGCCTGTCGTGATATATCTTAAAAGAATACATTAAAATATGACTTATTAACAATCACACTGATTGCAAACGATAAACTCCGTAAGTTCCTGATGAAATCAGCTGCTGGAAGTATCTTGATACGGTCGTCATGAAAGAAAAAAGCATTTTAAATACGACGGCCGATTAACCGGTTTGATTCGATTTCATACAAACAATTAACCGATTTCAAAATTTAGAAATCGTCCCAGCCCTAAAATTTCAATTCATGTTTACACCGACTCACGTAATACAATTGGACAAGAATAATACAAAATGTTCTGTATTAATAGTTGTATCTCACAAAAATTTAACTAGTTGAAAAATATAAACATATATCACATGTACAGATCAATTCAAACTTTAGTTTCGAAGATTATTGAAATTTCATCAAATATTTTAAACGGCATGTGTAGTATAAATAAAGCGACAGTGAGATTCATATGCCTTTAAATGAGAATTTTAACAGGTCTGGGGTGTATTTCAATTGGCCGCCGTTAAGTGGGCTTCTCGGCCATGTGGTTGAGGCTGCTTACTTCGAATCACTTGCCCCTAAATGCCGGTGGCTCGAAACATCCCTTAGTGTGTAAAATTCTTTCATGTTAGGAAGCCATCCAGCTGGCTTTCAGAAGGTCGGCTTAGGTTCTCGTCCGTTATGAAATAATGCCCTAGGGTCTTATTCGGCCATCAAAAACTGTAAAATCGCCAATATGACCTAAACTGTGTCGGTGTGATGTAAAAGCAAGTGTAAAACCAACAACACGAAAACCAACAAATGTATCGCTGTTAAAAGCATATAGTCAACAAAAGGTCTTGAAGTTTCATGAGATTCCGTATGATATACAATGAAAATCCATTTGGTATGTGACTATATCACGGCATACACATGACCGCAGTGATTTTTGCCAGAGTATATTTTTGTAATGAAATGGGTAGATGTATTTAATAAGCTAATTATACACAGTACGGTACTACGAAATTTTCGACTGAATTTCTATAAAGATTTCGAATTGCTACAAATCATTTTTAACGCAAACACTTTTTGATTTATTTATTTTATTTATTTATTTATTTATTTATTTATTTTATTTTTTTTTTTGCGTTTAACGTGTTTTTGGAGGAATTTTCAATATAGCTTTCACTGCCCCCATTTGTAAAAGAAGTAAATGTTTCGTATACGTACTTTTTGGCGAGAAAAAAAAAACACTTGTTTTTCATACCATTGAAAATGAAATTAACTAACGCGCTTGAACATGCTTCATTTATCTGGCCGAAGAACAAAATACCCCTTCAAAATGTCATATTTTTATTTCGTGTATAGATCTACCATGCCTATCAATAGCACAAACATGTTTTAACATGCCCCACTCTACAACGGCCGAGCATGAGAAATAAAGACGCGAGGATGGAATTGATAAAATAGATATTATGTTATTATAATCAATAAAGGCAATTATTAATTTGTTTAACGTAGTCCCTTATATAGGCCGTTGTCTCAAATTAAAATATGTACATCTTAAATCATTAATTGCATTGAGGAATAATGTTTTACCTAGATAGAACGGTCACTAAAAATAGTGAGACGTAGGTAACAGAAAGCACCAGTCACCAGTACACAAACATGTATTCATGCTAAAAACAACCTTTTAACAGACTGTTATCATCCGAACCTTTGATACGATTGTAATCAACAGTAACCCATAATGAAAATTAGTTAAATGGGTTGCGTGCATCTCAGCTGTCCCCACCTCTGACTGAAACAATGATACGCACTTGACTTGAGACATGTATTTATTTTACGTCAGTGCTAACGAGTATTACTGTAAGTACAAACACGTTTTCAGAAAAAAAGAGCTGAAAACCTGAAACGGAAAACCTGAAACGGAAATAACTGCTTAATTTGAAGTAAAATGTTAATTCAGCACCTTCCGTACAAGTAAATCCTACAAGTTTTGGACAAAGTTTGTTTTAATTTTCCATGTCTGTTATTCAACATTCTAACATGACTCGGCTTGATTTCCAGTTAAACAAAGAAGGAAATCAAGCTCTGTATATTCTGCGATAAACAACGGTTTATAGCCCCTGAAATAGTTAAAAAGAATGCACATATTTACCTTGCGACGCGCCTAACTTAATAAAGCACTTCATTTAAATTTGTGTAACTTTGCATGAGTCTATATCATAATAAGACTTTGCGGTACCCCACTTTTTCAGCCTGGCTCCATCCCCTATTTCCAGAATTATGGCCCTTGAAATAGTAAAAAATGCACATTTTCAATATGTGACGCTCCTCATTGCAAAATTATGTGATACAAACTGATGAAAACTTGCATGTCTTTATCACAATAAAAATTTGAGCAACTATTTTGATGATGAGACATGTTTCTTATACGACATATCTACTCAAGTTTAATAAATATAGTATATACAAATATAGTTTTGTACATGTACGTCAGGCTACTTTGCCAATATTTCATACAGTAAATATTAGGTCTGTGTGACCTACCTACATTTTGAATACTTTGTGAATAACCCTATGGATGTACGACACAACCATGCACAGTGTCTAATGTTGTTTTTCTTTGTATAAGTACATGTAAATTGAATACTCTTTGTATAACCGTAAGGGTTTATGACACAACCGTGCATATATTTCAATGCCTTTTTATAAAAGTGTCTGTATCTTGTATACTTTGTGTTAACCTTAAGGATTTAAAACACAACCGTGCATAGTGTTCAATGCTCTTTTATGTCGGCATCTGTATATTGAACATTTTGTGTATAACTTTAATGACTTGTGACTCACTGTGTATAGTGCTCTGTGCACTTTTATGTAAGTATCTGTATATTGAACATTCTGTTTATAACCTTAGGGTTTTGTGACACAACTGTGCATAGTGTTCTATGCTCTTTCATATAAGTATCTGTATATTGAACATTTTGTGTATAACCATAAGGATTTGTGACACAACCGTGCATAGTGTTCAATGCTCTTTATAAGTATCTGTATATTGAACATTTTGTGTATAACCTTAAGGATTTGTGACACAACCGTGCATAGTGGTGCATGGTGTTCTATACTCTTTTTAGAAGTATCTTGTTCAATGCTCTTCCATATAAGTATCTGTATATTGTATACTTTATGTACAACCTTAAGGACTCGTGACACAACCGTGCACAGTGTTCTATGCTCTTTTAAATAAGTAGCTGAATCTTTCGTGTATAACCATAATGATTTGTGATATAGCTGTGCATAGCGTTCAATGCTATTTTATATTTTAAGTTTAAATATTATCCTTGACTTAAACTCACTCGCGCATTTTACATATGTGAAGCTATTCACATATCCACCTTTTTTCCCCCAAAACAATTACTACTGAGTATCAGCAGTGCTATTTGAACAGAAATGTCTCATTCTTTTGCGTAATTACAATTTTCGTTAAGTACATGTATTTCTATATTTGCAAATATGTTACCTTATAAACATTTTTTCGTCATCACATGCGTTACGTTAACCCATTGATTTTTTTTTTTCTAAGAAACTACAATACGCGATTTTAATTATGATCGCCTTTCTCATTGACCGAAATTGTCCAATTAGTTATTGCTAAATATAACCGAATCTATTTCCCTTTTATATTATATTCTCTTTAAACACGTTTACTTTGCAGTCCTTAACTTATTCTGTGTAAATGTATCTTTCAAGTCAACTTAATCATTATTACAAATAATGATGTCTTTTCTTCTCCTAATACTCACCATTAGATTAGGCCCTTTCTATTTCTTTCCAAATGCTTCTTTGGCGACAGAGTATTTTCTAATACCTTTTCGATATTTCTCTTGTATGTTAATATACTGTGTTTTGGTTATGTTCCTCCTGTTGGCTTTTGAATTCTTCCTGTTTTACCTCTTGCAAATAACATGACCAAAAATACTTATAGAAAACCAGCCATCATGAGGAATTTTTGCTTGCAGGGACGGTTTAGATTTTTAGTCCTCATAAGCTTCATGTTTAGTCTTCATTCCTCTTTATTGTCAATATTCACGGCCTTACATTATATAACACAACAGTCAAGTCAAATGCCAGTCACCGCAGGAGTGAAAAAGAATTATCCTAAAAGCGTCAAACATCTAGATAACTCAAGGTTTTCTCTTGCTGTTATTGCCGGTGTCTTTTTGATGAGTTTCCTGGTATATAGTTATCTTATCTTAAAATTTTTGTTATCTGGCGACGTCCATCCGAACCCTGGCCCGACGGTTTCATCACAAGATACTTCCTCTTCTTCTTTATCATCTTCGTCTGTAAACAGCTTAGACTTGTCTAGACATATTTCATTTGTTCACTATAATATACAAAGTATATCAAATAAACTAGAGTTGTTATTTGCCGAACTCCGTGATTTTGACATAATTGCCTTATCAGAGACTTGGTTAAACCAGTCAATCCATACAGAAGAGCTTCTTTTTGCGTCTTTTCATCCTCCTGAACGGAAAGACCGTATGCACGATCCACACGGAGGTGTTTTATTGTATATTAGGGATACACTCCATTACAAAAGAAGGACAGATCTAGAAATTCCTGGTACTGAGTGTATTTGGGTTGAATTAGTTCTTGAAACTAAAAACATTTTGTTTGGTTTATTCTACAGACCACCAAATACAGATGCACTTCAACACTCAAAAATTGTTGATTCTTTACACTTGGCGGTTGACACTGGCTTTCGTGATATAATAGTCGTAGGTGACTTTAATCTTAACTGTGAAAACCAACAATCAGCCCGCAAGATCCACTCAATCTGCCAACAATTCTCGTTCATACAGCACATTGATGAGCCTACACATTATACTGAGAATTCGTCTTCGTTAATTGATTTAATATTTACATCTAATGAAAGTCTTCTATACTGTTCTGGTGTTGGTGATCCCTTCTTATCCCAAGAAATACGTTATCATTGCCCTACTTACGGACTTTTAAATTTAAAGAAGCATTCTAACCCAACTTTTAAGAGACACATTTGGCTATTTGATAAAGGAAACTATGATCTTCTGCGCCAGAAAGCATCGATGATAAATTGGAGTTCTTTTAAAGATGAAAATATTAGTACTTACTGTTCAAATATAACTCATCAAATTTTGGAAATTGCAAAATCGTGCATCCCAAACAGGGAAGTTTTCATACGGCAGAATGATCCATCATGGATTACAACTCGTATAAAAAAACTTATAAGAAAAAGAAAACGAATTTATCGAAAAGCTAAGAACACTGGGTCTGAAGAACACTGGTCTAGATTTCGGCATCTTAGGAATAGTATTACTACACTTATCAAAGAAGCAAAGAAAACTCATATTTCCAAACTTGCCAAAAACCTAACAGATCACTCAAAGTCTTCTAAACCGTGGTGATGTTGTATGAAATCCTTCATTAAACCAACAACCAAAAGTACCATTTCCAACCTTGTATATGATGATGAAGTTGTTTATGATGACAAACAAAAGGCTAACCTGTTAAACAATTTCTTCAAAGAACAATCCCTGTTAGATGAAACGTCTGCCCAAGCATTGCCTGACAGTCCAAACAATCAGCATCCTTCCCTAAATTCACTTCAAATTTCACCAGAAGAAGTTCAGTCTGTACTTAAAACCCTACCACTCGGCAAAGCATCCGGTCCCGACGGGGTAAACAACCGAATTCTGCGTGAACTTTCTTTTGAACTTGCTTCACCATTATGTGATCTTTTTAACTACTCACTTACTTGTTGCACTTTTCCAGAAGGATGGAAGGAAGCAAATGTTACACCCCTATTCAAATCTGGAGATCCATCTCTTGTTACTAATTATAGACCAATTTCTCTTCTAAGTACAGTCGGTAAGGTCTTTGAGAGAATCGTATTTAAACATGTTTTCAACTATCTTCAGGATAACAAACTTCTTACACCTTTACAATCTGGTTTTGTGCTAAGAGATTCCACAGTCAATCAACTAGTTTATCTTTACGACACATTCACTCATGCAATTGACTCCGGCAAAGAGATCAGGGCCGTCTTCTGTGATATCAGTAAAGCATTCGATCGTGTCTGGCATACTGGTCTACTCTATAAGCTTAAGTTATTTGGAATTTCTGGTCGTCTGAACTCTTGGTTCTCATCTTATCTTTCAAATCGTAGGCAGCGTGTGGTAATATGTGGTGCAAAATCTGACTGGAATTCTATCAATGCTGGTGTACCTCAGGGGTCCATTCTGGGCCCTTTACTTTCCTGATGTACATTAATGACATCGTACATGACATCGGAGCTAATATACGTCTATTTGCTGATGACACAAGTCTTTATGTCATCGTTGAAAATGAACAAGAAGCGGCAAATACACTCAATGTTGATCTGTCGAAAATCTCTGAGTGGGCTGCAAGATGGTTGGTTAAATTTAACCCAAAGAAAACTGAATGTCTTCTCTTTTCAAGAAAAATACACCAGTTCCCCCATCCACCAATCATAATGCAGAACCAAATCGTTCAAGAAGTTCAAAATCACAAACACTTAGGTGTACTATTTTCTAATGATCTTCGATGGAACCAACATATTGAATACATTAAATCCAAAGCTTACAATAGACTAAATGTAATGAGGAAACTCAAATTCATTTTAAACCGGAAATCATTAGAAACAATGTATATTAGTTATATAAGACCAATACTTGAATATGCAGATGTCCTTTTTGATAACTGTACAACTGAAGAGTCCGATGAACTAGAAATAATTCAATATGAAGCCGCCCGCATCGTGACCGGTACTACTAAATTAGTTTCTATCCAGACATTAATGAAAGAAGTTGGCTGGGACACATTGAAAGATAGAAGAAGTAAACATAAACTAATTCTTTTTTTATAAAATGAAACAAGGTCTTACGC
This sequence comes from Mercenaria mercenaria, assembly GCF_021730395.1. NCBI lineage: Eukaryota > Metazoa > Mollusca > Bivalvia > Venerida > Veneridae > Mercenaria > Mercenaria mercenaria. The sequence goes on from NC_069361.1 coordinate 90,019,777, forward strand.
CTGAATACTTGTCATATTTAGTTCCGCCTCTCGTAGAAGACAGGTCTAATTACAGTCTCCGCAACGCAGACGACATACAAGTTCCACGTGCACGCACAACACTTTATCAAAACTCATTTCTTCCTTCAACTGTACGTCTTTTCAATGAATTGCCACGACCTACTCGGGAAGCTGAATCACTATCTAGTTTTAAACACCACCTCAACTTGAATATTGTATATGTTCCTAAATATTATTATTATGGGAGTCGAGAAATTCAGGTTTTACATTCTAGGTTACGTACCAACTGTAGTTCACTTTCGCAAGATCTTTATTCAAAGAACATTATTGACTCTCCAAACTGTACTTGTGGCTACGCTGAAAGCGCTAATCATTACTTCCTTCACTGTGAAAGGTACAATGACCTACGAATGAGTCTCCTGGAGACAGTTTCTAGTTATTGCCATGTATCTTTAAATGTTCTCCTTTGTGGTGACCAGTCTCTCTCGTACGAAGACAATATTACTATCTTCTCTGCAGTACACAGATATATAGAGAAATCGAAACGCTTCCTTAGATAATTTACTATTGTACAAAACTAAAAACCCTGTCGCCTATCTTCATCTTCATGTCCATTTACTCTCTGATTTCCTTTACTTATCTAAAATCTATATTATATTTTGATTTTGATTAATATACTTTTGCCTTGTTTTTGCTAGTTTGATATGTTTCTTTTCCGATAACTTAGATCAACTCATATACAATATAAGAGAGCATTTCCTTTTTATAATTTCGATTACGCCAGGACTCTGTGTAAATTGATTATATGTATGGAGAGGTCTTCAATAAGCCTACTGGCTTCCAGTCCAATCCAGAATTTATGTATGTAAATAATCATTTGATATGTACATATTGGGAAATAAATATGTTTAAACCAAACAACGGTTGACGCGCGAGAGCGTTATGACGTCAATTATGACGTCAAATTGCCGCATGACGTCTGATACATTACGCCTCGCGTAAATGAAGTCCAGCATAATATTTATTAAAATATATCAATGAGCATGTCAGAATGAAAACAATCTAGGCCTTCTTGTGATTTATCATCTAATTTACCACGTTTCATCGTTCAGATGCTTCAGTATTTAACCACTCGGGCTAACGCCCTCGTGGTTCAATTCCTACGCATCTGAACTCTGAACCGTGGTAAATCAGACGATAAACCACTCGAAGGCCTAGATTATTTGTTAAATAAACATATCAGACTTCGCCAACTGTGAGCAAGCCCCCAAATAACGTTTGTATGGACGCCGCCATCTTGGAATGGACTTCACGTCATTTTACAACGCAAGTCTAAGGGGAAAAACATAAAATCTTGATTTTTAACTTCATTTTACATTTTTTCAAAAAAATGAAAAAGGTGCCTAGAAATATTAACCTTCTGATATTAACGATGCCATTTTTGACAATTTTACATACAGTATAAATAAATTATCGGAGGTCCAAAATTAGGTGGGACAGACTATAGTTTATTTCAACGGGTTTTCGAAATCAATTTGTACAGACTGGTATGTCTTCGACAACAATATGGCGTCTTCCTCGGCTATGACGCGAAGAAGGGGATCATGTGACCCGTCATGTGGTCAGTTTTGGCGCGATCTTTTTGCATTAGAGCAATACTGGGCTATTGGCCTTTGGAAATTTATATAGATACACCACTTCGATATCTAACGTTTTCTCGGAGAATACGGAAATGCATCACAATGCATATTCCTACGAACAAAATCAATAAATAAAAGGACAACTTTTAATACAACTGTTTTGTTACAATATTTTGGTAGCTCTGTATCACTCTTGATAATAGATCTAATTTTGCAGACTCGCATTTTTCAAGGTGACTCATGAAGGGAACTATTTTATATCAACCGGAGTTTTACTAGATCTTGAAGTGATTAAAAAATGGATTAAGGGAAAATATCGTCTATGTAAATTGTTGTGCAGGGTTGGAGAAGGTGTGCGGGGGCGGGGGGGGGGGGGGAAGAGAGAGAGAGGGAGAGTGTGGTTGCAACCGTCCAAAAATGAAAGAAACTGAAAGTTCGTTATCATTTCACAATAGCTCTTAAATATAATCGAAGTTCCTAACTTAAAACAAACTATAAAAGAAGAGAATCCCGCGCTCAAGGGACGATAATACCTCGTAGTTTTTTTAACAAGACCTGCCTCTATCAAGTCCCGAACCTATCCCTTAGGCTACCGCAGCTCGATATGTATTAGAACAAAAATTGAAGTAAAGAAGTTTTATCAACTTAAATGAAAAAAGACAATAACCTCCCGAATTTGCGATACTTAAGGTATATTTCAAACGTCATTTCTTAAGGGTCTTGATGTAACAGTTTCCTTACGATATTTTAAGGGAAAGCAACTTGAAGTGTTTTTTTCCTTTTTCACTCAGAATATAATCATAATAAAGTATAAAAATGTACATAATATTTGTAGAGTAATCAAAAATCTGTATAATAATATTTTATTAGAGATATGTACTTCTTCCTTTTTTCATGCGTGACGTACTCATTACAGAATTTCTAGAATTATACATTTGCGGTTTTAATGCATTAAAGTAAAGTTCTTATTAAATATCGAAAACAAAACCGGTATAATGTAGATTTGAAAGCTTACTCGCAAATATGATGTTAGCTGACTTTAATAATGGCTGTATTGGATATGTGCATACGGGGTTATTCACAGAGTTAATACTAATAGTCTGATAATGAATACATAATTATGATGGGGCATTTTCATTCTTCAATTTAAATGGTTTGGCAGAAACAACAATACACACTCTGCGCTTTATTGATATTTTACTACATATATGAAGTTCGTACGACAACTATTTTAACTTCGAAAATATTTTCTTAAGTTCGCAACTTCGTACGATTGTAGTAAAAAAAAAAACAACAAAAAGACCCAAAACAATTTCGTTTGAAGATTTGTGAAACAGGCCCCAAATTCGATACGGACAAAGAGAGACAACTCGTATTGTAATATGTCGCTATAACTGCTACTTATTATTCTGAATGTATGTGATAAAGGGTTATTTCGACCTGGTTTATATGTATTGTAAATGTTATACCAAAGATATTATACCGAAGAGAAATACAATAAACATAAACTGTAAAAAATAAAAGCGCCATAATCCAATCCTGTGCGGTACTCAGACGGGAAAAAACTTTCATTTATGCTACTATACTGTAATTTTGGAACATGATGATAGTGAAAACTCGATAGTTTGATTTTGTTAACAAAAATGTACCCTCGATATCATAATAATAACCGAAGAAGCTTTCGTTTGCACGAACCCTCCGTAAGGATTTTACTTTATCTAGCATTAAAAATAATTGAGGTTTGAAGAGAAGTCTTAGAAATTATTGCTGTTCTCAGAAACATTCATTTGTGTTATACATGTATTTCAAAAGATAATAGTATTACAAACATGTTTTCTATTTTCATTAAGGCGTGATTTCCTACTGTATTCAATAATTATATTCTAGATATTTTTATTTATTTTATTTATTTATCTATTTATTATAGTCAAATCTGCATACATACATATATACAATGTACTCATATACAAAAAAAACAACTTTTGTACGCAGCCAGTCTTTTCAGACTTATAAATGACTATATTAGATAAGTATTAAACATATCTATTATATTAAAAGTATGTATATAAACCGTACTCTACAAGTGATACGTATTTATTATCACAGTTGTTACTAAGAACCATACTTATAAACACAAGATAAATTTGCGAAGCTGGCATTAATCCTGAATAGTTTAGGCCTAAAAAACTGTTCTAAGAAAATTCACATAAACTATGAAAACTGAAAAAGGGCACACAAGTGCACTAAAAAAAGATTTAAGAGAACTGATAATACTTCAGATCAGATCTGGAGCAACCTGGTTAATACCAACTTCCCAAAGAAATTTACCATCATAGCATTTCAAAAGGTGATTAAAACTTTAATCAAATGTTGTAAAAAGTAAGTCTCTATGTAAGATTATGCACACAAATACAATTTGCGACATATCTTATTAACATTGGGTTTGTAAATACAGCTGTTCATAATATGTTGTTAAATGTCTTAATTGTCGACTGCACATGCGTTTTTTTTGCACGTGTATTCAGTTAAGAACACAAAGATGCCTACTTTTAAGCAGGAAATAGTTTTTAGACTTAAATAAAGTTAAGGCTGACTTTTGGCTAGAAATGTGTTATAGTACGCATGTAATTAAAATTCTGGATACATCAGTTTAATATCAATTCTTACATGGCTCCATTTGACTGCCAGATAAACAAAGAAGAAGTTCGAGCTCTGTATATTCTGCGGTAAAAAACTGTTGACGAGCGGACATTTAATAGAACACTATGATATCAATCATGACGTCAACTCGCTGCAAGACGTCCGTCCGGTTCATTACTACTCGGATAAATAAAGCCCAGCATAATTTTTTTTTCAAAATATTTCAATGAACATGTAATAATAAAAACAAGGTTTGTCGTCTGATTTACCACGGTACGCCCTCGTGGTTCAATTCCGGCGCATCTGAACTCTGAACCGTGGTCAATTGGATGACAAACCACTCGAAGGCCTTGAATATTTGTTAATTGATACATAGATGTAACGGACTGCCTGCGATATAGATATGGGCTATAAAGTTACGGAATAACCCGTTAACTCATGGCTTGGAATATTTAATGTATATTATATAAAAGAACATTACGAAGAAGAACATTAAGTAGATAAATTATTGGAGAAAATGTGACTCTTGTTAGCTGTCAGTATTGTATATATACAGTCAACACTTAATGCATGCATTAGATGTTTCTCTTTTATTTAAAGATTTTACTGTTTCTCGTTTACGAAATCAAGTGTTTTAGAATAGATAGTTCTATTTCCAAATTTTTCATAGTTCAACGGTATCATAATGAGATTAAAGATCTCCAGTGTTTGGAGAGTGGTTCAGCAAATTTATTTTTGGAAATCCAGTGCGCCGTACTAATTACGTGACTTTTCAGCATCGTACACACGGAGATTTAAGTAGGATTTTGCCTAAATATATTACTTGACGGATTTTCATCAGAAAAAAGAAAGTCAAAAAATGAGTGCGAAAGTTTCTACGTTATCTGCAGTTAGTTGAACACGAGTCGGACACGCTTTAGTAATTTTTTTAAAAATGAGATAAAGTTATGCAACGGAAGTCTATGGCTGTTTAAAGGGTACATTCACTCATCAATATGTTTATCTCTCTTTCTGATTTTATTCCTGAATTAGTAACAAGTATTTTGGATACTTGGATAACTACAGTCTTTCGGTACTGTATTGTGGTCATAAAGGTTCTTCCGTACTTGTTACCGTTTTTTATATTTTTCCAGTCATTTGAGGCCATGGAGCTTAAGCTAGTTCTAGTGACGTGAGTGCTGTCAATCATGTCATTCATTTACCCCTTTTAGAATGACTCAATAAATAAAGCCAATAAATTGAAAAAGTGGAAAGCCAGAGGTTGCCCAGCAAGACATAAAAGAAAATGTTGCAGGCTCGGCGGAAATGCATGCTACCGTCCACGCCCTCTAGCTCCGGGTTAAGCAGAACTCAACATTTACACATGTTACACGTACTAAAATAAAACTGAGATACACACAGAGGTGTATCCATACGGTGGTGTACATGGAACCATCACTGATACACAGAGTGCAATTCCATGAATAGCGGCGCATGGTCCTCAGTTAAAATAACTGGGTTGCCCTAAATGAGAAAACAACTTACAGAATTTAACAAACCGTCTTCGTCTTATTTGCTTGCTTCCAAAGGATGAATCTTGTTACAATGTTTATGTACTATCAAAACAACAGTAAAAGTGCCGTAAAAAGTCACCCTATACTATACAAAGTTTTTTATATTTTTTGTCCTTAGGGAACATCGAGTCTTGTGAATGTTTTACGAAACGAACCATATAATATCGTTTCATCGCTATTCAATTCAAGCACTTGTACCACTACAAATATTTCTTATTAACTTCATGTCTAAATGCTGTAAAAGCCCATGTGAAAAGATCGCGACAAAAGACACAAAAAATAACTCTTGTAAACGCTTGTTTTCGTTGGTTTAAAATTCTTGCGAAATCATGGATAAGTTTAAAATTAATAATTAAACGGTATCTTCAGGCAGTACAAACGACATTTCTACTTTGATTACCACTTTACCACATAATCTGATAAATGACGAACGAACGAACTGTCCTAATTCAAACATTTGCCAGGGAAAATGCTATCGCTTGCAATTTCGATAGAGTATTTTTTACAAGATGCAAAGTTAAAAATTTTACTATGTGGACCTATGACGGAATTTGTAAAGCCCTTTTTCTATTGATTGATATTTACGTAAGGTTTGGGAAAAATGATTGGTATTCCCATGGGTACTTATTGTGCACCCACTGTCGTTGATTTGTTTCTATATTATCATGAAAGAGATTTTATGTTGAGTCTTTCTCCAGATACGCAAAAAGACATTATTACCGCATTTGATAATACTTCACACTTTCTAGATTAATTCTTAATAAAAATAAATATTACTTATCCTCGGGAGCTCCAGTTAAATAAAACTAACAATTCTGATACTGCTGCTTCATTTTTAGATTACCATCTCTCTATTTATGACAATATTATTTATATCAAAATTTATGACAACAGGGATGGTTTTGATTTTAGTATTGTAAATTTCCCCCATTTGGATGGCGATGTACACCAGGCTACCTATTTCTCAGTTAATTAAGTTTGCAAGAGCGTGTAGTCATGTTTAGGATTTCAATACTAGTATATTGCAAATAAATTTCTTCAACAAGGCTACCGTTATTGTAAATTGCGTAAATTATTTCCTAACTTTTACTATTGTAATTCAAATTTGGTTTTAAAATACAATAATAATAATAAAGTCACTTCTGCGAGAAGGTATTTCACAACCCGATTTTTACTGGGATGTGTTTTACAAACGTCGTAAAATTTTGGGTCATGGTAATTTTCCAACTGTATTTGGTTAAATTATAAAACGTGTAATTTAAAGAGGTTATGACTCAACTGTTCTCAACCCTTGTACAGTTTGACGGCTGTTTGTGCGTGCGTGCGTGCGTGCGTGTGTGTTTGTGTTGGTCGTGTACACGTCCGCATGCTTTGAGTTGCGATTTTGCAAGTGGCATTCCCTATTGGATATTTATCCTTGTCTTTAAGCTGGTGCTAGGGACGCTAGGGGTGTTGTATGTTTCATTTCCTCTCTTGATAAAGCAATATTAAACCAATCTGCTTTGCGTTCTATGCTTCAAAACGATCGTGTTACAAATTTCATTCTGCATACTGTTTAAGGCGTTTGAGGCGACCTGTGGAGTTTCCATTTTTTTCTATTTTATTGTCAAAGCAGCGTTGTTTGTGCCGTGTGGCGGCCGTAAAAAGTCTCCCCGTACATTCAATCAGGGCTGTTACATTTCGATCTTCTCAGATCGTTCAGCACAACTTTTATGTCGTGTTATTGGTACTGTTTAGTTTCTCAGCATGACCATTTCGGCCTGAGTGGTTCCAATACTCCCGCTTTCATAGCTTTGGATATGGTGCCTGCTTTTTAATTTCGCCTTTTGGCAGTTCCTGTGATATGCAGGCTCCTTAACCCCAGATCCCCTTTCTAAATTCCAGTTTGTTTAGTTCTGCCCATTGTTTACTCGTTTAGGGCAAACCCATTATTTTATCTGGGGGCCATACGCCGCTTTTCATTGATTTACACGCTAGTGTATCATAGGTTCCATGTGCACCGCCGTATGAACACATCTGCGGATGTCTCTAAATTCTTTTTTTTTTGTACTTTTAGCATATTTAAATGTTGAGTTCTGCTCAACCCGGGGCTAGAGGGCATTGACGATAGCATGCATTTCCACTACCGTCGATGAACAGGCTCAAATATCAAACCGAGCCTGCAACATTTTCGTTTTGTCGTGTTGAACGACCTGTGGAGTTTCCACTTTTTCTAGTTGATTGACTTATTATTTTGCAATTCGAAAATATGACATTTTAAGTCTTTTAAATGTTTAAATCATCAACGTTATTATGTCCATAAAACTGAACTTATAACTTTTTGGCCAATACCTTTTAGAATGTTTTCTGTAAATTGAAGTATATAAAGGTTCAAAATTGCACTGACAGATTTAAAATGATGTAAAGAAATATATGTTCTTCAAGATTTTTCTAAATATGACATGAATGCACAATTGTAATTGAATCCTCAAAGAAAGTGTTATTATGTATAACAAACTTAATCTAGACCCATAGACCACGCTATGTACCCGGATAATCCTAACTCTGTTCAGCGACCCTAACTCAGTGTCAACATGTCTGACAGAAAGACGATGTATGTAGTTAATTTCCTCGTCTTTTTTCATATTTTTATGTTAGTATGCAATGTTAGCGTAAAAATTTTGATAGCCATAATATCCTGTATTGATAACATGTTTTGTGTACTAAATATTTCAATCGAAATGTCACATTATGTGGCTGGAATTCATTAAAATATACTCAAAGAAGTCTTCAAAATGAACATGTTTTATGTTTGTAACTGTTTTAAAGTACCAGAAATTGCAATAAGACCTTACTTATCAACTGTATTAGTTCAGTAAACATCTCTTTGACAATGTTTAACAGTATCAAAGTTTGAAATTCATTTTTATAGCTTAAAAACTGTATTGATTATGAGGTGGGTTTAAATTTGCGGATAATTCCTAACTGGTATAGGAAACAGTGCTGGATAAATACAAACTTAGAGTGGATAAACACCTAACCAAACGAAAACATAGCTGTTCGTCTGTGCTTTATGTACGGACTATAGATGCTCGAAGTTCGTTGACCCACCCACCCCTGCAGGGATGTGGGATTCCTATGTCCAACTCGTGATTTTTTGCCGGCAGACAAGTGCATTTTTCATTCTGTGTGTCCGCGGACAAGCAGACTTATTCAGGTATAAAATGAGAAAACAAAAATATCATTTAGATTGTGTGTTGCTTCAAGTGTATGGAGGTGATAAAGATAATTTAATGTATGAAATCCGTGATGTACTTGCTGAAAGCCTCTCGATTGCTGCAGTTTTAGAAAAAAACATTCATCTGTGTCTTTAAGCATCACTTTCCATGATCTGATTGGTTCTTTGGCTAGGTCTCGCACACACTGTAACTCGGTGACCATGATAAATATCGGAAACGTAAACAACTTAAAAAAGTATTATGACAAGTTTGTAAGTAGAATTCCAACTGCTGAGACAATAAGTCACTGTCAAAGGAAATATGAGAGCCAGTAGTCAGCCAAATGAAAATCAAAAGCACACAGAGATCGCAAGTATGACTAAAAACAAGTCGGAACGTTTCAAGAGTCTTTCTCTGAATTCATCTGGCTTTGCACCATTGCGTGGGCAGTGTTTCGGGCATGACATCAAAAGATCCCGAACCCTGCTTACGCGATTTCAGACTTTTATAAATGTTAAAAGGCAAATATTTTAACAGCTTATTTTTCACCACAGTTACTGTGATATGATTTTCTTTTCATTGTCCTAAATAAAGAACTCTCCAGTCTATTTGCAGTTTCATGAAGGTTTAAAGGTTTAATATTACAAATCAGAGCAAGTGAAATTTGACTATGGACAAGTGGATTTTACAGTGTCCGTGGACAAGTGAAAAATGTAAGGATATCCACACCCCTGCCCTGTCAGTCCATGCATCACTCCCCCCCTCCCACCCGACACACACACACTCTTTTCTTCCCTACTTACCGTCTGGAAAATATCATATTTAATAATTAATCATAAATCTAAAATCCCATTTAAACAATATCACAAATATTCCATTAGCACCTCTATAAAATCTCTTACACTATACGATATACAAGATTTGAAACAAACACAATTCTTCTGAAACAGTGTGTGAGAGAGAGAGAGAGATGGAGGGAGAGAGGGTTGGGGGTTACAGAACTTCGAACATCTGTGGTATTAAATAATTTCTTATATAATTATATAATAATTTTGACTTTTATACTGAATTGTTTTCGAGGGTTTATCCAGATTTTTAGCAAACATTACTATTTGCATAATATTAAAATTATGAAAAAATATTTGACTGCAGTGGGCATACATATAACATCTTGTAAAATTAATGACAAAGTTTAAAGACAATACCGCTTATAAAGTAATGTTTACAATGATCAGACCATGTACATGTCAACTCATTCATTTCTATAGAATTCTAGTCAGTTAGGTGTTTTTTCCTTCCCGCAATTTCGTGTAAGTTAGGTTTTTATCCATTCATCATGTAAACGAAGTTAGGTTTTTATCCCTTTTCTCGCTGTCAGTACATTTGAACATGTATTGTGTCAACATGTAGTGGGTTAACAAATAGTGTAAACGGGCCTATAAAGCAGTATATTTTTGCTTTCAAACAACAAAATAGTAGAGGCATCAAAAGCATATAAGTATTTTTAAAGATTTTTTGTAAAATTTTTCATTGAAAATTTTGCCTTGTTCGTCTGTATTCCACCTGAAAACACAAGGGTTGATATATTTAACATGATACATTTTGAAATAAATATACACTTGACCAATGGAGACAGATATAACAACCGAAACATTCCTTTATACATCGTAATTACACAGAAAACAAAGTTGTATCGGCTTACATCCGCCATGCTGGCACTGAGATAGGGTCGCTGAACAGAGTTAAGATTATCCGGGTACATAGTGTGTAGACACGCATACGTTAACTTATAAACTTTTCATTCATCTTACTGAACGGCTACTGCTGAAGGCCCGCCCGCTTAGATCAGTAGGTAGAGCGTTGGTCTACCTATCAAGGGGTCGTGAGTTCAATCCTCGGACGGGGCGTATGATCTCCGTGACTATTTGATAAACGACATTGTGTCTGAAATCATTAGTTCCCCACCTCTGCTTCGTGATGGGGAAGTTGGCAGTTACTTGCGGAGAACAGATTTGTAAAGGTACAGAATCCGGGAACACTGGTTAGGTTAACTGCCCGCCGTTACATGACTGAAATACTGTTGAAAAACGGCGTTAAACCCAAAACAAACAAACAAATCTACTGCTGAAAGGCGTCTTCCATTTGTGCAAATGTTTTAAGAACGTGCATGAAGATTTTGTCCATTAAATGCACTTTGATTACCTTAGGTCCCCGTGACATGAAAACAAAAGTTTGTCATGTTAAAGCATCGAAATATTTCGGCCGTTTTCTATTTGCACCCTAAAATCATCACCCATAGTCACAGAGCTTAGGGTTTACTAAATTAGTCTTTATCCATATCTTGTACCATTTTTGGTATTATTTTCTTGATGATACTTTTACTTTCATCAGCAGTTCTCGCTATAAAACAACTTGAATATGTAAAAAGGGAGGAAATTTAAAAACAAATATTTGAAAATGCTCCAGTAAAATGTCTCAGTACTGTTATGATAAAGTACAATGTTTTCCGATCATAACAGCTATTTATTGATGTGGAAACTATGAAATATATATAAATCACGCATCCTCTGAATTAATTTTTTTTTCAATTTCAAAGTGGCGCGCGCCGTTTAAATTTTTTTCAAAGTGTACTATAATCACATGAAAGAAAATACAAAAGAACTGGGTAACACTGAATATGATATCGTTTTCTGTTTGAATAGTTTGAATACAGGTTGTTTTTGTAAAATAAAATGAGCAGCAATATCAAATAACATTATAAATTTATTTTTAAGAAGAAATTATTTAAAACTAGAATAATAGTTATGGAAGTGATAATTGTGTGTTTGCTGCCATGGTAACTTACGCCACAACGTTCCTTCGACTTGTCTTAAAAGCTAGTTATTAATTTGCTCAATTGTTTCAATATGGTAAAAGTTATTGCAGATATTTTGAAATGATTATGGTCATAATGTGAAAGCTATCTAAGCCGATATTTACAATGAAATGAAGCTATCATAAATCGTCATCCATTGTTTTATTGGTAAACATAGCGGGACAAAACTAAATCATTGTGTTCATCCATAACCTGGCTGGAACATTGGTACATGGTTGGGTTCGTACACATTTAACTGGTTTCAATGCAGCTCCTTTGCGTAACTGTCATCGTGTGATAAAATGTGTCTATTTCTGTGCACACTGTGTCCTCAAAGGGTTCTTTGATCGTGAATATTCCGTTTAGATCTTTGTCCTTGGTTCTTTAATCAGTAGTATTTAAATGACTTATGTATGCAGCAACAATTTATTTATTATGTACTACAATTATTTCATTTTACAATTCTGTAGTTATACGATCCACAATGTTTGAGAGTGTGTGTGTTCGGGTTTAACGTCTTTTTCAACAATTTTTCAGTTGTCTTCTTGCAGCAGTGAGCACAATGCCCAACTTTATAGTGCTGCCTCACTGGAATATCACGCCGTAGACACGTGGCATGATACCCCACCCAGTCACATTATACTGACACTGGGCTGACCAGTCCTAGCACTATCCTCTTAATGCTGAGCGCCAAGCGAGGAAGTTACTAGCACTATTTTATTGTGGTTGCTGTGGTGTTGTTGTTATTTTACGGAAATTTTGAAGCATTGTGCTCACTGCTCATATGACTGAAAAATTGTTGAGAAAGACGTTAAACCCGAACACACACACACACACACACACACACACATACACACTTTGAAGATAGAAATTTTCTACATATTTAGATAACTGTATAAAATATTATCATATAAGATAATTTTAAGGAAATAGCATTCTATTTTCTCTTGTTCTAGATATGTTTAACCGCTGTAAGGTAGATATTGCACTGCTGGATGGTGATGACTGATTCTTTTAGGCTAATATTTCTCCATTCTAAATTCCAATTTTCGATATATAAACGTAATATTGTCTAAAAAGACAAATGAAAAAATGTTAGAATCACTAAAAACAAAGAAAAATATCAAACAGGGAATGCCACGCACCAAAAGCGCAGCCTCCTCAAAACGAACCCCCCAGCACGCAAACGCGTGCACCACACACACACACACACACACACACACACTCAAAGCTTACACATCAGGACAAAACGAACAACACACACACACACACACACACACACACACACACACACACACTCAAAGCCAACACATAAGGACAAGACGAACAATAAGCATACACACACGCGCGCACACAAAGTCAACACACAAGGACAAAACGAACAAACAAAGGAACACAGTGGGGCACCGCCTTGGAACGGTCAGTGGCAAAAACACTAATACTTGACTGACATGTCACATTCTTAATTAGTGGTACACTCCTTTTTCAGAAAATATTTTATTCTCATTGCCATGACAGGTACACAGTATATTGTGTAACTCTGTTCAATTTCAAGTCATATATATATATTGACTAAAGCAAACTACTGAAGTTACTGTTATGTCCAAAGTCTGAAAGCGTTTTCTATCAGACGAGAAATAAAATTTCTCCGATGTATTTGGCGTAAACGAACAAACAGTTTCACCTGCTGCATTCCTGGCAATACTTTATCAATTTTTTCCCGTATTTCTGTTTTATTTCTTGTGTATTCTTCAATTAAATAGATGTTTGTGGACTGTAGAATAATTTCAGCTTCGTCTGGGATCTGAGAATATCTATGCATATCTAAACCGCGAGCACCTTCAATTATTATAAATGTTTCGCCACCGGTGTAGAAATCTGCGACCTGGGGGTCCCTGGAAGTGCTTGTTATTCTCCGAAAACTAAATTCGGTCCGAGACAGGTCAGGATTGTGCGAACAGCCGCGATAAACCGCTTGGTATGTTTTTATCCCCAGAAGCTCAGTTGCTTTATTCACAAGATTTCCAACCTGTATCCATAGCCTAGAGTTTGCGTCTCTCTGATAATTGTTTTGTATCTCTTTATTTAATTTCTCATTGAAAAGTCCACCTTGTTTTGTTTTAAACAGATAACAATTCGGGTTAGAATACATATTAATTAGAATAACCGCAAACAATGCATCTCTGCTCTGTAAACTATCTCTCAAAGTCTCTGCCTTTTGAAGGCCGACCCTATAGCAGTCTGGAATACCATCATAGTGTCCTAGTTCACGAAGTGTTGACTCTGCCCTGTTTGCGAATCCTGCTGAATATAAATTACAGTTAAATATTAGATAAAAATCATAAAACAATAATTCCTATGGACAGGTACCAATGCTTACTTCCCTGCAAATGCAATAAAATCACAAGCACTCAAAACTTAAACACTCGTGTTTGTTTTTAATGAAAGTAAATAAACTATTCCTTTTCCCATTTGATGCCACCGTTACAGTTTTGCCAAATACATAGATATAAACACTGTAATTACATAAACAGTTTAGGATGAACATGAATGATTGAACAAAACGTGTATATTAGCGGGATTTATCGGTTTAATTACAAAACGAAGTATCCGTGAGACAAAATGTTTGTTTTGTTTCTTTGCAGCCGTTAAAAGGAACTTTGCAAAGGCGAGGACAGCGTTTTTAACCTCTTGCTTTGAATTTATATCAACATAGTTGCCTATTAGAAATGATTACGACTATAAATAACTGAATCTTTTTTTCTAAAATAAACATACCTTTTCTCAAAAATATTTATGTCTGAAAATTGGAAAGATTGCAAAAGATCAATAAAGACATGTACAAATGTATATATATATGTTCTATTAAGTTTGGAACTTAATCGACGCATGTGAAAATAAAATGTCTTTTATAACATATATTTGTACCTTTAACGAGAAACGAAGTTAAAGCCACAGTCAAGGATATCAAATAGATGTTCCTCATCATGCTTGTCTTTAAATAAAATAACAATATTTTACATTTGTAAATGAAAGTAAAATATACACCAAATATAATACACGTAATCCTGCTGTGCGATATGATATCTTTGTAACCGAAACGTTTGAGTCATGCCATGTCAGATATCATTTTATCTTTTAACAATAGCTCTACATTTGAATGCGCTATGAGGCGTTCAGGGTAAGTTATTATAAATAATATTGTTTCATTACTTACGTTATTTATACCGCATATTCAACAAATAAATCAAAACTACGCAAAAAATGATTTTAGATACATGTTTACTTTTTCACCACAACATAAACGCTCATAGCATTCGCTCAACTTAATAAAATACAACAATATAACTTAATGCATTTGATGAATGTCAAAAGAAGTGACAGGGTGTTTAAAGAAAAAAACCCCCACAAAATGTACTTACATAAAGAAGAACGACTGTGACCTCATTTACTTTAAATAAAAATGTTTCGGTACTGGTTTCGGATAATCAACTTCCTGGTAGATTTGGGTTTGACATAGCGGGCCATTTGTATAGTTCTTAAATCGTTCTTGTTTCAGTAAAATGATCACTTTGAAAATCATTTTGATTGTTATATCCAAATATAATTGCAATTTCGTCTGAATGATTTTTTTTAAATGTGAACTTAACTTAATTTTAGCATTACCTACTTATTATCTTCACATAGTTTTATATAACCTGTTATTTTGTAAGATATTTCTGTTAAGCTCGCTTACGCAAGATGTAGGGATTATTTTTTTTTCTTTTTATTTTAAAACAGTTGACAAAAATCTAGTAGTTATACTTATCATTACCGGGTGCGAGAACAGAAAAAGTAAATTTCTCATTTAACGTCAAGTTGTAGTTATCCTCATAAGTATAGGTATTTTTTTCCTCCTTTTTTCTTGTACACTGGACTGGCGTTTCCGGTGATTTAACCCATGCCGGCAAAACCCATCTGGCACCCCCATGCCAGACTCTCGTGCTGTTAATGACAACCAGCGATCCATACACTGATATATTGTTTATATGAAAAAATCAGGTTCCTTGATGGTTTCTCTCCGTTCCTTATAGTAGGCCTATATTTTCCGATTCAAAATACGTTATTTTATGGTAAGAACATACCGTTACGCTACAAACGATAAAAATAAAGTGGAACTTTGTTATTGTGCGTCACTGAAACGTCCTGGCGTCACTTCTGATTACGGACGTAAATTTCCCGCGCTTTGTATACATACTCCACTGTAAGAAAGAGTCCCAAAAAGAAAGCTTTATTTATTTATACGGTATGCAAGTAAAATTATCTGTCAGAATAAAAAGTTTATATGTATATGATATGCAAGAAAAAATATTACAAAAGGGATAGAAATATCCGTCCATCGACCACCTGCGCATGGGCGGTAACTCGGCTAGCCTCGTTACCGCCCAACGCGACGGATATTTCTATCCGATTTGTAAACAAATGAACAATATTATTACTCTATATAAATGACGTCATCAGACCAAGTGGAGGGACTTTTTTAAAAACCGATACGTTTGTAGCGGATGATCTAACAATAGGGAGCCCCACCCTAAGCGATTTCCAAGCTTTAAGCACTGGTATTGGCAATAGGGATAAAATGACCTCAAGGGGAGGGGTGCTGTCATGACTGTTTATTACAATAAGGCTGTTATTATTATTATTGTCATTATTAATATTGTTACAATAACTATTGTTATTATTATTATTATGTACAACGCCATTGAATATATCATTGTATAAAAATAGGCGTTTAATCAAATTGTTCAGTTAACTTGGGAGCTCTTGGAGCGCATTTTTGGAGCGCTTCGAGAGCATTATAGGAGCGCCGGGAGCGCGTTTTGGGAGCGTCAGGAGCGCATTTTGGGAGCGCTTGGAGCGCATTTAGGGAGCGATTGGGGCGCATTTTGTGGGGACCGCCGCCCCCACCGCTGCACGGGTATATCTGCTAAACGTTTGATCGAGGTGGTAGTTTTTATCCTTTCTACATGTAAAGTGAGAGATAGTATCGAACATCTGCGGTTATAGTAAGAAACAACAACAATATAGGATTTATACAACAGCTTTATTCTTTTTTTCTTTTGTTACAGTACGCAGGATTGCATAACAGATATCTGCTGTAAACATGAGTGAGTAGCTACTTTTACAATTACTGACACTGACTTTGGCATTACTCCTTTGTTGCCGATGTCATGTTTTCGACTATGTGACATCTAAAAGAAAATGGATACGGCTTTAAGTGAAGTGTTATGTGTAACGGTTCTTTCAAATTTGAAGCAGAACTACCGTCTTCTTGCTTTATATGCAACTGGAATTTTCCCAAATCCTTTTCCCTCAAGGGTAGGTAGTGCGGACTGTCAAATGTGTAGTCCCATTCGTTTTTCTTGTTTATTTCCACTCGCCTTAGCAGCAGACGTTCTTCGCCTTTCACGATGCTTTCTCCGCAAATGTTCGAATATATGTAAAGTACGTTCATCGTTTAAGTTCTGGACGTAGAATCCTCCGAGGCATGAAACTCATTGAGCGCCACTTTCCAATTACCTTCTAAATACAAGGATATCTTTAATCTTTAACTGTACTTTGAACTGATAAGTCGTGTTATCGATGAAGTAGTTGTTGCTTTCGTCACTTCTAATGTAAATGTATCGATCCATTTTGCTTTCAGGTCAAAAGTTGTCTAAAAATAATAATAAAAATAAATATTAAACACCACTTGACCCTATTAACCTAATCGCGTGCCAGTATCAAAAATATCTCAAAGTCTCACAAACTTTAAACCCTTCATTCCTTTTTTACAATTTATTTAGTATCAGTGTATTCAAAGGTAAATAAAAGTATAAAAGAATTGTTATTAGTCATACCGTATTATCACCGAAGCATGAAAATGAAGGTTCACCTAGAATTTAAACCGCTTTATCTTTTGTGGTAATATCATATTAGTTCTATATCTATAAAACTGATTAACTTTAGTTTGAGTGTTATTGTTTATATTGGGCTAAAATATGTTGTGTCCTATCTCTTGGCTATCCGTCTCTTCATTGATCAACTGTTGATGATATTGTTGTATAAGCCTGTGTGTGTTTGGACACTTCCTTGTCATTTATGTAGAATATAAACGGGGTCATTTTGTGCGTTACAGTCTGTGAATATTTTAAATGCAAAAGCACACACTTATATACACGAGTATATTGCATAAAAATTTGTCCATTTTGTAGGACACAAGATGTATCAGTAGCCATTCAATAAATTACAAATACCGTTAGTATCATTTTTCACAGACTCGGTCAATCCTATAATGAACTATAGAACTAATGTATTAAACCCTATACTATTATTCAGTATATTGCTATCTAATGCTTTCATTTTGAATAGATTTACAAAATAATAGCTTTAGAAATAATGGATTAATAAATGGATATTTGAATTTATATCAAGATGATATAAAACAATTGTTTAAAAATGAATAGAAATTAAATCTGATTGCTGCGTGAATCATTGGAAATCGCTTAGGGTGTGTCTCCATATTGTTAGGTAATCGTCCGCTACAAACGTATCGATTTTTAAAAAAAGTCCCTCCACCGGGTCTGATGACGTCATTTATATAGAGAAAGAAGGAAAAAATTTACCTATACGTATGAGGTTAACAAAATTAGTAAATACTATAAAAGCTCTCTATGGCTTAAAAGCAACTTTGACAACACTGACATTATTAAACAATGAATGAGCTAGTTTTACGATCACTACAAGTTTGTTAATTGCTATAAATAACAAATATTCTCAAATCCCACCCCGTAACGTCGACACCTTTACTCATTGTATTATAGCACGTAAATATTTTCCAAAGCATGCTTCTTTAAAACTGGAAGGAGTTATCTAAATCAGGTATTAAATGCAATCTGGCGGGTGGACAAAACTATATGTAACTGGTTATATTGTAAGAAAACATTTAGTTGTTATCATTTTGTCTATCTGCATTAAATCATCAGATACAAATATTTTAATATACAATATAATAAACTTCCTGAAAGTATAGTGAGATCAGATATGTCCCGGCTGAAAGATCCCCGTTGAGCTTCGGAAACCATGATGAATCATTCTGAGATATGTCCAATAACGTGCAGAAAGTATAAAACTAGCACATCTGAATAACGAAGTCATTTTTGCCAGCGTTTTAATAAAGAACGTATCATCTTAATTAGAAAAAAAAGAATAGTAAATTAGCATCACTAAATATAGATTCTAAAAACGAGACTTCTATATTCGGCAATTTCAATATACCTTACAAGAAACAACTGTATGGAAGCCAAATATTTAGAACACGAAATGGAGCCATTGGATAATGGAAATCTGAATGATGTGCAAGTTTCAGTTGAAAATCCAGAAGAGGTAAACATGGCGAAATTATACAAGATACAATGTTCAATTCAAGATGCCGCAAAGAAAACGATGAACACGGTATGAACTTTATCTCTTTAAAGCTTTTATTAATCTGCTGTTTTTCATAAATCAATTCGGCTTAATAAGTTTGCCTGTTTTATAATTTAATATTTTCCGTTGGTCACCCTTTAATTATACATAGTGCTGTCTCAATGTCTAATCAACTGACTATTCCTAATATGATATCGAATTAATTGTGTTATAAACTGTTCAAGTTGTGTATTTCAGAAATGTTGGTTGGCCAAGACCTGTCTGAAATGTGTTGCTTTGGTAGCGGCTGTTTTCACTTTTATTTACCTCACCCAAAGCATCAAGTAAGATCAATGGCATTTATTTCATCAATTTAACCTTTTAATTTGTTTGAGGTTTTAATGTGCAAGTGTCAATATTTGTAATATTTGTAATTTGACACATTGATGGGTTTATTTCTACTAATGAAAATGTAATAATCTTACAGAAGAAGATAATGGGTATTTATACGCCATGAACTAAATATTGAAACCCGATGGCTGAAATGGATTTCCAAACCCTTTGTAAAAAAAGTTAGTGCTGACGTTGTACAAGATAAGTTAAAGTGTATGCAATTAG
Organism: Mercenaria mercenaria; assembly: GCF_021730395.1. Taxonomy (NCBI): domain Eukaryota; kingdom Metazoa; phylum Mollusca; class Bivalvia; order Venerida; family Veneridae; genus Mercenaria; species Mercenaria mercenaria. The sequence goes on from NC_069361.1 coordinate 90,039,704, forward strand.
TTATATCTTTTCTGTCCTGCTATAGCAAAATACAGAATGAAGTACATGAGGACGATGAGAAACAACCAGAACATTCAAACCAGTTAAGCCTACCACAGGCATTGAAAAGTTCCAAGTTTGGCATCTCTTTGATGAACAGCAAAAGTGCTGATCAGTCGGCATATTTTGGGCAGTTCCCACCCGATCAACAAGATATTGGAAATACTGATGGCAATCGTATGTCGGCAGATGATAGAGCATACTTGAAACATTATTTTAATATAGGTACGACTTTCATATATAGAAGTGATAAAGTAACAAATGTCATCCAAATCGAATCACTTGCAAAAAACTGCTATAATTGCTTTGTTAAGGGTAAACTCGCTTTATTTGAACAAAACAGCTTGCTCTATAAATTTATGTGACTCTACTCAGGAATCTACTTTGGACAAATGATTCCGTTAGGAAAATTTTGTATCAAACCCAACGGTAATACGTCCCTGTGTGTGTAACTACATCTAAAACAAAGAGATGGAAATCACGTTTCAGTATAAGTGTTGATGTATTCTAACAACACGACAACACTGTAAAACAAATTTTCTTAAGTGACTCGCTCACTTTCTATAATTTACATTTCCCTTCCTTCATAGTAAACCGTGAAGAATGGTTTACTCACAATTCCACATTTGATTTTAGATAATATTGTTACGAGGGCAACACCTTAAACGTTTCTGAGGTAAATTGTTAAATTGCGAAATAACCTAAGTGCCACAAAAAATAAGGCATTTGCCCTCTAGGCCCTGTAGTAGTGTGCTTACAGACTATATAACCATTTCCTTCTTTTTATTTCACTAATAAAACAAAGCATATTGTCAAAAGTGAGATTACGTAAAATTATCACTTAAGGCCCGTTTGTCATGAGAATGCAAATACACATTCTCATTAGTAGCCATGTCGTTAAAGCGTCGGAGTGGTGATCGGACTGTAAATTGGTATTTTGTGTTCCTGAGTTCGAATTACGGTCATATCAGTTTTAACAATGTTTCGCTCAATGGTTGTTTCATTAAAGCTTAATTGTTTCCAAATTGTATTTTATCTGCATATGGTTGTCTGGTAACTTAATTTAACCAATGCGCATGTTATTGTTAACTGTTTTAATTTTTAAACACTCAGTATCGCTAAAATGTGCTCATTATGACTCAATTTTATAAATATCAATTTTGCAAAGTGTAGCTCATTTCGTATTTCATACCTTCGCATGATTATTCTTAAAGTATGCGTAAGCCGGTATCTCCTGGGCTTTCCCTGCATAATTATTATTCTATGTTTCATTTTGCCGAAATTCTACTACAAACATTGCTATCTGATACTTATTTTCTATTTTCGACTTATTTCTAAATTTGTAACAAACTCCGCGTTATTAAAGATATTCATTTTTTACGAACGAGTAGCTATATTCAAGAATGGATAAACGTAAATTGTTTGCATTTTATAAAGTAAACATTGTGTTTCTTGAAATATGTGAATGAGAAGAACACAAATATGCTTTTACACGCATTAAATGTATGTGGGTAAATTCATACATATATATATATACATTTCCAGGTATGAGAGAAGACGACATGATGCAAGATTGTCATAACTCACATATGAAGCATTCGTTCCCGGATATAGATTATGCCTTCCTTGGGTATGATATTTTTCGAGGATACCCTTTAGCAGATGGACATGATCCCGGATTTACTTACCCAATTTTTGCTGCCGACTATTCACATGGAAAGCAGACAGCTGATTGTCGTTATAGCGTCCCTAAGGGATTTGTTGTTATACCAGACGTGTCCTGTGTAACGACTTTCACGTCTGATGTCATACAGACTACTACGGAGCTTGTGCGCGGTCTTTCAGTCAATGCAGGAGCAAGTGGTGGCGGCTTTGGTGTGGCATTTTCAGCCAGTGCTGGCTATAAACAGGCCTTAACTGATTTATCTTCCAGTGAGTCTGTGTATATCGTTTCTACAGCGCATTGCAACTACTACATTAGTAAGTTTAAGAAGGAAACCCCACCACCTTTCACGCCAATGTTCTTCGATTGGATTCGTAAGTTAAACAGCTCTACAAGCAATGATACTTACTCAGATTTCTTTGACACTTTCGGGACCCATTTTGCTAAAGAAATTACTTTCGGTGCTAGATTCACATACGAACATAAGATGAAAAGTTCTCTATATAAAACGAAACGAGAACAAGGTGTGAACGTTGCTGCTCAAGCGAGTTACAGTGGTATATTTAGCGTCAGTGGTGGATTCAGTCTGACATCTGAACAGCGACAAGAAGCGTCGGAATTTTCAAAGTCAGTTGAAACAAAGACTATTACTGTTGGTGCAGCTCCACCGGCAAATGGGGATGCAATGACATGGGCCTCTACAGTCCAGAATAACCCAGTACCCGCCGAGTATATATTAGAACCAATAGAAATGTTATTCCAAGAGGAGTATATGGGAAACCTTGGGGTAGATTATCAGAAAATGTCTTTTAACATTGAGAAACTGAAGATGAACTATTACAACAGGTTGATTGCTAAAAAGTACAAAATCGACATCGAGAATCAATCCAGTAAGTTATGATTAACGTATTTGGTTTGCAATCAGTTCTGAAAAAATACAAAAATGAGTTAAATATGGCAAGTATTAAAATTTATGTGTTTGAACTATTACGTTCTATGTGATAGTGTTTCTTGTTAAATGACAAATGTAAGCTTATAAAATGACATTTAACGTCTATTCAAAGTAAAACTAAATGATGCTGATTTCTCTTTTTAGCAGTGTGTTTATCAACAGATGCTATGGAATATAATGCATCCAGAGGACCTAATACTTATTTCACGCCTTTGGAAACATTGTTTCATCGAAATCTAGACTGCCGTATGTGGTTTCGTAGCCATTCATGTGGAACATTGCATTATCTATGACTTTCATTTCAGACCGCTGGATAACAAAGACTTTATTAGTGGATACTGGTAGTCAATATGGTACATGGTCTCCGCCACAGTTCTGTCCGCTGGGAACATTTGCAAAAGGCTTTTCTTCAAAGGTATATCACTTTTTGATATTTCAAATGCAGTACATATATGTAATTTGTGAATATTTGAACAATCTCCAAGATGTTCATTTTAAAAAAAATCCTTTACATTCTGAATAGGGATAATAGTTGGTCTATCAGGATGAGTGGTGTTAACATATACGTATGAAAATTAACGTCCATGGTAAGATATTTAATGTAGCTCTAATTTTCTCGAGAACTAATCGAGTTTATTTCCAATTGTTTCAGTTACAAAACTTACATGGACCGACTTCAGATGGTGCGGTAGTGGACGGTGTAAGATTAATGTGTGCTGACAAACTCGGGAAACTGATAAACGGTCATATGCGTACTGTGCAGTCCGGAGAGGGCCATAGGGGAGAATGGACAGCAAACATATTTTGTCCACAGGCAGATGTTACACTCTTTTTACAACAATTTGCTCTGAAGGTTCAACAGGTAAATTTCTAATATATTATTACTACAATGGAACCGACACTAGAAGAATAAACAAACATATATGAAATGGGAGTAAAACATTTAAAAATATTTTGAAATTACATAGAACTTAGCAATAAGGACACTTTCCTGTTTATTTTACAATATTTATCATTCCGTCTAGTTATCATACAATTTGTATAATAAATAGGATAAATGTATTTGATAAACTATGTCAAAAACATTCGGTTTTCTATATGATATAAAAATATAAGACATACGGCTATATCTTACGGTTGTAATAAACTCTATAAGAAGACCCTTAAGAAATGTAGAATACAACCAAGCAAAATAATAACGGGTTTGAATGAGTCTGTTGATAGGAGGCTATAAAATGTGCAACACCCCTCACGCCTATAGCACAGGCTTAAACGAACTTTTAGAATACAAATTCATTGAATGGACTCCATGATCCCAAAGAACCAAACATATAGCAATGCAGAGACCAAGCACTCGTACAGTGATACTTTTAAACTTACATTTTAAGTTTTACCTGTGGTAAAAGACTCAGTTTGCTATTATGTTTCTTGAATGTGTTCTATTCTTCCCAAAGATCTTTACACAGATTTTGTTATCTTTTGTATGCATACATATATATACATCATTTTCAGAAAGAATACACGAGAGACTTATCTGTAAATGGCATTCATTTTTCTTGCCGTGACATGCACTGGACCAGACATTCTATAACAGGAAGTCCTTTAGCCGGACAAACCGGCACTTGGAGTGAGAGGTGTCCGCTGGAGTCTGCAATATGTGGAATGCAAACCCGTATTGTGGGAGATCATATTAGGGGAGGTAATACGACACTTAATGATATCAGGTTCTACTGCTGTGGAGACGACTCTGCATATTTGGACAGAAGTGTGATATTTTAGGCCAAGAAGTCAATAATGAACAGAACTGTGATATATTAGATTAAGTATTTGTTTAAGGCAGTAAAAGTAAAGAGTTCAAGTTTACGGTTCATGTAAACCCAGCTTATCTCAAAGGGAATGTTGCATCCGAACGTTCACTCATGTAACACGCATATAGATTAACTGATATGACAGTATAATTTATAGTATATGACATCGGTTGTTAAATGTTGAATTATCATAACTGCAGATGAAAAAGCATCGGCATTCTGTCATTATAAACTGACTTCAGTAATTCATTTATATTATTTTGCAATACACTATCTTTATTTGTATATATGTTTTTGAATTCGTAATTCAATGTTATGTTTTTCATGCTGCTTTGTTTTGGATAACCGTCGTATGATAGCCCCGCCATTAAAACCTGTGGCGCATATTGTGTAACACATGTCAGTTGCGTCTGTCCGTGCCTATAAGAAGCTCGCTCGGGGGCGCGCGTGTGTGTGTATGTGTTGGTATATCCAACCGATAACTTTGCTTTTCATTGTCAAACTTTTCACACATAACCATCATAACAAGGCAAAATGAAAATCTTGAGTATTCAAATTGAAATTTCCATTATAATTTAGTGCAACACCTAAATAATTAAAATCATTGACTACCTCTATAACATCTTCTCCGTATGTCCATTTTTCATTAGCTTTTAGACCACCTCTCTTACGAGAAACAACTACTTTAGTTTTGGCCACATTTATTCCAAGCCCCATTTATTACAATATTCGAGTAGTTTATCCAATAGACATTGAAGATCAAAAGGATTTTCACCAATAAGAACCATATCGTCGGCGGACAAAAGTAAAATCATACATACATCTTCAAAACTTATACCAGAATTATTCGTACTTTGTGAAAAATTGTCGTTTATTGATTTATTAGTTTAGTCAAAGAAGTATAAAATACATTTTTGTAGTTCTTTGGTTTATTGTGCCTCCTGAAAATTATTATGTACTCTCTCTGCTCCATATCATATAATGCTTTCACTTGCTGTAGGCATTATATTTATGCAATAAATCGAAATTGAATTGAACTTAATGTATGCACAGCTAATCTCAAGAAGGTATAGCACACGCTAAAAGATATGAAAAAACCTGTAATCCCTTGTTCATTTAGTAAAGATATTCGTGATAATTATCATGAATAACCTTTACACTACTTTAGTGTCACATTATCCTAAATCTTTCCTGAAATACTTTTTGCTATGATGAGCTTGTTTTGTTTTTCTGTTCATTTTTCATTAGTGTGTGACAATATGTTTTTCAAATGTTCATTACTTAGCAAAATAATTTTTGATAAGTTAAATATGATTAAATGCAATCAATTGATTTATTACTTAAATTTTCACTCCGCAATAAATTGATTAATTACTTAACTTTTCACTTCATTGAATGTAATAAAAAAAAACGCATTTCACATCTATTTATGATAACTGAAAATGAAATTGTCAAGTTTGTAAGTACTTTTAAACATTATAACTTTTTCCTGCTTTCTATTTTTTAAGATAATAGTAGTTTCATCTACATGTATGTTATGCTCGCCTATTACTAAATAACGTAGTGTCTTCTTTTTTCCGTTCCGTATATTACATTATTGAAAAACAGAATTAAACCAAGTTGATGACTATATTTGCTGTTGTTGTTTTACCAGTACTTAAAATTGGTGTAAAATAACTACGTTTTTACCGTAGATCTCTAATCTATAATCCTTGTTTTTTGTGATCGGCACCTCCCGTGATACGATAAGCGGAGATAGCCGAACCATAACGATCTGCAACACTCGCTAAAAAATATCCGATACTGATCGATATTTAGCTAGACGGTCGAAGGGAGACAACAAGGTATAGCGTTGATCTCAATAAACAAGGAAAGATAATAGAATCGATTTTTTGCACAATTCTTCAGTATGTAAATTGATAAAGAGCATGTTTATACAGACGCTTTGCCTCTCTACAGTCATAGTCAAACCATTTAGACGATTTATCTTCTATCTTCTTGTGACTTCAAAGTTGGCAATTTTACTGCCATATTTTAAAAAATAAGGGGTCTGCCACCTCACTAACTACGTCTGTGAATGACCTCACCACTTCATTTACACTATTTGCATTGTTCATATCATATTGTAATAATATGCCATTTAAAACTGGCAAAGTTGCTATCAATCCAGCACTGTATGCTTCTTTTGCATAATCATTCCAATTGCGAACTCGTAGTTAAAGGATGTGGATCAATTTTCAATCTCCGAGTGACACAAAACTTCAAATGTTAATGCAGAATGATCACTAAACTCGTTAAAATTACTAACATTAAAATTTCTTATCATTTTAAAATCTTTTTCACTTAGTAAATAATCAATCACGCTGGATCCATTATTACTATAACACGTGTACACACCTTTCACAAAATCGGCGCCAAAACGGCCGTTTGCTATTCGAAGGGAGGTTGACTCGCACATGTCTATCAGTCTATTACCATTGGAGTTACTTCTCTTATCCATTGAAAATCTCGGCAGGGGTGTACCAATGATTTATTCATCCTCGTCGATGTCAGACACATAACTATCACATATAATGAAATCGTTTTTACATGATGTCCTTGCGTTACAATCGCCGGAAATCAGTACCGTGCCGCTGGATTTAAGATATTCTATATCATTTTGCAAACAGTCAAATATATATACTTATATGGACACTTACTATTTAACTTACTTACTGACATGGACACTTACTAACGAAAAGAAAAAGAAACATAACACATGCCTATTGGAGTATATAACTAGATGACGAATCTTCGTATCTGACGACGTTCAGTACTCCCTTCGGCAGGTACCGCTACTTGAGATTGCTATTTGGGATATCATCAAAGGTGTTTGACAAGGGAATAGCCTACACTCTTTAACATTTATGTCAACGATATAGATAGTATTTTCGGCAGCACTGACTGTGAACCGGTTATTATTAATGATATAAAAAACAATCACCTCATGTATGCTGATGATCTGCTAATACTTTCAGAAAGTAACTCTGGGTTGCAAACATGCCTTAATATGGTAATTTAGAAACATTCTGTGTTCGTTGGAAGCTGGATATAAATATCTCTAAATCGAAGATCATGCTAATGAGTAGTGATGATAATCGGACAGCATAATGATAATCGATTAATCGGAAATAATCGGAAGGCCTTCCGAGCGATTAATCGGAAAATAATCGGACTTTCACACTGAACTTTCTGTAACTTATTAACCATAAGCTCATTTGACTAACTGTATTAGCATATATTTAGCAGGCGTAATGTAATTTGTGTGTGAAGTTTTAGCCCTTGTATGCAGATATCAATGTGGCAAATTAAAAAGTATCTTTTATTTATTGAGGTATAATGTGGCATATTTATATAATTTGCACCCAAACGTCTGTGGGACTATCAGGAGTCCCTGAGAAACTGACCATGCTGTCAGACCTAAAACACCTCAATAAAAATGCTATTTTGTCCCTATTTGTACTGTACATTATATTATTGGTTCAAACTTCAATGCCCTCCTATTTTTTATTTCTAATTTTCTATTTATAACTATTTCTTGTTTATTAAATTACACATCTACAGCTGTATATTAAAAATATCTAGAAGCATAATGCCGATTGAAATCATGAAGTAAATTAACATACATTACGAAAGTGGGCGGGGTATCATTATTTGCGGTCTTTATTGCATAATCGGCAAACGACACTCCCCATTTTTTAATTTTCTTTCACTGCTGCACCTTTACATACCTTACAGAATCCAAACTACTTCCACACTGGTGGTATAGTCTTCTCTGGATATGGGAATATAGCTTTGATTGCATTATTATTTTAAGGCATACAGACACTAAATAGCCTGAGCACCTATGTAAAAATGGTATCGCATAATGGCGGATTCAAATAGTTCTCAGTTTTTTTTTTGCTGTAAGAAGGATTTTTCCTTGAAATCATTGCTATATATTGGTTGAAATCATATTGCATGCCTATACTTGACATACTGGTAGCATTTGCATGTTGAAAAAAAGATTCCAAACTGATTTAACATGTGAAATTTATTCATACACCCCTACCCTAAATTGTGATTGTCATTTCAGTGTAAAAAATACGGTGTGTCCGTTTGACCAGAAATATTTTTCTTGCATCAAACATGACCCCTACTTTTCTTTGGATATTTTTACAGTATAAATGTTGCTCTACAAGAAAATGTAAGTTAAAGAAATTTAAAATGGGTCGAGGTGTGTATTGCAGCATTGTGAAAACTTTTCATTTTATATAGAATATATAGTGGTGGCTATTTAGTGTGATAACCTTGATCGAACGCAGTACGTTTTGACTCCGTTTTGAAGAGTGGAAAAGAAATGAACCTAAAGAGGAAATACCACCAAAAATATGCGTAACTCCGGATATGGTTTTATCTAGCCTAAATGTCAAATAATCGATTATGCAAGTTCATAATCGATGTCGGCGACTTTGGCTCATTTAATGATCGACAATCGATTGTCGGCGACAATTGGAACATCACTACTAATGAGTAAAGGTAAACTTAACAAACAAAAGTTTCTCTTTCATATTGGGAACCAAAATCTTCAAATAGTAGATGAATACAAATATCTAGGGGTAGTTTTATATTTTAACGGAAACATGAAACATGCTGCAGAATATGTATACAATAAATAACTTAAAGCATATTTTGCCTTGAGATCAAAACTTTCAAATATAGAAAATGTTAGCATGAAACTAAGCCTTAAGTTATTCGACTCAATGATAAGGTCAATATACACATATGGATCAGAAATATGGTGGGTGATTTTGATGTTAGTAAACAGAATATTGATCTATATCCTTTCGAAAAAACACACAATACATTTGTAAATATACACTCGGAGTGCATAAAAAATCCTTAAACTTTGCATCTAAATGTGAACTGGGTAGACTGTCCTTAACATATATTGCCCGCTGAAATTCTATAAGAGAATTCGCGAAAACATGTCAAATAATCAGCTTATGGATGTTTTCAAATGCGATGAAATGTTACAGGCTAGCGGATCCAAGTCGTGGCTCAATTCCATAAAAGATCTGGAGGAAAGTTTTAATATTGAAGATATTGAAGACAAAATATTGGCTTTTTAATCCCAGAAATCTCTGCTGAAAATAGGCGCATCTACTCAAAATATGGTCAAAATTCAAAATGTTTCAAATTTCATTATTATTTTGCATTGGAAACACCCTTTTATATCATATACAACCGATTTATGACTATTAAGACTAATTGCGATGTGTTTCGAGAAAAGTCTTATTTCAGCTCTTATAAGAAATGTTTCTTATCAAATTTCACACCATTTTCATCTCTATTTTTAAGAAAGATGTAATACCAAACATATTGCCAAGTTTCTTTGTGAAATTTCGAGATTTTAGAGAAATATAGACATTTAATAGAAGCCACCCCCTACCCATTTACTGGGCTAAATTTTGGCCCTATGGTCCTTTCATTGTATATTTTAGTAAAAGTTTCACTTGTTTGCATTATTTTTCACTGGGATTCTAAAATATCATTCATTCCGTCATGAATAAGACCCAGAAGGATGCATTTTGTGCATTTTCTGACATTCTGGAGACAAAATATTGGCTTTTTAATCCCAGAAATCGCTGCTGAAATAGGCGCATCTACTCAAAATATGGTCAAAATTCAAAAAATTTCAAATTTCATTATTATTTTGCATTGGAAACACCCTTTTATATCATATACAACCGATTTATGACTATGAAGACTAATTGCGATGTGTTTCGAGAAAAGACTTATTTCAGCTCTTATACTGCACCTTCGAGGCCTGGATACACATTTCGCGCAAAATGACGTCAGAAAATGAAACATATGATTATTTCAAACTGAAAATTGTTAATATTACAAGAGACAAGGAGGATTCATTCATTAAACGATTAAATCTGGAAACGTGTTACTGACATTGTTAACAGCCTAATCCCTGACAACGTACTGGTCACAAATGTATATGCGGACGAATTTGCCGTAGCTGCCAGCCCTGAAAGTACAGTACATCAGAGTCGCATACATACACCAGCCGAGCTTACTAGATTTTCACCAACATAGAAAATCCATGAATGATCAGCAGTTATTCTTTTGTTATATTAATTAAAGTTTTCCTCTATTATCATATCTTCATGTACATTGAAGGAAATAAAGATTTCAGCACGCTACAATTGCACACATTCGGAGCACTTGCACTTAAAGAGAATTCTTGTAGTTTTTTTCCTTTCATAGATTTTTTTTCAAATTCACATATATGATAGGAAAATTTGTGCTGAAAACAATGAACAAATAAAAACAATGGGTCACCAGGCTTGCTTTTTGTGAAAAATTGTTTTGAATACACCCACTTTGCTGAAACTGCCAGCGAGTTTTCAACATTTTTATAATTTTTTGCTTTTTTATAAATACCAACCAAAATATGCATCAAGGCAGCACAATAAGGTTTATTCTTTTTACAGATTTTATTATATACTTATTTAAATTCATAGTCATCTTTGTAATACTATATCCTTACAATAATGGGTACAAATGAAGAAAAAATCTCGTTTCATATTCACTTTTGTGAACTTTTTTCAATGAAAAATACCCATAGTGAAGAAATTTTTTTGAAATTTAAAAAAAAAACTGTTTCACAGATTTTTTTCCTGTTTTTCTTGTGTATAAATAAGTGTATTGTGAACATAAAAATGGCTAAAAATGTATGGGTCGCCAGGCTAAATTTTATGTTAAGACCGCTTGAATACAACACCTGCTCGGACGAAAACTGGCGCGAACCTGATCAAATTGATTACATTTAGATCTGCTAGAAGTTTAAAAAAGTTTAAAAAATTCTTAACTCTTTCTATAATTGAATACTAAATAATCTTAAAGGAGATATCGTCTTATCAATACAAAGTCAATTGTCTAACATGCTATGAACAACTCTGTCTTTGTGCTTAAATGCGCTGTCAAACCACAGCCACAAAAATGGTAAGATATATGTCAGACATGATACATGTCAATACAACATAAACCAGTATCAACATTTGATTACTGATAAAACTTATTAAAAATGTTATCTTATTCAAGATTCCTCATATTTAAGATTGTCTGTCACATGTTTCAACAAATGTTGACTTCACTTCACTTCAATTTTCCATAGATAGTGTCGGCTGCGCAGAAAGATGCGCATAAAAATCTATAGGAATTCCCTTTAAACGATCCTTATAATAATAGTAGTGTAAAAATATCTTAGAAATCAAAAGTTATAAGGGGTAACTGTATTTTTTCACGAATATGTTTTGGGGCTGTTACCCCCACAACCCCACTTTGCTGCACACACCCTGACTTGCTGCGCATGCGCATTGTTCCGGGGACCGCTGAGATGCATTTCCCCCACAAATTGAAAGTATATTTATCAATATCAATTTTGAGTTTTTGGATTTTTTTCCAGATATTTTACTGCCGACCTTCAAATATATTTCATTTATAATAAAGGGTTTAATTAATACGCTTATTGATCTATTACCAACAGTTTAACAATAAGTTCATCGGCACAAATAAAAGAAATGACTGGTGAACCCGAATTTTTCAGTCTGAAATGATAACGTAATTATAACCAAGCCAGCATGACTATATCGGCCCGATATAGGTATAATGTGCCGATGTAGGGCCGACGTCGGGCCGTTGTAGTGCCGCAAAATATTGAAATCAGTAGATCGACATCAATCAGTGTAACTATTTCGTACGTCGCTTTGACCTCGGGCCGATATTGGATTCTCTAATATAACTATATTTTTCAAAATATTATTGATAAACGTGAAAAAGTAATCTAATTGTTTATATGTGCTAATTTATTAAGCAAATATATGATGTATGCCAGAATTAATCAAACTAGGTTCCAAACAAAATTTGTAGACGGTATTTATCAAAATTTTATATGTAATAAAGGGAGGTAGTAATAAGATGCATTTTTATTTTTATGTAAAATGCCGCCATAGAAATATTTATATTTACAAAAAAAATGAAAATATAAATATGTTGCAAATTCTGATTGAGCAATTTTAATAGTGTTAAGAATATACAGAAAGCTTACGTAAGTGTGTAAAACATGCAGTATATAGCTGTGAAAAATATTATATCAATAAAATCAAATAAGCATCATACACATGATGCGATACACATCAGTTCTCAAGAAAATTACTCTGAGAATTTATAAAGTGTATATTTTAAGAAAACTTTGATAAAGCACTGCGTGTCGCACTATTTCGCCACCACGATATGATCTGCCAATATCGAGCAGATTTCATTTTGATGTTGGCCAAATATCGTTTGCCAATATCGGACCAATGTCATTATGATGTTGGCCCGATACCGTCTGCCGACGTCGGGCCGACATCATTCCTATTTGCAGCCGAAATTGAATCCGATATCGGGCCGTTATAGACAACGACGTCGTTTGATATCGAGCCGATATAGAATGCTGGCTGGGAAACTAAAAAAGGGTTTGTTACAATATAAACTGAAATCACTTCTTTCTAGACGTTGTGTTATCTACACTGATAAGATACGAAAACGCAACAAACATGCCTGAATATATTTTTTACTACAAAAAGTATCACCTTTAAATGTTCTACACATACACATCTCGATACTTTATACCCACTGTGTTAATTTTACAGTCTGTTGTGCTAATTAAATTTGAACACAATTAGTATAGAGTATCGAGATGTGTATGTGTTGAACATTTCAAGGTGATGCTTTTTTAGTAAAATATATTCAGGTGTATGTTTGTTGCGTTTTCATATCTCGTCAGTGTATTTGGTGTACATTTTGAAGGAACATGTATACATTTAAGAAGGCTGATACCTATGAACTATTTTGATTCAAGTTTCAGGTGAATATTGATTAAATCTTACTTGATATTCCATTTGCAACAAAATAAATTAAAGGTTATGAGTTAATAACACACAAAATCCGGTAAAAGGATGTCTGTACTCGTAGACAATCCCTTTAAAAAAATGCAGGCTTGTCTAAGAGATTCGTACTCTTAAGTGCTGGTAAAATTTCAAATGGAAGCTGTATTTAGTGTAGGCAAGGTTTGACCAACTTGTGTTCCTTCTGAATTAAAATTACATACAGGATATGAGGTACATCTAATCCATCTTTTATTATTAATTTTATAGCAGTTTATTATATGTACAGATGCAAGACTGTTACAGTGAAAGTGAAAGAACTAGCGGCATACCCTGATGTACAAGGAGAGAAAGATGAGAATAATTTTGTTTTTGACGTTTAAATGATATCCCACTTTACGGTTAGTAAACCCATAGTTTATTCAGTTTATATTAGGTTTGCTTTCAGCATCTGTCTGTGTCCACTTCATTCCTATAACCCATCTCTTAAAATTTTCATTGTCGGATTTTAATGCAAAGCCACAAGAGTGAATCAGTGATTGGTATTCAACTAAGATGTCCTAGCTGGCACGTCCCACTCATTTAAAATTTTGTCTTTGACATATTCACTTGTTTCACAAAAAGAAGACACTTGTTTCACAAAAAGAAGACAACTATTCAACTTTTTAATAACAGAGTTGATATCAATTGGAAAACATGAATCTAATTGTAATTTTTGGATTTATTTATGTCATGAAATATCTTTAAACAGGGATCAACGTAATCAGAAGGATAAATTGTTTAATGACGTTGTCGGCTGGTTGAAAGAGAATTCCATCAATCAAGCAAACACCACTGGCAAATACGTTGCCAGTTCCTTAACAGATTTCATCTGGTATATGGACCCGTTTAGGGACAGACTTCAGCAGAGGGGCATTAAAATCCAGGATGATTTGAAACATGTAACTGGGTACAGACATCTCAAAGAGCAGAAAAAGAAATTCCTCAGGTAAAGATATAATATTAATAGAATATATAAGCTGTTGCTATTGATTTATTGCTGAGGTCAAACTAACAGATCAGGAACATACCGGTACTGGTCTTTCCACATGGCAGATACGTAACTGTCTACTTCTATATGAATGGTCAGTGTTAAATGGGTACATAAAAATTTCTAATGAAATGTATCTTTAATATGAAGTTTGATTTTTTTTAAATTTAACATATTAAGAATGCAGTATAAAGTATAATCCATGCAATAGTGACGTGATGTTACCGGTATATAGAAGTATAGCTGTACATGATATTACGCCCCTAAAATGATAAAATTCAATTTTTCAGTTTTGAAACTTGATTTTGAGAATGTTGTAATAGGATGTCACATCTGTCGTGTTTCTAGAACCATTTATTCATGGTTTTTAAAATAACTTGACAGCTTTGCTAGCAAAACATTGCATATGTCATAGAAAATACTTGAATGAATGGTAGAAGTATTTTTAAAGTGTGGCCCATACAATGTGATATTCTTAATTGAATGATAAATAAATATTTAATGTTGCATTTAAAAAAGTCTTTACAGAAAAAAACATTAAATAATATTTTTATTACAGCTGAATTCCACAGAACTGAATGAAAACTTAGAGAAACTATCAGAAATTCTTATGTTACCGTGGCTTGTGAATAAAGAGTTTACAAAACTCAAGAACATTGTTGATGCTCTGGTGGTGGACGTACGTAAATATCTCATTTTTTTGAGACAATTGGAGATTGAAGACTATTGAAGCTGGGGAGGATACTGCTAGGCAGTATAGGGTATTAGATAGGGCATTAAATGAATGTACAGTATACCAGATGGTTGACCTTGTCAACTTTGAACCTTCAGATAAGGAGGACAGAAGAAAATGGCTAAACAATTTATCAGTATCTTGTAGTGTTAAACTTTATACATATAGATATGGTAGTAACCTTGGTAATGTTATCATAATTTGGAAGATACCAGTCAAACTAGAAGACAGAAAGTCCCGTAAAATGTAAGAATTATCAATTTGGTTAGAGACAGTATCACGACATTCTCTGCAAGAAGAATGAGGAGAGACTTTGTTGAAAAATACACCAAAAACGTCAAATTGCAACCAGCTATATTGAGAAACATGTGTCAGTTTCTAACAAACTTCGAGTATACACAAACTGATGGTAAAGAAGAAGCTATTGATGACAGACTTCTGAAGTACTTGCTTGAAACAGAGGACTGTGAACTTATGTTTGATCTTAGGAAAGACAATGGACGGCCATGTGATTCCAAGTATAAACTGTTTTGGGATAGTCTTTGTAAACTATTGGAAGAAAATACAACTGTTCATGAAAGAAGACAGAGTAATATACAGTATCTCCCTTTCGTCATATCTGTTGAGGACTTGAGAGATAAAGTGTTAGAAAAGTTACCAGTAGGTACTCCATCCCCATCTCTTTCCTGGATAAGGCTGAATTTTCAACCAAGAAACCCATACCAGCAATCAGCTGCAAATTATACAGGAAACTACAATGTGAAGTATGCTGTACAACAGCGCCTACTTCGAGTTCAACATATTGATTCTGGTTTTGGCAGGCAGCAGTTTCTGTTACTAAAAGCATTTGTTGTTAAATGGAAAGACTTCTGTTTGTTTCAGAGTCCAGATGAAAAGGCTATCGTACCTGTGGCGAACCAGGCCATCCTGTGTCTACAAGGGTCCGATCTCATCATGGTGGTATTGTTGCAAATCATGGCAAGATAGTTGCTTTAGATCACGACTTCCATTTGGCTTGAGTTGTACCTTCGGTTTGTTTTCACGTTGACATCCCAGAGTCAGTGTGTGATAGCTTTTACAGAGGGACGGTACATGTAACAGTGAAAGACAAAGTGTTCGAAGCATCGTCACCTCTTCGGCATAGTACAGAGACTGTGAAGATTATAAGGAGACATTACAGTGACAGTGATGTCAATTCAAACCTCCCAATTATGTGTAGATACACAGATGATGGTCCAGATCACAGAACTACATACCAATCTGTACAGTTGTGCTGTCTCTTGAAGTTCATTGCTCTAGATTTGGATATGATTTTTGCAGTCAGGACTGCTCCTGCACAAAGCTACCATAACCCAGCCGAGCGTGTTATGAGCACACTTAACTTAGCTTTGCAAAATGTCTCTCTGGAGCGGCCTAAAATGAATGCTGAGTTTGAATTGCAGGCAAAGTCATTAAACTCCCTAAAAGCAATAAGAAATGCTGCTGCGAGAAACCCCGCTTTAAAACAAGCCTTTATATCCTCCATGGAGTCAACCCTTTCTCTAATAAAAGGACGCTTTCGGAAACTGAAATGGACTGGATAGCCTATCTTGGTCCACAATTCTGCAACAACTGAAGAAATTCAAGATTTGCGCAACCTCATTCGAGTCATTGATCCGTCAGTGAGACTGGAAGACAACAAAACTTGGAAATCACCATTACTACAGGCATTTCTAGCCAGCCATGGAAGAAAGAGACTCTACATGTTTCAGGTATAAAAATTCTCAATGAATACCATTAGTTTAAGGTACATCCGAGAGTTCAATTTTACATAAAGTGCTACATAGTAAGAGTTCTGAATTTTTGTCAAATTTATTTTCAAGTATCAAATACATCCAAAATAAGCTCTAGTTTACATTTTGTTTGCTTACACTTTAGAAAACTATGAAACAGATTTTTTTCACACGATATATGAACCGAACCACAAACTTTAACTTGTTTATCTGTTAAAAACTGACAACTTGTTCAAGGACCTTCACTTTGTTCCTGATCCAGTGGAGAAGGACGGGGAGTATGTTGAGTTTGACGAAATTTATGGCACTGAAACAGACGACTCTGCTCGTCCGAGCGCTCAAGAAAAGGAACAGAAGTCTGATAGGGACAAGCAGTTCAAGAGATATCTTGGTTGCCGGTTAGTTTCTACTTAAAAATGATTACAATTAAATTTGGTAAAGGTATTTTATTCAGTATTACTTAAGGAGGTAGGGTACCTTGTTACCAGGGTAAATTCAAATTAGTTGAACCGCAGTGATTTTTTGTATTTCGTGTAATTTAATGTTTTAACTGCTACAATCTCAGTTCCGTTCATCTCTGTCCCTTCAAGTACAATTTTTATCCAGGTTTGAAGTACATGACCCTCTTAAGGTATTTTATATAGAAAGAAGAAGGAAAATACGGATATTTAACACTTTTCAGTGTATTTTGGTTTCATTGTTATCCGTAGAAGTCTGCATAATTAATAGTTTTACTAGTATGCGCATTAGCTTTCTAATAAAAGCTTTAAATGTATATGTCGCGGGGCTCGTGTTTCCATGGTAACGCATTTTCTCTCATTTTTCAACAATTATGTATGAAAACGGGTTTTTCGACGGCTTCAGTGCCATTCTGTTATGGACCAACATGGAATATTTGGGTAATATGATTAGCAAAATACCAAGAACTTTACATGGTACTATGTTTTTCTTAAAGTTTAGAGTAACCATGGCAACAGAGATGTTTAAAATAGCATATATATTGCTTTTTATCGTAATTTCTTATAAAAAATATTATATAAAATTATCTTTCTTGTTAAGGTAGCTTTAAAACATCTTATTTCTAACGTTAGTAATATTTTCGTATTAATTGCAGTTAATTTAACAAATTTCACAGCTTAAAATACTTACAGCAGTGTCCGTCGTCTGACATTTTTATTGAAAAATCGTTCTGCATGCAGCTATTATTCTCATGGATATTGTTGAAATGAAAATAAAAAGCCGAAGCTGTGTTCCTTAAATAACCCAGTGTTAACGCTTTTGAATTTTACAATTAGACATATAGGTCATGGGCTTCGTTTCCATGGTAACATCAATTTAATTCAAGACACCACAATTTTATACTGAAATTTGAACAATTTTAGAGCTTAGTTTTAGTATTTAAGTAACAAATTATCAACGGAAACTGGGAAATAGTCATAACAAATCAAACTGCCCAATTTTTATTTGTAAATGACCGTAATAAATTACCTTTCAGCCAACTATATTCCAAATCACATCAGTTACCATAATCCATTTTCTTACATTCCGCATAACATTTCAATATAATTACATAAAAGAAGCAAAATATTGATCATTTTTCAGAGCAAAAGACTAATAAAAAGTATTTCAGCAAATAATGGCTGTTTAAAAATAGTTAAAATAAAGAAAAAGCACAGAATAACGTACTTTCAAAATAAAAGCTATTAATTTTGCGCGGTAACTGACACGTAACGTCATGACGTCAATGACGTCATTTTAAGGCAACAATGTTTTGAAGCGTTTCTGCGGCAATTCATTCATTATTTCTGCATTATTAAACCATTAAACATAAGATCGGAGGCAGGTTCAAGATTTATTTCCAGAAGAATGGATATACAAACACATTTAGTTTGTCGTAAACGTCGTCGTAAATCGTCACGTTAGCTTCCGGTTGGACATGCGCACTTACAAATATCAAGGTAACCTACCTCCTTAAGGTCACAGAAGGCTTTAAATTTTATATTAAAAACAAATGATAGAGCTATCCAAATAGATGTTATGCATAATTACATGATTTAGAAAGGCACTACTTGAAATACTGCACATGAACTTACGCAGTGAGAGCTGTAATGGGAGGTACTCATAAATAGTTCATTCAATAAAACTATACTATGTTAATCAATATTCAAACTTTTGGCAAGACTTAGAGAAAGCAATTGTTGAAAATATGATTTAACATGAAATTAAAATATTTTATGTTCGTAATAAAAATATTTGCAGCCACATTATGAACAAAGGCATTATGAGCCTTTAAAATCTGTCGAATGTATTTGTCAAACTTTTAAACAGTACTGTCACAGAATGATATGCATTAAAAAGCTTAAAAAATATTTAAAATATTTACTTTATACTGAGCTTTGAGTAATTTATCGCAATACACATTTCAAACAATATTTAACACATGCTTTCAGGAAGAGTGAGAGGATTTGTTATGTGCAAGGACTGTGGTAAGCGTAGGGTTGTGTTTAGTGCAGCAAAACTGTCAACATCTGAATCTCGGTCAGTAACTCGAGTAGAGGAGGAGTTGATCTACATATGTGGTGATCCTCTATTTCATGCTGGAATCTACAAAGATAAGATTATTGTTAAAGAGGGTCTTACATGCAGTTCTCCAATGGAGGAATCCTATTATGCAGGTATATTTTTCTTTCCACCTTTTAACCATAAATGTTTTTACAAAGCTAATGGCATAGTAGAGCTGAAAATATGGGAATTTATTAAAAGTGGTTGTTATCCATTTGCCTGTCAATCAGGCATCTTGATTTGATTTTGTTCAAACTTCTACTACAAACTACTGTCAAGAAGAAGTGTAACACAGAAATATGGCGTAAATTACTGTTTAATATTTGCACTTGCTTACAATTGATATTGCTTTCTCAATGAAAATAATGGCATAAACTTTGAGGCATAGCCATTTAAGTTATGACAGTTTTCCAGTCATAATTATGGAGGAAGATCGGGTTTCCTCCAGATATTTCTTCAGACACCAGATAAGAACCACCTGTCTTCACTCAGCCACCAGTTAGTTTGCTTCATAATTTGAAAGAATCGATTCATAAAAGGAGGTAAACTGTAAGAAATCAAAAGCAAACAACTGAAAAAAAACATATCTTAATAGTTCCGATCTATTAGTTACATATAGAACATGTAGTTTCTATTGTTAATAGAAATATCTTTCAAACAGGAAAAACAGTGCAGTTTGATGATGTATGCTTCTACATTGGTGATGTTAATGTCCTTGACAACTGCGAGATCAAAAGACTAAAGATCTATATTCCAGTTTGTTTAGTTCTGCTCATTGTTTTCTCGTTTAGGGCATACCTATTATTTTAACTGGGGACCATACGCCGCTTTTCATGGAATTAGACGCTAGTGTAGCATTGAAGGGTTCCATGTGCACCGCCGTATGAACACATCTGCGGATGTCTCTAAAGTGTTTTTTTACCTTTAGCGTGTGTGAATGTTGAGTTCTGCTCAACCCGGGGCTAGAGGGCGTGGACGGTAGCATGCATTTTAACTACCGTCAATGAACAGGCTCAATCAAACCGAGCCTGCAACATTTTCGTTTTTGTTGTGTTGAGCGACCTGTGGAGTTTCCACTTTTTCTATTTTAAGGAACAATATGGAATTGTGCAGCCTATTTGGCCCAAAAGTACAATTAATTTCCCATAGGGTTACATACAAATATATCAATGCAAGGCTTTGACACAATGTTCTGAAGACAAATGCAAATACCTTCTCTTTAGAAATCTATCCGAGAGAAACACAAAAATCACTTTTAAGTGACCTGTTGACCTGCTACTTTTCTCCTCACATCTGTCAGAATGAATAGTGTATTGCATTTTTACAAAGTGAAGCGGTTCAGCCTACTTTTTGTACAAATCCGCAGACAGTCATTTGCCAAAAAAAAACATGATTTTCCAGCAATGTTTTACCACTTTCTCTTCATTTACATCAGATCTATAAAATTTGACTACTTTCAGAAGCTCAGGGTATCTATTTACAATCAAATCCATCATGAAATGAGGGACCTCTTTTCTCTCGGATACATTTCCTTTAGTTGGGTAACGAAGGGCAGGTAACTGTACCTTATTACCTATTTAACTCAAAATCTTTGCCGAACCCAAATAATATTTCGTGGTGTTCATATCTAATATATCAGCAAACAACCGGTGAAGTTTGGACATTCTAACTCATGCATATGAAAAATGCCAGCAATATAGCTATGACAGGTGAAAACATTATTTTTGCTACAATTCTGAGAATGACAATTTCAGCATTGTAAAAACTAAAATTGCAATATCTTCTTTAAAAGTAGGAATAATTGAATGAAATAAAAAATGCTGTTCTTTCTGCATTCATGGTAATCTGAAAACACACATGATTTAATGCATATGTTAAATTCTGCCAGAAAGTATCTTTCTGAAAAAAAGAACCCACTTTTTTTTATCATTACAGTCAAATGTCAAAAGTCAGCAAATAATCAGAAAACCTGTATATTCAATATATTGTGTCATTTTAAAGAACACTTGTATGCCCATTAAGTGACAGGCAACTTTAGGGTTCATGTCAAACACTGTACAATATACAGCTCCTTAAAGAATGTCATTTCTCCCAATTGAATTCACAATTTTCTCGTTCACACCTCTTGTCACAGAGGCCTATTTCAATATACGGGGTCCTGTGTCCTGCCAAAAATGCCACACATGTCTTATTCTGTCTAATACACAGGTTTTCACTATAAATATGGTAATTTTTAGCCACACTATTCATAACACTATTTGCTTCATTACTGATCCAAACAACCATGAAAAAAAAAGGTGAAAAATCTCGCAAGAAAACACATTTCCAGAAGGGTTATACTCCCTGGAACAAAGACTTGAAACTGCCTGTGTCCTCTTCCGATGACAATGAACCTGAAATACAGCCTTCCACTTCACGGATGAACACTGACGAGTTCTCTCTGGTGACCAAGATGTCTGCAGACGGCTCAACACTAACCACCCCTGACTGTGAGGGATTCTCCAGAGCTCCACGGCTGCTACGACCGAAACCAAACACCGACACTGACCTGAAATCAGAGGGAAAGAATTCAAAACCATGTGAAGGCATGAGACTAGGAGACAATGAAAAGATGACACAGGCATTCAACACAGCTATTCAAAGCCATATGAACTCCTCGGAATGCCAACAGCCAGACTTCGAAGTTGCTCGAGAGAAGAAATGGGGTATGTGCTGGAAGGTTACACTAAAATGCTCGAACTGTAATTATGTTGCACCTGAGCAGAAAATGTACAAGGAAGTCATCTCTCCCAAGCCTGGACCTAACCCAGCAGCTCCAAATATAGGACTGGCCACTGGTCTACAGGACACTCCGATTGGTAATACAAGGGTCCGGTATCTGGCAGCATGTATGGACATACCACCACCATCAAGTCGCAGTATGCAAAAGTCTTCTAACAAAGTTGCCACAGCTGTGACAAACCTGAACAATAACGGCATGAGTGAGAAGGTGCAGATGCTCAAAGAAGTAAACAGGAAACGTGACAACGATGAGAACATAATAAATATAGCCATGGACGGACGGTACAACTCACCGATCATTGCCAGCCGCAGGAAGCCTGGACAGAATGCCTCTCAGGCTATCGGTTTAGCATGTGAGACTATGACCTCCCAACAGTTTATTATAGCTGCCTGTGTTCAAAATAAACTGTGCTGGACAGGTGCTTGGCTGAAAGGTAAAGGAATGAATGTGACTTGTCCTGGAGGGCATGTAGACTGCACAGCAAACTATGAGACACATGCCCCTCTGTCAGAGTATGAAAAGGGGAAATCTATCGGCACCCAGTTAGCACTACAAGGGACTTTGATCAAATGTGTTACAGCAGACGGGGATTCCAGATCAGCTGAGGGCGTGGATGCAGCACTTAAGGCACTAAACCCAATGTGGAAGGTAGAAAGACTGGCTGATCCAACACATGTCGGACAAGCTCAATTCCGTCAGTGCTACAGAGCAAATTTCAGTACAGAGATGTTTCCTGGCTCAACCCGCAGACAGAAGCAAGATTACTAAACAGCCTTAAGTGCAGACATTAAAGCCCGTTGTAGTCTGACTCTAAAAGCACTATGGAAGGAAAAGGCCGGGGACATCAATGCTATCAAGAAGGTCTTACCAAGTGTCCTGGATGCGACTGTGGCTTGTTATGATGGAGACTGCTCTAAGTGTGCCCGTCATTCCTACGTATGCTCTGGTTCCGACTCAAACTCCTGGTGGCTGAGGTCCAAGTTCCTGCATCACTACCAGATAACCAACCTGAATATGGACACTAATGACAGAGTTATACTACAAGAAATCATCAAAATGAAACTGAGTGTCTTTGCTATTGAAACAATGCGTCTGTTCACCAGTACACAGAAATGTGAGGCAGTGAACCGATCAATCAGTACGTCATTGCCGAAGAATGTTAACTATGGAAGGAATGTTGGTGGCCGGCTGGCATCCACTGTGCACAGACAGAATAATGGTATTGGGACTTCTGCTATACAGAAATGTGAGCACTCTGGGGTGAAACTCTCAAAAAAGACTAGGTCTTATCTGAAACAAATGGACAGTAGTGAAAAGTACATGAAGGTTTACTAACAAAAACCTGAAACAATCCGCAGAAAATTACTAAATCAAGGAAGAAATCTGAAAGAACATTTAGAGTATAAAAAGACACATACCACTACATCGGACTACAGCAAAGGTCAGCTAGATCCAAGGCCACCTACATCCAGGGGAGACAATGTTGACCACTCTTACTCTATGTGAGGTGATTGAGGCAAAGACTGTACCTGCAAAATGAACCAATAGTGATATATACCATTCAATAAATAAATAAATAAATAAATAAATAAATATTTAAAACTGCATACTGTGTTGACTTTTTCTCTATGAAATGAAAATTTTTTTTGATACCCTATAATGACAAGTCAAGATATATACATTCAATTAATCTGAAATCTGAAAATGTAAATATAATTCCCAAGTTGTCCAGTGAGAAAGTTATTCTATAAACTGTACTTTTTCTATTGTTCTTGTCAAATCCCGATCAAGGAAAAATTCACCGAGTAAGCTAAATTAGCTAACTTATCGGGCTAAAAATGCTGATCACGAGATGTGCCGACTCTGTCTTTACGTAAAACAATGAGGATTATAATATAGCTATAATATTGTACATTACTAAGAACATATAGGTCATCTGAGTACATAAAGGTCATGTGAGTGCACAGCACTTGTGTAAGAGAATCTGCAGCCAGTGTACATACAGCACCTTGAAAGGCCAGACTCTACAGGGATCAGTGTTGGTTTCATGACAATTTTAATTTCAAACATGGCTCGGACACATTCAAATAGTACGCATACCATTAAAGAATACAGTCCTTGTATGGCCTGTGCCCTACACAATGTCCAGTGTGTTTGCATCTCTGTCGCATACAGTTAATATGGTGGGGCTCAAGGGATAGATGGTCTCGGTAAATGCCAGAGGTTGGTGGCACAGGTGTGAGACGTCCCCCTCGGGTAAAACCAAGATCCTGTCGGACACCATGTAACTGAACCTATGTACAGTTACAGTAGACCATCTATCCCGGCCAGGTAATTTAAAATTGATAACTCCATATATATAATGGCCCTGTTTGGTGGCACCAGTCCATAGACGGCAACTGGAATCCTGGCTCGCCACAGAATTTTTTTGTAATTTTTCAGCATATTTTTGAAAAAAGCCCTCCATTTCAGGTCTGGATTTCAAAATGAGGTTGCTACACAACATCTTTCTATTTTTAGAACATTTCATAAGTGAAAGTAACTTTTTTTTTTTTTTAATTTTCCCCCTCGGCCGAGGGCATATATTCAACTTCAAACCTCATAAAACTGAAACATTTTAGCCAAAGTGATTAAATAATCAATTGTATATGTTTAGAATATATCTACAACCTGTCTATGAAGTTTCAGCTCATTCCAAGCAGAAATAAAGCTTGTACAGAATTTCCAACATGGACACCGGTTCATTTTCAGCATTCATATCAGGCCCAAAAGTACAATTAATTTCCCATAGGGTTACATACAAATATATCAATGCAAGGCTTTGACACAATGTTCTGAAGACAAATGCAAATACCTTCTCTTTAGAAATCTATCAGAGAGAATCACAAAAATCACTTTTAAGTAACCTGTTGACCTGCTACTTTTCTCCTCACATCTGTCAGAATGAATAGTGTATTGCATTTTTACAAACTGAAGCGGTTCAGCTTACTTTTTGTACAAATCCGCAGACAGTCATTTGCCAAAAAAACCATGCTTTTCCAGCAATGTTTTACCACTTTCTCTTCATTTACATCAGATCTATAAAATTTGACTACTTTCAGAAGCTCAGGATATCTATTTACAATCAAATCCATCATGAAATTAGGAACCTCTTTTCTCTCGGATACACTTCCTTTAGTTGGGTAACGAAGGGCAGGTAACTGTACCTTATTACCATTTGTGCTGCATGTACGGCAGTAAAGTCTGTGGAAACCAGAAATGCAGTTAAAACAAAAAAGCGAAAGTGACAATTTGAAATCATGCACTTCAGTGAAATTTAATGTTTAATAAATGAGACTCAAGACATTTTTCTGTGATACTGTTCAGCAGGATCTTTTGAGTGCTCAGTGTGAAGTGGTACAGTTTTATAGTGAAATTTAAATGTTGAAAAACTGAAGATGTTACGTTGTGAGACTTACGTTTTACAGAATCATTGTCAGATAAAGTTTAGACAGAAACATAGTGTGAAGTGGTAGAAGTGAAATTTAATGTTGAAAAATGAAGATGTTACGTTGTGAGACTTATGTTTTACAGAATCATTGTCAGATAAAGTTTAGACAGAAACACAGTGTGAAGTGGTAGAAGTGAAATTTAGAAGTTGAAAAATGAAGATGTTACGTTGTGAGCCTTATGTTTTACAGAATCATTGTCAGATGAAGTTTAGACAGAAACAGTGTGAAGCGGTGGAAATGAAATTTATGTTAAAACTGAAGATGTTGCTTTGTGAGCCTTTATTATGTTTTACAGAATCAGTGTGTAAGGTTCACTTTAATAGCGAAATTTAATGTTGAAAAACTGAAGATGTTACTTTGTGAGCCATTGATATGTTTTACAGAATCAGTGTGTTAGGATTACGACAGAAACATAGTTTGAAGTGGTGCACTTGAACAGTACTGTTGAAAAACTGAAGATGGTTTTACAGATTCTGAGTTTTCAATTTAGATTGAAAAAAACAAAGTGTGGTGTCATGTACTTTTAATAGTAAAATTTAGTATTGATTAGTATGTTCAATTTAGATTATTCAAGATATGTGAAGTCATATTCTTTAGTAAAAATACTTGTTCAAAGACTGTAAAGTAAGGTATTAATGCAGAATGTTCTTTTAAATATTTTGTAATAAGTGTATAGTCATGGACTCAATATTTTCTTTGTCAAACCATGTACTGTTGTTCCGTGTGAAATCTATTTGATTAAAAGAATCAAAGCTTTTATCTGTGAAATTATGGTGAAAAATCAATTGTGCAAAACGGGAGAACCCTCAAACTTTGCAGGCTTGGGACTGTCTAGGTGTTAGTAGGTGCGAGTACACATTAAATAGCACTACACTATGATACACTATACACCAGGCGTGTTTAGTCTCTATTCTATTTCTATACAATTAAAAAGCACCATGCATTCAAGTTACACATTAAACTAACAATATATTGAATGTGATATGGTGCCTGATAGTTCAGGATTGTTTATTTATGATCAAAATCTTTATTTTCTATGATTTACAAAAAAACAACAACACTTTTTGTTGTTTTATTTTTATTGATTTAGTCGACTGTTCAAAATTGTTGTTTTTATTTTTATTTGTCCACCAAAAGCATTAAATAGGTATGGTGAAAAAAAAAGAAATTTAAAACAGGTATTTTATCAAGAATTTTAAATGTTTACTTTCGTTTTCCATATTTGATACCCGTTTCCGCGACCGTGATTTTCGGCCATATCATTTTTTTGCAAAAGTTTCAAGTACAATCTAAATGAAAAAAAAAACAATAAAAAGTCTGCATTTAAGAAAAATATGATAACTGTTGCAAAAGCAGCTCTTATTTTGAAGCATTTTTCGAGAATAAAAGTACGCAAAGACACCAAACCCCACCCACTTTTAGGCAATGTGCAAAATAAGACAACTAAAATGAATTGCTTAAAAAAGCTGTAATGACTAATGTACTTGTTTTAGATAAAGTTTGTGGAAGTTGCATTTATAACAGTCATTATAGCTTGACTCATGAAAAGCTGATCTTGACTCTTAAAAATCTTATTTTGACCCTTGAAAATTTAAGCTGAAATGTCAATGACTCTTGAGTTTCAGAACCTACCGAACGCCCTGACGCGATTCTGATTTGTTGTCAGTTATATCAAAGATGGTTGCGCCCGTGTTGCTGGCTACATCAGCTTTGGGGCTTCGATTTAAAGTATTGTTTGCATTATAAAACGGCCAAAAACTTACTATCACAAATTAGTTGATAACATATTTCACCAGTATCATGATTTACCTCTACAATCGTCAGAGAACTTCACAAAATTATACTGATTTGAATAGATCTTCCTGCTTTCATTTTTTAGTTTTAAGTATTGGTTAAGACGCCTCATGTTTCCGTCAACTATTCTCATTGTGTTTTTGTTTTTTTCTTTAGCGTTAAACTCTTTTACAGATTCTAAATTGACATCGACAAAACGTTTAATGTCATCACATGTCTCAAGAGCGTGTGTGTCCATTTCTTCTTGCTCAGAAATTGCTTCAGTTTCATTTACATTACCTTCTACATGATGGACAGCAGTGAAAATTTCATCTTTATTTTTCTCAGACATTTTCATTGTGTTAGCAGCATATTCAGAAATTTGTGAATCAGTCATTAAAGTTACTAGATTGTTGCCATCACCAGCTTCTTCAAATGATTGATCAAAAATAGCAGGGTCAAATGAAAATTCTTCTTTAAACACTTTTGCATCAATTTCTTTTGCATTTTGGAGTTGAATTTCTAGCAGGTCATCCCATTGTAGATTGAAGTCACTGTCTGTCATTTTTACCAGTTTTTTTTTGTTTGTTTTTTTTTTTTTTTGTTTTTTTTTTTTGCTTAATAAGAAATTTTCTTGAAATAGTTGCTGTATTTTATGGTCTTGTTGTTGATTTGTAGTGTTTGCAGACGGTAGATGATTTGATTTTTTATATTGATATAAGCATATCTTTGTTACTTTTTTAAAGGAATTGGTGTTGGAAAACATATATGATTAAAGCTATAACAAAGAATTACATTTTCAGTAATTAAACTTTTCACTAAACTTGCAATAACTTATTTCATTAAATTGTTCCTATAATTCAATGATATAAGCAGCTTCAGTCAAAAAGTAGTCCGTCAGTGTGGGAGGAGCTAAATTCTGATATCAGGTCATTGACATATCAAAAAAAATATCAGGCAAGTGATATCAGGCACTTTGCATAGTAGTTGCATGATAAATTATAATTAAAGTCCATTTTAGAACAATCTGGGACTGCAATTATAAGTATTTGTACACTGTTACGTCCGTAAAAAGTAGCGCACTAACAAATTTTGGCTTGATTTTTTCTCAATGGGGTGAGCGCATGTCAAAAACAAAAACAAATATTTTTTTGTCTTTCTGAAAACAAGCCATAGTTGGGTTTGTTTTTTCTTTGTTTGTTTTAGGTTTAACGCCGTCTTTCAACAGCATTTCAGTTTGTAACGATGGGCAGTTAACCTTACCAGTGTTTCTGGCTTCTGTACCAGTACAACCCTGTTCTCCGCAAGTAACTGTCAACGTCCCCTCATGAATCGGAGATGGAGGACGAATGATTTAAGAATTAATGTTTTGTCAAATCGTTTCGGAAGACATATGCCTGTTCTATACTTCCTAATGATCTTTACATATATTTTATCATCCCTGCAAATGGCATTATTTTGTCTTGCCGTACCATGCACTGAATCAGACATTCTATAACAAGAAGTCCTTTAGCCGGACAAGCCGGCACTTGGAGTGAGAGGTGTCCGCTGGAGTCTGCAATATGTGGAATGCAAATCCGTATTGTGGAAGATCATAATTGGGGAGGTAATACGACACTAAACGATATCAGGTTTTACTGCAGTGTAGACGACTCCGCATATTTGGACAGAAGTGTGATATTTTAGGCCAAAATGTCAATTATGAACGGATTTGCGAAATAATTTAGATCATGATGTCAATAATGAACAGAAGTGTGATATATTAGATTAAGGCAGTAAAGGGCAAACGTGTGATATTTCAAGTTTAAGATTCATATCAACCCAGCTTATCTCAAAGGGAGTGTTACACCCTAAATTTCACTCATGTAACACGAACATAGATTGACTGATCTGATATGACAGTATAATGTATATGTTTGTATGACATAAGTAGTTAAATGCTTAATTATCATAAATGCAAATGTCATTATAAACTGACTTCAGTAATTCATTTAATATTATCATGTAAGTCGACACCACCATTATTTATATATATTCTACTGACTTCATAATTCACTGTTATTTTTTCATGCCGCTTTGTTTTGAAATAACCGTCGTTTGCTAGCACCGCCATTAAAACTGATGGAGCAATAGTATGACACATGTCCGTTTTTCCGTCCGTGTCTGAGTTAGAGCGCGCGCGATCTGCAATATAGTTCATACCATTTATATATTTACTGCAATACTTGGACTAAAATCGTGGTATTTAGAAAAAGAGGACGGTTACTACCAAATGAATGCCCCGCCGTTACATGACTGAAATACTGTTGAAAAACGGCGTTAAACCCAAAACAAACAAACAAAACCAAATAAATGTTGCTTCTACAATGTAATTCAAGCTACTATTGTTTAAAGTGCCATTACTCACAGGACGCACATTTCTGTGCCAAAACATCAAATAGCGGGGACATCTGTGTCCTATGGACACGTTTCTAGTTAATTCTCACATTTTGATTTGAATTTAATTATACGTTGTCATTCCTTTCATGTTTTACGAATGGATTTGAAACCATCACTGTTTCTATTACATGTTGTAGATATACTCGTTTGATTTTGAAACACATGCTCTTTTCATTTTTCCTTCAACATTTCCATAGTTTCATTTGAAATTAATTCTGCTGTTGTCTTCATGATTTGTTTTGAATGAATATATATATATGATTTTTTGTGTTCAGTATTGCAATTACTTTTGCCGTCTGGTTTGAACAGTTGTTAATAAATTGTTTGTTAGAAATAGTTTTGTATGGTTGTAAAACTAAACAAGATATGTTCAAAGATCATTTGGAAACTGAAAACACAACCAAGCAATACTATGCCAGATTCAGTTTGACTGAGTCTGTTCTGGAGAAATAATGAATCGCGCCACACCCTCGTGCCCTCTAGCACCGTCCTACGTATTCATTTGATAGATATTGGGATGTGAACAATCTGAACCAAAAGGTATGCTTTAAAACTGTTTGTAGCTTCTGAATTCATTTATTTCTAATCTATCTTAGTTGCATAACCAAAGAAGGCAAAAGGGAGGTAATATATTTTTTTCAAACTTGCATTCTAATGAATTTGAGATAAATATATTGTTATTAACGCAAAACTCTTACAAATATAATACAATGGCTTGTATATTCGTAACATTCCTCGGGCTTTATAAGATTGACACTTATGCTTAAATAACTCTGTCGTAGTTGAGCAAGCTAAATAGGAAAATCAATTTTCAAAATACTTCCAATGAAATTTTAACTTGTATAAAATGCTATGTGAACACAAGAAAGTGTATATGATCAGACGTTAAAGTTTCAAATACATTTGTTAGTTTACCAAATATATGATTAACCACCTTTAGGCGAAATTCCATTTTTGTAAAGTATAGTAATTCCGGTGTTTAAAATGAACCAGCGTTGTCGGAAAAAGTGTCTTGACTCGAATATTTTCAACATTTATGTGAAATTTTAGCTCTGTCCATATGAAGCAGGGTGTGTTTTCATTTCAGTATGCAAATAAGTGGTTCTGTCTATAGTAAACACACCAACATATTTCATACCCAAATGAAACCCTTGTGTGTGTGTGTGTGTGTGTGTGCGTGTGTGCTAGTGTGCGTGCGCGCGTGCGCGTGCGCGAGCGCTTGTGCGTGTGCGCGTGTGTTTGTGTGCGTGATACCCTTATATGAAGACGAATAGTAGCTTAACTGAGCATAGTTATAGGTAAACGTACAAAAGAAAATAATCGTAACTATAAAAATCAGCCAATAAGATAGATTCATTTAAAGACAAAGATTGAATCCTTATTAAAGTCAATCTCATTTATTGTGCGATTCTATCACGCATAACCAGTATATCGCCAATGAATCCAAACTCGTCCAGTGCGGATTTTGACAACAACGCGGTTAGGCATATTAAAGCTGTACCGACTACAAGCAAGCCTCAGCTGGGTTTTTTTGTTTTCATGTAAGTCTACAGCGCATCATACTTGCTACATCAATATGTTGAAGCAGGGCATACTACTACTACTTTGATTGCTGTGATAATTTCGGGACAAATATAGCAAAAGAAATTACCTTTTTTATCAGATTTACATATATATGTAAACAAAGTCCCTCAAATGTAGTCCTGCATTAGTGCATGTATAGACGTGTACATGATCAATTTATACACAAAGTAAACCATGCACGAATAAATAAACGAATAAAGGAAGACAATAGTGCGGTGCCTTGGAATATACAGCGGAAAAAACAGCCTTTGAGAATATAATCTGATTATTTGTAAATAACCCCTTACTATTTCACCCCACCAAGTTCCAAAGTTGGGTGTCAGTGTCAATAAAAGTAAATATGTTACGTACGCAATGATAAGAGAAAACTGAATTTGTAAAAACAGAAATGTGAGTGTCAGTTATTATTAAAACAAAACCTAACGAATCACACATATACATACTCAATGCGTTTGCTGAAGGAGGAGAAACAATAGAATCACTATGAAGTACGGAATACTGTTTTGTTCATAGTCTACCATTGCCCATCGCCTAATTATCAAAGTGCCATGGGCTGAGGCTTTCTAACTATGTTGTAAGTGTTGATTCTAGCAGACGAACGCGCACTGTAATAGGGCAATGGCCTCAAAATATTGACACACTTCAAGAAAAGCTCTTTGAAAATTAGGCAATGGTCAAATTATTAATGAACAAAATAGTATTCTATAACTAAGGACTACCTATCATGGAGTCTGCCGCCAGTTCCACCAGACGCAATAAAACGACAACTATATTTAAACTCCGCCTGTGTTTGTACAAACTTTAGAAGGTAAGCATAAAGTAGCCGACACAAAAAAGAAAGCATGACAAAATATTCTGTTATAGTAAGCTTTACAACAAGCAGAAAAAAAAATATAGAACAATACAATTAAAGCTGGAGTTATGATTTATTTTAAGCTGTTGTCCATAATAAAGTCAGACAAATGTAAAATATTCAGTCTTCACAACCGTTGTATCGCCATTGATCCCAAACTTCGTTGCAATCAAATTCGGGTTTTCCGCGCCAAGCGTTCACATAGTTATGTGTCCTGCACATCCAGTTCATGAAACTCTCACGATTTGTGGTGTCGGGCTCGTCGTTGAACACACTGTAAATAGTATAACAATCCGTATCATACTGTTTAAGCCCGTCTAGGCGTTTAATTGATTAAATGGAAATCAGTTAAATGTTTGAATAAAAATAGATTCAAAATAATGATGTAGCGTTCGGCAGAGTTTATTTTGAAGGTAATTTAGACCCAAATTTGACAAAAAGTTCATATCTGAAATCATGAATAGTTGCTTTATATGATTTATATAAATATAAAATAAACAAGTTCATGTTTACTAACAGCACTATGCATTGGGTTTAAAATGTGCACATCGTATACGTAACATCGTAAACTAAACACAATATTAATAGGTACAGACTCTGAAAAACTGGAATTATTTTTCAACAAAATACTGTTAAATATAGCTCTACTCACACAATTAATTTATATATAAAATAATTAAAATTAGATATATCTGATGAGGTTTTCTACATCTCAAGTATACATTGAGATAAACACGTTAGTGAACGATGGCCAATGGATAACTTTAAAGAAACGATTCATTTTTACTTTAACGGCCCACCACAACCTAGTGACCTACTTTTTCTCCCCGCATGAACTTAGTGGAAACCATTCTGATAAAACTGGCAAAACACACTATACTAGAAGATGACAGGTGGACAATAGACGGATCCAAAACTGTCAATCATTAATGTTTACATAAAACTGACTGTCCAATCGGGACTGTCAAATACGATTGTCCTAGTTTACATAATAGACCACGTGCGTTTTGTTTGTGAAACCGCCTGTGAGCACTTGACCTTGCTATGAATAGAATAACAATAGAGAGAGGAGATAGATGAAATTTATCGACAAAAACTGGATTTGTCCATTAAGGCTCTCCCTAAATTAATGTGTTTTCACAACTTCATCTGCAAACTTATTCAATCAATCTATTTTCAGTATAGTTTTAACAAGAGGGCCATGATGGCCCTTACCCGCTCATCTGAGTACATTTGCCATAAACAACCAAAGATGATGAATAACCCACATTAAAACCAAATGACCCTGGGGCGAGGCTTTTAATGGACCCTGGACCATGATTTGGTGAAGGCCATTAGACAATGCCTAGTATAAAATATCTAAGCTCTGTGTCAACCTCTCTATAAGTTTGTGAGTCCGAGGCTCAAGCATTGCCGAGTTATAAGGGCTATTTGCTCTATGTAAAAAAAACAAAAACAAAAAAACAAGTGACCCCCGGGGCAGGGCATTTTTTCACATCAGGGGCATAATTTGAACAAATTGTTAGAGAACCACTAGTCAATGCTACATACCAAATATCAATTGCTAGGTCGTGGAGCCTCTTTTCACCCCACGGGCATAATTTGAGCAATCTTCATAGAGGACCATTAGATTATGTCACATGCCATATATCGAGGCTCTACACTTTGCGGTTTTGGACAAGAAGATTTTTTAAGTTTTTTCCTTTCTGTAACCATGGCAACCAGAGTT
Source organism: Mercenaria mercenaria (assembly GCF_021730395.1). Taxonomy (NCBI): domain Eukaryota; kingdom Metazoa; phylum Mollusca; class Bivalvia; order Venerida; family Veneridae; genus Mercenaria; species Mercenaria mercenaria. The sequence continues at coordinate 90,073,874 of NC_069361.1, forward strand.
GTGTAGAATTCAATTCTTGGAACAATTTTGAAAGAAAGCTACTCAAGGATTATTCCTGTAAATTTGGTGTAAATCTGCCCAGTGGTTTTGAAGAAGAAGAATTTTTAAAGAAATCGTTGACGGACGCACGACGGAGGACCGACATCGAGCGGTCACAAAATCTCATCATGAGCCTTTGGCCCAGGTAATCTAAAACGTAGCTAGTTAAAAATCTAGTCTTTAAAAACAAAGTTTTGTCTAAACTCGACTTATTACAAAAATGTACTTGAAATATTGTGCATATTGCTACATTCGTTCAGTAAAATGTTTAGACATTTAACATAATAATATCTTGGCCTAATATGTGTCACCGTCAATACTTGTAATTGCAAATCATGTATAATAACCAGCATAGGAATACAAAATAATACAGTTATTCTATGGCGCGTCTAAAAAGTACAATTATGAGTTTATTGTAGATTAAATTAGGCATATGTTATTCTATAACGTTTGATAATCGACAGAAAACTTCAGTTTTGCTACAAAAGATAATTTTCTATATAAGAAGCAATATTAACGAAATTACAACTAACCTTGCTATAAAGTAATAATTCGGAGATGGGTAAAATTCTGCCATGTAGTACATTAATCTTTTCATGTCTTCTTGTTGCCTTGGAGACGGGCTATCAGGGTATGTGAAGGCGTACGTATGCATATAATTCCATGTGGCACGACCGAAGTCACTTCTAGCGGGATCACAGCCCTCTCCTGAGTTCTGATAGCACTCGTTTGTCCATACATCAAGCACTGTACTACAGTCAAACTCGGGTTTGCCCATCTGCTGATTTACGTTGTTATGTATCATACACATCCAGTGAGAAAAACTCTCCCTGTTAGTCGTATCCGCTTGGTTGTCCATCATGCTAATTGGAAATTAAATAATTAATGCATTTGCTAAAAAAGACATATCGTGTACTGTTTCTATGTCAGGGAGGCTTCTTAACACGTTAGAACTACGTGCAATACCTTCTACCGGAGAAATAATCACTTCACAGGAGAAACAATTTAACATTTCAGAAGAGTAAACGCAAAACAAGCAAGGCAAGTCGGATGCTTTCTTGTAGTACTGAGTGAACAATATAAACCAGTCCTCCTGAAAGGCTTGTTTTTAAATTGAATCAAAAGCAAGAATTTATCAGATCAAAAGCATTAGAACATTGCGATATATAAATGAAGAGTTAATTATATTGAATGGCGCACTTTAAACAGAAAAAATGTACTTATCGCATCTGCTTAAAAATCAAAATTCAACTTACCTTCTCCTGTAATAATAATTTGGGTGTGGATAAAATTCTGCGAATATCCGCATCATGTCCATCATGTTAGCCTGTTGTTGAGGACTCGGATTGTCTGGAAAATTCGCAGCAAGTGTGTGCAGAAAATGCCAGATGTCGCGTCCAAACTCTGACTCCCTTCTGCCACATCCATTGAAATATTCCTTGGAAACATAGGGGAAAAACAAATATAAACAAATAGGAAAAGGCATTTCCATTTTATTTATGTCACTATGGTAAATTCCGGATAAGCAGTTTCTTTTGAAGATAGAAGGGAATTAATTCAATTCTATAATGAAAGACTATTGTAGATTGTTGCAATGAATCTACTTTGACAATCAAACTTTTTACAATAGTTCAATACGGGCCTACTGGTACTGAATCTGAGTCATTTGCCAATCAACGGCGTGGGTTCGAAACCTCCCCTTGGAGTGTAGAATTCATCATGTGAGGAAGCAGCTTGCTGACGGTAGGGCGATGATTCTGTCCGGGTACTTGTCCATGTCTTGTAATACTCGGAGGAGCACCTACAGGTTTCCTTCACCATCAAAAGCTGCAAACGGCGCCATATGGCCTACATTGTGTCTGTTGTTTACGTAAGGGTGGTTTATTATTTCATTCAAATATTTTTCAGTAAATTTACAACATCGACTTTCAACAATGGAAACCTGTACCTATTTTTATCATTCGAAATTAAGACTGCAGACAACGTCTAAAATATCTTTTGGAAGTACAGAACGCAAGGCTCATAGCACAATATACTATTCTTGGGAGATAATAAAATATCTCATACCCCTCCCATCCAAAAAAAGCTCACGCCCACTGTCATCTAGTGTCAGCTAGCCTAAATTCGAAAGAGATGTTCATTTATAAGCTAATACTTCTTTGATACGTTCCATAGAAATTATGCCTGTTTCTCGTCGATTCGTTTTAGTAAAATTCATGCTCATGTAGCATGTTCTTCCATCAGAAACTTGTGTTATTTACATTTTAAAATGCCTTGTAAAATATTAGTCATGAAACCACTGAAAAATGAGTAAATACCTTTTAATATTTTGGATCAAAATTTGCTTATTTCTAAAGGAAATTACACAGTGGATAATATTGTGAGCCCAAATTTCAAATTAAAAGCACTCTGAGCATATTTTGACTGTTGTAACGTGTGAACAAGAATTCAATCTTGATAGCAATTTGCTTTACGGAAATAGACTGTGCAAACATTAGCACTTATTGACCTACCAAACAAAGGGCTCGAATCGATGAGAAAGATTTAAAATGATGTGGAGTTTCAGTCTCGTGCAAAAAGTACATATAAAAGATAATAACATTGTTATTCTTAATGTCCATTGTTAAATGCAAATATTTTTATGACAACAAACAAAATATATTTAATTGAACAGGTTTACAAAAATATGCACATCCCTAAAAGATTTAAGGGGCTCGAATCAATGAGAAAGCAGCATATAGCAAAGTGCAGAAAAAATGAAATTAGTCAAGCTTAAGGTTCTACCTTGAAATGTTAATGAATAGCTCTCAAAAGCATTATGTAGTTACTTACATTGTACGGATAGTTGTTTCGGTACTGCTGACTATAGAAATCTCCCTTCTCATTTCCATTCCAGTATCCCATGCCTTCATTCAAATCTCCAGGAAATGCAAGTCCAAGACTTACAAAAGTAACACATGACAGTACTGAATGTTATATATAATACAAGTTTAGGGTATTTTGTCAAAGCACAAGACAATCAATTACTCGAATTATTACATTGTTTTCTTCCTTCCGAGTAAATCAAATATGGAAATTTTGTTGTTGTTTTTTCCGCAAAACATTCTGACAGTAAATATGTTTTCGCTATTTAGTCGTTCATTTTGCACAATTCATCCCGACACATTCAACATGCCGTCGTCATATCGCCTTATTTCTTTTAGGTCTAAGAATGGATATATTTTTGTAAAAAATAATCTTATGCCATAGAAGTAAGAACTTCTGCTGTTTTAGCTTGGAGGATCGCTACGCCGCTATTAAAATCTTATGTCATTTAAAACGGCTAGTCATTTTAAAAAGATATTTAAATGGCAAAATATGAAAATCCTAAGCATTCCAAAACTTTTTTAATTTTTAAAATCCATAAATGAGCGAAAAAGTTATTAAAAATTAAAAATTCAGATCCCATACACAAACGGTGTAAAAACATTTGTTTTACCCACCACCAGATAAACAGGTATTTATGCGTGACGTAATGGCGATCTCTCCTATACCGGAAATCTGTAAGTAAGAATATATTTTGTACTTACATGCAGTGAATTTCATCATATTGTATCTTGCCGGCGGATGAAACAAACTAGACGTAACATAAGCCTGTTTATATACCCTTATTATAAGGCTTCTAAAATGTCAAATTTTGCATTAACACTTTCTTGTTGAAAACAAGCTTACGAATTGTGCCTATGTACTTTTACCGTCATAACTTTAACGTTATTGATATTTATATCACAGAAAAGGGAAGTACTTTTAACTCAGTTAATGCATTAAATGTATAATAAAACGCAACAGAAAGACTTATATAAAATGTCCACGGATAATTATCTTGAGAATAAAAATACTTTTTAAATGCCATCATCTTGCAGGAAGAATTCGTGTATAGTTTTGCATAAAAATTACTTTTGTCACTGGATCCGCCCATGTATTGACGTATTAACAAGGCGATTCATGTGATATTAATACATGTTATTACATGAGTACCTAAAGATAGTAATAATTTTGTGCTGAAAATGTTCCTGATATCGTATTGCCTCATGCATTATCACATTATCATAATTTATTCCTGAACAGATGGAGGTCTGGCATCTATTCTTGTTTGTTCCATAAGAAGAATTTGTAACAGAGTTACCAACGTCACCCGCCTAAGGACATTTTCACAAAACATAATACATGCTGATACAGCTTACTAACATAATGCATGTAAGTCACAACTATATAGCATATCATTCATGAAGACATTATGAAGTATGACAATGTCTGGAAATCTTCAATAAGTGAATGCTTTCAAAATTGTTTTTCTAAGTCCACAAAAAAATCCTATACCTTAAAATACACGTAAAATTTGAAAGTAACATCTATGTTGTACCGCAGAAAAGTGTCTTGATTTTCCCCTGCAGTCAATTATAGAAAAGTTACAATATAAGTTACTTACAGTCCACACAAAAATCCTTACCAGGTAGCGATAGGTCAAAATACACCTAAAAAATTAATGTTACATGGATGTTGTACTACAGGAAAGTACGGCTAGTAATAAAAAAGTTACAATATAAGCTTAAAGGATGGCAGAGTTATTGACCGGACATGAAATAGATTCTGTTAACAACTGACCTCTAAGTGTGACCTTGGAGCTAGGGGCCTTGGTCTTGCGCATGACACGTCGTCTCATTATGGTGAACATTTATGCAAAGTTATTTCAAAATCCCTTCATGGATGGCAAAGTTATGGACCGGACACGAAGTGTGACGGACGGACGGACGCACGGAAGGAAGGAAGGACGCAGCCTATTTCTGTGTCCCGCTTTTTTCTTCGAAAAAGGTGGGGGACAATAACCTCTTTTTGTAGCATAAAAGAACGTCTTTCCCTTCTTAATCATAAAGTCTGCTAAGAAGTTCGCACGTGACCTTTCTTGTTGTATTTTCAGGTAGTGCTGGCTGCAAGAAGACCTGTCACTGAGTCTCAGTATATGATATCTACAGCGCCTACCACGTACTATATCAGTTATTGTCACCACTTTTTACACAAATCTACTTCGGCTGGATTTGCAAGTTACACATATTAAGTAATGCCTTCTTTGATCTCTTTGATACCTTTCGTGCCTTTTTTGTAAAAACAAACGTCACCTTTGATGTTTTGCATACCAACAGGAAATAAAACGTGTTCAATATAAAATGAAATGGAAACATAATTATAACGTTGCTGCTCAAGTGAGTTACGGTTTTCAATATAGTATCAGTGGTGGGGTCGACATGAATTGTTTGGACTTTTAGAGAACGCAGCCACCCATACAACATTCCACATAGAAATAAAGGTACATGTACATGTATACACGAGCACACCGATTAAGTCCATGTATACTTAAACCCAAATGAATGCAAAGGCATCACAAAGAAATGCAAATTTATGTGTATATCTTATTATTCATACAAACATATGAGAAACTTATCTGTAAATGTCAATCACGTTTTTTTTTTCGTTAGATATTCTATAAGCATTTGCATTCAAAAGAAATGCTAACAAATTTTGCCTTTATCAGAATGTGCTGCATAAACGGCTGCTATTTCTGTAACAGAATAACTTAACTGAAACATTAAAAGAATACTTAATATTTACAGAAAAGTGCATTGATATTTTTCTTGTACTCATTCCTACCCTCCAAACACAAGACGTTGCACAGACATTGTAATGACGTTGAACCATCACGTTGGATGACCATCGGATTTAGGTTTTAAATGAACGTTTTTTTTTTTTTCATTTTATACTTTTCTGTAAAATACTGGAATATAACAGTGAAATAAAATCGATATTTTCACTGTTTCAAATATCATTTTTATTTTTCACTGGTTCGGGAACTACACTTTAATATGAAAGAATATGAGTTACATATAATCGGGAATTCTTTGCAATATAATATTATTTCAATAATGTACATAAATAGTAAAAATATACCTTCATGAACATAAAGATATACGCTCCACCGTAGTAAAAAATATTGTGAAAGAAATCTGGAAACTTCTTAGAACTATTTGACATTTTTTCAACATAGATGCGTTGCGCGGGTAAAATTGGTATGATTTGAATAAAACCATTGGAATTCATAACATTTAAAGAAAATGTGTTTGATTTACATGTAAGATCGAAATATATATGTCACACGTTAAACCATAATTTACATTTTCAAGCGTTGCTACTCGTGAAAATATTGCATGTGGTACTCATTCGGTGAAATGTATGAAACAAACAACTATTATTATTAGTATTATACCAGACTTATATAGCGCCCTTTTCATTATAAGCACGTTCTTCAAAGGCGCTTTACATATACTGCAGCAACACAGGGCGCGAAATCATCCTCTACTAGTACAGACACAGAGCGATCTGACCAGAGGGACAGACTGAGATAAAGCCCACAGAACAGACAGAGAGAACTTTTCAGATACAGACGTGTCCGGCTAACTTAGCCTAGCTCTTTTCGAATAGACAGTCTGGTTCTTTAACGTGTCCGGTGTATAGCACCGATACACGCGAAGCCGTCTTTCCTGGGAAGAACCAGTACAGGCCTCTAGTTAGGTGGGAGCATCTCAGAAATTTCTAGTACCTTGACCGGGATTCGAACCCCAGACCTCTGGATTGGCAGTCAAGCGTGTTAACACTAGACCACCGGCCCACCTTATATAGACGTGATAATCCGACTTTGGTACAACGTTGTAAAACCAACCAATATCCAAGACTAATTCCAGTCCAACCAGAAGTCAACCATGATTCAAAAAGTTAACGGCTACATTCAAACCATAGTCTAACGGGTAAAAATATTGAATTTCTGTGACTTACATATTTAAATTTTACTTGGTCCTGCATAAAATCAAAATATGTACTTCCCCATACCCTTTTTCCTGCCCAGGCAACATAAATCAAATATAATAAAGGTTTATTTATTTTGTCGTGATTCTTCATCAACACTGCAAAAACTTGCACCTGAAATGTATAAAATTCCAGATTTTCATCACTTTTGCCATTTCCCCTAAAATGAATTTTTTAAAAAAAGGCCCGCCTGCTTAGCTCAATAGGGAGAGCGCAGATCTACAGATCGCGGGGCCACGAGTTCGATCAACGGGCGGGCCGTATGTTCTCCATGACGATTTGATAAAAGACATAGTATCTAAAATCATTCGTCCTCCACCTCTGATTCATGTGGGGAAGATGGCAGTTACTTGCGGAGAACAGGTTTATGCTGGTACAGAATCCAGGAACACTGGTTAGGTTAACTGCCCACCGTTAACTGAAATACTGCTGAAAAACGGCGTTAAACCTAAAACAAACAAACAAACATAGAAAAATGTTCGTTTTAAGTATTTACCTGGCTCAGGGTAAAACTACATGTATCACACTGATTCAAGAAACCCACCGTGCAAACGATTTTGAATGAAAAACTGGGGGAAAAGATAAGGAACCACTGCAAAAAATGTGAAGGAATCGATTAAATAATGACGTTCGCTTAATATCGGTAGATTTTCAAAATATCAAAAAGTCTTTTGCACCGAACAGTCCTGGTGAGTGAAAATGGAAAGCAGAAAAATATGATTTTTATGAAGTAGTCAAAGAGAAATTGTGGCAGGAATGACTAAATCTGTATTTTTAGATGATAATCTATGGTTCTTTTGGTGAAAAGTAAATGCAGTAATTTCCATCTCTTTGAATGAAATGCTTACAGTAATTGCTGGAATTCATTTACTGCTATTTTACTTGGTTTACAGCACAGAGTAATATGTATAATTAATAAAGCGTTTAAATTTTACACTGACCACTTTATTTGTATGTGGGTTATTCATGAACAATAGTAATCTTAGCCTCTCTCTTGTATGTTAATTCCTCTGTTTTATAGTATATGCATCTGTTTAATTCGTACTATATTGATACTTAATTGTTACTGAATATTTCATCATGGAATTCTCGTGCATTTGGCTATCGCAGGGTATATATAGAGAGCGACATTTTCCTACTCCAGTGCTGGTTCACAGACACTAAAAAGGCAGGGTTTACCTCTTGTCAGAATTCAGTCACTTCCTTTGTAAATTTTAAGGTAACACTTTAGTCTAGTTTTATGAGTTTGGCTAGGGTTCTATATATGACATATATGACTGCCCATGATGTCCAGTGACGTCTTGGTCATGGCTGTAGTTTGAGAGCTTTAGATCAACATCGAGTGCCTTGGTAGCTCAAGGATGGTTCCGATGTTTTCATTTAATTTAAATAGCCTAGTATAAACGACGAGCCTTTTGTTTTTTAAAAAAATGTATAGGTTTTTTTTTATCATTTATTGATCTTTTGATGTTTTTTTAGAAACGGAGACGTAGACGCCTGCCATAAAATTGCAAAGAACAAGACAAAAACTCGGAAAAAGACTGTCTTAAAGTTTTTGGGGCTTTATCTGAATTTTTCTGTTCATTTTTCCGTTCTTTTTGTGAGTGGATTTGGAAAAACATTGCACTGAACAATATCATTAAGCTAAAGGAATTGGCATGTATCATTATTAGACAGTAAAATTTCACCGAGATCGGCTCATCCACGAATTACCTACATAAATCCTGTTTCATGAATTCAATGAAATTAATCAAACAGTGACACAATTCTAATCATTTTAGAATGGTTTATGCTCCAGCCTATTTACAGAAGTTTTATCATTGCGTTTACTAGATTGCAAACGACAAAAAAACAACATTTATTTCGACATACTATCAAAACTATTATTTTTTGTCCAGATATTTTCTCGTTCTTTCATTATTTTCAAGTCAACTTTGTATGATGGCTGATCTCTGCCATTTCGTTTTGGCGTATTGATGTGTTTGAAGATCGTCAACACGCTAAAACGACAAACCAACACGCCAATACAACATAAATGGTATTTGTCGTTTTGGCGTGTTAGTGCGTTTAAAGGGCGCCAACATGCCAAGAGAATGGAGAGTATATGGCCTATTCCAAGATTGAAATTACTTTCCTGCTAAGCCACATTTAAAGACATTGACGGATGAAAAAAAAACAGGTGCAACTTCTTTCGAAATAAAATGTAACGATACACAAGTTTTTTCTTTTAAATCTACTGCTTCTCTTTGATTCACAAAGTTATAACATTCATTACTAAATCACGTCAACATAATACTGGAACTAGTTTACATACGAAGCTTATCCAAAGATGAAAAGGGACATAAGTTTGCAAAACTGTAAGTAGGAGTTGTAAAACCTGCTGTGAGAGATCATATGATGCTACAGTCATATGTGGACTTTTTTAAGCATTTGGTCAAGTACTTTCTGAGAAACCTGGTTATATGCAAAATTTTCCTAAAGTTCTTTGTAAAAATTGGCATTCGACAAAATATAAGCTAGTGTTTTCTTTTTGCCATGTGTAGTCCTCTTGTAAAGTAAGACCTGCGTTGAGTCTGAAATTCGATGTTGCAGTATTTGAAAAACCTGCTTACGTGCAAAACTTTCATCAAAAAGTCTTAGTTTCATAAGGGCATAGATTTTTCAATCTAGGGTAATGTATCTTGTTCTTTGAGGTCACCGTGTCATGCCAGAGACATTTGGTAAGTTTAAAGTCATTCAGTATAGCTGCTTACATAACAAAACTTTTCGACGCGGTTGCCGATACCTCTACTATTAGACATTTACGGATTAAGTCCACGTGGACTGTGGACACCTAAGGCGGTAGATTTTTCAAGGAGACCGTCTCAACATAGTTTAGTTATATTATGCGCGATATGAAAAAGAGTTTATAAAGGCAATAGGGTTTGAGTTATTATATCATCACTATGCGGTAGGTGATATAAAATTTGGATGTGCCTGTTTTTAGCTCGACTTTTCGAAGAAAAAGTAGAACTATTGCATTCGCTCCGGCGTCGGCGTCGGCGTCTCCGTTGGTTAAAGTTTTTGATAAAGTCAAATATCTCTGTTACTGTCAAAGCTATTGACTTGAAACTTAAAATACTTATTTACTATCAAAGCCTACACAAGGAAGAACAATCCCCATAACTCTGATTGAATTTTTACAGAATTATGCCCCTTTCTAATTTAGCATTTTTGGTTATAGTTTTTGATAAAGTCAAATATCTCTGTTACTATCAAAGCTATTGACTTGAAACTTATAATATTTATTTAATATCGAAGTCTACACCAGGAAAAATAATCCCCATAACTCTGATTGAATTGTGATAGAATTATGCCCCTTTTAACTTAGAATTTATGGTTAAAGTTTTTGATAAAGTCAAATATCTCTGTTACTATCAAAGCTATTGACTTGAAACTTAAAATAGTTATTTACTATCGAAGTCCACACCAGGAAAAACAATCTGCGTTACTCTGATATGAATTTTGATAGAAGACGCCCCTTTTTAACTTAGAATTTTTGCTTAAAATTTTTGATAAAGTCAAATATCTCTGTTACTATCAAAGCTATTGACTTGAAACTTAAAATACTTATTTACTATAAACGTCTACACCACGAGAAATAATCCCTATAACTCTGATTTGAATTTTGACAGAATTATGCCCCTTTTTAACTTAGAATTTTTGGATACTATCAAAGCTATTGACTTTAAACTTAAAATAGTTATTTACTATCGAAGTCTACACCAGGAAAAACAATCCTCATAACTGTGATTTGAATTTTGACAGAGTTATATCCCTTTTTAACTTAGAAATTTTGGTAAAAGTTTTTGATATTCTTTTTTTTATTTAACGTCGCACCGACACATGATAGGTCATATGGCGACTTTAATGGTGACGGAAGACCCCAGGTGCCCCTCCGTGCATTATTTCATCACGAGTGGGCACCTGGGTAGAACCACCGACCTTCCGTAAGCCAGCTGGATGGCTTCCTCACATGAAGAATTCAATGCCCCGAGTGAGGCTCGAACCCACATCGATGAGGGGCAAGTGATTTGAAGTCAGCAACATTAACCACTCGGCCACGGAGGCCCCCAAAGGTTTTGATAAAGTCAAATATCAGAGGATGGGAGCAAAATTTAAAGAACTTTACTATTGAAGTCTAAGGAAAATGACAACAAAGGGAAGAAATTCCCCGAAAAACTCTTAGTCCACTAGATTATTAACAGGTACAGATGTGTCAAAATACACCTTAACTTTGCAGGTACCATCCATGTTGTACCAAAGAAAAGTGGTCTCGGTTTTTACCTACGGCTAATAATAAAAAAGTTACAAAATAACCTGTTTCTAGTAACATAAAAGGGAAGTAATTCAATAAAAAATATTGTAAGACTAGTGAACAAAAAAAAAAAGAATCTACCAAATAAAAACAAGAGCACTGCAATGCAAAGCAACATAAACACAAAACAAAGTCATGTGACCTTTAACCTCCAAGTGTGACCTTTACCTTGAAGCGAGCTATGTGCTCTGCACGTCGTCTCAGTGTGGTGAACATTTGTGTCAAGTTTTTTTAAATCCTTCAAGCAGTTTAAGAGTTACACAGCGCACTCGAAACAAAGTTATTTGATCTTTGACCCCTAAGACGGACACACAGACAGACAGACGGTCAGACGAACACCAAAATACGTTCCTTCGGGCGTATAATAACAACAAAGGAATGGAGACTCAAGATATTACGTTTTCTACAGTTTTCACAATGTTTTACCTGCTGACCTACATTTTGATCCCAGCTAACCCAGTTAAGATTTATTTTCATTTTGGACGACGACGACGACGATGGAATACGGATACATTGCGAACAGATAAGCTCATCTTTTCAACTTTGTCGCAGATGCGCAACTTATAATATTGAAGAACCTTTCGGGAAAGTGTTATGACGCTAGATCAAATACTTTTTGCGATATGTATAATAAAACACCTCTCTGGCGAACAGACAGACGGACAGACAAATCCAAATCTTATCCTGTGCGGTAACATAATAAGCCAGACCTTACCATCATTATTGGAATGTTTTCCTACCACATATAAATTAAAATTATCATGTTGAGACGGTCCCCTTGAAAAATCGATCGTCTTAGGTGTTCACAGTCCACGTAGACTTAATTCGTAAATGTCTACTTAAAAAAATCAAACAGTGAAGCAAAACAAATAAAAGGCGTTATCAAGGGATTGTCATTGTAACTGTCTTCATTATTGCATAATCTGTTATAACATTCCTTCATTATGTCGCAAACACTGAAATATTAATGTGTAATGTTTGGTGAAAAAGGAATTTAATAATTTTTGAATATTTGACGTTTAATACTGATTTGATCTTTAGAAGCATTAAAGTCGACCACACACTTCCGTAAACCTCTTTGTACTTTCAGTCTGGTAAAGAACTGATACAAGAAATTTACCTGTATTTATCATTATGCCTAAACACCGCCTCGATAGCTTAGTGGTAGAGCGTCCGTTTCGAGTGCGAGAGGTCGTGGGTTCGATCCCTGGCCACGTCATACCAAATAAAATCCGTAAATAGATCCTTTGGAAGCATAAAATGCAACCAAGCAGAAAAAATAGCAGACTCGGTTTGACTGAGTCTGTTTATAGAGGTAATAAAACGTGCAGCACCTCTAACGCCCCACTAGCACAAGATTAAGCGGAACTCTATTGTACATCTATTGAATGGACTCCATGATCCCAAAGACGTGACAAAAAATGGTACCAGTAGCTCTCTTGCTTGGCGCTCAGCATTAAAAGGGAAAATGGCTTCTATTTTCTCATCCTCTCACAGATCCACCACAAAAGGGTGTCGATAGTAATTAGTATAAGTTGTAGAACTTGCTTCACAATCGACCTAAAATAAATTAGTATAAACCAAACAAGCTGATATAAGATACTGTGAAGCAGTTTCTAATTCATATGTTCAAAAAGGGACCACCTGTCTTAACCTTTTCTGTATAGCACATGGTGCCTTTTGCATCAGAAAAATACAACTTCAACTAGTATTTCTACATAATAATTTATATTAGTGCGATCAATTCGTAACAGAAAATGCCAAAATACTTCAGAAAATGGGAAAAGCACCAAAATTGGCACAGCTATTTATTAAAGCATTAAAAACATTTTTTTCATGGGACCCATTTGATATCTGTCAAGATGGCCGATATGGCGGCCATTTTCCAAAATGGCCGCCAAAACTCAATATTTATCTTAGAAGATTCTAATGAAAGGTCATTATATTTACATTCATCCCCAAAATGCACTGAATATAAATGTATATAATAAAATAAATCCTAAATTTGTATCAAATACAAAAATAACAATTCAAATGATGTTAGTTTCTTTTTGTTTCCATGGTTACGGCAAAAATCTAACCTTTAAAACTTAGTTTAATATTATCATTGTGTAGTTTTCATATTTTAAAGAATATAATGTTTAAATATATGTAATTTATATTATTTCACTTGAATTCCCTCCACAGAACCATATGAAACATTGTTGTTATTCCCTTACCAGTATTTAGCCAGATGGGGCTTATGGGTTGCCCTGTATGCATGTCAATACGTCAGCCATGCAAGAGTGGGATACTGCAATAACTTTGAAACTACAGCAGAATTTTCATGATACGTGGGTACATGGATAGATGGCAATGCAAGAGAATGCCAATGTCATTTAAATTTGTTCCTATGGCAACAAATGTTGTTGCTATGGCAACAAATAGTGCACGAATATGACACAAAGTGTCATCCTGCATTTCTTCAAAACAAGGAGAGATTGTTTCTTGAGAAATTTTACATAGACAGAGGGACAAATTGAGAACATGCTTGTTATCTTATTTTCTCCTCTTGTACATCATTATGTCCGTCTGTATGTCGGTCCATCATTGCAAATGGCGGATTCTTCAATAACTTCAAAATTGCAAATTCTAAAGACTTCTTTATGAAAGCTTGTTTATAGATGGTAAGTAATATGGAGAATGTGAAGGTCAATTAACTTAGTTGCTATATAAAATTGTAGTTTCTTTGACACCAAGTACGACAACTACCCCTTTCAGTTTGGGACTTCGAAATGCAAGAATAGATTATAGCAAAGGGCTAGTAGGATCAAATGAAACAATGTTCCTTATTATGCACCCGCAGTCACAATGTCTGCGTAATAAATTGCTAACTGTGTAACAAAGAAGAGTAAGGCTGAAAATATAAAAGTTGCTTTCATGGACAACACTTAATAACTATTCTGTGAAATATATTACTCTGAACAATGAGCTGAAATCTGAAATAAGGTACATGTCAGATACTCTTGTCAGTACACACAAGCACGAGATTGTCGACAACATTAGTTAACTTGCATAAGGCAGTGCAGAGCATTTCAGCACGTTTGTTAAATTACGTTTTCCTCCACAGCCTTTATCGAGGTTGCAAATGCACTTGAGGAGCTATTGGTACGAGACTCGGTACTTGAGACAAAAGCTATGGAAAGGTTCCAAATATCAAAGATCTCTCTGGTCAGCCTTATTTATCTTGAACTAGAAATTTTAGGAAAGTGATGGAACACCCGACACCCATATGTGCCCGACCTAATGGGCAAACCTTTTTTAGTATGTCAAGAGGTGTAGCAGACGATGCAGGAATGCACATTAAGCCCTAATCTATATGTGAACAGATGGTTGATCAAGCTACTTGACATCTTTTGCTGTAAAGAAGAGTATAGAAAGCCTCCATTTATACCCCAGAAATATAATACAAACAGTTTGTTTGTAGGAAGATGTAGAAAATGCATTTAAAAGCTTGATTCACCGGTAAGCACGAGCTGTACTGGTTAGTTTTGTTTGACAAGACAGTGTTATTTTTACATTGGACTGCTTAACTGGAAGTACAAATGGTAAATAGATAATATTTGTCGTCTTAAAACTACTAATTTAAATTGGTATTAAAATTGTGTTTCGAATGTACCTGTGCTCATTAGAAAAATCCTCAAGTACTCACATTTAATTTAACTTTAATTTCAGTAAAATGTCCAGAAATAGATATTAGAGCACATTTTTCTTGTAGAAATGATAGATTCTGCTCTTAATTTATACCCCCGTTACACTCAGCCACGTTCCCACTACGTCGTAAAAACTAGCAGGATGCAGTAAGAACTTGTAAAATGTGGAAGAAATACAGTAGACTCCGATAAGAACATGATAATTATGGTCTCCATGAGTGTAGAGAACGCGGTCGAATTTTGGACATGTTCAAAACAAATGTAGTGAGAACGCGGTCTAATCAGGAAGCAGGAAGGACGTAGTAATGATGTAACTAAAACCTAGTAGGACATAGTACAAGCGTGGTGCGGACGGGAAAGGCTACATGGCGTGCTCACTGCGCTGTCATTGGGTTATCATTGCGTTCTTGCTACGTCAATGGAGTTCTTACTACAACTTATCTACGCTTGTGTGCTATGACCATGCTACGTGCATGCCACATTGTAGTATACCGCATAAGGTTATTAATACGTTCTTTCGGTTCTTAACACATCTACGTCATGTTTGCAGCAGGTTCTCACCATGATTGGTTCAGATTCTGAAAACTGAGTATGAATACTGGATCCAATTCCCATCACTTCGTTTTCAATCAGCAATTGGTATCGAACATCATCAGAATTGCCACATAATCATGGACTCAGCAGCACTGGCAGCATGTAGTGGACTTTTGGACCTCCGTATATCCTTCACACTGCTTTTGCTTATTCCACCGCAGTCTCTCTATAAGACTGCTCTTTTTTCTTCATTGGCGCGTTGGGGTGGGGTGGGGGATCGTCGTTTATTGTAATTTATGGTTGTTGAGTGTAGATGCGGACACAATTATGTCAATATTACTTGCAGAAGGAATGAAAAAAAAAAGAGGCGCATGGCGTAGTATTTATAAGTAGCTGAAGAATGCAGTGAAAAGGTGATAAGCATATGGTTAAAGCATGGTAAGCGAGAGGTGCAATCTGACTGACCGTACTAAGAATGTAGTAAGAACACACTGGACGTGAAGAAGCGCGTGGTAAGAAAATAAGTGTGAACGGGTTAGACGCCATGAGAACCTGGCAAGGATGTTAAAAGCGCGCAGTATGAACTTTAGAACTGCACATTTTTCGAGTTTGATCCCCGTCCCCACCGCGTCAAAATTTTCAGGAAGCAGTATAATCTTCATGGTCTTTGCATAAGAGTGATCAGGGCATTAGTGACTGTACATTATATGCTTATGACATAAACTATAAAACCATTGTTATGGCACAATGTGCTTCAATTTGACAAAAACAGAAAATTACAGGAACATGCAAATGTAAAATTTGATTACGCTGATCAACCAGCAATGACTTTTTTCCCAAAGAAATCATGATGATCTGACAGGCCAGGGATGTTCACATGGTCTATCACCACTAACATAATTAATGAAATTATATAGTTTTATTAAAGTGTCATTAGTTCTCTTAGTGTAAATAAATTGAAATGAATACAGCAACACTTACAAATTCTGAGTCACGAAAACTAATGACAAAGTGAAACACATGTCATTTATTCACTAATACACAATACAGACTAAAACTTCGTTTGCTCAAACTCTGATAATTCGAACACCATTCTTCAATTAATCTATCGTCAGGTCCCAAACAAATTCCTTTATAATATATTTTTCGATCACTCATACTACCGATAATTCGAATAAACTTAGTCGGTCCTGATGGGTTCCTGTTACCGAAGTTCGAATGTATTTATAATTAATTAATTTACAATTGTTGTAAAGTTCTGCACAGGACTGTTGCCATTTTAAACATTCTTGATATGCCAGTTACCATTATATACTTAATTTTGATTCATATAAATGCATTATGACTTTTCTTCTGCTTAATAGAACATTTTATCCAAGGGAGACAACTTTTTTCATTTTTGTTGGAAGAGCGGTATTCTTGTTAATATAATATGTTTGGATTTATTCAGGCAGGTGGTTTTAGCTTATTATACTGATGACTGTAAGTTTCAATAGAAATTTTATATATAATATTATGTAATTTTGAAAATATATACATATATGGCGGCCATCTTGGATTTTTCGGCCATATTGGATTTTTCGGAGTGGGTCTCATGCTCATTTTTAGTATTTTGCCCTAAAGTAGTTATGTACCAAGTTTCATGCTTTTCCCATTTTCTGAAGTATTTTTACACCATTTTACTGTACTATATATGCACGCTTTAAAGATATAGTCATGCTATTTTTACAGAATGAAAATTATATAAACTCTTAATGAAATATGACAAAATGTCAAATTTGACTAACTGTCGGGTGGTACCTTTCTGCATTACTAGAATGATATTTATCATCTATCACAACACGAATCTGTATTTGTCAGCAGTAAAATGTCTCTCTTATTGGTGATTAGGTTCATTAAATCAACACGACGCCATTTTGTTTTTTTTAAAAACAAAAACTGCATTTAAATATTTTGTGTAAAAATACACAATCCGCAGAGACATTGACAAATGCGCGTAGTTAAGTAGAAGCATATTTAAAACTTTTCGGGTCAATCCGTCAGTTCGTAGAATAACCGGAAGCTTGCTTTGTTTACCAAAACACACGCTGAAGGTCAGATTAAAAAACAACACGAAAAATCTAAACAACTGTTGAATATGCGTAAGTCCTTGGAAAATCAAGCTGCAGAATTAAATATCATCATAGATTAAATAGAAATAACTAGGAAATGTTGATCTAGCATAGCATAACAAAATGGATGGAAGTTTGAACACAACTGGCTGGGCTTGGAGTTGGAGTGGGAAAGTACTTCGACGAAAATGCTGGCATATTACGTAAGGTTGAGTTGATGTCTTGTGATAATTAACTAAGACAACAACCAGCTAAATGTGCTGTCGCCAGTAATATCTACCACACGATAGTGAACCAGTGGAAAAAAGTAGAGGAAACACACATATCTACATGAATGGCAAGGCCTAGCAACCAAGCTGACAAAGGTAACATTATTTCTTTGCAAATTTAATTATATAGCTAGCCTGTTCTATATAGGATTGTCTAGCAGTTCATGACTCGTGTATGACTTGAGTAATAGTGTAATCCAGTAATTTTAAAGGCAGCAAAGGGAGGTAATTAAAGAATATATTTCAAGGGAGATAATTTATCTGGAAAAAAAAGAAGTTCGGCACTGTGAGTGATATCGATTTATATCTCACTACTATTTTCCAATATTTCACCAATAAGCATAAAATAAAGCTTGAATACCGAACTACTTAGACGTTGTATTGGCAACTTTCCAGCGTTTTATGGTGGAGGAAGACCCCAAGTGTCTCTACGGGCATTATTTCATCACGTGCTGGCACCTTGGCAGAACCACCTAATTTCCGTAAGCCAGCTGCATGACTTCCTCAAACATAGATTTCTACGCCTAAAGTGAAGCTCGAACCCACATCGGTTAGGGGCAAGTGATTTGAAGTCAGCGAGCTTAGCCACTCGGCCACGTAACCATAAACAATGACACACAAAGTCTAAACAGACACGATTATTAAAGTTACAAAAATAAGAAGTTATATCATTTTGACACAACATAAAACTTCACATATTTCAATAGTTTGTTTTTATATCTCTTTTCATCCAGAAATTTCATTTGACAGAATATGTACTGAATACATTTACAATTTAGTAGCGAATGCCGACATCATTCCACCGTCAACGATATGTGTAGTCCCCGAAACCATTGATGAGAAATCGCTAAGAAGATACAAGATTGGGTACACAATTTCATTCACTTCCGGTATGCGTGCCATTGGTGTCTTTTCGATAAAGAGTTTATCTACCGGTGACACATCTTTTATGAAATTCTGTACTGGTTCTGTATCAACAAGTGTGGGGTTGACACTGTTCACTCTAATGTGATGTGGTGCTAACTCCAGCGCGAATTGTTTAGTGATCATATCGAGTGCTGCCTTGTTTGTGTTATATCCTATGTTTTGCGGAAAACTTTGTAGCGATAACACACTGGAAACATTCACAATTGAGCCCGATCTTTTAGCATCTACCATTTTCTTTCCGATGATCTGAATTGTATTGATTGATGCTAAGACACCAGTTTCGAAATACTTATCTAAGGACGCCTTCGAAACATCTAATGCAGGACCAGAAAGTCCTTCCGTTACACCCGCATTATTAATAAGTCCATCTAGAACTTCGATCCCATCAAGTTTGTTTCTCAGTTCATCCCAGTTCCTTACATCAGCTTGGATTGTGTGTATATTTGAATTTTCCGCTGACAAGGTGTCAAGCGTTTCTTTCGTGCGACTAAGTGCATAAACTTTGCATCCTTGTTCACTTAAAATCTTAGAGAGAACTCGGCCTATTCCACGACCTGCTCCTGTGACTAGGAATTTCTTTCCAGCCAAATTAAAAGACATATTGATTTTTGCAACGATCAATTCAAATCCCTACACAGCGAATATGAAATCCAATCTAACAATATCAAACAGACACGGACCTACATACCCCATTAGGTTATCGCATAGAGCAGTTTAATCGGCTGCTTCGTTGACGTATAACGTGTTAAATTCAGTCGTTTATTAGTTGTTATCTAATCTTTGACCTTGTATGAATCTATAACAGCATCTTCATTCTCTTTTAATTTGTTGCTCTGCTTCATATATGTTTATTAGTTCTGTAACTATTTTCAAAGTAACCAATGCTAACATTGTCAGCTTTTAGCGTTTTAGCCTTGGCTTTGTGGCACTGTCTGTGGCATGTAAACGTGCTTTCTTTGTTTGTTTTGAGTTTAACACCGTTTTTCAACAGTATTTCAGCTATGTAACGGCGGGCAGTTAACCTAACCAGTGTTCCTGGATTCTGTACCAGTACAAACCTGTTCTCCGCAAGAAACTGCCAACTTCCCCACATGAATCAGAGGTTGAGGACGAATGATTTAGACACAATGTCGTTTATCAGATCGTCAAGGAGAACGCCTCGCCCAGGGCTCGAACTCACGATCCCGAGATCCGTAGATCTGCGCTCTCCCTATTGAGCTTAGCGGACGGGCTCTAAACGTGCTTTTTATAACATAATTTCGCGGTGAATGGTACTTTCACAATATGCCATGTAAAAAAAACAGCCATTTATTTGGCTCCCTTTAATGCATATGACATCAGGCTCAGGTTATAAAGCTTGATGTATATAAAGGACTTCATTCCAGTGAAGATTTATTGAATCTGCTGTCCTTGTGTATGAGGAAATGTCAATGGATGCAATAGCTGATGGCAGATTGATGAATGGATGGATGGCTACCTGGCTGGATGGATGGATAGACGACAATGGACAAAAGGTGTCAGAAGCTTAGAAATGTTAAAAACTCATAAAAAGAAGTGAAAGTATTCAGGTTTTACGGTGTCAGAAGGAATGATACAAAGTAAAAATATTTTTATGGTTAAGGGTGTTACTACTTTTCGACATGAGGTTCCGGGTATTAGGCATGAAATAGCTGCCTATATTATTTACTAGGGCACTAGTACGGTATTGCTTAGCAGTATAACAGTAAATTTGCATGTCATTTACCTGCAAAATAACTACACCTTGACATCTTGAACAGCTCAACCCCTCAATCGCTTGGTTCGATTGAGGACTTTTTATTTCAAGTATATTTAGATCTAAAATATTCTATCAAAACCTAAAGAAAAATATGATTTTTCTGGAAACCTCGTGTAGCCGCTAACCGTCAGCTGTCGACGACACCATAGTTCTGATCGAACACTAAATCGTCGTTGAAGGATGAAGTTCCAGATCTACTGTCGTGGAAATGTCCCCATTTTCTTGAATTGTCCACATGTAAACATGTGTCCGGTACAATTGCCAACAAAGGCATGAACACATTAGCTGGTTTATATAAAATAGAGAAACAAACATTCAATGGCTGCAGCATAGGACACATTCTAAATGTCTGTGACTTACTTTTTCTTGAAGAATATTGATAGTGCTGAACAAAAGTCAAAAGAAAAGTGATGCCAGAAAAATATTTTCAGTTAAACACATAAGCACATTGTAAAATCAGTGGCGGTGTATGACCAAAGTATGTAATGCTATTAGTTCATAATGAAAACGGTATCTAAATGTAAAGTATAGATCTGTCGTGTGATGTCATAAAAATTGCAAAGAAAACAAGGAAAATGGCTCTACAGAGCAAAGAAGAGAACTAATTGAATCCGCTATTACGCGATCACCATTGTTTTCGCGCCATTTCTTATTTAGTGTCTGTATACCCAAACATGTTAGCACGAAAACATTCAGTTTTGACATTGTCTTGTAGCCAGTTATTTCGCCACTGCGGTTCGTGCTCAAACATTTTCGGGAAAATAATTTAGGGTCGGCGGTAAAAAAGGGTCCGCCGGGTCATCGGAGACATACGTTTTATTTGGCCTTATTAGTACACGATACACGTTATATATCGTCGTCTTTTTAATTATTCCTTCAGAAAACATAAGTCGTTTTCCCTTTATTATGTACATACTATTCAGAGCTTCTTTTACATGTATTAGTTGTAGTGGATACTTGGATACTTCTCTCTTACTCGCCCACTCCACCACCACCCGTTCATCCGTTACCCAATCGTTATTAACAAATCCATCCAGAGCTTCGATCCCATTAAGTTTGTTTCTCAGATCATCCCACTTGGATTGTGTATATTTGAGTGCGACTTTGTGAATAAATTTTCCATCCTTGTTCACTTTAAGTTGATTAGGAATTATCTCACCAGTCAAATTAAAAGACATATTGGTGTTTGCAACCATCACTTCAAATACTCACAGGAAATTGTTTACATTATTAATTCGTTGTTATCTGACACTGACCTTGTATGAACTCGTAGCATGTTCGTATTTATAAAGGCAATAGCATCTGTGTTTTTAAATTCTTATTTTCCGAATGTAAACATTGGTTGATATTTTCCATTTGGGTAGGAAAAACACCGGTTGAATAGCAAACTTTCCTTTTGAAGGGTCACGACGTTTTCTTTCAGGACAACGTCTAGAACATTGCAAATATCTCATACGACAACAAACAAAGTAAAGATACACCCTTAAGTTTTCAACGATAGAAATACATTAAATTAAGTCTTGAAATTGATTTCTAAATCCTTGACATAACAAAAAATGGTTTTACAAATGTGAAATTTATGATAGTTTTATTATACCAATAACAGAAGATTTTATAATAGTTAAAGTTTTTATCCGAAGAGAATGACAACTATTGCCTTAGACCAGTACCTATAAGCAGAGATATCTATTAGTTTACTTCCCTTACAATTACACAATACAAAGAAGAGATAGACTTTTGAGTTTTAAACGAGAGAAATACATTAAATTAAGTCTATGAATTGATTTCTAAATCCTTGAAATAACCAAAAATGATTTTACAAATGTGAAATTTATGATAGTTTTGTTATTTTCAATAACAGAAGTTTTAATATTTAACTCTTGCCTTAGGCCAGTACCTATAAGCAGAGATATCTATTAATTTACTTCCCTTGCAATTACACAATAAATCAAAGCGCTCGAAGCGCTGATGGTGGCTGCTAATCAATGTTTAAAATATTACAAAGATAGCGACAACTGAGGAATTGTTTATATAAACCATAAGAACTTTTTTTGCATTTTTTTTTTAATATTCGGCTTTGGTTTCAAAGCTAATCCTTTTTCACTGCCAGTCTTTGTTTACATACACACTGATTCAGTCTTTAACGAATAGTTTTGATCCTTTTCGATTATCTGTGACGAAAACTACAACATAAATTACATCAAAGATGTTTACTATAATAAATAATATAAGTTTTTTCTCCAAATCATTCAGCTTTTAAGATTTCTATTTAAAGCTTTTGGGGCAGTGTCTTCATGAATAATTATACACACTGATTTAGTCCGTATCAGATAGCTTTTGGTTTTCTTGAGACTTTTTGAAAGGGAAAACAACACAAACATGCACCACAAATGCACATCAGAATGTCAGTTCTGCAGCCAGTGTATTTTAGAGGTGCATTTATTATCACTTCATCTGTTATACTCAAAAGTCCGCTAGACATAACAGCAGGCTTCGCAAAATTGCTGGACATTAAGTCAGACAAACTAACAACTTTAGTCAGACCGAGAAAAAAGTCGAAAATATGTAACTCAGGCGAAACGAAACCCGTTTTAATTTTTTATACATATATTTCTATCCAAAATAAATTGAGACGCACCATGAGAAAACCAGCGTAGTGCGTTTGCGACCAGCAGAATCCAACCAGCCTGTGCATCTACGCAATCTGGTCAAAAACCATGCTGTTAGCTTTCAAAGCCTATTGCAACTAGAGAAACCGTTAGCGAACAGAAAGGATCCTGACCAGAGTGGTGTGCGAATCCGCATTTTGATCTGGATCCATGTGGTCACAAATGCACTATGTTTTTTTTCTATGGTGCGACTCGAATGATTTAGCTGAAGTAGCAGAATCTGTTTTGAACAATTCAATCTTTAAGTTGGTCAGATCTGTTATCCGACGACTTGCTACAGCTGACAGATTGCCGTTTCAAAAAGGCGAGTATCGTCGCTGCGCCCACTTTCACGGGCTTACAAGTTGATGAAATCATGATACAGTAGCACCACTAAGTCAAAGCGAGCTTGCAACACTTCTTAGCTTGGGCGACCTGTGGGTTTCCACGTTGATAATTCTGTTTTGTCAGACGAAATTATACCGAATACATGTGTATCTATGCATACATATAGTATCTTATATTGTACATTTTCTGAAGGATGATTATCCCTGAGGGAATATTATTTAAAAACATACATGTCTTTATTCTCACGGCAGGTCACTCTGGGAACAATATCGAATGAATTTTAACTGAATGCTCCTTTATTTTTGTTTTACTATCGTATTGCTAAACATGTTTTAGTACATTTTTGTTCTTGATATAACGATGAACTACATGTTTAAGTTATATCATTAAAGTGCTGTCCTGTTCATAAATCATTTCACTAAATTTGCGCTAATTAGTTTAATTGGCAGTATCAACGCCTGAGGAAATCCATATCACTCTGATTATCGATTTTCTATAAATAGCCAAATTAAAAATGTGGTCATATTTTTGCGTGCTTGAAATGAAAACGAGACAAAGCAGTCCCAAGATCGAGTAACATTCTTAGATCACTAGGGTTTCATTAATATGATATCTTACAATTGATAGCTATGACGAACGTTTACGTTTGTTCTGACATATTTTAAAAGTGTTACAACTTGCTGGAAAGCATCAGAGGTACGAAAATGGTTTTGTCTATGGACCGGAAATGTTTGGAAACTTTTCCCGTTGAAATTCCGTTTCTATTTTTTAGCCGCGGATTATTGCTAGCAGAAGTCATTGTTCTTTATCAAATAAAGCCTTAAATTTCGGGAGTTATACATGTGACACTGCGGTTAGGAAATATTTTTGAATTGTCAGTCTTGATTCTCAGGCTAGGTTTCTATATATATAAGCTACCTTTTCTATGTTATAAGCTACGTGACCTCTGGGGCAGTACTATGCAATAGCTAATCAATATCATCGCTCCAGTTCAGGTGACATGAGGTCATCGTTTATTCACGTGACCATAAATTTGCATATTTGTATTCATACACGTGGTTGTTTTAATTAAAACGCTGACTTCAGTTTGTATTGATTTTAGACGCCGAATTTACATTAAAAATGGTATTAAGGCATATATTGTAGCTTTGCATATTCTGCACGTTGTGTAGATTAATTGTTTATCTGGAAAGCCTGGAACTATTTTTGGTTGTGTTGTTAGGATGGTCATAAGAACTGACAAGATTTCTCAAACGGAGTATTCTTTTTGACACTGGTGGCAGCAGCCACCAAAAATAACTTTAAACAAGCTGATAATAAAATAAAATACCAGTTAGAAATATGTATAGAGTTAGTGCAAATAATACAGTTTTTTCCTTGTATCAAAATGTCACATTAGAAGCACTTTTGTAATACAGAACAGGTAAGTTTAGTAAAGGTGCAATTATAATGATCTCTGTGTCCTATGTCGTTACAAACGGTGCCATTCGAGTTTTATGGACTCTTTAATATTCCGCCTTTCTGATCAATACATTCCTCGGATATTCGAATGTAAAATCTGTAGAACATTTTTATGGCAGAAACGCATTTTGACAGTATATTTACTATGTAACATTATTGTTCCGTAACATGTAGTGTAACATGTGGTGTAACATGTAGTGTTACAAAAATGCCAGGACGGCTTCTTTGTTGGGTAAACGGTTCTGTATATGAGCTACAGGTAGGTTTCCATGCGGGTTTAACGAAACGATGACAAAATGGACTCCAAAAGCAACAATCGGAACGTATCAAACTTATATTTCACTTATTAAGTCACGTCTAAAAGAAATTCATAAAAGACTTTATGCACACTTATTACATTGAAGAAAGTACCTTTTTCGCAGAATAACTAAAACAAAATACAGTCTCCTTCGTCGTCACCTAATAAGTAAAAACAGATAATTGCTTCTTTATTCCAATGCAGTTATCCGCTTTCTGCACAGAGGGTTACGATTTCATCTGACTTCAGACAGTAAATAAAAGAAAACAAAATATGTATGTATATAGCACCGAAAGTAGAAAGGTTGTTGACATGAAAGAAAACGGAAAGTTTTGACAAACTTTTTTTACAGCATTGTTGCTAAAGGGTATAGTCATTCTCTCTCCTGAACAGACCCAATCAAAACAAGTCTGCTTATTATCATTTTATATGCAAAAAAAGATCTTCTTATAGATTTTATTTCTAATAAAATTAGAATATAAAATGCTATTTGTTAGCTTTACTTCATAGTGGACTAAATATAGTCTACCATTAAAACATTGGAATATGATGGCTGATAGCCGTATCCACCAAGCTGGCAAAACGAGAGGTAATTATTACATTAAACATTAATATTAATGGACTTCAAGATCCAGAAAACCAGATTTTCAAACAATACGCAGGACAAGATTGTCACAATTTCAGTCAAACGCAACTTAAATGGAACCCATCTGTAGATAGGCTTACATCAATCAGTTTTAATTGCCAACAAACCGAATCAAAGCCTTGAGATGTCTGGTGGTAGCGGGTTTTACTAGAGTTATTTTCATTTTAAATACCAATATATAAATATACATGTATAAGAAACAAATACTAATGTGCCGCATTTCTAAGATAAACTCTGCCTAACCTTAATTTAACAGCTGGAAGTCATTTTGTAACCATGGGGTGGGAAAACCTAATCATTGACAGATCTTATAAATCTAAATGGCCAGTGTGAATGGTAGAGGAAAGAATAAGAACTGCTTGATCTTGATAATTTTATCCGCATGTTCATGAATTGGACTATTTTGTGTAGCACATGAACATCCTTTGGATGTGATTTGGAATCAAAGATGTTACATGATTGTCAGAAATACACTTAACTTTGGTAGCAGGATAAACCCGCAACCAAAAATGACTGTTATAAAATTATGTTTGAATTTAATACTGAAACAACACGGACTAAACGTATCAGCCAACTAATGCATACACAGATTCTCTCCCAAATGATCTATCTCCCTAATCACAAATGTAAAAGACAGAAACACACCCTATAACGTGATAACACGACACCACAAGACAACATGACACCGGATGCCTCTTTCTATCCTCAGAACCTGGTAGGAATCTGGTTTTCATTGATTCACATTGTGTATAGACTAATTTAAAATACTTGCTGCAAAACGAAAACAATCTCCAAAAAATGTCACGACGTCGATGTTGTCTTGTGGTGTCGAGTTATATGGTGTGAGATGTAAGCTTATTTTTGCTGCGGATAGTTTTCCTGGGGGCCGGGTCACAACGAGTTGTAAGGTAAGTGTATAAATGTTACATCGTTTGTGCTAACTGACATGTATATATCACTCTACTTTTGTTTAAAGGTTATCAAATTTATCAGCATTTATCTGTAGTACATTTTATGAGAGACGTTATCGAGGGCGATTATATCACGTGTATACCTATCTGGTTAAGATCATTTCGAAACCTGACTTTATTTGTCTAACACTGGTCTTATAAACATATTTATTGAACGCAAAATATCTTTTACTAGATAATTGAATTTCAAACTGAATAAATATTAAAAAATAAATTCAATATAGACCAGTGCGGCTTAATTGTCCCGAATGTTCATGATAGAAATATTCATTGTATAAAACAGACAAAGTGAAAACGCACGCTTCCGTTCACGCACTCTAATCCCGTTTTCAGCAGAACTCAACATTTGCACATGATACAAGTTAAAAATCTCCAGTTGTGTGTTCATACCGCCATACGGTTACAATACTATGAAAGACGACGTGTGGAACCAATTTAAAATAAAATAACGGACTAGCCCTGAACGAACAATTAGCAGAACTGAAGATACTAGAATTTAGAGACGGTTTCCGAGGGTATGGAACCTGTATATCACAAAACCGTCAAAATGCAAAATTTATTTTGCTGGGTTTAAAGCTACGCCGATACAAGTATAGGTCATGAAAAAAACAAGGATATATAAGGCGACTTTCCAGCTTTTTACGGTGGAGGAAGACCCCAGATGCACCTATGGACTTTATTTTATCACTAGCGGGGACCTGGGTAGAATCACCGACCTTTCTTAAGCCAGGTGGATGACTTCCTCCTATGAAGAATTCTTCGCCCCAAGCGAGGCTCGAACCCACATACAAGTGTTATGAAGTCAGTGTTCTTAATCACTCGGGTCAAGGAGGTCTCTGAAAATACAAAATTTTTAAAAAGCCGTATTTGGGCCAAAAGAGCTTTTTAAACAATCCCCAAAAACCCATAAATGGGGGGAGAAATTTGAAAACCACCCAAGCTGAAAAACAAAAAAGGTTTATCACAACACAACAAATTTTTCGTGTTTAACGATCGAAAAAGATCGAAGTAAAAAACGTACGAAAAAAATTTTTTTTAGGGCCCCGTTAACAGCAAAAAAGTGGGAAATTCTCCCTCCCGCCAAGCAGACAAAAAAAGAAAATTTTGAGGGCTCTATTTAATTTGACCCTTTTAAGGCAAACAGACATTCTTCTTCTTTTTTTGCCCGTTCGCACAAACACTTTCCCGGGCCATAGCCTCGATAAAAATTTGTTGTTTGCCAAAGATCCTCAATGCCTCCTTCAGTTTTTTTGGCGGATTGGGGTTTATTTTTTGGCCCAAGCCCGCAGCTCGCTCCGGGTCTCCCTTTTTTGATCTCTAAAAGTATATCCCTTCCGAAACCGATCTTCTTCACCAAATGGACAAGGGGCGATAAAAGTCATTTCTGAAATTTTTTTGTAAATGTGAGCTTTTGTTTGTTGTGCCCTGAGGGGGACCTGACCTCACATTTAAATTCAACCGTCAATGAGATGAAAAGAAATTTCCTCCACCCGGGTCACGTTAGTGCCTTGAGAGGTGAATTTCTCCGTAACTCACAGGTACTTTTGGTTATTCTGTGAGCTCCTAGTTTAAACCGGGTTTTTGCCCTCCTCTTAAAATTGCCTGCAAGCCCCAAAATTTGGGATGGAATCCACTGAAGTGCAAACTTTGCAGGTCAAACTCGGGCCCCCCTTCTCCCTTCCCCTCCCAACCCGCGGCCCCCCCCCCCCCCCCCCTTTATTTTTTGATCGGGGGGCCTTCCATGACCGCCCAGTCCCCCCCCCCCATCTGTGAAAAACAAGACGACGGGAGGAGTTTTTTCCCCCCCCCGAGTCTTAAACCCAAAGGGAAGCCCCCGGCCCTTTTTCATGAGTCCCTTCCCGCCCCTCCCCCCCCCCCCCCTTAAAGTTGCTGGCAGTTTTTTTCCTGTGGCTGCATGTAGTTTTTTCTCTTTTCCGAGGGGTACAAATTTAAAAAACCCCTGCCCCCTTCCCTTTTTGACGGCGCATGTGACTGTTCGTCTGTATAGATATGGGGCCCTTTAATTCCGGGGGGATAGTTTTCATTGATCATAGAAAGTGTAAAGGCTCTTCCGAAGGCCTTCTTCCCCCTTGCTTCCCCGCGGGCAAGACGAGGAACATCAAATCTCACGTCACTGAGGACGATCATTCGCTAGTGGGGTTTTTTATTTTCTTCACTACCTAATGGAGTCGTTTTGGGAAGGGGTCAGCTCAGTTTTTTAAAATCTCGGTTTTAGTTTTTTGCCTCATGTAGAAGCTGCTACGTTTTACCGATTCTTTGTATAGCCTTTTAGTTTTGGGTTTCATTTGGGTGGGGCTTGAAAAGACCGAATTTTTCTGGGTTGAAAACAGGAAAATTTTTTCATGTCTTCTGTCTTGTAACGGCTGTGTGCCTGTTAACCCTTTTCCATGAAGGAGATTTGGTTTTAGACTTTGAAACACCTTTATGATCCACAATTTCCTTTTGGGTTCCCGAACCTTTTTCTAAAGCCCGTTGGTTTTGTTTTTTGGCCCGGTTTTGGCCCGGCAGTTGGCATACTCTAAATTGGGGGTTTTGTGTTCCCTGTTTTGTCCTTTAGTAATTTGCCTCGTTTTCCCCCACGCTGTTCCAGCAAGTTGCGCCTTCATGGCAAGCTTTTTAGGGCCTTTTCCCCCTTTGCTTGACCCCAAATTTTTGGGGCTTTAGTTAAAAACCCCGGTTTGTCATAAAAAGGTTTTACTCCCCAAGGTAATTTTTTTGGCCTCCAAAAATGCCTTCAAATCAGCCCCAAAATATTTCCCATCCCCTTGATTTTTACCCGCCCCCCCCCCATCTTTACGACCCGGGAGAATTTGTGTGGTGGAAAGATTTTCCCCCCTGTATTTTTCCCCCATACCCGCCCCAAGCCTGAAAAGCCCCCCCTTGTTGAAGGCCCCCCTTGCATCCCCGTATGTGGCCCCCGTAGTGGCTTTTCTTCCCCTTTCCCCCATAACACCAATTTTCGCGTAAAGAGCCGCCTTTTAAACCCCTTTGGGGTTTGTTCAGACAACCCGATCATTGATGAAAAGCAAGAAGAGGGTTTGGGGAAAAACTTCCCCCTTGTGGGGACACCATGGGCCCCAAAAGGAATTCCTACTAAATGGCCCTGTTTTAAACTGGACTCTTGCTCCCTGTTTGTGGAGGTTTTGACCTTTAAAACCCCCTCAGCATGGGACCTCCTACTCCAGTCCCCCAGCTTGACGAGGATTCCCTTTAGCCCGACTTTGTCAAAACGGCCCCCTTTCAGTTTGATCAAACCATGCGAAGCGACTTTTCTTCTCTGGGAAAGGGGTTTTCTATCTCTTTGCGATAGATTTTGTGGTCTGGTTTCCCCAGTTTGGAAACGGAAATTTTCCCGAAGCCAGCCCTTTTTGCGTTTTCAAAATAGGTTGTTATCTTCCCTTTCCACTTAAAGGGGGTTTTACAATCCTCTCCATGGTCTTTCCCAAAACAAGCTGGTTAGGGGGATTGGGCGGGGAGCCCTTTCAGCCTTCTTTGGCCTTCCCCTTTTTGGGGAAAGGGGGTCATACCGCCTCCCCCCCATATCTGTGGAAGCAAATCCTTGTGGCCAAAACCTTTTATTTTTAAATTTTTAAAGGGGTTTGCACAAAATTTCTTTTAGTGCCTTGACGGGGGAGATTTCATTTTTGACTCCATTGGTCCCAGGAGGGCTTCTTTGCTTCAACGGGCCCAAAAGCTGTTTTGAACCATGGGAGTTTTAAAACCCCGGGTTCATGCATTAATTTTGGGGTACTTGGCTTGGGCTGCCTTTCCCCTTTTTTTTTTCGGGGTTCCCTTTTGGGCCCTTTCCCCCTTTTATGGGGTGTTGGGGAAAATCTTGTAATTAGAGGGAAAAGTGTTTTTCCGCTTGTTTACCCGTCAACAGTTTTTCCCCTTTTTCCCCCAAATTTTTCGGGGGGCCTCTTCCCGTTTTTTTCATCGTTTAAACTGTCTCGCAATCCCACAGCTTTTGGCCAAACTCCCCCCCCCCTAGGGTTTACCCAGGCTGTTTTGTTTTCTCCAACTCTTCCCCTGTGCTTCCCGTTTTTGCCTGAGGGGGAAATTTTGGCCCTTGGCTTGCCTTTTAAGGAGGGTTATTTTTGTGAGAGATTGTTTTTGCTTTCCCCCCCCTTTGGTTTTTGAAAACTTTTCCTGTAGAAATTTTCCCAACTCATCACTCCCGTAGGGGTTATGTCCCTTTTTTGTCCCCTTGGAATGGCGTTTAAAGGGGCCCAAAAAATTTCTGGGCCCTTGAAGTCTTTTAAAAAACCCGGTTTTATGTTTTTCTACCTTCCCTCTGATGTCTTTTTCAGAGCTATCACTCCCGACTTTGGAAAAAGGGCCCTCTGGCCTTTTGTAGTTCCCCCTCTGGGGGAAAGTTTAAGAAAAAGAATAGAGGCTATTTCGGTCCATAGTGAGTTGGACTGGGCGGTGGTCGCTTTCCCCCTAGTTTTTCACTGAATTCCCCCCTTGACATTTTTCCCGTAAGTCATCTGTACAAAAGGGAAGATCAGGGGGGGATTTGTTCGCCCAGCTTTTGGAAGTAAAAAGTTGGGGGATATCGGTTTTTTTTGATGAGGTTTACTTGTTTTAAACTTCCCAGGGTTTCCCCTTCCCCTTCCCACGTTTTTTTCCCCCGGGGTTCATATCCCCCGCTTTGTGATGACTGTTTAAAATTTTCCAAAAATGATGAAAACCTTTGGGTTTATCAGTTTTTAACTTTGTCAAGGGACCGGCTTTTTCACTTGGGGGAGTATATGTTCACAAGTTTTTTAATCTGAAATCGTTCCCTTTCCCGAGGTCAGAACTTGGAACTCGGGAAATCATCCTATGGTGTTGGTCTGGACGCGTGAGTTGTTCCTGACCAAGGGCTGATGCCTTCCTTTTTGTTTTGCCATTTTTGTCACAGCGGAAAAACCCGGTTCCTCTACTTTGAAAGGATTTCTCCGGCCCTTTGGTGAGTTTTTCCCGAATGCAACAGACATTGAAGTCTTTTCATGGAGGGTTTTGCCAAGTTTTAGCTTTCCCTTTTTGAAGACACCCCCGCATTTCCCCAAAGCATCAGCCTGAAAGGTTAAGCGGATTGGGTTTTTTTCCTTGGTATGTTCCCCCTTCTTTTTGTTTTCATGTTGTTTTAAAGGAGGGGGGGACCCCCCGTAGCTGTGGGGGTGGACTCTGTCGAGGCCCAGAGCCCGGAAATGAATTCCCCCCGGAGGGGGCCTCAAGAATATGCCTTTAAAGAGAGGTCACGGGGTTTTTTCAAATTTTAAACTTAAACCTTTGGTTTTTGGGTTGGCCGTGACCGAGTTTCGAACTTGACCTAGATATCATCAAGGTGAACGTTCTGACCAATTTCATAAAGATCTTGTGAAATAATGGCTCTGAGGGGGTCACAAGGTTTTTCTTTTTTTTAGCCCTACGACCTAGTTTTTGGGGCCCACGTGCCCCCCATTTTTAAACCCTTCCCCACCAAAAGATATCATAAAGATGAACTTTCGGCCCAACTTTCTTTAAAGACCCGTAAAAAATGTGCCCTTTTAAGAGGGGGTCACAAGGTTTTTTTTATTTTTAGACCTATTGACCTATTTTTTGACGCCCCCCGGGCCCCCCCCCCCCCGTTTCGAACTTGCCCTAGATACCCTCAAGATGAACATTCTGATTAATTTTCCCTAAAGATCCCATAAAAAAAATTGTGCCTTTCAGAGTGGTCACAAGGTTTTTCTTTTTTTGGAACCTACGGGACTATTTTTTGACCGCACGTGCCCTTTTTCGAACTTGCCCTTGATATAACAAGATGAACATTTGCCCAATTTTCAAAATTTGACCCCATGAAAAATTTGCCCTCTAGAGTGGTCCAAGCAAAAGTTTAGGAACGGACGGACCCCGGAAGGGCGACGGACGAGGGGGACACCGCGCGATCACAAAAAGCTCCCCTTGTCACTTTGTGACGGGTTTGAGCAAAAAAATCAGTTTATAAATAAAAGGGAAAGGTCTTACTGTATTTAATTTTTTTGTAAAATGCCCGAGGTAAAAAAAAATTGATTTAATAAAAAACCCCAAAAGTTTTTTGAAAAAAAACCCCCCCCCAATGTTTCAAAAAATTAATTTGGTATTGCAAATTCTAATGAAACCCAAAGGGATGCTAATTTTAATGCATTATTTTGATAAAAATGAGTAATGATAATGCAAATTTAAAAATGCCATCTTTTTCCAAGAAATTGCAAATTTTAAATTTGCTTTTATTTTGAAAGTAATTATTAAAAACCCCTGCTGCCAGGGTGCCCAAAACTTTTCCTGTAAACTTTGGGGGACTTAGGTAAAATACTTTGGAAAGTATGCGGGGACACAACATTAAAATGCCCAAATTTTTTTTAAGTCGGGGGCCATTTATCTACACAACGGGGAATGAATCCGGACGAAAAACCCCCCAGGTGAAAAAAACTACACTTGCTGCCCAAAACATTCCGGGAAAATTTTGTGACTCTACGTAAAACCCATTTTTGGAGCTATCCCTGACCCCCCCCAACTTAAAAATGCCCCCCCTTTTTTTACAAAGTCCCCCGGGGCCATAACTCCTAACGATTTGAATAAATTCTGGACGCCCCCCAAAAGTGCACAACTACCCCAGGGCTGACCAACATTCCTGAAAAGTTTTGGGACTCTATGTAAAATTACTTTTGGAGCTACGTGGCACAACATTCTCGGGAAGGGACGGAGGGGGGGGAAGGGTCCCCGGCCCCCGGGGGGCCCGGCCCAAAAAATTACGGAAACCCAAGGGCCCAAAAATCAATTTATGAAACCCCCCAAATTTTTTGTTGGGGCCCAAAAAAGGAATTTAAACTTGAACTTTAAAAAATGACTTTATTTATTTTAATCCCCCAAAAAAACATTGGGGATTGTTGTTTTAAACCCCAAGGGCCTTTTTTAATTAAAAAACAAAGGTTTGTATTTTTTTAATCCCTAAAAAAATTTTTGCCCGGAAAAATTTGGGACCTTGACCTTACTTGAAAAAATTTTTTAAACAAAATTATGGATTTTAAGCCTTGGAACCCAACAGGGCCCCCCCTTTAATTAAATTTTTTTGGGGGGAAGCTTTAAAAAAACGGGTCCAAAAAGTCT
Organism: Mercenaria mercenaria; assembly: GCF_021730395.1. NCBI lineage: Eukaryota > Metazoa > Mollusca > Bivalvia > Venerida > Veneridae > Mercenaria > Mercenaria mercenaria. Next base: position 90,107,983 of record NC_069361.1, read on the forward strand.
TTACCCTTCGGAAAAAAAAATCCCGGGGTTTAAATTTGGGGGGGGGGAACCTACCCCAAAAAAAACCCCCAGAAATTTTAAAAATGGGGAAAAATATGTTAAAAATTTTGGGGGATGACCTTTAAGGTCCCAAGGCCTCTTTAAAAAGGGAAACCCCCTTTTTTTAAATTTAAGGTATGTATCCCCGGGACCCCGCCCCCAAAGGGGGATTGGGGTAAAAAAAAAAAAAAAAAAAATTAAAAAATTTTGCCGGGTTTTGGGTCCCCAAAGTTTTTGGGGGGGAACATAATTTGGAACCCTTTTTTGGCCCTTGGGGGGGAAAGGGTTTTTTTAAGCCCAGCGAAAACAAAAAACCCACAAATTTTCCATGGAGGCACCAAAAAATTTGGGGTAATTTGGGGCCGGGGTGGGGCTTCCCCCAAAGGGGCCATTACTTGGGTAGGCCCCTTTGGGAAAAATTTTCTACAAACAACCCAACAAGAAAAAAAACTTACTCCAGTAAAAACAAATTTGGGGGGAAAACAATTGGGGGGGGGTTTTTTTTTTAAAAGGGGTTAAAACTTCAAACCCCGTTTTTTTAACGCTCCTGGGGGGATTCCCGCGGCCCTTTGTTTTAAAACGTGTATTTTCGAAAAATTTTTTTAAAGGGGAAATTTAAAAAAAAAAAAAAAAAAAAAAAATTTGGGGTTTTTTTACTTAATTTGGCTAAAACCCCTTTAAAATTTTTACAAGAACGGTTGGATTTAAAATTTTTCCTTTTTGGGAACATTCCTGTTAAACCAAAAAATCAATAAATCTTTTTCCTTGCCCCCTAAAGCTTATTTTGTTTTTAAAATCGCCTTTGGGGGGTTAAATTTTAATAAAAATTTTTCTTTTTGCCCCAAAAATTAGGAAACCCCTACTGGCAAAATTTTTGATTTTTTTGGGATTAACAAGGTTTGTAACTTTGGGGTTTTAGTTTTTTACTTTTTCAAAACCTTTTAAAAGGTTTCCCCAAATTGGGGGGGAAGGGGGGGTTTGGACGGGTAACCTTTTTTTTTTTGGTTTTTAAAAAAAATTTTTGAATTTTTTTTTTTTTAAACTGAAAAAAGGGGGGTTTTTTTCCCGTAATCCCCCTAAATTACCCGGGAAAATAACGGGGGATTGCCGAAAGGAGGGGGGGTAGCCCCCCTTTTTTTATGGGATTAAAAGTGGGAAAAATTTAATTTTTTTAAAAATTTAAAAATTTTCGGAATTTTTTGGGAATTTAAATTTTTTAAAAAATTTTAACCCCTTTTAAAGGCTCCCCCCCCCCCGGCCTTTTTTTTTTTGTTTAATAAACCCCAGTGCAAAATTGCTTTTAATTAAAATGAATTAAAAAAAAAAAAAGCCCCGTTTTCGTAATGCTTTTTAATTTTTTCTTTGGGAAACAAAAATTTTAAATTTTTTTTATTTTTTAAGTTCAAAATGAAAAGAATTTGAAAAAAGGGGGCTTAAATTTTCCCCTTTTAAATTTGTTTTTTTTTAAAAACATTTTTAAAATAAAATTTTAAATGTTCCCCCCTTTTTTTAACGTTTTCCTTTTTTTCCCCTTATTAACAAAAACCGTTTCCAAAAATTCTTTTTAATTTTTTTGGGGGGGGGGGGGGGGAAGGGGGGGGGGGGGGGGGGAAACCAGGGGGGGGGAATAACCAAATAAAACCCGGGGGTTTTTTAAATTTAACCCCCGGGGGGTTTTAGAGGGGGGGGGGGGGGGGTTTTAAAAACCCTTGGGGGGGGGGGGGGGGGGGAAACCCCGGGGGGAAGGGGGGAAAGGGGGGGGGGGGGGGGGAAGGGGGGGGGGCCCGGGGGGGGTTTTGGGGTTTTTTTGAAAAGGAAGGGGACTTTAAAAGAAGGGAAATTTTGGGAAAAACGATGTTTCCTTGGGAAAAAATTAAAAAAAAAAAAAAAAACCCCGGGGACTTTTTGGGGGGAAAATTCCAAAGCTTTTTTAATTTTTGAAAATTTTAAAGGGGTCAAGGGGGGGGAAATCCCTGTCCTGGGGGGAATTGGGGGTTTTTAAAAATTCCTTTTTTTTTATTGGATAATTTCATTTTCTTAGAAATGGGGGGGGAAAGGGGGGGGATTTGGGGGGGGGGGGAAATTTATTTACCCAGATTTTTGGGGGGGGGGTTAAGGTTTTGGGGGGTAAGGTAGAAATTTTTTTTGGGGGGGGTTGGGTTGGGGGGGTTTTGGGGGGGCAAGGGGGGGTTTTTTTGGGGTTTGTTTTCATGGGAAATTTCTTGGGGGGAAGGGGGGAAAAGGGGGTTATTGTGGTTTTACAGGCCCTAAAAAAACCCGGGGGAAAAGGGAAAAAATTGTTGTTTTAAAATTTTGGATTTTAAATTTTTAAAAATTTTGGAAATAAAGGGCCCCCAAAGGGGGGGGAAAAATTTAATATTTTGGGGGGGGGTTTTGGGTTTGTGTTATTATAAAAAAAATTGCTAAGTTTTTTTATTTTTTTTTGGGGGTTTGGGGGGGGGGGGGGGAAAATGGGGGAAAAAGGGGGTTTTTTGTAAATGCCCCTTTTATGACCCTTTTGTTTTTATTTTTGGGTTGATTTTGGGAATTAAATTTCCCCAAATTACTCGGGGGGGAAATTCAGCAGCATCATTTACATTAAGAATGTGAATTTTTTGTTACTGATTATTTTTTTAGTATGAAATGAGGTTTAACTAAAATGTGCATGTTCCCCCAATGAAATGGGTAGAAATAGGCAAAAAAAGGGTAAATTTGGGGGGAGCAAAAGCCCTTTAGAGACACTGGGGTTTGGCTGAAATTAGGGATCTTTTCTACTCGGCAGTCTATTATCCCAAAGAAGTTTAAAACATTCGGGGGGCCTTTGGGGTTTCTAAAGTTTTTTTGAATTTGGGAAAACAGTTTTCTATGTTCGGGCCCCCTCAAACCCTTTTGCCCTTTGTTTGGAGTGCCCCAAAAATTTCAATAGGTGTCATTTTATTTTGCATGTCCAATGATCTTTGAAGTTTAAACATTCGGGGCCCAAAAGGGGTTTAAAGTTATTGTTTGGAAAGGGTTTTTCCATTTTTCACCCCCCTGTGACCTTAAACCTTTGTAAAGGGACCCCAAATAAAATAGGGGTTTCCCTCTGTAAGTCCCTATCAAACTATGAAGTTTAAAAGGTTCTGGGTCAAAGGGGTTTAAAGTTACGGGAAGCAGAAATTTTTTTTCCTTTTTCGGGCCCCCTATGCCCTTTGAATTTTGACCCAAGTGACCTAATTATCCACGGGGTCACTACTCTACTTTTTTTTGGCCAAATCATCCTACGAAGTTTAAACATTCTGGGTAAATGGTTCCCTCAATTTTTAAAATCAAAAAAACAGTTTTATTTGTTCAGGCTCCTGTGACCTTGCCCTTTTAAATAAAATGACCCCAAAACCCAATGGGATTTTCATCTACTATGCATGTCAATCATCCTTTGAAGTTTCAACATTTTAGGTTTTGTAAGGGTTTTTCAAGTTTTTGGGATCGAAAATATTTTTCCCATGTTCAGGGCCCTGTACCTTGCCCTGATGGGTGCCCAAAAAAAAAAACAATGGGGGTTTTGTTTTTAACCTCTTATAAGATTTAAAATATAAAGTTTGAGGGTTTAAGGTAAAATTGTTTCTCCAGTTTTTGATCGGAATGAAGTTTACGGACGGTCAAGGGAAAACTGTTTAGGCAAAAACAATATGTCCCCCCCAGTATTCCAGAATCAAATTTGTAACTGCAAAAAAGTAATCCCCAAAACCCACATGGAAGAGTTTCCGCTGCATTTCACTTTTTTTAGTGTTTTTTGGGGTTTTCCCCAAATTTCGATATCTTCAAGTAAAAAAAATCCCCCAAATGAAATACATTTAAAATTTCCCTGTTGGGAAAGAGAACTGGGGTAAGTTAGACCATGAAGAAAAAAAAACCATACAAAACCTGAAAACAATTTTTTTGAAATGTTCCCAAAGCTTTATTCGGGCAAAATCCAGATTTAAACCATACATAGTAAAAGATAATAAATTTTTACATGCTGGGCGGTATTTTCCCGGGGTTTTCCTTTTTTAATTTGCAAGAAAATCTCGTCTTACGGGCCTGGGTTTTAAAAAGACTCATGTGCTGTTTTTTATGAATGAATGCATCAATTCATATGCAAATTTTAAAATTAGTGAAAAAAAGAAAAGTTTTTGGTTTTTTTTTAAATTATTTTTCTCTAATTAAAAAATGCAAAAAAAAGAACCTATCACTTTTTAAAGTTGCAAAGGGAAAATATTGGCTCTTGGGAAAGCGTTTTGCATTTTCCCATCAAGTTTTTTACTGCCAAATTTTTGTTACCTTTTCAAGCCAGATATTCCCATCCATACCTTAAACCAGTGAAAAAAATTCTTATATTCTGTAAGAAGATTTTTTTGAAGCATAGTTTTGCAACTAAGAAAAAATAACAGTAGATTTGGGATTTGTTTTAAGTCTGTTCACGAGAAATAGGGATAACTCCCAAACACCCTTATGCCCCTTCCCACCGACTTAAGCAGAACTCTTTTACATAGGCTTTTCTTTTGGACTCTATTTTTCCAAAAGGCCGGGAATTATTAAACAACACTGAACTAAAAGTTGGGAGGGGCCCTATTTACGCTGAAAAAGGGACACTTACGGGGTTTGCTGTTGTGATAGTTAATAAAAAAAAGAAAACCCTTCTGGGAAGCATAAAATGCAACCAAACCCTCCCCCCCCCCCCCCCCCAAAAAAAAAGATCAGGTCATGAACTTTAAAAATATCTTTAATAATGTAAATGAAAGTTAATGGTTTTTAATCCATTTTTTTTTTCCCATTGTAAAAATTTAAAAAAAAATTTCAAAAATTTTTGAAAACAAAATGTAGGGGTTATCCTGAAATTTTTTACAAAAATCATGGAGAAAAAAAATTTAAAAAGAGCTAGTTTTTTAAAAATTTTCAGTGTAAAAAAATGGCTAAAAATTTTAAAAAGGGAAAAAAATTTTTATTTTTGAAATCAATATATTCGGAAAAAGAAAAAATTTTTCAAGATTTCCTTTAGAAAGTCAAGGGGAATTGTTTTTCATTCAAAGAGAAGTCATGGAAAAACCAACAGAAAAGGTTGATAAAAACAGCAGATGTTGTATCCTTTCCTAGCTGCCTTCTCGAAGAGTAAGAGGGGAAATCAACCCTGTTAATACCAATCCCTCACTTTTAAATTTCCCCCTTTTATCCAAACCCTTTTGAACTGTGACCATCTGCCCGGCTTTCTGATATTTAAAAAAGTTGTGATAATTCCCCCCGTTAAAAAAACAAGTAAAACAGAAATATTTTTCCCGGTTTTTAAAATTGTCTTGAAATACTTTTCCCTTTTTTTTCCCCATAAATTTCATTCAAAAATTTTGTGTTAAATACGCCTTTTTTTGTGAATTTTGGGTTTTTGTTTTTTTCCTTCAGCCATTACAACCAAAGCGGTAAACACTTTAAATTTTTATAAGACACTTTTCAGGGGGGCTGTCGTTTGTCCTTAATAAACCCTTTTTTCCAACCCTACATCTAATAACATTGTGCCTTTAAGAAGGAAGACCCCTAACAAAAAGATTCTGGGAAAAGTTTTAAGCTTTGCTGGCAGCATCAACTCTTAGCCAAGTTGGGTCTATCCATGGAAAAGATATTTCCCAATGAATTTCTAAAGAATCAAAAAATTTAAAGTCTATTTTTTCTATTTGACCAAAAAAAGCCCTATCTGGGAAAAAATTTTTTACTCCTTCCCCTTGGCACCCAAACCCCTTAATTTTCAGAAGAAAGAAAACAGTTTAAAATATTGTAAACTTTCTGCAATTTTAAATGGGGGCCATATCTGGCCCCAAAACAACATTATATTACTTTAAAAATTTATTTAACTTATTTGTAACCATTTTTTGTTTAAAAAAAATTACATTAATGTGGGGTAACGCCTTTTTTTTTTTGTGTTATAAACATCTTTCCCGTTTCCCGAGGAAAAACGGTTTGGGCCCATTGTTAGGGTGAGGGTACCAAAAGATTCCCCGGGGGTTTGATGAGGGGAAAAACGAAAAAAAAACATGTGCTAACGCTATTTTTAGCCTAAAAACGAAAAAAACCAAGTAAAAGAAAATAGGTTTCCCCCCAACGTAATTAAATTTCGATGAAATGTGCAGTAACGTGTTATTTTAAAAAAAGGGTTTTAAAGGGTTGTGAGCGCAGAGGAAAAATCTCGTTAAACATGTTTTCTTCTCCTGTTATTAAAAAAAACCCCCCAAAATTTACAATAACAGCAGTTTTATGCTAGAATAAAGTTTAAAATTGCTCATAAAAACCCTGCCTTAAAGAGAAACACTTTTTTCCCGTTTGTTTTTGTGGTTTTTTAAAAACAAATATTTGTTTTTAAAAGACCCCTCTGTGTTAAGAGCCCCCCCTTTTTGCTTTCCTTATGTGGTATCTTTTAAGGTATGTTGTACCCGTTATTTTTCCCCAAATGATTTTCTGGGGAAAAAATTGATTGAAAATTTTGGCAATTTTTAAAATACTTGAACTTAATCAAAATACAAATTTTAATACTGTTCTTTTACCTGAAAAATTTTTAAAAAATCATAAATTTGATTTAATCCTGCTAAATTATTTAAATTTTCCCTCCCGTCGGGCTGGAAAACGTGTTTATTTTCAGGGTTTTTAGGGAGCAAACAGGTCAGTAAAGAGAAAACCCGTGCCCCCCCCCACATGGTTGTTCACAACAGACCCAAACAAATTTTTTGTTTTTTAAAAACCTAGAAACATATTTTACTTATTTTGAAGGGGGGAACAAAAGGGTATTCTTTCCCGTAAATCCAAAACCCTGAACTTTTCGGGGGCGGTGATGGAGATTTTCCCTGGGAAAAACAATCTAGAAGTGCAGACTTTTTGGAGATTGGGAAAACAAAAAATTCACTTTGATTTAAATGTTTCTTTTTAAAAAATAAAAAAAGTCAGATTCCCTACTTTGGGATAAACTATAAATTTCTTTCTTTTCTTCCCTAAAATATCTGTTGTCTTTTGTTTTCCCATTTAAAAATAATCAATTTGCTTACAATATTCCAATTTCCTTTTTCTGCTTATATCTTTTCTTTAAAAACTGCATGAAGATATTCTGTTTTTCCCCTTTTTAAAATTTTTTTTCTTTGACATTTTTTTTGTCCAGTGATGAAGAAAAAGCCATTTTTTTTTTTGCTTACTGGATATTATCCTTGTCCCCGTTTCCAGTCAAATCATGCCACAGCCTAGGGAAGTTGTTCATTAAATTTAATCAAAAATTTTAAAAAAATTTTGTGCCCAAAAATTATGGGGGAATGAAAAAGGAGTTATTGTTATGAGAGGAATATGATGGTCATGTTCCTCCAAAAAAACATTACAGCTAGCCTATAGAATTTTAAAAATAATTTAAGATATAACACAGAAAGAGTGGAATTGGGTTTTTTGGGAAATTTTTACACTGTTTTAGAGACTAAAATTTTTTTTCATTCTAAGACCTCAACAAGCAACGGGCCCCAGCCCAAAAAATTTTCCTCTACAAGAAGGGGATTCTTTTAAAAAAATAAAAAATTAAAAGGGTTTAAACTCCCCGGGGGAAAAAAAGGAAACAGAAAAACACAGCGCCAAGTTGCCTGCCCAATTTTAAAAGAAATTTTATTGGGAAAAATTTAGCAAGTGGGTTTCTCAAAAAATTCCCCCAGCAAATTAACAAAATTTTTTTATTCTTGGGGGGAAATTTTTACTAAAGAACCTGTATATTTTCCAAAAAAAATTACCTCTGTTATTAGGTTTTATGAAAAAAAATCCTGTACTTTGGGAAACCCCTAAAAAGGGGCTACATTTTGTGACTGGGCAGGTTTGACAGAGAGAGGGAAAGAAAAGTCTTTCAACAATCAATTATAAAATTCTTTAAATGGGTTGAAAAAAAGTTTTAAAACCCGTGTGAATCCATATGAAGTATTTTTTTTGTTTTTTTTGTTTTGGGTTTAAAGCCCTTTTTCAACAGTATTTCAGTCATGTAAAGGGGGGGGCAGTTTAAACCCCCCCAGTGTTCCTGGATTCTGTACCCGTTTCAAACCGGGTTTTCCCCAAGTAAAAAGCCAACCCTTCCCCAAAGAATCAGAGGTGGGGGGACAAATGATTTCTGACAAATGTCGTTTATCAAAAAATCACAGAGACATACGCCCGCCCAGAGCATCGAAATCACGAACCCCGTTTTTTCCCCCTGCCCAAAGCCTTTCCTTTCTGAGCTAAACGGGGGGGGGGGTTATATGAAGCTATAGTTTTTGTTGGTTTTGTTTTTAAAGTCCTTTTGATACGGTCATTTTAATAAAAGGAAAATTAAATAAAATTTTACCGGGGATTAAAAACCCTACCTCATTTCCCTTTTTTTAAAGACTGTAAATTTCCTGGGGGCCCAAGTTAGAAGTGACCCAAAAGGGCAGTTAAATTTTTCATTTAAGGGGAAAAGGGGATTACAACTGATGAATTCTAGTTTTTTTTTAACTTTATGACCCCATTTTCAAGTATGTTTCCAATAAATTTAATGCCCCGGAAAATTTTTTTATGCAACTGGTTAATTTAATTTTTCCTTCCTGAGAGGGTTTTTCTTTTGACCCTGAATTTCAAAAAAAATTAGCAAATTCTTTTTTTATGTGAAGTGGATGCCAAGGAAAACAGGGCAATTTTTCTTAAATTAAATCAAAGGAAAACCCCAGTAATTTTTTTAAAAAAGAAAACTGAAACTTTTCATTTTTTTTAAATAAACAAACCTGTGCAAAAAAATTTTTTCTTTACTACACCTTTCAGGGAAAGGCCCGGAGCTAAAAAATCGGGGCAAAAAGTGGCCAAAAACTAATGCATCTCTTTAGATAAAGAAAAAGATTTTAAAATTTCCCAAAAATTTAAAAATTTTAAAACAATATTTTATGGGGGGACATCCGAATTTAATCACTTTAAAAACATTAAAAGGGATTTTACAAGGACTTTAAAAATTTCCCTAAAAAAATTGGGATTCTTTGTTTAGAAATGCAAAGCTTTAAAAGGGAAAAATGTTTGCATTTTTAAATTTTTAGTTTTTTTTAAAAATTAGTACAAAAAAGAATTAAAAAAAACTTTAAGATTTTTTTACAATCCCTTTCTTTGGGAAATTTCGATTTTTTTGATTTTTGCCCTTTTTGGTTGGGGTTTTAAAATTTTTTCCCCAAAAACAATTACCCCTTTCCTGTATTTGTGTTTAAGGCAAGGGGGTCCCCTCCAAAGGGATTAATTATTTCAAACACAGGACAATGGGTTGGCATTTGAAAGGAAAAAATCTATCTTTCCAAAAATACCCGGATAATGTTTCGCAAGAAAAGGTTTTTTATAAAAAAGCAAGGGGTTTTGGGCCCCCCCAAAACCCCCAAAAGCAAAAAAGGGGCAAGTTTTTAAAAAAAATTTACTGAACATAACCCTGGTTTACAAGGGGCCCCCCGGAACTGGATGGTTTACACAATTTTTCTCTAAATTTTTAAAATTTCTAAAATTTTCCCGTATCATTTTGATGATTGTAATTTAAAAAGGGATTTGTGAGGAGAAAACCCCAAAAATTTTTGTTGTCAATATAAATGAAGGGTATGAAAAGGGAAAAGGGTTTTAAAGACATTTAAAAGTATGGTTGGGGAAAAATGTTTCCCGGGCAGGACCCGTTTCGTACACCCTATAATATTTTCCCCTTTATTCCATTGGGTTTTTCAGGGTTTTTGTTTCATTAGATCATTAAGGGTGTTTGTTTTTCATGTTATAACAAACCCCTATATTTTTTGGGTGTTTTTTGTTAGTTTTTAGATCATAAATCCCTGTGTTTTTCAAAACAAATTTTGGGGTTTAAAATTTGATAACCCTTTCGCAGTGTTCCCCTTGCCCAAAAGGGATCAAGTGGGGGGAAATTTAAATTAAAAAATACATGTTGATTGTCTGCTGAAACATGTGCTTTTATTTAAATTTTAAAGGGGAAAAGTTACATAAAATTTCAGGGTGTCGATTTTTGGGACAAATTTTTTTTTTCTATATCTATTGGAATTTTTAAAAATTCAGTTAGACGAAATTTGGGGATTTTTATTGGGCACTTCGGTTTGCTTTCATAGCTGTATTTTTAAAATTTAGGTTATGTTTATGTGCCTTTTTTAAGAGACGAATGTAAAAAAATGGGTAAAAAAGAGCACCCCCTTGCGGTGCTGAAAGCCCCTCTATTTTTTTTGTGTAATTGAAATATTTTCCTACCCCTGATTTTCTAAGTCTAAAAAAAGGGCCCTCATTCCTTTCCCCCCCCCCCAGGTTTGAGTTTGTTTCTTGATTTCAAACGTCCCCTTTGGTGGTGAAAAACTGTTGCAAGTTTTTTAAAACAATAAACTTTGATAGTTTTTGAGAAAAGTTGACTTAAACCATTTTCCCCAACCCAAAAAAATTTTATTTTTTAGTCCAAAAAAGGGGGAATAAAATTTTTGCAAAATCAGGATGGAGTTACGCTGCTTGCTGTACAGGGGAGTTATGGTGGTGGATTAAACCCTTTGAATAAACTCGTTTTTAAAAAAACTAGTTTGGTTTTCCCCCAGTGGGTTTCCCGAGAATAGTCTTTTTTAAAAACTTTTTGTATTGCTCAGGAAATTTGGGCATCCCCAAAGCTTTATTACAGCTTAGTTTTGACCCATTTTTTGCAATATGAATGTCATTGCCCAAATTTTTTTAAAAGCCCGTGAATATAGCAAAAGAAAAGTTGCACCAAGGGCCAAGACCCCAAAAAAATACAAATCCACGTGTCCCAAAAAATTCTAGCCAAAAAAAAAAACCCATCTTGGGGCAAGTATTGAAAAGAAAATTTTTAATCTTTTCCCAAAATTTTTGGGTTTTTTTATTTCAAATTGGAAAATTTTGCTTTACCTTTAAATTATTAATAACAATTTTATTAAATGGTTAATAAACCCCTTTTTCTTTGGGGGTTAAGCAAGAAAAGTTTACTGAAATAGTATTCCATGGTAAAGTTTTTCCCCATTTTTCAAGAAACCCAACTTTGGGAAAAGAAAATCCCAACATAATTATAGTGTTTTCATTCAGATTTTTATCATAGTTTTGTCTTAAATTATTCAATGTGACAATTATATTTCAATCCCTCATGGTTAACCCTGAAAGGTCAAATAATTTTTTGAGCGACGCGCGACACAACATTAAAATGACCAATTTTTAACTAAGTCAGGGGCCACAACTCCTACATGACTGAATGAATTTTGGAGCTACGCGCGACACAACATTAAAATGACCAATTTTTAACTAAGTCAGGGGCCACAACTCCTACATGACTGAATGAATCCGGACGCGAAACCCAGGTGCACAACTGCACATGCTGACCAACATTCCTGTAAACTTTGGTGATCTAGATCAAATACTTTTGGAGCTACCTGCGATACAACATTAAAATGACCAATTTTTTACTAAGTCAGGGGCCATAAGTCCTACAAGACTGAATGAATCCGGACGCGAAACCCCAGGTGCACAACTACACATGCTGACCAACATTCCTGTAAAGTTTTGTGACTCTAAGTCAAATACTTTTGGAGCTAGGCACAACACAACACTAAAATGACCAATTTTTACAAAGTCAGGGGCCATAACTCATACACAACTGAATGAATCCAGATGCGAAACCCCAGGTGCACAACTACACATGCTGACCAACATTCTCGTAAAGTTTTGTGACTCTACGTCAAATACTTTTGGAGCTAGGCGCGACACAACATTCTTGGAAGGACGGACGGACGGACGGAAGGACAGACGGACAAGGGCAAATCTATATGCCCCCCCCCCAAAGTGGGGGCATAAAAATATAGGTATGAAATGGCCACCTCTAGTGCATGTTTAGGTCTAAATTCCTAGTACCCGAATGCAGGAAGAGGCATGCAACGACTTCATTGCAGACATCTTTTTCTTAGAACCCCCTTTGCTGTTCAACCTCTAGGGGTAGATATGGGACAGGTACCTCCTGTAGAGGGTTCAGGGGGTCTCCCTTGGAAATTTAGGAATATATGTATGAAATGGTGGCCTTTGACTAAATTCTGAGTGCCCAACTATCATTAACATAGATACAGGAAGAGACAGAGACATATAATGGCCTAACCACAGACCTCTATTGCTCTTCAACCTTTTGGGGTAGGTATGGAAGAGGATACCTACTCATAGTAAAGAGGTCAAGGGGTTCTCCTCTTGGAAATTTTAGAAATATAGGTATGAAATGGTTTTTTGGGTCTAAATTCTGAGTACTCAAATATCATTATCTGAATGCTGGAAGTGACAGAGGTATACAACAACCTGACTGCAGATATCACTTTAGTGGAACCCCAACTGGTTGGTATGAGTGGCAGTCTTGCACACAACATAAGATCTCTAATTTGAATGCCACCAGTTTATGGCTTAGATCATGCAAGCAACACTTGATTGTTATGGAGAACATGATTTACATTTGTACATTTATGTTTTAAGGAATGATATAAATTCTTATATATATTTTTGTTTTATTTGACATCTTACGGTTCTGAGGACAAAAAATGAGTCTGTAAGCCTTTGGCCTCCAAGTGTGAACTTAACATTTATGTTAACAGCCTAGGACATTATGAAAAATCATCTTGTAAAACACTAGATTGTCAAAGGAATAGTCTATTCCATTTTATTCAAAACTTGGTGAATTTTAAAATCTAATGTCTCAAGTAGTACCAGACATGTTTCAGTGGCATGTTATAGATTTGTGTTAAATATAGAAAGTTTGACATGTACTAGTTATCTGTCAGGAACACAGCATGATTATTTCCGAACATTAGATACCTGTTGTTTGAAAACATTGATTTCAAATTAATGATTTACCTGCAAATTGAAGAACACTGTTGCTTCACACTCTGTAAGACACTTTCCTTCAGCTACATAATCTTGCAGTCTGTATGGTACCTAAAGTCAATCAATCAAAAAACACAACCAATCAATCAATTGTTCAATCAACCTCACTCAACATAAGCTAGATGATTTGTATACCAAAGAAATCTGTAAGCACAGAAAGCAACCAAGCAACAAATTTTCCTTGAGTCTGTCGATGACAGGTAATTGAAAATGCAACAACCCTCACACCCCTGCTTCAAGTTTCATTTGAAATGGATGGAAAATGAATGCAGGAGGAGTACACAAGGAAGCCTGACACACTGAGTTCAAACTCTAGATGCCTCATGGGTCACTGTAGGGCTCCAAGAGAAATTCAACACCTTTTCAGTATCAAACACTCTGGCCTCCTTTTGTGTACACACCTTTAATCATTTGAACAAAACTGAGAAAACTTGATACAACAACATGTATGACTAATGATTCCAGGCATAGGTCAGTGATTCCAGATATGTTTAACAAGGAATCAGTAAAACCGAATGATGTTCCAAGATGCATGTGCTTGTCCCAATATGGGGAATAAAGTATTTTCCCATCAATGGCCTCTATAATTTTGTGAAGTTTCAATGAAATGCCATTAATACTTTTCAAGTATTGCTCCGGACATGCCTTAGTTTGTATAATAAAGGGAGATAATTCAAAAACTAGATAAAGTATAGTTATGGTTCTTTGACACTGCACTTCCAGTAAATGGCCTCTATCATTTTGTGAAGTTTCAACGAAATGCCATTAATACAAAGTAATGCTCCAGACATGCCTTATTTTGTATAATAAAGGGAGATAATTAAAAAACTAGGTAAGGTAGTTATGAATCTTTGACACTGCACTTTGCCCCAATGGCCTATATGATTATGTGAAGTTTCAATCAAATGCCATGAATACTTTTCAAATTATACTCCAGACAAAAGTGTGACAGACAGAAGGACGGACAAAGCGGCAACTATATACTCGCCCTTCGGGGAGCATAAAAATCATGGTCACACTAAACAATGGACACATAAACATCAAAGTAAACTACCTTGTACTAACAGACTTGAATATTTGGCTCAACAGAGTTTACAAGTTAATTAAAATAGACATGATAATTCAATGGTATTAGTCCATCATTAAAAAAACTATTTGTTTTAAGTGTCAAGAAACTGACTTCTGGAGCGGGTAGGTAGGTATGGATTTTTCTTTGATTTACTTTCAGTGAGAAAAAGTTTGCATGGTAGACATCAAAACAAAGTCTACAAGAAATTTTACAGGGCATAAACAAGTGTAGCAAACATTCAGACAAATCCTACCCTGAATTTCTCAAGATTTTTGGCAATACTGTGCAAAATAATCAATGAAAACACATAATTCAAAATGTAATGTCAATTTGCACAGAAGAAATATCACAATATAAATCACAGATTTATTTCTTGCTAGCATACCTTTTGAGTTAGGTTAAGAGGAAACACTTATTACATTGTTCCTGTTACTTCCTATCCCTCCTTCCTGTAAAAAAGATTCCTCCAATCCATCAGGTCTCTGACCACCTGCAAGCTCTTCCTGCAATAACAAATGTTGCAACAATTACCTGTGTAAAATGACATGCATAACAGGTATTTCCAGGTGTTTCTCAATTTACTGAACAATTTTTCAGATAAAATTAAGTAATTTTTTATTGAAACACTGGTTCTGTTTTTCCTATTATTAATTTTATTTTGATTAAGTTGAAATGGTAAACTCTATAGCTGTCTGGTAAAAAACAATTAAGAAGTCAAGCATATAATTTTACTAAGTTTTGCCAGTCCTCATGCCTGAAATAATACGAAACAAGAGGGCCAAGATGGCCCTAGGTTGCTCACCTGAGAAACATACCATAAAAGTGTAAACATGTTTGACCTAGAGTTTTCATGAAAACGAATATACTGACCAATTTTCTTTGATTTGACCTAATGACCTACTTTTTTGGCCACACATGATCTAGATTTCATCAAGGCAGCCATTCTGACTAAATTTTATGAATATCCAGTGTAAAATGCAGCCCCTGTTGCATACAGAAGGTTTTTCTTTGATTTGACCAGGTGTAGGTGTTTTTGACCCCAGATGACCCATATTCGAACTCGACCTAGATTTCATCTAGACAAACATTCTAATCAATTTCATGATGATCAGGTGTAATGATTTCAGACACAATGCTGTTTATCAAATAGTCACAGAGAACATACGCCCTGTCCGAGGATCGAACTCATGACCCCGCAAGCGGGCTATTCTTTGATTTGACCTAGTTTTTGACCCGAAATGATCCATTTTCAAATCTGACCTAGATTTCATCAAGGCAATCATTCTGACCAAAATTTATGAAGATCAATTGAACAAGAGGGCCAAGATGGCCCTAGATCGCTCACCTGAGAAACACACTATAACAGTATAAACATATTTGACCTAGTGATTTCATGGAAACAAATATTCTGATGAATTTTCATTAAATTGAAGCAAAAATCTTGAGTGTAAACAAGTATTTTCTTTGATTTGACCTAGTGACCTAGTTTTTGAACCTAGATGATCCATATATGAACTTGGCCTAGATTTTATCAAGGCTAACATTCTGACCAAATTTCATGAAGATTAGTTGAAAAATACATAAGGTTTTTCTTTGATTTGACCAAGTGACCTAGTTTTTAACCCCAGATTACCCATATTCGAAACTGACCTAGATTTCATCAAGGCAACCATTCTGACTAAATTTTATAAAAATCCAGTGTAAAATGCAGCCCCTATTGCATACACAAGGTTTTTCCTTGATTTGACCTAGTGACCTAGTTTTTGACCCCAGATGACCCATTTTCGACCTTGACCTAGATTTCATCAAGGCTATCATTCTGACAAATTTTCATAAAGATCAGTTGAAAAATACAGCCTCTATCACATACACAAGGTTTCATTTTGATTTGAAGTAGTGACATAGTTTTTGACCCCAGATTACCCGTATTCAACCTTGACCTAGGTTTCATCAAGGCTATCATTCTGACCAAATTTTATGAACATCCAGTGTAAAATGCAGCCCCTATTGCGTATGCAAGGTTTTTCTTTAATTTGACCAGGTGACCTGGTTTTTGATACCAGATGACCCACATTCAAACTTGACCCAGATTTCATCCAGACAAACATTCTGATCAAATTTCATGAAGATTCGGTGTAAAATGCAGTTCCTATTGCATACACAAGCTTATTCTTTGATATGACCTATTGACCTAGTTTTTGACCCAAGATGACCCATATTCAAACTTGACATAGATTACATCAAGGCAATCATTCTGACCAAAATTCATGAAGATCAATTGAAAAATACAGCTTCTATCGCATACACAAGGTTTTTCTTTGATTTGACCTAGTGACATAGTTTTTGACCCAAGATGACCCTTTTTAGAATTTGGCGTAGATTTCATCAAGGCAATCATTCTGACAAAATTTCATGAAGATCAGTTGAAAAATACAGCCTCTAACGCATACACAAGGTTTTTCTTTGATTTGACCTAGTGACCTAGTTTTTGACCCCAGATGACCCATTTTCAAATCTGGCCTAGCTTTCATCAAGGTTATCATTCTGACCAAAATTCATGAAGATCAATTCAACAATACAGCCTCTATCGCATACACAAAGTTTTTCTTTGATTTGAACTAGTGACCTAGTTTTTGATCCCAGATGACCAATTTTCGAATTTGGCCTAGATTTCATCAAGGTAATCATTCTGACCAAATTTCATGAAGACCAGTTGAACAAGAGCTGTCCGTAAGACAGCCAAGCTTGTCTATTCGAAATATTGTCCCAGAAGCAGGAAAATATTACCCAAAATGTTAAATATCAAACGAGTTTTAAGTTCAAAAGGGGACATAATTTGACCAAAATGCATATCAAGAGTTATGGGACTTGCTGCTATCATGTAGTTTTATAACCCCGAAGACACATGTGAAGTTTCAATTCAATATCTGCATTAGTTTTGGAGATAGCAACTTGCATGTAAGAACTTAACCAGAATTTTCTAAGTCCAAAAGGGGGCATAATTTACCCAAAATACATGTCAGAGTTATGGGACTTGACCCAGTGAGATTGGTAATTGACCTAGAAAAAGAAAAATTAAGTTTCAAATCTATATGCCTTTTAGTAATAGCTGTATACTTGCATGCAAAACTTTAACCAGAATTTTCTAAGTCCAAAAGGGGGCATAATTTGGCCAAAATGAAGGTCAGAGTTATGGGACTTGCTGCTATCAACTAGTTTTATAACCCCGAAGACACATGTGAAGTTTCAATTTAATATCTGCATTAGTTTTGGAGATAGTAACTTGCATGTAAAACTTTAACCAGAATTTTCTAAGTCCAAAAGGGGGCATAATTTGCTCAAAATACATGTCAGAGTTATGGAACTTGACCCAGTGAGGTTGGTAATTGACCTAGAAAAAGAAAAAATAAGTTTCAAAGCTAAATGCCTTTAAATGATAGCTGTAATGTACTTGCATGCAAAAACTTAACCGAGGTGTGACACCGACGCCAACGCCAGGGTGAGTAGAATAGCTAGACTATTCTTCGAATAGTCGAGCTAAAAATACAGCCTCTATCGCATACACAAGGTTTTTCCTTGATTTGACCTAGTGACCTAGTTTTTGACCCCAAATGATCCATTTTCGAACTTGGCCTAGATTTCATCAAGGTAATCATTCTGACAAAATTTCATGAAGATCAGTTGAAAAATACAGCCTCTATCGCATACACAAGCTAAATGGTGACAGACGACAGATAGATGCCGGACGCCAGACATCAAGCTATCACAATCACTCATCAGGTGAGCTAAAAAGGGACACTGGGTCTTCTTCACCCAGTAAAAGTCAACATATGACAAAAATTGAGTCTAAACATAAATCCCTTGTTAAGTAGAATGAGGCAAAATAAAGCTGCCTCTCTTTTTAAATAAAAACAACAGTTTCTGTCCTTGACTTCATACTAGCTTCTGAGTGAAGCACCAAATAAAATGCTATAAAACAAGAGCTTGTAGAACACGAAATGCCCCCCTTGATGCATTCATTAATTGCACAAGGAACAGAAATTATTTGGTCATTGTACACAAAAGTTCTATTGTTCTGGGTCAATGTGACCTTGACCTATTGACCTCAAAATTAATAGGGGTGATCTGCAGATCATGATTAACCTCCCTATCAACTTTCATGATCCTAGGCCCAAGCATTCTAAAGTAATTGTCTGGAAATGGTTCAACTGTTCTGGGTCACTATGACCTTGACCTCTGGTCTCAAAATCAATAGGGGTCATCTGCTGGTCATGATCAACCTCCCTATCATTTTCATGATCCTAGGCCCAAGTGTTTTTGAGTTATCATCTGGAAACCATTTGACTGTTCCGGGTCAATCTGACCTTGACCTTTGACTTACTGACCTCAAAATCAATAGGGGTCATCTGCTGATCATGATCAACTTCCCTATCAACTTTCACGATCCTAGGCCAAAGCATTCTCAAGTTATCATCAGGAAACAGTTAAACTGTTCTGGGTCACTGTGACCTTGACCTTTGAAATACTGACTCAAAATCTATAGGGGTCATCTGCTGATCATAATAAACCTCCCTATCACCTTTCGTGATCCTAGGCCCAAGTGTTCTTGAGTTACCATCCGGAAATCATTTAACTGTTCCTGGTCACTGTGACCTTGACCTTTTACTTACTGACCTCAAAATCAATAGGGGTCATCTGCTGCTCATAACTGTGACCTTGACCTTTTACTTACTGACCTCAAAATCAATAGGGGTCATCTGCTGCTCATAACTAACGTCCTTATCAACTTTCATGACCCTAGGCCCAAGCATTCTACCGTTTAACTGTTCTGGGTCACTGTGACCTTGACTTTTGTCCTACTGATCTCAAAATCAATAGGGGTCATCTGCTGGTCATGACTAACCTCCGTATCAAATTTTATGTCCCTAGGCCCAAGCGTTCTTGAGTTATCACCCAGAAACCGTTTACCTGTTCCAGGTCACTGTGACCTTGAACTTTAATCTACTGATTTCAAAATCAATAGGGGTCATCTGCTGGTTATGACTAACCTCCCTATCAACTTTCATGATCCTAGGCCCAAGCGTTCTTGAGTTAGCCTCCGGAAACGGACTGGTCTACATACCGACAGACCGACCGACCTACATCTGCACAACAATATACCACTCCTTTTTTGAAGTGGGGCATAATAAATCTTTCAGACAGTGCTATGAAATAAACCTTTCTGACATTGCTATGAAATAGTTTCAAAGGGAAAAAATGTGCTGTTCACTTCTGCTATACTGTATTTCAGGTAATTCTTATATGCTCTGTAGAATTATAACATCAAGTAAGGAAAACTTTATTAAATTTGACCAGGTTATTTGCACTTACCAGATTATTATTTGTTTTCTTGCGTGCCACAAGCTACATGAAACATATTTTCAACCAACTTTTTCTTTCTCTGTATCCCATCTATGGGCCAACATGTCCATAGTGTCCCTCTCCCTAGTTCCCCAGCCAGTGCATTATTGAGAAAATCTGTAACTGTTCTTTCTTTTCCATTGGAAAAGGCTGCAACTATCTTTTCTGTTAATCTAAATTAAAATAAAAATGCAAGAAATTGTGTGAATATTTAGAATAAGGGAGGGAATTCTTAATAAGAGTTTATCAAAGATACATCAAGAGTAGCTTATCCTTGTGTTGCACATGTTATCCCTGTCCACACTTCAAATTATACAGAAAAATGGTGATAAATTTAACTAATAGTGCTTATAAAATACAATTTTTCAAAGATAAATAACAGATATTTCAATATTCTTCAATATGACCATAATAAACAAATTAAAATCTTGTAAGTTAGTTACTTATAAGAGACAATCATCATAATTATTGAACATCAAAACATAAATTAAAATTTCTGTGCCCCGCAGTGGAGGTAGCGGTGACTGTGGCCTGCAGTAGAGTTTATTGACTATAAATGTGGCCCAAAACGGATTTATTGTGATTGTAGCCGGCAAACTATGGCATGCAATAGGATTTATTGTGACTGCAGCCTGCAGTAGGGTTCACAGTGAAGATGGGATGCAATTGGATTTATTGTGACTGCAGTAAGGTTTACTGTGAATGTGGCATGCAGTTGGATTTATTGTGACTGTGGCCTGCAGTAGGGTTTACTTCAAAAATATGGCATACAATAGTATTGTGACTGTGACCTGCAGTAGGGTTTACTGTGAATATGGCATGCAATTGGATTTGCTGTGACTGTGGCCTACAGTAGGGTTTACTGTGAATATGGCATGCAATTGGATTTATTGTGACTGTGGCCTGGCCTGCAGTTGGGCTTACTGTGACTGCAACCTGCAGTAGGGTTTACTGTGAATATGGCATGCAATTGGATTTGCTGTGACTGTGGCCTGCAGTAGGGTTTACTGTGAATATGGCATGCAATTGAATTTATTGTGACTGTGGCCTGGCCTGCAGTTGGGCTTATTGTGAATGTGACCTGCAGTAGGGTTTACTGTGAATATGGCATGCAATTGGATTCACTGTGACTGTGGCCTGCAGTAGGGTTTACTGTGAATATGGCATGTAATTGAACTTATTGTAACTGTGGCCTGCAGTAGCATTTATTGTCAATATGGCATGCAATTGGATTCACTGTGACTATGGCTTGCAGTAGAGCTAACTGCGAAATATGGCATGCAATTGGTTTATTGTGACTCAAGCCTGCAGCAAGGTTTACTGTGAATATAGCATGCAGTTGGATTTATTGTGACTGCAGTAGGGTTTACTGTGAATATAGCATGTAATATGATTTATTGTGACAGTGGCCAGTAGGGGTCTTACTGTGAATATGGCATAGAACAGGATTTATTTTGATTGTAGCCTGCAGAAGGGTTTATTGTGACTGTGGCCTGCATGTGGGTTTACTGTGAATATGGCATGTAGTAGGATTTATTGTGACTGTGACCTGCAGTAGAGTTTACTGTGAATATGGCATGCAATTGGATTCATTGTGACTGTGACCTTTTAATACTGCTTATTGTGACTGTGAACTGCAGTAGGGCTTACTGTGACTATGACCTGCAATAGGAATTATTCTTTCACCATAAATTGTCAAAGTGTCAGCCCAAAGGTTTGCTAGTTTTTAATTGCTTCCGTGGCAAGAGTTCTTTGAAACCAGTAGAGACCATTTACTCATGTGATAAAATATGACAATCTTTGTTTTCAAGTTAATAGCTGAGGACAATCTTTTAAAATGGTCTATCAGACACATGTTTGTGAAATGCCATTTGAAGGTAGCATAAAAATTTAAACACAGCAGCCAAACCACAGACACTAGGAGATAAAGCCATCCTTCTCTTTCCGCCCCTGCAATCTGTCAGCTTTTAAAACACACCAGGCATATGTCTGGTAACAAATTCAACATGTTTTAAAAATTACCTTAACTATCAATGCAATTAAAGGTAAAGATAACTTACTTCTAGCGTTTCATCATAATTGCTTAAGGAATATGAGATTCGCTCAGAGTTTAGTTGATACTGTGCAGTTAATTTTACCAACAGAACCAGGATACAGTTGATATCATCTATACAAATATAATAGAAATACTTACCTAAGAAGTCAAAGTCCCAAATGGCTAAGAGGTCTAAGGTGCTGGTTTGTACAAACACACTTTTTTGTCAGGGCCGCTGTGGGCGATCTTTTTTTACAAATATAATATTTTTAAAATTTACAGATGGATTCTCGTATTCCTTAGACAAGCAAATTGTGCTGAAATGCTTTGAGTAAGTAATCTTTTTATTGCATTGATAGTAAAAGGTAATTTTTAAAACATGTTGAATTTGAAACAAGGCAGAAATTATGAGTGAGACATGTGCTCAATATTGGGTGACAGTTGGCACTTGGCAGGGGAAAAAGGGGGAAGTGGGGACTTGACCTCCAAGCATCTATGAGCCAAACTACATTTATTACTGGTACCATATTCAAAGGAAAAATCACTCAATTCTGGTAGCATTACTGCATATGATAATCTAATTACTTTATGGATTTCAAACAGACAATAAGTACCAAAGACAAGAACACAAAATGTTTCTTCCAAGCAAAGTGTATGCCAGACATTCTCAATACTTTCCTCAAACATTTCACTGAATTTCCAGCGAGCATATTGGTACATAAAACAACATTAGGTATTCCAATATTCAGTCACCCTTCCAAACAAATTTGTTTGTTTGTTTTGCGTTTAACACAGTTTTTTCAACAGTATTTCAGTTATGTAATAATTGCGGGCAATTAACCTTACCAGTGTTCCTGGATTCTGTACGAGTACATACCTGTTTTCCAGAAGTAACTGCCAAATTCTCCACATGAATCAGCAGTGGAGGTCGAATGATTTGAGACACAATGTCTTTTATCAAATCTTCACGGAGAACATACGCCTCGCACAGGGTTTGACCTCGCGATCCGTAGATCTGCGCTCTCCCTATTGAGCTAAGTGGACGGGCAAATATTTGAATATTTGGTCATCAACTGAGACAAAACATACAATTCTGATGAAATTTTTTTATTATACTTGAAATATTGAACCATAATAAATAATCAGTCAATAAACAATAATCAATCAATAAACTTATCACTTATACTATAAAAGCATAATGTACATTTTACAATTATGTAATTGATATAATTTCTAAACAAACATTCTTTACCCATAGCCTTTAAAATTTGTATAATATCTATATCAATTAAAGTATCTAAATGGAATGTGATATGTGACTCTATACATGAAGAGATAATACTTATAAGATCTAGTACAGAAACAGTTTTGTATGATGATCACAAGCACTCATTCATGGCATTTTATACAAAGATGACTTAACCAGCAAAGCAACAAAAACAACCACAAACAAGATGGCATTTAATGGCCAGCATTGCTCACCTGGTTTTCACCTAAGTGCTCCAGGATGGTTTAGATTTCACTAAAACAAATCTCCTTACATGGTTTCATCAAAATCAGTAGTAAATGTAAAGTGTAAACATGTTCTTTCCAACATCTGTTCTACCGCAAGATTTAGCTATGGTGGCATCTTGAAAGGTGCAAAAGCAGGACCATTTAAAATCTCCTATGAGAGTACCATAGAAGGATGCTTACGACCAAGTTTGGTGAAGATCCATCAACTGGCTCATGAGGTATTGTTTATGAGGAATTTTCTATATTTAGCTCTGGTGGCCTCTAAAAGCGGCAAGCATAAAAACGTATTTGAGAGAGGTTATAAGGATGCAATGGACCAACTTTAATGAAGATACATCATCTGGTTTTTAGAAGTAAATGTTACAGTTCTTTTATTATTATTTTTTTTATTTTAAGCTCTGTCGTAAAAGGAGCTAAGCAGAGCCATAAAAACAACTTACATGGTCATTACAGACAAATGAAGATCAAACAAAATTCGAAATTCATCTAATTTAAGTTATGGCACTGAAGCACAGATAGAAATAGCCTCAGTTGCAGAAGATATAGTCCAAAGCTCAGAGACAGGCACATTCACAAAACAATGAGGCCTAAAAAAGAAATATCTGTGTTTCTGGTGGCCCAACCAACCATAAATTTTGACGGCCAAACACAGTTTTTATATGTGGATGGATGACAACGATGCCAATTTCATTCGTTAGAGAATACATTGCTAAGAGCAACGTTCAACATGGCTGCGCACACTCCTAATTCAATGCTAGCCATTGAAATACAGCCGTGCGAACACAAGAAGTCCGAAACCCGACAAATAAAAGTGGTTCACATCATGACAATTGAAACAATTTATTCTATGACATACACAGACCTGTGGACAATGTAGAAATTGAGGCATCGGCTTCGGTAAGTAGTGTATTGTTCGAACTGTCGGCTATAGATGGAATGTTGTCGTGCTTTTTACCGTTCTTATTATTTGAAATTCTTCTTAAAAAGGTGAAATTGAAAATAATTTTAGTTGAAATACTCAGAAAGGAAATGAAATAATCGTGAGAGGATTGAGGTCTGAATTTGAAATTGAAAGTAATAATGACCTATTTCTGTAAATAAAAAATGAGTTTTCGCAAGTGTGGCAGAATTTTACGCAAGAACTTTAACGATCTAAGTCCGAATTTTTTTTTTAAAATATGGTTATCCAATTTCAAACAACTTGAAGATTAATTCAAAAAGAAAATTTGCAGCAGATGTGTATTAATATTAAATATAGGTGACACGTTTAGTTGTTATTTTTTTCTGGTCATGGAATCCACTCAATACATGTGTAATAGAGTTCAGCTGTATAAGCTGGTGCTGTGGGGGGTGCATTTTTCATTTACCTCTGACATGAACAGACTCAATCAAATCAAGACTGCTATTATTTTGCTTGGTTGCATTGCTTCCAAATGGTTTGCATACAGATCTTTTTGTTTAAATGATTTCTATTTAATAAAAGGATTTTTTTTATTCCAGCCATTACAGATTGTACAGTGTAGATATAACATTGACAGCTGGTGATCTGAAGGGATTTTATCCAGATTTAAAATCTTTACTATTGAAATGCCGACAAAAACCATCACAAAGCAACATTCCCACAAATCAGACAAAGGTGTCGACAAAAACCATCACAAAGCAACATTCCCACAAATCAGACAAAGGTGTCGGTTCAAGAGAAAGTAAATGCATTCAATCTTCTAATGAGTGGTGCAAAGGTTCATCCTGTCAAGAAGATCACATGGTAAATATTGCCATTGAAGTATATTTTGCATTAAAATGAATATACATATAGTTTATTTTAATAGAATGGAGAAAAATATACATTTATAGCCTCTCTGCTCAACCCCTAGACATCTGTCTGTATATATTCTATTTCATTCAAAATTATTTTCGTCGTTAAATGAGATTGTGTTCCGTGCATGCGCATCAGTGTGTTTACCGCATGGCGGATAGTTTAGATTTTCTCGATGCTGCCGTGAATAAATTAAACGCTTAAGTGGTTTAAATGTCTTTAGAAATTAGTGGTTTTAGTGTTTTTGGTTGAGACTTGATTGTTGCTACGTATTGTTATGCTCTTTTCTCAAGTGGTTTATTTTTCTTTTGAGAATTTTACGTTTTTCTGTCTTTGCACGTGGTGTGATGTTGCATCATCCAGTGATAGGTACTATCACAATGGACAGTAAAAAGGATGGAGAAAAATCCTCAAGTTCTGAGGATGTTAAGAGAAAACACTACAAAAGTTCCTCTGGGAATAATAGTACTTCCTCCAAGGTCAAAGCCCCGTGTAAGACGAAGCAAAAATTCTACCGAGAGTGTGAATGTCACGAAAGCTGGTGAAACAAATGCCGAATTATTTCCATTTTGCAAAAAATGCGTGAAATGCCACGAACGAAAGATTATCGCAATTAGAGCAAAATTGGGGATTTGATGAAGATTTCCCTGATATCGATAATGATAGTGTGATTGAACCCCCTTGTAAAAAAAACAGAAAACAGACTCTAATAATAATGACGATGTCACCAGTCATTTTGCAGGACTGTCTAAAAATTCAAAAGTCAGGATGTCCAATGCTCTACTTCAGTTTTCATGCTAAAGCAAAATCACGATAGAACAGAAAATTTTTGAACACACACAAATAGAGTGTGATAGTGTTCACACTGTTCTTGAACGAAGTGTTAAAGACCACTCAATTTATGTCTCAGCTGAGTTTGTTGGTAAGATTCATTGTGTTAGAAAAGTGGCTCCATACGAAGTCAAATATGTTGACTATACATTCTTTAAGAATTACTCAGACTCTGGGAAATACTCTTCAATTTGCCCAGGAAAAGGAGTGGTGAGTAGGTTAAACAAGAGGACTATGATGGTCCTGAATCGCTCACCTATCCCCACATGACCCAGTGTTGAACTGAGTATGACGTCATTATTTCTATTATTTGACATAGTGACCTAGATTTTGAGCACATGTGACCTAGATATCATCAAGATAAAAAATTCTGACCAATTTTCATGAAGATCAATTGAAAAATATGGCCTCTAGAGAGGTCACAAGGTTTTTCTATTATTTGACCTAATGGCCTAGTTTTTGAAGGCACGTGACCCACTTTTAAATTTGACCTAGATATCATCAAGGTGAACATTCTCACCAACTTTCATGAAGATCTCGTGAAAAATATGGCCTCTAGAGAGGTCACAAGGTTTTTCTATTTTTTGACCTACTGACCTAGTTTTTGACCGCACATGACCCAGTTACAAACCTGACCTAGATATCATCAAGCTGAACATTCTCACCAATTTTCATGAAGATCCGTTGAGAAATATGGCCTCTAGAGAGGTCACAAGGTTTTTTCTATTTTTAGACCTACTGACCTTGTTTTTAACCCCACGTGACCCAGTTTCGAACTTGACTTAGATATCATCAAGGTGAACATTCTGACCAATAATCATGAAGATCTCATGAAAAATATGGCCTCTAGAGAGGTCACACGGTTTTTCTATTTTAAGATCTACTGACCTAGTTTTAAACCCCACGTGACCCAGTTTCGAACTTGACCTAGATATCTTCAAGGTAAACACTCTGACCAATTTTCATGAAGATCCATTGAAAAATATCGCCTCTAGAGAGGTCACAAGGTTTTCCTATTTTTAGACCTACTGACCTAGTTTTTGACCGCACGTGACCCAGTTTCGAACTTAACCTAGATATCATCAAGGTGAACATTCTGACCAATTTTCATGAAGATCCATTGAGAAATATGGCCTCTAGAGAGGTCACAAGGTTTTTCTATTTTTAGATCTACTGACCTAGTTTTTGATCCCACATGACCCAGTTTCGAACTTGACCTAGATATCATCAAGGTGAACATTCTGACCAATATTCATGAAGATCTCATGAAAAATATGGCCTCTAGAGAGGTCACAAGGTTTTTCTATTTTTAGATTTACTGACCTAGTTTTTAACCCCAAGTGACCCAGTTTCGAACTTGATCTAGATATCATCAAGGTGAACATTCTGACCAATTTTCATGAAGATTCATTGAGAAATATGGCCTCTAGAGAGGTAACAAGGTTTTTCTATTTTTAGACCTAATGACCTAGTTTTTGACCCTACGTGACCCAGTTTCAAACTTGACCTAGATATCATCAAGGTAAACATTCTGACCAATATTCATGAAGATCTCATGAAAAATATGGCCTCTAGAGAGGTCACAAGGTTTTTCTATTTTTAGACCTACTGACCTAGTTTTTGAACCCACGTGACCCAGTTTCGAAATTGACCTAGATATCATCAAGGTGAACATTCTGACCAATTTTCATGAAGATCTTATGAAATATATGGCCTCTAGAGAGGTCACAAGGTTTTTCTATTTTTAGACCTACTGACCTAGTTTTTGATGGCACGTGACCCAGTTTCGAACTTGACCTAGATATCATCAAGATGAACATTCTGACCAACTTTCATAAAGATCCCATGAAAATTGTGACCTCTAGAGTGGTCACAAGCAAAAGTTTACGGACGCACGGACGGACGACGGACGACGGACACCGCGCGATCACAAAAGCTCACCTTGTCACTTTGTGACAGGTGAGCTAAAAAAACTGTGAGTACACCGAGGATGGTGTGATCATGTATAAGACAGATTACAGCTCAAATTAGGCTCAAGAGACCCTAAAATCCTTAGTGGTCATCTACTCTGTAAGTCCTATCACACTATGAAGTTTGAAGGTTCTGGGTCAAATGGTTCGGAAAAGCTTTTCCAATTTCTGGCTCCTGTGACCTTGAACTTTGATTAAGTGATCCCAAAATCAATAGGCATCATCTACTCTACATTTCCAATCATCTTATGAAGTGTCAACATTCTGGATCAAGTGGTTCTCAAGTTATTGATCATAAACAGTTTTCCATGTTTAGGCCTCTGAGATCTTGAGCTTTGATCGAGTAACCCCCAAAATAATAGGAATTATCTAATTTGTAAGCCTCATCAGGGGGAGACATAATTATATGTTAATTAAGTAATGTTAAATTTTATTGTAAAACTGTTTTTCTACCTATAGATATATATAAAATATTTTTAAAACTATATACAGTAGATCTAATTAAACATTCAGTAATTTTCATCAATTCCCCATTTTTTCCTATGTAACAATTATAAATACTGTGCATTATTTTTTGGCATATATGTGAAGGTCAACTTACACACACGTATCAATAACAGTCAACAAGTTCAGATTTTTGGATTTTAGCATATTTTTAAAAGTCAGCCTAAAAGAGCTTGTAACCAGTCTGTCAGCAAAATCAGGCATGGATGCTTTTTTTTTTCAAAAGTGTACGAAAACAATTCACCGGAAAAGCTGGATGTTGCCATAAACAGTCATGTTTTTTGTCATGATTATTTAGACTTTGAACATCATCTAAATGAAGTTAAATCTTCAACATAAAGTGACACTCTCCAATAGAATAACTCAATTGTTATGTTACAGATGAAGAGTATGTACATGTGCAACATTTTCAGGAAATTTTTCAGAGTGTAACAATTGTGGATTTCTTGCAACACCACTTACAACTACAAAGTTTATTATTTGCAATGTTGCTGAAAATTTCAAGGATACATTGATGCAAAATTATAAACTTGACTGCTTCTGGTACTACTCCCTCCCTGGAATCAGCTTTGATGCCTGCCTGCACCACACAGATGTTGTCTTAGAACTTATTCAAGATGAAAATATGCACCACATCATATTAGCTGGTCTTCGTGGCGGTGTGACACAGATTAGGAGTCCTCGGGATGTTCAAGCAAACAAACCTGATGAAGCACCAGATTTCAACCCAAATGAACCAATCCACTACCTTCATCTTTTTTTACTTCAACTCCCTGTACCCTTCCCTGTTGAGAAATTCATGAACAGTTCATAAATAATCCTTGAACTATTCCAGAACTTTGTTCATGAACAGTTCACGAATAGTTCATGAAAGTTTGTGAACTACAAATGGGACTTTTTACGGCATCAAAAATTCATGAACTTGGTGTGGTTCATCAAGTTCATGAACTGGACTGGTTCATCAAATTCATGAACTGGATGTGTTCATCAAAGTTCATGAATTGATAGGTTCATGAATTTGATGAACCAGAAATTCGTGAACTTGATGAACAGTTCATGAATAATTCTTGAACTATTCGTGAACTATTCATGAACAGTTCATCAACTACAAATGGGACTTTTTGCGGCATCAACTATTCATCAAGTTGATGAACCATAGTTCATGAACGAGGGGTTCATGAACTGAAAGTAACAAGATAAATGGAAAGTTGATGAACCCAGCTGAATTAGAAACAGTGATTTTGACAATAGTGACATTACTATAGCAACTGCCTGATAAAGCCTGTCTGAGAAAAGCAGGCTTTCTCAGGTCAGTGACTTGAGAACACTTTGCACTGTTTAAACCTGTGATTAAATCCCAAGGACGTCCGATTGTGTCCGTTTTGCATTTAAAAATTATTACGCCCTCATACGACACTGAAAAAGGTCTTTAAATTCCAAAATATAAACAAGAGGACCATGATGGTCCTGAATCGCTCACCTATCCCCACATGACTCAGTGTTGAACTGAGTATGACGTCGTTATTTCTATTATTTGACATAGTGACCTAGTTTTTGAGCACGTGACCTAGATATCATCAAGATAAAAAATTCTGACCAATTTTCATGAAAATCCCCTGAAAAATATGGCCTCTAGAGAGGTCACAAGGTTTTTCTATTATTTGACCTAATGACCTAGTTTTTGAAGGCACGTGACCCACTTTTAAACTTGACCTAGATATCATCAAGATGCACATTCTCACAAATTTTCATGAAGATCTTGTAAAAAATATGGCCTCTAGAGAGGTCACAAGGTTTTTCTATTTTTTGACCTACTGACCTAGTTTTTGACCCAACGTGACCCAGTTTCAAACCTGACCTAGATATCATCAAGGTGAACATTCTGACCAATATTCATGAAGATCTCATGAAAAATATGGCCTCTAGAGAGGTCACAAGGTTTTTCTATTTTTAGATCTACTGACCTAGTTTTTGACCCCACGTGACCCAGTTTCGAACCTGACCTAGATATCATCAAGGTGAACATTCTGACCAACATTCATGAAGATCTCATGAAAAATATGGCCTCTAGAGAGGTCACAAGGTTTTTCTATTTTTAGATCTACTGACCTAGTTTTTAACCCCACGTGACCCAGTTTCAAAATTAACCTAGATATCATAAAGGTAAACATTCTGACCAATTTTCATGAAGTTCCATTGAAAAATATGATCTCTAGAGAGGTCACAAGGTTTTTCTATTTTTAGACCTACTGACCTAGTTTTTGACCGCACGTGACCCAGTTTGGAACTTGACCTAGATATCATCAAGGTGAACATTCTGACCAACTTTCATGTAGATCCATTGAGAAATATGGCCTCTAGAGAGGTCACAAGGTTTTTCTATTTTTAGACCTACTGACCTAGTTTTTAATCCCACATGACCCAGTTTCAAACTTGACCTAGATATCATCAAGGTGAACATTCTGACCAATATTCATGAAGATCTCATGAAAAATATGGCCTCTAGAGAGGTCACAAGGTTTTTCTATTTTTAGACCTACTGACCTAGTTTTTGACCCAACGTGACCCAGTTTCAAACCTGACCTAGATATCATCAAGGTGAACATTCTGACCAATATTCATGAAGATCTCATGAAAAATATGGCCTCTAGAGAGGTCACAAGGTTTTTCTATTTTTTGACCTACTGACCTAGTTTTTGACCCAACGTGACCCAGTTTCAAACCTGACCTAGATATCATCAAGGTGAACATTCTGACCAATATTCATGAAGATCTCATGAAAAATATGGCCTCTAGAGAGGTCACAAGGTTTTTCTATTTTTAGATCTACTGACTAGTTTTTGACCCCACGTGACCCAGTTTCGAACCTGACTAGATATCATCAAGGTGAACATTCTGACCAACATTCATGAAGATCTCATGAAAAAAAATGGCCTCTAGAGAGGTCACAAGGTTTTTCTATTTTTAGATCTACTGACCTAGTTTTTAACCCCACGTGACCCAGTTTCAAAATTAACCTAGATATCATAAAGGTAAACATTCTGACCAATTTTCATGAAGTTCCATTGAAAAATTGATCTCTAGAGAGGTCACAAGGTTTTTCTATTTTTAGACCTACTGACCTAGTTTTTGACCGCACGTGACCCAGTTTGGAACTTGACCTAGATATCATCAAGGTGAACATTCTGACCAACTTTCATGTAGATCCATTGAGAAATATGGCCTCTAGAGAGGTCACAAGGTTTTTCTATTTTTAGACCTACTGACCTAGTTTTTAATCCCACATGACCCAGTTTCAAACTTGACCTAGATATCATCAAGGTGAACATTCTGACCAATATTCATGAAGATCTCATGAAAAATATGGCCTCTAGAGAGGTCACAAGGTTTTTCTATTTTTTGACCTACTGACCTAGTTTTTGACCCAACGTGACCCAGTTTCAAACCTGACCTAGATATCATCAAGGTGAACATTCTGACCAATATTCATGAAGATCTCATGAAAAATATGGCCTCTAGAGAGGTCACAAGGTTTTTCTATTTTTAGATCTACTGACCTAGTTTTTGACCCCACGTGACCCAGTTTCGAACCTGACCTAGATATCATCAAGGTGAACATTCTGACCAACATTCATGAAGATCTCATGAAAAATATGGCTTCTAGAGAGGTCACAAGGTTTTTCTATTTTTAGATCTACTGACCTAGTTTTTAACCCCACGTGACCCAGTTTCAAAATTAACCTAGATATCATAAAGGTAAACATTCTGACCAATTTTCATGAAGTTCCATTGAAAAATATGATCTCTAGAGAGGTCACAAGGTTTTTCTATTTTTAGACCTACTGACCTAGTTTTTGACCCCACGTGACCCAGTTTCGAACTTGACCTAGATATCATCAAGGTGAACATTCTGACCAATATTCATGAAGATCTCATGAAAAATTTGGCCTCTAGAGAGGTCACAAGGTTTTTCTATTTTTAGACCTACTGACCTAGTTTTTGACCCAACGTGACCCAGTTTCGAACTTGACCTAGATATCATCAAGGTGAACATTCTGACCAATTTTCATGAAGATCTTGTGATATATATGGCCTCTAGAGAGGTCACAAGGTTTTTCTATTTTTAGACCTACTGACCTAGTTTTTTAAGGCACGTGACCCAGTTTCGAACTTGACCTAGATATCATCAAGATGAACATTCTGACCAACTTTCATAAAGATCCCATGAAAAATGTGACCTCTAGAGTGGTCACAAGCAAAAGTTTACGGACGCACGGACGGACGACGGACGACGGACACCGCGCGATCACAAAAGCTCACCTTGTCACTTTGTGACAGGTGAGCTAAAAAGCAGAAAAACAACAAAATCCCAAGTGAAATTTTATCCAAAATTTAGTTGCTAGACGGTCTAATTTACTTTAATCTCAAGATTGACATTCAGATTAGATACTAACTTTGTTTCAGGGTCGTGAAAACATGTGACATTTTAAAAGGATTTTATATTTTTAAAATGAACAATTTATGTCAACACCATAATTACTTATTTGATATTCAGTATACTCATGTTCCTTTTGAACTATTCCTTACTGTAGTATGATAAATATTTCCTTCTCATTTGCTGCACAAACTTCTAAAAAATTGCTGAATCACATGTGCAAAAAATTTCCCAGCATGCAACAAAATAATGGAACTGATCATGTGACATAAATTTAATGTTCATGAACATTCATGAATGGTTCATGAACTGATTCATTTATTGTAAAAGGAAAACCTAAGTTTTATGTTTAATGAGTGAACAGTTCAGAAACTCCTTATTGGGTTCAAGAACTGGTACTGAACTAGAAAAAGGTTTTGAATTTTTAGTACTTTCATTGAATCTTAGATGATTTTTCTTAAGAACACATCAAGAATGTTTTAAGAATTTAATATTCTTAAACTGCACATAAAATGTTCATCATTTTTTTTTCAAATATTTTTCTTGAATTCTATAGGTATATTGACATTCATGAAAAAAATCTTGATTCATTCTTAAACAAGTTCATGAATATTTCAAGGATTTCTGGTATGAAATGAAAGACATCAATAAATTCACCAACCAAGTATCAGTGTACACCATTATTCTTTTCCAGTGACATTTTCTAAATTGCCAAATAATGATGAAACTTCTGTTAGCTACCCCCAATGTTTAATCAAAATTTTGTACAAATAGCAGACAACATAAAATACAAAATACATGTCGTAACATTCCTAGTCATATGTATGTTATCAGTAACTCTGGTATTAGCCTTCAGCTGTAAATACTAGAAGCTTTTACAAGTAAATGGATCTTGTTTTATGAATTTTATGAATTTCAGACTTGATTGATCAATTCATTAATTTGAAGTTCATGAACAGTGTATTCAGGTTCATGAACCATCAGCATAATTGAAATCAAATCAAATATTGCACTGGAGTTCTGAATTAAGTCACTTGTTTGATTACTGAACTATTCGTGAACTTAAAATCATGCACCAAAGGTGAAATTTTTGAAGAACCAGTTCATGAATAATTCTTGAACTTTAGGTTCACAGACAGTTGGTGAACTTTTTCAGGAATAGTTTCATGAACAATTCATGAACTTTTGGTTCGTGAACAGTTCACAAACTTTTTGAGGAACATTCATCGCATTGTTCACGAATAGTTCATGAACAGTTCATGAATGCTCATCAGGTCATGAACTACAGCTCAACAGGGCAGTGTTATGCATGATTTTCATCTACCAACATCTAGATTTAGATACTTAAACCAACATAAAAAAGATCTGATGCTATAGATATAACAAAATTATCAAGTGATGACAAAGGATACATTTTTGTTGTTGACCTTGAATACCCTGACAAGCGACAACACCTGCATAATCAGTTTCCAATAGCACTGCAGAATATAACAATTGGCTCTGAAGACATTTCATAAGATCAACTTAGCTGAGGGTTGAGATTGAAAGAAGAGAGAAAACTGTCCCTTATGCTTGGACCAAAACCCAGATACACAAAGCATTAACTCACTCTACAACATCACGGTTTCATGAGAACTTTGTCAGAGAAGTTGACCATCCAAAGGCTGTACAACTATATACAAAATACATGGGTGGGGTAGACCTGGCCGACCAACAGACGTCTTATTGTGTATTAATTCACAGGATGCTCAAATGGTGGAAAAAACTATTGATATGCAATCTATTAGAAGTGTCAGTTGCCAATGCTAAGGTTGTGTATAAAGAACTCAATCCTAACGAACGAGTGAAGACAGAAAAATTCAGACTCAAAATCATATCCTGACTTCTTGAAGGTTATGAAAGACCAGATTGTCCATTCAAAAGACCCGTGACAAACCCTCCATCTCGCCTTACTGAAAGACATTTTCCCAGGATCAATCCTAATAAAACCCAGGGTGGGGGGAGGTCAAATCCTGACTGTGAAGTGTGCTCGGACAGGGCAGAAAAGAAGAGGCATCAAACTTCTTATATCTGTGCTCAGTGTGGAATTCCGATGTGCACATATCCATGTTTTGAACGTTTTCATACTCTTCAAAACTACAAAGTTGTGTGTTCTAAGGAACTTC
This sequence comes from Mercenaria mercenaria, assembly GCF_021730395.1. NCBI lineage: Eukaryota > Metazoa > Mollusca > Bivalvia > Venerida > Veneridae > Mercenaria > Mercenaria mercenaria. The sequence goes on from NC_069361.1 coordinate 90,142,662, forward strand.
CTGAGTAGAATTATATGTAGACTAACTGTAAATAGTGGTCTGTGACAAATAATTCACTGTTTTGGGCAAAAATACCACTGACTTTGATAAATTCTCAAAATTTGTGGTAAAACTTCACAAAAACAGGGTTTTTACCAAAAAATAATGACTCAGATTTTGCCAAAAATGTTTCATATATTTTATTCCATATATATTATGTACATCTTAAGTGAAGAATGCAAGCTAAAATGGTCATATATTACTATTTCTAGCACAATACAATTACATATAATAATTCAGCATTCTTTTAATTATTACTTAGTGTCCTATTATATAATATACAAATGGGTGCTTAGCGTGCTAAGAGTTAAACTCTTTGTTTAGTAATTCTGAATACATATATTTATCATTCAATGTATAGGTGTCTCCCTTGAAGTTCAGATGTGAGGGAACCTTACCTGTTTGTTCTATTGGTGTTAAAGACGAGTCTGGTTATGCAAAGATATTTGCTTTTGAAAAGTGTGCAGAGGATAGCTATGAGCCAAATAAAGCAATAGAGGTGTATGGTGTATATCCCAAGACATGGAAAAACAAGACCCAACTTAATTTTTCAAAGAATTCAGATTTCCAGGTACGATTTATTCAGGGAAAAGTCAGTGAAAAGATAGGGAATTTCGTGTTCTCAATTACACGGGTATTGCCTGTGCTGATGAGGAATGAAGGCACTTCGCTTCCGGTACCGCAGGCATTTCGCCAATGTTGACAAATCAAGCGAGATCAGTGAGTGATTTTTTTTCATTTTTGTCATGTTGTTACTACATGTAGCATTTTTTCAAAAATCGGGGAATGTAGTGGGGTGTCGAAGTACCTCATGAACATATCCATGCTAAAGTTTATGGGAAATAATCAATTTCCTAGAAATGTAAGGACAAATAAGTTGGGAATGAAACGTGATTTTTTCACATCAGTGACTGTTTAGATTCATTTCTTTCCGCTGACCCAAACCATACCGTCTCTTCCTTCGTAAAACATATTTATAAATGATATGTGATCCGCAAAAACATAAAATGTGTCCAGAAAATTCCGAATTTGAACATTATGCCAATTTTGAAAATGTGCCGCAGGCATTTCGAGGGTGCCGCAGCCCCATAGAGGTGCCGCAGGCACTTCTTAAAGTATCGGGGCATAGATTTGGCCCAAAACTAACCAAATATCGAATAACTTGCATTCGTGCGATTATATATATATTATAACATATTCACAAACATTTTCAATACATGTGATGAGTTATCAGATCAAATATTTTAGCAATCGGTTTATCTCCTGATCCGTTTTGATCAGATTAAACAAACTGTATTTTCCCGAAAACATGCAACTTTTTATAACCTTGTCACGCTGAAATTGGTTTGTTATAGATCAATATATTGATAGCAAAATGGGTTTCTATCTGTGTGTGCGTGTGTATTCTTTTTTCCTTTTTTAGAGGAGCACAATCGATCATTAGTATAAGTCACTAATCTACTTTCCTTGTGTTTTTCTAGGTTGTTGAACGGAAAAGCAGTTTTGTTGAAAAGATAGATGTAGTCATGCCAATTGAAAACGTAAGTATATTTATAGATTAGCTCGATTATGTGCTCCTTTTTTGTCCTGTTCCCCAATATCAATTTTCATTTGTTTCAGTCGGGCTAGTTGTACGCGCATGAATTCGGTACATTTTCTAGCGGAGCACCAAGGCGCAACTCAGTGTACCAGTCATGTGATCCGGGTAGCCCGGCTTTGTATTATGCCTGTCCTCTGTACGACACATAGGGCACACTTCTTTGTTGTTTGTGTTTTGCAAACATGTAACTATTACAAACTAATGGAAATATTGAATTGAAACCTATCACATTTCTCAAGGTTTATAAACCTATGTTATAGCATAAAATTCCACAGATACCGATAGAAATTTAGATAGATATTTTAATACTAAATGTTATATTCCCGAATATGAATAGTCGAGGTTTTGCTGTCTTGTGGCTCTTGTTATAAAAGTTTTGACAATAAGACAGCACGCCAAGACAACATGGGTTATACCTGTCAACTTATTATCATGATTTATTTTGAGAAAAGATGTCTGCATTTCTGAAATTCATGTTCATTATCTTTTTTTAATGACAATCATAAGAATCATAATGTTTGTGAAATACAGTTTGCTTCAACTGACTAAAGCAATGGTGTAGAGTTTAAGATTACCCGCGAATATAAACCGATTGCTGTTCATACTGTTGTAGAGACCACATGAGAATAAGTCCATTTAAACATATCGTTTCTGACGGCCTTTTTCTTTGTGTTCTCCCAAATTCTTCGTCAGTAGCAACTTCCGTATACATGATGCATTCTTCACACACGTTATATTCTTATAAACTTATAGTCATCACAATGTCACAACATCATTGATAGCAACTAGCCTTAAATTTTATAGAAAGACCCACCCAATGTTTATTTAAACGCGATTTAAATGCATTTACTGAGGGTGCTAACACTACATTATCTTGCCTTCATTCCTCATTAGCACAGGCGGTGCCGCAGGCACTGTTTAGTACCTGTGAATTAAGTGGCAAACCTGTCTGCGGTTTTTATAGTCTGTTAATTCATAATTTCGCTTGCAACTAAATAGGGAAAAATTAGAGCTGCCTAAATTTGGGATAATTATTTAGCTCAACTTACATGCAGTACATTCGGATTACAGTTAATACTGAAATGCCATGGTTCTTACAACCTCGTAGATCCTAAGTTTCCCATTTTCACGCAAATTTGTGTAGAACGAGAGCTTTAATCATATTTTTTCACTGCTGGAATACATTTTGAATGAAATAAGACAGTTTTCATGCTTATTCACCCCACGTATGGCAAGTTTTGCAGACCAGAACGGAAAGTAGTGGTTTATTGTGCGGACAGGAGAAATATGCATTTTTAAGTGTAGCGGACCACAACTGGCTGGCACTTCACTAGGAACTATTCAACCCCCTATTTTCATTTCATTTTTTTCGTTAATTTATGATAGAACTTTCATGAAAAATGAGTGTAGGAAAAAGTGACATTCTATAGGGATACATAAAGACAGTCTGAAGTTGTCATTAACATGTCCAATATTCGGCAATTTGTAAAACAGAAGCATATAAATCCCTATTTACATTCTTTTTGTCATGTCATATTTGTATATCAGTACATAAAACCATCTGATGTCAATGTTGAAATAAGTCAAGAGGATATATGTGGCACACTTTCTGAGTGATGAGGACTTTGCTGTAGAGCCTAATGAAGAAGCAGAGGCATTAGTGCTTGACGGCATCTATGAAGTCGTCACTTATGATGCATGTGCCAATGACGGTAAAGTTCGGATTTTTATTACAAATTCCTTCATGTAGTAGTTTTATTAAAATGCTTCACAATCATATACCAGAAAATAGTATCCAGCAGCTGTGAATGAACCAGGGCACATGCATATAAAAATATAATATAAAATATTAGAACTTTATAATCCAAGACCACCTGTAAATGAATTAAAAAATATACAATACCGTAGATACCCATGTATAATGCGCACCCGTGTATAATGCACATAAAGGAGCTGCGTCCAATAAACGCTTGATTCCCCCGGTGGTATCCTTGTCGATACGAAGCAACCTAAGTCCAAAACAAGGTCAAGGTCAAACTGAGGTCAGGTGATGTTTGAAGATGAGGAATGGTCACAGGTTACATCTGTATTAGTATCAATTCATCCTTGTAAGCGGTATTAATGCTAGAAGAAACCGTCCCATTTGGTTAACCAAGAGATGGCCCATATAAAGCAACCTAAGTCCAAAATGAGGTCAAGGTCAAGGTCAAACTGAGGTCAGGTGATGTTTGAAGATGAGGAATGTTCACAGGTTACATCTGCATTAGTATCAAGTCATTATAGCAAGGGGTATTGATGCTAGACGAAACGGTCCCATTTGGTTAACCAAGAGATGGCCCATATAAAGCAACCTAAGTCCAAAATGAGGTCAAGGTCAATGTCAAACTGAGGTCAGGTGATGTCTGAAGATGAGGAATGTTCACAGGTTACATCTGCATTAGTATCAAGTCATTCAAGCAAGGGGTATTGATGCTAGACGAAACGGTCCCATTTGGTTAACCTCGTACGGACGGACAGGACAATCACTTTATGCCTCCCGCATCAGTAGATGCCGGGGGCATAAAAACATTTTTGGTCAATTTTGAGGTGGATGGAAAATGAAAGTAGAGTTTACATTGACACTGGTAATAAATTTTATCTCCATGGCGGAGAGCAGCATAGGTCTCGCGGTACTATCGATTTTTGTTTTCTCGAAAATAAAACCAGTAAAATATTGTTATATTTGTTGTTTTACCCTTTTAATTAACTAATCTGAATAAATAAACAGCAGCTGATTCAATATTTCGGAATGGTATCTTTCAAAACAAGAGCACCGCCTTGCGGGTGCTGACGCTCATCTGATTTTTTTTTTTGTGTAATAGAAATATTGTCCTACCCTTGATTTTCTAAGTCTAAAAAGGGGCATCATTCTTGCAAAAAGCAGGATAGAGTTATGTTTCTTGATGTTCAGTGTCCACTTATGATGGTGAAAAACTGTTGCAAGTTTTAAAGCAATAGCTTTGATAGTTTAGGAGAAAAAGTTGACCTAAACATAAAACTTAACCAAGAAATCTGATATTTTCTAAGTCCAAAAGGGGCCATAAATCTTGCAAAAAGCAGGATGGAGTTATGTTTCTTGCTGTACAGGGTCAACTTATGATGGTGAACAAGTGTTGCAAGTTTTAAAGCAATAGCTTTGACAGTTTAGGAGAAAAGCTGACCTAAACATAAAACTTAACCAAAAAAACTGATTTTCTAAGTCCAAAAGGGGCAATAATTCTTGCAAAAAGCAAGATGGAGTTATGTTTCTTGATGTACAGGGTCTGCTTATGATGGTGAACAAGTATTCCAAGTTTCAAAGCAATAGCTTTGATAGTTTAGGAGAAAAGTTGACCTAAACATAAAACTTAACCAAGAAATCTGATATTTTCTAAGTACAAAAGGGGCCATAAATCTTGCAAAAATCAAGAAGGAGTTATGTTTCTTGCTATACAGAGTCAGCTTATGATGGTGAACAAGTATTCCAAGTTTCAAAGCAATAGCTTTGATAGTTTAGGAGAAAAGCTGACCTAAACATAAAACTTAACCAGGCAACGCCGACGCAGACGCCGACGCCGACAACCGCTCAAGTGATGACAATAACTCATCATTTTTTTTCAAAAAATCAGATGAGCTAATGACATGACCTTCTCAATTCAAACAGATAACAAAAGGTGTGATAGTATTTTTGTCACAATCAAATAGCCAGTAATTACCGGCAATTAACGTGTCATCTTGTGTCAATTATGTTGTTCACAGTTTGATCTTGGTTAAAGATAGTTCTTAATCTTTAATTTGTATCATAACTTTTGTGATTTATTAACATTTCTTCCATCAAAATACTTTTAAATTTATATGAAATTAATTTTGTTTGAAAGAAAAATAAACCATTCGATCTTTTACAGAACATAACGGCAATCTTAGATTTTAGCGGTGACAGTAAGCACGGGGAGTAGTTTCCCTTTACCAAAATGGCGAACATCGGTAACAAACTTGTTTTGAAATTGGAAAATTGTCTATACCTGTGTAATATGCGCACCCACGGTTCGGGGGTGGTCCTGGGGGTCAAAAAATTGCGCATTATACATGGGTATCTACGGTAATTTCAAAGTAGTTAAAGCTACAGTAACATTAGAATGTCCATTAGCTTGACCTAGTTGTTTCTATTTTCAGCATGTCACAAAAAAAAAACTTGTGCAGGGAGTATGTCCCACTTGCCAAGGAGATGAGTCCAGTTGGACATACCGTGTGAAAGTTTCAGTAACAGGCGATAGTTTCAAGAAAGAGATTGTCTTGTTCCAGAACAACTTAGAGAAACTCTTTGGGGTTACGCAACCACGACCAGATGACACATTGATTCATTGGATGGTGCAAAACATACCTATTTCATTTAATGCAAAGATATAATGGGGAACAATCTGTACAAAATTGAAAAAAAAATAACACCAGAAATCAAGTGAACAAAGTTAATTTTCTTCAGGGTGCCAAATGGACATAACGCTCCATAGTTTGAAGGATTTGCAACAGTTTCAAAATAATGATTGTCCTTTAAAAAAATAACACCAGAAATCAAGTGAACAAAGTTAATTTTCTACAGGGTGCCAAATGGACATAATGCTCCATAGTTTGAAGGATTTGCAACAGTTTCAAAATAATGATTGTCCTTTTACCAGAACAACTTAGAAAAACGTGCAATATTTAAACCATTACCTGTTGTATATATTATTGTTTCTGACATTTTTAACATTTTTTAATATTTGTGAATGTGATTTATTGAAATATTTTTCTACTTTCTTAATAAAAGCTGTTGAGGAAAGACATCCATTAGTCACTTTCAATTTTTTTTTAGAAAATTTTGACAGATTTTTCCCTTTTTAACTCAGAATTTTTAGGTAACTGTTTCAGGATATTTACTATGGTTATCTCTTCAGGGACTAAATATTAAAACTGTTATATATATTGTTTCTAAAAAATTTTGACATTTCTTAATAATGCTGAATGCAATTATTTAAATCATGTTTTTTTTTTTTTACTTTCTTAAAAGTAAAAAGAAAACACATTGATTAGTCATTTTCAATCTTTTTTTTAAAAAGAATTTTGACAGGTTTATCCCCATTTTAACTTAGAATTTTTAGGTAATGTTTTTGGATATGTTATCTAACAATTCAGGGACGAAATATTAACACTGTTGTATATATTGTTCCTGAGATTTTTGACAGTTTTTAATATTTATGAATACAGTTTATGTAAATGTTTTTCTAGTCTGTTAATGAAAGCTGTTTAGGAAACACATCTGTTAATCACTTTCAATCTTTTTTTAATAATGTGAACTCTGTAGATGTTAAAAATTTCTTCTGTACTTCATATCGACTCTGTTAAAAACTCGTCTAACAGTTGTTCCTTAAAAAACAAGAGCTGTCGGAGGACAGCAACGCTCGACTATTCAACAGCCTTGTCAATTGAATGAATACAAAAGTTGAAAAAGGTGCATAATTTTGTAAAATGCAAAGTAGAGGTATTGAACCTCTGTACTGCATGTCATATCATGACAGTGAACAAGTGTGTGAAGTTTCAATCCTTTCCAATTTGTGGATACTGAGATACCAGCTTACATACAAAAACTTAACAAAAAACTGCTAAGTCAAAGGGGCATAATTTTGTAAAAATGCCAAGTAGAGTTATGGGACCTTCACAGTGCATGTTAGATCATGACAGTGAACAAGTGTGTGAAGTTTCAATCCATTCCAATTAGTGGATACTGAGATATCAGATTACATACAAAAATTTAACCAAAAACTGCTAAGTCGAAAAAGGGGCATAATTTTGAAAAAAAAGAGAGTAGAGTTATGGGACTTGCTTAGTGCATGTCAGATCATGATAGTGAACAAGTATGTGAAGTTTCAATCCATTCCCATTAGTAAGTACTGAGATACCAGCTTACATACAAAACCTTAACCAAAAATTTCTAGGTCGAAAAAGGGGCATAATTTTGTAAAAAAGCAAAATAGAGTTATGGAACCTGTGCAATGTAGATCAGTTCATCACAGTGAATAAGTGTGTGAAGTTTCAATCCATTCCCACAAGTGGTTACTGAGTTACCAGCTTACATACAAAACCTTAACCAAAAATTTCTAAGTCGAAAAAGGGGCATAATTTTGTAAAAAAGCAAAATAGAGTTATGGAACCTGTGCAATGTAAGTCAGTTTGTCACAGTGAATAAGTGTGTGAAGTTTCAATCCATTCCCACAAGTGGTTACTGAGATACCAGCTTACATACAAAACCTTAACCAAAATCGGGACGCGGACGCCGACGCGGACGCCGACGCGGACGCCGACGCATGGGCGAGTGCAATAGCTCACTATTCTATGAATAGTCGAGCTAAAAATGCTATAACATATTTTGACACAAAACATCGTTAACGTAATTCTACTCACTAAAAAAATAGATGTGTTTTCTTGATTGCAATTTTGCTACTTTCTTAACTGACCTGTAGCTTTTGGGTTTAGATCTTCTTTGCATTTCCTTAGAATATTTAGCCTTTCTCCATTTCCATTGACAGTTTAATATGAAGAGTTAGTATTATACACTTTTTTTTAAAATATATGTGAATGTGATTTATTTAAATGTTTTTCTCCTGTTTAGTAAATACAGGAATTTTGACAGACTTTTCCCCTTTTTAACTTAGAATATTTATATTATTGTTTGAGGGAATTCCCCTTTTTCACTTAGAATTTTTAGATTATTGTTTGAGGGAATTTGTTATGATTATCTATTTAGATACTAAGTATTAAAACCATAGTATATATTGTTTATGAGCTTTGTCACACCTTGGTTACAATTTTGCATGGAAGTACATACTGTGAAATCATTAATCTTCGTGGGGGACTAATTTTCGTGGTTGAGTCAATCCACGAAATTAAATCAACAAGTAAAATTCCCATTTATTTTATGTTCAAAAGTTGAAATTCACGAATTCACTTCCCCACGAAATTGCCGTTTTGACCAAAACCACGAAATTAAATGATTTAACAGTATGGCTATCAATTAAAGGCATTTAGATTTGAAACTTACTTTCCCTTTTTCAAGGTCAATTACCAAGCTCACTGGGTCAAGTCTCATAACTCTGACATGTATTTTGGTCAAATTATGCCCCTTCTTTAGACTTAGAAAATCCTGGTTAAAGTTTTACATGCAAGTACATATTGCTATCAGTAAAAGGCATATAGCTTTGAAGCTAATTCTTTTTTTTCTAGGTCAATTACCATCCTCACTAAATCAAGTCCCATAACTCTAACAAGTATTTTAGCTATATTATGCCTTCTTTTGAACATAGAAAAAATGTGTTTAAAGTTTTGCATGCAAGTTGCCATCTCCAAAACTAATGCAGATTATGAAATGAAATTTCACATGTGTCTTCGCATGATGAAACTAGTTGATAGCATCATGTCCAATAACTCTGACTTTGAGTTTTTACCAAATAATGCCCCCTTTCGGATTTAGAAAATCCTGGTTAAAGTTTTGTGTGCAAGTACATATAGCTATTACTCAAGATCACATAGAATTGAAACTTATTTTTTCTTTTTCTAGATCGATTGCCAACATCAGTGGCTCAAGTCTTCTCATGACTCTAGCTGGCATGTGTTTTGGCCAAATTATGGCCCCCTTTGGGCTTAAAAACTTCTGGTTATACTTTCTCCTGCATTTCAAATGAGCTCTGATAAAACGTTGTCTAACAGTTATTGCTTAAATAAAATGCCATTACGTTTTTTGGCATAACACATCTTTATTGTTTGAAGATATTTCCTATGGATATCTAAAAATATAGGGACCAAATTTTAAAACTGTTGTATATATTATTTGTGAGAATTTTGACATTTTTTGATATCTGTGACTGAAAATTAAAGTTTATCTACTTTCTTTATAAAAGCTTTTAAGAAAAGACATCGGTTAGTCACTTTAAATCTTTTTTCCTAAGAATTTTGACAAATTTTTCCCCAATTTAAATTAGATTTTTTAGGTAATTGTTTGAGAAAATTTGCTATGAATATCTTTTCAGGGACCAAATATTAAAACCGTTTGTATATATTGTTTCTAATTTTTTTTTTACATTTCTTTATTTTTGTGAACACGATTCATTTAAATATTTTTATACTTTCTTAATAAAAGCTGTTGGAGAAAAACATGGATTAGTCACTTTCAATATTTTTTTCCTAAGAATGTTGACAGAGTTTTCCCCATTTTAACTTAGAATTTTTAGGTAATTGTTCCAAGAAATTTCCCATGGATATCTTTTCAGGGACAGTGTATTAAAACCGTTGTATATATATTGTTTTTGAGATTTTTTTACATTTTTATATGCCTGTCTCTAAAAGAACGGGGCGTATTATGTGAACACCCGTAGTGGGCTGGCGATCAGCGTCCAAAAGCATGTCCGCTCTCTAAGTCGAGCAGTTTTCATCTGAGCTTCACCAAACTTGGTGACAATGTTTGTGGGCATAATATCTCGGCCAAGTTCGATAACCAGCAAAATCGCCACAGCCACTCTTGAGTTATGGCCCTTGAATTACTCAAAATTTGCAAATTTTGCCTTGTCCGCTCTCTGAGTCAAACAGTTTTCATCTGATCTTTACCAAACTTGGTGACAATGTTTGTGGGCATAATTTCTGGGCCAAGTTCGATAACCAGTAAAATCACCCCAGGCACTCTTGAGTTATGGCCCTTGAATTACTCGAATTCTGCCAATTTAGCCTTGTCCACCCTCTTAAGTCAAACAGTTTTCATCCGATCTTCACTAAACTTGGTGACAATGTCTGTGGGCATAATATCTCAGCCAAGTTCGATAACCAGCAAAATCGCACAAGGCACTCTTGGATTATGGCCCTTGAATTACTCGAAATCTGCGAATTTAGCATTGTCCGCCCTCTAAGTCGAACAGATTTCATCCGATCTTCACCAAACTTGCTATCAATGTTTGTGGGCATAATATCTCGGCCAAGTTCGATAACCAGCCAAATCGGCCCACGCACTCTTGGACTATGGCCCTTGATTTAGGCCAAATTCGATGATAGGCGTATTTTGTGACAGTCTGCCACTCTTGTTTAAAACATGTGAATACAATTTACTTTAATGTTTTTACTACTATGTGAATGAAAGCTGTTGAGGAAACACATTTGTTAGTCACCTTCATTGTTTTACAGAATTTGAAATGTTAAAGATTTGTCCAGCATTTCAAATCAGCTGTGTTAAAAAGTTGTCTTAACAGCTATTGCTTAAATAAAAAAAAACTCTTATAAAAAGTTGTCTAACAGTTATTGCTTTAATAATATGCTATTATGTTTTTTTGATGTAATACATCTTTAAAGTCATTCTTTTCACACAAAAAATAGGTGTGTTTCCCTGATTGCACTTTTGCTATTCTTTTTAGCCCTTCTGTTACTAGATGTTACATAGTGACAGGTTGAACTTCTATGATGATATTTTGTCTGTTGGTAAATTTTTCAGAATGTGAGATTAATATTGATATCTTTACAATTTAAACCACAAATTTTTATTTTGAATTTAACCATTCTTTCTACACAACCTGTACAACTGTTAGATCTTAACTACTTTCAACAAGAGGGCCATAATGGCCCTATATCGCTCACCTGTTATCATTGCACTTAAGGTCAAGAAGGTCAAAAAATCATAATCAAGATCAATCAAAAGAGTCATGAGAAAATATAGTTGAAATTTTCTTAAAGGTACAGGTATGTCGAAATACACCTAAAAATTGGAGGTACCATCCATGTTGTACCATAGAAAAGTGGTCTCGATTTTTCCCTACGTACGGCCAATAATAAAAAAATTTACTAAATAAGCTATTTATAGTAACATAAAAGGGAAGTAATTAAAAAAAAAAAATATTGTAAGTGAACAAAATAAGGATCTGCCAAAAAAAAAACAAGAACATTGCAATGCAATGCAAATGCAGAGCAATATACACAGAAAACAAAGTCATATGACTTTTGACCCCTAAGTGTGACCTTGACCTTGAAGTGAGCCATCCAAAACGTGCTTTGCACATCGTTTTGATGAGGTGAACATTTGTGTCAGGTTTCTTTGGAATTCTTCAAGGGATTCAAGAGTTACAGAGCGGAAGGGAAATTGCTAACCAACAGATAGACAGACGGACACCGAGGCGATAACATAATTTTCTTTGTGAACAGGATAGAGACCACATTTTCTGTTTGATTTTAATCAAACTTGCACTCAACTTGTATGGGCATAATATCTCGGTTCCTTTCGAAAACTGGCTAGATCGAATCATGGGTTGCAGAGTTATGGCCCCTTAAAGGGCCAAAATTTGCTATTTTTGGCTGTAGGATCATTGATTTCAACTCATTTAGATTTGAAGATTGAATACTGCTTAAGCTGGTGCTAGGGGGCGTGGGCAGTGTTGCATTTTCCATTACTGCTCATGAACAGACTCAATCAAACCGAGTCTGCAATTTTCACTGTTCGCCTTGTTCTCGATGCTTCCGAGGGATCTACTTTTAAGATTTTATTGTGAACAAGATAGAGACAACATTTTGCAATCAACTTTAATAAAACTTGCGCACAACTTGTATTGGCATAATATCTTGGTTCTTTTCGAAAACTGGCCGGATCCTATCATGGGTTTCAAAGTTATAGGGCCAAAATTTGCTTTTTTTTGCTTGTGAACATGATAGAGACAACATTTTGCAATCAACTTTAATCAAACTTGCACACAACTTGTATTGGCATAATATCTTGGTTCCTTTCGAGACCTGGCCAGATCCCATCATGGGTTCCAGAGTTATGGCCCCTTAAAGGGCCAAAATTTGCTATATTTGGCTTGTGCAGTCATATAGAGACTTCTTTTATGGTTTGATTTGATACAAACTTGCAAAATATCTTCAACAACAATAAAATTTGGATTCCTTGATGAATCTGTCAGATCCAATCATAGGTTCTGGAGTTATTTTTAGCTCATCTGATTTTTTTGAAAAAAAAATGATGAGTTAGTGTCATCACTTGATCGGCGTAGGCATTGCCTGGTTAAGTTTTATGTTTAGGTCAGCTTTTCTCCAAAACTATCAAAGGTACTGCTTTGAAACTTGCAACACTTGTTCACCATCAATAGCTGACCCTGTACAGCAAAAAACATAACTCCATCCTGCTTAATGCAAGAATTATGACCCCTTTTGGACTTAGAAAATATCAGATTTCTTGGTTAAGTTTTATGTTTAGGTCAACTTTTCTCCTAAACTGTCAAGGCTATTGCATTGAAACTTGCAACAGTTGTTCACCATCATAAGCTGACCCTGTACATTAAGAAACATTTGATAAGAACATACACTAACCCGAGAATTGAACCCATGGCGCCGCAAACGCACTCCTGATCATCCGGGCTAAATCTATAAATACAATGTTTAAATCTTAACCAACTTTATACTCTTATCAGAGTGCGACATTAACTTTTTAACACCGTAGCCAATGGGGCTACGGACTTCCATTTTTTTGTAGCCAGACAGAATTTTTCATAGCCCCACCGATTTTCACCTTTTGGCTTTTGCAGCCATATAGAGACTTCATTTATGGTTTGATTTGATACAAACTTGCAAAATATCTTCAACAACAATAAATCTTGATTCCATGATGAATCTGTCAGAACCAAGCATAGGTTCCAGAGTTATTTTATATCTGATTACCTCCCCTGATTTTAATCAAAATGGATTTATATAAGTAAGTACATATAGGACTCATTTGAAATTTCATTATTGTCATTAGTTGGATTGAGACAATCTGGGTAGATAACTATGGACTGATTTTATATCAAATTATCTCCCTTTATTTCAAATTAAAATGGGTATATATTTGTAACTAATGAAGATACTGATCTTAAATTTCATTTATGCCATTAGAATGACTTGGTCTATCAGTGAAGATACATATTGACTGAATTTATGACAAATTACCTCCCTTAATTTTTTATGTAAATGAATATACCCAGCAGCCTCTAATGAGATTCGTTTCAAACGTCTCTGTGTCTTCCATGATAAGAAATAGTCATATTAGCTCACTCTTGATCGAACATTTATCAATATGAATACTTTTCTAATATATTGTTGTAAAGGCTTGTACTCTGTATCTTCTACAGGCATATACCAATGCATGATTACCTCCCCCGATTTTAATAAAAAAAAGTTATCCATCTCACTAAGTATTAACATGACTCATTTGAAATTTCATTATTGTCATTAGTTGGACTGAGACAATCAGGGTAGATAAATATGGACTGATTTTATGTCAAATTATCTCCCTTTGTTTCAAATTAAAATGGGTGTGTCTTTGTAACTAATGAAGATACTGATTTGAAATGTCAATTATGCCCTCAGATTGACTCGGACAATCAGGGTAGATAACTTTTGACTGAATTTATGACAAATTACCTCCCTTTATTTTATGTAATGAATATACCTCAGCAACATCTAATGAGATTGGTTTTAAATGTTATTTAAGTTTTCCAGGGTAAGGAATAGTCATGCTTGTACAAAAATGCAGCATTTGAGCCTAGGATCCTTAAACTTGGTATAGAGATTGGCCCTGACTAGTATATGACCCCTAGGTCAAAAAGGACTGTTACAAGAAAATATTTATCCTGATGATATTTATTGTGTATGCCTATGTGATCTATGTCAAAACTTATTCTTATCATTAAGAGCAATGCGAAGGTTCAACGCAATAAGGGCGTATATACGCCCTTATTGCGTTGAACCCTCGAATGGTACTCAGGTGAGCGATATAGGGCCAACATGGCCCTCTTGTTTTCAAACATAGCTACGGGTATATTCTATTTTTTGATTGTAGTCATATCATAATAATGCACTAATGTAGTAATAGTCTAGCCTCATAGCTTCATGACTATGGGTAACTATGAATAGAACAGAATAGAACATATTTTTATTAGTCTTTAAGCATATAACAGCTTTTATCTCGCCTCCTACAAGATTCTTACATTTCTATTGGTCAACAGACGTCACGTGGAGACAGGATATATTCCATATCCTGCTAGTACATTACAGATATGAAATTTGATTAAAAACAAAATGGCTGCCGCACCGCTAGGGTAATTAAAACAAGTCAGATTATAAGCCCAAGCTATAGATATCATTTCCGAGATAAAAAAAATTAGTGTTGTGTTGCCGCTCTTATTTTTCCTATCTAATTTAGGTTCGTGAAGTGAGTAGAAATTATATATAGAAGAACAGTAACTCTGTATGGCACGGCCACGACTGACCTTGACCGTTGACAAGTTGATGTTGTTTTAGTAAAATCATCAAAAAGCAAAGGAATTAACGCATTTGTAAGACAGCAGTTTGTTGTAGGATCATTTAATCTACCTGCAAGATAAAGGAATTAACAGGAAACGGGACTAAAGTGGAAGTTTTAAAAGACATTTCTGACATCGTCTAATCTGATGATTTTTCGAAAGGATGGAACGTAAAAGTTTTTCAAAACCAGTTCATAACCTGTATAAATGAGCTTCTGTGTTTTGTGATTCTGTCAAAATACAGTTCATTTTTCATTTTATGGCTGGAGTTAATCAACTATAATCAAAGCATGAAAACCAGGGAAGATTTCAGGATTCCAGTCTGCACTGTAAGTAGCTTTATTATAATATAAAATCTGTGTCAATCAGTACAGCGAGAATGTTAAAGGTAGTCAGCAAGATAAAATCGTTACACTGCTTGTTGGTGACAGGATACGGGATATACGCTGTCTCGAAAATCCCGTATCCTGTCACCAACAAGCAGTGTAACTAATAGTATCAACATGCAGAATGCAGAAAACAATCTATTTTTTTCATGCTTTTTTGTTGTTTTTTTTTCAAAACAATCCTTAATAATTCACATACTTCTTGTACCTATGATCGCAAACAGTTTTTCAAAGATTCTTGATAAATAACCAGATAATTGAGGTCTTTAATTTGATTATACCAGCCTTTCAACAATTTTGATATCATTATTTAAAAGCTCTGCAAATACTTTTTTGTGTATTTGTCAGATATTAAAGATAAGAAATGTTTAATATATATTAAGCACTGGGTCCACTGGACCTATAATACTTGTTACATTGAAGAAAGGAAACTGCTTATGACATTAGTATATATAAAGATTCAGGCTCTAGATTCTAGATTTAACTTTTCATCTTTAAATATTGCAACTGATTTTTCTTTTGATTTTAATTTTTAGAAAATGAGGGGTCTCTTGACCATTTTGCTAAAACTGCCTACTGTGCAATCCTTAAGGGGAAGAATACTGAGTATGAGAGAGGAACTGTGTAAATTCAAACAGGCAAAAAATGCAACTGGATAAAGAGGTTGGGCCTTGACAGAAAATTTAAAGGAAAGTATCACACAGGAGAATGAATTTTAGTCCCAAGAAGAGAAAACAGACGCAACAGAGAACCCAAGATGAGGAACTCGTCAACAGTCCTGTTCCAAAACAGAAAGAGGTAAATACCCATATATCTGAAAGTGGAGCCAAGATAGGAGATAGTCCTGAAAGTCGAGCACCAGATGAAAAGGGGGAAGGTACAGACAGGCTTGCTTCACAGAAAGGAAAAGAACTTAAAAGAAGTGAAAGTAGGAAACAAGAAGATGGAAGTGCAGAATTAAAGAAACAAGTGACTACAAAAGAAAAAGTTAAAAGCAAAATTATTGATCAGAAGAAGAAACAGACTAACTGTGACACAAGTGATACACCTGCCCAGAAGCAGACTAAACAGAATCTGTCAAAGCAAGGAATAAGTCTTGTGACTGAAAAACGAATATTTTCATTATACAACCAGTTTGTTGACAACACTGATGATGAAATGTCTGAGGGAATTAATATGGAAAAAGAAAGTGGCCAAGTGACCCATCAACAACTTCCCAACACAAGAAAACACTAACTTCCCTGCATGAAAAACAAAATGATGAAAGTGATGGAATGGCAACAGGTACTGACCGAAACCAGTGTAACATTAACCTGGTACAGACCTCAATATGTAATGATGGATGTGGAACACCTCTAAACAAAATACCAGTCGCAGGCACAAGCCTCTCGGCTTCAAAAAGGATCTTCTCTCGAGCTATGGAGGTTTTGGGTTCCGATGCTGCAATAAATGAAGCACCAGAGACGGGTACTATGTTATTTACAATATAAATTTTTCAGAATCTGTTAAGGAAGCACAGAGTATTGATCCCACAGTGTCTCCTTCAACTAATATTATACCATAATTATACCATTGTTGAAAGGCCTTTCTTTCATGTTTTTTAACCTTTAGCATGCTATCAGTGACCGTTATCGCTGGGAAGTAAAATAACCACGAATGCTGTCGGCGACCACAGTCGCCGGGTATACTTGCAGTAGTAGACACTTGGGGCGACTCTGGTCGCCGACTATCGAGACGGTTCTTCCTTTCTCAAGCTATTCGTAAATAGTTTAGCAATAAATGACGTAGTAAGCATGCGCATTGCTGATTCATTTGTCTTCTGTTTCCTGTCTCGCTTTCTATGTTTTGCAGCATTTTTGCTGGATTTTTGTGGTTTAAAGTGACATTACAATAAGTTTGTGAACAATTATGGCGGACATAAATGAAATATTTGCCGATACAGATAGTGCGGAAGAATTTGAGGGTTTTTTGGAAGCCGATATTCCTTATATCTCTGATTCAATTAGTGAAAGTTAGGATAGCGAAGACAAAGCAAATCACATCAATCCTGTGCAGGCTTACAGTCATCCTTGGCTGATGAACTTCAGCAGAATCGGTGTTGGACCTTTGCATATTCCGGATGACCCTACCAGCTCTGACCTCATGAACTTATTTCTTACCGAGGAAGTACTGGAAACAATGGTGACAGAAACTAATCGTTATGCCAAAAACTATCTTGATAGTCATGAAAATCTATCACAATTTAGTAGACTGTTGAAGTGGACTGACACTTCTGTTCCAGAGATGAGAGCATTTCTTACTATACTACTGTTGACAGGGATAAGTAAACGTTCAAGTTACGAGTTGTATTGGTCTTTGACCCATTACTGGACATGAAAGGATTTCGGGACATAATGTCCCGTGACAGGTTCATGAACATTCTTTCATTCTTTCACTTAGTTGACAAAGATTCTGCTCTACCTGCTGACCACCCAAATCACGACAAAGCCTACAAGATTCGGCCACCGATAGATTTCCTTGTTCCACTGTGGCAACATCACTACAAACCAGATAAAGAAATATCGGGTGTGTATTAGCGCAGAAATGTTTCTTGGTTTTTTTTTAAGAGCTTTAGCTTGTTTTTTTTTTTTGAAGGTTTTTGATCTTTTTTGTAAATTTCACAAATGACAATATTATTTATTTGCTGAACTTCTACAAAACTATTTATGTTTATCAAACAAGGTCCGCATTCTCATAACTTTTATCCCTTTTATATTTTTTAGTTGATGAATCCATGATACCGTTCAAAAGTCGAAACAAGTTTGATGCAGTACATGCCGGCTAAACCAACCAAATGGGGCTTGAAAGCCTGGGGCCTAGCAGATGCTCATACTGGTTACATGTATAATTGGCAGCTATACCTTGGAAAAGACAGAAATAATAGCAATAATAATCACATGCCTGTAACTCAGTGAGTTGTAACTTCACTGTGTGAACCCTTATATAACACAGGCCATGTTGTATACCGTAATAATTCTATTTATAGCCCGGGCGTTTATTAGAAACATGGTCGGCTCAAAAGTTAGGGATGGGCGAATATTAGAGACAAATCACCAGCAAACATTCAAAATCTTGATGCAATATTTATTTTCGAACATATAGGTGACAGTAAGAAAGTGATGATGTGATAGTCATACAAAAATCGATAACGGCTGTACTAGATCGGTACTATAACCGGCCAAGCTAAACTCACAATATACATGATTAAATTTAATTTATTCTGTCATGAATATAGTATTAAGTATTTTTGTTCATGATTCTGTCAATTTCAAGCAAATTTAAGCAACACCCATTGTTTAAGAAATAACAAGTGAATGAAGTATTGCCATGCAATACAAAGTCCCCTACTGGAAGGCACCTAACTTTCTCTACTGCAGTATAACATCATGAACTGATATCTGTCAATGATGTATAAACAATATTGTACTATTATATACAATATGTTATAACAACACACCTGGATTAAAATGTGCATATATAAAAACCCACAGTTGTTTTCATATTGAAATGTTTTTGCCGATTATAAAAAAGTTATCATATAAGTTATTTATAGCACCAACAAAGGAAAATTTATGTTAAAAAAAAAAAAAAAAAATCTATATAATATAAGTCCACAAGAAACTCTTTACCAGGTAGAGATAGGTCAAAATACACCTAAAAAATGGATGTAACATGCATGTTGTACCACAGAAAAGTGATCTCGATTTTTCTCTACGGCCAATAATAAAAAAGTTACAATAAAATCTATTTATAGTAAAACAAAGGGACGTAATTCTAAAAACAAGGGTGCCTCATGGTGATGAACATTTGTGCCAAGTTACATCAAAATCCCTCCATGCATGAAGAAGAAATGCTCCAGACAAAGTCATTCTTGTGTCTGACCTTTGGTCTCTAAGTGTGACCTTGACATTAGACCCTGGGCTTGGGTTTTGTGAATAACATGTTGTCTCATCCAGGGGAATATTTGTGCCAACTGATATCTAAATCCTGTTTTGCATGACAAAGTTTTAGACTGGACAGGAAAAAAAATCCTACTGACCTTTGATCTCAAAGTGTGACCTTGACCTTTAAGCTAGGGTACTGGGTGTTGCGCATGACATGTCATCTCATCATGGGGAACAATTATGCCAAGTGATATTGTAATCCCTTGATGGATGACAGAGTTCTGGATCGGACAGGAAAAAAAAATATTGACCTTTGACCTCCAATTGTGACCTTGACCTTTGAGCTAAGGGTCCGGGATTTGCGCACGACACATCGTCTCATCATGTGGAACATTTGTGCCAAGTAATATTAAAATCCCTTAATGAATGTCAGAGTTATGGACCGGACACAAAACAGACCCTGTTCATGCTATGTTAACATTTGACTGCTAAGTGTGACCTTGACCTTTGAGCCAGGGGTCTGAAAGTTGTGCATGACACATCGTCTTATTATGAGGTACATTTGTGCCAAGTAATATTAAAATCTCTTCATGGACGGCAGAGTTATGGACCGGACAGGAAAAAAGCCCTGTTGACCTTTGACCTCAAATTGTGACCTTGACCATTGAGCTAGGAGTCCGGGTTTTGCGCATGACACGTCGTCTCATCATGGGGAACATTTATGCCAAGTATTATTAAAATCCCTTCATGGATGGGAGAGTTATGGACCGGACAGGAAAAAAGCCCTGTTAACCTTTGACCTCCAACTGTGACCTTGAACTTTGAGCTAGGGGTCCGGGTTTTGCGCATGACACATCGTCTCATCATGGGGAACATTTGTGCCAAGTAATATTAAAATCCCTTCATGGATTGGAGATGTATTGGACCGAAGTAGGACCGGACAGAAAAAAGCCCTGTTGACCTTTGACCTCCAATTGTGACCTTGACCTTTGAGCTAGGGGTCCGGGTTTTGCGCATGACACGTCGTCTCATCATGGGGAACATTTGTGCCAAGTAATATTAAAATCCCTTCATGGATGACAGAGTTATGGACCGGACACGAAATTGCGGACGGACGGAATGACGGAAAAGCGCATTCCTATAGTCCCCGAAACTGGTTTTCAACCAGTAGGGGACTAATAAATCTGTTCCTATATTTTATCAGTTAATAAAATATGGGCAGGAGTTTGGATGGCAATAATTAAATCACGAGTGCGTAGCACGAGTGATTTAATTTTCGCATCCAAACGACTGTCCATGTTTTATATATTGATAAAATTATTGGAACATATTTATTATTTCAATTCTAACAACGCAAATAATTTGCATTTTACAGTACTACATGTTCAGCATAATGCGTCATTCGGGTCATATGCTGTTACAGTTTACCCCCTATGGTTAGAAAGTGATGCATAGCCAATGGAACGTGTAGATATTTGTTTCTTTTTGATCAGAATTTTGAAAAGTCTTTGTAAATTAGTAAACTAACAACTCACAAACTAATTATGAACAGAATCATCAAATTAGGCGAGTTAACCCTGTGTTACGAGTTACGGTCTTAACTTTTATATGACGTCACATCATTATGACGTCATAATTTATATCATACATTTATGACGTCACCGCTGTATCATAATTGAGCTAACTGAATTCGCTCATAGAGATCAAAACGTGTTTTATGGTCTTACACGTAAGTCAGTATGACTTTTTATCATATTTATGTTTTTGAAATGCTGTTTTACTGTTTGGCCCTGAAATAATTCGACGTATATAATGGAATTGAAGTAGACTCTCTTATGTCACAAAGGGGGTGAAATGTAACAGCCATCCATATTTTATCGTAGATTCATGTATAGGCGATTTTGCTATATGATCATATAGCATTTGCTGCAGATCGTGTTAGAATTTAGATCAAAGCGCCTTGAATCCAGTATTGATTAAATTTCCCTTGCGGAACCCCTGTCTCGAAATGCCAGACTATGACGTGACGTTATTACGAAAAGCGCGCGCCTTTGCATTAGCGCATGTCACTAGGTCAATACACATTACATGTATATATGATATGGCGGCATGTGTGTAAGTTTCAGTTAAAGCAGCCATAAAAGGTTATGTTCATAAAAATAATCATCCTTTCGGAACTATACCTAGAGATAGTACCTAAATTTTTCAAATCATAGGTTTGAAGTTAAAAAGCTTTGAAATGAATACAAATGTCCATATATTTCTCAAAAACAGAAATACCGACAATATTTTAACCAGAAGTGTGGAGTTATGAGCATTTAATATTTTCATGTTAACGAAAATTTTGTGATCAAGGAAATGTAACTCTTCTTGAACATGGAGAGCATAAACATCAAAGGGACATAATAAAGTCAATATTTTCTAATTGGGTGCATTTGATTTAACATTCAGTTTTGATCTGGATTGCTAAATAATGATCCATGATACTGTGTGCTAAAAATTTAGAACATCTGGAACAGTCTAAACTATGCTTTAGCAGAATCTAAATAGTTAAGCTCTAACTGGGACTCGAACCCAGGACCTCTCACACCCAAGGCAGACACTCTACCACTTCCCTATAACAGCAGTAGCTAATAGCTATGCAGTTTAATTGCTGGATTACATTGCGTAAACTGGAACAATAAACGGTGAACTCCGGTTACGATAAAAATGTAAACAACAAGCTTTGTTACCTAACGGCAATTTTTGTGTAAAGAAAAAATATAATCTAATGCTGCCAACGTCATAATCGGTCAAATCTGCCAAAATTTCTCTGACGTGTTGTTCAGAGTATGAACTTACTAACTGGTAGTACCAGTGAAATATTACTTACACTGAATCTTTTATAGTTGCCCTTTTTGCAGCTGCCGAACGGCAAAGACGGTGAGTTTTGTCCAAATATAAGTAATTATTTTACCAGTTTTGAGAGGATTTCAATTGCTGGGAAATTACAGTTACAAACTAAATACCTTTCTGCAACACATGGAGTCATTAGCATTCACTGTCAGTCAGTATTATGACTAAGATCGACTGTCATTCATTCATTTCAAAGTTTCATAGACAGAGTCCGTTGTTTACATTTTTATCGTAACCGGTGCACTTGTAAAAATCACTTTAGTTTGAAAAATCAAAGTATGCAAAGGGCTATGGTACGGTCTCTACTATACCCACATGCATATTAGAACCTGAAAAGTATCTTGTTCATATAAAATATTTGGAATTAAAGACAAGACAAGAGGGCCAAGATGGCCCTAGGTCACTCACCTAAGAAACACTCCATAACAGTGTAAAACATGTTTGTCCTAGTTATTTCATGGAAACAAATATTCTGACCAATTTTCATTAAGATTGGACCAAAAAATTGGTCTCTTGCAATAAAACAAGCATTTTCTTAGATATGACCTAGTTTTTGACCCTAGATGACCCATGTTCAAACTCGACCTAGATTTTATCAAGGCAATCATTCTGACCAAAATTCATGAAGATCAACTGAAAAATACAGCCTCTATCACATACAGAAGTTTTTTCTTTGATTTGACCAAGTGACCTAGTTTTTGACCTCAGATGACCCATATTCAAATTCGACCTAGATTTCATTAAGGCAATCAAACTGACCAAATTTCATAAAAATCAATTGAAAAAAACAGTCTCAATCGCATACGCAAGATTTTTCTTTAATTTGACCTAGTGACCTAGTTTTTGACCTCAGATAACCCATATTCAAAATCGACCTAGATTTCATCAAGGCAATCACTCTGACCAAATTTCATGAAGATCAATTGAAAAATACATCTCTATTGCATACACAATGTTTTTCTTCGATTTGACTTAGTGACCTAGTTTTTGACCCGAGATGACCCATTTTTGAACTCGGCCTAGATTTTATCAAGGTTATCATTCTGGCTAAATTTCATGAAGATCAGTTGAAAAATACAGCCTCTATTGCATACACAAGGTTTTTCTTTGATTTGACCTAGTGACCTAGTTTTAGACCCGAGATGACCCATTTTCAAACTCGGCCTAGATTTCATCAAAGTTATCATTCTGACCAATATTCATGAAGATTAAATGAAAAATACAGCCTCTATCGCATACACAAGGTTTTTCTTTGATTTGACCTAGTGACATAGTTTTTGACCCGAGATGACCCATTTTCGAACTTGGTTTTAAATTTCATCAAGGTAATCATTCTGACCAAAATTCATGAAGATCAATTGAAAAATACAGCCTCTATCGCATACACAAGGTTTTTACGTGATATGACCTAGTGACCTAGTTTTTGACCCCAGATGACCCATTTTCGAATTGGCCTAGATTTCATCAAGGTAATCATTCTGACCAAAATTCATGAAGATCAATTGAAAAATACCGCCTCTATCGCATACACAAGGTTTTTCTTTGATTTTACCTAGTGACCTAGTTTTTGACCCGAGATGACCCATTTTCAAACTCGGCCTAGATTTCATCAAGGAAATCATTCTGACCAAAATTCATGAAGATCAATTGAAAAATACAGCCTCTATCGCATACACAAGGTTCTTCTTTGATTTGACCTAGTGACCTAGTTTTTGACCCGAGATGACCCATTTTCGAACTCGGCCTAGATTTCATCAAGCGATCATTCTGACCAAAATTCATGAAGATCAATTGAAAAATACAGCCTCTATCGCATACACAAGGTTTTTCTTTGATTTGACCTAGTGACCTAGTTTTTGACCCGAGATGACCCATTTTCGAACTCGGCCTAGATTTCATCAAGGTTATCATTCTGATCAATATTCATGAAGAAGAATTGAAAAATACAGCCTCTATCGCATACACAAGGTTTTTCTTTGATTTGACCTAGTGACCTAGTTTTTGACCCGAGATGACCCATTTTCAAATTCGGCTTAGATTTCATCAAGGTTATCATTCTGACCAATACTCATGAAGATTAATTGAAAAATCCGCCTCTATCGCATACACAAGGTTTTTCTTTGATTTGACCTAGTGACCTAGTTTTTGACCCGAGATGACCCATTTTCGAACTCGGCCTAGATTTCATCAAAGTTATCATTCTGACCAATATTCATGAAGATTAAATGAAAAATACAGCCTCTATCACATACACAAGGTTTTTCTTTGATTTGACCTAGTGACCTAGTTTTTGACCCGAGATGACCCATTTTCGAACTCGGCCTAGATTTCATCAAGGTTATCATTCTGACCAATATTCATGAAGATTAATTGAAAAATACAGCCTCTATCGCATACACAAGCTAAATGTTGACAGACGACGGACGACGGACGACAGACGCCGGACATCGAGCGATCAGAAAAACTCATCTGAGCATTGCTCAGGTAATCTAAAAAGTGATGTAAGAGACTCGCTGTTTAACTGATGAAGGTAGGATTATTTTCTAAGATTCATAGGATGGGCGCTTATTAGATAACATCGTATTTTTGATTTTTTTCTAAAAAAAGGCCTTTTTTTTTACATAAAGTCGGGACTGGGCATTTATTAGAGCAAGGGCTATAAATAGAATTATTACGGTATATGGACAATTTATTCTCATCACCTGCTTTGTTTCAAGAGTTGCAGAACGAGTTGGTGTCCCTGACGTTATCAAACATGCAAAACCGAAGAGTGCTGATCCACCTGTAACTGCACGGGATGGTAATACATTATATATTGTGTGGTGTGACAAACGAGCTGTTAGTGTTATCACCACTGCACATATCCCTGTAACTTTTAGAAAAACAGTTCGTTCGAAACGTCACAATAACAATGTTCGTGTCGTGGACAAACCTGTTGCTATATACAAGCATAGCATATGAAAAAAAACAAAAAAAAAACAAGAGTTGTTGTTTATATTGTTATTATGGAGTTAGAATTGTTAAGTTCATTCATAGATTGTGAAAATCCGAAAATTGGGAGGCTTGGATGTTGTAATATCAACTTTGAAAAACGAACAAATCATTGACGAATGTGGAAAGTTAGGTGTAGATGTGTTAAATATCTGTAGACTCGGAGGCATAGATCCGAGGAAGGAAAATCTGGTTAAATTTCTGCAGTTTGCTATGGATCGTGCCACAATGACAACTGGCACTAAAAGAAAGCTCACTTGAAGATGCAAAAAAAAGCAAAATCGGTACGTTAAAAAAAAAAAAAAAATAAATAAAATAAAATAAAAAATAAAAAAATAAGTAAATAAATAAACAAATAAAATTCTTGCATGAGTATATACCGTAAAAACTCGAATATATTAAGCTAGCATGTATATTACGCACCCCCGATCTTGTATCAAAATCTTGGGAAAAATGCTTACATTAGAATATATTACGCACCGAAAAATCAGTCAGAAAATGTTGTTTACAAAGTCGAAATCGGCCAATAGCGGCATGCGTAAAAACGATTTGTCGTGAAAATAGCAATTGCTGCATAATCGGTTACAGACAACAGTGACAATATCTGACAGACAAATCAGTCAGAAAGTCGAAATCGGCCATTAGCGGCATGCGTAACAAGAGCTGTCACAGGAGACAGCGCGCTCCACTATTTCGATGCTGGATAGTGAAACTGGGCACATCTGAGGAAACTAGAGCTGTCACTGGAGTGTTTAATGACTCCAATTGTGGATGAAGATATTGCACAATAGCCTGAGTCTATGTCAAAAATATCAACTTAAAGTAATAAGAGAGGTAAAGATAAAATGTATCAAAACACTATGTAAGTATATCCTAAGCAAAAAGGGGCATAATTCATTAAATATTGGTGCCAGACTTAAGCAGCTTGTGTCATATAGTGTGGGTGATGATGTTGAACAACTATTTTAAGTTCGAATCATATCCGTTCAGTAATAACAGAGACAGAGTGAAAGTGCATAAAAAAATTTAACCTAAAATTCTAAGTAAAAAGGGGAAATAATTAATGAAAAATTGGTGCCAGAGTTATGCACCTTGTGTCATATGATAAGGGTAATGATGTTGAACAATTGTTTAAGTTTGAATCAGATCCATTCAGTAATAACAGAGATTAAAACTTTAACCTGAAATTCTAAGTAAAAAGGGGAATAATTCATGAAAAATTGTGCCAGAGTTACGCATCTTGTGTCATATGATGTGGGTGATGATGCTGAACAACTATTTTAAGTTTGAATCAAATCCATTCAGTAATAACAGAGGTAGAGTGAAAGTGCACCGAAACTTTAACCTGAAATTCTAAGTAAAAAGGGGGAATAATTCATGAAAAAATGGTGCCAGAGTTATGCACCTTGTGTCATATGATGTGGGTGATGATGCTGAACAACTATTTTAAGTTTGAATCAAATCCATTCAGTAATAACAGAGATAGAGTGAAAGTGCATCAAAACTTTAACCTGAAAATCTAAGTGAAAAGGGGGGATAATTCATGAAATATTGGTGCCAGAGTTATGACCCTTATGTCAGATGATGTGGATGATGATGAGGAATAAGTATTTCAAGTTTGAATCAAATCCATCAAGTAATTACAGAGATAAGTTGAAAAAAGAGAAAGTGCACCAAAACTTTAACCAAGGTGGGGACGCAGAAAGACGCCGGGGCGAGTAGGATAGCTCTCCTTATACTTCGTATAGTCGAGCTAAAAACGATCTCTTGTGAAAATCGCAATTGCTGCATAATCCGTTACAGACAACAGTGACAATATCTGACAGACAAATTCTTTCTAAAGTATTTGAGAACTTTCTCAAGCTGTCAACACCTTAGTACACTTTAACTGACGTGCAAACAAACATTTCATAATTATGGGCACATCAAACAAGAAAATCACGGTTAATTAGCGTGTTTGTTTAACAATGTACGAGCCGATGTATTGATCAGTAATAATTTGCTGGAAATAAATAACAAACAATCTGTTTTAATTGCAATTTATTTGAGCATCCTTGAAAGATAATGATTTTAATTTGATACCTTTCGTGCCTTTTTGTAAAAAAAAACGTCACCTTTCTTTTTTTGCTCGAAACAGGAAATAAAACGTGTTCAATACAAAATGAAATGGAAACATAATTTTAACGTTGCTGCTCAAGTGAGTTACGGTTTTCAATATAGTATCAGTGGTGGGGTTTATTTAGTCCAACTCGTGACGTAATTATCACTTTCATTTCAGTCTGATATAAAGTCTCTGTGGACGGATCGTCAGGGGAGGTAACTAGAGTCACGGGTTGGGACTAGGTTTAGTTAAACATATGAACAGCGACATGAATTTTTGTATTTTAAGAGAACGCAGCCACCCATACAACACTCCACATAGAAATAAAGGTACATGTACATGTATACACGAGCACACCGATTAAGCACATGTATACTTAAACCCAAATGAATGCAAAGGCATCGCAAAGAAATGCAAATTTATGTGTATCTTATTATTCATACAAACATATGAGAAACTTTACTGTAAATGTCAATCACGTTTTTTTTATCGTTAGATATTCTATAAGCATTTGCATTCAAAAGAAATGCTAACAAATTTTGGCTTTATCAGAATGTGCTGCATAAACGGCTGCTATTTCTGTAACAGAATAACTTAACTGATACATTAAAAGAATACTTAATATTTACAGAAAAGTGCATTGATATTTTTCTTGTACTCATTCCTACCCTCCAAACACAAGACGTTGCACAGACATTGTAATGACGTTGAACCACCACGTTGGATGACCATTGGATTTAGGTTTTAAATGAACGTTTTGTTTTGTTTTCATTTTATACTTTTCTGTAAAATACTGGAATATAACAGTGAAATAGAATCGATATTTTCACTGTTTCAAATATCATTTGCATTTTTCAATGGCTCGGGAACTACACTTTAATATGAAAGAATATGAGTTACAAATAATCGGGAATCCTTTGCAATATAATATTATTTCAATAATGTACATAAATAGTAAAAATATACCTTCATAGTACAGTAAAATGGTGTAAAAATACTTCAGAAAATGGGAAAAGCATGAAACTTGGTACATAACTACTTTAGGGCAAAATACTAAAAATGGGCATGAGACCCACTCCGAAAAATCCAATATGGCCGAAAAATCCAAGATGGCTGCCATATATGTATGTATTTTCAAAAATGCATAATATTATATATAAAATTTCTATTGACACTTACAGTCATCAGTATAGTAAGCTAAAACCACCTGCCTGAATAAATCCAAACATATTATATTAACAAAAATACCGCTTTTCCTACAAAAATGAAAAAAGTTGTCTCCCTTGGATAAAACGTGCTATTAAGCAGAAGAAAAGTCATAATGCATTTATATGAATCAAAATTAAGTATATAATGGTAACTGGCATATCAAGAATGTTTAAAATGGCAACAGTCCTGTGCAGAACTTTACACAATTGTAAATTAATTAATTAATTATAAATACATTCGACTTCGGTAACTGGAACCCATCAGGACCGGCTAAATTTATTCGAATTATGGGTTTAGTATGAGTGATCGAAAAATATATTATAAAGGAATTTGTTTTGGGACCTGACGATAGATTAATTGAAGAATGGTGTTCGAATTATCAGAGTTTGAGCAAACGAAGTTGTAGTCTGTAATGTGTATTAGTGAATAAATGACATGTGTTTCACTTTGTCATTAGTTTTTGTGACTCAGAATTTGTAAGTGTTGCTGTATTTTTTTCAATTTATTTACACTAAGAGAAATTTAATGACACTTAATAAACTATATAATTCATTAATTATGTTAGTGTGATAGCCCATGTGAACATCCCTGGCCTGTCAGATCATCATTATTTCTTTGGGAAAAAAGTCATTGCCGGTTGATCAGCGTAATCAAATTTACTTTTGCATGTCCCTGTAATATTCGGGTTTTTGTCAAATTGTAGCATATTGTGCCATAAACAATGGTTTTATAGTTTAATGTCATAAGCATATAATGTACGTCACTGATGCCCTGATCACTCTCAGGCAAAGACCATGAAGATCATACTGCTTCCTGAAATTTTGACGCGTTGGGACGGGGATCAAACTCGAAAAATGTGCAGTTCTAAAGTTCATACTGCGCGCTTTTAACATCCTTGCCAGGTTCTCACGGCGTCTAACACGTTCACACAATTTTTTCACCACGCGCTTCTTCACGCCAGTGTGTTCTTACAAACATTTTAGTACGACAAGTCAGATTGCACCCTCGTTACATGCTTTAACCATATGCTTATCCCTTTTCACTGCATTCGTCGGCTATTAAAAATACTACGCCATGCCCCTCTTTTTTCCATTCCTTCTGAAAGTTATTATTGACATAATTGTGCCCGCATCTACACTCAACAACTATAAATTACAATAAACGACGACCCCCACCCCCCCAACGCCCCAAAGAAGAAAAAAGAGCAGTCTTATAGGAGAACTACGGTGGAATAAGCAAAAGCAGTGTGAAGGATATACGGAGGTCCAAAAGTCCACTACAAGCTGCCAGTGCTGCTGAGTCCATGATTATGTGGCAGTTCCTGATGATGTTCGATACCCATTGCTGATTGAAAACGAAGTGATTGGGAAATTGGATCCAGTATTCATACTTAATTTTCAGAATCTGAACCAATTCATGGCGAGAACTGCTGCAAACTTTGAAAAAGATGTGTTAAGAACCGAAAGAACGTATTAATAACCTTATGGGTATACTACACAATATGGCATGCACGTAGCATGGTCATAGCACACAAAGCATAGATAAGTTGTAGTAAGAATTTCCTTTGACGTAGCAAGAACGCAATGTAACCCAATGACAGCGCAGTGAGCACGCCATGCAGCCTTTCCCGTCCGCACACGCTTGTACTATTTCCTATTTGGTTTTAGTTAATCATTACTACGTCCTTTCCTGCTTTCCTGATTAGACCGCGTTCTCACTACATTTGTTTTGAACATGTCCAAAATTCGACCGCGTTCTCTACACTCATGGAGACCATAATTATTAATTATCATGTTCTTATCAGAGTTACCGTATTTCTTCTTTCATTGTACAAGTTCTTACTGCGTCCTGCTAGTTTTTTACGACGTAGTGGGAAAAGTGGCTGAGTGTAACGGGAGTTATAAATTAAGAGCAGAATCTAAAATTTTCTACAAGAAAAAGGGGCTCTAATATCTATTTCTGGACATTTTACTGAAATTAAAAATTTAAAATTTAAAAATGAGTTTTTGAGGATTTTTCTAATGAGCACAGGTACATTCGAAACACAATTTTAATACCAATTTGAATTATAGTTTTAAGACGAAAATATTATCTATTTACCATTTTTTACTTCCGTTAAGCAGTCCAAATGTAAGAATAACAAATGTCTCGTCAAACAAAAACTAACCAGTACAGCTCGCGCTTACGGTGAATCAAGCTTTTAAATGCATTTTCTACATCTTCTACAAGCAAACTGTTCGTATTATATTTCTGGGGTATAAATGGAGGCTTTCGATACTCTTCTTTTCAGCAAAACATGTCAAGTAGTTTGATCTACCATCTGTTCACATATAGTTAGGGCTATAATGGCATTCCTGCATCGTTTTGCTACACCTCTTGAACATACTAAAAAAGGTTGCCCATTAGGGCGGGCACATAGGGTGTCGGGTGTTCTATCACTTTCCTAAAATTCCTAGTCAAGATAAATAAGGCTGACCAGAGAGATCTTTGATATATTGGAAACCTTTCCAAAAGTTTTGTCTCAAGTACCCCGGGCTCGTACCAACAGCTCCTCAAAATGCATTGCAACCTCGATAAAGTCTGTCGAGGAAGACGTAATTTGTCAAACGTGCTGAAATGCTTGCACTGCCTTATGCAAGTTAACTAAAGTTGCGACAATCTCGTGCTTGTGTGTACTGGGCAAGAGTATCTGACATGTACCTTATTTCGATTTTTTAGCTCACCGTTCACGTAAATTTTCACAGAATAGTTACTAAGTGTTTTCCATGAAAGCAACTTTTTTTATTTTCAGCCTTACTCTTCTTTGTTCACAGTTAGCAATTTTACGCAGACATTGTGACTTTCGGGTTTCATAATAAGGAACATTGTTTCATTTGATCCTACTAGCCCCTCGCTATAATCTATTCTTGCATTTCGAAAGTCCCAAACTGAAAGGGGTAGTTTTTCGTACTTGGTGTCAAAGAAACTACAATTTTATATAGCAACTAAGTTAAATTTACCTTCACATTCTCCATATTACTTACCATCTTTTAAACAAGGTTTCATAAAGAAGTCTTTAGAATTTGCAATTTTTAAGTTATTGAAGAATCCGCCATTTTCAAATGATGGACCGACATACAGACGGACAAAATGTGTACAAGAGGAGAAAATAAGATAACAAGGGATGTTCTCAAATTTGTCCTCTGTCTATGTAAAATTTCTCAAGAAACAATCTCTCCTTGTTTTGAAGAAATGCAGGATGACACTTTGTGTCATTTTTTGTGCACTATTTGTTGCCATAGCAACAACATTTGTTGCCCTAGGAACAAATTTAAATGAAATTGGCATTCTCTGCATTGCCATCTATCCATGTACCAAAGTATCATGAACATTTGCTGTAGTTTCAAAGTTATTGCAGTATCCCCCTCTGCATGGCTGACGTATTGACATGCATACAGGGGCAACCCATAAGCCCATCTGGCTAAAAACTGGTAAGGGGAAAAACCCCAATAAGTTTCAATATGCTGCTGTAGATGGAATTCAAGTGAAAAAAATATAAATTACATATATTAAAACAAAATATTCTTTAAAATTGAAAACTACACAATGATAATTTAAACTAAGTTTTAAAAAGGGTTTGATTTTTGCCGTTACCATGGAAACCCGAAAGAAACTAAACATCATTTGAATTGTTATTTTTGCATTTGATGCAAATTTAGGATTTTTTTATTTATACATTTATATTTTGTGCATTTGGGGTGAATGTAAATATAATGACCTTTCATTAGAATCTTCTAAGGTAAATATTGAGTTTTTGGGGGCCATTTTTGGTAAATGGCCGCCATACGGCCATCTTGGGCAGATATCAAATGGGTCCTTGAAAAAAATGTTTTTAAAAGCTTTAATAAATAGCTGTGCCAATTTTGGTGCTTTTCCCATTTTCTGAAGTATTTTGGCATTTTCTGTTACGAATTGATCGCACTATCATGAACATAAAGATATACGCTCCACCGAGATAAAAAATATTGTGAAAGAAATCTGGAAACTTCTTAAAACTATTTGACATTTTTCAACATAGATGCGTTGCGCGGGTAAAATAGGTATGATTTGGTTAAAACCATTGGAATTCATAACATTTAAAGAAAATGTGTTTGATTTACATGTAAGATCGAAATAAATATGTCACACGTTAAACCATAATTTACATTTTCACGCGTTGCTACTCGTGAAAACATTGCATGTGGTACTCATTCGGTGAAATGTATGAAACAAACAATTATTATTATTATTATTATACCAGATTTATATAGCGCCCTTTTCATGATAAACACGTTCAAAGGCGCTTTACATATAGCAACTGCTGCCACACAGGGCGCGAAATCATCCTCTACTTGTACAAACACAGAGCGAGCTGACCAGAGGGACAGAGTGAGATAAGGCCTCCAGAACAGACAGAGAGAACTTTTCAGATACGACGTGTCGGCTAACTTAGCCTTTGCTCTTTTCGAATAGACAGCTGGTTCCCTTTTAACGTGCCGGTGTATAGCACCGATACACGCGAAGCCGTCTTTCATGGGAAGAACCAGTACAGGCCTCTAGTTAGGTGGGAGACACTCAAGAGCATCTAAAAAATTTCCAGTGCCTTGACCGGGATTCGAACCCCGGACCTCTGGATTGGCAGTCAAGCGTGTTACCACTAGACCACCGCCCACCTTTATACAGACGTGATAGTCCGACTTTGGTACAACGTCGTAAAACCAACCAATATCCAAGACTAATTCCAGTCCAACCAGAAGTCAACCATAATTCAAAAAGTTAACGGCTACATTCAAACCATAATCTAACGGGTAAAATAATTTCTGTGACTTACATATTTAAATTTTACTTGGTCCTGCATATAATCAATATATGTACTTCCTCATACCTTTTTTCCTGCCCAGGCAACATAAATCAAATATAATTTAGGTTTATTTATTTTGTCGTGATTCTTCATCAACACTGCAAAAACTTGAACCTGAAATGTATAAAATTACAGATTTTCATCACTTTTTCCATTTCCCCGTAAATGAATTTTTAAAAAAAGACCGCCCGCTTAGCTCAATAGGGATAGCGCAGATCTACAGATCGCGGGGCCGCGAGTTCGATCACCGGGCAGGCCGTATGTTCTCCGTGACGATTTGATAAAAGACATAGTATCTGAAATCATTCGTCCTCCACCTCTGATTCATGTGGGGAAGATGGCAGTTACTTGCGGAGAACAGGTTTATGCTGGTACAGAATCCAGGAACACTGGTTAGGTTAACTGCCCACCGTTAATAACTGAAATACTGCTGAAAAACGGCTTTAACCTAAAACAAACAAACAAACATAGAAAAATGTTCTTTTTAAGTATTTACCTGGCTCAGGGTAAAACTATCACACTGATTCAAGAAACCCACTGTGCAAACGATTTTGAATGAAAAATTGGGGGAAAAGATAAGGAACCACTGCAAAAAAAAATGTGAAGGAATCGATTAAATAATGACGTTCGCTTAATATCGGTAGATTTTCAAATATCAGAAAGTCTTTTGCACCGAACAGTCCTGGTGAGTGAAAATGGAAAGCAGAAAAATATGATTTTTATGAAGTAGTCAAAGAGAAATTGTGGCAGGAATGACTAAATCTGTATTTTTAGATGATAATCTATGGTTCTTTTGGTGAAAAGTAAATGCAGTAATTTCTATCTCTTTGAATGAAATGCTTACAGTACTTGCTGGAATTCATTTACTGCTATTTTACTTGGTTTACAGCACAGAGTAATATGTATAATTAATAAACCGTTTAAATTTTACACTGACCACTTTATTTGTATGTGGGTTATTCATAGTTATCTTAGCCTCTCTCTTGTATGTTAATTCCTCTGTTTTATAGTATATTTATCTGTTTAATTCGTACTATATTGATACTTAATGTATACCCCTTATGTGTTACTGAATATTTCATCATGGAATTCTCATGCATTTGGCTATCGCAGGGTATATATAGAGAGCGACATCTTCCTACTCCGGTGCTGGTTCACAGACACTAGAAAGGTAGGTTTTACCTCTTGTCAGAATTCAGTCACTTCCTTTGTAAATTTTAAGTTAACACTTTAGTCTAGTTTTATGAGTTTGGCTAGGGTTCTATATATGACATATATGACTGCCCATGATGTCCAGTGACGTCTTGGTCGTGGCTATAGTTTGAGAGCTTTAGATCAACATCGAGTGCCTTTGTAGCTCAAGGATGGTTCCGATGTTTTCATTTAGTAGCCTAGTATAAACGACGAGCCTTTTGTTCTTAAAAAAATGTATAGGTTTTTTTATCATTTATTGACCTTCTGATGTTTTTTTAGAAACGGAGACGCAGACGCCTGTCATAAAATTGCAGAGAACAAGACAAAAACTCGGAAAAAAGACTATCTTAAAGTTTTTGGGGCTTTATCTGAATTTTTCCGTTCATTTTTCTATTCTTTTTGTGAGTGGATTTGGAAAAACATTGCACTGAACAATATCATTAAGCTAAAGCAATTGGCATGTATCATTATTAGACAGTCAAATTTCACCGAGATCGATTAATCCGTGAATTACCAACATAAAACCTGTTTCATGAATTCAATGAAATGGTAATCTAACAGTGATACCATTCTAATCGTTTTAGAATGGTTTATGCTCCAGCCTATTTACAGAAGTTTTATCATTGCGTTTACTAGATTGCAATCGACAAAAACCCATTTATTTCGACATACTATCAAAATCATTATTTTTGGTCCAGATATTTTCTCGTTATTTCATTATGTTCAAGTTAACTTTGTATGATGGCTGATCTTTGCCATCTCGTTTTGGCGTATTGATGTGTCAAATCAACACGCCAATACGACATAAATGGTATTTGTCGTTTTGGCGTGTTATTGCGTTTAAAGGGTGCCAACATGCCAATGTATGTTATTTATACATTTATAAATGTTTATCTCGTTTATTTTGTTTTGTGTAAACTTCTCATTCTTGTACTTATACAACATAATTCATACATTTGCACCGTTTTTACAAAAATTCTTGGAGAGTATATGGCATATTCCAAGATTGAAATTACTTTCCTGCTAAGCCACATTTAAAGACATTGACGCATGAAAAAAAATCAGTTGCAACTTCTTTCGAAATAAAATGTAACGATACACAAGTTTTTTCTTTTAAATCTACTGCTTCTCTTTGATTCACAAAGTTATAACATGCATTACTAAAACACGTCAACATAATACTAGTACTAGTTTACATACGAAGCTTATCCAAAGATGAAAAGGGACATAAGTTTGCAAAACTGTAAGTAGGAGTTGTAAAACCTGCTCTGAGAGATCATATGATGCTAAAGCCATATGTGGACATTTTTAAGCATTTGGTCAAGTACTTTCTGAGAAACCTATTTATATGCAAAATTTTCCTAAAATTTCTTTGTAAAAATGGGCATTCGACAAAATATAAGCTAGTGTTTTCTTTTTGCCATGCGTAGTCCTCTTGTAGTGTAAGACCTGCGTTGAGTCTGAAATTCAATGTTGCAGTATTTGAAAAACCTGCTTACGTGCAAAACTTTCATCAAAAAAGTTTTAGTTTCATAAGGGCATAGATTTTTCAATCTAGGGTAATGTATCTTGTCCCGTGAGGTCACCTTGTCATGCCAGAGACATTTGGTAAATTTAAAGACATTCAGTATAGCTGCTTACATAACAAAACTTTTCGACGCGGTTGCCGATGCATGTACTATTTAAAAAATCAAACAGTGAAGCAAAACAAATAAAAGGCGTTATCAAGGGATTGTCATTGGAACTGTCTTCATTAATGCATAATCTGTTATAACATTCCTTCATTGTGTCGTAAACACTGAAATATCAATGTGTAATGTTTGGTGAAAAGGGAATTTAATAATATTTGAATATTTGACGTTTAATACTGATTTGATCTTTAGAGGCATTAAAGTCGACCACATACTTCCGTTAACCTCTTTGTACTTTCATTAATGGGAGTAGCAGTCAGTCTGGTAAAGAACTGATACAAGAAAGTTATTTGTATTTATCGTTATGCCTAAAAACCGCCTCGATAGCTTAGTGGTAGAGCGTCCGCTTTGAGTGCGAGAGGTCGTGGGTTCGATCCCTGGCCGCGTCATACCAAATAAAATCCGTAAAAAAATCCTTTGGAAGCATAAAATGCAACCAAGCAGAAAAATAGCAGACTCGGTTTGACTGAGTCAGTTTATAGAGGTAATGAAACGTGCAGCACCTCTAACGCCCCGCTAGCACAAGATTAAGCGGAACTATATTGTAATCTATTGAATGGACTCCATGATCCCAAAGATGTGAAAAAAAGATACCAGTAGCTCCCTCAGCATTTATCATCTATCACAATAGCAATCTGTATTTGTCAGCAGTAAAATGTCTCCCTGTAATTTGACTCATTGCTGTTACATTTTCTAATCCTTGACCCAAAGCCGCTTCAGTGATGATTATCATTGAGTAGAAAAGCTCCTACACTGTGGTTTAAATATGTTTTTATGGTGTATAATGTACCGGTAATACCTGACGAACGTAAATAAGTTATATAATCAAACAGTCAACAAAAATCCAAACCGTTTAATATAGATCCGAACAAAAAAAAAAAAAAGCAGCTTTGCCCGATCACAAAAGTAATATTATAACAAGCTGTGATTTGTTTTCAAGGTTGTTGGCCTTAACATGAGCTGTTTCATGATAACAAGTTTCTATCTATTATAATGTTGACTTTAAAGCAAACGCACATGCATAAACTATATAATCTGTCGTCTATCAATTTTACAATAATTCAATTTATCAGCTTTTAGAAGAGTAACTGAAGTTCACGTGTAACAGGCTGTTTCTTAAACAATGTTGTCACAAAACTATATTATCACAACTAGACAAACCTATTATGGATAACAATTTCTATACATCTTTAGAACAATACAGCTTGAATACCGAACTACTTAGACGTTGTATTGGCAACTTTTCAGCGTTTTGTGGTGGAGGAAGAGCCCTGGTGTCCCTACGGGCATTATTTCATCACGTGCTGGCACCTTGGTAGAACCACCTAATTTCAGTAAGCCAGTGGCATGACTTCCTCAAATATAGATTTCTACGCCTAAAGTGAAGCTCGAATCCACATCGGTTAGGGGCAAGTGATTTGAAGTCAGCGAACTTAACCACTCGGCCACGTAACCATAAACAATGACACACAAAGTCTAAACAGACACGACTCGTATTAAAGTTACAAAAAAAAATAGTATATCATTTTGACACAACATAAAATGTCACATATTTCAATAGTTTGTTTTTACATCTCTTTTAATCCAGAAATTTCATTTGACAGAATATGTACTGAATACATTTACAATTTAGTAGCGAATGCCGACATCATTCCACCGTCAACGATATGTGTAGTCCCCGAAACCATTGATGAGAAATCGCTAAGAAGATACAAGATTGGGTACACAATTTCATTCACTTCCGGTATGCGTGCCATCGGTGTCTTTTCGATAAAGAGTTTATCTACCGGTGACACATCTTTTACGAAATTCTGCACTGGTTCTGTATCAACAAGTGTGGGGTTGACGCTGTTCACTCTAATTTGATGTGGTCCTAACTCCAGCGCGAATTGTTTAGTGATCATATCGAGTGCTGCCTTGTTTGTGTTATATCCTATGTTTTGCGGAAAACTTTGTAGCGATAACACACTGGAAACATTCACAATTGAGCCCGATCTTTTAGCATCTACCATTTTCTTTCCGATGATCTGAATTGTATTGATTGATGCTAAGAATCCAGTTTCGAAATACTTATCTAAGGACGCCTTCGAAACATCTAAAGCAGGACCAGAAAGTCCTTCCGTTACACCCGCATTATTAATAAGTCCATCGAGAACTTCGATCCCATCAAGTTTGTTTCTCAATTCACCCCAGTTCCTTACATCAGCTTGGATTGTGTGTATATTTGAATTTTCCGCTGCCAAGGTGTCAAGCGTTTCTTGCGTGCGACTAAGTGCATAAACTTTGCATCCGTGTTCACTTAAAGTCTTAGAGAGAACTCGCCCTATTCCACGACCTGCTCCTGTGACTAGGAATTTCTTTCCAGCCAAATTAAAAGACATATTGATGTTTGCAACGATCACTTTAAATCCAAACACTGCGAATATGAAATCAAATCTAACAATATCAAACACACATAGACCTACATACCCCATAAGGTTATCGCATGGCTGCTTCGTTGACGTATAGTTCAGTCGATTATTATTAGTTGTTATCTGACCATTGACCTTGTATGAATCTATGACATCTTCATGTTTATAAAGTCTTCATTCTCTCGTAATTTGTTGCTCTGCTTCATGTTTATTAGTTCTGTAACTATTTTCAAACTAACCAATGCTAACATTGTCAGCTTTTAGCTTTTTAGCCTTTGACTTTGTGGCACTGTCTGTGGCATGTAAACGTGCTTTGTTTGTTTGTTTGTCTGTTTTGGGTTTAACGCCGTTTTTCAACAGAATTTCAGTTACTAGTTTGTTGCGGCGGGCAGTTAACCTAACCAGTGTTCCTGGATTCTGTTCCAGTACAAACCTGTTCTCCGCAAGTAACTGCCAACTTCCCCACATGAATCAGAGGTTGAGGACGACTGATTTCAGACATAATATCGTTTATCAAATCGTCACGGAGAACATACGCCTCGCCCAGGGCTCGAACTCACGACCCCAAGATCCGTAGATCTGCGCTGTCCCTATTGAGCTAAGCGGGCGGGCTCTAAACGTGCTTTGTTTTTATTTTTAGCTCATCTGATTTTTTGAAAAAAAATGATGAGTTATTGTCATCACTTGAGCGGTTGTCGGCGTCGGCGTCGGCGTCGGCGTCGGCGTTGCCTGGTTAAGTTTTATGTTTAGGTCAGCTTTTCTCCTAAACTATCAAAGCTATTGCTTTGAAACTTGGAAGACTTGTTCACCATCATAAGCTGACCCTGTATAGCAAGAAACATAACTCCATCTTGCTTTTTGCAAGATTTATGGCCCCTTTTGTACTTAGAAAATATCAGATTTCTTGGTTAAGTTTTATGTTTAGGTCAACTTTTCTCCTAAACTGTCAACTTTTCTCCTAAACTATCAAAGCTATTGCTTTGAAACTTGGAATACTTGTTCACCATCATAAGCAGACCCTGTACATCAAGAAACATAACTCCATCTTGCTTTTTGCAAGAATTATTGCCCCTTTTGGACTTAGAAAATCAGTTTTCTTGGTTAAGTTTTATGTTTAGGTCAGCTTTTATCCTAAACTATCAAAGCTATTGCTTTAAAACTTGCAACACTTGTTCACCATCATAAGCTGACCCTGTACAGCAAGAAACATAACTCCATCCTGCTTTTTGCAAGATTTATGGCCCCTTTTGGACTTAGAAAATATCAGTTTTCTTGGTTAAGTTTTATGTTTAGGTCAACTTTTTCTCTTAAACTATCAAAGCTATTGCTTTGAAACTTGCAACACTTGTTCACCATCATAAGCTGACCCTGTACAGCAAGCAACATAACTCCATCCTGCTTTTTGCAATAATTATTGCCCCTTTTGGACTTAGAAAATCATTTTCTTGGTTGAGTATTATGTTTAAGGCAATTTTTCTCATAAACTATCAAAGCTATTGCTTTAAAACTTGCAACAGTTTTTCACAATCATAAGTGGACACTGTACATCAAGAAACATAACTCTATCCTGCTTTTTGCAAGAATGATGGCCCTTTTTAGACTTAGAAAATCATGGGTAGGACAATATTTCTATTATACAAAAAAAATCAGATGAGCGTCAGCACCCGCATGGCGGTGCTCTTGTTTTATGATTTATTTTTGTGGGGGTGGAGGGTGGGGGTGGGGCTGTTAACGCCGTTTTTCAACAGTGTTTCAGTCATGTAACGGCGAGCAGTTAACCTAACCAGTGTTCCTGGATTCTCTACCAGTACAAACCTGTTCTCCGCAAGTAACTGCCAACTTCCCCACATGAATTATCAGTGGTGGAGGAAGAATGATTTCAGACACAATGTCTTTTATCAAATCGTCACGGAGAACATACGCCCCGACCGAGGATCGAACTCGCGACCCCGCGATCCGTACACCAACGCTCTCCCTACTGAGCTTAGCGGGTGGGCTCAAACGTGCTTTGTATCATAATTTCACGGTGAATGGTACTTGCACAATATGCAATGTAAGTCATTTATTGGTTTCCCTTTAGTGCATATGACCTCAGGGCTCAGGTTATAAAACTTGGTGTATATAAAGGACTTCGTTCCAGTGAAGATTTATTGAATCCGATCTCCTAGTGTATGAGGAAATGTCATTGGATGCAATTATTGATGGAAGATTGATGAATGGATGGATGGCTGGATGGATGGATAGACGACAATGGACAAAGGGTGTCAGTAGTTTAGAAATATTAAAATCTCATAAATAGAAGTGAAGGTGTTTAGGTTTTACGGTGTCAGAAGAAACGATACAAAGTACAAGTATTTTTATAGTTAAGGGTGTTACTACTTTTCAACATGAGGTTCCGGGTATGAGACATGAAATAACTACCTATATTATTTACAGGGGCACTAGTATAGTATTGCTTCGTAATATAACAGTAAATTTGCATGTCATTCACCAGCAAAATAACTACACCTTGATATCTTGAACAGCCCAAGCACTCAATCGCTTGTTCTTTAATAGGTTCGACTGAGGACTTTTTATTTCAAATATATTTAGATCTAAAATATTCTATCAAAACCTAAAGAAAAATATGACTTTTCTGGAAACCTCGTGTAGTCGATAACTGCCAGCTGCCGACGACTCCATAGTTCTGATCGTACACTAAATCTTCGTTAAGGAGGTAGATTACCTTCATATTTGTATGTGCGCATGTCCAACCGGAAGCTAACGTGACGATTTACGACGACGTTTACGACAAACTAAATGTGTTTGTATATTCATTCTTCTGAAAACAAATCTGTCTTCGATCTGATGCTTTATGGTTTAGTAATGCAGAAATAATGAATAAATTGCCGCAGAAACGCTTCAAAACAATGTTGTCTTAAAATGACGTCATTGACGTCATGACGTTACGTGTCAGTTACCACGCAAAATTAATAGCTTTTATCTTGAAAGTACGTAATTCTGTGCATTTTCTTTATTTTAACTATTTTCAAATAACCATTATTTGCTGAAATATTTTTTATGAGTCTTTTGCTCCGAATAATAATCAATATTTTGTTTCTTTTATGTAGTTATATTGAAATGTTATGCGGAATGTAAGAAAATGGATAATGGTAACCAATGTTATTTGGAATATAGTTGGGTGAAAGGTTACTTGTTACGGCCATTTTCAAATAAAAAATCTCGCAGTTTGATTTGTAATACCTATTTTTCAGGTTCCGTTGATAATTTGTTACTTATATACTAAAAGTAAGATCTAAAATTGTTCAGATTTCAGTAGAAAATTGTGGTTTCTTGAATTGAATTGATGTTACCATGGAAACGAAGCCTGTGACCTATGTATCTAAATGTAAAATTCAAAAGCGTTGACACTGGTCTATTTAAGAAACACAGCTTCGGCTTTTTATTTTCATTTCAACAATATTTATGAGAATAATAGCAGCATGCTTAACGATTTTTCCATGAAAAATGCCAGACGAGGGTTACTGCTGTAAGTATTCTAAGCTGTGAAATTTGAATAAATGCAAATAACACGAAAATATTACTTACGTTAGATAATATATGTTTTAAAGCTAAATCAGCTAGAAAGATAATCTTATTCAATATTTTTTATATGAAATTACGACAAAAAGCAAGATATAAGCTATTTTAAACATCTCTGTTGCCATGGTTACTTTAAACTTTAAGAAAAATAGGGTACCATGTAAAGTGCTTGGTATTTTGCTAATAATATTACCCAAATATTCCATGTTGGTCATTAACAGAACGGCACTGAAGCCGTCGAAAACCCCTATTTTTATACATAGTTGTTTAAAAATGAGAGACAATGCGTTACCATGGAAACACGAGCCCCGCGACATATACATTTTAAGTTTGTATTAGAAAGCTAACGTGCATACTAGTAAAATTACCAATTATGCAGACTTCTACGGATATCAATGAAACTAAAATACACTGAAAAGTGTTAAATATCCGTATTTTCCTTCTTCTTTCAATATGAAATACCTTTGGAGGGTCATGTTCTTCAAACCTGGATAAAAATTGAACTTGAAGGGACAGAGACAAACGAAATTGAAATTGTAGCAGTTAAAACTTCATATTACACGAAATACAAAATAATGCTGCGTTTCAACTAATTTGAATTTACCCTTGTAACAAGGTAACCTACCTCCTTAAAGGATGAAGCTGCAGATGTCCACTGTCGTGGAAATGTCCCCATTTTCTTGAATTGTCCACATGTAAACATGTTTCCGGTACAATTGCCAACAAAAGCATGAACACATTAGCTGGTTTATATAAAATAAAACAAACATTCAATGGCTGCAGCATATGACTCATTTTAAATGTCTGTGACTTACTTTTTTTTGAAGAATATTGATAGTGCTGAACAAAAGCCAAAAGAAAAGTGGATGACATGCTTGATGCCAGAAAAACGTTTTCAGTTAAACACATATGCACGCTGTAAAAGTCAGTGGCGATGTATGACCAAAGTATGTAATGCTATTAGTTCATTATGAAAATGGAATTTAAATGTCAAGTATAGATCTATCATGTGATGTCATAAAAAGTGCAAAGAAAATAAGGAAAATAGCTCTACAGAGCAAACAAAAGAACTAACTGAATCCGCTATTACGCGATCACCATTGTTTTCGCGCCATTTCTTTTTTAGTGTCTGTATACTCAAACATGTTAGCACGGAAACATCCAGTTTCGACATTGTTTTGTAGCCAGTTATTTCGCCACTGTGATTCGTGCTCAGTCATTTTCGGGGAAAAAGTTTAGGGTCGGCGGTGAAAAGTGTCCGCTGGGTCATCGTGGACATATTTGGTCATCGTGGCCTTATTAGTACACGGTACACGTTATATACCGTCGTTTTTTTTATTTTTCCTTCAGAAAACATAAGTTTTTTTTCCCTAATAGGGTAAAAACAAAACAGAGTTTCTTTTACTTTTATTAATTGTAGGGGAATACTTGGAAATTTCCCTTCTTTACCCCCCCCACCCCACCCCCCCCC
Organism: Mercenaria mercenaria; assembly: GCF_021730395.1. Classification (NCBI taxonomy): domain Eukaryota; kingdom Metazoa; phylum Mollusca; class Bivalvia; order Venerida; family Veneridae; genus Mercenaria; species Mercenaria mercenaria. The sequence continues at coordinate 90,186,386 of NC_069361.1, forward strand.
CTTTTCATCCCGTTCCCCCAATCTTTAAATTAACAAGTCCCCCCAAGTTTTCGAGTTTGTTTTTTCCTTTTTCATCCCACTTGGTTGGTAATTTGAATGTTTCGCCCCCAAGTGTCGAGCTTTTCTTTCGTGCGACTGTTACAAAACTTTGAAATCCTTTTCATTTAAAATTTTTTGACGAAAAAAATTAAATCTCACCGGAAAAATTTAAAAAAGATATATTGATGTTTGCAACCATCACTTCAAATACTCACAGGAAATCAAATCTAACATTATCTGAAATGCCCCCGACCTATTTTTTTCGCATTAGTTATCAAACAATAGTGTTTACATTTTTAATTTTCGTTGTTATCTGACACGGGCCCTTTGAAAGAACTCGTAGCATTTTCTATTTAAAAAAGGGCAATAGCACCCTTGGTTTTTAAATCTTTTTTTCCGAATGAAAAAAATTTGGTTGAAAATTTTTTAAATTTGGGTAGGGGGAAAAAAACCGGGTTGAAAAAAAGCAAATTTAAATTTTAAGGGGGCCACGACGTTTCCTTCCGGGAAAAAACGTTTTGGATCATTGAAAATATATCATAAAAAAAAACAACGAAAAAAGTAAGATAAAACCCTTTTAATTTTTAAAAAACGTAAAAAAATTTAAAAATTAAAATTCTTAAAATTTGATTTTTTAAATCCTTGACATAACCAAAAATTTTTACAAATGAAACTTTTTTATGAATTTGTTAATACCAATAACAGAAGATTTTATAATATTTAAAAAATTTATCCGAAGAGAATACAACCCCTTCCCCCTTGGGACCAGTACCTAAAAGCAGAGATATGTTTTAATTTACTTCCCTTACAATTCCCAAAAACAAAGAAGAGATAGACATTTAATTTTATAAACCGAGAGAAAAAACATTAAATTAAGTCTAAAAATTTGATTTCTAAACCCTTTGAAATCCCCAAAAAATGATTTTAAAAAATATAAAATTTTTATGATATTTTTTGTTAATATAAAAAAAACAGAAGTTTTAATTTTTTAATTTTTAAAAAGGTTGTTATTCCCCAGAGAACTCTTGCCTTAGACAAGTACTTATAAAAAGCAAAGATACCTTTTAAATTTTACTTCCCTTGAAATTTTTCACAAAAAAAAAATAACTTTAAAAAACTGATAATAAAATGAAAACCATTTAGAATTTATAAGTATAGTGCAAATAATACATTTTTTTTCCCTGAAACAAAATTTCAAAAAAAGAACCCTTTTTTTAATCCCAAAAACGGTAATTTTTAAGAAAAAGGGGGAAAATTAAAATGTTTTCTGTTTTTTTATGTCGTTAAAAAAACGGTCCCAAATCGATTTTAGGGACCCCCTTAATTTTTCCCCCTTTTCCCTATCAATACTTTCCCTTGTTTTTTTATTTTTAAATATTTATATTTATTTTTATTAAAATTTTTAATTTTTTGGCTGCGAATATTTTTTCCCTGGAGCCAATTTTACAACGATTTTGAGCCCAAACAACGAGTTAGGACCCCTTTAAAAAGGGGTTTACAAATGTAAAAAATTTTAAAATTTCGTTTGTGCTTTTAAATTTCAGTAAATAAAAAAAATTTTTTGTGTAAATGGGCAAAGTAAAAAATTTGCTTGCTTCCGTTAAAGCACTCTAATCCCTTTTTCCCAGCAGAACCAACATTTGCAAAAATATCCCAATTTAAAAAATCCCCAGTTGTGTGTTCAAAACGGCTAAAAAAACGTTTTTAAGTTTTTCTTTCCCACTAGAGGCAGTTCAATGAAAAAACACTTTGGGGAAACCAAAATTTAAAATAAAATAAGGGAACTAGCCCTGAACGAACCCAAAAAGCAGAACTGAAGATACTAGAATTTTGAAAACTGTTTGGAATTTTTAGCATAGGGGGAAAAATATGACGGGTTACGATATGACAAAGAGGACAAACAACAAAACGAAAAAAATAGAGGAACAAAAATGGTTTAAGGGCAAAAACCGGGCCCAAAAGGGGTACTTTTAAACTTCCCCGTTTTAAAGTTAACCCGGTCCGACTGAAAGACTAAATAGGCAAATTTTTATTGGGGTAGAATAAGGAAATGGTGACAATCAACAAGTACATTCGTTTTGGGCTTTAAAAAACTTTTTTTATTTATTTTATTGGGGTATGAGGTATGGAGGGAAGGGTTGGGGGTAGTAAGGAAGGTGTAACCCCCCTTTTTGAAAGGGAGCGGGACAACCCCCGCCGGAAAAGTTTGATATTTTTAAAAAAACGCTTAAATTCTGATTTGGGAAAAAAAAATCTTTATTTGTGGGTTTTTACGTTTAAAAATCCTACACTTTTTTAGCTTACAATTTAAAAGCTAAGCTTTTAAAGGGACCAAGAATAATTTTTAAAACACTTTAAAAAAACCAAATGCAGAAATCTAGAAGTTTTAAAAATAAAAAATTTTTCGAAAAGGGCACATTAAACCCCAACTGGAGGGCCAAAACATATGACCCCAAATCTGGGGAAATTTTGGGGGTGAGGGGGCCCCCCTTTGACCGGCATCATTCGTTTTAATTTTCAAAAAAATAAAAAAAACAAAACCCAAAAAAAATTTTCAAAAAAAAGCACTTTTTCCTTTAAAAAATTTCAATATCCTTATCTCTGACCTTTTTTGAATGAGGCTAGAGGGATAAAAGGGTTTTTGAGGTTGGGGGCGCCCCCATAAAACCCGGGTTTAAAACTCCCAGTGGTGTTTTTGGGCCCCTGAAACCCTTCCAAGGGGGTGCCCCACGTGTTCCTTTGGGTTTTTTCGTTTTTGTCCCCGTGTTGGCTTTGTGTGGTGGGCCGTGTAAAGGTGTGTGTGTTTGTGGGGTGCACCCTCTGCGTGGGTGTAGGTTACCCTTTGTGGGGGTGCGAAATTTTTGGGACGTGGCGTTCCCTGTTTGAATATTTGTCTTTTTTTTTATGTGAAAAATAACAAAAAAATAAATAAAACAATAAATTTCAAATTAAAATTTATCCCAACAGACTTTGTTTTGTCTAAACTGCCCGAAATTTTCCCCCCCGCTCATACGCCCATGGTAAACTTTTTTTTTCCCCGTTAAATAGCCAATATATATATAAATACAGCTAGGGGTTTTCAGTTTAATAGGGGTGCAAATTTTTAAAAGTTGCTTTTTCCCTTTGTTTTTTTAAATTTTTTTCAAAAAACCCAAAGGGCAAATATCAAACAGGGAAATTTCCACGGGACCAAAAAAGCAGCCTCCTCAAAACGAAACCCCCAACCCCGAGACGCGTGGGCCCCCACACACCAAAACACAACACACAACACCCAGAGCCAACACATTAGGAAAAAAACGAAAAAACAAAGGAAAACACACACACACACACACACACACAACCCCACACAAAGTCAACACCATCAGGACAAAACGAAAAAAACAAAAAAGAAAAACAGTTGGGGGACCCCCCATGGGGAAAGGGCAGTGGGAAAAACACCACTGGGGACTTAAACCTTTTAATGGGGCGCCAAACCCCAAACCCCACTCTTTCCACCACCATGTTCCAAAACACGGGACAGTGAAAAAAAGAGTAAGCCCCTCCCGGGGGAATCTCTTACACAAAGTAAAGGAAACAAAAAGGGGATGGGATGTAAAACACAAAAATGCTCGAGTATAAATAAATAAAAAAGCCCCCCCTTTAAAAACCCCAAAAAAGTATGTACTCCCCTGCCTTTTCAAAGACAAGCAACAAGAGAAACACCCTTAAGGGCCCCACAAACAGGGCCCGAAGACAAATACCAAAACAGTTCAGTCCCCGGTAGGGTTTATAAACTCTTTTCATATAGTCTTCCCCCTCTTTCCCCAGAAAACAATCAAAGAAAGGGGAAACCAATGGTCCAACTGTAAACGGGTTTTAACCCCTAAAAATGCGGTATGTCTCAAAACAATTGGGGTTTTAAAAACCCCTTTTTTTTAAAACTTTTTTTTTAATTTTTAAAACCCAAAAACATTTTGGGAAAATTTTCCATCCCAAAATCTTACAATTTTAAACCCATCCCCAAAAAAAAACGGGTTTTTAAAAAACCCTTTTCGCAGAAGGTCTTTAAAAAACAATTTAATTTTAAAACAAAAACGAATTACGAAAAGTAAATTTTTAAAAGCAAAATATTTAAAGGGAATTTTTATAACGGTAGCCTTGGGTTTAAGAAGTTTACCTTTTAAAATTTTTTATTACGTTCCCTTGAATAAAACCCTATTTTTTTTTTGATTTTTAATTAAACAAAAGAATTTTTTGAACCCGGGTTTTTTGAAATCGAATTTTTGAAGTGACTCTTATCTATTCCTAGCTCTTACGACCATAAATTTAAACATTTTTTTTTTTTCCCCAAAAAAATTTTTAAAAAAATTTTTTGAATTTGCCGCTACCAACCAAAAATAGCTTACAAAATTTGGGGGGAAAAAAATCTGTTTACTTAAAAATTTTTTTTTCCCTTTTTTTTTTCAGCCCTAAAATTAAAAAAATCTTGGAAGAGAATATTGAATGTTAGTCATTTCTTCTATGCGAATTTTTTCATAATGCAAAACCGCCCACACCTTTTTATCATTTAACAGGGGAACATCCCCTACTAATAACCGTTCATAAAAACGGAAAAATCCAAAAAATTACCCAAATAACATAACATAACCCTAAATTTTTTTCAACTTCACCCTGAAAAGCTCAACAACACAACAAAAAACATATAAACATAAATTTTGGCATGCGTAAGATACATGATATAATCAATGTAATATTAGTGATTAAAAACAATCCACACAAATTGCCGTTCAAAATTCTAACCCTTCACCCCTAAAATTTCCTTTAATTAACCTTTTAAAAAGCCAAACTAAACACCGTTCATTTTGTTTGAAGTGCAAACAATAAACATCATTCATACGGGCAAACCCACACCAAAACCCCCGTTTAAAAGCGAACTTCCCACACAATTTACCATTCATAAGGGGGAACAAATCCACATTAAATTTACCGTTCATAATGCGAACACCAATTTCCCAAAAAAACACTGTTTAAATATTGACCCGTCCACATTAAACACCGTCGTAATAAAAAAAGCCCTTTTCTTCCCCCTAATGAAATGAAAAGCCTACACTAATCCCCCGTTCAAAAAAAGAACAGCTCACACTCATTACCGTTTATAATGCGAATAGCCAATACTTATCACCGTTCATAATGCGAACAGTCCTCATTAATTACGGTTAATAATAGAAAACAGAAAAACAAGGACAGAAGTTAAACAGAAATATATAATTGAAATATATTCATTATTTCGTTATTATGTGTCACCTCTCCTCCAGTTTTTACTTCTTCCATTTTGTCTGTGTTTTTGTTGATGCAACAACATATATCGTTATACCTTTATATATTTTTTGTATCTTTTTCAGCGATTAACAAACCGTTTCTCATCAGCTGTATCACTAACATAATATATCTTCAAGCTCATACTTTTCCATGTCACTTCTGTCATATATTAGTTGTTATTTTTCAGTGTCAATCATTACGATCTTTCATTCAATCAAAATATCCCACTGCATTAATTTACAGTTTAGTAGTAAAAGATGACATCAGTCCTCCGTCAATGATATTTGTTGTCCCTGAAACCATCGATGAGAAATCGCTAAGAAGATATATGATCGGGTACACAATTTCACTCACTTCCGGTATGCGTGCCATTGGTATCTTTTCTATAATGATTTTATCTACAGGTGACACATTTGTTATAAAATTCTGTACTTGCTCAGTAAGAACAAGTGTGGGGTTAACGGAGTTCACTCTAATTTGATGTGGTCCTAACTCTAGTGCAAACTGTTTGGTGATCATATCAAGTGCTGCCTTGTTTACAGTGTATCCTAAATTTTGTGGAAAACTCTGTAGCGAGAACACGCTAGAAACATTCACGATAGAGCCCGGTCGTTTGGCGTCCACCATTTTATTTCCGATGACCTGTATTGTGTTAATTGAGGCTAAGAATCCAGTCTCGAAATTCCTGTCTAAAAATGCTTTTGAAACGTCCAACGAAGGGCCAGACAGTTCATCTGTTACCCCAGCATTATTAACAAGTCCATCCAGAACTTCGATCCCATCAAGTTTGTTTCTCAATTCATCCCAGTTCCTTACATCAGCTTGGATTGTGTGTATATTTGAATTTCCCGCTGCCAAAGTATCAAGGGTTTCTTGCGTGCGACTTAGTGCATAAACTTTGCATCCTTGTTCACTTAAAGTCTTCGAAAGAACTCGACCTATTCCACGACCTGCTCCTGTAACTAGAAATTTCTTTCCAGCCAAATTAAAAGACATAGTATTTTATCACGGAATTTAAAAAAAAAAGAAACAGCAAAAATGTTGTTACACAACCTACTGATGAGTACGTATTACATACAGTTGACATGAAATACCTTAATTATACTCCACTTATGTAGTTCAACTACCTGTATAAAATTGCAGCTCTGTTATCTATCTACATTACTGATTAACAATGGTTTTATGTGCATAACATAAGTTGTTAAACTTAATCATAACAGAATATGTTACCATGAAAGTATTTTACAATTACCTGATAAATAATAGTTTTTGGTTTTATGATAGAAAACAAACCAAACAGGTTTGTGAAAATAAAAGCTGATTTAAATTCTTGACTTATCCTATCATAGAGATTAAGAAGTAAAAAACTTTTAGAAGGAAAGTGTTGCTTTTTTCACACTGAAGTACATTTTGAGGAAGAGTTTTTCCGATTAGTATTTGTAAAATGTTGATATTCGTTTATACTTTGAGACATATCAGTATCTCTAACAATCTGTAAAAGCCCTTAAATTTTTCATTTTTAACAAATTCTGTTAACGTGTTTTCTCCTGAAAATATGGGTATGCTTACATGCAAACAGTGTAGCAAGGTGACACATATTAAGTGCTATATCAAAAACATTATAAATCTAGAATACAATCTCAATTAAATTTTGTACAGGTTTTTAAAACCAAGCTAGCAATATAAAAATCACTCATTAAACTTCCTTCTTTCTTTTTCATAGAAATAAATAGAAAAGCACGCTTTCATGAACAGTACAACATAAAAGCTTTAGGCCTAATAGTTATCATTTCTGAGGGCCCAATGTGACAAAGGAAATGTTTTATTTAGTAGCGGGTGACGAAAATTGGTTCTTTGCAATGAACAGCTTAGAAAATAAGTAATAAACTATGTGTAGCTAAAGAGGATCATCAGTGTAAAAAGACTATTTATGTCTATCTACCGCGATCCAATGGTTCCGTTCATTGTTCACTTTGCCTCGTTTGTCTATAAGTTTTACTTCATTTATATTGTGTAGATATACATTCATACATACACTGCTATGGGGTTGAGGTTTGGTGGGACTGCGTTCTCGTAACCTAACTTTTTCTGTTAGATATTAATCTTTCCGTTTTGCAGTGAGAATTAATAATATATCTTAACACTACCTTTCTCAAGTTAATCAAGATGATTCCGCACAACAGTACCCTATGCTAGCTTTAGTTTGATATGAAAACCCATAATAATAGTTTGCAAACATTTTTCCCAGTATTTTGTGGTAGCCAGCCTTTCTGTTCTTTTCAATACCTTGATTATTTTAAGGGAAAGGCAATAAGGTCTGTCAATGTTGCTGCATATGTCACTATACCACTATGAAAAAATTAAACAGTAAACAAAGTGTTTGAAAATATTATTTCGTGCCAAGAGATTGTACTTCGGGTATATCCTATTCTTCTGTCGGAAATTTTAATATAGTAACCTACTTTTGACTTAAGAGTTTTCAAGGGGGTATCAGATTTTACTTTTTCAAGACTTATTATTGATTTATTATATAAATTGGATTTCTTTGATCTAATAAACTAAATCTTGCTGTTCAAAGTGAATTTACCTCTGAAACAGAAGTTCAGAGTTAGACATCTTTAAAAGCGGTAAAAGTTCTCTAGTTTGCCTTTACTCTTTAGATTACAGATTGTTTGAAGAAATAAGGTAGGTTAACTTCTGCCCCAAGCTGATATTTTTTAATAAGAGACAAAATCTGTAAACATTCCCTAAGACTTCAACCTTAATTTTTTAATGATTGACAGTTCAATTCTGTCTCATTTAATCTTTTCCTTGGGCATCCTAGAAAAAAATGATACTGACAGATTTATTTTATGTTTTATAAATGTTTACCAAATAGTTTGACGTTTCTTTCATCAAAATAAATGGTATAATGAATTCTCTGCAAACATTTTTGACAGTGGCCATAACTTTGAAATTTGTCTTTGAAACTACTTGAGCTTGAGATAATATCATAAATTAGGCCACACCAAATTGATTACTTGGAATACGGATTTCCCTCTCCATTTTTTTTTTCAAATTAAAAAAAAAGCTATTTGAAAATCAGCGTCCGCTCGCTACAATTTTTGCAGACTGATTTCAAAATTTCAGAGCGGGTATTTCAGTGATTCATAAGATTAATTCACAGTCCATTAAAACGCCAAGAGAACATGTGTCAATTTCACAGAGACTGTTCATGACGGTAAGAAACCATATATCTAACTTTAATTGTACCCAGTATCCATTAAAGGATAAAGCTTTAGCTCAGGTTTCTCATAATAAGACAATTACATATATTACAATATTTAATTAACTAACTTTAAATCTACTGACAACAAAAGGATTTAAATGATCACCAAACCCGATGCACTTCAAATGTGTAGACTTAAACGAATAGACAGAATAAAAGGTTAGATTTATAGTTATAATTTTAGATAGCTACGTATAAATCCGGGATCAGTAAGTTCACAAATATAAAAATATATATAGAAAAACTATAGCAAGAATGGTACGCGAGTAATTCAATGATATGTCACACCTAGTTTACAGGCATTTGTAAAATAAGTCCTTCAAAAGTGTCAAAGTGACTTCGCAATATGAAAAAATGGTAATTAGGAAAATGCAAAACACGTTTGCAAAATATAGACCGTTGTAATCTAGCAAATAATTTGAAATAACACTATATTGTATGCCAAAGATTATGAAAACTTTAGAAAACAACTAAGCTGTCTAAATTGTGCCATATGAAGGACGATCCCCTTAGTTGTGATCTTAATTTTCTGTGAAAGAGTATTGATGAGTCTGACACCAATTCAAATATCTCAAGTTTTTTACGAAGAGGCAGTGCATAATTCTTACGCCATTGGCGCAAGCTTGGTTGAAAAAATCTGCAAAAAAGATGTATTTACTAATTATTTAAGCTATAGTCTTAATGACACTTTTATTAGGAACCACGATGTTTGATTCCCAAATAAATAAGGAATACCGGTTCTGCAATGTAAAGGACTACTATAATTTATTTGTGATGTTGTTTTCTTCTACATCGCTCCAATTTTGCTCTTCATTTTAGAAATATAGAAGGATGTCAAGAGTACTTCCAAAATGGCCTTAGCCTAGCACATTTTTCCATTACTTTGAATTTGGAGCAGGAAGGCAGATTTTTTTAGTTTATCATTCTTATTAAAGTATATTCAATTTATATCTTGTGCGTCAGTTGTAGAGATTAAATGCGAGCTGTAAAGTTGTCTGTTTGGACCAAAGCGAGAAGTAGGTGGAGGACTTGCATTAAAAAGAATATCACCTAGAGAAATTCATAGAGATATGAAAACACTATGACAGATGTGGGTAGTTCCAATAATCAAATATCCACTTCAGACCATATAGTTGGCGTTTAATGATACAACAGTGAAGAGTCAGCATGCTGTCGGTACTGTTGTTATTAGTTTTCGTCAGTCCATCTTATTTTGACTTACGTCATTCACATGAACAGGCTGTCGGCATTGAGAGTTTCATGTATATTGACATGATACTGACTAAAATAATTAAATCTAATGTATTTGTCTTTATATTTATTTAGTATTATATATAATTGTACTATGGCATAATTAAGAGATAAGCACTTGTATTCGTATATGTACAGTGTGTATACACGTCATATTACAACCAATGAATGACGTTATATCAGGATGCCTACGTTCAATTTTATGAAACGTTCTGGAAACAGAATCTTTCTAAGCCATTCGAGGAGCCGTGTTGGTTCGTTTTTTATTATGGAAACTAAGTATACAAATAAAGGTATTGATGTTTATAAGCATCTACACCTACACTCATATAAACGTTTGTAAAAACACATGGTGTTTCTTTTCGTAGTGATATTATGCCGGGAAAATACACTTTTAATTCGCTGACAAAATATTTTTCTTGCCGATGTAAGATGACGATTCTTTAAATACATTATATCAGGTTCATGAATTCTTTAAACTCTCACACATGTAACTGTTATACAACGGTGGATATAAGAAGGTTATTCATCACAGAGGAGAAATAAATTAACTATAAGAGCCCATATCGATTTCAATATAATGTTACAATCCAGTGTTTTCTTGAGAATAGGACCTTCAAATGTTCTAATATGTAAAAAGGCAAAGCCCTTAGCGAGCGTAGCTTAAACGACAAGAACATATTCACTGTCTTAAAACAATTCCAGAACCTATTCACTTGAATAGACACAAAAATTTAGTGTCATTTATACTGTCACAGCGAATATCATATCGATTGCAAATTTTATGGTGAAAGCCGGTGGCACGTGACGTTCAATTACCTGTTTGCGGCGTTCTTAATGGCTTTAATGCTTTATTAATGATAATTTTTATCCCATTTTCTGGCCAGTGCTTTGATCTTTTAAAAGAAAATCATATTAATTTTTCTATCCAACTTGAATCTTCTTGCATAATTTTGAGTGATGGATAATTATTCAAGCAATCAAATGAAAGTTCCTGTATTCACTGCGAACAAATTTCTGTGAGCACTTACGTAAAATAAGAAGCAAAATTGAAAATTATTTTCCATAACATAACTTTTTTAAAAATAAAGACACCTAATGAACATAGAAATTGTAACCCTCAACTATAAAATTTAAAAAAAAAATCCCGACTTTGACGAAGTAGAACAAAATGGCGGCGCCCAGACGCGACGAAATTTTTTCAGCTACAGGCCTAACTAATACCTAAAGGAACCAGCCGTGGTAGCCATCTTGGTCTAGTCGCTCGTATGGCTGCCAGTATGTTGAACACAAATTCATCTTTCACTTGGCAAGGCAACCAGAGGTCTAATTGAGGCTAGTATTTTGTTTAAATTTTCATTGTGGATGTATTGTTGACATTTTGGTAGGAAAAATGGGATGAGCAGGTTGATTTGGTGAATCAAGCTCAAATTAGTATGAGTATTACTTTCCAGGTCACAGACAGTGAGAATTTATGTCAGTTACAGTAAATACATTGACCAGAGAAATCTCTCATAGAAGATACATGACCCCCTACTTTTCTTATTCATTTTTTAACAGTTTTAATCCATAACTCTTTAAATGAGGTAAGGAGTTTCTGTTCTCTTAAATGGCGTTCTAAGCTATGTTTGGTAGCTCTTTGAAAAAGGTCAGTTTTATATAGAATATATAGGGAAAAGTTAATTTAGGCAATTGTGACCAATAAGAAAAATGTGGCAAAAAATTGAGAATTTGTACAGATAATGATATAAATTAACTATTTGTTCCAGATTTTGGTAAAAAATGAGTATATCATTGAATTTTTTGCTGGCCAAACATTGATACAACCCCAAAAAAATCACATTTTCAACTGATGTCGCTCTATCACTTATCCGGACGTATTTTTTTTAAAAAAAATGCAAATTTGCACTCTAATGATGCCCATCTATACCTTTCAGAGGGGACATTTGATATAATTTCAAAGGTTAATGTGTAATTAGCTTACAAATTATGGTGAAAATTTAATGATATAGGGCCAAAAACCAGCTCTGGCTATAAGTAGAACTGGTTAAAAATTATGTCGCGACATCAGTTTTCGAAGGAAAATTGCCGCAGGGACCCCGCGTTACTGAAAATGCCATAAAACATGGGAAAACTGATTTAATCAAGCCTGAAACTTGTAATTTTATGCAGATGGTTTACAGGTACTATCACAAAGAAATTGAGATTATTACAGTAAAACAGTTCTTCTTAAAAGCCTAACTAAACTAAAGGCGAACGCATCGTGGTAGCCATCTGGTCTGTCGCGTAATGGCTGCCCAGGTATTTGAACACTAATTTTTCACTTGGCATGGCAACAGAGGTCTAAATTGAGGCTAGTTTTGTTTAAATTTCAATTGTGGATGTATTGTTGACATTTTTTGTATGAATAATGGAGACAGGTTGTATTTGGTGATTTCAAACACAATTTTAGTATAGTAGTTACTTCCATGTCACAGCAGTGTGATTTTGATGTCAGTTTACAGTAAGTAAATGTGACCAGGAGAAATCTCTCATAGAAGATACATGACCCCTACTTTCATTCTTTCATTTTATATCAGTTTTTTCATAATCTCTTTAAAATGAGGTAAGAATTGTTCTCTGAAATGGTCTAGCTATGTTTGTAGCTTCTTTGAAAAAGGTCATTTTATATAGAATATATAGAGGGCAAACTATTTAGGGCTATGTGACCTACATCACTTTGATCCCCATTCGGCACACCTTTGTTATAATTTCGCCTACAAAATGTCCGTAAGGGTGACTACGCGCTCGTCTATTATAGAGACACACAATTCCTTACAAAAACAATATATACGTACATGTTATATAATTACGGCTCAACATCTATTATATAAACAAATTCAACACCTATATTTTAAGCGTCATAAAATGCGTTACCCACCGCGGCTCCTGGCTTTGATGAGATCTATTAATAACTTACAGACAGCTAAAGTGGTCTACCTGTCCTACTTCTATTGTTTGTTTATTATACTATATAGCATGATATATTCGTACATAACCTTCTGTCCCGAGCAGGTGACAAAGTAAATAGGACTATCGGTTGTTTCGCAAAAGTCTGTTTAAGATATAGATTTTCGGTCTGTAGATCGATATTTTGTTTCAAAATCTGACTTAGTAAATGATCTACAGTTAGAACATTAATGTCAAACAGGTCCTGAGATTTATTTAAAACTTAAAAACAAGCCTATTCAAGAAATTTTCTTGAGACATTTCCGTCTAGACTATCTAGGCTTTTTTCCAGATGAATGGTTTCGTGAAAACATAATCACAGAAATAATAATGAACATATGATAAAACTGCAAAATAAACAAACTAAAAATCCCTCTCTGTATGTTAATAAACAAATCATGAAAGTCGTGACGATTTACTGTATAATTTGATTGAACATAAATGCGAAAACATAAAATTTAAAGAGAAGCCCATTGAAATATTCAGGATATATTTCTGTAACGTTTTTTTTCCGACTTTTCTCCAAACAATGCGCCGACAGTTTTCAAACACGTTTTTAAAGAAAGCTAGGTCCTTAAATAGTGGAGATTTGAGCTTGAAAATTAAATAATACTTTTTTCTATTTTCTATACAAAACAAATTTCTATTATTTGCCAGAGGAACATTAATTCATATCAAATTATTATTATCATATGTATGCCTAAGACTTTATTACATATATTTCACGTGTAACATTCTAAAAGAATTATATCGAAATAACTGACAACCTCTCCACGTGGAAGACGATCCATTTAAAGAAAGCGTAGATGTGAACAGAACAGAACATATACAAAAAACTTCACCTATAACGAAAACAGTTATAAACGAATTAGCGTTATATTCAACATTTTGAAATGGCCCACATTGTTACCCTTATTTGTTTTTTATGTAAACGAATAGTTATAGGAAACAATACGGTCTGTGGCGCAGTGGTTATAGGTTGAATTATACAACTCCCCAATCCGGGTCGATTTTCTGTCCGAAGGCTGATATCACGACTATGTGAACATTGTTTGGTGTTTTGACTTAAACTGTGCTGTTTAAAAGCAGTACAGCCTAGACGGAGGCCAGGTAGGTTAATGTGACACCTACCGTGGGCAGGCTGCATTACGTTGTTCCACAAATTCCAGATGCGCGGACGTTCATCTACTACACAAGCTTACATAGGAAATTTTTAATCTTTATATTTAAAGCCCAATCATTCGGTTTAAGGAGCACATTCTATGGCTCAGTGTTCAAAAATACATTGAAATAACGTAGGCTAGGTTCATCTTCAGTGCAAGGCTTTACATAAGCATTTGGTACACATTGTGCCAGCATTGTTCAGTGTATAGACTCTCTGTACGCCCAAACGGTGAAGTCGCCATAGCTAGCGTTTCAACTTTCGTTTTTTCAAATTGTTGGAAGCTGTTCGGTAGTAATTAATTTTATGTTATTCCGTGGCTATTTGAAATAAATATTCTTCTTGTAGATATTTTTCAATGTATGATAAATGTCTCTGGCAACACACTGTCGTTAAATAGACACTAACACATGAAAATAAAACGTATTTTCCACCAAAAACACAACTGGTCATAGCAAAAGACGATGCATTCAGGCTAAAAAAATTCCCGTTATTTAGGAAACTGTCGAAAGGAAATACGTGTCAGAACCGATTTCTGAATGTTACATTATCAATCCATGCAACATGAGTTTATACCTACAAAATTTGAATTTACAATCCCGAATAGTTGAAATATTGTTAATTCAACTTGCATCTGAATAATGCTCTGCAAGCCTAGTCCGCAAAACTTTATATAACCAAAGTACGAGAGGACTGAAGGGGGCAGTTCATTGCAGATTCAAGACTATTGATGTAAACCCATTCATGTCAGGACAGTACATCAGGCATTATGTAATGCACTTGTGTGTGGCAAAGAATGAGGGGTCACCACTTTTTACAGTGCACCAACAATAAATTTATCAACTTTGTGTTCAATACACTTCTATATTTTGTTCAAAAGGTAAAGATAAAAAATCTAGTCTTGGTTTCAATAGCATTTTGTTCATCGACAAACAAAAACCTTTCATTGCCAGTTTGATAAAATGTAAAAGATAAAGCTATACAATGTATTTCAAATTTCTTCAATACATTCTGTTTTTGCACTCTATGTCCTGACATCTTGTGTTCTTGACAGTCTAACAAAAACAGGCAAATTTGTAGCCCCTTTATGAAAGATTGGAAGAAAGTCAAAATATTCCAATATGTGAAAGTGTTAAAGGAACAGGATTTCCTTGAACTGACATTGAAAAAAAACTAGGCTATGTTATCTAATGTGTACAAGACTTATCATTAAAAAAAGTCAGGAATGTTTTTTGTTACAAATAACTTGAAATAAGCATCATTTAATCAGAAGTCGTCATAAGATAACAATACAAACACCTGAAAAAATATTTTTTATAGATCTACCTTTTCCATTCCAACTATGCATAAAAACTTTTCCCAGTAACTGTTTTCTTAAAAACAACATGACATATGAAGTATTATTAATCATATTGTTTTGTTAAAGTAGTTGAACTAAATAACATTGTCTGTTTAAATTTTAGGTTATTTAATATACACCTGTATTTCACAACTATCAATATCATAATATACGGATACATTAAACACTATGAGACTGTGATTCGTCATATCCAAATGAACCTAGAACTGGCGTATACAGTTAGGTTCGAGTAAATTAGATACAAACGAACGCCTAGGGAAAAGAACAAGATTTCTGGTGGTTCCTGTCTTCGAGATATCACCATCAGAAACCATTTGCACCCTCAGATAGAAGAAATAACATTAAACTGGTAAACAAAAATGTACATCTGCAGGATAATTACCAATAAAAATGAGGTCAAAATATAAGGCCCCTGCGGAAAGTTATCATCGCGGATTACGCTCGCCGTAGCAAAAATTACACGGTCTGAAAAATGAGAAAAAAAAAACAAAAAAAAAAAAAAATTGTACTGATTTACGAGCAATTATGATAGTAATTACGCACTCTTTACGTTGAAACGATAATTTTCCTGCAGTGAATACCAAGTTTGATCAGCTTATTTGGCGTTTGTTTGATAGAAAAATCCGGAATGAATTTTTTTCTTCGGTCTTTTTTCAAGGATTTCCCGAATCATTATATTTTAAACACTCATATACGTAATGTTTTCTGATCTTTAGACTAAAGAATCGGGCACATTTTTCTGTTTTGGAAATACCGTACTTTCCAAAATAAGCGCGTTTCAATGCCCTTAAGTGAGGTCGGATTTCCTGGAAAAAGTAAAAAAAAAAATCCCCTGATTTGCGGTGGCGTGGTGGTTGCTATTGAAATAACCTGAGCATGCTATGGGATACGAACCTGGTCCAAAACTCTCAGAAACCGCATCTTGCGGTTTTAAAAGCGCTTCATGCGGTTTATAAAGCGCATTTTGCGGTTTTTATAAACCACAATATGCGGTGCCTAAAAACGCAAAATGCGCTGGAACAGGTTTTTGAACCGTTTGTGCGTGAAATACTAAACCGCATCATGCGGTTTACCCGGCTTAAACCGGATCAGTATAGTACGGTAGGGTATTGTTTTTCTATCGACCAATGAGAAAGCTCTTTATTCATTAAGACTGAGCGCGATTTGCGAAAGACTGAAAAAAATACACGACACACCATCCAGCTAATATCAAATAAAGACAAATAAAAGTAATGGAACATCGGAAACTTCCTTGATCGAGTCGAGTTGTTAATGGGATCAATTAATAGTCACTAGAAGCGCACAGTCCCAAGATGCCTTTGGACACGCCATTGTCCGTTGGACGCGTTGATTAGAAATGTCAACAGAATGACTGTACCTAAACCCCGATTAGCCAAATAATTTGACTCGAAGTTGAATTATCGATATACGTTTGACTGGTCGATATCCACCACCTCTAGGGTAACAACGTGAAATATTAGAATGAAATAATCGTCTACCCGAGGTCTCATTAATTATACTAATCCCGGATGTGCAAAGAATTTTGACCGACTTGTCAGAAGCCATGGAATAGTACAAGAGTTTCTAATAAGGTTTTAGATTATAATTGTTTTTTTCTGCAAACTGAATACATGGTGACCAGTAAGAGACCCCCTCAAAAATTCCCATCCCTATCCCACAAGTGACAGCTAGTGTTAACTAAAGATTTAAAAAGGTGTATTGAGTACCGAAGGCTTCACCTATTTTACAGGAGTGTGCAAAATGTTGCACAAATTCTTGCACTAAAAGGTCCACGCATACAAATATACATGCACGTACGCACCACCACGCACACGCAAAGCAAAGCAAAACGGTGCCCACTATTGGTTTCTTTTGTGCCCACTTGTTTTGTTTTGTTTACCCGCTTTGTTTTTGTGTTTCTTGATTATTAGATCCTAAAGTGTGAGGTTGTTCACTGTTTCTGACCATTTCTAAACGATGTTCCCATTTCCAGCGTGCTTTGTCGTAGAGGTTTATATGTTTAAATTATGTATCTATTGTATTGTGTGACTGCTCTGGTAAAACCGACTCCACCGTTAAGATACTGAATTGAGTTTAGATATTATTAAAACATTTTTAATTTGAACATTTGGTAAATTTCGATTAATTCGGGACCAAAGGAGTTACAAACGACTAAGCCGTTTTAAACCGAACATACACAAATCAACTGAATTGAAAAAATCGAAAACATAACTTAGGTTAATAAAATATATAGCTAAGATGAAAACAAAAAGTCTTATAATTTATTGTTTAACCCACGCTGAGTAGTCTCATTCAAATTTCATATGGGGGGGGGCTTTGTAATGCACTATCTAACGTACTAGAACTAATTACATAGTCCTCCTTTCACAATTTGCACTTGTTAGGAAACTTTTGTGAAAACTAAATTACTAAAACAGCGAAACTATTTGACACAGCGAGGTTTAATTTTCTCATGGAATGTAACCCTTTAAACGTAATATCCGCCATCGGCAATTCATTTTCAGAATGTGTTGACAATTGTCAAGTTCAAATATATTAAGTCACGGTTAATTATGACGAATATTGAATAAATTACTGTCTCCCCGTTTTAGGAAACAAATAAATCCGGGATCATTAACTCTTTTTGTTCACTTCATTGAAACAGAATCCGGGATCAATAACACTTTGTTCACTTTGAACATTGAAAAACAAAACTTTTGTAAACGCGTCTACCCGCTCGGTTGCACACGACCTTTAGAACATATTTTTATATTGTTTCCCATACAAAATCAAATATTTACTGACGTATGAATTTAGAAATTATTATATATTTACGGATAAACGCTGAATAAAATCTTCCTATTTTGCATATGCGTCTAACCCGGATGAAATTATTTATTAATATTAATTTATATTTACCGGTTTCTATAGCTTTTAAAGTGGTCTTGCAAACAATGCTAAGCCTCTATAGCTGTATCATTAATGGATCTTGAGTATACATCAATGAGGTGTTGATATTTAATTAAAAACAAAAATAGGCGTGTAATCCAGGTTGAATGACAGATTTTAGAAGAACCTTTGCAAGCAAAGAAAATAATACCAGACTCGATTTAATTAAGTCTAATAATGGGAAGTAAAGAAATATATAAACACCCCTGTCCCCGCTCATACTGGATTAATCGGAGTTTACATTGAATGGGAATCCGCAACCCTGAAAGTAACCCGCCTGCGCAACCAAAAAGCAGACAAAAACAACTTGGTTTAAATAAATTCAGACCATGATAAGTAATGAAATGTTTGTGCAACAATCCCCCATGCACATGAGTAGTGAAAAGTCTTTGTAAGGGTCTACTATAAATGGATCCCAAGTTTTGCATAATTATATATCTTCCTTGAAACAAACAGGCAGACATTTTGTGTGTCGAGTTTCTAAATATATTTATGGAAGTTTTACAAAAATTACCAATAACAAAATACAAAGATATAAAGACAGTAAGTCTTGGAATAATTCTTTAAACATTTAAAGATTACACTACATCTAATGTAGAAAACATATAAAAAAACTTATTTATCAATAAATAAAATTTTCATGACACTGTTAGAATTCTTCCCTAATCTGTAGTAAGTTTTTTAAGGTAGGAATGACCCCTCAAGAAGGAAGCTGGGAATAATGTGTACAGTGTATGAAGCATCTATTCAAAAATATTCCAGATAATATTGTCTGTCAAGCAACAACTTATAAATAAAAAGTGTTTATCTTAACATAACTGTTAGTTAACTTAAATTTTAAATTCTTTATTAACCCCGAACAAAATCTCTAATGTAAAGGATATGAGTCTGCATCTGACCTAGCTGCAACGTTTTTTTTTATCATAAAATATCCATACTATACTTAGAACCTTGAAAACATACTATAAAGAAATGGTAAAGGGACAAAGGGTCGCCTTTATGGTACGTTAGACCAATCTGAGATGTCGCCATTAAATGTAACATAGGATCCAAGTAATTATCACACTTGCTCCATTTAAGCTATGTGAACCGTAATTTCCAACACAAACGAATTCGTCACGCGTGTGAAAAGTTTCGTACTAATTCGCCTCACACACAGCGTGACAAATACGTACTAATATGTCACAAGTAGGAATTGTGAAATTTTCGAACCCACATATTAACCACCTCTATTAGTACCAACGAATTTTCACAAATATGTCACACAAGAGTGTCGGACTTCGTACGACGTTTTCACACATGTGAACGAATTGGTGTGTGAAAAATACGGTTCAACAGAGGGTCATAACAGCAGAGTACAGAACAACTCCAAGCAGAATTAGCGAATACCTCCACAGAATAGCATAACGACAAATTTCAAGGCAGGCAAGATGCGGTTTCTAAACGCAAGATGCGGTTTTATAAATTTTGAACCAGTCGTACACCAAACTATATCGGGCGGTTTCTTTTCGTCGGCACCGGCTATTCTTTGCTATAAAACAGTGGTCCAGGTTGGTAAGGAGGCGAAAAAAAATCGAGCTGCATCCATGATCATAGATGCTGCTCAAAAATATTAGAAGCACGGAACATTAGAATGGTCCTTTTCGTTTTTGTTTACATTTTAATTATCAGCGATTTTAGCTCGCAAACACGATGACATTTGTTGATGGTGTACTGACAATGACCACTAGCGCCACTTTTTCCCAGTCTTTTTACCATTTTTGCTTGATATCAACCAATCAAGCTCACTAATTTTTTCATTTATCAATATTCTTCAAAATAATAAAACAAATAGGCCCGAAATGTAAATGGCATATTTCACAAAACTCTCTTACTATCGTTTTGTTCGGGAACGGCGGTCTCTCTGCATAGCAGGTTAATTTTTTAATTATTTTTTTTTTTTGATGCACAGCAGCTCTTCTGTATTACCACAGGAGAGGCTCTATGCTAATGACTATCAGGAAACCATTATAAGCTTAATTAATTTGGCCGTCCGACCAAGTACATAAATATGCCTTTTAATTGCTTTAAAATGTTCTTAATAGTTGGTGCAAAACAAATTAATCTTGTTCCTAGTTGATTTTAAAACGATTCAAACAACGAGAGGAAAAAATCTACTGCCGATTATTTAGATTAGAAAATATGATAATATAAAAGATCAAACTATCCAATGATTTTCCCCTCGAACCAAAATAAGTCCAATAAATTCAAACTGACGAATAAATAAGATAAAGATAAGATTAAGATTTTTTTATTTTTATAAATAACATTATCTCTTGAAAATATTTTCTAAGACTTTGCGAAAAGTATTTCGTTCAGCACTTGTATTTACTGAATGTAAATATTTAGAAATAAACACCTGCACGAAAAGATATTTTAACGAATGCGAATCGGATCTATAGGAATGTTTGCCGCATACTTATAGATACGGCCTACTGATAAACGTACTGATCGCTGCAAACTGATAAAGATTCTCCATAATACACATCCACAACGTGTCGAGCACGGCAATAAAAAATCAATAATCTATCGGCTTATCAGAAAATATGTAGAGGAAATGTTCAGCTGCCCCAAACCACTCCTAGCAAATCCTTAGCAGCTGCTATTTTCACGCAGAAGCAAGAACACATTTTTTTGAGCGTATTGAAACTAGTTATTGGATTTCAGAATAGGTCACATGATCAAATCAAGCGCCGGTTTCAGAATCGATCACGTGATCAAATCAAGCGTCTTTATTATTCTTGCGCTTATAGGCATGAAGGGGGCAATTAGCCGGATATGCCTCCGTGGTCCACTCGAATGTAGTCCATATCAATATATAGTGCAATTTTCCCGCCTAGTAAAGGCCATTTTCATGCCAGATATAAGCTTTATTTGTGCTTGATTGTAAAAAGGAATGTCCGCAGATGATTTTAAGCTACGTTATATGCTTCAGAAGATGATTGGAAGCTGCCTTGTAAAATGAAAGTGAAAGTAGGTATTTCCTGATGTCTACCTACGCAATATTAACGTTTTCATCACGTGTCTCAGTCACGTGACCATGGTTTCACTGCATTATGGTCAACCCCATATTTTTTGGGTATATTTTGATTGCCTTAAGACAGACCTTCAAAACAAGGGTAGTCTCGCAGGAAGTGATAGGCTAGAAATCTTGATAAAAATATGTTATAAGTTGTTAATTTTATATAGAAAATAGCAGCGGATTCATTTAATACCTTCATACCTAAAATGAAAAATTCGCATTTCGTGAAAATTGCTTCAACCGATGTAAAACTGGTATTTTCTGATCAGAATTGAGCAATAAGCACCATTTTAAGACAAACATGGCATATTATGTGCATATTTTGGGCAAATTTGAGAATTTTTCGGAAAGTAGGCAAAATTCTGATTTTTAAGGTGATTCCCCACATCTCAGTTTTGCATCAGCGTCACCATTTTAGGTAAGAATGACAGAAATCGATTATTTTTCGTGTACTTCTAGCTGTTTCTTGCAAACAAATAATAGAAATAAGATAAGTAAGGCCGTATGATACTATATTTAATGAAAAATTGGTATTATCTATGCCCCTGACACGTTTTTTGCAGGTGTGGACTGTCTGTCTGAATGGGGCATAATTCCAACAGTAGCCATTCTTTCAAACTGAAAGTTGGCAAAATTGTTGACAATTGACTTACGTACAATAATTGACTGCAACAGAACGATTTTGAAAACTTTGGTATTTCTTATAGGCATGAAGGGGGCAATTAGCCGGATATGCCTCCGTGGTCCACTCGAATGTAGTCCATATCAATATATAGTGCAATTTTCCCGCCTAGTAAAGGCCATTTTCATGCCAGATATAAGCTTTATTTGTGCTTGATTGTAAAAAGGAATGTCCGCAGATGATTTTAAGCTACGTTATATGCTTCAGAAGATGATTGGAAGCTGCCTTGTAAAATGAAAGTGAAAGTAGGTATTTCCTGATGTCTACCTACGCAATATTAACGTTTTCATCACGTGTCTCAGTCACGTGACCATGGTTTCACTGCATTATGGTCAACCCCATATTTTTTGGGTATATTTTGATTGCCTAAAGACAGACCTTCAAGACAAGGGTAGTCTCGCAGGAAGTGAAAGGCTAGAAATCTTGATAAAAATATGTTATAAGTTGTTAATTTTATATAGAAAATAGCAGCGGATTCATTTAATACCTTCATACCTTAAGTAGATCTATTATAATTTATATTTACAATGCAATTTAGTTTTCTTCAGATACTGTTGTTAATATAAAATGTGTAGATCTATTTAATCATATCTGGATCAAAAATATAATTGCAAAATGCAATATTAAAGTTATGTTTGGTAAATACTTTGGAACTTGTTTTCTTTGTGTTGTCAGGTTGGTCATAAGCTCGACAAGAAAATTGAAAGACGGTTTGTTAAATCTGGGGGCACTGCCCCCAAAAACTGTTCCACTATTCGCCAAAACACTGTACGCCTATTCAATAAAGAAATGACGAAGTGTTTGGACTTGCAGGCTCTATACACTGTACTCCTTGAATTAAGAAATATAAATTTTGTATTGTATTTTACTTGCGACAGTGGAACAGTATTTATTAGTCTGTTTCACCAATGATGCCCTTGTCTTGGACAAGAAATAGAATCTTTATACGTGTTTATGCTAACATACGAGAAAAATGTATATTTATTTCGCTAAGTTTGACGGACACTTTGTTTGTTTTTCTTTTTTTCTTTCAACGGTATTTTTAGCTCGACTATTCGGGAATAGGGGTGCTATTCTACTCGCCTCGGCTTCCGCGTTGGCTTTCTTGGTTAAATTTTTTCGGCAACCTTTTTTTGTCACATCTTTTTTACTTTTGCTTAAACCTTACTTTAACTTCGCATAAACATTGTGCAGCATACAAACGAAGCCTTTTTATACAGGGTCCCTGTGTCCATTATACCCAAGGTCAAGGTCACTCAAGGTATTGCACTTAGTGTTTGAAATTACTTTTTGAATTTAAGCTCCGCCTACAGACACACGCGCTGTCTGCCTGGTTGCTTTGTAAAGTCAAAGTGTGCAGTGAAAATGAGTCCCGCTCATCTATCTTTCAAGACTGATGTAATCACTAGGAGCCAGGTCATTTTCAGTTTGTTCTGTAGCGGATACTCAATAATTATGAATGAAAACGAAAAAGAACTGGATGTTAGCTTCGATCTGCTTGATTTTGAATGATACCAGCGATGCTTTAGAGCCGGATATTAAAATAAACAGAAATTACCAGTTACCGCGCCGACGGCAACTGTTTCTTTTGAGAAAGATGATAAAGTTCCCGTCGTAAAGTCCGAACAAGTCTCTGAGATGCCGATTATTGCAAAAAATCATTTTCACTATGCATGTTAGAGTTTATTAGTACGCATTTACCAAATTGAGTTAGGCGCACGGCAGTGCCGCGCCGCGCTAGACCAATTTAATTTGATAAGTGCTTACTAATAAACACTAACGAAAAGTGGAATCGAAACTGCAGTATTAGCATTTAAACTGGTCCATGACTGTTACGAAAACGAAAGAAGTTATAACTATTATATTTTAACTTTTGGTTATCATAAAACAAAGTCAAAACATTGAAATATATGAATGAAAAGAAGTTTTGAATAGGCGTACAGTTTTTCGACTAAGCGTTCAGTCCGGATTTTAAAAATTGCGATTAATGGGCCAGTAATATATCGAATAGTGGGACAGTGTAATCGGCATATATGTCTCTGAAGAACACATTTTCCTAAAAGCGTATTCGTTACCATAGAGTCATGCTAGTATTTATTGATGCGTAAGATATTTATCTACGAATCAGCAAAGGTTTCAATTCTTTGCAAAAGCTTGAGATACATGTATTTCAAAGAATTGACAGTTTCATTACAAAATCGAACAAATATCCACACGTGATTTGACTTGAAATTAAGTCTATTAAGAGAGTTAACAGGCGTGTTTGATATCCACGTAAACAGTAATTCTTAATCGATACGTAAAATAAAAAATACACTTACTTCATGCTATATTAACGAAATAAACAATGAAAATCCAAGCCATCCGCGACAGCAAAAATTTGTGTTTTGATTTCTGAACGCCTATTTTTTGGCGACTTCCGGTTGGGCGTACAGAGAGTCTATACACTGTGTTTTTGAATCACATTTTATTTACAAAAATAACGTGATTATTGATACAATCGTCTCAACAACATTCAAAACCAAGTATAACATTGAAATCTTGATTTGATAATTTTTAATGGAACTAAAACACATATTGTAGTCGAAAATAAAGTATCTCAAAAATTCATAAAAGTGAGTAGTCTGAAAGTGATTAGTGAAACAGACTTATTGATATCATAATTTTGCAAGGTATTCTCATAAATAGCCAAACATGTTATGCAGAAGGTAGTAACGCTTTTGACATAATGCAAGACATTTACATTCTTCTTGCGCAGTCTTACCAATATCTAACATTAATTTTCAAATTTTCAAACATTTAATTTTCCAAACGTTTGAACTAAGATTGCAATCCGAGTGACGGGACTGCGGCCTGAGATCGATAGATAATCAACGGTCGTCCGTTTCCATGGCATCATCGTATATCTGTACGAAATGTTGTTTGCTTTCCCTGAGGTTTACGTGTATGGCATGATAAATGTCAATATTTGCCATCAATCCTTCCATACACAAGATGTAAGCAAAAGGATGATCAAGTTCTACTTTTTAAGACAATATCTCACACCTTTGAGTTTCACAAACTTCACCTATTGTAAATCATTGTTACTGTATAATACTTTGTAACATAGAGAAACTACGATGTTACTTTAACGACCTTGGTACACATTGTTCTTGTCATCTGCAATATAACAGAAATTTTCTTCGTTATCCGACTTTATTGCATTTTACAATACAACGCTTATTTAAAGGTATGCACTCCGGATGATGTAATCACGACTTTAACTGAATAAAAAGATGAGCCGCGCCATGAGAAAACCAACATAGTGGCTTTGCGACCAGCATGGATCCAGACCAGCCTGCGCATCCGCGCAGTCTGGTCAGGATCCATGCTGTTCGCTAACAGTTTCTCTAATTCTAGTAGGCTTAGAAAGCGAACAGCATGGATCCTGACCAGACTGCGCGGATGCGCAGGCTGGTCTGGATCCATGCTGGTCGCAAAGCCACTATGTTGGTTTTCTCATGGCACGGCTCAGAAATTGTTAGCATATTCATAGGAAGGCGGAGAAACTACAAGTAACTGGTTCAGATAACAGTTCACAGAAATGAAACATTACAGGCGTTTTTTGTTATAGTTAGGTTGCGCTAGATGTATCTTTCAGACAATAACTAAATATCGTTGGCTAATCAGTCAATATCAAAAGTGATAATCTGAGAAAAGCGGTATAGGTATCACCCGAAGCAGACTTGTAACAAGCTCGAAAAGCAACATTGATACATGTTACAAGACGCTTGAAAAAAAAACCGTGGCACAAAAATCCCGTAAGGTCTTAACGTGGTAATACTTGAAATGTAAGGGTGGCTCACATGAATAAGAAAAAAGAACGTTTATTTGTAATAAAACGCTTAAAAGTGTTATTGACAAAGCATAAATAGAACATACATGCAGCAATGAAAAACATTGCAACGCACGACAAGATGGCGAGACAGCATGTGCATTTGATTTTATTTGTTGATGTTATCTATACTTCACCGAAATCGGGCAACATTTAAAGAGATAAATTAATAATTTGGACAAACCCCGCTCGAGAGAGGCATTATGATGATGGCGAGACAACCATATTTTCTTACAAACAATTCCATCAATCAAAATCTATAAGAAGACCTGTTAGAAACATAGAACGCAACCAAGCAAAATAATAACAGACCGTGACTTGAATCTGTTTATTAGAGGTAGTGATATAGGTGCACAACTCCGCATGGCCCGTAGCTAAAGTTGCATTTATTAACAACCCGTAATGTTTAACAAAAACTTCATTATGTATATTTAACTGCGTTATGAATAATTAGTTCGTTTAAGAAACATCCTTTAGATAACATATGAATTTTCTTTTCTGAAATCAAAATTCACATTTTAAGTGTTTACATTCTGTCAGATCTGTGAATGATATCAAAAAACAAAGACAAATATCAAACAGGGAATGCCACGTACCAAAATCGCAGCCTCCCCAAAACGAAACCTACAGCACGCAGACGTGCACACCACAAACACACACACATACACATACACGTGCACACACACAAAGCCAACACACGAGGACAAAACGAACAAACAAAGGAATACACACACATACACGTGCACACACATAAAGCCTACACAAGAGGACAAAACGAACAAACAAAGGAACACAGTGGGGCACCGCCTTGGAACGGTCAGTGGCAAAAACACCACTGGGGAGCTTAAACCGGTTTATGGTGCGCACCCGACCTCACTCTTACCGCCACCATGTTCCAAAGACACGAGACAGTGTAAATAAAAGTAATCCCCTCCAGGTGAATCTCTAACACACGTAATGGAAACAAAAAGGCATGGCATGTAAAACACAAAAATGCTCGTGTATAAAAATATAAAAAGCAAACCTTTAGAACCAAAAACAGACATATCGCACAAAAAATCTGTTATCTGTGGAATCCATCACTCACAAAGTCAGCCGATAAAATAAAAATACCATTTAGTTGAAGTTCGCTTACGTGTGCACTTTTTGTCTAACAAAATCGTTACTAATTATCTATAATTTCTGACGACCCTTCCGCTAGCCAATCAAAAGCTAACTTACAACATTCTGCAAGCTTGAAAAAGCCTTGGTTTTTGATATCTACAATTCTTTTGTCGGAAGATGTCAAATGGCCGGTTAGCTCAGTCGGTCGGACACTTGCTCTATAAGCGAGGGGTCCCGGGTTCGAGCCCTGGACTGACTGCAAATTTTTCTTACTCTTTGACATTCGAACAAGTCGTCTGATTGGTTCAAATAAAACTAGATTTGCGAAAATAAAAATAGCAATATTTGAAATCCAAAATATACAGAAGACGAATGTGAATGGGTCATTCTCAGATCTTCGTTTAGAAGATCAAGTACTTTAGTCAGATTGAGTGGAGTCGGATCACGTAGCTAGAGTAAAACGCTCTAACACCGGGAACCGGAAGTGGAGTTTTACAGCCTTGTTTACGGCGCTTGTTTACATTTTCGACGGGGATAAGCCAACATTTCTACAAAAGTAGTGTAATTTCTTCATTCAAATAATATTTTATTTAGTCATAAATTTATCTTATGTTTGCACTCAATACTGAAAGAATCAGGAAATGAGTTTATTTTTGCCCTGCAAATCATGCACGAATCGTCCTCACTTTCTCATTCCGTCGTATTGTTCTCGCATTGTTCGCGGTCCTCCCGATTAGGAGGTGGTGTGAAATTTTGACCCGAGAACAATGTTCTTGGGCCTTGTTCCTGTCGTTAGGGCGATTCTGTCTCGGGTCGGACACAGAAGAACAAGGAGAACGAAGCGCCCAAGGACGCCCAAGGGTTTCGAGTTTATGAAGGGTTGGCAAATGAAGATAGTAAGGATAGAAATATCTAATTCTTATTTCTCGATATAGCGGACATACAAGGAAGCGAACTTCAGTTTCTGGCTTTTGCAATTTATGTGATTTACAGTTTCTTTACTCACCAGGTATATTATGATTCCGTCTTATAAAATTACACTGACAAGGCAATTATATACTTGCTTTCTGTAATGACGTTTACATATTTTTCCGAAGTTCTTGCTTGAAATTTCAAACGACTAGAATTATTGATATAAGAGTACTATGATTGCAACTCAATTATCCGTTGTTTAACTATGTTAAAGGGAATTTCAGTTCTAAACGCACATCAACCCTACGACGACTAATTATCTTTATTTGGTAAGCGCATTTTTGTTATGTGTTTGCCCTTGAACTATATCTGTTGACAGGAGTAAATACGTTTTCTTTATAAGGGATGAATCATAAAGTGTTTTTAAATTAATTTTAATTCGGTATAAACCATTAATATTTTCTGTAAACAAGGAATGGTATGCGTGCCAGCTCGAGTGTCGGTAGGTTTGTAGACTTTTAGTTCCGAAGACCTGACGTAGAAACCGTCTTATATTTTCCATATCTCCGAGTTAAAGTTATATTAAGAATTTAGGAGCGCAAAAGATATATGCTGAGCCAAAAACGCTTTTGATTACCATACCAGTTTACGGTTTTAAGGAGTGTCATTCCGAGATAATTAAATGATTCCATGGCCTCTATTATAAATATAAAATGTGATTGTTTGTCCACACTTTTCAAAGATCATAGTTTTTTGCGAATGAAATAAGAAATAGTTTCATTTCACTGTACATGTATATCATTGAGGACGCTTTTTATATTATACGTGGGGTCATTCACGAATAGCAAAAAGCATTAATGAGCTCAAATCCTCTTGCTTCAATCCAATATCCAAATAAAAATGTTTGAATAGGGTATATCATTGAGGACGCTTTTTATATTATATGTGGGGTCATTCACGAATAGCAAAAAGCATTAATGAGCTCAAATCCTTTTGCTTCAATCCAATATCCAAATACAAAAGGTTTAAATAGGGTATATCATGTGGGACGCTTTTTATATTATATGTGGGGTCATTCACGAATAGCAAAAAGCATTAATGAGCTCAGATCCCCTTGCTTCAATCCAATATCCAAATACAAAAAGTTTAAATAGGGTATATCATGTGGGACGCTTTTTATATTATATGTGGGTTCATTCACGAATAGCAAAAAGCATTAATGAGCTCAGATCCCCTTGCTTCAATCCAATATCCAAATACAAAAAGTTTAAATATGGTCAGTTGAGTTTGATGCTGTTTTCACATCGGTATATATGGATTTGATCTTCGAAACAAGAATGACGACGTTGAATTAACATTTTCAATCACGAGGTTCGCTATAACAATTGTTTTTAACACTGGGGCATGGAACATGTTCCTTATTCGCTAAACAGTGTTCGCTACAACTATTTCATTTTACATAGAACAAAGAATGGAGTACAAATTGATTTATATAGCTGGAAATACGTTATGTTCATTATAAGTGAAGTTAATTGTATTGTTTGAGCTGGCCATTTATAGTTTGCGATTGCCCGATACTGAGCCAGGGACAAACAATTTCAGCATTAAATAAATATAGCTTAACAGAAATTAGTTGCATTATGCAGTTCCCTGAGTAGAGTAGAGTTGCCTAACCAGATTCATAGTACTACAACTTAATAGGTACGGAATCAAGAGGTGTTGTTGTTGTTTGTTTGTTTGGGGGTTTTTTTGTGTGTGGTTTTTTTTTGTGATCGAGTTTTGTCAGTTCGAATGATATGTTTTAACGCCTTCTCGATGAAAAATATTTGAAGTTTAATAGTTTATTTATGTCTCATCCATGCAAATTTACATAGTACAATTTAATAAATACATCAATAAAAAGCATGGCCAGTCTATTATAGATTTATAGGAGACTATCATTACATAACTTAAAATTACTGATTTAAAAACAGTTGTTCAATGTTACTGTCAGTGTATATTACTATGTTAATGTTTATACCTACAAAAGTCTAATTATATATTCCATCCACAATTACAGTTAACAAATCCTAACATAGAAAGCATGATAAAGTGTGATATTGTAATATATGATGTATGAACAATAACAATTACTAAATTTTACATGTTTAAAAATTAGATTACCATTGCTAATCCATACTTTAAGATCTGTCATAAAATAATGAAGATTAAGATACTGAAAAGAGAAAAATTGTGGCACTACTGCGCATAATAAAAAATGTTCTAAAAATCATTTATCAACCCTGATCAGATCAGAGGTGAACTGATTAGCAATGATTATCTACATTTAACTACAAACATAAAAGTAATTACCTTAAAACAATGATAGAGCATTTATGTACAATAAAAGGGATACTACATTTGAATAAAATGCAGTTTGGTAAGTCGTTATCCAAGAATCTGCCTTTGTATTGTTGCTTTGTGGATTACGAAAAGGCTTTCGATACTATTAATAGACAAGCTCTTTGGTCAAAGTTATTACAAGTTGGAGTTAGTACAAAAATGTTAAAAATGTTAAAAGCAATTTACTCAAATGTATCTGCTTGTGTGAAAGGTTTGAATACAGTTTCGGATTTTTTCGAAGTGTCACTTGGTCTAAAACAAGGAGAACCTCTTTCTCCTATTCTATTTTTACTTTTCATGAATGATGTAGCGTCTAATATGAACTTTAACGTATTGACCGAAGACGATTTGAACCAGCTAAGTATTTACTTATGTTTGCTGATGATATGGTATTATTTACTACATCAGCTGAAAGCCTACAGGCGCAAATTGATTCTCTGTATTTGTATGCGTCACAATGGGGCTTTAAGATAAATATTAATAAGACAAAAGTATGTATTTTTAGTAAACGTACACTTAACATGAATTTTGAATGGCGTATAAATGATGAGACTTTGCAAGTTGTAGACTCTTTCTGCTATTTAGGGGTGCAATTTAGCCGGAATGGCACTTTAAAAACGGCAATTAAATGTTTGTCTGAACAGGCTTTAAAAGCCGTGAATGGATTGCATTCTATTTTTTCAAGATTAAATTTTGATGTTAAAACAAAATTAAGTTTATTTGATAAAATGGTTTCACCAATTATATTATACTGCTCTGAGATATGGGGAATATACAATACTTTAGATATTGAGAAGATTCATACACAGTTCTGTAAAAGGATCTTAGGTGTGAAGTATCAGACTTCGACAATGGCAGTACTAGGGGAGTTAGGACGCTATTCCTTGACTACTTTGTGTAAAGAGCGTGTGTTGAAATACTGGCTTAAAGTTATGTCAAATCCTAATTCTATAACGTACTGTATATTTGACTCAGAAAAAAGATTTTATTGATAGTGCTAACTGTATACCATGGGTTAAAGCGGTAAAAAGAATTCTTGATAGCATAGGATATAGTAACCTTTGGGATAACATAGATATCAATGTAAACTATTTTCCATTATTTCAGAGGAGAGTAAGAAATCAATTTATCCAAGAATGGCATGGGTCTGTATTTAGCTCCCCGAAACTTGAATATTACATTAAGTTTAAGACAAATTTTGAATATCCTTTATTAATGACGACTATCTAAGAAGATTCATTGACTTGTTTTCGACTTTCTTCACATTGCTTAGCCATAGAAACTGGCAGATATACTGGAACTGAAAGAAATAACAGAATATGTGAAAAGTGTACCCACAATTTAGTAGAATCAGAATACCATTTTCTAATGACATGTCAATATTACAGAGAAATTAGATGTAGATATCTACCAATATTTTGTCAATCTTGGCCAACTATTGAAACATTTATTAACTTAATGAAAAGTGAAAATCCAAGAACAGTTATACGCCTTTGTAAATATTTAAAATATGCATTTAAGAAACGCACAGTGCATATTGATAATATGTTGTAATGTGTTGTTTTGTTTACAGATTGATATATCATACATATATGTGCATGCTATGTTTAAATTACATTTTGTTCTGTTCATTGCCAAAACCATGCGAATGGTGATTGCAATAAATTATTATTGTTGTTGTTGTTGTTGGTAAATGTAACCCATTTTAATGATATAAAGTATCAAAACGTGTAAAAAGTATATTATAGCAGGTTTTGGCAGTTAATTTGGCAATATCAGTGTTTGAGAGTACAAACATACTTTTTTGTTCATCATTCATATTAACAAAATCATCATTGATATCATTGGCTTTATCAAATAAATTCAGTTTCAACATTTTGTTTACAAATTGGACAGATCCTGTTATTAACATCTAAATTCTCATATCTTCCCGTTTCGATTTGAAAGTATATTCTTAATTAACAATTTTAGCTTTAATAAATTGCCAAATCAGAGTTCTTAGAAAAAGATCATCTCGTGTAAGGAATATACTCAGCATATTAGAAAATGTATTGCAAAATGTCGAAGGATCACAGTAATGGGAAAATGATTATATCGTCTGCACTTAAGTTGTAAACAAATTATACGATAGATATAATCAATTTGAAACCGGATCTTTGTCAAATTTATATCCGTAATTTTGTATGTGTTATAAATATTATCCTACTAATGTGTGAATTTAAATTCATAACACGTATAGTTTATCAAATACTGTATCAAAATAAAGTTAAAAGTAAAAACACCACAATATCCTATATTTATGATGTTTATAGAACTAAGGATTCCTGCGTACGAGTAAAATAACTAAATGCTTGAATCGACGGCCGGGTCTAAAATCTTACCTGAGGTAACAGAAGTCAGACGAAATGGAAACGGTCATCCATCCATCCAGATTCAGCTCAAATTTGCGGAAAATGTAAACGGTTATGACACACTTTTCTTCCCACCATTCACCATTATTTTTGTCTGGTCAAATGCTTTAAAAATATACATATGTTTTAGGTCAGTCATTTGCAGATAATACGCTTACAGGCCGCGCAATGTGTGTATTTTGGGCTATTTTATCCTCAAAATTTAGTGTCCTGAAACCGGAGTTTTACTCGTTTTTATCATGGAAACAACGGAATCGGCAGGTTGAAAATGTCACATGATGAAGTGCTAAGTATATGCAATACATCCGCTCAACACTTCCCTGGAATTTCTCAAAATTGTGTTTTGTTATGATTTTTTCGCACTGGTATCAGCGCAGATTTGTGGAATTTTCAAATTTTCTGTCCCTTGCCCCCTTCGCAAACGCTCTGGATAATTCAGCTTTCGTTTTTCTTGAGTCATTCCGTTATAAAAACTTCTTGAGGTAATTGCAAATATTCATTGCCGGTCTCATGTACCTAATAAAAACTCGTTTGCTGAGGCTTAATCGTTGCATAAATATGTTTTTTGTAGTTGGTCTTTAAAAACTAAAAAGCAAATAACAAGATGGAGTCGTTTTGAATAAAAAAAAATAAAAAAAAGAAGTCCGGCCAAAGTTTATTTAGTCACTGACCTAATAAAGCAAAATTTATTATACCCCCAGATCTTGCCCTGTATTTCGCATGAAGGTAGGACAGAGTATTAAATCGCATTCTCTATCTGAATTAATATATTGATAATGTGAATCAAACTCTTATTGTTGAATTTAACGCAGTTTCTTAGCAGAAGGAATTATATCACGAGGGCGCAGCCCGTGTAATATAATAATACGCATCTGAACGACAAACATTGATTTTATTCGTTTGCGATATATTATTTCAATTTCTAACTTGTCACCAAGGACAAACACCTTTAAATTAAAGCCTAAATATTCAGAGTTGAGAGACAAGATGAAAACGAAAGAGTTGATTTAGTGTCAGCATAAGTGTCACGTAAGGCATGTAAGAACGACAGCGAAATCAATTTTAAATACGAGGTTAAAAATAATTATTAATCCTGTTGAAAACTGAAATACCCACGTAATATCAACTTTTCTGGTCGTTCGGGATCATTGATTTCAACTCATTTAGATTTGAAGATTGAATACTGCTTAAGCCGGTGCTAGGGGGCGTGGGCAGTGTTGCTTTTTCCATTACTGCCCATGAACAGACTCAATCAAACCGAGTCTGCAATTTTCACTATTTGCCTTGTTCTCGGTGCTTCCGAGGGATCTACTTCCCAGATTTTATTAGCATCATTACACATCTTAATTACATAACAATGCTATAAACCAAAATAAATATAACAATTAATTGAATTAAACCAAATATAAATCAGCACAAATTACTTCACAAATTCAAAATCATTACTTGAACATGTCATTGAGTGTCTCTTTAAACTATATTATAAAGGCACATCCATCACTCTACATACTGTCATTTTCAATAATTTAAACACTCCACTATGAAAGTGTCAATTGTTTCCAATGCTTGAATTTCTTCTTTAAATTCACTTTTATAAGAAAGTTGAATGGTCTGCTCATATCCAGAACACATTGTATTATTAATCAATTACCTTTCACTTAAGCTAAATGTATGTACGCTTTCAGCATACTATAATTTATCAAACAAATGTCATTTGCATACAACTAAAAACACTAACTAAATCAAGCAATATTCAAATTAAACATGTATAAATATTTGAGAAAGCAATTATGCAAAATAAAATATAAAGCAACACAACGCATAAATACAGAACAATGCACAAAGTACTTATCATATAGCATACAAACAAGAAATAAAGGTATTGACAATGGGAGGGCGGGTAATTTCGAAAAACGACGTGACACAACAAAGAAACAAGAACTAAGTGACGATAAATTTCACGGTTTTCAATATAAAGGATTATAAATAGCCAATCAAATAATCTGTATTATGATATTATAAAACTGGTTATCGGTCGACTACGGCGGAATTTGTGCGTAAATCGGGCTAAAGTGGGTGTGTTTGAATTAAACATCTTAAACGAATTTAAAATCAACCTATTTTACTACGTCTCTATTTTCTTGGTGCATAATTGCTTTACCCGAGAGCCGAATATTCCCATCCGCACCTACAGCCAGTGATAGACTTTTTTCTTGCATGTCATACCCAAGAAACAATAGTTAAAATACAGCCAAACGGATTACTTTCTTTATAGCACTTTTTTACCGAAGTGTATTTAAACAAAGCGCGGGAAACCAACGTCCGTAAACAGGAAAGACGTCATGATGTTTCAAAGACAAATAACAATGTTTAGTTCCGGATTTGTTTTATCATTTAATTGCAACGTAACGTTATGTATTTTTTGTAAAATAAAGGTTTCTGAATCGAGAAATATAGTATGAGGAACAAAAAGGAACTATCAAGGTATTTGATTTTTATCTCGTTTTATGTAATAAAATATGAATTACTGCATAAATCTTCTACAAACATGTAGTCATTTATACGCCATATAAAGCATCTTACACTCCGGGGTGTAAGATGGAGTTTTTCAGCACCGGTAAAAATACCGGAAACTCCCGTGTGGTATGCAAGAAATAGAGTTTGAACTTATTCTTTGTTTAACTCATGTTAAAATATTCATTTTCAGCGCGCCTCTATGACATTTGACGCTCTAGCGTACAAAATGTGGTTTTGTGGCATAATAATGTCACACTTACAGTCTTCTTGGTTTAATGGGGAAACAAATCCGGTCGTGTTAGAATTTGCTTTACTTGCCGGTGACATTTAATAACACATCTCTAAATTCAATAATCTCCACTACTAAATGTAGTTTCTCTTGTTGCGTTTGACTTGTTTCTTTGTTTGTTTCTTTGTTTTGCTGGCTTTTGTCCAATTAATAGTGTTTTATACAGCCTAAATACTCTTTTGTTGCATACAAAAGACAAAAATATGAATATTCCTTGACCTGCATTGAGAATGATAAAGATATATTCAAATATTTCAATATCTGTAAAGTATATCAGCACACCTGTTATCCATGTTATACCTGTGATAGAAGCCAGTTTCGCATAGATCGAGATATAATTCCTGTTTGATTTCAGGCTTGAATCAATCGTTGGCAGACGACTTATTTTGAATATAACAATCCCGAAAAGGGTAGGGTTGGTGAAAATGGTAAGGAAAATAGGGAATGCAAATACATAACCGATCATATCACGCCGCGATATATAACACACCTGGTCGCCGTATCCAATGCGCTCATTTTTTGAAGATGCGGATACTACACCTATATTGATGACAACAAAAAGTGCAGACGAGAAAAAGCAATAAACGGTGTATTTCAGCGTCATTCTGAGCCGGTTTGACGTCTGTCTGTTTTCAACATGACGTATATTCCCGAATACGTTGAACATATGGTAAGTGCAAACGTTCATCCAAAATATAACTTCCAGCCAAAAGAAATGCACTAAAGCACCTATTGTTTTACAGGCCCAGTCAGGTATCAGACCAGCTTGGCCGCTACCAAACTGAAACAGCAGTTGTGCGATGATCAAATTACTAACTAAACACATATTATTTAAACCCGGCTGAGATCTCAGGTCTTTGAAAAGAGAGTAAGTTAGGAATGTTAAAAGACAACATGTTACAGACAGCATGACCAATGTTATAGACAGGATACGTTTAACTGTTTGCGTTTGATAAACTGTATCTGGATTTTCAACATTGTTTAACGCTTGCAGAAATTTGTCAACACAAACTAAGTAAAAACAGCCACTTCCGGTACTTTCCAGAGCAACTCTATAAAAATATTTTCGTTCAATTTTTGTTCCATATATATCGATAGTATTATCTAACTTTTTTACTGTGAGCTCATGTGTATCAACGTATACTAACGGACACGCGAGTTTTTCGGCAATAATCACTGGTTTCATTTGTCTATTTACGTCAACAATTGGCGTGAATGTTATTGGAAACACTCCAAGAGTCTCGCCATCTTCTGTATCTTTCATATAAACATCTTTTCCCGCTGTGAAGTCTGCATTTGTGAAATCATCTAAGCTTACTTTAAAATGACCATTAACATGACCGTAGATATCGTTAGCCGTAATATGTTCTCCCTCTATGTTTAAGATATCGTCTAATACAGAAATGTTGATTTGGTCAACTTTTGCATTTATATAAAACCCAATACGAAATAATATGTAAGAAATTGTATTATTTATACTCAATATCGGTATGATAGGCGACGTTGTTTGAAAAATATCTGCGGTAGTAGGAGAATGTTTAGTGTTACTGCTATTTAATATTATTGGATCTCCTAAGTCTTCGATTAAAGCTGAAATTTCAATTGACCTATCTTCCGTGACATCACACATGGATGGGACTATTATGTTGGTATCCATGTGTCTTGTAGAAGTATTTGTCAATTCATTTTCCGTAGTTTCGACCTTGTACAACACAGTGTAATTATAAACAAACGTCTTTATCCCCCATCTTGTAAGTTTGTTGTCCACTACTGTTACTAAGGAATTTGTAAGATGAAAGAAATCTGAGTATTTGGTTTTATTTAACGGTGTAAATTTTAAGTACATCATATAACTGACCCCGGCTAGTGTTTCAACAAGATTAACACATTGTCCTCTTTCAAGAGTCTTTGGAAATCTACATGATAAGTTCCTGCATGTATTCTGAAAAAAAGAAATCCTAAAGCTGAAAAGTTAGGAACTGTTTTAAATGACATGTAAAAGCAAAGTTGTTGATTGTCTTCTTGTTGTAAGTTTATAATTCATATATTCAAATTTCCAGTTTTGTATTTATATATTGCATCTATATTTTCACATCAAAACTCTAAATTTCCAAATTCATTTGTTGTAATTGTTTCAGTGGATTTACTCCAAGTCATATCTGTAAAAACGTAGATTCCTCAGTTTTCCTTTTCTTTCCATTTAGGTTACAGACCTATAATTAAATTTACATAGACTGACTGTTTAATGATTTGTGTTACTGTGACCATCCTATCTCTTATACGGTTTTAAAAAGCACTTCATTTAGCAGAAAGAAAACAAAGCCACCAAAAATTTATTGAGTCCATGGGTTTCTTGCGCTTTTTTGTGGTTGAATAACATCAATGTCGGCTTTTTGTAATTTTTCTGCAGATCTCTCTAAAAACTGGCAACATTTAAAAATATCCATTATTTAGCCAAACGTTTCTCACCATGCATTTATAATTTTTCTAATATTATGTTTCTTCTAAAAAGAGAAAGTAGTTTTACCCACTCAGACATTTCTGACCAATCAGCAGATCAAACACATGATAGCTTCGGAAATTCCCTAAACTACATTCAATTCTGACGAACTTTAGTATTTATAAGTCTGCTGTATCCTGAAATTTACCAATGACTGGCAAAGACATTAAGAAGTGATTTACTGAACATGTACAGAAATGTGCTAAATACGCCTTACCTGCATCATATCGTAAATCTGTGAATCAGTGCAAGCGGATGTGTCAACATCATCAGCGTTGTTTTTGTGTGTATTGTCTGGCATGTATTTAAGTAAGGATGAAAATAATGGAGGATATGTTTTAGAGCGCACGAGTACATAGCACCATTCTTCTGTGACAATTGTATTACACATGTAACAAAATACGTTTTTATATGT
The DNA here is from genome assembly GCF_021730395.1 of Mercenaria mercenaria. NCBI lineage: Eukaryota > Metazoa > Mollusca > Bivalvia > Venerida > Veneridae > Mercenaria > Mercenaria mercenaria. The sequence continues at coordinate 90,224,848 of NC_069361.1, forward strand.
CTTTATTTTATTCGTGAACATATGACATGCTGCTTCTATAAAGGGATCGTAGACTGCCAAGCGACCTGTCACGTTACACTTGCTAATTCCTAGATTACAGTTTGTTACTTCAAAGGTAGTACCTGGTGGTCTTTCATAGACAATATTGCATGTTTTTGTCCGTGTTATTGATCCTATAATGTTATCACTATCTAGATTCAATAAAGCTGCCGCTTCATCTTCTGTACATCTCAAACGACCATTCCATATCACAGCATTTTTGATAGATTTGTTATTACATTCCAGACAATAGCGGTTACGATATGTTATTTGAGATTCTATGTCAGTAACAGGTGAAGTTGTATCTAGTCCCAGATATTCGGTCCCATTTTCACATTTCCTTTTTATTACAGCTTTATCTGTATCACTTACAAATGCCATTGAGCACTTCCCTATCATCCACAGCGAGTTTCCATTCTGTACTTCAGATTTACTTGGTCTTAGCTGAGCAGATTCGCATGTAAATGTACTGTATGTTTCACTAGTTACAATATCCGGCGTAAGAATATCGGTACAACATGTCCCACGTTCCTGACATGTTGACAGGTCACAGGAGCAACTCTTGCAACACTTCACACGGCTATATTCATGCGACACAGTAATCGGTATTACACTAGTAGTCGGTATTACACTTTTGAAAGATTCGTAAATATTTACCGATTCAGGATCCTCGAATGTCAAATTCTTGTCACACTGATTTTTAGTGCCACAAAATCTGTACTGGATCATTCGGAGAAAATGTAGAGAACTAGAATTGAAAATACTTGCCAAATTTTCTGGCTGCGATGCACTTTCATCAAATATACAAGAAATCATAATTAAACTAATAAGTCCGTACACTGTATCCATAATTATAAAAAAATAGCACATTCTCTGCAAACGTCACATCGGTGATAATAAGTCCCGAAGCAGTGTTAGTTTCTTGGATTTATCTTTGATCATTTAAAGTTTGTATATAAAACTTATCGTCAGCAAAGCGTTTCGTTTCACTGTTAATCACTAAAACGTGATGATTTTATTTTAAACTGGGTATAAAGCGGATGTTCTAAATAAAAACATATCTTAACGGTTCAGAGCTTATAGCAAATAATTTACAGTCACTTGTAATATTCGCAAACATGAACATGCGCCCCTGAACTCATTTGCCTGTTACAAGACCATAACATTAAAGAAAATGCTATAATCATATACCATCTTACCTTCCACTTTAAGTGCCTTTCCATTTTAAAGGCAGCATTGTTTTAATGTACATTCTGTCTATTAGGTATTCTTTAATCCTTTGTGGCAGTGAAAGAATTCGGTTTAAAGTATTTTTTAAAAGTTTTGGGTTCACATAGTCCATTCTGTACTTGTATATTAAAAGTCTGCTTAGGCGGGTTTTATGACTCCCGTCTATCATTTTGCTTGGTTGCATTCTGTGTTTCAAAAGGGTTTTCTTATAGATATGACTTCCTTTTTGTTCCCATGGTGACTTAAATTAAAATAATGATTGTTTTTAGAAGTTTTAACTTGACTTTCTAAATTTTGAGAAATAATTTCTCTACTTTTTCCTAAAAGAATGCAACATGTTATCATGCTTTACATCTCAAAATAAAAAAAACTATTGCAGTGTATTTGTTTTAAAAGGGTAGTTTCTAAATAAAGTGTGTAGCGTGTAAATGACGCTATAATCACTTATGTGTCTATCTCCATTGTAGGGCCATCTTCTCAAACTACCATATTATTTTCAAGGTCTGTATTTATTTATTTGTTGGATTTAACGTCGCACCGACACATGGTAGGTCATATGGCGACTTTCCAGCTTTAATGGTGGAGGAAGACCCCAGGTGCCCCTCCGTGCATTATTTCATCACAAGCGGGCACCTGGGTAGAACCACCGACCTTTTGTAAGCCAGCTGGATGGCTTCCTCACATGAAGAATTCAACGCCCCGAGTGAGGTTCGAACCCACATCGACGAGGGGCAAGTTTCAAGGTCTGATTTTACAGATTCTTTAAACGTGATGAGTGGCTGTGAATGGTGGCTTTGATATAAAATGAACTTTAATGAATACATGGCAAAGAAAAACCACCGTTTGACACGTATTTTAATTCAGAGGAGAATCATAGTACATGTATATACAAACATATCACGATGGTCAGTTGATAAATCTGTCAAGATACGAGTTATATGACCCAGATAAATTAGTGCTTACGCCTTTAGTATTTTGACCAATGAAATGGGTCCAATCGCTAAGGTGACCATGTCCCATGTCTCGGACTAGCTGACAACCTATGTAGAATGTCCTTTGTTAAAACGTAGAGCTGGTGAGACCGTATATTTCATATATATATTTTTCTCTGGTTACCTCGCTTAAATGATTCGTGTACCAATGATTCGTAAATGATTTCAATTATGAGCTAGATAATTTCAGGGATCAGGCAAATCACTCAGTGTTTCAAACTAACAACCTTCAACTAATGATAATCAGCTCAAACTCCTATAGGCTGGAGATACAATACTTGTATGCTGAAGTTCCCGTCAGACGATGTCTTTAAATCAACAACATACGAGTCCTACCGCATAGATGTCCAGCCTTTGTCCTCTTAATTTAAGCTGCAACTTAACATGACCGCCATGACACCTTGATGCTCAGCGCCTATGTGCTATAACATATAGCATTAAACTACCATATAGGTATGACCCCAATGCCTTGGCTACTTCGTCAATAACGTTGAACCTCGTCTGTAAGCTGGAATTATCCTACTGTCTCAGTAGATTACCATATCTCAACCATCCGATGCTCAGCCTGTATTTGCTATCGTCTATCCGGTAAAGAGTCTACGTCTAAAAGCTGGCCCTAAGCTCGATTCCTTGCTCTTCTTTATCTTTTTTTATATAATTCATCCTTCCTGACAGTGCAGCTGCAATAGCTCACATATCAAGGTACTGGGATAGATTATAAGTTGAATCCAAGACGTGTTTACATCAGTCGCTGGATATAAGCTGAACACCACTAAATCCGGCTGCTTTTATTTCATATAAAGTCCACTTACTTTAAAACGGTTTTTCGACATTTTCTAGCATATCAGATTTTCAAAGACTTATATTCCCATAATGAACTATATAGCGGTAGCTGCTATAGAAAAACAAACAGAAAAGTGGATGTTAACTTTACAGTTCGTTAAATACAACCCGCTGAATTTATGAATTTACTCCTTTTCGCTTCTTTCAATATCCGTTTCCGAGATATAAGATTCTTACGCGGTTATTTATAGGCCTAACTGTAGTAAAGGAACCATCGCGGAAGCCATCTGGTCGCGTAATGGCGGACAGGTTTTTGACTAAGGGTAAGTTCACATCGAAGCTCTAGGGAAGATTGAAGGCTGACTCTATACTCGATAACCCACTTGAACGGTATAGGCCTAACTATAGTAAAGGAACCAGCGTGGGAATCATCTGGTCTAATCGCGTAATGGCGGACAGATTTTTGAACACTAATTTTTCGCTTGGCATGGTAAAAAGGTCTAAATTAAGGCTAGTTTCCGTTTAAATTTCATTGTGGGTGTATTTTTGACATTTTGGTGGGAAAAATGGGAGAGCAGGTTGTATTTGGTGAAGTGAAGATCAGTTTTAGTATGAGTAGTATTTACAGGTCACAGCAGTGTGATTTTGATGTGATTTTACAGTAAGCAAATGTGACAAGATAAATATCTCTTAGAAGATACATGACCCCTACTTTTCTCTTCATTTTATATCAGTTTTATCATCACTCTTTAAAATGAGGTAAGGATTTGTTCTCTGAAATGGGTCTAGCAATGTTTGGTAGGTCTTTAAAAAATGTCAATTTTATATAGAATATATAGGGAAAACTATGTACTTGTTTGTGACCTATAAGAAAATGTGGGCAAGTTTGAGATTTGGCCAGATATTGAAATAAATGGACTAGTCTGGTCAGATTTTGGTAAAAAATGAGCATTTCATTGAAATTTTGCTATAAAAATTGTTAAAACCAAAAAAATCACATTTTCACTGTTTTGGGTCTATTTTTTTTTTTAAATGCACATTTACACACTAAATTTTGCCCATTTATAGCTTTCAGAGGGGACATTTGGTATATTTCAAAGTGTAAGTGTGTTATTTGCTTGCAAATTATACTACGGTGAAAATTTATATAATAGGGCAAAAACCAGCTCAGGCTAGAATAATTGGTTAAAATAATGTCACGACATCAATGTTGAAGGAAAATTGGCGCAGAGATTCGCGTAACTGAAAATGCAATAAAACCTTGAAAACTGATTTAAACAAGCTGAAAACTGGTATTTTTCATGCAGATATGTTACTGGTACTATACAAATGAAATTGAGACTATTACAGAAAACCAGTTTTACTTATAAGCCTAACTATAGTAAAGGAACCAGCGTGGGAACCATCTGGTTTAGTCGCGTAATGGTGGACAGATTTTTGAACACTAATTTTTCACTTGGCATGACAACAGACGTATAATTAAAGGTACTTACAGAGGTCACAGCAGTGTGATTTTGATGTGATTTTACAGTAAGCAAATGTGACAAGATAAATCTCTCTTAGAAGACATATGACCCCTACTTTTCTCTTCATTTTATATCACTTTTATCATCACTCTTTAAAATGAAGTAAGGATTTGTTCTCTGAAATGGGTCTAGCAATGTTTGGTAGTTCTTTAAAAAATGTCAGTTTTATAGTGAATATATAGGGAAAACTATGTACTTGTTTGTGACCTATAAGAAAATGTGGGCAAAATTGAGATTTGGCCAGATATTGAAATAAATGGACTAGTCTGGTCAGATTTTGGTAAAAAATGAGCATTTCATTGAAATTTTGCTAAAAAAATTGTTAAAACCAAAAAAAAATAATCACATTTTCACTGTTTTGGGTGTATTGTTTTAAAAAAATGCACATTTACACACTAAATTTTGCCCATTTATAGCTTTCAGAGGGGACATTTGGTATATTTCAAAGTGTAAGTGTGTTATTTGCTTGCAAATTGTAGTGAAAATTTATAAAATAGGGCAAAAACCAGCTCAGGCTACAAGAATTAGTTAAAAAATTGTGTCACGACATCAATTTTGAAGGAAAATTGGCGCAGAGATATGCGTAACTGGAAATGCCATAAAACCTTGAAAACTGATTTAATCAAGCTGAAACTTGGTATTTTCATGCAGATATGTTACTGGTACTATACAAATGAAATTGAGACTATTACAGAAAACCAGTTTATCTTATAAGTTAGTACACCAATCGTACCTTCCCTGTTGAAGAGCTGATCTCTGCAGACTCCACGGCGAGATAGGTTTACTGGTTCCTTGCTTTTCATCACAGCGCTCAATGTGAAGGGAAAAAATGTTTTACATATTTCCAGGGCCCAATTTTTGATTGGTCGGTTACTTTACTGGTGGGAGTAAGTATCATTTACACAACAGCCTACCCTTCCCTAGAGCTCCGATGTGAACTTACCCTTATTTTTCCCTAGGCATGACCACAGAGGTCTAAATTATAGCTGGTTTCTGTTTAAGGTAGTTCTGCACGTTTGATAAACCGGAAGTGATGGCGTAAGGTCATTTATCCGGAAAATGTAGAATAAAGACTGGATTCGGCGTACGGAAATAAAAATCATTTTACGAATTAATGACAACCTGTGAATAAATTTATAAAAATGACACTGTTACTGTATTTCTAAAGTCAAAATATGATATTAAAACATATGACACGCTAAATAATTCAAAATAATGTCTCAAAATTAACGTGGAATATTCGGTGCACTTTAATCATGGTTAAATATCTCAAAAATAAGCACACGGACTTATACATTTTATTTCACCACATTATAGGCCATATGTTTATTTACAACTGTGAGAACTTTCATCAAAATCTACATTGTAGAAAAATTTCTATTCGCGAAAATGTTATGAAAGTTATGATTTTCCCATAGACTCCCATTATGATAAATTGCATGAGGGCCAAATTTTCAAATCAGTCTAGCATAAAATCAAGCCCACTTTTTATATTTGCCGAGTTTTCTAGGTATCTTCTAAAGTTTTGAGAAATCGGAGTTTAATCAAATTCTACATTTTAGAAAAAGTTTCGATCCAAACTTGCATCACTACCTTAAATTTCATTGTGAATGTATTATTATTTTTTTTGGACATTTTGGTAGGGAAAATGGGACAGGGGGTTGTATTTGATGAAGTGAAACTCAATTTTATTATGTTTTGTCTTCGTTTCATCTAGGCCAAACAGAAATTATTTATTATCTCACTTAATTTCGTACCAGAAATAAACAAGCAAGAATGTATAGGATTGGTACAAACAGGTAAATATATTTATTCCATTTTCGCACATTCAAAAATCGCACATGAATAATGGTTCGACAACAACAACAACAAAAATGCCATAATGAAACGATGGCTGCAATGTCTCTTAACATATAAGAAAAGAAAAAAATAGCACGTGGACATTTAATGGTATCACGTGAATAGTCCTGAACCACTATTCCTACTCACTATGCAGAATATAAACCACAACCACACTTTGCGTATCTCCCGTCTTTCGTACCCGAACATATTTCAATTCCCATGGCAACAGAAAATCACCATAACTGAAACAAATAAAACAATGTAGAAATATATACATAACATGTGAAATATATCTGATCAAGAATTATATAAAACTTTTTATTTATCTAAAAAGTTTATGTGCGACATCTACCTGTTCAGACCGTCAAATGGAAACCTTTTATAAATCCATAACGCACGAAAACTTCGTGAATACACTTGAATGACCACGAACACGGTGGTAAGTCTAGCATATCTCGGTACGGCATACGACCGTCAATAAATATATGCATGAGTAGTACTTTCAGGTCACTGCAGTGTGATTTTGATGTGATTTTACAGTAAGTAAATGCGACAAGAGAAATCTCTCATGAAGATACATGTACATGACCCCTACTTTTCTCTTCATTTTATATTAGTTTTAGCATAACTCTTTAAAATGATATAAGGATTTGTTCTCTGAAATGGGTCTAGCTATGTTTGGTAGCTCTTTAAAAATGTCGGTTTTATATAGAATACATAGGGAGTACTATTTACTGGTGTGTGACCTTTTATCTAGCATGCGATAAGAACATGCCGATTTCGAGTAATGCTACTGAGAAAGAGCACGAGGAAAGGAAGACCTGCGGCTTACAATTGATGTGGTAGTGATCAGCCTATACATCCGTCTACCTATCTATAACCTAGCAGAAGTGCGATTTGATTGATGCTATTTATAGAACTTGTTTCTGATTGGTCCAAATTCGTATATGGTATTTTAACGAGTACTTGCTCTAACAAATGGTTGGTTCTTTTTAGCTCGGAGCTACGGCTATTGTTTTCGGTTATTTTGCCTCCACAAATGTAGTCGTGTCTACTACAAGAAGCCGGGAAACAGAATATATCCAAGCGGTAGGATGTAAGGAGTCTACCAAAATCAAAATCAAGATCCGACTGCTACAAGTACGTGTCGACAACTGTGAAGATATTTGGTAGGAAAAAAGTTCGTAACTAAAGTGCGTAGTAATTTGTAAACAAGTACGTTTGCGTTTATGACAGTCTATTAATTATTAATTCGAGGGTGTTTCACGAACGATTATATGATAACAAAATGTAAATCAATTACAATAAAATTCTATTGAAAATGAAGATCGTTTTTCTCACTTTACACATTTCAGTTACTATATACATCCCTGAAATAATAGGTATCTCAGCCAGTTTCAGCGCTTACGTTGTGGCCAAATCCGTTAGTGTTTAAAGGGATATCTGGTTTTAGACTGCTTGAGTGCATATTTTCACCGCTAAAGAGACAGAGAAGTCAACAGATGAACGGTTTAGTCGAATTTAAATAGTAAGAAATGAAAACCCTCATTTTTACTATAAATAGAACAAGTGGACGATACGGATTGTTTGCGGACAGTTTATGCGAACTGTTTTTGTTTTGATCATAAGCTGCAATACTTGCAGTCTTTGATAAAGTTCCTAGATTGCAAAACCAGGCAAAAGGAAACTTTATTTACTATTAGCTATCACTGTAATTAACCAAAATCGTCCATAAATGACCCAACTCCAATTATTTACAGCAAGGCAACTATAATTATAGCAATAACAGAATGCAGATTGAATCTGTACTTATGTATAATGTTTTCAATACATCAAAAATACAAATTGTTCTGACAAAATCTTCCCATGACCTATAAAGGATGTGTATTTCTTTACCGCTAGACATGATACTTTAAAACTGTACTGGTACATAATACCTTAAAAAGCGCCTGACTGTTGTTGTTTTTTTTTCCAGATACATAAACAGTAACTGTATTCAATATACACACACTTACAATTATTATTATTTAGATACCTTTACACCCGCTGCTCAATTAATGAAGCTACTAATAAAACACACATTTGGAGTTAAAACTTGCAGCAGGGACATATAAAACAAGAGCACCGTAATGCGGAGCAAAATACGCCCGAAGGTGTAACCTTGGCGTTAAAGCGAGCCGTCCGAAACATGCGCTCTGCACGTCGTCTCGATGCGGTAAACATATATGCCAAGTTTCTATAAAATCCTTCAAGAAGTTCAAGAGTTACAGAGCGGACACGGAACAAAGTCATATGATATTTGACCCCTAAGTGTGTCCTTGACCTTAAAGCGAGCCATCCAAAACATGCGTTCTGCACGTCGTCTCGATGTGGTGACCATTTGTGTCAAATTTCTTTGAAATCCTTCAAGGGGTTCAAGAGTTACAGAGCGGACACGAAATTACAAACGGACAGACAGATGGACACCGGCGTCATAACATAATACGTCAATTCGGGCGTATGAAATCTACTTGCTGAAGCTCAGGAGAGACCCAAAATACTTCATTGACAACTGTAAAATTGTGACCAGTGTTAAAACGAAGTGTCATTACCAAGATATACCTCCGACTGCGCAACTGTGGGCAGCAACTTGAGGATGGACTGTATACCCAATCTCCAAAGCCAGTCCCGGGCGTTAAATATCAACTTTGCACGAAAGTGAATAGAAACCATTAACACACAGGTAAAACATTTGCGTATAAGAGCCCTGCATGTATTGAACAATGTCATGGTGCAAGAAAGAGCGAGGCGATTACCTCTCAAGCTACATTTTAATCTCCACGGGCCGCCAGAGAAAATCATACTCCGAATTTCTCTTCCATATTTTTTAACAAGCATGATGAGGATAACGTACATGGTACCATGCAAAGTAATTATGAAACGTGTATGTACAGGAAGTCTTTGTTCGAATCCCCTCACATAATTCAAAATGTGTGTGTGTCAAACTTATCTATTCCTGTGGTATAGGAAAAGTTTTAGTAGTGTCTGAACTGAGAAAGATATCCATAGCTTCTTATCAATTGTTAAGCAAAACACTATTACCCTACTGTTACATATGTGTGCCATCCAAATTGTAAAGAGATACGTTATCCATCCTTGAGATAAATTGGCAATTATTTTATAGTACGAAACCTTTATAATTGAATTAACTGTTGTTTTTTTTCTTTTACGTTCCATTAAAGTTCATGACCAATACGGGCAGAGTGCCAATACAGAAGAGGGAGCATGATTGACTAAAAAGTCATCGTGTCTTTAATAAAACTTTGTACCTTAGAATAGAGCATTTCAGCTGTTCAGCAAGACCTTTACCCGTTAGCCTTCCTGTGCTAAGTCACTTGAACCAAAGTGAATGAACAAGAAATCTAGCTTAGGAGTCTTGTTTACAAAGCCATCCATGAATGAGTCTATAACATCAATTGTTAGGCGTCTTCTTTCTATCCTATCCGCCCGCTTAGCTCAGTAGGGTTGCGTTGGTCTACGGATCGTGGGGTCGCGAGTTCGATCCCCGGGCGGGGCGTATGTTCTCCGTGACGATTTTATAAAAGACATTGTGTCTGACATCATTCGTCCTCCACCTCTGGTAATTCATGTGGGGAAGTTGGCAGTTACTTGCGGAGAACAGGTTTGTACTGGTACAGAATCCAGGAACACGTGTTAGGTTAACTGCCCGCCGTTACATGACTGAAATACTGTTGCAAAACGGCGTTAAACCCAAAACAAACAAACAAACAAACAAATCTTCTTCCTATCCAATGTAAGGTATTTCTGGATATACTAAATCCCAGCTGCACGCTCTCTCTCTCTCTCTCTCTCTCTCTCTCTCTCTCTCTCTCTCTCTCTCTCTCTGCCCTGCAGCCACTTAAGCCCAGTAACAATAAAAATCCCTTCCATCAAAATGTTTTATGGTGACGTGAAAAGTCTTGTGGCCTGTTAAAATAACGTTTTTAAGTATTAGGGTTATGTAAACATCTGCGGATGTCTCTAAATTATATTTTGGTACTAACAACATGTGTAAATGTTGAGTTTTGCTCAACCAGAGGCTAGAGGGCACTGACGGTAGCTTGCATTTTCAGTATCGTCCATGAACATGCTCAATCAAACCGGGCATGCAACATTTTCATTTATGTCGTGTTGGGCGATCTGTGGTTTTCCGACTTTTCTATTTTTGTACAACAGAATGCAGAAACCTTGAAACAAAAACAAAAGTAAGGATGCTAGCAGCCGTTGATCTGAATGTACCTATTGTGAACCTCGAACTTCTTTCGCCCAATTGTCATATCTTAGAACCGGGTACTCGTCGTTGAGCTTCATACCCGAATGCGAAAGCTATGATACCTAAAATGACATTTAATACCCCAAGACCGTATATGTAATTCTAAATTGAATTGTAACTGAAGATTGACATGCACGAATCATTGAGTGACATAACTTAAACTAGCCAGGTACAAAGTTGGACGTCAGTAAAACGAAGAAAATAATTTTGAAAGAGCCTTGGTAACAAATTTGTAAGCAAAGTGTCACGGGTTTCATGACGATTTCTGTATTATTTGTCGTCATTAAAAACGAAAATAGTATAAATTTCACTATTTACCAATTTTTGACATTAGTGTTATTCTGCCTCAAAAAGTGACCACTGAACAGATTATATAGATATCCTAATGCCATTTGGCATAACACAACCAATGGTACGTTCAAATATATATTTCATTCAGTAAAATTGCCTAGAGCCGAAATACATATTGTTGTAACACAAACAGGCAGACTCAATGCCATCATATCACAGCACCCGACAAAGGAAGACAGAAGATAAGTATCGAATCGGGCTTTATCTGTTCCGTCAGACACAGTCAAGGAAGAAAACATAGTGTCAAACTGTAGAAGGGATGATCAGTAAACACGCAGAATGTCTCATTATAATTTTACCATAATACAAATGGAAAATTGCACTATATAAATATCATTTTAAAGGTAAACGTTAAGGTAAGCTTTATTTAAGGTAGTTTTTCATTTTAAACAGTTAAGATCATATGACGCTTTTTAATAGGAACCCCAAACGTTCTTTCAAGTATAAGTAACAAACTTATTGGTCGTCATGCCAGTTAGTGGCGTCCTTTTAAAAAAAACACACACAAACACACAACCTAGAAAAGCGATTTTCTGTCACTGACCTTTATATAGAGGATATTACATGAGTGTCTTTTCATATTTAATTTATTAAACGAGTTGAATAAAATAATAAAATGCGAGGCTCTGCCGAGCATTTTATCCATTTTATTCAACGAGTTTAATAAATTCAATGTGGAAAGTCACAAATGTAATATTCTTTTTATCACATGTTGGCTTTTCCTATCGAAACATCAAAAATTCTTCTTTCTTTTACTATATAAGCAAGTCAATTTGGCCAACGTCTCCTATACTATAGACGACGTCGACGTCAAAGCTTTATTACAATAGTGTATTATCATTTTTATGTAATTGGCTTTATTACACTCCCGCGACGTCAAACATGTGTTAGAATGTATAATTTTCCAAATATACGTTTTAGATAATCCGGAGGTAATGACGTAACGTCATTTATCCGAATAAGGTAGAATAAAGTCTGGACTTGGTATACAGAAGGTCAAACTGATTGTGTGCCAAGTCAAGCACCGGTTACTATTAAGCATATTTTAATTGACTGTGTGGACTTCGTACAGTACATAATATGACGTTCCGTCTTCGAAAGAGTTGTATGAAACAGTTTCAATTGGCAAAATTTTATCCTTTTTTTAAAGCAGAAAAGCATTTATCACAAATTCTGAACATCACATGTTTTTATTTACATCTTTTGCAATATAATTATGTTTGCAACTGATGTTTTAACACCATATCCTTTCCGCACCCGTAACGTAATAAAACGTATAAATTTGCGTTTGATGTTCGTAGAGTCAACGTTTATAACACGAAATTCATTTTGAAAATAGTTCTGAAATGTCTATGTCTGCAGCTCTCAAATACAGAAATATCTGACATCCGAGGCTACACTGACACTTTCAGACAACATCAAAGATGATGTTCCAAAAATCTTCATATACCCTTGTTCTGTTACGGACCCCTGTGGAATTTGTGATTTTCCGATTGCGAATATTTTTTTTCGTAGAAGAAAATCTGACATGTCGTGCTAAAGCCCAGGTATTTTCAAATCGTAAGAAAGTGCTGAAAATTGAAAAATGACTCCCCATTAGCAAAAAAAAAGAGAAGAAGTCCATGCGCATACATTTAGACGGGGCGACCTCTGCGCATGAACCCTGACTATAGACCAATGCAAATGTGACTTTCGTTTTCAAATTTAGACTACGTACTTTTATTTTCTTTACTACCGGGAAAATCAGAAGGTCGCCTGACGTCATTTTCTATGTTGTCAAGCCGTCCGAAGGATATGATTTTACATAAATGTTTTTGAAATAATTTTCAATTTACGTCTCAATAAAACTTCTTCTCTGCGACATATGACCTATTTATGTCGATTCTCCGTAAGCTTCAAAGCTGTTTATTCAATTGAATCAGCATTATCTCGACGATGCCATTTAACACAAACGTTTTCGACGGATTCTTCTGTCTGACTACGGTATCCCTTTTACTGATGCTGTCATGCAGAAAACAAAAGTATATATTTGCTACTTGACAACGGAAGTACAAACAATCAATCTAACCAACTTTACTATATGGTACACGTGAATAATATTTCCAGACATGAATAAGAGTTCACTTCAATAACGTTTTTGTATAATAACTATCTTTAAGTCAGTCATTTTGAGGCTATTTCATTATCTTTATTTTATGTGATTATAAGGAATTTACCCATGCTTTACGTCTTGCATTTTCGTTTCGGTAAGATTGATAAATCTGTGGATATAGTATATTGATGTTTTCTTACGTTTCGGTTTGGTAAGATCGGTCGCTTAGCCACAGTCAGTGTTGTTTTTATGTGTCTATGTATATTCATGTGTTTATCGTTTGACAATATAAATGTACTGTCAATCACAATTTTCACCAAGAAATGCAGAATTTCCTTAAATCGTTTGACATTCTTTTTTCTTGCATACCAGACGGGGATTTCCGGTATTTTTACCGGTGCTGGAAAAGTCCATCTTACACCCCGGGGTGTAAGATGACTCTCGTGCTGTAAATGACGTACTACGAACTACATATATGTAGAAGATTTATGTAGTAATTTATATTTTATTTAAAAAACGGAATAAAAATTCAATACCTTGACAGTTCCTATTGGTTCCTGATAGTATATTTCTCGATTCAAATCACGTTATTTTATCAAAAATTCATAACGTTACGCTGCAACTGATAAAACAAAACCGGAACTAAACATTGTTATTTGTTTTGAAACGTCATGACGTCTTTCCTGTTTACGGACGTTGGTTTCCCGCGCTTTGTTTAAATACACTGCTATAAGAAATAGTTCTAAAATGAAAGCCGTTCGACTGATTTTATTTTCATTATTTTATCTTGATATCGGTATGCAAGAAAAAGATTCTGTCACTGGTTATAGGTGCAGATGGGAATATCCGGCTCTCGGGTAACTGTTTAGGCGGTAACTCGGTAGGAACCTCGTTACCGCCTAAACAGTTACCCTCGAGGCCGGATATTCCCATCTGCACCTACAACCAGTGAAAGAACCTTATACTCTTCATCAGAATGTGCCTACCATTATGCTATGTATGTATTGCCGACGATGTACTTTGTACAAGTCATAATAAACTATATGTTCTGTTCTGTTCTGTTCTACCATATCAATATTTTATATACAAATGTAGTTGATGTAATTAACAGAAACATTGCAACATAATTTAAATCATTTATGTTAAATGAAAAGGTTGTAAAAATCATTTGTCACATCTTCTCCACATAGAAGTGTATGTTTTTCAATATTCGTCATATCTGTATATATGCTTGTTATGCCATGATGGGCTAATAGCCTTATGGAATAAATAAAAAAAACCTACACTCTAAACTATTAGAAATGGGAAGGTTGAAATTGTTTTCAAACGCCACTGTAGGACTTCATTAATTTTGTGCATTTTACCTGTTGAAATCACCTCCAGAACTATCCGTAATTGTCTTGATATTCAAAATGAAACTATAAATAAAATTTTATACTATTAAACGTTTATTAACTGTTTAAGAAATAATATATCTCATCCAGTGATTTGTCGTTGAATAAATCATTGCTTGGAGTTCAGATGCGAAGGAATTATATCACGAGGGCGTAGCCCGAGTGATATAATAAATACGCATCTGTACGACAAGCAATGATTTATTCAAGAGCAAATCACTAAATGAGATATATTATTTCGATTCTAACACGTTATAAAAGATTTTAAAGTACATCCTTGATGACATGCATTAAATATTTGCCCGTTTTCAGTCGGTTTCTTTTCCAGCGCGCCTATATGCCGCTTGACGCAATGACGTAATAATTGTGACGTCAGAACAGTGATTTGTTGTATGATAATTCACTGCTTTCCTCCTTCTTTGTTTAATAGGAAAATGAATCGGATCGTGTTAGAATCGTCATTTTATAGTGTTGGTATAAATATTTCAAACGTATATTCAATTACCATATTGCTTAGTTTATGCATAATCACACATACCTCTAAGGTATGTGCAGTGACATTAAATAATTGATGGTTTCATATTAGTCTCGCTCTTGAACAAGGGCTTAATATATCCTGTCAAGGTCTATCCGTCCTTGTCATAACAAAGGTAAAATGTTTATCTAAATGTCCATTTTCTATTACACGAAAACACAATTTGTGTCGCTGAATAAGGTAACAATAATGTTTTATGAATGCGGAATCATATTTCTGTATGTACTGATTTATACAACTACGCAGAATATGTCACATTAGATGGTATTTTACCAATGATTGTCAATGCTCTGGTTACCTCACGGTTAGACTACTGTAATGCCTTGTTAAGTGATATTCAAAACAGCACACTTCACAAATCTCAACATGTCCAGGACACAGCAACTCGCGTTATCACTAGGTCGTCACATCAAGACATATTGCGCCAGTACTGAAGGAACTCTATTAGTTTGCAGTGAAATACAGGGTACAGTACAAGATTCTGATCCACATCCTATCAAAATATTTCAATGACCACGTGAGAATGAAAACAATCAAGGTTTTCTTATGGTTTGTCGTCTATTACCATATGATACTGAAGCTTAAAGCTTATGACAATACGATCAGAGAGAACTGCTTTAACGCAGTCGATAATCAAGGGAGAGAATAAGCAACATGATAAAAGCTGTGCCTATATTATAGATGATGGGCAGGGCACTTGGCTAACGTCTCGGCCCCAGTTTATTATACTTACCCTACATATTCCGTAGAGGGTCACAGACCCAATAATTAATAGTATTTGCATTTGGGTTCAATTTGTTAAGGTTGTTCCACGAGGAAATAGCAGCGATGCAACCCCCAAAACGATGCAACACCTCACTCTTTATACACATACTGTCCGGCACGCATTAATCTTCGCCAAAACTTTCGAGCGTTTTCTTTAGTTTACGCAATATTTGTATCCAGAAAATATCTTTATTACTAAAACAACCTACATAGTTGACCAATGTCACGGTGGCGTTGTGGTAAGGTGCCTGATTTTCACGCACCTTACCACGGGTTCGAAATCATCTAAGGTGATTTTAACATATCTAAACCGGCGAAATTTAATTGTTTTCTCTTGTAGTACTTATTTTCTGGAAACGCTGGTGACATGCAATTTGTGTTTTTATCGATACTGTATTTTCTTGAATACTTGACTACACGTGCATTTATTTCAAGAAATTAACCCTTAAAATCATGAAAAGTTTGATCAATTTCCTGACTGTTAAGTTGGCAGAAACAAAAATATGGTCAGACGTAAGACTCGAACCCACATAAGTGAATCGTGTGCCGCGCCTCAATCATTATTTAGTTATAGTAACAGATTGCATCATCTTTTTAAATTTATAGATTTCACTTTTGATTCTTAGTGCTATTATTATTTAAATACTTTCATTTTGATGTAAATTTAATCAAATTCTGTCCACAGGAATAAGAAAGTGTCCGATTTATTTTGTAATTATAGATAAAACCTCTTGGTATGGGCCAGATTCTGTCAAGTTTATTTTCGCGGGTTTTACAAGTCATTTGCCCTTGGAAAGTGTATTTTATCTTTAAAATATCCGTACCTTTTTTGAGAAGTGCGTACACTAGAACATGACGACGTAGCCAGTCTCTATCATTTTTATAAGCTTGTAAGCTCGTACATCTGGGAATAATCTAAGTTTATCCTAAAAATCTACTACTTCGGTGGAACATACTTCTGAGTCTGGAAGTCATGTAGCTGGGAAGAATCTACTCTCCAGAGGTTATTTACCCAGGAGGAATGTTTGGATATACACATTTTACCGGCGCCCAATCGTGCGATCCTTAACCAAATCTGCAATGCACTGTTTTCAGTGGAATTGAAACAGTTCAAAGAAACAAACACTGCCGCGTGCCAAAATGGAAACATGACTGTCCGAATTTAACTTCAGGGGAAGTAATATTTGAGTATTAGTAATCTTATCGTTAAAACCTTTGAGTGCTGGTCACCACTAATGACATTTCTGTAATTTCTTACTTACTTTTCGTTTGTAAATTTATTTGTAAGTTGTTCCGATTTGCTGTTGGGATATGTTTAAACGTCTGCTCTCCGGCTGGGAAGAGTATCAGAACAGCATTCCAAGAGCTGGTTCCGTTCCAGTCATACTGTGTATTTTTACTCACATCTTGTGACACATTTCAATAAAATGATTTTAAAGTATTCCTGCTTTAGCAAGCGTTTTTGTGTAAATACTTGCAGTGATATATTTGGAAAATTATCTATTCTAAAAGGTTGGACTTTTTTCATAAGAGGACACCACCAGCTGGCATGGCGGTCGATATGTTTGTAAGTAACCCTAGAGACAGCATCTACGGTATTTATTAGAAAGCATCATATGACCTTTACTGTTAATAACGAACAAAATGCACGACGCTTTGACCTACTTTTCTTTCAGTAACGGACACTTATACCTTCATGAGCATACTGGCATACGCACAGGTGCAATCGCCCCCCTTTTTGCCTAGCCAGAGACAGAAAAACATGCAGAAAAAAAACTATAATACTCCACACAAAAAAAAAACGTTTTTGGCCGACTTTGAAAGTTATGTCGTCACATATGCACACTATGTAACCGGATAATCTTGACTCTGTTCAGTGACCCTGACTCAGTGCCAAATGGCTGACGAAATGATGATGTATGTAGTTAATTTTCTTGTCTTTTTCATGTTTTTATATTTATCTGCAATGTAAGCGTAAAACTATTATAAGCCATAATATCCTGTATTGGCAACATGATTTGTGTATTAAATATTTGGGTCGACAAATTGACAATTTATGTTGCTGGAATTCATGTACCCGAAAAAGTTTTCAAAATGAACCGTGATGATTTTTATGTTTCCGACCGTTTTAAAGTACCTGAAAATGCAGTGATACCTTACTTATCAACTGTATTAGTTCAATAAAATTCTCTATGACAATGTGTAACAGTATCGAAGTTTAAAATTCACTTTTTATAGCTGAAAAACTGTATTGATCATAAGGTGGATTTTTATTTGCGGATAATTCCTGACTGATATAGGAAACAATATTGGATAAATACGAACTTAAAAAGGAACAATACCAAACAAAACGAAAACATAGCTGCTTGTCCGTGCTTCATGTATGAGCCATAGATGCTCGAAGTTCAGTGTTCTACGTACATTTTTAAGTTAATACACCTATAAACAAACTAATTATGACGGCTGTGACATTTTGACTAGATCTATGACATCGCGGCTAGATTAAAGTATACATATATTTAAAGCCAAATCAAAGTCAAAATAGGACAAAAACTTACTAATTCCAAAGACAAAAACTTACTAATTCAAAAGTAGAATTTATGTACTTTTGTCGAAATAATTATAGAAACTTTTTTTTGAGCATACAAAAGTTAAAGAAAATACAAATGTTTTAACAAATCCGGTCGCGGAATGAATACAATCTTACGTTTTCTGTCTGCGCTTCCGGTTTGTTTCTTCTTATTTGGCAGAAAAACATAATTTTATGAAGTTACCAAGCCGTTGATTAAATATTCTGTTATAACTTACATAACGTTTTTGTAACGTTTTCTATCATTCTATGTCGAATTAGGTTTATACCAATTATTAAACGTAAATGCGATCACATTTACTAACAGGGTGATTGTTTTGCCTTTCTTGTGATATAAGATTATAAACAACTGCATTTCATGACACAATGAAGTGTAAGAAAGTTACACATTAACAATGAACGTAAAGTCGACAGACCTCTTATAACATTACAGATTGAGATGTGTATAATAATCAGACCAGGGGATATTTATGGTTAATATATACGGTAATACGATACATTATGTGATTTCTTTTCATTTAATGCTCCCTTAATGTGGACACAATCAACAATGTTCGCGAATTTCTAGGACAACCTTTCGTATTAAATAAAAATAGACACATACATGTGTGTACTAGTAGATGTGGTCGTTTAGCATGAATATTTTGCCTTGTCCGTCAGTAATCCACCTGAAAACACAAGGGTGATCAATGGAGACAGATATAACAACCGGAACATACCTTTATACATCGAAATTATATAGAAAACAAAGTTGTATCGGCTTTACATCCGCCATGTTGGCACTGAGTCAGGGTCACTGAACAGAGTCAAGATTATCCGGGTACATAGTGTGATATAGTGGTAACTAGTAGTCTACATAGTAATAAAGCGCTACATTTTTTTCTCCATAGATAAGAAAGGTACAGATAAACGGACCATAACTATATGTTGGCCTTAGCAGGGAATGTTAAAGATAGGACATGACAGAAACAGAGGTATGGTGTCAGTAACAAGACGTAATAATAAACTCTTTGCAAAGTTTAGTCACGCGTTATATGTTTGAATACTTTATACAAGAATGATACTATGACTATATTAAATGAGTGAACGTTTGTCTAAAAGGTCACAAAAAGGAAAATAACTGTATAACGCGATCATCTATAAATAAAACATCGCGTCATTGATGTCGCTGATTCTCAGTAATTTATTCTGCCATGTCAGGATCAATCTGTCTTGCAAAAGTTTGATGGTTCTACTATGGTGTCTGACTGCCCCTAAAACAATGCCGGAAAGGGCATCTGCGCTCTTTTTTTCCCCCACAAATAAACTATGAAAGTCGCCACATGACCTAGATTGTACCCGTGTGGCTTACCCCCACCCCACCCCCTTACTCCAAACAAACCTTTTCTCGCTAGATTGTCAGTGTATTTCCACATCTACTAAGCAGATATAAATATAAGTAGGGTAAAAGCACGATAACTTGTGAGTCGACCCTTGATACCGTATAGCTGACTTGATCGTCTGCATTCATCTGTTGCCAAGGCCATCTTAATTTAATCTTAATATCAAATTAGTTTTCAAACAAGATGACGGACTTAATATCGCGAGTAATTAACTTTCATGAATATCTTTGTCATGATATAGGTAAGTCATCCTTTACAACTGTTTCAATGATTTAGTTACTTAGTTAATTAGGTTGTTTTTTGTTTTTGTTTTTTAGTAAATGTATCTACTATCATAATGAAGACAACTGGAGCTTGACGCGTAAAATGTTTAGCATGTATATACTAACGCGACTGACTATGAAGATGTATGATGGCTATTTGAAGCTGTGCAAATAAAGTTCAGTGACATTGAACCATATTTGATACTCTAAAATTATTGTATTTAACTTGCGTAAGATCTTATTTATGCAAGTGTATTGTTGATATTATTAAATCCTGAAAAGCACGAGAAAGTAACAAGCTGTTTCTGTAATGTAAATAATAGAAATATGTACATGTTGTATCAATAATGATGATTGCATTGTTAGAATACGATATGCTGCATCTTATAAATAAATTGGAAAACAAAGTGAAGGACTTACGTAATACCACGAGAACATGAATAAATAGTGTCGTTATTGACCTTTTTAATGATAAGATTCTAAGGCCAAATAATAATTGTGCGTTTCCTTTAAGTACGGTCACTGCAGCAGTTTACTTGGTGTGATAATATGCCGCCTTTTGACCTTTTTTTTACATTTTATGAATACCTTTTTTGTTTAGTTTAAACATATTTTTATTCCGAAATGCATGAAATATTTACAATACAACATTCCAGGAATTGGACAGAAAGCTATATTAGCTTACAGTTGTCCTCTCCTTATTACATAAAATTACATGTTTATTCATGGCACAATTAATTACCAGTTACTACAGTATTATATATAATACATGAAAAGATGACACATTTCAATAAACCAAAAAGTGCTTTTGTAAAGTACAATAAAAGTTTAAATATGAAAACATATTCAGACATATAGCAATGAATTTGAAAAGTAGAATTCAGAAACACTTGATATGAAATAACAAGCAAAACTCATTTAAAGAAATATTTGATACTGATTTAAATGGTAAGTGTAAAATGTAAGTTAAACACCAAACTAAATTTAGAGTTGTAAAAAACTTAAACACGTAAAAGAAAAAAGGATAAACGGATGAACGATAAGGATAAAGTGTGAAGAAAATAGCTGAATCAATCAAATAATCAACATGTTTAGATAATGATAATGTTTTAGATATGACGTGTATACATATATAGATGCAATTGTATTTTATGCAACATTACATTAACTAGCTATTGCTAAAATCGTTTTGTTTCTCTAATGAATTTTTGAACGGCATTAAAAATTGTTATATTGGAATCGAGAGATAGTGAAATATCACCGTTTAAGATAACATTAATAAGAGGATTACAATGTTGGGAAATCGTAGTAAGTAGTTCAGGTCGGAGATCTATGTATTCTGGACAAATTAGGAAATAGTGGTAAGAATTTTCTATTTCCCCGCAGTCACACAAGGGAGAGTCGATAATATTTTTCACAAATAAATCAGAGGAAAGAGAGCTGCAGTGAGTGCGTAATCTTGTGTGAAGGATCTGCAGTTTACGGTCACCAGAAAAGAAGAAGCTGGGGACATTTGGTAGGTCGTTATTTAGCATTCGCTTGAATGATGCAACCGTTGGAGCATTTTGTGTCTGAAGTGGAGCGCATTGAAGTCTCTGATAACTGAAGGCAAAAATGATTTGTAATAAAAGTCAGTATGTGTGAGAATGTTTTGCGTGTCGTTTGCATTCCTGAGTGGATAGCGATGCTCACTGCCAACTGACGAAGGGACAAGATCTGAAAGATACTGTGGGGTAAGATTGTTTTTCATTTTAAAGAAAAGAATAAGTTTGTGTTTGTATCGCCGTTTTTCCAAAGATTCTAAACCAACCTCTGTCATGAGTTTATCAATGGATACAAGTTTTGTTGTTCCAGTAATTATTCTTGCCGCTTCCTGTTGAATTTGCTCAAGCTCTCGTTTTTCATTCTGTGTACAGTTATCAAATAATACATCTCCATACTCTAGAATTGGTCGTATAAAAGATATATATATGACTTCAAGTGATTTTCTATCAAGCTGAAATTTTAGTTTTTTCATAATATTGATTCTTTTCCAGGCCTTACTTTTAATGTATTCAATGTGTGTGGACCACCGCAGATCATGCGAGAGACTGATACCCAAGTGTTTATGATTACGGACTTCGTTTATTTGTACGCCTTGCATTCTGATTGGCTGATGATTAATATTTCTGTGAGTTTTACGTGATATCAGTAAGGATTCAGTTTTCGAAGGATTGAATTTTACCAACCATTTTTCTGCCCATGAAGTTATATTCTGCAGGTCCGAGTTTAAAATAGTTGAAGCAGTGATAGGATCTTCTACTACAATGAAAAGGTTAGTATCATCAGCGAAGAGCCTAATATTCGCTTGGATATCTAGTACTATATCGTTTATATATATAAGAAAAAGTAAAGGCCCGAGAATTGACCCTTGTGGAACACCAGCTGTAATGAACTTTTCAGACGATTTACAACCAGAAGAACAACCCTTTGTTTTCTATTATTAAGGTAAGAAGAGAACCAAGAAGAAACACGTCCGGAAATACCTACAGAATTCAGTTTGAAAATAAGTCCTTTGTGCCAGACACGATCGAAGGCCTTACTTATATCACAAAATACAGCTCTGACCTCTTTACCGAGTCAATAGCCTGTGCAAATAAGTTATAGATATATGTTAGTTGGTTGACAGTAGAGTCACCAGGAACAAAACCGGATTGCAAAGGAGTAAGAATATCATGTTCTCGAAGAAAGTTGAAAGTCTGTTTGAATACAATTCTTTCAAATACTTTATTGACATAACTGATAAGGGATATAGGGCGATAGTTACTAACTAAGGAAGGGTCGCCAGATTTGAAAAGAGGAGAAACATTGCTTCCTTCCATGTGTCAAGAACCTGAGAGATCTGAATTGAATAGTTGAAGAGAGAGCTGAGAGGACTACTCAGTTCATGTGAAAGTTCACGAAGTATACGATTGTTAATTCCGTCTGGACCAGCTGCTTTCCCTAGAGGAAGTGACTTTAGTACCAATTCCACCTCGCTGGGAGTAATAGTAATGTCATCCAGAGTTTGATCAGAAATATCAGGCAAATCAGGGAGAATGGGGGCTCGTCTTTCATCAATTCGAGTCTGGGCAACGAAAAAGTCATTTAAGAGATTTGCCTTATCAGTGTCATTGAATATAATGTTATCGCCAGAGGAAAGTGGGGGTATAGAGACTGATGAAGAAGGTTTAATGAAGGATTTAAGACAGGTCCACCAACTCTTAGTGTTCCGATTTTCTTGTTTTAACTTTGCGGCTAGGTTGTCAATGTGCTGTTTTTTTGCCTCGCGAATTTTAGAGGTAATTTGGTTTCTCAAATTTCGAAATCTTTCCCAGTGAAATGGCGAATTGGTGTGCTTTGCTTTTTCTTTTTCTAATAAGCAATCGCAATTCATTTTTAAACCAAGGTGGTTCATTTTCTCGTATTAGAACTTTTCTATTTGGAATACATTGTTTTGCTATGTCTGTAATTTCACTCGTTATATTGTTAGCATAAACATTAATATCATCATCTTTCTTAGATTCCCACTCAGTTTTCTGAGGCTAATTGTCTGAGAAGACCATAATTCCCCTTTTCAAAAATCCAAACGTGACGATAAAACATAGCCTCTTTGGCTTTTTTAAGTTGAATAAGCAATAGATAGGACAATGGTAACGTACATCTTGAGGAAGAAAAGGATCGCCAACACCACTAGAATGGATAAGGTGTTTGCTTGAGGTGAAAATGAGGTCGATTATGGAGGTAGATGACTCAGTATAATGCGTAGGCGAATCTATAACCTGATGCAGAGACAATTGAGAACATAATATCATGAACTTTTCTCAAGGCAGCAGTATTCATTACGTTCAAGTTAAAATCGCCCATAATTAAAATATTTTCAATCCCCGTATCAATAGCTAGATGCATAGAATCGACAATCAAGGCGTGATGAACAGGGTCAGTATTAGGTGGTCTGTAAAAAAGTCCAAATAGAATATGCTTGTTGGAAAGTACAATTTCAATCCAGATACATTCAGTACCATTAATTTCAAGATCATGGCGCCTTTTATAATGAATATATTCTTTAACATAAAGTATCACTCCACCATAGTTGTCTGTGCGATCTTTTCTTTCGGGATTTGCAAACGAGTGAAGAATTAGATCAGAAGTTGGAATATGTGGGCCAAGCCAAGTTTCTGAGAAAGAGAGGATGTCAAAATCCTTCAGTTCGGTGTAGAGCGTGTCGAGTTTTGGAAACAAACTCTGAACGTTGTAGTGAACAAAAGAAAGGTTCCTAGAAAGATCAATATATTCACTATCAGATGAGACAGATGATGTAGGTGACGTACTATAGTTACTGGATACAGGTCCTGGGTTTTTGTGGACATCACCTGACAGGAGGATGATAGCAGAAATGTTCCAGAATTGAACAAAGGCAAAAAGCAATATGATTGAACAGACAAGACAGAGCGAAAAGATAACATTTAAATGTTGATTCTTACCAGGTGGATGTAAACGGCGGTGAATAGGTAAAGATATTGTTTTGAAAGTCAAGTCGTTGTCATAAATACACAGTCTAATGCAAACAGGGACATAGGTGATGTAGGCGGATATAAATAATAAGATTTGTAAAATAAGAAATCTAAACATGAAGTGAATACGAAAAACTCTCATTTTGGTTAAGGAAGACTGCTTAATCGATCTCATGTTATAGTTGACAGTAGGCACAGGAATTTGAAAATAACCAATATGAGAGAACATAGTCGTTGCAAGTTACATGAAGAGATCCAGCAATGAAAATGAAAATTGTGCGTGTTCATCCTAGAGAAAAAGCATAAAAGAGAAGAAATGAGTAAGATTAAATTGAGTAACATTGTTTCTTGCGAAGATTTGGAGGTGAAATAGGTGCCATCAAATTGGTGATGAACGAATAGTGATGATAAAGTAAATGAGATGTTTTGTGAGAAGAAAAGTTTCTTTTTAGATGTGTTACACATAGACTGATCAAATAAATACTCTGTTATATCTTTTATAGTTTACATGATTTATATTTTTGATGTGCGTTTAAATAATTTGTTCGGATCGCGCCATAAATCAGATATTTTAGTGTTCTAGTAATATCATGAACATGTACAATAGTAAAATAATATGAGTTTCATTAAGTAGTATGGACGATCTTTAAATGCGTAGTATTTCAACATTTTACCAACGCAAGTGTACGCTAATTAACTGTGCTGTGTATAACTTGAACGACGACTAAACAGGATATTACACACTGTAGACTTATGCCTTTTAAATTAACCATATCATGCGTAAATCATACTTTATCCCATTTTACAGTTAAAGCTGTTAATTTTAATTTGTACATTACTTATTGTAATTGTATGTGTTGTAAATTTATGGAATTAAGGCCAGACAGGCTATCAGAATAACTATGAATATTCAATGAGCATCACGTGCTTAGCACCTATGTACAGTATATATGATACGCGAACTATATCATTTATAAAAGTGTGTATATCGGTAGTCTACTCACAGTATTGCATGAAGATGATAGATAAGAATAAACACAATAAACATTTATGCATATCACTCATTCAATAGTGTTAAGTTTCTACTTTATAAAAGTAAAATATGTACTGAAACAGTCAACAATAACAGTTAACAAGTACTATTTTGATCGACTAAAACAATAGTGATATAATTATAAGAAACTTGATCAACATATAAATAAAAGTGTCTTCAAAACAATACTGCCAAAAATGGAATTAAAGTTTCGATATCGCATGGACATCTTATTGTGATCGTAAATTCTGTAATAAGAACTATTTACAGCGAGCAAACAAAACTTTTCATACAAAACTGTACACAAGTAGTATATACATATAGAACACTATGCGTAAATTATTTTTAAATGGCAAAGGCTTCATAAACCGATAAAAGTTTCGAAACGGATCAAAATATTGTGGATATTATTACGAGTCGAGGCTCAGTTGTACTAGACAGAATATCAGTATATACAAATATACCTAGCGCGATCTTGGTTTAAAAACGATAAGATTTATATATTATAGTTTTAATATGTCAGCTAAACATTTCAATGATATGACTAACTAATATTGTAAATTTATAAAACTAAAGAACAGTGCTGTCTCTTAGTATTAGATGTGATAGTCTACCGAAAGGTTCAATAACCAATAACTAAATCATAATCATGACAGGCTGTGACATTTTACTAGATCTATAAAACAACAAGGGCAGATAAAGTCATATTTAAATAGCCAAATCAAAACTTCAAAATGGACAAAACTTACAACGAAAGATAAAAACTACTAACAAATAAACTTATGTACTTTGCGAAATAATTATAGGAAATTTTTTTGACAAAAAAATTAAGAAAATAAAGACATTCCGTGGAATGAATACATCTACTTTCGATTCTGCCTGGTCTTCCTAAATTGAAAAACTAATTATATACCGCGTGAATAAAATTGTTATAACTACTAACTTTATTGTAACGTTTCTACTGTTATATCAAATGTTATACATTTAAACGTAAATCGATCACAAAACAGGTAATTGGTCTTCCTCTAATAAGATTATAAACAATGCATTTCATGTACACAATGAGTCTAAGAATTACACGATTAAATAACGTAAATCACAGTCTCATAACATTCAATGAATGTTTATAATAATAGACAGTATTTTCGTAACTATAGCTAAACAACATATGTATTCTTTTCATAACCCTTAAGTGAAATCAACAATGTTCGCGAATTTCAAGACAACCTTTCTATTATATAACAAGACCACATACATGTGTACAGTAATGTGCTCGTTTTAGCATGAAATTTTCCTTGCCGTCATAACCAAAAACACAGGTATAATGAACTATCAACCAACACATTATCCAAAATATATAGATAACAAATTGTATCGTTAAATAAAGCCAGTGTTCATCAAGTTCACGGTCACTGAAAAATCAGATTATCCGTACATAGTGTGATAGGTATGTAACTTAAAAAGTAAAAACAGCTAATTTTTTTTATAGATAAGTTACAATAAACGACCATACTGCTTGTTACACGGGAATGTTTATAAATGACATGACAGAACAGAGTATGTTCAGAACAAGAGTATATAAATTTCTTTGACAAATTTAGTAGCGTTAAAATGCTTTGAATCTTAACAAGAATGTACTATGGACCATAAATTGAGTGACGTTTTCTAAGTGTAAAGGAATAACTGTGCGATATCAAATAAACTCGCGTCATGGCCGGTCTCAGAATAAATTTCCATTCAGATAATGTCTTGGACACAAGTTTGTGACTTGGTGTCTTGCCCAACAAGCCGGAAGACTGCCCGTTTCCCAAATTCTATGAAGTCCCAAGTAACCTAGATTGTACCGGTGTTACCCCGATCACTTACTCCAAACAAACCTTTTCCGCTAGTTTGTTCAGGTAATTCCCATCACTACGATATTGTTAAGCTAGGTAAAGCACGCTAACTTGTGAGTCACGCCTAGATTTCCGTATTACACTTGTTCGACTGCATCATCTTTGCCAGGCTCTTAATTTAATCTTATTTCAATTAGTTTTAACGTTACTGCTTATATCGCGAGTAATAACCTTCGAATACTATAGCAATAAGGATATCTTTACATGTTCATTTTAAGTTCTAGTAATTAGTTGTTTTTGTTAGAGTTTTTAATACATTCATCACTATCATAAGGACACTGGCTTGAAGGTAAATGTTTAGCATGTCTAATCGTCCAATCCCATGGTTATTGACGATATTCATGCGATTATTTCTTATAGTAATCAAGGGTGCCAGGGTAGACCATGAAATTTTCTTAGTTTGTAACTTGCATCAAAGTATATAACTTAATTTATCATTAAAATTTAAATTATTTTTTGACAAAATTATAATATTCTTTTTTGTCAAGTACGTGTTTGTCTGTGACACTGCCTTAATAAGTTGCCGTCATATATATAATAATTCACTCTCAAGTACTCCAAAAACCCATAATGAAATTATGATCTCATTTGAAGCTGTGAATAAAGTTCTATGACATTGAACAATTTGATACTCAAAATTTATTAACTGCATAAGATCTATAAGTTATTTAGTTTAAATCCAAACACGAAAAAGTAACAACTGTTACGCCATGTATAAGTGATATAATTTGTATCAATAATTTTTTGTTTGACATACGATAACTGCATCTACAAAATAATTGGAAACAATGAAGACTATAATACGATAACATGAATAAATGAGTTCTATTGACCTACATGAAATCAACCAAATAATATTTACTTTTCGGTATCAATTTATTGATAAATGCTTTTCACTAGAATAACCTGTTTTTTATTCTTGAGGAACTATACAGATTTGTCCTATAAAAGATCTATATAATTCTTTAGAAAATAATAACAATCACACGACACAAATAATAAAATTATAAAACCGATACCGAATTCATACTTCTGAGGAACGTAGTTGTCTTATGAAAGCTAATTTCAATAGAACTAAAATATAAACAACAATTGTTCGAATATAGTTACCTGTAATATACATGTAAGAATGGTTTATTGATAGAATATACAAGAGAAAAAGAATATGAAAATTGAAATTGAGTAAAACTTAAACACACCACTATTCTTTATCATCATAATGTAATAAACTATCTTTATACATGCATATTTCTAAGTATTTTTAAACAGGCGGATCTTTTTCTAATTGTCGATATAACACAAAGATAATTTGAAGTACTATATTGTTTCTGAAGCTGAACGGAAAATTACAGTATCTGTCTAAATATTTAATACCGTGCGACCGTATAACAGGCTATAAGATTAAAATATACGAACAATAGAAAGTGTGCATGTTATTAAGCAATATCATGCGCTGATCCAGCCAATTTTCTTAGAGGGGGTCCGACCAAACCCTAGTCCAACTAACTGTATGTGAGTCGTGATATTTTGATAATGTTTGCATAGGTCAATATCTCTCCTCCAAAGAGAGGGATTCTGCCATATCACGAAAATATCTCAGAATCAGTTCTGACGTCAAATTATTTGGACTAACCGAACCCTTACTATGACAAACATGTGTTACAAGTAGATGGTCGTCAATAAGTTTTTCAACGGTTGAACAGGCTGAAATAGAAAAGTAGCCGACCACCTAGGGGGGTTCGGGGGCATGCTTGCATCCCCCCACCCCCCTCCCCACTTCAGTGCTTCATTTCCTGTATTCTGGCTAGAGCATTTAGAAATCGTCACGCATTTATATCAGTATACATATTCACATTTTATAGCTCACTGTATTGGCAAGATTTTAAGGTAATCTTTGTTTCTTTGAATACTAAAAAAATTCTATACATCCAAAGTAATCTCTTACACATTTTATATAGAGCTCACTCGTACCATAGTATAAATTTTGGGAGATAACATTAATGAGAATTACAGTATTGCTTAGAAGGTAAATCTCTTTTCTGTTTTCTTTGAGATAACTAACATTAAAAATGAATTGCGTCCGGGGTGTCTTAATCAATTGTTTATAAGCAGTAGCCACATACACTTTGAGTGCGGTCCTAATGTTGCCTTTTCGAAAAAAAACATTTTCTTTCCTTCTTCGCTTGTTTCCTTTTTTCAGGATTTTCCGGAGGGACTCCCGGACCCCCCTCCCCCCTCCCTTCACCACACACCCACACACACACACACACATACACACACACACACACACACACACACACACACACCCCTCTAGACCCGCACAATATGCATTGCACGTAGGTGAGTTGTTGTGATCGCTCGATGTCCGCCGTCCGCCGTCTGTCAACATTTAGCTTGTGTATGCGATAGAGGCTGTATTTTTCAACTGAACTACTGCCTTGATAAAATCTAGGTCATGGTCAAATATGGGTTATCTGGGATTAAAAACAAGGTCACTAGGTCAAATCAAAGAAAAACCTTATGTATGCGATTGAGGCTGTATTTTTCAATTGAACTACATGAAATTAAATTAATATAGTTGCCTTGATAAAGTCTAGGTCATGTTCGAATATGAGTCATTTTGGGTCAAAACTAGGTCACTAGGTCATATGCAATAGAGACTGCATTTTACATCGGATCTTTACGAAATATGATCAAAATGTTTGTCTAAATGAAGTCTAGGTCAGGTTATAATATGGGTCATCTAGGGTCAAAAACTAGGTCACCCGGTCAAATTAAAGAAAAGCCTTTTGTATGCAATAGGGGCTGCATTTTACACTGGATATTAACACTGGATATCAACAGAATTTAACCAGGATGGCTGCCTTGATAAAATCTAGGTCAAGTTTGAATATTGGTCATCTGTGGTCAAAAAATAGGTCGCAAGGTCAAATCAAAGAAAAACCTTGTGTATGCAAAAGGGACTGCATTTTACACTGGATATTTATGAAATTTGATCACAATGTTTGTCTTGATGACTTCTAGGTCAGGTTTGAATCTGGGTCATGTTGGGTCAAAAACTAGGTCATCCAGTCAAATCAAAGGAAAAGCTTGATAACACTTTAGAGGCCACATTTATAACCATGTCTTCATGAAATTTGGTCAAAATGTTTATATTAATGTTTAAAGATTTGGATGAATTCGAATGTGGGTCACGTAGGGCCAAACACTAGGTCACTAGGTCAAATCAAAGGAAAAGCTTGTATACACTCTAAAGGTTACTTTGTTTTATTCTTCCTGAAAATTTGTCCGAGTGTTTGTTTTTATGGAATCTTTGACAAGCACGAATCTGGGTCATGTGTGGTCAAAACCTAGGTCAATTTGTCAAATCAAAGAAAATACTTGTTTACCCTCAAGATTTTTGTTCCAATCTTAATGAAAATTGGTCATAATATTTGTTTCTATGAAATCACTAGGTCAAACATGTTTACATTGTTATGGTGTGTTTCTCAAGTCTTGGCCTCTTGGTCTAGTAAGTGTTTTACTTTTTTCAGGACTTATTATTGATTTATTGTACAAAAGTGTTCTTGTTTTCATTTGATAAGCGATTTGGTCACTAATCACATCACTGAACTTTGTTCGAAGTTCGAATTAATGTTCAGCAAGATTTGCTTTTCCGATATTTATTGAATTAAAGGACCAGAGATATTTACAAGAGCAGTTTTGTGTTTGACATATCATACCTTTAGTTACCAATTTAAGACATTACATCATATGTCGGGATACTGTTCTATAACCTTGGAAGAGGGAAGGGATATAGAGTTTGAGAATTTTTGCCGAATTAACTGATGTAAACACACCAGTGTTGTTTCGTATGCGTTGTTGCTCGATTTTCCTTTATTTGTATGTTTTGAGCTTGTTGTCTAGATGCTTTATTTTGTCCATGTTTTTATCATTTTCTGCACTATACATTCACTGCTTAAAGAGGCAGCATTCTGGAAACGTTGCATTACAGTGAAAAGTATCCAATTACGTATGGGATGTATGGAGGTGTTCTCTCATTTGCAGAGAAGAAGGAATAGAATAAAGGAAATGACATGATTGCTCTGTTCCAGTTACGTCAAAGTTTCCACTAGCCTCTGATGCTCTTTTGCAACTAGTTCAATGTTATTATGGAAAGTCCATGTAAAACTCAGTGTATTGTAAATGCAGGGGCAGTAGATAATCTTATATGTAAATGGCTGTGTTTTTTGAGGGGTTGTGGACGAATTAAGTAAGCCACACTCAGTGTTGGGGTCAAGTATTCATGAAAATAGTTGTAACTATTCCCTTCGTGTGTAATTAGCTGTGTTGTTGTGGGGATGAGGTAAAAAGAGTGTTGGAAGTCAAGTTTGAATGATTGTAGTTCATCTGTAATTAAAAAAAACAGTTAAGACTATTATGAACATTATAACATCACACTTTCAAACCAATCTTCCTCCCTTCATCAGCAAACGTCGATTAAAATGAAATTCTCCTTTAATAATGAAGAACTGATTTTACGTTATAATACACTATATAAGTATAAAACATTGATTTTAAAAGCAATTTTAATATTGCTTTCAAAGTAAAAGCATTTATTTCTAATTTTACATTAAGCCAGAACTTTTTGCAGTGATTTGGGAGCCGGGATTTGTTTAAGCAAATCCAAAGTCAGAATTTTGTTTCATAAAATTCCCAGCTCCATCAGCCCTCCCAACAGGATATCAAATGAACGATTCCTTATGTTCACATATACAATTATATATGTTTTGTAATATATCAAGTATATAGATAGGAACATGTAGATAGTTTTTTAAAATGCGGTTGGTAATGTTGGTGAAAAAAAAGCAATCATATTTCTGGAAATATCAAAAATAAATGTCAGCATATGGGGAAAATCGTCCTGTTGATTTCAAATTATTCAGAACCTTTTCATTTTAATCTGTTTTCAGATCCTCGAGTAAAAGATTGGCTTTTTATGAGCGACCCAATAAAACCTACACTACTTATCATAGCCTACCTGTTATTTGTATATTTCGGGCCAAAATGGATGGAAAACAGAAAGCCGATGCAATTACAATATGTTCTAGTCATCTACAACTTTTCTATGGTGATATTTTGTGCGTATATAGTCCACCAGGTAAGAATTTTTTTTAACTGTAACATATGTACTTTGCTACAATAAAATGTTCTAAAATTCTGGTATTCAAATCCACTTAAGGATTTTATCCATATATATAATTATAAATGTTTTCCATTATTTTTACAAGCATTGCATATCGTGTTATTATTCAAAACGAATGCGATGTATTGCTATTTTCACGACCGTAGCACCAAATGATTGTAAATACTGCTTCTCACAAAATTTTAGATATCATTTCAATGATGCCTTAACGTATACTATCAAATTTCGTTTTTTGTTAGTTTCGGGGGCTATAGGATTATGCTTTTCCGTCCGTCCGTCTGTCCGGTATTCCGAGCCCACATTTGCATACTTAGGCGGCTATGGGAACAATAGGTAACTGTACTTTTTCTTTGGTGTCATTCATTCAGTAAGGCTTTTATGTGGCTATTTAGCTTTTACATGGCTAAAAGAACAATAGAGAAAACAAAAGAGTAGCCACATAAATACCCATATGTAGAAACGTCCGTCCATCCGTCCGTCCGAAATTTAGTGTCCGGTCCATAACTCTATCCTTCTTAAAAGGATTTTATTATTACTTGGTACAAATATTCCCCATAATGTGTGTAATACACAGATCCCTAGCTCAAAGGTCAATGCCACACTTGAGGGTCAAAAATCAATATTGATCTTTTCCTGTCCAGTCTGAAAAATATTTTACTCTAAGCTCATTTGTCATATAGACCCTATGAAAAGAGTTGTTGTTATATTTTCTTCAGAGTAACTTCCCTGTAATATGATGATTTCTTACTTTTTTCTCATGTTTACCCAACATTTTCAAAGTAAAATTTTATCAAACTTGAAAATAGATACTTTTCTATCTTGATAGTCAAGAATTGTAGAGTTTTGTATATGCAAACTTTACTCAATCCAAATGTTGTTTTATAACATACTGTGTATATATAGTACATCATTGACAGATATCAGATCGTTATGTTATGCTGCAGTAGAGAAAATTAGTTGCCTTCCAGTAGTTACATAGATGTTTTTTATATTAATATGTGCGCACGTAATAACTAATACGTGCGCACGTACTAGTACAAAAAACATCATCGCACGTACTAGTATAAAAAAAATCTTCGTACGCAAAAAGTAATACGTGTGCACGTAATAACTAATACGTGCGCACGTACTAGTACAAAAACATCATCGCACATACTAGTACGTGCGCACGTACGTACTAGTATAAAAAAACATCTTCTTACGTATGAAGTAATACGTGCGCACGTAAAAGGTTTTACGTGCGCACGTATTAGTTTATGCGTGCGTAGATGTTTTTATACTAATACGTGCGCACGTGAAACCTTTTACGTGCGCACGTATTACTTCATACGTACGAAGATGTTTTTAACTAGTACGTGCGCACGTACTAGTACGTGCGATGGTGTTTTTTTGTAGGCCTACTAGTACGTGCGCACGTATTAGTTATTACGTTAGCACGTATTACTATATACGTACGAAGATGTTTTTATACTAGTACGTGCGATGATGTTTTTTGTACTAGTACGTGCGCACGTATTACTTTATACATACGAAGATGTTTTTTGTAGTATGTGCGTTGATGTTTTTTGTACTAGTACGTGCGCACGTATTAGTTATTACGTGCGCACGTATTAATATAAAAAAACATCCATGTCACCACTGTGCCACCGTAAGTAGTGGACTTCGTATTGCATGGCAATACTTCATTCACTGTTTTTTTTTTACTCAGATGTTCAAAAATCGAAAATTTCACGTAGATTTTATACATAAAAACATTTTCTTTCCATGTTTCATGCAAACAAGTAGAGAACGTGGCATCCAAAGTGTTTGTTTTCTATGAATAGACATAGTGCTGAAGTTTTAGAACACAAACGACACTGTAACCTTAACTGGTATTTCATAATACTCAACATCCTGGCCATTTTTCATGAAGACTTGCCAGAAAAATGTGGTCTCTAGAGTTTTAAAAAATGTGTTCTTATGATTTGACAATATAACCTAGCTCTTTTTAGTTTCGGGTTTGGGAGACCACATTCGTGTAGTTCACAGACTAATTGACCGCCGGTGAAATTTTGCTTCACGGACACAGGGCGGACACAATACCTCAGCGGGCAAAACAAAAAGAAGAAATGAGCAATGTGACAAACGTTAAAGAACAAATGTTTAAATTTATAAAAATGAAAATTTCTCCCTTTTTACCGCTAATAAATCCAATTCCCATGAACGTGTGGAAATCTCAATTAGTCGGATGTACAATGCATTTTAAGTTCAAGTACAAGTTCTTGGCATGTAGTATTTAACCTTTAGCCTAATGGCGGCAAGTGATTCAGCCCACGCTGACAGTGCAGACCAACGTGCAGGCTGATCTTAGTCTGCACTGTTCGTTATTCAGTCAGTAAATTTTCAGTGAACGATTCTTTGAATAATAATTGGTATTGCTCTAACTGAAAGATGTGGACTAGTCCATTTTAGAAATTTAGCAGGCTGAAGGTTAAAAATCTTTGCCTAG
Organism: Mercenaria mercenaria; assembly: GCF_021730395.1. Classification (NCBI taxonomy): domain Eukaryota; kingdom Metazoa; phylum Mollusca; class Bivalvia; order Venerida; family Veneridae; genus Mercenaria; species Mercenaria mercenaria. Next base: position 90,260,077 of record NC_069361.1, read on the forward strand.
TATATGGTTTCTTTGAACTGATTTAAATTCGGGTACCTGCTAGTAACAGACATATTTCTGTTTCAGTTTCTGATGGGAGGCTGGCTGTACGACTATTCATTAGGCTGTCAAACAGTTGATTACTCCAATTCACCTACGGCTCTTCGGGTAATAAGGTCATAACACATTCATTTCGTGTACCGTTTACAATTTACCTGCCATAGTTTCATTTTCTCTAAATGTATTAGTATATCACGTATCTCAAAATACATGAAACGCTTTGAAAACTTTGAGGTTCTGACAGAACTTGTTGGAAATGTTCTTAAGGTCCAATACTAAGGAAAGTGAACATTTTAATTTCTTTTAAAAAGCACAGAAACTATTTCACTTTATTGGAAAATGAAAGTTGGTATGTAGAAATTCGAAATAAATCGCAGTATATGTACAATTATTTTTCTATGAAGTATGAAGAAAGTTAAAAAGACCTGGGGGGTCATTCTGTCGATTCATTGAAATTTCAACATAATACACATACATTTCTTTGAGTTCCAAAGACCTTCTGTAAATTTTGACCTGCCAATCTTCATTATTTAGTGTCTTGCAGAAGTCTATGCACTGGCTATGAAAAAAATTGCCAACTCACTTTCCCTTAGTAATGGACCTTTAACGCATATGTTTAACTTTTGATGATATAGACCTACGGCATACAGTCATTTTGCTCTGTGAAAATGAGCTGGGTGATTTAGAAAAAAAATCATATTTGCAGTGCTGAATTCGATAAAAACCTATATTACTGAAAACATTTTTCAGTTAAAATATACGGATTTTATTTCGAAAGGCGGATCTCGGATTTTTTAAAGAAAAGCAAAGTAAATGCGGGATGACTTTAAAACAGTGAAAAATTCGAAGTACTCCATTAAAAAATGATTTTGTTTTGAAACTACATTACATTTTTTTTCTTGAAAATGTTACTACTAGTCTACGATTCTTCACAGGGAGAGGACTTTAATTAATTAACACCTATAATACAACGGACGAATTTGCACTCTCCGTCGATCTTGAAACTGCCACATGTAATTAACAAATACAAAAAAAAACAGATATATTTACAGTTACATTCTGCTTTTCTAGTATTCAGGGTTATGTCAGGTTCAAATAACGAGTTCGTGCAAATAAATCACACACGAATGAAAATATGAATCACATCAATAAATTTTGTTCATTCATTTATAGGTTACTTTCCGCTTCATTTGTATTGTGAGCTAAAGATTTTGAGAGGGTAGTTTCGAAATGCTTAGTTTCTCTTTCTTGCAAGTCTTACATTAGCATTGAATTATACATGTATTTACTTTTATCCGCTGCAAATGCTAAAATGTAACTTACGATTTGTTTGTCAATGACTTAATGCGGCACTGAACCTTCAGATCTAAATTATTTCTACAATGTAGAATTTGCTAAACTAATTCCTTTAAAACATCAAAATATACTAAGAAAATTCGACCAGTAACAACGATACTAATATCGATTGCTTATTCACTGCTACACTGATTTGAAATGTCTAAACACTGTAACGACGACAGTATTTCACTATGGCTATATACTCTTGTTACCTAACGTTGTAAATAAATTTTCATAATCTTTTCTTCTAGTTTTTACGTCAGCCAAGCAAAAGGTATTGTTAAATTATAGACCGATCAACAGCACAAACTATTGACCGGCGATATAGTCGTGTGATAGATGCTTATATCGACCTCACTCAAGGACAATAATTGTATTTTAAAAGATATTAACTGATCTTTTAAAGCGTATATTCTGATGAAATTTATCAAAATTACAGAAACAATATTAGAAGTAGTGTTCTTTTACTCTACCATTAATGAAAATACCAGAGAAATATTATGAGAATTAATGTGTCATGCGTCTGAGAAGGCATACTTATGGGACTTAAAACTAATTATTTTGTTTCAGATGGCTGGTGCAGTGTGGATGTTCTTCATAGCAAAATTTGTAGAACTTCTAGACACAGTAAAACAACTTTACATTTTGACACTTTTGCGAATTTTTTATGCCCTCTGCTCCCCCCCCCCCTACCCCCCGCCCCAGTCCGTTCCCCACTTCCTAAACATACCGATACTAATTGTAACTTACCTGCATTAATTTACCTTATATCCCGCCCCCCCCCCCACCCTCCCTTCCCAATTTTAATAGAGATTGATGTTTTCGATATATAGCATACATTGATGTTCTGCTAGTAAGTTTGGTATTTGTTTGAAAATATCATACATATAATGAAAATTATGTTTTAAAAATATTACTTTATTGTATTAATAAACTTTTGGAACAGTTCCTCAGTAAGAAACAGGTTATTTTCAATGATTAGTGACTTTAAAAAAAGTACAATATTATTTATGATGTTACATGAAGTAAAATTTGTCAAATATTAAAACTTCACCTGTTTGTACATGTACATTATTTATTTTTGTATATTTCGAAGGTATTTTTCATTTTACGTAAGAAGAATGGCCAAGTGACTTTCCTGCACGTGTTTCATCATGGATGTCTACCTATGTTCTGGTGGTGGGGTGTAAAAGCCGTCCCAGGTATGTTCACTTTGCGGTGTTATTGCATTTCGCATGAACTGCTGAAATCTAAGGAAGCGTAAGAACGGGAAGGTCAGTTACACAGCAATGTTCATGGTCTTGTTATAAAAATTGAAAATGAAGAAGTTAGATTATTAAGTAGTTAACTAGATGGCAAACAAATTATTGACCATTTGAGAAATTCAAAACGAAATTCAGTATCCAACCTTTTGAAAGACATCGAGCAAGTAGTAGGCAAATATTTCTTTTTAGTGTAATTCAACTAGATATCTATCTATTAGCGATGTTAAGTAATGGTTCTAGCGCATTGACTCTGACATCATGACCCTGGTTTGATATATATAGTGCAATCAACATTTGTTTGTTGAGACATGTTGCCATGATAGGTTTATTTTTAAGGTTGAATTAACATTTCAATGCGCCGTTTCTGTTTGGAGATGTTGTTAGGGTGGATGCTATTTACACAAGATTGATTGAGATGAAAACAAATCATATCTTACAGAATTAATCTGCGCGGTCGTTTAAATCTATTAAATAATCTTGCATATCATTTTTAAGACATATATAATTCAGTCTATTTCGACATTTGATGTTGTACCATAAAATTAAAAAGCTATATTGATTTTTACCAATATTTGTGCATAATCAGTTACGCTGTATACAGGCGGTAACGATCTAATAAGTTTTTATCAACCAATCAAATACTTTATCCTCACAGAATTAAAAGAAAAGTTGACCTCGCTCACAATAAACTAACTTTGGTTATCCTTTACAGGAGGTTTTGGTACCTTCCATGGTCTTGTAAATTGCTGCGTCCATGTAGTTATGTATTTTTACTACGGGACTGCTGCCCTGGGACCCAGGTTCCAGAAGTACCTGTGGTGGAAGAGATATGTCACAATATTTCAACTGGTAAGTGTAGTAAGTCCAGGGTACCAGACTATTGGATTTAGACCAGCTTGCAACAAAGAATATTATTAAGTTATAAAACAGAAAACTACCTACATTTTCGATCCTGTGTGTATATTTCATATACGACCGCGACTGCTATTAACAAATAAAAACAGGGGGCTGAACGGACTATACCGTTCAATACTAACCGTGTAAAAATGGCAAACGTATAAACTTTGTTTGTCGAATTGAGCACATGATTTTTCGCATTCCAACTAACAGTACTAAATTGTCAAGCTTATGGTGACAAATCTGTGTCGATTATTTTACGCATTGTTTGTTTGCTGCTTGTCCCTTGTTTTGACTGAAGCCTCTGGGTCAAAGTGAATGTTCTGTTTTCCAGGCGCAGTTTTTCATAGTGACGATTCACAACTCCCAGATGTTGTTTATAGATTGTGCGTATCCATGGAAATACGTTGCTTTTATTCAGGGATTTACGACACTTGTTGCCGTCTTGTTTCTTAACTTTTATGTAAAGACATACAAACAAAATAAAGGAACTGCAGCAAAGACTGCAGAATCCAAGAACAACGATGCACAAAATGGCCACCTTGCCAACGGCCATGCGGTCACCAACGGATACTACCATGAACACGTTGCGAATGGCTTTGAGAAGAGTCTCGTTGAACGAAGAAAACACGTAAATGCGCATGTTTCATAGCGGTTCATATGATTTTCCATTCATAGTCATGCCTGTCTTTAAAGTCAATATGTTGATTCGTATATACATAATACGTAATATAACTTTCTTATTACATACTCGTTTCTATTCCCCGTTAAGTTGCGGTGGTACCGGAAACGTAAATATTTTTCCATACACCGACGCTTGAATTTCATATCGGGTGCGTGACGTTATTCAGTGTGTGTTGTTGCACTATTTTTTCTATTTAGTTCAGTATTGTCAATCCTATTCAGGCCATTGAACATATTTATGATATTTACACAATATTTATTCGTGTAGATGAGTATGTAATAAAAAGGTTATTATCTTTGCATCGGGAAATATGCACTCGTTCTTCAGCGAAAGAATATTGCACTCCTAAAGTCGCGCAATATTTCCGCTGAAGAACTCGTGCATATTCCCGATACAAAGCTAATAACCTATAATTATTTTGACTGGGGCAGTCTTTAGAAAAGTCAAACTTCACGCAGGGGTTGCTTCCCTTTAACTTCAGAAATCTCTATCTATAGGTAAGGGAGATCACTGCGAAGAAGATTGAGAAAAGTATTATTATTTTATTAGTCCTATTTCTTTATTTCTAAAGCATCAACTTCAAATACTTTTTCGGCATTATCGTTAATTTAACACATTTAAATGCACAGCAACCGAAAATTGCTTTTATAAAACATTCACCAAAAAGCACACTATGTGCAGTAAGATGCGCATAATGCCACTTTAATCACCAGTAAAAAGTGATCTTGGGTACAACGTGCTGCTGCTCGGAAACGGATATATTTTCCCACATATTTGGAATTTATAATGGCAAAAAAGTACAGTCGGAAGAAATTTGCCCGTCATATAGTTTATGAGTAGACGATCTGTCTGGGGTCCAATGCTCCCAGATCACCTTAGCGCGGTTTTGTTAGGATAGCTTTCTTAATTTACATGTATCATTATATTCAGTATATCAACTTCTTGAGACGCCTTATTTCAAATTATTGTACATAGTGCAAGACATTCATGGTAGGTAAAACACTAATTCCTTGATTTAGACAGCACACATCTTTTATATGTATTTGAAGCATTGGTTTGGAAATTAAAATTAGCGATTTTACATGAGTTTTGTTATCGTTGCAAATGTAACGTATTACTTTAAGGAAACCATGTGCTGCAATTCATTGTTACATAATAATTAGATTCGTAAGTGAACAGTTTGTCGGATTCCGAGTTCTAGAACAATTTATGCAGTTGTGAATGTTAAATAATTATCTTGCCAGTTTCATTAAAATATTTAAGATATTAACTTTTTATCTGGTTGAAATAAAGCATATTTATATATACATTGTGTTTGCCTTTTTGTTAGAGAGAGAGAGAGAGAGAGAGAGAGACACAGACAGACAGAGACAGAGAGAGAGTAGAACCACCGTCTTACCACAGACCAGCTACTGGCGAGTAGCTGGGTATAACCACTGTCTTACCACAAACCAGCTACTGGCGAGTAGCTGAGTAGAACCACTGTCTTACCACAAACCAGTTACTGGTAAGTAGCTAAGTAGAAACACTGTTTTACCACAACCAGCTTGGCAGAACCACTGTCTTACCACAAACCAGCTACTGGCGAGCAGCTGGGTAGAACCACTGTCTTACCACAAACCAGCTACTGGCGAGCAGCTGGGTAGAACCACTTTCTTACCACAAACCAGCTACTGGCAGGCAGCTGGGTAGAACCAGTTTTACCTCAACCCAGCTTCTCGCGAGTAGCTTGGTAGAACCACTGTCCTACCACAAACCAGCTACTTGCGAGCAGCTGGGTAGAACCACTGTCTTACCACAAACCAGCTACTGGCGGGCAGCTGGGTAGAACCAGTCTTACCTCAACCCAGCTTCTCGCGAGTAGCTGGGTAGAACCAATGTCTTACCACAAACTAGCTAGTAGCGAGCAGCTGGGTAGAACCACCGTCTTACCACAAACCAGCTACTGGCGGGCAGCTGGGTAGAACCAGTCTTACCTCAACTCAGCTTCTCGCGAGTAGCTGGGTAGAACCAATGTCTTACCACAAACTAGCTAGTAGCGAGCAGCTGGGTAGAACAACTGTCTTACCACAATCTAGCTGCTGGAACCATAAACCTAACATTGTCTGTTGTTGCACATGTAACCTGATGCAAATAAAGAAATATTGTATTGTATTGTATTGTATAAGCCAAATGCAAGCGGGCGGGAGGGTAAAACCCTTGTCCTAACACAAACCAGCTGCCGGTTGGCACCTAGCAGCAGGCAAAACCATTGACATACCTAAGGCAGCTGCCAGGAAGTCAGGCAGCGAGGTAGAATCACTGTCCTAACACAAGCCAACTGTTGGCGGATAGGATCACTAAACTACAACAAGCCAGCTGCTGACGGGCACCTGGGTACAACCACTGACCTACCACAATCAGCTGGATGAGAACTTATTGTTTAAATCAGTCAGAACATATATAAATGAAACAACTGTATCTTTCTAGCTTATTTATTAAACTATATAAATACATGTACATCTACTGAGTTAATTACATGTGCATAAATCTTTGGCTATTTTGCTATTTATTTTGTTTGTCCAATAGCAAATAAGAAAGAGAAGATTTTGTCTGTAATTTCTTTGAACAATACTTCAGTGACAGCAGACAGATTTTAAAACAAAGCTATTGTTCAGAATGATAAACCTATGCTATAAATAGCATTTACCTAATTCTTGCACTCATCTCCATATAAAGTGATTCATGTACATGTGTAACAATCTAATATCACAAAACTAATATCACAGAAAAAATTTTAACAGCAACATGTTGTCATTAAAACATATATTTACAACTATGACTATCTTCATATAGTTCATTTACAGAAAGATCACTTCTTAATGGAAAATTATTTCTTAAACTCACATTTACATAGGTGATACCATTCAATATTAGGTTCAAACATCTATGATGTATTTTAATAGCAGATCTACTCAGAACAATTCAGTATATCAGTATTCTGTAAAATATCTGTTATGTAATTAACATTAGAGTGAAAAATAATCTTTAAATACATTACAAATATACCTGTTTAAACTTCAACAGACACATTTCTGCCATTAAAAGGAGTCTGGTTTTCATAAATGTGCACAAAAAGAACTAATGGAAATTAAAATTACCAGTTATACAACAAGAGCTGTCGGAGGACAGCAACGCTCGACTATTTAACAGCCTTGTCGCTTGAATGAATAAGAAAGTCGAAAAAGGGGCATAATTTAGTAAAAAAGTAAAATAGGGTTATGGAACCTGCATAGTGCTTATCAGCTCATGACAGTGGACAAGTGTATGAAGTTTCAATCCATTCCCATTAGTGAGTACTGAGATACCAGCTTACATATAAGAATTTAACCCAAAAACTCCTAAGTTCAAAAAGGGGCATAATTTTGTAAAATGCAAAGTTGAGTTGTTGACCCTTTGCACTGCATGTCATTTCATGACAGTGAACTAGTGTGTGAAGTTTCAATCCTTTCCCATTAGTGGATACTGAGATACCAGCTTACATACAAAAACTTAACCAAAAATTTCTATGCTGAAAAAGGGGCATAATTTTGTAAAAAAGCAAAATAAAGTTATGGGACCTGCTTTGTGCATGTCAGATCATGACAGTGAACAAGTGTGTGAAGTTTCAATCCATTCCCATTAGTGAGTACTGAGATACCAGCTTACATACAAAACCTTAACCAAAAAATTCTAAGTCGAAAAAGGGGCATAATTTTGTAAAAAAGCAAAATAGAGTTATGGAACCTGTGCAATGTAAGTCAGTTTATCACAGTAAATAAGTGTGTGAAGTTTCAATCCATTCCCACAAGTGGTTACTGAGATACCAGCTTACATACAAAACCTTAAGCAAAAATTTTTAAGTCAAAAAAGGGGCATAATTTTGTAAAAAAGCAAAACAGAGTTCTGGAACCTGTGCAATGTAAGTCAGTTTATCACAGTGAATAAGTGTGTGAAGTTTCAATCCATTCCCACAAGTGGTTGCTGAGATACCAGCTTACATACAAAAACTTAACCAAATCGGGACGCGGACGCGGATGCGGACGCGGACGCCGACGCATGGGCGAGTCCAATAGCTCTACTATTCTATGAATAGTCGAGCTAACAAAAAAAGAGTTACCGGTATATAACAATGTACCCTTGATAGGCAAGCCAGTCAATAGTCAAAACTATTGCCCAAGGCCCACAGGATCATTCAGTAAGTGTTTAACATGACACAACAGAAATAAATTTTCACAATTTTTTTTTCAAAGTTTTGACTTTGAATATAACACAGACTATTGTGTATAAGGATGTTTTGTAAAAGCAACTTGAAATTTTGTGTCTGTTAATTCATGTAATGCTATGTTTACATTTTGCAATAAGAAACAACAGCACAATTGACTACCAGTCTGATATACTTAATACAACGATTACCGGTAAACAAGATTATTATATATAACTTTCATGAAATATTTGTGCAAGAGTTATGACCCTTGTGCCGTATCATGTGGATGATGATGAGGAATAACTATTTCATGTTTGAATCACATCCATCATGTTATTACAGAGCTATAGGAGTAGGACAGCTCTCCATACTTCGTATAGTCAAGCTAAAAATCTAAACCAGACAAATCTATCAGGATAGTATGCATTGAGTTAGAGAAGTATTAATGATCCAAACAAAACTTTAAAAAAAAGCATTGTAAACATTTACTTATATTTTTATTTCCTTATTTTCATAGCTTTGTTTGTAGCAGCCCTTCAACAATGGTATTTTAAGTGAAAAAAAAACCAAACTTTGATGAGAACATGTCTGCATCCTGCTTTGTCTTTAATGTGTTTATGGAATAAAACACAATGTTTAATAAAATAACATGATATAATAATATAAATATATTTAAATGCTCAGTATATACAGGTTAAACATGGAACATTGGCACTACTGGACTAATGACATACATGTATATATGCATATAAATCTGACTGTATTTTGATAGGCATGTCTTTGCAAGAACTATAAATAATTTATAAATAAAGAGGTTACAACTTTATAAATAATCACATACAAATTAGAGATTTTAAACTTCCCACTTACACAGCCTACTGCCAGTTTCATCCAACATTTTATCAATAACGTGAACTACATATTTAAGACGTCCCTTCCTTTTGTTTGGGTTTAATAAAGGGGCAAGAACCCAGACTGATCATAAAAAAACAACAGATTGTAATAGATAGGAGACCAGTTTCTTTAACTAATAATTTTATGTATTTGAAATAAAATGTTTCTAAATTCCTTCCATTTTGTATCAAATATCATTTCTTTTTTAGTTTTCTACATATTTAATTGTTACTTTCCTAAAACATGATGAATCAATTTAGAATTTATTAACTTAATAAAAGCATTTTCTAACTTTCCAAAAAAAAATGAACCATTTTTAAACAGTCAGGTAACGTAACCAGCGTTACTGGGTTGTGCACCAATTTTAACTTATTATCTGTAAGTAACTGACAATTTACACACACGCAACAAAGATGAAGTACAAACTACTTCAGATTGAGTGATTAGTTACCCAACAAATGAAGACTTCTACACTACTGTGTAATATGATGTAAAATTAATTAATTGAACTCTACTTCCGAGAAACTTTTAGTAATAGTGAATAAATAAAATACGAACAAATATTGCTTACTGTGGCTGATATGAAATACAAAATAGGCAAGCACTGTGATACCACTGTCATCAATAAACAGTACATGGTCATTTGAAGACACAGTATATCAAGAAGAAATATGCACTTAAGAAAAACAGGAGAACAATCCTCAGATAGAAGAGGACAATGCATGAGAATATCTTGCACTAATTTTAAGGTCTTACTAGATTTTGTACATTTTACAGACTCATGTTGATACTAACTTAAATATAACTCCATCTTAACATCACATGAGCCTTTCTCTTGACAAAACTATTGAATACAGCATACTTGAGATTTTTTTTAACCAGTTATAATGTGCATTCATGTAAAACTGAATCACGCTATTAAGAATCTAAATTCATTCGTACAATAAAGCAACAGGCAAAAGATATAACAATAAAAACATTAAATGCGTAAATTGAAACACTGATCCCAATAAAATAAAGTCACAAGATATAACTGTCAATTAATCATAGCAAAAGAAATTAACTGGTTAAATAACAACTATTCTAGTTGGTCCTAATATTTACTGCTAAAACTTCTGTCTCTCTCTGCTTCAGTTAAATATGTATCTTCATTATAATATACAGTCCTGACATGGTATTTTTCATACCATGCTGCATCTCTTAGAAATAAAAGTTAATCTTACATTCAATGCAAATCTTTGTTTCTTGTATCACAATAAAGTTTTGAAAAACTATCTAAAACAATATGCAACTTGACAATATTTTACTTTAACCCATTTCAACTTTCTACAGGGGACATAGAACCCTCAGAGTCTCGACGCTTAGTGTAGGTGTTATCTTGACGTTTCACAGCAGTGTCCTCGAAATCATCATCATCATCATAATCATCTGTGTAATCATGAACACTAGCTGACCTAGATCCTCGGCTCTGTACAAACTCTTCGTCCAAACCAACACTTCTCAACGTGGCGTTAAACTTCTTCTCTGCCTTCTTTTTAGCATTTACCTAAAATGGAGAACTCAGTTTAAGATAGTGAAGAAATTTGTTTGCAGACAAACAATTAGCAGAACTGAGAACAGTACTGAAACAATTGAGCGGCACCATGAGAAAACCAACATATTGCATTTGCGACCAGCATGGATCCAGACCAGCCTACACATCCACGGAGTCTTGTCAGGATCCATGCTGGTCGCTAACGGTTTCTCTATTTGCAATAGGCTTTGAAAGCGAACAGCATGGATCCTGACCAGACTGCGAGGATGCGCAGGCTGGTCTGGATCCATGCTGGTCGCATCTGCACTATGTTGGTTTTCTCATGGTGCAACTCAATTACACTTCTTGTGCTAACAAGCTACTTTGCACATCCATCTGCATCTATAGCTTTTGAAGCACTCAATCATGTTATGTAAATAAAAGCCACAGAGCTACTGAGCATCCAATTTTAAGAATCATTTCATTTCTAAGAAAACATTTTGATGGTAAAAACATCTTATCAAAAATAAGTACTTAAGGAAGTAGGAGCGAATTTTTTCTAACGTAAAGAATTTTTTCATACTCTGTGAGCTTGAAGAACAGTAGTTTCCAAGACAAACAAGAGAAGAAAAAACATAGGTCACCAAACTCGTTTTCATTTTATAGGGCATTTTCTTCACCCACTGCTTAAGCATTTCTGGAATTTTGTAAAATTAGAAAAATGGTGATACTTTATGAAACATATAATATCCCACTTAATGTTATAGGGATTTCAGGTGTTACAGGTTAATATGAATACAAGGTGATGCCAGTATTATATAAGCATAAATGTCACTAACAATTCTCTTTCATTTTCACATATTGACATAATTACCCCACCCACTTTATTGTCAATGGAAAAAACGTATTTAGATCTACAAAAATATTTCTGACGTTTAGATTTTCAAAATATTTTGCAGCTTTAATGACCCAGAAAAAATGCTTCAAAATGGAAAGAAAAAAAATTGGGGTCACCGTGCATCTAAGAGATTTATTAAGAAACAAGAGCTGTCTCCATAGGATGACATATGCCCCCGATGGCACTTTGAATGAGTAGTTATGGCCGATGTTAGAGTTTAGGACCTTTGACCTACGGAGCTGGGTCTTGCGCGCGACACGTCGTCTTACTGTGCCACACATTCATAGGTAGTTATTTTAAAATCCATGCATGAATGACAAAGATATGGACCGGACACGCCCATCAATGCACTATCATGAAAAATGACCTTTAACGTCTAAGTGTGACCTTGACCTTTGAGCTACGGACCTGGGTCTTGCGCGCGACACGTCGTCTTTCTGTGGTACACATTCATGCCAAGTTATTTGAAAATCCATCCATGGTTAACAAAGATATGGACCGGACACGCCCATCAATGCACTATCCTTTAATGTCTAAGTGTGACCTTGACCTTTGAGCTACGGACCTGGGTCTTGCGGGCGACACGTCGTCTTACTGTGGTACACATTCATGCCAAGTTATTTGAAAATCCATCCATCGATGACAAAGATATGGACCGGACATGCCCATCAATGCACTATCCTTTAATGTCTAAGTGTGACCTTGACCTTTGAGCTACGGACCTGGGTCTTGCGCGCGACACATCGTCTTACTGTGGTACACATTCATGCCAAGTTATTTGAAAATCCATCCTTCGATGACAAAGATATGGACTGGACACGCCCATCAATGCACTCTCCTTTAATGTCTAAGTGTGACCTTGACCTTTGAGCTACGGACCTGGGTCTTGCGCGCGACACGTCGTCTTACTGTGGTACACATTCATGCCAAGTTATTTGAAAATCCATCCATCGATGACAAAGATATGGACCGGACACGAAAATTGCGGACAGACTGACAGACCGACAGACTGACAGACGGTTCAAAAACTATATGCCTCCCTTCGGGAACATAAAAACTGTTAAAAATTGGTGAATTTTGATATTTTTTGTTCTTTTTGTTTTAATATATGTTTTCTAGATAATATAATGTGCTATCTTGAAAACTTTTATTTCAATTATAGCTCATTATTATATGTATCAGTCAGTAAAATTTCAAAACCATACCTAATCTACTTTAATAGATATTTGACATTACCTACCCCTACCCCATTGTAAATCTTACGTCAATTTTAGGCAAATACCAGCCAAAAATAAGGGTGAAAATTTTTTTTTCACAAAAAGTAAAATTTATTTGCTTAAATGGTACATTATTACCCATATTTTAATTATCTATCATTAATTTTTGGCAAAACTTTTGTTAGAAAGCACTATTCGGGGAAACATTTTTCAAAATGGCGGATATCCTGAAAAAAACGCTCGTACATCCTTAAATGGAACACTGAAAGGTTACAAGTTTTTAATACTATGATCCAATTTTAAAATGTGTTTTTGCACTTATAATCATAATCTAGTATCTAGCACATGCTTAGATATCAGACTCCTCCTAAAACAGTTATTGTTCAAAGCAACATAAATCAGAGCTAGCTTCAAGATGTATAAAACATTCTTATATGATATATCCATGCACATTTCTGTTAAAACACGGCAATACTGATGCTACGCCAACATAACACTTGATCCCATACAAATGACAAGAACATCATGTCAACCTATATATATTTGGAGCCATAGATGGGCCATAAAATAGTGCTCCTCTTCTTCATCTACTTATTTTCATAAAAGACATATCAGAATCAAAATAATTTATACTAGAACCATGTTTTAATATAGCTCAACAATACAAATCATTTATAAACCCCATGTTTAATTCACTCGCACTATGTCCTTTTGAAATTATTCTGCCGGTATAATAACCTCTTTGTATGAATTCAGTAGGTTCAAGCCAGGATATTCTATATATTATTTCTTAAATAGATCATGGGTCTAAATTCAGTCTTTCTAAAGCAGCCTATCTGATCATACTCATCACAGACAATTTTGCTCCTAAATAGTAACATTCTTGTCAATGAGTCATGCCCTAGTTGAGAAAATGCAAGACCATGATCATGTTCAGTAACATTTTTAGCTTAGCCTTTCCTGTCCTAATGTAGTGGTACCAAATAGTAACAAGTCTGCCTCTGAAAAAAATACTTTACCAAATATTCCTGTTTAAATGATAGTGGTTTCCAACAGTAACATGTCTGCATTTGAAGCAATTGTTATACCTGAGATTTCTATTCAAACATTAGTGGCATTACATAGCAATGTCTGCCTGTGAATCCATATTTTAGCCCAGATTGATTCCTATTTAAACAAGAGCCATGTTAGACATGGCCAAACCCCCCGCCGGGCATATTATAATTGAAGGCTAAAATTCCTGGCAAGTTAGTGTCTGAAAGTATTCATTTTGTGAGAAGCTTTGAAAACCCGTTTAGTTGTGGTCCACATCAGGGGTTTTAAAGATGTGGAAGAAAGAATTATTCAGTGGTGAGGTGGTTTACTGCTAAATTTTATTAATTTTCATGAACAGTATAGCTGTATGATGTTTTTCTATATGGCTACTGTAAAAAGAAGGAATGGAAAGCTAACAGGAAACAAGAGTGCCAGAATGTCACAATATATGCCCGTCACAGCAAATTTCTTTACTCTAGCAGCTGTATTTGCAAATGGAATTTTAATTCTGTGCTTGTTTAGTAATCATTGTAAGTCTTTTGTTGTCCACAAAAAAACTCCTTACCAGGTAGAGATGTCTTAAAATACACCTAAAATTGGAAAGTAACATCCAGGTTGTACCACAGAAAAGTGGTCTTGTTTTTTCCCTGTGGTCAATTATAAAAATGTTACCACATAAGTTATTTATAGTAACAACTAATAGAGGTAATTCTAAAGAAGGGAACTGCGCATGACACTTCGTCTCATGATGGTGTATAATTGTGCCAAGTTACATCAAAATCCCTCCATGCATGAAGAAGAAATGCTTCGGACAAAGTCATTCTTGTATCTGACCTTTGGCCTCTAAGTGTGACCTTGACCTTAGACCTAGGGACCTGTCTTGTGGTGGTGAACATTTGTGCCAAGTTATATCAAAATCCCTCTATGCATGAAGAAGAAGTGCTCCAGACAAGGTTTTCATTCTTGTATCCTTTGACCTCTAAGTGTGACCTTGACCTTAGAACTAGGGACCTGGTTCTTGCGCACGACACTCCACCTCGTGGTGGTGAACATTTGTGCCAAGATATATCAAAATCCCTCCGTGCAAGAAAAAGATATGCTGCGGACAATTTTTTTTAAGAAAATATGATAAAGGGGAATAACTCAAAAAGTAGGCAAGGTAGAGTTATTGTTCTTGCACACTGCACTTCCTCCCAATGTGTTCTATCAGTGTATGAAGTTTGAAGAAAATCCCTCCAGTACTTTCGGAGTTATGCTCCGGACAAAATTTTTAAAGAAAATATGATAAAGGGGAAAAACGCAAAAAATAGGCAGGGTAGAGTTATTATTCTTGCACACTGCACTTTCTCCCAATGTGTTCTATCAGTGTATGAAGTTTGAAGAAAATCACTCCAGTACTTTTGGAGTTATGCTCCAGACAAAATTTTTTAAGAAAATATGATAAAGGGAAATAACTCAAAAAATAAGCAAGGTAGAGTTATTGTTCTTGCACACTGCTCTTCCTCCCAATGTGTTCTATCAGTGTATGAAGTTTGAAGAAAATCCCTCCAGTACTTTTGGAGTTATGCTCCGGACAAAGATTGTTGCAGACGCACGGACGGACGGAGAGCATTTCTAATATCCCCTTCGCCTTTGGCGGGGGGATAATAACAGTTGTACCCAACAGTTACATGTCTGCATGTTAAGCAGTTTTTCTAACAGAGATTTCTGTTAAAACAATAGCAATATCAAACAGTAACACTTCTGTCTGTGAAGCATTTGCTTAGCCTGAGATTCATGTTCAAACAATAGTGGCATTTGCCCGTGAAGCAGTTGTTTTTTTCATAGATTCCTGTTTAAACAATAGGTATATCAAACATTCTAACACAATCCGATGCATTTTCTTATTAAACAAAGAAGGCAGAAAACAGTGATTTATAATACAACAAATCACAGCTCTGACATCACAGTTATTACGTCATGGCGTCAAATGGCATAGCGGCGCGCTAGAAAAGAAACCGATTGAAAACTGGCAAATATTTAATGAATGACGTCAAGGATGTACTTAAAAATCCTTGTTAACGTGTTAGAATCGAAATAATATATCTCATCCAGTGATTTGCTCTTGAATAAATCATTGTTTGTCGTTCAGATGCGTATTATTATATCACTCGGGCTGCGCCCTCGTGATATAATTCCTTCGCATCTGAACTCCAATGATTTATTCAACGACAAATCACTGGATGAGATATATTATTTCTTAAGTAAAATTTCTGCCAGTAGAGAAGTTGTTTTACCCGAGATTCATGTTCAAACAATACAGGCACGAGACAGTAATGTCTGCATGTGAAACAGTAATTCTATCTGACATTCCTATTCAGACAGTATCAGCATCAAACAGTATCATGTCTGTCA
Source organism: Mercenaria mercenaria (assembly GCF_021730395.1). Taxonomy (NCBI): domain Eukaryota; kingdom Metazoa; phylum Mollusca; class Bivalvia; order Venerida; family Veneridae; genus Mercenaria; species Mercenaria mercenaria. The sequence goes on from NC_069361.1 coordinate 90,276,477, forward strand.
GTGAAACAGTTATTTCACTTGTGATTGCTGTTCAAACAATCAGTACATGTCTGCCTGTAGAGAATTGTTTTACCTGAGATTCCTGTTCAAACAATAGTGGTCTTCTGTTTATTCTGTTCTTCATCTCCTGCATTTCTCTTTCATACTCTTCCATTCTGGCTCTATCTGCTTCCCTGTTTAAAGAAAAATAAATGATATTAAGGAGTAAAAGAATGACATTGATAAACCACAACTCTTTTTCCTCACATTGTGAAAAGGTCCTAGCCTTTTTGATTTGTGAAAAGCAAACAAGATTCTTCTTGAAATTATGAAGTTTTACCATTGTTTTCCCTAGAATTGTGAAATAACAAGTGACTGAGTATTGCAGTAGCAATACAGAAGTCCCCTACTGGTGGAAAACTTTGTTAGTGTTTGTCCCTTGTGGTTGTTGGCAACAGTGTTAAAGATTAAAAATACTATTTTTACTTAAATTTCAATAGTGACCTTGATCCACAAGCATACATCATGTATATGACACACTGTCTCGTCATAGGGAACAGTTGTGTGCAGTACTAAGACATTCCATCAATGCAAATAAAAGTTACGGAGCAGAAACAATTTTACTTGACCTTCAATAGTGGCCTTGACCTTTGACTAACAACCAACATGTGTGTGACACAGTCTAATCATGTCTAACATTTCTGTGTAGTAACAGAAAAATCCTTCAATGCATATGCAAGTTATGAAGTGGAAACAAATTTTTACTTGACCTTAAACAGTGACTTTGACCTTTAACCGACAAGCATAGGTAATGCAATGACACATTGTCTCATCATGGGGAACGTTTGTGTGTCGCACTAAGATAATCCATCAATGCATATATAAGTTATAGAGTGGTAACAATTTTTTCTTGACCTTCAATAGTGGCCTTGACCTTTGACCTACAAGCATTAAATATGTATGTGCATAATCTACATACTGCCCTCTATTCACATACCAAATTTTATGAACCTAGCTTAAAAACTTTTTGAGTAACTGCAGGATCAATATTTGTGGACGGACGAGTCCCCTCCGGATTTCCACCAATAGGGGACTAAAAAGCGTACTATTGTTACTTGTGATGCTACAGCAGGGTTTTCCCTCGGGTTTTTTATTTGGGAGTCCATGGACTCCCATGGCTGCTAATTTAAGGGTCCCTAATAACTTTTGGGGGTCCACAAATTATTGATCTTGAAAATGGACATTATTACTAAAAAAAATTTATCCTAAAACCGAATGAACTTGTATCTTTTTAATTTAGATAGCAGCTAATTCAGTATTTCGGAATGGTATCTTTCAAAATGGCATGAGCTTCTCAATTCAGACTGATAACAAAAGGTGTGACAGTCTTTTTGTTATGATCAAATAGCCAGTAATTACCGGCAATTAAGTGTCAACTCGTGTCAATTATGTTGTTCACAGTTTGATCTTAGTTAAAGATAATACTCGATCCTTAATTAGTATCATAATTTTTGTGATTTAGTAATATTTTTTTCATCAAAATACTTTAAATTTATATGAAACTAATTTTGTTTAATAGAAAAATAAACCATTCGATCTTTTACGGAACGTAATGGCAATCTTAGATTTTAGCGGTGTCAGTTAGCGCGGAGAGTAGTTTCCCTTTACCAAAATGGCGAACATCGGTAACAGAACTTGTTTTGAAGTTGGAAAATCGTCTATACCTGTGTATAATGAGCACCCACGATTCGGGGATGGTCCCGGTGGTAAAAAACTGCGCATTTTACATGGGTATCTGCGCAAAGGAAGCTTCAGTGCAAAGGAGTTTCGTGACCGATTTTGCGGGTCCAGTGGACGCAGAGGCACAACAAAATGCGAGTCCAAAGCAGTCAAAGCGCGTCAGCGACGCAGAAAACCTGCGTCCGGGAAAACCCTGCTACAGCTTCATACATTTAGCTTTAGTGTTATTTACATGGAATTTTCTATAGTTTTGGAACCATCTAGATATTATGGGGCAATCATTTATGTTCTGAAGATATTTTTGAGTTGATTGAGGGTTTTTCTTAAAAGGAATAATATTTTTGAACAAATTCTAGTTGTAAAACTAGCAAATACATCAAATTCTTCACTAGTGATCTGCTGAATCAAAATGGCACTTCTGTTTATGGTGGTTGCAAAATGTGATTATTGATAGATACATGTAATATCATTGTCACATATAGACAGTAAAGAAGTTTGATGTAAAAATGTACTATGACAAAATCACTTTATAAGGCCTAAAAAAAAATTCTTTGTTTCCGGTAACATGCTCAAAAAAATTAGGGTAGGTAGGTCAGAAAATTTTTTTTTAAGGGAGACTTTCCGGAAATTATTTTTGTGTTAAAAAATGATTCCAAATAAGGGGGCTATGCCTTTAGAGCATCAGTAAGTTGATTTCTAACATCACTGGCCATGTATAAAGCATAAAAAGTGCAGTTTTGCAAATTTTTGTTAAAAAGTTGAAAAATATATTCTCCAGGGCCATAAAAACATTTAGGGTTGGGCCAAAAATTTAGGGTAGGTCGGGATACCGGAAACAAACAATTTTTTTTTTTTACACCTAATGATAAAAATGTTTGGTCTGACATAAATTTAATTGGCAGTAGTAATTTGATTGGCAGTAGTACCAATGCTATCTTAAGCCTCCATTTTAGTATGGCCCTACAGCTAGCATGGATAAAACCAAGTATTCAGAAACCAGAAAAGAATAAAATAAGAGCTGTCTGTTGACATCACGCTCAACTATTCGAAGAATTGATGGAAGTATGGGATCAAAATATTACCAGAGATTTTCAGACAAAAGAAGAAAAATATTTATAGATAAGACAATGTACCTGTATTTGTGGATTTGGATAAGTCTTGAACCAAATGGCAATGTATGACCATGATAGTATGCCAGTGTTCAAAGTTTCAAAGCCATATATCAAACAGTTTAGACAAAATATGGAATGGTATGCGAAATTTAACTAATTTCTATGTCAAAAAAGAGCCATAACTGAGCTACAGTTCTTGCCCTAATTAGGCTTAAAAAAAAATTAAGTTTGTTTGACCTTTACCTACCGACCCGATAAAATTGCCCCGACTCAAATAATTTTATTGCATTCCAGAGAAAAAAATTATTTTTATTTTCTTATCAAAGGGAAAAACTTATTTTGGTGCTTGAAACTGGCGGTTATTTTATTTAACAAATGCGTAAATAATTATGGCAAGTGAGAAAGTAACCCGTGGTCAGCTAGTAGAAAATCGATAAATCGGACTGTTTATTATCTTGTGTATTCCAAAAACGTGTCAATTTTGCCGATAACGTTGCCTAAGATCTTAGGATGCAGACGACAATAAAAGCGCTTCTAACCGGAAGGCAATATGACAAAAGGACATAATTTTACAAATCTCGTATCTAATTTATCTGCGAAACATAAAGATACCAAAACGTCATGCCGGTAATTTTTCATTCTCCGAGCATGTGCGACCTGTCGTAATATCTAATTTCCATCGCTCGATGTTACTTTTGTTTACTCATATACAAAAAACACACGTAGTGCATTCATTTTTTTGTTATTATCGCATCAATATTTTTTAGCACCGCTTAAGAAGTAATATAGTTGAATTCTATAATGATTTTAATAAGATATCGACAGGAATGTAGGCAAAATTCTATAAAAACGGTCAAATTTAGATTTAGTTCTTTGTAAACAGTGTGATCTTAATTACTTATTTCTTTCTAAGAGTAAATAAATGATAAATTCTATGGGCATAAAGTTCAAACTTTTGACCAGAAAGTACAAAAAACAGAATAAAAAAATCTTAAATAATGAAAAAGCGTCAGCAATTTAAATACATAGCGTAAAACAATTTTTTGGGAAACAGATTTGTTAGTGCGACACAATAGCTCACAGATGTAGGATATCCACAATTATCGTTTGACACATTTACCTGTCAGTTTATACAGGATATTGAATTCGCTTTAACAAATTAAAGAAGAAACATCTTATTCATTAATTTAAAGAACCAAGGCGGTACGATCAAGCAGTGATGTGTCATATGGCGCGAAAACATGACGTAATTCCATGACAATCTCGGGCAACTATACCGCTTTGATCTCCACTTCAGATGCCATGATACCGACACACTTCATTTAGCTCTTTGAGGGGGGTGTCAATTGATGACGAAAACAAGGACAATGACTAAGTTTATCAACAGAATAATTACCGATAATCGTTTACGCTTTTTATTTCGCTTTCAACATTGGGTGGATTATGATTATTGTGTCCATATTTTTGGGACACTTTACAAAATAAATATTTTTCGGGAAATAAGTCTTGAGAAAGTGAAAATAACTAGTCCTAACACTTCTGGAAAATACGGTAGGGGCTAGACTGTGATTATTTATACCATCGATGCAGTTATTATGGAGAGCAACTAGGTGGTGGTGATTACAAAAATACAGTGAAAGAAAAATGTCTGCTGTGAAAAGGAAATTTAAGAAGAACAAATATGATTGATTACAAAGGAAACGTAGTGTACATGAGAATATTTGTTTACTATGTGTTATATTTGAAATTTGCTTGTACATAATACTGCTTTCATAACAGTGACAGTATTATGGCAATTGACAGGCGAGTGGTGGGAAATTTAATTATCTGTGAAAATATATTATAAACTGACTTAATTGAATTAGTTGATTTCAAAATGTCTTATTCAGAGATCGTTTTGAAATGCATTTGTTCGAAGTGAGAAAATCTCAGTTTTCGAATTTCAAGAATTTGACAAGAACATAAATGTGTTGAAATATTACAAGCTAGATAGTTTTAATATTTTAATTTTGTTATGCCAGAACAAAGAGCTATAAAAATCTTATACTTCTTTTGCCAGGACAATGGCATAATAAATGTCTGATGTCGGGAAACCCGATCTTGTTTCTGTTTTTAGTAACATGACCAATATGTGCAAGTAGCTTGAAGCTAAAAAATCATCACTTTTGTTTGCATACTGCCATAACCATTGTAAAAACCTTTTAAAACTCACAAAAAGTTATTATCTATTGAATTAAGCATCAAACACTTGTTGAAAATAAGCTGTAATTCAATAGTGTGTTTAGATGCCAAATATTGCGTATTTTCGCGACTATATTGTTTTGTACTTTTAAGCGCAGATGTAGTGAAAACAATCATGAAAAAACTTTTGATATAGATCTATTATTATAATATATATAAAGAAAAAGTATAGACATGAAAGATACTCAAAGACTTTGTGAACTTTGCCTTATGTGCAAATTAAGTCTGTGCCCATATTGTGTGTGCATGAATAGGGCTAGGGGTTTATTACAAGCATACATTTAACAGAGCATCTTCAGAGATTATCTACAAGCAATAGGTATTAATAAATAGACTTTATTACTGAGACAACAAACATTTAAAAAACTAAAATATAATAAAATTATTTACCTACCTACCTACCCACTGTAAAAATACTGGGTCGGTAAAGGTCAAAAAGACTTAATTTTTATTTAGGCCTTATGTAGTCTTGCCTACATATGTAGTCTAGACTATGATGGTAAACAAGTGGTTGAAGTTTCAAAGCCATATGACAAACAAGTTAGGCAATATATGGATTGGTATGAAAAATTTAACTGATTTCCAAGTCTAACAAGAGTGCCAGAATGTCACAATATACGCCCGTCACAGCAAATTTCTTTACTCTAGCACCTATATTTGCAAATGGAATTTTAATTTTGTGGTTGTTTAGTAATTATTGTAATTATTTTGTTTTTCTAAATCCACATAAAAACTCCTTACCAGGTAGAGATACGTTAAAATACACCTAAAATTTGAAAGTAACATCTATGTTGTACCACAGAAAAGTAGTCTTGGTTTTTCTCTATGGTCAATTATAAAAAAGTAACAATATAAGTTATTTATAGTAACAACTAAGGGAAGTTAATCTGTTAATCTTTAAAAAAAAAAAGAATAAAAAAAAAAAAGGTAAATCCACACAAAAATCCTTACCAGTTAGAGATAGATCAAAATACACCTCAAAATTGGATGTTACATGCATGTTGTACTACAGAAAAGTGGTCTCGATTTTTCCCTACGACTAGTAATGAAAAAGTTACAAACTAAGCTATTTATAGTAACAACAAAGGGAAGTAATTCTTAAGCAGGGACCTGAGCATGACACTTCGTCTCGTGATGGGGTACAATTGTGCCAAGTAACATCAAAATCCCTCCATGTATGAAGAAGAAATGCTTCGGACAAAGTCATTCTTGTATCTGACCTTTGGCATCTAAGTGTGACCTTGACCTTAGACCTAGGGACCTGGTTCTTGTGCATGACACTCCGTCTCGTGGTGGTGAACATTTGTGCCAAGTTATATCAAAATCCCTCCATGCATGAAGAAGATATGCTCCGGACAAAGTTTTCATTCTTGTATCCTTTGACCTCTAAGTGTGACCTTGACCTTAGAACTAGGAACCTGGTTATTGTACATGACACTCTGTCTCATTATGGTAAACAATTGTGCCAAGTTTCATCAAAATCCCTCCATGCATTAAGAAGATATGCTTCGGACAGTCATTCTTGAATTTGACCTTTGACCTCTGTGACCTTGACCTTAGACCTAGGGACCTGGTTCTTGCGCATGACACTCCGTCTCATAATGGGGAACAACTGTGCCAAGTTTCATCAAAATCCCTCCATGCATGAAGAAGATATGCTCCAGACAAAGTCTGTGGACGCCGCCCGCCCGCCCACCAGGGGCGTTCCCATAATATGTCCTGTTTTTCAAACGGGCATATAAAAAGGGCCATAATTCAGCCATAATAGTTGACAGAGTTACGTACTCTTGCCTACAGATGGAGATCATGACTATAAACAAATGTTCAAAGTTTCAAAGCCACATGTCAAATAGTTTTAACAAAATGTAGACTTGTACGAAAACTGAGCCAATTTCCAAATCCAAAAAGGGCCACAATTCAGCCAAAATAGTTGACAAAGTTATGTTCTCTTGTCTACAGGTGGAAATCATGACGATAAACAAGAGTTCAAAGTTTCAAAGCCACATGTCAAATAGTTTTGACAAAACGTGTACTTGTATGAAAATTGTACCAATTTCCAAGTCCAAAAAGGGCTATAATTCAACCAAAATAGTTGACAGTTATGAACTCTTGCCTACAGATAAAGACTCTTTATAATAAACAAATGATCAAAGTTTCAAAGCCATATGTCACAGTTATGTACTCTTGCCTACAGACAGGGACTGTTATAATAAACAAATGATCAAAGTTTCGAAGCCATATTATGTCAAACAGTTTACATAAAATATGAACTGGAACGAAAAACTTAACCAAGATTTGTAAGTTAAAAGGGGACATAATTCAGGCAAAATCCTTGATGGAGTTATGTACTCTTGCCTAAAGCTGGTCATCGTGATGGTACACAAGTGTTGAAAGTTTCAAAGCTTTATCTCAAAAGGTACCGTTTTGTCAAAATATGGACTGACCAGTACAAAAAAACTTAACCAAGGTGTGATGCCATGGTGTGTGGGATAGCTCTACTTATTCTTCTGTTTTGTTGTTTTTTACATCACATCAACACAATTATTGGCTGTTAGGTGACTTTCCAGCTTTTGATGATGGTGGAAGACCCAAGGTGCTCCTCTGAGCATTATTTCGTCGGCACCTTGGTATCTGTAAGCCAGTTGGACAGCTTCCTCACATGAAGAATTCAACACCCTGAGCAAGGTCAGAACCCACATTGATGTGGGGCAAGTGGCTCAAAGTCCACAATCTTAACAACTTGGCAACGGATAACGCGAATTATGAAGTAACTGTTTCATAATTGTAAAATAGACAAAATTAATATCAGCCTTTGTTCTGTACTGAACAAGAGCTGTCTCCATAGGATGACACATGCCCCCGATGGCACTTTGAATGAATAGTTATGGCCGATGTTAGAGTTTAGGACCTTTGACCTACGGACCTGGGTCTTGCGCGCGACACGTCGTCTTACTGTGGTACACATTCATGCCCAATAATTTTAAAATTCATGCATGAATGACAAAGATATGGACCGGACACGCCCATCAATGTAGGCAATAATTTTAAAATCCATCCATGGATGACAAAGATATGGACCGGACACGAATGCACTATCATGAAAAATGACCTTTAACGTCTAAGTGTGATCTTGACCTTTGAGCTACGGACCTGGGTCTTGCGCGCGACACGTCGTCTTACTGTGGTACACATTCATGCCAAGTTATTTGAAAATCCATCCATGGATGACAAAGATATGGACCGGACACGAATGCACTGTCATGAAAAATGACATTTAACGTCTAAGTGTGACCTTGACCTTTGAGCTACGGACCTGGGTCTTGCGCGCGACACGTCGTCTTACTGTGGTTCACGTTCATGCCAAGTGATTTGAAAATCTATCCATGGATGACAAAGATATGGACCGGACACGAAAATTGCGGACAGACCGACAGACTGACAGACGGTTCAAAAACTATAATATTATGCCTCCCTTCGGGGGCATAAAAAAACCTGCAAACTATCAAAACCACTCAACTTTTGTTGCAACTAAAAAGTTACAATGTGTCAATGTATCCATATTTGAACATGGTGTGGCAGTGTGCACACTTTCAATGTTGAAAGAATTTATTGAAAAAAATTAATCATAATCTGTCAGGACTTTAAACACAGTAGACAACATGTACTTTCTGTATCATTGAAAAATGAAAAGTCATTTAACTGGAAATCACACTCAGAAACATTTTTTCAAGATTTACCTGTTTTTTTTCTTTCTCTCCTCCAGAGTCTCTCTAGGTGTATCATGTGTCATAGTTTTCTCTTGGATTGCTCTTCTCAATCTCATTTCCTTTACACGTCGACGTCGATCTTCCTCGATTTCCTGAAGTTCTCTCTCTGACAGCTTCTGAATGTGGCTCCTACACAGAATATTGATTTAAACTAGAGCTGCTTTTGAGAAAAGCGCATGTCTCCCACAACTGCCTAATCATTTAGTGATTCAAAGTGGTTTGGTGGTTCCAATCAGTAATTTTTGGGAGGTCTGGGTGGTTTGGGTGAATGGTTCCAATCAGTAATTTTTGGGAGGTCTGGTTTGTTTGGATGAATGGTTCCAATCAGTAATTCAAGGGCCATAATTCGAAAGTGCCTGGGCCGATTTGGCTAGTTATCGAACTTGGTCGAGAACTTATTGGCAAACACATCTTGTTCAAGTTTGGTGAAGATTGGATGAGAAATGTTCGACTTTGAGTGCGGACAAGATTTGTGACAGACTGAAAGACACACACACACACACACACACACACACACACAGACAGGAGTAAATCAATATGTCTCCCACACCACTGTGTGGTGGGAGGCATAATTATATATCTGACAGTTACTAAGTAACGTCAGAAAATGGCAACACATTATTTAAGAAATAATAAATCTGTTCCTATATTTTATCAGTTAATAAAATATGGGCAGGAGTTTGGATGCGTAATAATTAAATCACGAGTGCGTAGCATGAGTGATTTAATTATTCGCATCCAAACGACTGCCCATGTTTTATTAATTGATAAAATTATTGGAACATATTTATTATTTTGATTCTAACAACGCAAATAATTCGCATTTTACAGTACTACATTTTCAGCGTAATACGTCATTCGGGTCATATGATGTTACAATTTACCCCCTATGGTTACAAAACGTTGCATAGCCAACGGAACGTATAGATGTTTGTTTCCTTTTCATCAGAATTTTGAGAAGTTTTCATAAATTAGTAATCTAACAGCTCGCAAACTAATTATGAACAGAATCATCAAATTAGGCGAGTTGACACTGTGTTATGAGTGACGAGCTTAACTTTCATATGACGTCACATCATTATGACGTCATACTTTATATAAATTTATGACGTCACCACTGAATCATAATTGAGCTAATTGAATTCGCTCATAGAGATCAGAATGTGTTTTACGGACTTACACATAAGTCAGTATTTCTTTTTGTTATATTTATGTTTTTGAAATGCTGTTTTCAACCGTTTGGCTCTGAAATAATTCGTATGTAATGGAACTGAAGTAGAATCTCTTATGTTACAATCATAGGGGGGTAAAATGTAACAGCCAACCATATTTTATCGTAGATTCATGTATAGGCGATTTCGCTATATGTTTATATAGCAATTGCTGCGGATCGTGTTAGAATAATAAATAAACAACAGGGCTATTGCTCAGCAATGGAAGTTTCCTATAGAAGGAGCATATGTAACTGTTGCCGCAGAAACTACACAGACTACAAGAAAATATGAGGATGTGCATTATTCTTCACTCAGATTGAAGGACAGGCAGAAAAAAGGAGAAAATTAAATTATAATCTGTCTACCTAGTTTTGCTGGTTCTTGCATCTGCAGACCTCGTTGATTTTGCTGGTAAGGCATCCAGTGATGATGACATGTGACCTGTAAAAAATACAGTTATAAATTTACATATATGAAAGCAGCTTAAGCTTTCTTGCACAACACTCAATGCATCAAAAAACACATAACATTGGTGCTTGGAATAAGTTAACAGTCAAGGGAACAAAAATTTCAATTAAAACCCCAAAAAGTCTTGAAATCTTTAATATCCTAGTGATCTTTTGATTTTTAACATACCGTAAATAATCTTACCTAGTTTAACTTTTGTCCTTGGGAGTTTGTACGGCCATCTATTCTCCCTCATAGTTTCTTCTTCCTTTTCAATTTCTTTTTTAATTCTTTCTACAGTAGATTTGCCAGTCCTCTCTGTCTCAAGTCTAAATGGCTGAGATACAGTTGATTCTCGCATTCCTTTCCTTCTCTGTAATTCTTGCTGAAACTGACGATACAATGCATCATAATTTGGGACCTCATGGTTAATTCTTAGTCGTGTTGCACTTTTTGTTCCTTTACCTTTCCTTTTGTTTTTCATTCTTTGCTCTCTTTCTTTTTGCTCTTTCATTTGTTCTCTTGTATTCATATTTGGTGGCAAAGATGAAGACCTTAACAATTCTTCTGCTCTCATTTTAATTCTGATCTTTCTGTATTCCTCTTCTTCCATTATTTTGTCATCAACGGTAGAATCAAATATATGCTTTGGTACTGGATTTGCCTTAAATGATTCAGGCTTTGTTTTAGTTTTTGTGTCAGTGTAACCTAAATCATTACAATCTCTCTCCATTCTTTGATGTTGTTTTCTGTCTTCTTCCCGTTTCAAAAAACTAAACGGCTTTTCTTGAGATTTTAACAATTCAGCACTTTGTTGTCTTATATGACGTCGCTTTTCTTCACCTTTTTCCTGAATTTCATCAAACAGGGGCAGATAGACATGAGCTGGAACTGGTCTTGCTTTGAATTTTTTCTTCAGTTCTTCTTCCTCTTCAATTTCTTTTTGATACTTTTGCTCTTCAAATTCTTTAAGATTCTTGGATTTCTTCTTTTCCTTACTTTCATCTCTCAATGTCATGGTGAAAGGTTTTGGTACTGTGAGCCTATGACGCCAACTATCTTTCTGCCTCTTCTCATTACGTGTTACTTTTGCTGAAGATGGTCTTTCCATGGTTCTTTCTTTCACAGATCTTCTAGGTGTATAATCATTTATTGAAAAGTTTTGCCACATATGTTCTATTGTAGACAAAGACCTATCATGATCTCTGTAAGGCTCTGAGACTGTATCATCTGGAATATATTCACTGTCACTCACTTCAAATGACTTTTTTAAGCCAAGTGTTGCCGAGCGAAGATCTTCGAGTGACTTTGCAATTTCACGAGGAATTGGTGCAGATCTTGGACGGGATGGTGGAGATGTCATTGATTTTGCTGCAAGTGGTATTGGAGGTCTTCCTGTTGGCGGTCTGCTGAAGGAGTCTGTCAGGGACTCCCTTGCTGGTGATTCAGCTCTTGGTGGACTATTACCTCTGCTGCCTGCAAATGGGGAAGCTGACCTAGCTGGAGACAGAGGAGATCTTGGCCTCCGTGTTGATATAAGAACACCATCTTCATCAACAAATGTTTCCGATCTGTATGTTTCATTGTAAGAATTTGATGCAACTGTTCTTATTGGGGTCTTCACAGCATCCTCCTCTGGAAATGTAGGGGCAATCACACCCTTGTGTTTTTCAATGTAAACTTTCTCACACTTTTGCAATATTTTTCTTTGTTCATTTTTTAATTCTAACAGTTTCTGATAAAATTCTTCGTCTGAGAGTTTACCTAACTGTAAAAGGTCTGGCGTGTCTACTGTACTGGGCCTCGATGTGAATCTGGGTTCAAAAATTTCTTTTTCTGCCTGTCTGTCAGGATCATAATCATCGAAGTAAATTCCCGAAAACCTTCCAAGTGTAGGCCCGGGTCTTTCATGCAATGATGCAGATAATCCTGTTTTAGGATTCAAGGGCGGCTTTACACTGGAATTCGTTAAAACTGACAAACCGTGAGTTGTTGCCATTGTTGCCATGTTGCGGCAAATATGTTTAGCTTCGCACTGAATAACAAGTGCCCGTAAATTATACCAAAATTATTAAAATTGAGAAAAAACATTTTATTAGACACAGGCGCATCATTTTTTTACATTTTATAGATTTACAATCAATCATAGCGCTATTCCAATACGTAAAAGAAACAAATTATAAAAAAATATAAATGAAGACGACAATGACTTTCGACATTCGTAAAGAAATTACTTCTGCTGTCAAGGGAGGCTACTCTTAATAAAAAATATGGCAACAAAATTGTTCAGCCAGAAATGTTGCCTTTGCCTGGCCACTGTGAAACAGTTAAGACTTCTTCGACCGGCAGTTTCTAGATGTTACCAGACAAATCATGGGGAAGAACAGCAAACGGCAGATATTGTTATATCAGGTGGAGGAATGGTAGGAGCAGCAATGGCCTGTGCATTGGGTATGGGTTTGTCCAATAACTGGTTTGTTTGCAGCCTCCATTTCAATGATATCATATAAATAAATTTAGCATTTATTATATGAAGGTTAAGACTGAAAATTGAAAATATCATACTGATGAATAGTCCAACTAATTGTACTTTAGTCGCAATATTGTGGTAATTTTTCATAGGTCAATATCTCTCCTCCATGTATCCCAGACTCACCAGTTTCGACGCACATAACAAGCAACATGGCCGCGCTTTTTCATTCAGTAACATACGTGACTCTATTAGATGTTGCATGTGCACAAACCTTTTATGCATTGAATCATACCAATAACATCTTATTCTAAACAACTGACTGCCAGAAATCAAAAGGTAAACAACAACTAGTGTGGTCGGCCATACTTTTTTCTAACACACCTATTTCAACGCATCTTACATGATACTTGTTACGAAGCTTTTGATTGGCTTAAATATTTGTGCAATCACTGTAAGTAATGTGCTACACCATAACTGTCATGGACGCTGCAATATAACTTGACACAAAAGCAGAAGCAAGTAGATCATCAATATCAAGGCCAAATGATATAAATAAATCTGAAAACATTTAAACATTCACGAACATAAGGGGCTAAGAACATAAATAATCACTCTGCTTTTTTAATACACACTGTCTCCTGTTTTTTCTTTCATTTTTCTGGACTGCAGTGTTTACAGAGGAATTGGGTACATTTTGTTTTATACAAAACTTTAGATGAACCCAGTGTTCGCAGCCTACTTGACAAGAGAAAAAAAAAATGAAGTGAGTAGAAATGATCGCATTGATATATAATCCGTACACCTTCCAAAACAGTGCATAAAATAGTGCGACTACATATGTCACATGGCAGTGATGTGACCTTGATAGCACCAAAGTCGGCTGCAGACGTACAACAACATTTCCAGTAACTTTTTTAATCTAAGCTTCCACAGTGACGCTTTTAAAATGGATGAAAATTTACATTAGTAGAAACATTAAAAATCATGTATAGGGTAAATGTAACTTGATAAATATCTTCATATCCTAAACTTTCCAACTTTTTTATCGGTAAAATTAACCATGATGTTTTCTGTCATTACACCGAGTTACTACGTCATCGGAAACCCCAAGTTAATCGAGAACGAGGTCAAAACAAAAATGGCGTCGAAATAGGTGTGCGTAAAATTATGTGGTGCGACGATATACTGGGTAATTACCGGGATATACATTTTACCGTGAATATCCTGTTTGGACACTTAACATGAAAATTCCTTTACAATTTTTCTCTCATTATTCATGCTCAATGTGCTCAGATTTTTAGCAAAACTATTTTTGAAAATTGGAGTGTCTTTCTTTTTATTTCACATTGATCCCAGAAATTAAGGAATTTAGCTAAGTGACTGGTCATTATGGTTAATCTTTGCAATTTTTCTCCACAAATTTTCATTAAACTTGCTTATTTCTGCCATATTTGTTTCATATTTAGTTTGGCCCATTGTAAAATAGAAATGCTTTCGTTGTCTTTGATCAAATTAACAACTTCTCTAGATTGAGGTTGAAATTCACGGTAATAGGTATATGCATGAAAATGCTAAAATTCCCCACCTCTGTTCTTTGAATGACAGTAATGGAACTTTTTTTTCTGGGGTTTTGACGATTTTTTTGCCAAAAGTCTTGAGCTAAAATATAAATTAATTAAACAGAATAAAATTTATCCTTTCAAACAATCATTTTGTTATAAATACTAGAGTTCACTGAATATAAGACTCACGGTAATTGGTATACCCAGTATACAACATAGGAAGAATGTTTTCTGTGTTGAACCTTCCGCGGTGAAATTTGGCGATTTTTAAATCGCAGCTTAACAAATAAAATGCAAAAATTAGTAAAATTTTAAGATACCTGGAAAGAATATCCATTTTATCCTTCCATTCAATTGATGTTTATGGAATAAACAGCAAAACACAAGTTTGACACAGTTTTAAACAATGCACCATGAAGTTTACACAAATTTTACATGGCTCCGATTCATTTCACCTGATCGATAATGACCAGCCGCACTACAAGTGTAATTGCGGACATGTAAATACGGCAAGGTAGCCAAAATGAAACATTAGGTCTAAAAAAAATAGGTTAATATTTGTTTCTGGTTTACCGACCGACCATCGTTTTTTACCGCCGACCGTAACGTTTTTAAGGACCCCCCCCCCCCCCCCCCCCCCCCCCCCCTAAAAAAAAATGAAAAATAACCAACCTAGCTGTTATCTGTCAGAGGAGTGCCGCAAAGCATCGCGGGAACGAGACAGAACTATACACTACCGTATGGGATTTATACCTACCATGACAACGGAACAGTATGGCGGCGCCCTCATCATCATTTATATCGACGCTGCTGGCAATAAAACTAGAATTTTGTGCATTGCAAAGAAAACAAAAACTTTATCAAACCAATATATAATACTGCTACTATTTACGATGTGTTCAAACTATGTCAGCCTGGTCACAACAAAAACGAAGCACTGGTAGCAAATTTTGAAGCAAGATGCATGGTAAGCCGTAAGGTCGCATCAAGAACCATTTGGAACTCTCCTTCAATGATTATGACTGAAGCATTGTCATTTTCAAAAGGTTTATTCGTTGAAATCTGTCTTTGATTGGAAATAAATTCATTCTTTATGATAAATGTTGGAGTTTTTTTTATGTCGAAAGGCACATCCTATTGAAAAAAAAATGCCTACCTACTGACCCATACTTTTTTTGGAGCTGTAACCAGAAACAAACCTCTTTTTTTAGGCCTTATAGTGTTTACGCTTTATTAACATGTTTTACTGTTATGTTTAATCCATAAAATGATTCAGTTTTATTTATTTTTATGATTTCGTCGTTCAAGTATATTGTCTGATCGTGTTTTTACCTAAATATATATTCACCACAGAAAAGGTCTTTACTAGTTTTGACGTAAAGAGAGGGATTCTGCCCTATCACGAAAATATCTCGGAATCAGTTCTGACGTCAAATTATTTGGACTAACTGAAGAATTGCCAAAGAAAAAACTTTTGACGGGTAAATTCAAGGTCTTATCTTATTCAACAGGCTGGTCACATTGCCCAATCTGGCTTAAAAGCCCAATCAAGCTATTTTTGCCCAATCGGACAGTTGGGACTTAAATTTATAAAAAGAAGTGTGGAATTATGGCCATATCACATACAATGGCTTGACAGAGATTCTTGAAAGTCCTAAATTTGGTACATTTTGACTAAATACAGTAAACCTCGCTTATAAGGAACAGCTTGGGACCTATAAAAATTGTTCCTTATAACCGAGGTTCCTTATATCCGTTTAGCAAACTAGTTCCTTGTAACCGAGGTTTGTATAACGAACACAATTTGTACAGCGAACACTATTTGACTAACGTTTGAAAAGGGCTCACTCTCACACTCCGGACCGACCATGAATCTTTATGTAAGAATGTTTCGAGTCTATTACAGGTTCTTTTCTGGAAAGTAGGGGTGACTATTGAGGCCAATTTTGACTATTGCAATACTATTGATATTGCTTAAAAACTATTGTGATACTATTCTATTGCAGGTTACTATTGCAATACTATTGCAATAGTTATCGGCCATCATATTTTATACAGTAAAGCTACCAACTGGCATTGTTACTGAGTGTAAGAGACGAAACTGTTTATAATTGCTGTTAACACACATTGAGATGTTTGTATAACTGAAACGGACAGAAATAATTCTAACATTAAATATTTCTTGCCTTCCTTGGCATTGGAACAATAAGTAAAACAATAAACCTATGCAAGGTATACTCAAACGAATAGACCATTTTGTTGGGAATGTCAACATGTTTAATAACCCAAAGCATCGAAAAAGACGAAAATTAACGGATCGGATTAAGGTGTACCAGCACTAAATGAAGGGCCCTACCGAACAGTTTGCTGTATAATACAAGTAGCCTTCTTTCTACTAAACTAAATTTATTAATTATCTCCCAGACTTCCCAGTCCTTTGTGGTAGTTTAGTTCCGTGAGGGTAATGGAGACGTAAACATTTTCCGAGGCGCAAATGAAAGCTGGCTCTGTTTCTTGGTTTATAAATTATAAATTATTTCTGTATTTACTAAAATTTCAAAACTATCGAACCTATCGATTGTTGAAGGAACTATCGGCGATTGTTATTGGATCGTGACTTTTCTATCGATGCATGCTATCGGGACACTTAGTATCGCAATGCATCGATAGTTCGATGTATCGTTACACCCCTACTGGAAAGATGGTAAGGTTTGCGTGTATATGGCTGAGATACTGTTGAGATCAGATCGACACAGCATTAAACCCTAAGACAAAATGTAGGTCGGTTAGAATGTAGAGATAGGCCCTAAAATTTTCAGTGATAGAATTACATTAAATAAAGTCTAGAAATTAATTTCCAAATCCTTGAAATAACCAAAAATAATTTCACAAATGTGAAGTTTATGATAGTTTTGTTAATATCAATAACAGAAGTTTTAATTTTTAATTTAAAGTTGTGATCCACAAAGAATGACAACTCTTGCCTTGGGCTATAACTTATAAGTAGAGATCTATTAGTTTACTTCCCTTGCAATTACACAATTGAGTGGAAAATGAAAACTGTTTAAGACACAATATCATACTTTTTTGCACAACAAAATCATTAAGGATTTATTCATTTGTGTTTGATTTACCCCTCAAGACATGGTTCCTATGATTCTGTCAACTAACATATGGTAAAAAATTAACTTTTAACAAGCCAATAATAAAACGAAGTACCAGTAGGTAAATAATAGTGCAGATAATACAGTTTTGCTTGTATCAAAATGTCACAATAGATCCACTTTTGTAATACAGAACACCTGGTAGGATTAGTAAAGGTGCAATTATATTGATCTCTATTTCCTATGCCTATAGAATGACCGTAATTTGTGTTATTTTTTGTCGGTTTTTAGAGAGCGCTTCATCATGACTATAAGATATGTTGCAGTTACTCCCCTTACCTTGCTCGACTGCGTGATCTGTGACTAGGCATCAATGCTAATATATAATAAATGTTCAATATTTTATTGCAAAAATGTTAAATTAGACTACCCATTAAGATTCCAAAGTAGGGTGTTTTGACATTCAGTGTATTGCGACTCGACAACGGCGTCATACATAGGATTAAAGTGTAAATTATACCTATAGTTTCCTACTGTCCATTTTAGCACCTGCTTTATTTTTTACATTTGGAAATTTAGTAAACTTGCCATTGTTAATCACGCCTAATAAGCACATTTGTTTAGGATAGTGTGACTGTGACCGTGACTGATTTTCGTTTACTATTGTTAACATGAAATACCCTAATACATGTAGATCTAGTACATAAGTTTGAGTAAATATAAGTCTACTATCTTCTAGTATTTGGTAAATGTAAATCAAAATGATGCTATTATGTATTTTCTTTTTATCGTATCCATGAATATCATAGAATTGAAATAATTTGTGATAGTGCTGGCGTTACTCTGACGTCATCAGCGATTCTGCTGTTTATTACCGGTTTTCAATTATATTTATTCTTTATTTCTGTTCGCTATAACCGAGGTATTTTCCATTGAATTTCGTACTTTGGGACTGGAAAAAGTGTTCCTTATAACCGAGTGTTCCTTATAACCGAGTTCCCTATAACTGAGGATTTTTACATTGAATAAAGAAGGAATTGAAAACTGTTCCTTATAACCGAGTGTTCCTTATATCCGAGTTCCTTATAAGTGAGATTTACTGTAATACATTTATAATTTTAAAAATTATGTTGCTATATGCGCAGCTGGAAAATTACCTTTTTTATATGCCCGTTTGAAAAACGGGACGTATTATGGGAACGCCCCTGGCGGGCGGATGGGCAGGCGGGCGGGCTTCGTCCACAGACCTTGTCCGGAGCATATCTTCTACATGCATGGAGGGATTTTGATGAAACTTGGCACAGTTTTTAACCATCATGAGACGGAGTGTCATGCGCAAGAACCAGGTCCCTAGGTCTAAGGTCAAGGTCACACTTAGAGGTCAAAGGTCAAATTCAAGAATGACTGTCCGGAGCATATCTTCTTCATGCATGGAGGGATTTTGATGAAAGTTGGCACAATTGTTTATCATCATGAGACGAAGTGTCATGCGCAAAAACCAGGTCCCTAGGTCTAAGGTCAAGGTCACACTTAAGAGTCCAAAGGATACAAGAATGAAAAATTCAAGAATGACTTTGTCCGGAGCATATCTTCTTCATGCATGGAAGGATTTTGATGTAGCTTGGCACAGTTGTTCACCATAATGAGACGGAGTGTCATGCACAAGAACCAGGTCCCTAGGTCTAAGGTCAAGGTCACAGTTAGAGGTCAAAGGATACAAGAATGAAAAATTTGTCCGGAGCATATCTTCTTCATGCATGAAAGGACTTTGATGTAGCTTGGCACAATTGTTCACCATCATGAGACGGAGTGTCATGTGCAAGAACCAGGTCTCTAGGGGTAAGGTCAAGGTCACACTTAGAGGTCAAGGATACAAGAATGAAAACTTTGTCCGGAGCATTTCTTCTTCATGCATTGAGGGATTTTGATACAACTTGGCACAAATGTTCACAAGCGTGAGACGGAGTGTCATGCGCAAGAACCAGGTCCCTAGGTCTAAGGTCAAGGTCACACTTAGAGGCCAAAGGTCAGATACAAGAAAGACTTTGTCCAGAGCATTTCTTCTTCATGCATGGAGGGATTTTGATGTAACTTGGCACAATTGTACACCATCATGAGACGGGAAGTCATGCACTGGTCCCTTCTTTTGAATTACTTCCCTTTGCTGTTACTATAAATAGCTTATATTGTAACTTTTTCGTTACAAGTCGTAGGGAAAAATCGAGACCACTTTTCTGTAGTACAACATGCATGTTACATCCAATTCTAAGGTGTATTTTGAGCTATTTCTACCTGGTAAGGATTTTTTTATGGACTTGTAATTTTTTGATTTTTTTTTTTGATTTTTTTTTTTTTTTTTTTTTTTTCTCTTTAAAGATTAACTTCCCTTAGTTGTTACTATAAATAACTTACATTGTAACTTTTTTATAATTGACCGTAGGGAGAAACCAAGACCACTTTTCTGTGGTACAACATTGATGTTACTTTCAAATTTTGGGTGTATTTTAAGGTATCTCTACCTGGTAAGGATTTTTTTGTGGACTTAAAAAAATAAAAGAATTACAATAATTTCTAAAAAAAACAAACATTATAAACAACTAGAAAATTAAAATTCCATTTGCAAATACAGGTGCTAGTGTAAAGAAATTTGCTGTGACGGGCATATATTGTGACATTCTGGCACTCTTGTTTGCACATAAACTTATAACAACTAGCCTTAGAACAGCAATATCTTTGCAAATCCTGAACTGATTCACTCAGTTTTTTCGATAGGCCGCTACGTTGACTTCTGGGTTATGTTACAAAATTTACAACTGTTCTAAAATGCATATATCTTCAGTAACACTTTTGTTTACTAATTAGTATGGAATGTGCCCAAATTATTTACTGTACCGGGGTATGGAAATCAACTGCCCTATTCATCAGCTTACAAAAATTATGGAGTCCAATATTTTTTATGTAGACTGTACTGCTGTAGCAATTAGTGAAACAATAAGATGCTGATGATATATGCATTTCAGAATAGTCCCAAATTTTGTAACATAACCCGGAAGTCAAGATGGCGACCTACTGAAAAAATTGAGTGAATCGGTTCAGAATTTGCAAAGATATCATTGTTTAGTTGTTATAAGTTTATATGCGAAAAATATGTAATTTTCCAGCTTATCTGCACATAAAACAACATAATATTTATAGATGTTTTTCTCATAAATGTACTTATTTAGCCAAAATGTACCAATTTTAGGACTTTCAAGAATCACAGTCATTGTATGCGATAAAGCCATAATTTCATACTTATTTTCATAAATTTAAGCCTGATTGGGCTAAGTGATCAGCCTGTTCAAGGGCCTCTAGTATTGTTTGTGGTCATACAGTCAAACAAAAATTAGGTTAACAAACACTTGAGTAAAGGAGGTTAGGACTGACATGTTACAAGTTTATAAAATTTTACATGGCATTGATACAGTTTTCAAATGTAAACAATTAGCTATGTCAGATATTAATTCCACTACAGTATGTCATCAGAGCAACAGATATATGTGCTGCAAATGATGCAAGTCTTGTTTTGATGCACGTTTTGATGTATCAGCGCTTGGGCTTCGAACAGTCCACTGTCTACATCTGTACCAGTCTCGTGTCTATTATTGATAATTCATGCTTGTACTTTAGAACATGCATCATTCTTCAAAAGGTGTGTAAAACACAATTTATAGGAGGTTTATGATGCTTGATTGACTAACCAAATAGATAATTTACTTCTGCTACCTTACTAAGTATTATAAGCTGAATGGTGGTTAACAAACACGTTTCTCAGGGCAATAATGCATGTGACCGTTTTATCAATTTATGCTAATAACATTTTAGATAATTAACTAAGTAATGGGCGTTATGTCTAACAGTTGCTGTTGACATACTAGTTGTCACTATATGGTGAATCGGGGTTACTGCTTGAGGAGCGTGAGATAGATTGAAATTTAAGAAGATATTGAGTATTATTAAAATGAAAGAAGTGAAATTTATTTATTACTTCAACTTGTACTGCCTTCAGTCAGTTTGGGTATCAATATCTTTAGCTTCAGTTCCTGCAAAAAGAGTTTCCATTTGGCAATGTTTTTGGAAACATTTTGTTTCCAGTCTGTTGTTTGTGTACAAGTTGTTTGTTTACCAAAAACTTTATTCCAGGTCATGAGAGTTTACTACAAAATAAGAAAATAGTTTTGCTGGAGGCTGCTCCTAAGAAAACTTTGATTTTGAGTGAAAGTTATGGCAACAGAACATGTACACTTAGTCCTGCAACAATACAGCTGCTTGAAAGTAAGTTAAAATCACTCTTTCTGAAAAGTTACTGTAAACCTTTTCTCAAACTTATCAAAAATTACTCCAGATGCAAAAAATATAAAATTAAGATATGAAAGATTATCTTTTTGTTATTTAGAACTTTTATAAGGTTGAGAATTACTGTTGACATACTGTTGAACTCTAATTTGCATATTAGTTCAATGTGGTGAAAGATGCACAATTATTATTCCCCTAGATGCAAAATATATGAGGATATATTTGAGTCACATATGTCGGCCAGTCTATCCATTGGTGTGTCCATCTGTCCATCCATTGTGTTTGCTTTTTATCTACTTAACTGCTGGGAAAAAATCCTAAAACAAGGAACCAAGGTCACAAGGTCAAAGGTCAAAGTCACACTTTGAGGTAAAAACTTAGACTTCGCGATCAAAGGTCAAATAGCATAAGTTAGTGTCTGCTCCTTATCTTCTTAAAGTTCTGCAAAGAAGATTTTTTGTAAAACTAGCATCAATGGTTAACCTCATTAAGATGATGTGCAGGTCAAGGTCATGCTAAGCTTGGGGGTCAAAGGTCAAAGAACCTCCTTATTGTCTAAACTACTTGGAAGATTTTCATAAAACTGAGATCAGTTGTATACCACTTTTGTTATGACCACTTTTAAATATTTAATTGAATTGAATTGTTTGTTATAAAGTAAACACCAGCTAGCTATTTTTATGTTTACAGAATGTGATGTTTGGTCCGAAATTGAAGAGATGAGATGCCAGAAAGTATTAAGAATGCAGGTTTGTGTTCACTTGAATCAACAAAAACGCAAAAAATAGAACCATTCCAAATATTTTACTATCTACAGTAGTGACGATGGACACCACAAGACCGCAATATCTCATCCTGGTCCTTTGGAACCAGAGGAGCAGAAACAACTCAAATGAGCTGTTGTTCATCATGTTGTGCTCATGTTGAATTAATGGGATATATACAATATTGTAGTTCTGTTGCATGAATTTTTTATAGGTTATTAACTTTGTATTGAGAAATATGCACAGTTCTGCATCAGAGATATTGTGCAACTTCATGAAAGCAATATTAATTATTAGTTCGTGAATGAACAAATGCATATTTCTTGAATAATCTTTTCGTTTTAAACACATCTACAATTATCATTATCATATAGATGATACAAATTTCTTCTTCAGCCTGAGTAAAAGTAGAATATCACCGTAAATGGACATTTTAATATGACATCATGTTAAAACAGTATCACAGGTCACCACTTCAGCACGAAAAATGGATAATAGAAGCACTTGCCCACTTGTTGTACTAAGGTGACAAATACTATCATACAGCTGATACGAAATTTGCACATCAATATGAAAAATAATTGACGTCTTAGTTCCTATTATATATAAAAGAAGATTGAAAATATGTATAAACTAAGATTTGATTTTGATATGCCAAATAGAAGTTAGGTTACCTTTGTCCAAGAACGCCTTGGGTTTTAGAAATTCATTAAATTTCCCAAGAATATATCATTAGGTAGGTGCCTGCTGTTGAGTTTAATTTTTCAGGAATCTTGTTCAGTTTTAGATATTATATTCAGGTGTTATATCTTTTTGTTAAATCAGGTTTGGGAATCTTGTTCAAATTCACTGATTACCTTCAATCAAGAGGACATGGCAGATGAACTGGCATATGTAGCAGAAAATGATGTCATACAAGAAGCTCTTACACGTAACCTAGATACAATTCAGGACCGAGTTGAAGTGATGTACAATACACGAGTGGAGAATATTGCTGTACCTGGTGTTACTAAAGATATGGACAGTAATGCATGGGTCAAATTATTTATTAATAATGGACAGACACTTAAAACAAAACTTTTGGTAAGAATAAGAATAAAAATTCTGTGCTAATGTTGAAATCAAATGTGTTTCTCTCATCATATTTCAGACATTTTTTTAGGGTTTATTTTATTTCCCTTTTGTTATATACTAACTTAACCTGGAATTATTGTTTTTAGCATATAAATGATAGATTTTGAAGACTAAGTAGTCCTTGATAAGTTTGATTTGTACGTTGGAGGTGTACCTTTGTCCTAAAGCACATGACCTTTCCTTTATACATATATACCTAGACACATATGAAATGGATATTTACAAATTGCTGCATTTTTAGCTTGACTATATGAAGTATATGGAGAGCTATCCAACTCAACACCTTGGTTAACGTTTTGAGGCACTTCCTCTATTTCTGTAATTACTTGATGGATTTGCTTCAAACTCAAAATAATTTTTTCTCATAATCACTTACATCATATGGCACAAGGTCCGTAACTCTCATCTAAATATTTCATGAATTGTCCCCCCAATTTACATAGAATTTCAGGTTTTAGTGCACTTTCACTCTATCTCAGTTATTACAAAATGGATTTGATTCAGACTTAAAATAGTCTATCCACATTATCACCCACATCATGTGATACAAGGTCAATAACTCTGGTACCAATTTCTAATGAATTATGCCCCCTTTTTACATAGAATTTCAGGTTAAAGTTTTGGTGCACTTTCACTCTATCTCAGTTATTTCAAAATGGATTTGATTCAGACTTAAAATAGTCTATCCACATTATCACCCACATCATGTGATACAAGGTCAATAACTCTGGTACCAATTTCTAATGAATTATGCCCCCTTTTTATTTAGAATTTTAGTTTAATTTTGATGCACTTTCTCTCTAACTCTATTTTTACAAAACGGATTTTATTCAAACATAAAATAGTTATACCACATGATCACCCACATCATATGCCACAAGGGCCATAACTCTTGCAACATTATTTCATGAAATATTCACCCTTTTTACTTAAAATTTCCGATTAATTTTGGTGCACTTTTGCTATATCTTTGTTATTACTGAATGAATTTGATTCAAGCTTTTAAAAAAGTTTTTCCATGTCACCATCCTCATCCAAAGAAGTATAAGATACACAGAATGGCAACTGGCGGTAATCTCATGTGATCTCGTGTCAGAGCGTGAATCGGCGTTATCTTAGTAAAAAGAAACATCGGCGAGCATGGAACCTTTAAAACTACATTTAAAATACATGTTAGCTTCTAAAACAACATTAGTTTATTGTGAAATAGTCTTAAGACACAGAGTACATGTTACTTACCATCAAAAGAAGCGTGGTCATACAGTGATAATTAATTTACTTTATTATTGAATAATTGCTTTCGCATACAAAATGGCGCGTGGAGAACGCGTTACTTCCGGTAAACGAGATCTCGTTCAGTTGTCACGGGATGTTGGTGAGATTTGCTCTATATGCCTTTCAAGTTGCCGATCTATTTATTTTTATGCCTCATCAAATGACACAAGGTGCATAACTCTGGCACAAATATATCATGAGTGATGTCCCCTTTTTACTTAGAATTTCATTTAATTTTGATGCTTTTTCACCACATCTCAGTTGTAACTGAATGGATTTGATTCAAAATTAAAATGGTTGTTCCACATCACCACCCGCATCATTTGACAAAAGGTCCATAGTACTGGCACCAATATGTTACGAGTTTTGTCTCATTTTTACTTATTTGAGGTTCAAATTGTGATGAAAGTTTTGCTCTATCTCAGTTATCATTGAATAAATTTGATTCAAACTTAACTTAGTTGTTCCACATTATTAGTCACATGATATGACACATGGTGCATTACTCTTACAGAATTATTTCCATAATTATGTCCCTTTTATACTTATTTAAAGTCTTGATATACATTATCTCTATCTCTGTTATTTTTAAATACATTTAACACAGACTTGAGCTTTTGTCCAATACTGGTAATCTTCATCCACAGTGGAGCCATTAAACACCAGTGATGGCTCCAGCTTCCTCAGGTGTGCCTAATTTCACTGTCCAGCATCAAAATAGTCAAGCACACTTGTTTGGCACAGTATGATAAATATGGAAAGAGATTACTTCATGGAAAGCACTGTTCTTCAATATCAGCTGAGATTTTATGAGCCAGTGGATTGTTGTATCTTTTTAGCTAGGATTTGTACATTTGTATTATATGTATATAAGATTAAATGTTTGAGATGTTATTCCCTACAGAAGTTTTACGTTTGTATGATGGTTATTTATGTTGTCTTTACATTTCAGATTGGATCTGATGGTTTCAATTCTTCTGTAAGGAAAGCAGCAAATTTTCACACACTGTCCTTCAATTACAACCAGAAAGCTGTTGTAGCAGTGTTGAATATTTTAGGGGTGAGATACCATGTTTTATTTCAGGCTTCCATCAAATCTTTGTTAACAGTCACAGAGACCGCAATTTCTGTCTGAACTACATGAAACTTAATCAAGATGTTTGTTCTTTTGATGTCTAGGTGAAGTTCAGAACTGGGCCATCCGGGATCAAAATTAGGTCACTATGTCAAGTCATAGAAAAACCTCTTTAACTCTGCACATGCCACAGTTTTAATTAGTCTTAATTTAACCAGGGCCAAGTTGAAACTGGGTCAACAAGGGTTATAACTTGGGTTATTAGGTCAAATCATAGAAAAACCTTAACACCCAGGATGTCTTATTTTGTACCTGATTTACATGAAACCTGTAATGTTATATTAAATGAAATCTATGTCAGTTTCAAAACTTTGTGATATGGGACCCTCAAAAACTAGATCACAAGGTGATACAATTGGGAATAAAACCTAAATCATTATGTCGAATAACTGAAGAAAAAAACTAGATCAGTAAGATCACTAGGTCAAATAAGTGAGTTACTAAGATTATTCACTTCATTCAATTGTTAAAAAATCATAGCACCTGAGGCTAGTTTTCTTTTTCTTTTACCTGATTGAGTTGTGAAACTAATGAGGGATCTAGAGCCATCATAAACCTATTGTTTCTGCAGAGATGGATAAACCTTAAATAAATGAGCACAAATATTCACCATGTCATGTGCAAGACTTAGACCCTAGCTCAGAAATGTAGGTCGCATCCATTAGGATTCAGTCTTAAGATTCTATTGTTAAAGTGCCACTACTCACAAGATTCACACTTCTGTGTCCTAACATCACAAAGTGGAATCTTTGTCCTATGAACACATTTACAATTTTGTAGTATCTTCATCATTAATATTGCAAATATTCTACAAGTACTACAAATAATAGAAGTTAAAGTTACATATATTCATATGATTTAGTGTCTATATTTTCTATCTTTATAAAGTACTGTAACCATTTACATAATTTTTCAACAGACTGATAACAATGTTGCCTGGCAGAGATTTTTACCCACAGGTCCTATAGCAATGTTACCTGTAAGTATACGTTTTGTTGCTACTTGTGAATAACTTAATTGTTGAAATGTCACTGGCAATGGTAAGAGAACTTTTCCTGATCAGTAACCATTTTATTATGAACAGAAGTGAACACAATGCTCTTAAATATGAAACTATGACTTAGAGTCATTATTAGCTCATCTGATTTTTTGGAAAAAAATGATGAGTTATTGTCATCACTTGAGCGGTTGTCGGCGTCTGCGTCGGCGTTGCCTGGTTAAGTTTTATGTTTAGGTCAGCTTTTCTCCTAAACTATCAAAGCTATTGCTTTGAAACTTGGAATACTTGTTCACCATCATAAGCTGACCCTGTATAGCAAGAAACATAACTCCATCTTGCTTTTTGCAAGATTTATGGCCCCTTTTGTACTTAGAAAATATCAGATTTCTTGGTTAAGTTTTATGTTTAGGTCAACTTTTCTCCTAAACTATCAAAGCTATTGCTTTGAAACTTGGAATACTTGTTCACCATCATAAGCTGACCCTGTACATCAAGAAACATAACTACATCTTGCTTTTTGCAAGATTTATTGCCCCTTTTGGACTTAGAAAATCAGTTTTCTTGGTTAAGTTTTATGTTTAGGTCAGCTTTTATCCTAAACTATCAAAGCTATTGCTTTAAAACTTGCAACACTTGTTCACCATCATAAGGTGACCCTGTACAGCAAGAAACATAACTCCATCCTGCTTTTTGCAAGATTTATGGCCCCTTTTGGACTTAGAAAATATCAGATTTCTTGGTTAAGTTTTATGTTTAGGTCAACTTTTTCTCTTAAACTATCAAAGCTATTGCTTTGAAACTTGCAGCACTTGTTGACCATCATAAGCTGACCCTGTACAGCAAGCAACATAACTCCATCCTGCTTTTTGCAATAATTATTGCAGCTTTTGGACTTAGAAAATCATTTTCTTGGTTGAGTATTATGTTTAAGTCAACTTTTCTCATAAACTATCAAAGCTATTGCTTTAAAACTTGCAACAGTTTTTCACCATCATAAGTGGACACTGAACATCAAGAAACATAACTCTATCCTGCTTTTTGCAAGAATGATGGCCCTTTTTAGACTTAGAAAATCATGGGTAGGACAATATTTCTATTACACAAAAAAAATCAGATGAGTGTCAGCACTCGCAAGGCGGTGCTCTTGTGTTTTATTTGCTGTAACCCATTTAATGATGCACATATTCGGTTAAGAATGTGCAGGGCCTTTTTAGCTTGAATTTTCAAAGAAAAAGTAGAGCTGTTGCACTCACCCTGGCATTGGCATTGGTTAAAGTTTTTGATCAAGTCAAATATCTCTGTTACTATCAAAACTATTGACTTGAAACTTTTATCATTTATTTTCTATCAAAGTCTACACAAGGAGAAACAATCCCCATAACTTTGATTTGAATTTTGACAGAGTTATGCCCCTTTTTAACTTAGAATTTTTATGCCCCCTGAAGGAAGGCATATTAGTTTTCAACTGTCCATCCGTTTGTTAGTTCATTCGTTCGTTCGTTCGTTTGTCACAACGTTAGCTTTTTGCATGAAGGCACTTTACTCGCAAACCATTGCACCAAGGACCTTCAAACTTCACATGCTGATAGTACTTAGTGAGTACACTATCCCTACTGACTTTGGGGTCACCTGGTCAAAGGTCAAGGTCACCAGGTCAAAGGTCAGGGCGCTGTGGGGGCATTTGTAACCATTAGTGACAGCTCTTGTTTGGTTAAAGTTTTATAAAGTTTTTACTGGCAAAGCTCTTATTCAGAGTCAAGCACTGAGAAAAACCAAGCATGCTGTCTCACGGACAGCTCTTATTACGTATAAGAGGAGCTACGCTGGTATCATCTTATGTGAAATCTGTGTTCATCTTATCTAAGTACAGAGAATAAAAGTTAAGAATTAAATAGTCTAAAACCTGATGAATAATTCCATAAAAGTGTTTTTGATTGTAATCAGGGCTTTACAAATCCACTCGACTGCTCATAAATACTAGTAGAAATGGTCTTTGGGCATGTAGAACTTGCTGTGGTCTCATTCAGCAGGGCAAGTATGATTTTAGCCAAATATTATAGATTCAATGAAAACAGAGCGGTGGAGAAGCTGTAGTACCTCAGCAATTGAAAAAGGAAGTTGATTTATTATTTACATTAGAAATCATCCCATTTCATTACGGGACTGCATTACAATTGTATTGGGTAGACGCTTGATAGTCCAAGAAGGATTCCAAATTCTATGGTTTCCACTAGGCTTAAAAATGAATAATGAACCTTAAAGTCAATTGCAGGATGTGGAAATCCTAAGCAGGTCTTCCTGCTGGACAACTTTCTTTCAAACAAGTTGTCGAGCCCTGATAGTTAATGTTGTGAGAGATTTATGAAACATAAAATTTATTTATGTAAAATAAATGTTATACATCATACTAAATAGTCTGAAAAAAAGATGCGGTAAATGGTATCACTAAGAAATTGACATGTGGATATATATTTAACTTGCCTGCTTCTTGTTAAGCGGAACTTATTTGGTATTTTCTTCAGTTATGCTTTGAACCTTCATTGCATGTACATTTGTTCTCCAAATATTTCAGACTCTTTAATATTGGTTTTTCATAAGAAAATTAAATTACAAACAGTAATGTTGAACAATTATGAAGATAGACATATATACACTAGTGTTATTAGAAGAAAAGTGATTATTTTTTAAGTAGTGTATTGAGTATCTGGCATTTCTATTTTCAGCTCTTGTTACACCATTATGTTCATGTATTTAATGTTGGTTTTACAAGTTATCTATTGATGTATTTCAGTTGTCTGATACAGTTATGAGTTTAATATGGACAACATCACCTGAGGATGCTAAACATCTGGTCTCATTGTCTGATGAAAGTTTTATAGATGCTGTCAATGATGCATTTGTAAGTTGATTCATACTTTATGTGAGGCTGTCCTAACTACCTCAGATTACCTCAGATGGTACATATAGCCCAAGATTTGCAGTTAGCCTAGGCAAGTCTTATTGGAAGTGGTAGATCCTAGTAATCATTACGATTTAGTTTTAGCACAGGGGAAAACATGTAACATGCATCAGGTGGAAAATGAAATACTGATGAATTTTTGTACATCTTGATCAATATTTAGATATCTTCAGAATTTTACGGGAATGTCAGGCAGCAAGTTGAACAATATTCTAATTTCTTGTCTCAGGAAGTCTGATATTTGTCAGAAAGAATTTTTTTTAATTGTTATAAATTTTAAACTTTCAGGCAGACACAATGCTGCTGCCAAGCTTTTTTGACCCTAACTGTTTTGAGTATCTTTGTCCAACTTTGAATTTTGCATATAGTTACAGTAAACAGAGTTAGTTATATTACTTAAGTTTTATTAGAACACCACATTCCATGGTTGAACTATGATAAAATCTTATATAATAAGTATATTTCAGTTCAAATTGTTCTCTGCAGAGTGATTTTATACTGTACCTCATAAAGCTTCTGTTAGTTACATTGACATTTGTCGTGTTTGGTGTTATGCCTACAGTTAGGGACACAATTCAATTAAATCTGTTTTTTCTGTAATTGTAGTGGCATGATAGAGATATGAATCAAGTTGCTCAGAAAGCTACAAACACGTTCCAGAGTTTGCTCCAGACAGTTTCACCAGGTAGGAGTTAAACGCTTGGAGTAGTCATCTCTTTTTATAACCCCTCATCCTGCACAAAGGGTATATAGAAGTAATTATTTATGGTAATTTTTCTTCAAGATAATTCAGCGCATAAAATACAGGTTGTGATTTATTCTCAATATTTAGATGTCAGACTGTTGCAGAGTAGGCCAAAGAGAATAAAACAATTTGTATATGTCAAATTTTTGTCTTACTGTGATGGTTAGGGCTATGCAAGGTCAAACTAGGGTCATTGTTGTACTATAAAGGTCATAGGCTATGCAAGGTCAGACTAGGGTCACTGTTTAATCACAGAAAACATTATGAATATAATACAGTTGAACCTGCTTTAATGGCCTCCAGTATAAATCTCATTTATATCTTCAATATTATATAAGTAATAAGTAAGTGTTGTAAAAAATTTCCTGCTTATAATCAATTCGAAACACTGGTAATTAAAAGGCACCAAAGAGCACTTGATCTGATAATTCCATTACTGATGATCATACATGTTTAAATGATGTACTAAAGAGAAATGCCAAAAAGTGTAGGAAACAAGCCAGATATAATGCATTTTAATGTAAATTGCATTATCCAGTTGATATGACTGTTTAAATCATTTACTCAAAATGTAACAAGTGAATCTGATAAGAAGTTTGCTATGTGTAATTTATGTGGAGTGAACCTTACTTACATAAGGGCTACATCCTAGGAAGAAGTAAAACACATAATCTAAATGAAGGCAGATTACAAATATTGATTATTTACTTTCTTTATATTACAAACATTGAACAAGTGAGAAGAATGATAAGTCAGTCTTAATTTGCCAATGTCAAAAAAACTATTTGCAGTGAAAATGAAAGTAGAATTTATGTGAGTTGCTGGTTAGGTCGTGATCGAACACGTAAGATTTTGGGGATTTTTTTTTGACCAGTTGAAGACAGAATGTTTGCTCAGAAAGTTGACTGAACTTCAAATACCAAAAATGTTTTTCATTGCCATCACTATAAAAACCTAAAGATTTCAGTCCAAACCTTATTATTTATCAATGAATTTTATTTTTGAAGATGTAAGATGTAAACATATTTGATAATAAAGGAATTTAATATACATGTATTTGGCAATCAGTCGATATGTTTGTCAGTATTTTACGTCAAAACAAAAAGGTTAACCTTTATTAATTAAATATCATGTTTTTATGTCTGCCCCCACTGGGGAAGACATATTGTTTTTGCCCTCTCCCTTCGTCCATCCTTCCGTCTGTCACACTTCATTTCCGACCAATAACTGGAGAATCATTTGACCTATATAGAACCTTCAAACTTCATAAGATGGTAGGGCTTATGAAGTAGACAGCCCATATTGTTTTTGGGGTCACTCCATCAAAGGTCAAGGTCACAGGGGCCTGAACATGGAAAACCATTTCTGATCAGTAGCTTGAGAACCACTTGACCCAGAATGTTAAACTCAATAGGATGATTGAACATGCAGAGTAGATGACCCCTACTGATTTTGGGGTCACTCTATTAAAGGTCAAGGTCACAGGGGCTTGAATATGCAAAACCATTTCCGATCAATAACTTGAGAACCACTTGACCCAGAATGTTGAAACTTCATAGGATGATTGGACATGCAGAGTAGATGACCCCTATTGATTTTGGGGTCACTCTATTAAAGGTCAAGGTCACAGGGGCCTGAACATGGAAAACACTTGACCCAGAATGTTGAAACTTCATAGGATGATTGGACATGCAGAGAAGATGATCCCTACTGATTTTGGGGTCACTCTATTAAAGGTCAGTGGACAGAACAAGGAAATCCATTTCCAATCAATAACTTGAGAACTATTTGACCTAGAACCTTCAAATTACATAGGGTGATAGGACTTACAGAGTAGATGACCCGCATTGTTGATAGGGTCACTCAATCAAATGTCAAGGTCACAGGGGGCTGAACATAGAAAACTCAATCAATAACTTGAGAACCACATGACCCAGAATGTTGAAACTTAATAGGATGATTGGACATGCAGAGTAGATGACCCCTACTGATTTTGGGGTCACTCGATCAGAGATCAAGGTCACAGGGGATTGAACATGGAAAACCGTTTCCAATTCATAACTTGAGAATCACTAGGCGCAGAATGTTGAAACTTAGTAGGATGATTGGACATGCCAAGTAGATGATCCCTATTGCAGCCAACCATCAGTGTCTCTTTGACTTTTGCTCCTGTCCCCTATTTACTTCTTACCTATATGACTATCCATTGGGGGAGACATGCGCTTTTCTACAAAAGCATCTTCTAGTTCCATTTTGTTTTTCAAACATTGTCATAAGGACTGTATCAGTGACATACCTATAAATAAACCAAGCCACACATCTACCACTGGTTGTTCAGTAGGACAATATGGCAGTCACACGGTCAAGGGTTATAAAAGGGGTTATTTTGACTTTGGGTCAAGGGTTATAAAAGGGGTGACTTTGTTGACTACTTTCAAAATTAGTTGCATCTAAATATAAATTCGACATTGAATTGACCAGACACCAGGCTCCGCCTACAGGTCACGTGGTACCACAAAATACTAAACCTCCAACATTTAGATCGATAATGGCTGCTGCTGCTACTTTACGCGATATTTCTGAAGAGATTGGCAAGAATTTTCTGTCTTATTATGTGTCATTAAAACATTTAGATGAATTTCGAGAAAGTACTGTTAGGAGTCTTACATTGATAGTTTTGGGATTTTCCGACATTCGGGGACGGAATTAGTTGAGAAAGCATGTATATTCAGAAGACAAAAGAAGACGGAAGAAGGCTACACGACGACAATTACTGATGATATTTATTGTTGAAAATTTTGTGTTGCTTCTTTAATAAATCACTGACAAGTTTATGCGTGTTTTTATTATTATAAAAATATTTGTTTATCATTCAGTTTGATATTTTCTTTGTATTTTCTTGACTTATACTCTATCAGTACTTATGCTCCGTGTGCAAAACTGGAAAAAGTGCATTGAAGGATAATGATACATTTACTTTTTAGGTATAAATAGCCCTTCTCCTTCAACCTAAAAAGAATTCAATTCACCGATGTCTTTCCACGTACATGTTGATCGAGGCAACTGAAAAGTTTGGGCACGAATAATGTAGCACTTATATGTCATATTTTTGCTACTTGAACATTTTGGCACTTTCTCTTCACAGTTTCTTGTTATAAACCAACAATGCCTAGTTTATCTTTGGCCTACGATGTGTCTGCAGAACCCGTAGACTGCCTGTATCCTCCTTTCTGTGTGACTGCGGAGGCAGTGGGGGAGGGGGTTGGGGGTATGGATATGCGATTTTCGTACGGGCTCCGCAGCCTCTACGACTTTGTTTAGCGAAAAGTTATACATATTTGAATTAATTGAAAGCCCGTAGACCGTAGACATGTCGTAGGTGGCATTGCACAATCTCCGCACAGGCATCGTTAGGAGGTCATGCGCTGATCGTGCAGCCAACGCACGATATTCCGTGGACAAAGTGCCTAAAAGAAATTGTACGGAGATTGTAGACACCTGAGACCTTCGCACGGCACTCGCAGAGCTGCCACAAGGTTCCTGCTTGCTGCAATACTGTACCGAATGAAATCGCATGGATATTGAGCAATCATCGCGCGGCCTACAGCGGCCGCATCATTTCTATGCGGCAGCCTTTATATGGCATAACATTTTTCAGATGGTTATATATATTGGTCATCTCCAGCACGTAAGAGTTCCGTTGGAAGCCTGCGGTGACTGCAAGAAAACTGCACTGAAAAAAAAAAAAAAAAAAAAAAATGAAAAAAATATGGCATGATGCCCATATTTAATGTGAACACATACACCGTAGCTCGTAGCCACCTACGATGCCAAACTTAGACTAATTTATCGCACGGCGCCCAGGTCAAATGTGAATTAAGTGAAGCTAGATATATTAATACCATTGTATATACAAATATGTGCTAGTTTCCGTCGATTTTATCCACTTTCAATTGTCAGTGAGGACGTCCACAAGTCTTAATCCAGCGAAGATACTTCTCAAAACTTTACTTAGGTTTTGGAAAAGGAATAATATAGGCATTCTGGGAAGCGACTATCGGACTTGCAAAGTCCCCACTGACACCTTTTTACCATTTCTAATAAGTTTTACTTGTATATATAATCATTTTCAAAACGAATTTATCAGTTATTTTTTATCGATGTCGAGATCGCAATGTCGGAGGGTAATATTTACATTAACACCGTCTGGAGGTGTGCGTCGAATCAAGCGCATTGATTGGTTGATCGCTTATCGATTTATTGGTTTGATTGACAGGCAGCGTCTGGTCAATTAGTTGCATCTAAATATAAATTTGAAATTGACCAATGGAATGATTTCATTCCGAGACTGGTTGCCAAACTTAGTTTCAAACCCTTAGATTGAGGTCTTGTATGTTTTACTGTTTCAGGTGGAACATCAGTCAGGCAGTTGCCCCCTACCGTTACAGGTGTACAAAACAACAGCCGAGCTTCCTTCCCACTTGGTCTTACACATGCCTCCAACTATGTCAGACACAGGGTAGCTTTAATTGGGTATGTGTATATGATTCTTGTCTAGAGTTACATCCTTTGGAGCATATTTGATACATGAAATTAGCATAGTATTGTATGGAGCTGGTGATGCCAAATGTCTTGTCTGCAATTGCTGAATAGATTTCAAAGTGAAACTTGATAATACCCATATCTGTACTACCAAATAATGATTTGTTACTGGATTATATTGGACATGCCTATATCATCAGTAGTATGCGAGTACTATTGTTAAAAATCATTTTTCTTTGAATTGGTACAAATTGGTGCTTTTATTGTAGGGATGCAGCTCACAGATTTCACCCCCTTGCTGGTCAAGGAGTGAATCTTGGTTTTGGTGATGTCAGTAAATTAGCTGAAGTCATAGCAAAAGCTTCTGAAGATGGCAGTGACCTAGGTATTATACTTGGCAGATCTTGATATCTGAAATACTGGTAGTTATGTTTCCATAAAAATAATAATTTATCAGCAGTTTACCATCTACTTTCCAACCTCCCCCACCCCCACCCTCCACTTCTTGATTCCCAAATTTTGTATTTTTTAAAGTTACATAATAAAATAAACACATAAATTTCTGTTTTGTTATACCCCAAGATACAAAGTATATGGGGGATATATTGGAGTCACACATGTTCATCCATTGGCCTATCCTTCTGTGTGTTCTTCATCCATGTCTGCCCCGTATCTTCTTAACCAAAGGTAAGATTTTCATAAAACTAGCATCAGTTAATAACTGCATCAAGATGACATGCAGAGCCTACAAGTCCAAACCAGGTCCCTGGTGGTCCAAGGTCAAAAAGCTAAAATTTGTGTCCGCTCTATATTGTTGTATACCAAGACAATGTGCAGAGTGCACGACCCAGGTCACTAGATCCAAGACCAAAAACACACTTGGAAGTTAAAAGGTTAAATAGCTGAACTTTTTGTCCACTCAATGTCTTGTTAACTATTGGGAAGATTTTCATAAAACTAGAATCAATTGTTAACGGCATAAAGATGACATTCAAACCTCACAACCCAAGTCACTATGTCCAAGGTCAGGGTATAACTTGGAAGTCAATGATCAGATAGGTAAAATTTGTGTACGTACACTCAGTATCTTTTGAACAGCTTGGGAGATTTTTATTAAACAAGCAGTATTTACCTCATCAAGACAATATGTAGAGTACCCAACCCAGGTCACTAGCTCCAAGGTTATGGTCACACTTGGAAGTCAAATGTCAAACAGCTTAACTTTGTGTCCGGTCTGTGTCATCGAAACCGTCTGAAAGAGGTCACACTTGGAGGTCAGTGGTCATGCTTACAACATTTTACCTTTCCTACATCGAAAGCAGTGTGTGGGGCTTTAGTTTTCAGTTTGCATTGTTTCAAATAAAGTTACAGTCAAATCTCGATATCGCGACTTCTCCGGGAACAAGGAAAAAAAGTCGAGACATAGAAAAATTGAGATAACCAAAGTAAGGTCAACTTAGGTCAGTAGGTAGGGTAATGAAGTTTTGTGTAGATAAAACACGTTTTCTTTGGAAAGAAAAAACTGTATATTTGTACAAACACGTCCTTCTCTAGGACTCTAGGGGTTGACCGACTCAGAAATCCTTCTGGCTTGGTTACCGGGCCCTTTTTTGAGTTGCTCAACTGGCCCTTGGGCAAGTTCTTGACTCCCGCCTTCCGACATGACTCAGCAGTTCGACAATATTGAGAGATATATCTAATCTATTTTTGTGATTATCCGTGAGGAATATCTGATACATGTGTCAGTAACAAAGATACGATGTTAGTTGGACAGAATTTTCATTTCTTGGTGTTTATAAATGCAATTAAATTCATTCAATTTCGGCACCATTCAATACAAGTTACTCAGTTCACGTGTTACACAGCTTACAAACAATTAATGACACA
The DNA here is from genome assembly GCF_021730395.1 of Mercenaria mercenaria. Classification (NCBI taxonomy): domain Eukaryota; kingdom Metazoa; phylum Mollusca; class Bivalvia; order Venerida; family Veneridae; genus Mercenaria; species Mercenaria mercenaria. The sequence continues at coordinate 90,313,892 of NC_069361.1, forward strand.
TGAGCGCCGGTCAATTGGTTTCGGGTTGTAATTAGGATCATTGAGTGAGTAACGGCACATTGTTTTTGCACCACTGGCGGTAGACAACAGTTGCGCAAATACAAACGCGTGCAGTTTTTCACACCTCATTTAGCAGACAATTGATGTCCACTCAAGATAACCGATGTCAAAAAAGAGTAAATTTTAAAGTTGGGGATTGAAAATTTAGTCGAGGTAACGAAAAAATCGAAATAAAAAAATCGAGATATCTGTAGTTGATTTATGTAAACTAAGGACAAAAATCGGGACCGGGAAAATCCACTCAAGATATCGAAATAACCGAAGTAGAGATTTGACTGTATAACATTATATAGTGAAAAAATTGACACCATTTTTAGCTCATCTGAACCATAGGTTCAGGGTGAGAAAATAGCATAGGGGGACCGCCATGGTTCTTTGTCAACATAACATCTTCTTGTGAACTGCTTGATAGATTTTCACAAAATTTGGTCTGTTGCGCCCCTATATTCTGCTCGGCCCCAATATAGGGCCACTAGCCCTAAAAAGTATGAAAAATGAATAAACTAATTCTCAGGAATCACTTGATGGATTTTCACCAAAGTTGGTCTGTAGCATTCTTGTAATGACCTCTACTTTGTTCAGATGGGGGTACATGACCCCTTCAAGAAGCCACCAGGGGCCAGTTGTTCGAAACTTTAACCGGCTGTTAAACTAACCGCTGGTTAAATTTTGATTCAAAACACTAGTCTTGGTGGGAAACACCAGTACGATGTTTTGATTTTATTGTAAAGAATTTTCAAATTTAATAATTCTTAACTCATACATTTGTTTTTCCAAGTCTTCCAAATTGTCGAAAACTAACCCAAAAAGTTAATCAACTGTTAGTTTAATCCCGTTAATGTTTTGAACAACAGGGTCCAGACCTAAAAACAAGAAAATTGTATTAAACCACTATTGATCTTCATAAAGTTTGCATCGTTGGATTGTCCTCTCAGTTTTGTTCAGCTTGGGGCTCCCAGAGCTTCAACACAAAATTTTCTTAACTTATGATCATGCCACAGCATACACAATTACATACTACATTTCTCCAGGCCATCATGGGGGCATGTGTTTTACAAACAGCTCTTGTTTTTACCAAGTGTGCAATATACTGGTTTATCTTGATAGCTTTAGTTGTGCTGATGTTGAAAATTTATAAACAATTTGTGTTGATCCTCTTCACAGGAACATTATCTTACCTTAAAGAATATGAGACATCTCGTCAGAGAAAGGTGCTACCAGTAATGAGTACCATAGATGGATTACAGCGACTCTACAACACTGACTTTACTCCTGTTGTTTTACTTCGCTCACTGGGTTTACAAGCTGTCAATGCTTTAACACCAATAAAGGTAATCTTTTTTGAACTGATGAAACATATAATACAAGGATGTGTAATCTGTAAAAGTGGGTCTGCAAATTATAAATTATTAAACAGTTGTATTTACTATCAAGAATTTAAAAAATTTAGTCAGTGTCAGTGTGTGAATCAGTAAGAAAAGTGGGTGTCAAAAAGTGACATTAAATTTTGTTGTTTTACAGTAACATTCATGTATTTTTAATGTGATAAATTGTCATCAATTTTGCTCAGAACTACACCTGTATTGGTGTGATGAATCAAAATAAAGTTACCACAGAAGAGAGGCAAAATGAAAATGGGCTGACAAGTTTCAAATTAAAAGTACTGTCTGATCCTACTTAGTTGTTTGTAATATCATACTTTTTATGCATTTTAATCAATTTCAGGAAAAAATAATTGAACAAGCATCTAAAAAGTGAACCAGATACTACAGAGCAAGAAGTGTTACAAGACTATGTGTGCAATACAAAGCTATAAGAATTTACTTTAAGTGAAAGTGAACAAGAGTGCTTGTAATCTAGTAAAAAATAGTGCTAGTAAAATCTGTGTATTTTTCTCAAATATTTATGGCCCATATTTCTTGTCCAAAGTAACTCCTGCATTTGGTGAAAATATTGCATGTGGTGTTCACTTGTGTACGATATTTTTAAATCTTACACTGAAACAAACAAGTATCTATTTTAGCACAAAGTGCTCAAGTTGAGCTATTCCGATCACCCTGTGTCCATTATTGTCAGCCTGGAACAATTTAACCTTTAACACTTTAGAGGTCACAATTTTGGCCAAATCTTAATGAAAACTTGTCAGAATGTTCCCCTCAATAAAAACAAGTTCGTTACTGGTTCATCTGGGGTCAAATGGATCCCCGAGGACAAATATTAGGAAAGCCTGTTTTACTCTGCAGAGCCCCAACTTCATAAACTTTGTCAGAATGTCTGTAGTCGTCAGTTTCAAAACTTCTTAAACTAGGCCACTTAATCAAATCATAGAAAAACCTTAACACTCTAGAGGTCACTTTTTCTACTGGATTTTCATAAAATTTTGTCAGAATATTTGTCACCATGCAATATAGAATGTTTGAAATTACCAGAGATAAAATTTGGTCACTAGGTCAAATTGTAAACACTCTAATGGCAACATTTTTTATTCAATCTTCATAAAACTTGTTCAAAATGTTTGTTTTGGTGAACTCTAGATTATATTTAAAAGTGGTTAACCTGGGATCAAAAACTAGGTCTTGAGGTCAAATCACAGAAAAACATTGTTCACGGCCAAATTTACTACTTGTTCTTCCTAATTCAGAATGTCTTTTTGAAATCTAAGTCACATTCAAAACTGCTTTACCAGAGGTCTGTCACTATGTAGAATCATAGAAAAACGTTGTTAACACCCACGAGGCCACATTTTCTACCTATTGTTCATAAAACTTGGTCAATGTCTCTATGAAATCAAGGTCCAGTAACTCTAGGTCAAAACTTTAGTCCACTCACAGAAACACATTGCTAAATTTTCTATCAAATCTTGAGACTTGGTAGGAATGCTTTTGTTTTAATCTAAGATAAATTTGTAAATGGGTCACTTGGCTAAACAACTAGGTCATTAGTTTAAATCATATATTTTTAGGAGCCACTTTTTCAAGTTCATCATTATAAATCTTTGTCAGAATATTTGTATGAAATCTATGTCCTGTTCAAAAAAGGATACCCGAGGTCAATAACTATGTTGCTAGGTCAACTCATTGAAAAATTTGGTTTATGAGTTATCTTATTTATATGAAACATGGTCAAAATGTTTGTCTCTATAAAATATAGACCAAATTAAATTCTACGATTACTGGGTCAAGGACTAGAGCAGGTGAGCGAAACAGAATCTTCAGGGCTCTCTTGTTTATTTCTCTCCTGTGCAATTTTTTTTGTCTGAACTATTGAAGGGATTTTGTGTACATTTCACACAATGACAGAGGCCATGAAGAGAAAGTGCACAACATTTCTTAATCCCCCTGCTTTTTGAGTTACCTCCCTTTTTATAAGCCAGTCTTGGAAAACACAGGACATAATTATGTGATGGCACTTCCTGTCCAGAGCATAAACTTTATTACTTGTACTTAAAACTACGCATTAAAGTAGATGGCAATGAGAGTATAAGCTGGTGTTGCAATCTACTTACTCCACCCACACCCCCCCTCAACCCCACTTTTAGTATCCCATCTTGACCACCATGCACACACACCCTGCTCCTCCCCCTTATCCTTGGGTGCTTTTACTTTGAATGAATGATGTCCCTTTGTTTTACTCATGAAACTGTTCGGAGCATTAACTGTGATATAATTGAATGGATTTTGCTAAACTACAGCTTTTCACAATGACAGAGGGTATTGAAAGGAGGTGCAGTGTACAAGAACCATCTTGAAATCTTTTTGGTAAATTGGTGTACTTAACTTGTTTAAACTTTACACCAGAAGGAACTGCATTCTGTATAAACAATAACTATAGCATATATTTATTTTATGTTTTCCAGTGAATTATTGGTTTTCTCTGTGAAATAAGTGATAATCCACAGTTTTGAAACAGTAGATAATCATTTTTATTTTCACTGTTTTTGCCGAACTTGTTCCGGTCCTCCGTCGCAATTGAAGTCGAATTGTATACCGGGCGTTATGAATACCTGGGATCATAATGACGATGACGTCATTTGTGTTATGCTTTCTGTTGATCTTTCCCGCGATTTTCCACATTTTTATAAATTACGCAACAAAAGTAGAGTTTTACACATGAAATAAAAAGAAAATTTGTTTGTTACAGTGAAATATCAATTTTATTTCACTCGTGAACACCAAAAAAAAGTCATTTTCACTCGTGGCTACACCACTCATGAAAATATCAGTTTTTGATGCTCAATTGTGAAATAAAATTGATACTTCACTGAAACAAACAAATATCCTCTATGTCATTGAACGAAATAGTTCTTGATAACACATTTTGCTTCTGTAACGAAAATGCATACAATTTATCATTTCAAAATATTTCCTCTAGACCTACTTGGCCACCCTTTACACGAAATATTTGTTTGGCAGAGAGGTGGCTATGTCTATTACCACTTTTCATTATTCAGGGGAAGTGTTTTTTTCTTAATCTGTGCTTTTTAGCTCACCTCAAGTGCATAAGTTGAGCTGTGGTTAATAGTTTGGGTGTTAACACTAATGGTCACAGTAACTGTTGTGGCCAGTCAATGAATTTTGAATGCTATCCATTTGACAAGGTTGTTTTTTTTGGTCTACTACTAGGTCACTTTATAGTAAAACCTCAACACTCCAGATGCAACAATCTGACTAAAGTACTGAGAACAAGCCATTCACATACGTCTTCTGTATATTTTGGATTTCCAGTATTGCTATATTCATTTGAACCAATCAGACGATTTGTTCGAATGTCAAAGAGTAAGAAAAAGTACTGAGAACAAGCCATTCACATACGTCTTCTGTATATTTTGGATTTCCAGTATTGCTATATTCATTTGAACCAATCAGACGACTTGTTCGAATGTCAAAGAGTAAGAAAAATGTGCAGTCATTCCAGGGCTCAAACCCGGGACCAATCGCTTAGCAGAGCAAGTTGCCTACCGACTGAGATAACCGGTTATCTGACATTATGACATAAGAGTTGTAAATATCAAAAATCAAGGCTAAATGAAGATTTGCAAAATGTTGTAAGTTAAGCTTTGATTGGCTAGCGAAAGGGTCGTCAGAACGAGGCTATCAATAGGTCGTTCTCAGATCCTATGCGTAGCGTAATAGATGTACTTTAGTCAGATTGCAGATGCAACATCTGATTATCAAATTTTAGAGGGAATGTTTGTCACAATGAAATCTAAATGTAGTTTAAAATTTATCTATCATAAACTTGGTCAGTATGTCAAACCATTTAAATTCCTTTATACAGGCCACATTTTCTACTCGGTCTTGTAAACCAACAGAATGTTTGTGTCTATGAAGTCTTAGGTCAAGTTCTTTACTAGTTTAATCAATAACTAAATCACTAGGTCAAATCATGGAACAAGAGGACCATTGTGGTCCTGAATTGCTCACCTGTTCCCACATGACCCAGTTTTGAGTATGACATCGTTTTTTCTATTATTTGATATAGTGACCTAGTTTTTGAGCTCATGTGACCCAGTTTTGAACTTGACCTAGATATTATCAAGATAAAAATTCTGACCAATTTTCATGAAGATCTATTGAAAAATATGGTCTCTAGAGAGGTCACAAGGTTTTTCTATTATTTGACCTATTGACTTAGTTTTCGAAGGTATGTGATATCATCTAGGTGAACATTCTCACTAATTTTCATGAAGATCTCATGAAAAATATGGCCTCTAGAGAGGTCACAAGGTTTTTTCTATTTTTATACCTACTGGCCTAGTTTTTGACCGCACGTGACCCAGTTTCGAAAATGACCTAGATATCATCAAGGTGAACATTCAGATCAATTTTCATGCAGATCCATCGAAAAATATGGCCTCTAGAGAGGTCAAAAGATTTTTCTAATTTTAGACCTACTGACCTAGTTTTTAACCGCAGTTGACCCAGTTTCAAACTTGACCTAGATATCATCAAGCTGAACATTCAGACCAACTTTCATACAGATCCCATGAAAAGTATGGCCTCTAGAGAGGTCACAAGGTTTTTTTATTATTTGACCTACTTACCTAGTTTTTTAAGGCACGTCACCCCGTTTCAAACTTGACCTAGATATCATCAAGGTGAACATTCTAATTTTCATGAAGATCCATTCAAGGGTATGGCCTCTAGAGAGGTCACAATGTTTTTCTATTTTAAGACCTACTGACCTAGTTTTTGATCGCAGTTGACCCAGTTTCAAACTTGACCTATATATCATCAAGATAAACATTCAGACCAACTTTCATATAGATCCCATGAAAAATATGGCCTCTAAGAGAGGTCGCAACGTTTTTTCATTATTTGACCTACTGACCTACTTTTTGATGGCACGTGACCCACTTTCGAATTTGACCTAGATATCATCAAGATGAACATTCTGACCAATTTTTATGGAGATCCATTCACAAGTATGGCCTCTAGAGAGGTCACAAGGTTTCTCTATTTTTAGACCTACTGACCAAGTTTTTGACCACAAGTGACCCAGTTTCGAACTTGACCTAGATATCATCAAAATGAACATTCAGACCAACTTTCATACAGATCCCATGAAAAATATGGCCTCAAGAGGTCACAAGGTTTTTCTATTATTTGATCTACTGACCTAGTTTTTGATGGCACGTCACCCACTTTCGAACTTGACCTAGATATCATCAAGATGAACATTCAGACAAACTTTCATACAGATCCCATGAAAAATATGGCCTCTAGAGAGGTCACAAGGTTTTCTATTATTTGACCTACTGACCTAGTTTTTGATGGCACGTGACCCACTTTCGAACTTGACCTAGATATCATCAAGATGAACATTCTGATCAATTTTTATGGAGATCCATTCACAAGTATGGCCTCTAGAGAGGTCACAAGGTTTTTCTATTTTTAGACCTACTGACCAAGTTTTTGACACACGTGACCCAGTTTCGAACTTGACCTAGATATCATCAAAATGAACATTCAGACCAACTTTCATACAGATCCCATGAAAAATATGGCCTCAAGAGGTCACAAGGTTTTTCTATTATTTGATCTACTGACCTAGTTTTTGATGGCACGTCACCCACTTTCGAACTTGACCTAGAAATCATCAAGATGAACATTCAGACAAACTTTCATATAGATCCCATGAAAAATATGGCCTCTAGAGAGGTCACAAGGTTTTCTATTATTTGATCTACTGACCTAGTTTTTGATGGCACGTGACCCACTTTTGAACTTGATCTAGATATCATCAAGATGAACATTCAGACCAACTTTCATACAGATCCCATGAAAAATATGGCCTCTAGAGAGGTCATAAGGTTTTTCTATTTTTAGACCTACTGACCTAGTTTTTGACTGCAGGTGACTCAGTTACAAACTTGACCTAGATATCATCAAGGTGAACATTCTGACCAATTTTTATGGAGATGCATTCACAAGTATGGCCTCTAGAGAGGTCATAATGTTTTTCTATTTAAAGAGCTACTGACCTAGTTTTTGACCGCACGTGATCCTGTTTCGAACTTGACCTAGATATCATCAAGATGAACATTCAGACCAACTTTCATATAGATCCCATGAAAAATATGGCCTTTAGAGAGGTAACAAGGTTTTTCTATTATTTGACCCGACCTAGTTTTTGATGCCACGTGACCCACTTTCGAACTTGACCTAGATATCATCAAGGTGAACATTCTGAACAATTTTCATGAAGATCTTGTGAAATATATGGCCTCTAGAGAGGTCACAAGGTTTTTCTGTTTTTAGACCTACTGACCTAGTTTTTTTCCGCACATGACCCAGTTTCGAACTTGACCTAGATATCATCAAGGTGAACATTCTGTCCAATTTTATAAAGACCCCATGAAAAATGTGACCTCTAGAGTGGTCACAAGCAAAAAGTTTACGCACGGACGGACGCTATGTGATCACAAAAGCTCACCTTGTCACTTTGTGACAGGTGAGCTAAAAATCTTGTTAACACTCCAGAGGCTGTACTTTCCTTTTGATAACTGTCTATAAAATACAGGTCCATGGCCGAGAAGTCAAGGTCACCGACTGGAATCGCTTGCCCCTCAGCGATGTGGGTTCCAGTCTCGCTCAGGGTGTTGAACTCTTCATGCGAGACATCCCGCTGGATTATGGAAGGGCAGTGGTTCTACCATGGTGCCACACTGTGATGCAGTAATGCACTGAGAGGCACCCAGAGTCTTCCTCCACCATCAAAAGCTGGAAAGTCCCCATATAGAACTATAATTGTGTTCACGTGATTAAGACCAAACCAAACAAACATTAAATACAGGTAAAGTACAATACTGGTTTATCAGAGGTCTTAAATTAGGTCACTAGGTAAAAACTGAAAAACTTAACATGCAAAAACACTCCCAGAGGACAGTTTCAGAGATGTGAATTCTGGACAAAAGACATCGGACCATCCATCTATACCAATAGCTCACCCTAAAACTTTGGTTTATGCAAAATTAACAAGAGCTTGTAGAAAACGAAATGCCCCCCTTGATGCATTCAGTAATTGAACAAGGAACAGGAATTATTTGGTCACTGCGCACAAGAGTTCTGTTATTGGGCAAAGTCACCTTGACCTTTGACCTCAAAATCAATAGCGGTCATCTGCTGGTCATGATAAACCTCCCTATTAAGTTTTGTGATCCTAGGCCCATACATTCTTAAGTTATCGTCCAGATACATTTTAACTGTTCTAGGTCACTGTGACCTTGACCATGACCTACTGATATCAGAATCAATGGGGGTCATCAGCTGGTCATGATCAACCTCCCTATTAAGTTTCGTGATCCTAAGCCCAAGCGTTCTCAGTTATTGTCTGGAAACAGTTTTACTGTTCCTGGTCACTGTGACCTACAGACCTCAAAATAAATCGGAGTTACCTGCTGGTCATGACCAACCATCCCCCAAATTTTCATGATCCTAGGCCAAAGTGTTCTTGAGTCATCATCCGGAAACCGTTTATCCGTTCTGGGTCAGTGACCTTGACCTACTGATCTCAAAATCAGTAGGGTCATCTGCTGGTGATGACCAACCATCTTATCAACTTTCATGATCCTAAGCCCAAACGTTCTCGAGTTATCATCCAGAAACTGTTCATCTGTTCTGGGTCAGTGACCTTGACCTTTGACCTACTGATCTCAAAATCAATAGGGTCATCTGCTGGTTATGACCATCCACCCTATCAGCTTTCATGATCCTAAGCCCAAATGTTCTCGAGTTATCCAGTAACGGATTGGTCTACATACCGACCGATTGACATCTGAAAAAACACTATACCCCTCCTCCTCCGGAGGGTGACCTTACAAGTTACTACAGACCAAGCTTTGTGATAATTTTATCATAATCCATCAAGCAATTCACGAGAAATATTTCCTACTTTCAACTCTGCTAGCTCTTGTGGCCCCTAAAATCAGTAAAGCAGAATAATTTGAATAAGAAAGGACCTTAGAAAGATGCTACAGACAATGTCTGGCAAGGATCCACAAGGGAAGTGCTGCTATGATGGCCGTGTATCACTCACCTGATAGTCAAGATCATTGTCACATAGTTTGCACAAAAAATCTTAAGTCAGCCATCTTAATCAGTAAGCAAAACTGTAAATGTGATGCAAATATCACTGCTCATCTTCAAATACAAGAAAGTTGTTCAGTAGTCAAGATAAATGTCATCCAAGCTAACTATCTCAATCAGTAGGCAAAACTGTATATATACTAGTATAGTCCAAAAACAACTGATGTATCTTCAAAAACAAGAAAGTCGGCAAGTAGGTCAAGGTAAATGTCAGCAAAGTCACCCAACTCAATCAGTAGGCAAAACTGTATAGCCCAACAAGAGTGCCAGACTGTCACAAAATTCGCCCGTCTAAGTTTTCAGTTAAATAACATAAAACGATTTCTAGTAATTAAAGGGCCATAATCCAAGAGTGCCTAGGGACGATTTGGGTGGTTATCAAACTTGGCCGAGATATTATGCCCACAAACATTGTCACCAAGTTTGATAAGATCGGATGAAAACTGTTCGACTTGAGAGCAGACAAGGCTAAATTCGCAGATTTCGAGTAGTTCAAGGGCCATAATCCAAGAATTGGAACCACTGCCTTGCATGATCCTAAGAGGCGACTAAAAGGGTCTTAACACTTGGTTTTGCAGTAACTCTGCGACTCCAGCAGGTATGCAAATTTTGACATACCTCATGTTTTTATTTCGATGTAAATGAGATGTGGAACCAAACTTTGTAGTCCTGTTTGGCACCATACAACCTATACTGTGTTGGTGCGCCGTAAAATAAAGATATAGATTTCATCAAGGCAATCATTGACTAAATTTTACAAATATCCAGTGTAAAATGCAGCCCATACTGCGTACACAAGGTTTTTCTTTAATTTGACCGGGTGACCTAGTTTTTGACCCTAGATGATCCATATTCCAACTTGACCTAGATTTCATCCAGACAAACATTCTAATCAAATTTCAAGGAGATCCTGTGTAAAATGCAGCCCTTAATGCATATACAAGGTTTTTCTTTGATTTGACCTAGTTTTTGACCAAAGATGACCCATATTCGAACTTTACCTAGATTTCATCAAGGCAATCGTTCTGACCAAAATTCATGAAGGTCAGTTGAACAAGAGCTGTCCATAAGACAGCCAAGCTCGACTATTCGAAATATTGTCACAGAAGCTGGAAATTATTACCCAAAATGTTAAATATCAAAAGAGTTTTAAGTTCAAAAGGGGACATATCAGAGTTATGGGACTTGATGCTATCAACTAGTTTTATAACCCCGAAGAAACATGTTAAGTTTCAATTCAATATCTGCATTAGTTTTGGGGATAGTAACTTGCATGTAAAACTTTAACCAGAATTTTCTAAGTCCAAAAGGGGGCATAATTTGCTCAAAATACATGCCAGAGTTATGGGACTTGACCCAGTGAGGTAGGTAATTGATCTAGAAAAAGAAAAAATAAGTTTCAAATCTATATGCCTTTTAGTAATAGCTGTATGTACTTGCACGCAAAACTTTAACCAGAATTTTCTAAGTCCAAAAGGGGGCATAATTTGGCCAAAATACATGCCAGAGTTATGGGACTTGACCCAGTGAGGTAGGTAATTGATCTAGAAAAAGAAAAAATAAGTTTCAAATCTATATGCCTTTTAGTAATAGCTGTATGTACTTGCACGCAAAACTTTAACCAGAATTTTCTAAGTCCAAAAGGGGGCATAATTTGGCCAAAATACATGCCAGAGTTATGGGACTTGACCCAGTGAGGTAGGTAATTGATCTAGAAAAAGAAAAAATAAGTTTCAAATCTATATGCCTTTTAGTAATAGCTGTATGTACTTGCACGCAAAACTTTAACCAGAATTTTCTAAGTCCAAAAGGGGGCATAATTTGGCCAAAATACATGCCAGAGTTATGGGACTTGGTGCTATCAACTAGTTTTATAACCCCGAAGACACATGTGAAGTTTCAATTCAATATCTGCATTAGTTTTGGAGATAGTAACTTGCATGTAAAACTTTAACCAGAATTTTCTAAGTCCAAAAGGGGGCATAATTTGCTCAAAATACATGTTAGAGTTATGGAACTTGACCCAGTGAGGTTGGTAATTGACCTAGAAAAAGAATAAATAAGTTTCAAAGCTATATGCCTTTAAATGATAGCTGTATGTACTTGCATGCAAAAACTTAACCAAGGTGTGACGCCGACGCCGACGCCGACGCCGACGCCGACGCCGACGCCAGGGTGAGTAGAATAGCTAGACTATTCTTCGAATAGTCGAGCTAAAAATACAGCCTCTATGGCATAAGGTTTTTCTTTGATTTGACCTAGTTTTTGACCCCAGATGACCAATTTTCGAAGTTGGCCTAGATTTCATCAAGGTTTTCATTCTGACAAAATTTCATGATCAATTGAAAAATACAGCCCCTTATCACATACACAAGCTAAATGTTGACGGACGACAGACATACAGACGCGGGACATCAAGCGATCACAATAACTCACCTTGCTCAGGTGAGCTAACAAGGCAAAATACAGCAATTTCTGCAAGACCATGGGCACTCGACTGGTCCTGCTTTTCCAGTTTTCACTCAAAAAATTGAACTCATCTGACTTATTAGTCATAACATTCTGTGTAAATACGATTAGGATTGGTGAAGAAATGAAGGCGCTCGAGTGAAAAGAGTGAAATATAGCAATTTTTCTATTTCAAGGGCCCATATTGATTCAATAAAACCAATAATCGAAATCATCCAAGATCTTGTGGCCACATACATTATGACGAAGTTTGATTAAGATTGCTTTGGATTTATGGATGCTATAGACTATAGTGTAAACAAGGCAAAATACAGTAACTTTTGTTAAATCAAGGGAACTTAACTCTGGTCCTACTACTCCGATTTTGCTAAAAATCCAACTCATCCAACATCTTGAAGTCATACACATTCTACATAAATATGATTAGGGTTGAAGAAATGAAGGTGCTAGTGTGTAACAAAGTGAAAAATAGCAAATTTTGTTAATCAAGGGCACGTAACTCTGGACATAACGATCCAAACTCATCCGAGGTCTTGTGACAAAGTTTGATAAAGATTGCTTCAAAATTGTGGATGCTAGAAACAAACTAAATATGGAGGGACAGACATTCATCGATCATAATAGCTCACCACGTCCCTAAAGTTTAGCTCAGATGTGCTAAAAAAGGGACATAATTCATGAAATATTGATGCAAGAGCTATGACCCTTCTATCACAATTATGATGTGGGTGATGATGTGGTACAACTAATTTAAGTTCAATTCCATTTGGCAATAAGAGAGATAAAGTGCATCTAAACGTTATAGTGATTGTTTCTCCTGGGTTAAGACTCTGACAGTAAACAACTATTTAAAGTTTCAAGTCGAAAGCTTTGATAGTAACAGACATTTGACTTTTATCAAAATCTTATGACGACATGTTGAGTACAATAGCTCGACTTTTTGTTTGGCCATTTTTTTTTTTTTTTTTTTTTTTTTTGGGGGGGGGGGGGGGGGGGAGATAAAATCCATTGGCAGCATAATTAAAATTATCAAGATAAAGTAATTTGGATTTGGTTGCTCAGGAGGTAGGGGCATAACGGAACTGGAGTCAACCAAGTCAAATACTGTAAACATACTAACGTAAGCACACTCTCAACACATTTTTTTTTTTTTTGTTACGTTTAGATCATTAACAGAATTCCTATCATTCAAAATTCATATACTCTATATTTAACCTTTAGCATGCTAGATAAACTGTCCTCTGCTGGGAATGTCGTCTGCTTAGATTGTAAAGTTCATTCAATTTGCTCCATTGTCAGAGTAGCAAACAGCTTGGAACCTGATCAGACGCCGATTTAAAAGGCTGTTAAATTCGCCTGCAGCAGGCTAAGGGTTAACATGTGTGCTGATATAAGTATATATAAACAGATCTGGAAATAAAAGGAGTAAGTAAACACAAACAAGCATATAAAGTTAACACCTATTTATTTGGGACTTTTTTTTTCTTTTTTTTTTCAAATCTACAAATACTTTTTCTATCAAAACATTTGTGTCTATATATCAATGACCATTTCTTATATGTATTTCTAATAGTTTCAATTATTATTACCAAACTTGTTTTCTTTTAAAATGTACACAATTAAAGCAGTTAAATTTTGTACATCAAATTTTCGAAATATATTTCATTAAACAAATTTGTTAGTTAAAATTCAAAGAAAAAGTATTTTTAACTTCATTTTCCTATTAAACAATTTCGAGGCTGTTCATACGGTTTATTAAATTCCTACACCAAATTTTATGCACTTATATTGAATGCACTTTTGGATTCAAAAAGATAAAAAACATCATTTTCCTAGCAATTTCGAGGCTTTTGAATTCAGAAAGATTAAAAAAAACAAGTCTAGTTCTGAACAAAATTTGTAAAATTTAACAATTCATTAAGTGCATTTTGCACTTCATTTTCCTAACATTTGAAATTTTGCTGTATTATAATTTTGTGGCCAAAAGGTCAGGAAAATGCTGCGAGCGGGCTACCCAACCCTACTCCATCGTGGGAGGGGGAGGTAGGATTTCCCAAGGCTCAAGTCCAGCTAAGGATGTTTACTCATCCCCCTGACCATTAGCATTGATTTGATAATCCAAACACAGAAATTGACCTCAAATGACCATATACTACACTTGCTTTGCATATCTATCTTATTTTCCTTGGTACTAGCTGTGAAGTGAAGATATCCAGTGACCTCTGTAAAGCAGCTTCTCTGGTTATACTTCCACCAAATGGCAACTAGATCAACAGGTATACTACTGAAATGAAAACTTCAAGGGAACAACCTTTTGCAGCTGCAAAGAACCAAAACAGGAACAGCCAAAAAAAAAAAACAACTCAATGCAGTAACATGAATATAACAGGTTTCATTTGGTATCGATCGAAGGAAACAAATACTTGCAGATTATAATTAATGGCTTACCAGCAGTAAAGATTACTAACATATAATGAAACTACTGCAGGTAGCATGCAAAAGTAAGGCTTAAATTTAAATGAAATCTAGCAAAAGTGAAATGTTCCTTTGTACAACACTAAGTATTAACAAAATAACATGAAATCAACAATTAATAAACACAACATATTCAATTCAATTCAGGAATTATCTTCAATATGTATCCAATCCCAGTATTCTCCAGTCTGTTTTATCATCATTATTATTATTAACCAGTCCTTGAACTTTTGAAATCTATACAAATATAATTCATCCCCCATCCAAAAAAATGCCATCTGCAGCATTTTTGTGTCAATACTTAGGACTTAAATAATTAATACATATTATCGATAATGTTGGCACTGAAGTTTAAAAGACATGCTTTGAAACAAATAATAGAATAAAATGGATGCCGGTTTTACACAAACACACACATTACCAGACTTGATAAATTCAGCTTCTACTCATCATTTTTTCAACGTCTGAAAAACTATATATATTGCATTTAAAACAAATTACCCCCATCCCAGCAAATACCCGAACACTACAATTGGAAATACTTCAGTTTAAGGTAGGGTTGTGTGCCTTCTTTTTCATGCAATATCTATTTGATAATTCAAACTTTACAAAAAAAAAAAAAATTTCTTTACTAGAGAAAATAACCTTTTTGGCTTTACTTTTTCTAAAGTTATTTTTTACAGCCTTACAGTTTATCCTTTCTCTATAGGTAACATGACATCTACCATGAACTCTCACAGATTTTATAACATTACCCAAATCTCTGCAAAAAACTAAATGGAAAAGATCCCCTCCTCATCCGAGTCATTATTATTCCAATATAATCTAGATTTTCTATTTTAACAGAAAGATGAATTTTTTACTATTACCACTCGGACCAACATCAACTTACTGAATACTTTTTAAAACTTCATTTTGCTCACTTTCAACAGATCTTCCAGACTCTGTAGGCACGATTTTTCTTCCAGTTGGGTTATAAAAATTCTGAAGTATCATCAGTCAGCTCAGCTTTACCCGCTTATAAACTTCTATCTACAATTACATGTACATTCCTCCCCCAAAACATTCCTCTAAATTGCATTTTTTCTCAAAATTTATAGTTTAAGCAATAATTTCATTTATAAATGCCAATATGAACGAAAATATATACTTGATTATTCTTTAAATAAGAAATCAAAGCAAAGAACTGACAACAACTGATATAATTGAACTCAACTTCACAAGTGTTACCATATTGATATTACGTATATTTACAAAGGATATACTGTATAAGAAAATGTTTACTGAACAAACAGCCAATGAAACAACTGGTATGTGAGATCATCACAAGGTAACTGGACACATTATATATCTCAATTTTATCACCTCTGCTACATGTCCTGGTCAGCTTTAACTTGTATTACCTGAAGATAAATTCAGACCCCGACCCTACCCCTTACTTGAAAGAACAAATGTTTAATATATTACAAAGAAACATGTGTGATAGTAAGGTTATTTCACACAATTTACATATAAACAATATCTAAGAAGTTAGTATCTAATCATAATGTCTACCGTTCATGTCATTTTTGAAATGTTTTCAGAAATACCTCATTAGTTACTTATATGTTATATATGATGGTTATTTCGCACAACTTACATACAAACAATATCTAATAAGTTAATATCTAATAATGTCTACCATTCATGTCAATACTTGAAATGTTTTCAGAAATACATCATTAGTTACTTGTATGAAATATATGTTGATATGAAGTATAAAACAAAATGAAAGTTACTTGTATGAAATATATGTTGATATGAAGTATAAAACAAAATGAAAGTTTTTACTGTAGCATATTATAAACATGCTGTGAATAGCCAATAATTCAGTTGCCATCTGCTGTCTCAACTGTACCTCTGCAAGAGAGTAAGACAATTTTACTACTTTCCCCCACCCAACCCCACTTTAAAAAATTTTTGCATACAAATTTAACTACTTTATTAAAATGAAACCTGTAAAAAAAAAAAAAGACTGCAAACTATATATTGAGAATGCATATATATATACAGTACATTAAAGGAATCTATAAAGGTTACATTTAAGAACTGCATTGCAGACCATTTGGTCACTCACAGATGTTTATATGCAATTACTGTTGTCAAATGAATTTGTTGTGAAGATCAAACTTTTTCTTAAGGCATCAGGTTTTCATTACACGTTTCAGCAATTCAGCGATTTCTTTACATCCTGCTTGCTTCAACTGAACAAACTTTCTTCTGAAATACAATTTCCAAGTCCCCCACAAATATACAATTTTTATAAAATTAAAGAGAATTCATATTCCACTGAAATGACTGCTATACTAATTTACAGGCGTGCCAATGTATTACAAAATCCATATGTTATAAATTAGCTATCATTTGAAAAATCCTTTGTTAAGACTTGTTAATTATAAAAAAAAAAATTTAAACATTTTTGCCTGGATGTTTTTGATGCAACATCTCTCTAGATGCTTTAAATTCCATGGAATGCTTCCTGGCTCTTCAGCTTCTGTTCATATGTAAGCAATATCTGCAAGATACTAAGTAACTGCTGTCAGACCCCCACCCCCGAATTTTGCAATTTTATAGAAAAAAAAACTTTATTTCACATTTATTCTTTATCTATCTTGTTCACTTTTTATTAAAATAGTTTTGAAAATATTTATTTACTGGAAATATGCTGTTAAAAACATTTTTCTTTAAATGGTGAATACAACAAAGTTTTACTTATTGGGCAACCTGTCAAAATAAATGAGAAATCTGTGGACATCACAAATGAAGCAATAGATGGTGCAAAATCCTAAACTTGGTTTGCAGAACTACCATTCCTCATCTGCATCTCTGCAAGAGACTAGAAATACGTAAATCAAAGCCCCTCCCCACAAACTGACAGTAGCAAGAAAAGGTAAGATAAAGCATGCAGAAAGACAAAAAGCAAAACGATGGAAAATGATGACACACTTTTAAAATGAATAATATAGTTTAAGGATGAATATCACAAGACTATCAAAGATCTAAACTAAATATTATATACAACATTAAAAAATGTTTTGGTTATCAAATTTAAGCTTCAAAACTATATTTTCCATCTTTTACAACATAAACTACGTATTTAATTTCCTGAATTTCATTTAAAACATCTCATTAAGACTGGTTTCACTGTTAATTTTAGGTTTTACTTCAATTTGCTTACTTTACAGGCTTTCTAAAACCTTGTCTTCCAGTGAGAGTTGCATAATTCTGAAGTATCAGTCTACTTAACACTTCCATCTGCAATTAAATGACACATCTCCCCCAAAACATTTCTCGGCTTCTTTTAAGAATTTAAAGTCAGCAATCCTCTAACAAATGGCCAATAGCTAAATCCATCTTAACTGATTCATAGCTGTTAATGGACAAATATTTGTTCTTTTTTTTCATTTTCAAAAGGACAACCTGTACCAGAAATCGTTTAAAAATTAGGCAAGCACACATTAACTCACTGAACTTTACAATAGTAACATCATCACATTTTTTCATACCTTTTATGTTGATATCTTCTTAAAGTTATGGCCACTTACGTAACCACCAAGTCAACTGACTTATTATTGTAGGGTTGTGAGGATCATTAATGGCCTTTCAGCAGTCTTCAAAATTGATAGTAGAAAAGGCATTCTAAAAATTTACAGCTTTAACAATACAGCTCATATGTCTGGCTGGTCAGGTTCAACTTGTAAAAATCTGAAGTCAGAATTAGATAACAACCTCCCTGCCCCCTTCACAAAAAGAATATTTATTATTACTATAAAGGAAGTAAATATTTACTAGCAACTTGCAAATGCATTATTTCACACAACTTACATATGCACAGTATCTTAAAAAAAGAGTCATGTTATTACATTAATAAAAGTATTTGTTGTTGTTGTTGTTGTCTAGTAACATTGTGTTTCATTTATAAATGCTAATCATTTAGGTTTAAAAACAACACCTGAACTGTGTCCAGGTTTTACCTTAATTTTTAAAGTCAAAATGAAAACAAATAATAAACAAGAGGGCCATGAAGGCCCTGTATCGCTCACCTGACCTATTGACCTAAAGATCATCAAGATCAACATTCTGACCAAGTTTCATTAAGATATGGTCATAAATGTAGCCTCTAAAGTGTTAACTAGCTTTTCCTTTGATTTGACCCGGTGACCTAGTTTTTGCCCCCACATCACCCAGATTCAAACTTGACCTAAATATCATCAAGATTAACATTCTGATTAAGTTTCATGAAGATACAGTCATAAATCTGGCCTCTAGAGTCTTAACAAGCTTTTCCTTTGATTTGACCTAGTGACCTAGTTTTTTAACACACCTGACCCAGATTTAAACTTGACCTATAGATCATCATGATTAACATTCTGACCAAGTTTCATTAAGATATGGTCATAAATGTGGCCTCTAAAGTGTTAACTAGCTATTCCTTTTATTTGACCCCCGTGACCTAGTTTTTGACCCGACATGACCCAGATTCGAACTTGACCTAAAGACCATCAAGTTTAACATTCTGACTAAGTTTCATGAAGATATAGTCATAAATGTGGCCTCTAAAGTGTTAACAAGATTTTCATTTGATATGACATAGTGACCTAGTTTTTGACTCCATCTGACCCAGATTTAAACTTGACCTAAAGATCATCAAGATTAACATTCTGACCAAGTTTCATTAAGATATGGTCATAAATGTGGCCTCTACAGTGTTAATTAGCTTTTCCTTTGATTTGACCTGGTGACCTAGTTTTTGACCCGACATGACCCAGATACAAAATTGCCCTAAAAATCATCAAGTTTAACATTCTGACCAAGTTTCATGAAGATATAGTCATAAATGTGGCCTCTAGAGTGTTAACAAGCTTTTCCTTTGATATGACCTGGTGACCTAGTTTTTGACCCCACCTAACCCAGATTTGAACTTGAGCTATAGATCATCAAGATTAACATTTTGACCAAGTTTCATTAAGGTATGGTCATAAATGTGGCCTCTACAGTGTAAACTAGCTTTTCATTTGATTTGGCTTGGTGACCTAGTTTTTTATCCTACATGACCCAGATTCAAACTGAACCTTGAGATCATCAATATTAACAATCTGACCAAGTTTCATGAAGATCCAGTCATAAATGCGGCTTCTACAGCGTAACAAGCTTTTCCTTTGATTTGACCTGGTGACCTAGTTTATGAACCCAGATAACCAAATATCGAACTCGTCCAAGATTTTATTAAGGGTAACATTCTGACCAAGTTTCATTAAGATTGGGCCAAAAATGTGACCTCTAGAGTGTTAACAAGCTTTTTCTTTGATTTGACCTGGTGACCTAGTTTTTGACCCCAGATGACCCAATATCGAACTCGTCCAAGATTTTATTGAGGGTAACATCCTGACCAAGTTTCATTAAGATTGGGCCAAAATTGTGACCTCTAGAGTGTTAACAAGCTTTTCCTTTGATTTGACCTGATGACCTAGTTTTTGACCCCAGATGACCCAATATCGAACTCGTCCAAGATTTTATTGAGGGTAACATTCTGACCAAGTTTCATTAAGATTGGGCCAAAAATGTGACCTCTAGAGTGTTAACAAGCTTTTCCTTTGATTTGACCTGATGACCTAGTTTTTGATCCCAGATGACCCAATATCGAACTTGTCCAAGATTTTATTGAGGGTAACATTCTGACCAAGTTTCATTAAGATTGGGTCAAAAATGTGACCTCTAGAGTGTTAACAGTCAAATTGTTGACGACGGACGGACGGACGGACGGACGGACGACGACGGACGCCGGACACAGGGTGATCACTAAAGCTCACCTTTGAGCACTTCGTGCTCAGGTGAGCTAAAAACTGAAATTTTTACTGTAACTATCAGTTAATCAATATATAGTCCATTTGTAATTAACAAATCAAATCAAATCAAATTTATTCACTCAGTGCATCATACACCATATAAACATGAGGTATATATATATAGTAAATACGTTTTAAACAGATGCTGGGAATTCTACAAAATGCATTGTGAACAACGGTTGCTCGTCAGCTGGTCTCAATTACACCTCTGCAAGAAACTAGGCCCAATTACACAACAACCCCAAAATACGAATGCACACTTATTTGATAATGCATAAACATTACATTAAAGTTTATAAATGTTATTAGGTAATATTTATGAACTGCACTGCAGACTTCATATCACTTACAGAACTGTCTACATTTATGCAATTACTGTTTTTGAATAAGATGGTTCTCAACATCAGACTTTCTTGAAGCATCTGTAGTTTTCATTACATGTTTCAACAATTCAGCTATTTCCTATGCCTTGCTAACAATATAAACTTTCTCCTGAAATGGAAGAATTTCCCACCCCTCCACAGAAAAAGCCTACTATATTTTTTTCATAAAATCAAAGAGCATTTATATTCCACTGATATGAACTTAAATTTAAAGTTTATAACATTTCTACAGGTCTACCAACTTATCATGCTTACAAAAAAACAGTCTTAAAATATTTATACCACATTTATTTAGTTCACTTCATTTCAACAAATTATCTTTTGATCAAGAGCATTTACAGGAAATTTTCTATAAAAACAAAATTACAGAACAGTTTCTATTAAATAGTGTATACAACAAAGTTTTACTTATTAGGCAACCAATAAAAAATAAATGAGAAATCTGTGCACATCACAAGTGAAGCAATAGGTGATGGTAGAAAATTCTATTAACGGTTTGTAGAACTACAGTCTCCTCCTCTGCAAGAGACTAGGAATATGTAAATCAAACCCCCACCCCAACACAGAAAAAAGAACAGATAAAACATGTAGAATGATGCAAAAAGTAAGATTGTGGAAATCAAACATTTGTCTTAAAATGTAAAATGTAGTAAGGATGTATATCGCAAAATTATCATAGCTTTAAATGGATAACAATAAATTTACATTAAAAATATCTCAAGCTGTTTGATCAAATTTAACCACCCATACAGGTGCTTTGACTGGTCATTTATGGTCTACTGTCTAAGCTAGTACTACGGCAAAGATTGGTACATTGTCATTTACCTACTGTATTATTTATGCTTTGTAATTTTTTTTTGCAGCCTTACAGTTTATCATTTACAAACATCAGCTGAACTTCAATCTCTTTCCTCAAGGGCAACAAAGCATCTGCAATGATCTCTCATCTACTATGTTACTGTTTTCTGTACTGGCTAAATCACTGCAACAAACTAAATGCAAAAATCTCCCCCTAAACCAAGTTATGTTATTCTAATATTATTTACATTTCCCACAAAAATACATTTTCTACAATTCCTGTATTTTAATTAAAATAATCACCAGTTTAGAATATTAAGACTTGCATTACTGGTTATATTTCGATTATTACTTCATTTTACTCACTCAATAGGCCTTCCATAATATTTGTTGAAGTATTTGTTGAATAGCAGAAGTGGGGACTCTCAAAGATTGGCCAACTGCAAGAATGTTCTTACTTGTAGTGACATTTTGTTTTTAAATATCAGTCTGCTCAGTTTCCGTCTGCAATTACATGTACACAACTCCCCAAAACACTTCTCGACTTCTTTTCAGAATTTATCTTGGACAATCCTCATATAAATTTTTTATTCATTTATTTCAGTCTTTTCCATTTACAAAATATATATACAAATTTACATCAAAGCATTAAAACATATAAAATGGCCCTTCAATTTTAATATTATAAGAGACATATAGAATGTTTTGTTTAAATATTTACAATTAAGTTAATAGTGAACTCGAACAATAGGTTAAATCTAATTTTATAACTTCACATGTGTTATTCGACACAAAATTAAACCACTTTGATTACTTCTTTTACAAAGGTCAAACTGTACCACAAACTGTTTATTCATCAGCAATCAATGAAACAACTGTGGCATCATCACAAGGTAACTCAAGGTGTTAGGAAGCTGGTCCTCATTCTCACAATGATATGCTATACTTCTACAAGATAGGAATATATGAGTTTTACCCTCCCCCCAATTCTACACTTTAGTACAGAAACATACAAGAAATAATTACAATTTACTAAACTTGTACAACAAGTTTATCATAAAAAAATTAATTTTCATTCTTTCATATAATTATTAAAGCTATGACCACTTACATAACTGACAAAGTCAACTGATATGTGCTTGAAAGGTTATGAGGAAACATCAATGGCCTTTCAACACTCTTCAAATTTTATAGTACAATAGGTATTCTGAAAATTTTCAACCTTAACAATTCAGCTTCTGTCTGCTTGATCAGCTACAAGTTGCTATCTTAAGTTAAAATCATCTTAAATCACAACAATTCCTCTTAATCAAAAGACCATGTTTCAATTAATATAAAGCAAGTCAACATTTATTGAAAATGCATCAATTCACACAACTTAATCTATGCACATTGACAATATCTAGTAAAAATATGTATTGTCCATGTGTACCACTTCTTATTTTAAAAACAACACCAGAGCCTTTCGGTTTACAAAAATACAAATTACAAATACAATGTGAATTTTTTTTACTGTAGCTAGCAGTTCAGCCGACAGTCCTTTGTAGTATGCAGATACTGCAAATTCTACAAATACATTTCCAATAATTCAGTTGGTTGCTGCCTGCTGGTCTCAAGTACACCTCTGCAAGAAACTAAGACCAATTTATTACACACCGCAACCCCTATAGAAAAATTAACATTTTGATGACGACTTGTCAGATTACTTCATTATAAATATATAAAAATTATTAACAAGACCAAGGAAAACATGACTGCACACTTAAATGATAATGCATAATTATTACATTAACAGAATCTATAAATTTATTTCAAGAACTGCATTAGAGACTTTCATTTAAGGATTGACCACTTACATCACTTTCCTATTTATATGAAATTACTGTTATCAAATGAGATGGTTCTCGACATGAAGCATCTGAAGTTTTCATTACATGTATGTTTCAACAATTCAGCTATTTTCTATATCTGGTTATTTTCAATGGCACAATCTTTAATCTGTCTTCTGAAATAAAAAGACTTCCCACCCCTTCATAGAAACTCTAAAATAGTAGGTGTTTTTTTATATAAAATTAAAGTCTTAAGAGAATTTATACACAAATGAAAACATTGAAGGTCTTTGAATCTAACATGCTTTTTTTCGATACAGTACTCAAGTCAAATCTACTTGTCAGATGAACTTTTTTTTAAGATTTTTCATTTACTACACTTCTGTTAAAACAAAGAACCTTTTCATTAAAAGTCTTACAATTTTAACAAGTTCATAGAAATTTTTTATCAAAATGTGTATACAAAAACTGTTTACTTATTGGGCAATCAGCCAAAATTAATGAGAAATCTGTCTGCATCACAAATGAAACAACAGGAGATGGTACAAAATCCTATATATGGTATGTAGAACTACTGTTCCTCATCTGCATCTCGCGTTTTTTCAAGAGACTAGGAATATGTAAATCATACCCCCACCCCCAATGTTGATGGTAGAAAAAGAACCAGATAAAACATGCAGAAGACACAAAAAGCAAATATCTGTGGAAATCAATTGTTACACATTTTTCAATTAATAATTTAGAAAGGATGTATATCATAACATAATCATAGCCCTAAATGGATTCCATCAATTTACATTAAAATTATCTTCAACCTATGGCCACTTGCCTTATCAAAGAGGTTAAGCGATTTTTTTTTACTGTAGCTAGCAGTTCAGCTGACAGTCCACTGTAGTATGCAGATACTGCAAATTCTACAAATACATTTCCAATAATTCAGTTGGTTGCTGTCTGCTGGTCTCAACTACACCTCTGCAAGAAACTATGACCAATTCATTACACACCCCACCCCCTATAGAAAAATTAACATTTTGATGACGACTAGTCAGATTACTTCATTATAAATATATAAAAATTATTAACAAGACCAAGGAAAACATGACTGCACACTTAAATGATAATGCATAATTATTACATTAACAGAATCTATAAATTTATTTCAAGAACTGCATTAGAGACTTTCATTTAAGGATTGACCACTTACATCACTTTCCTATTTATATGAAATTACCGTTATCAAATGAGATGCTTCTCAACATGAAGCATCTGAAGTTTTCATTACATGTATGTTTCAACAATTCAGCTATTTTCTATATCTGGTTATTTTCAATGGCACAATCTTTAATCTGTCTTCTGAAATAAAAAGACTTGAGGAGGCTACGTTTTTGGTGTGTGGCATTCCCTTTTTGATATTTTTCTTTGTTTTTTTTTTCCCACCCCTTCATAGAAACTCTAAAATAATAGGTGTTTTTTTACATAAAATTAAAGAGAATTTATACACAACTGAAAACATTGCAGGTCTTTGAATCTAACATGCTTTTTTTCAATACATTACTGAAGTCAAATCTACTTTTCAGAGAAAGTTTTTTTTTTTAAGATTTTTCATGTTCTTCACTTCTGTTAAAACAAAAAACCTTTTCATCAAAAGTCTTACAATTTTAACAAGTTCATAGAAATTTTTTTGATCAAAATGTGTATACAAGAACTGTTTACTTAATGGGCAATCGGCCAAAATTAATGAGAAATCTGTCTGCATCACAAATGAAACAACAGGAGATGGTAGAAAATCCTATATATGGTATGTAGAACTACTGTTCCTCATCTGCATCTCGCGTTTCTGCAAGAGACTAGGAATATGTAAATCATACCCCCACCCCCAATGTTGATGGTAGAAAAAGAACCAGATAAAACATGCAGAAGACACAAAAAGCAAATATCTGTGGAAATCAATTGTTACACATTTTTCAATTAATAATTTAGAAAGGATGTATATCATAACATAATCATAGCCCTAAATGGATTCCGTAAATTTACATTAAAATTATCTTCAACCTATGGCCACTTGCCTTATCAAAGAGGTTAAGCGATTTTTTTTTTACTGTAGCTAGCAGTTCAGCTGACAGTCCATTGTAGTATGCAGATACTGCAAATACATTTCCAATAATTCAGTTGGTTGCTGTCTGCTGGTCTCAACTACACCACTGCAAGAAACTTTGACCAATTTATTACACACCCCACCCCCTATAGAAAAATTAACATTTTGATGACGACTTGTCAGATTACTTCATTATAAATATATAACAAGAGGACCATGATGGTCCTGAATCGCTCACCTCTTCCCACATGACCCAGTTTTGAGTATGACATCGTTTTTTCTATTATTTGACATAGTGACCTAGTTTTTGAGCTCATGTGACCCAGTTTTGAACTTGACCTAGATATTATCAAGATAAACATTCTGACCAATTTTCATGAAGATCCATTGAAAAATATGGTCTCTAGAGAGGTCACAAGGTTTTTCTATTATTTGACCTATTGACCTAGTTTTCGAAGGTACGTGACCCTGTTTTGACCTATACCTAGATATCATCAAGGTGAACATTCTCACTAATTTTCATGAAGATCTCATGAAAAATATGGCCTCTAGAGAGGTCACAAGGTTTTTCTATTTTTATACCTACTGGCCTAGTTTTTGACCGCACGTGACCCAGTTTCGAAACTGACCTAGATATCATCAAGGTGAACATTCAGATCAATTTTCATGAAGATCCATTGAAAAATATGGCCTCTAGAGAGGTTAAAAGATTTTAATAATTTTAGACCTACTGACCTAGTTTTTGACCGCAGTTGACCCAGTTTCAAACCTGACCTAGATATCATCAAGATGAACATTCAGACCAACTTTCATACAGATCCCATGAAAAGTATGGCCTCTAGAGAGGTAACGAGGTTTTTTTTATTATTTGACCTACTGACCTAGTTTTTTATGGCACGTGACCCAGTTTCAAACTTGACCTAGATATCATCAAGATGAACATTCTGACCAATTTTTATGGAGATCCATTCACAAGTATGGCCTCTATAGAGGTCACAAGCTTTTTCTATTTTTAGACCTACTGACCTAGTTTTGACCGCACATGACCCTGTTTCGAACTTGACCTAGATACCATCAAGATGAACATTCAGACCAATTTTCATACAGATCCCATGAAAAATATGGCCTTTAGAGAGGTCACAAGGTTTTTCCATTATTTGACCTACTGACCTAGTTTTTGATGGCACGTGACCCACTTTAGAACTTGACCTAGATATCATCAAGACAAACATTCAGACCAACTTTCATACAGATCCCATGAAAAGTATGGCCTCTAGAGAGGTCACAAGGTTCTTCAGTTATTAGACCTACTGACCTAGTTTTTGACGGCACGTGACCAACTTTCGAACTTGACCTAGATATCATCAAGGTGAACATTCTGACCAATTTTCATGAAGATCTCATGAAATATATGGCCTCTAGAGAGGTCACAAGGTTTTTCTATTATTTGACCTACTGACCTAGTTTTTGACGGCACTTGACCCAGTTTCGAACTTGACCTAGATATCATCAAGGTGAATATTCTGACCAATTTTCATGAAGATCTTGTGAAATATATGGCCTCTAGAGAGGTCACAAGGTTTTTCTATTTTTAGACCTACTGACCTAGTTTTTGATGGCACGTGACCCAGTTTCGAACTTGACCTAGATATCATCAAGGTGAATGTTCTGACCAATTTTCACGAAGATTTTTTGAAATATATGGCCTCTAGAGAGGTCACAAGGTTTTTCTATTTTTAGACCTACTGAACTAGTTTTTGAAGGCACGTGACCCAGTTTCGAACTTGACCTAGATATCATCAAGGTGAACATTCTGACCAATTTTCATGAAGATCTTGTGAAATATATGGCCTCTAGAGAGGTCACAAGGTTTTTCTATTTTTAGACCTACTGACCTAGTTTTTAATGGCATGTGACCCAGTTTCGAACTTGACCTAGATATTCTGACCAACTTTCATAAAGATCCCATGAAAAATGTGACCTCTAGAGTGGTCACAAGCAAAAGTTTACGGACGCACGCACGGACGGACGACGGACACCGCGCGATCACAAAAGCTCACCTTGTCACTTTGTGACAGGTGAGCTAAAAATTATTAACAAGACCAAGGAAAACATGACTGCACACTTAAATGATAATGCATAATTATTACATTAACAGAATCTATAAATTTATTTCAAGAACTGCATTAGAGACTTTCATTTAAGGATTGACCACTTACATCACTTTCCTATTTATATGAAATTACTGTTATCAAATGAGATGGTTCTCGACATGAAGCATCTGAAGTTTTCATTACATGTATGTTTCAACAATTCGGCTCTTTTCTATATCTGGTTATTTTCAATGGCACAATCTTTAATCTGTCTTCTGAAATAAAAAGACTTCCCCGCCCCCTTTCACAGAAACTCTAAAATAATAGGTGTTTTTTTTATATAAAATTAAAGAGAATTTATACACAACTGAAAACATTGCAGGTCTTTGAATCTAACATGCTTTTTTTCGATACATTACTGAAGTCAAATCTACTTTTCAGAGAAACTTTTTTTTTAAGATTTTTCATTTACTTCACTTCTGTTAAAACAAAAAACTTCTTCATCAAAAGTCTTACAATTTTAACAAGTTCATAGAATTTTTTTTATTAAAATGTGTATACAAAAACTGTTTACTTATTGGGCAATCGGCCAAAATTAATGAGAAATCTGTCTGCATCACAAATGAAACAACAGGAGATGGTAGAAAATCCTATATATGGTATGTAGAACTACTGTTCCTCATCTGCATCTCGCGTTTCTGCAAGAGACTAGGAATATGTAAATCATACCCCCACCCCCAATGTTAATGGTAGAAAAAGAACCAGATAAAACATGCAGAAGACACAAAAAGCAAATATCTATGGAAATCAATTGTTACACATTTTTCAATTAATAATTTAGAAAGGATGTATATCATAATAGCCCTAAATGGATTCCGTAAATTTACATTAAAATTATCTTCAACCTATGGCCACTTGCCTTGTTTATCAAAGAGGTTAAGTGATTTTTTTTTACTAGCAGTTCAGCTGACAGTACATTGTAGTATGCAGATACTGCAAATTCTACAAATACATTTCCAATAATTCTGTTGGTTGCTGTCTGCTGGTCTCAACTACACCTCTGCAAGAAACTATGACCAATTTATTACACACCCCACCCCATATAGAAAAATTAACATTTTGATGACGACTTGTCAGATTACTTCATTATATAAAAATTATTAACAAGACCAAGGAAAACATGACTGCACACTTAAATGATAATGCATAATTATTACATTAACAGAATCTATAAATTTATTTCAAGAACTGCATTAGAGACTTTCATTTAAGGATTGACCATTTATACGACTTTCATATAATTTATATGAAATTACTGTTTTCAAATGAGATGGTTCTCAACATCAAACTTTTTCATGAAGCATCTGAAGTTTTCATTACATGTATGTTTCAACAATTCAGCTATTTTCTATATCTGGTTAACTTCAATGGCACAATCGTTAAACTTTCTTCTGAAATAAAAGAACTTCCCATCCCTCCACAGAAACTCTAAAATAATAGTTTTTCTATATAAACTTAAAGAGAATTTATACAAAAAGATTGCAGGTCTACGAATCTAACATGCTTTTTGTGATACATTGTTAAAATCAAATGTACTTTTCAGAGAAACTTTTTTTTCTTTTTAAAGATTTTTCATTTACTTCACTTCTGTTAAACAAATAATCTTTTCATCAAAAGTTTTAAAAACATTTATTTAATACTGGAAATTTACAATTTTAACAAGTTCATAGGAAATTTTCTATCAAATTGTGTATATAAAAACAAGCTTTACTTATTGGGACAATCAGCCAAAATTAATGAGAAATCTGTCTGCATCACAAATGAAACAACAGGAGATGGTAGCAAATCCTATATATGGCATCTAGAACTACCGTTCCTCATCTGCATCTCGCGCCTCTGCAAGAAATATGTAAATCATACTCCCACCCCCAATGTTGATGGTAGAAAAAGAACCAGATAAAACATGCAGAAGACACAAAAAGCAAATATCTCTGGAAATCAATTGTTACACATTTTTTAATTAATAATTAGAAAGGATGTATATCACAACATAATCATAGCCCTAAATGGATTCCGTAAATTTACATTAAACTTATCTTCAACCTATGGCCACTTGCCTTGTTTATCAAAGAGGTTAAGTGATTTTTTTTTTTTTTTTTTACTGTAGCTAGCAGTTCAGCTGACAGTCCATTGTAGTACGCAGATACTGCAAATTCTACAAATGCATTTCCAATAATTCAACTGGTTGCTGTCTGCTGGTCTCAACTACACCTCTGCAAGGAACTATGACCAATTTATTACACACCCAACCCCCTATAGAAAAATTAACATTTTGATGACGACTTGTCAGATTACTTCATTATAAATATATAAAAATTATCAACAAGACCAAGGAAAACATGACTGCACACTTAAATGATAATGCATAATTATTACATTAACAGAATCTATAAATTTATTTCAAGAACTGCATTAGAGACTTTCATTTAAGGATTGACCACTTACATCACTTTCCTATTTATATGAAATTACCGTTATCAAATGAGATGCTTCTCAACATGAAGCATCTGAAGTTTTCATTACATGTATGTTTCAACAATTCAGCTATTTTCTATATCTGGTTATTTTCAATGGCACAATCTTTAATCTGTCTTCTGAAATAAAAAGACTTCCCACCCCTTCACAGAAACTCTAAAATAATAGGTGTTTTTTTTTATATAAAATTAAAGAGAATTTATACACAACTGAAAACATTGCAGGTCTTTGAATCTAACATGCTTTTTTTCCGATACATTGCTGAAGTCAAATCCACTTTTCAGAGAAACTTTTTTTTTAAGATTTTTCATTTACTTCACTTCTGTTAAAACAAAAAACCTTTTCATCAAAAGTCTTACACATCTTTTTTTTTATCAAAATGTGTATACAAAAACTGTTTACTTATTGGGACAATCAGCCAAAATTAATGAGAAATCTGTCTGCATCACAAATGAAACAACAGGAGATGGTAGAAAATCCTATATATGGTATGTAGAACTACTGTTCCTCATCTGCATCTCGCGTTTTTTCAAGAGACTAGGAATATGTATATCATACCCCCACCCCCAATGTTGATGGTAGAAAAAGAACCAGATAAAACATGCAGAAGACACAAAAAGCAAACATCAGTGGAAATCAATTGTTACACATTTTTCAATTAATCATTTAGAAAGGATGTATATCATAACATAATCATAGCCCTAAATGGATTCCATAAATTTACATTAAAATTATCTTCAACCTATGGCCACTTGCCTTGTTTCTCAGAGGTTTAGCGATTTTTTTTACTGTAGCTAGCAGTTCAGCTGACAGTCCATTGTAGTATGCAGATACTGCAAATTCTACAAATACATTTCCAATAATTCAGTTGGTTGCTGTCTGCTGGTCTCAACTACACCTCTGCAAGAAACTAAGACCAATTCATTACACACCCCACCCCCTATAGAAAAATTAACATTTTGATGACGACTTGTCAGATTACTTCATTATAAATATATAAAAATTATTAACAAGACCAAGGAAAACATGACTGCACACTTAAATGATAATGCATAATTATTACATTAACAGAATCTATAAATTTATTTCAAGAACTGCATTAGAGACTTTCATTTAAGGATTGACCACTTACATCACTTTCCTATTTATATGAAATTACCGTTATCAAATGAGATGGTTCTCAACATGAAGAATCTGAAGTTTTCATTACATGTATGTTTCAACAATTCAGCTATTTTCTATATCTGGTTATTTTCAATGGCACAATCTTTAATCTGTCTTCTGAAAGAAAAAGACTTCCCACCCCTTCACAGAAACTCTAAAATAATAGGTGTTTTTTTTTATATAAAATGAAAGAGAATTTATACACAACTGAAAACATTGCAGGTCTTTGAATCTAACATGCTTTTGTTCCGATACATTGCTGAAGTCAAATCTACTTTTCAGAGAAACTTTTTTTTTAAGATTTTTCATTTACTTCACTTCTGTTAAAACAAAAAACCTTTTCATCAAAAGTCTTACACATTTTTTTTTTTATCAAAATGTGTATACAAAAACTGTTTACTTATTGGGACAATCAGCCAAAATTAATGAGAAATCTGTCTGCATCACAAATGAAACAACAGGAGATGGTAGAAAATCCTATATATGGTATGTAGAACTACTGTTCCTCATCTGCATCTCGTGTTTCTGCAAGAGACTAGGAATATGTATATCATACCCCCACCCCCAATGTTGATGGTAGAAAAAGAACCAGATAAAACATGCAGAAGACACAAAAAGCAAACATCAGTGGAAATCAATTGTTACACATTTTTCAATTAATCATTTAGAAAGGATGTATATCATAACAAATCATAGCCCTAAATGGATTCCATAAATTTACATTAAAATTATCTTCAACCTATGGCCACTTGCCTTGTTTCTCAGAGGTTTAGCGAATTTTTTTACTGTAGCTAGCAGTTCAGCTGACAGTCCATTGTAGTATGCAGATACTGCAAATTCTACAAATACATTTCCAATAATTCAGTTGGTTGCTGTCTGCTGGTCTCAACTACACCTCTGCAAGAAACTAAGACCAATTCATTACACACCCCACCCCCTATAGAAAAATTAACATTTTGATGACGACTTGTCAGATTACTTCATTATAAATATATAAAAATTATTAACAAGACCAAGGAAAACATGACTGCACACTTAAATGATAATGCATAATTATTACATTAACAGAATCTATAAATTTATTTCAAGAACTGCATTAGAGACTTTCATTTAAGGATTGACCATTTATACGACTTTCATATAATTTATATGAAGTTACTGTTTTCAAATGAGATGGTTCTGAACATGAAGCATCTGAAGTTTTCATTACATGTATGTTTCAACAATTCAGCTATTTTCTATATCTGGTTATTTTCAATCGCACAATCTTTAAACTGTCTTCTGAAATAAAAGAACTTTCCACCCCTCCACAGAAACTCTAAAATAATAGGTTTTTTTTATATAAACTTAAAAGAGAATTTATACAAAAACATTGCAGGTCTACAAATCTAACATGTTTTTTTTTATACACTGCTAAAATCAAATGTACTTTTCTGAGAAACTTTTTTCTTTTGAAAGATTTTTCATTTACTTCACTTCTGTTAAACAAATAATCTTTTCATCAAAAGTTTTAAAAACATTTATTTAATACTGGAAATTTACAATTTTAACAAGTTCATAGAAAATTTTCTATCAAATTGTGTATATAAAAACAAGCTTTACTTATTGGGACAATCAGCCAAAATTAACGAGAAATCTGTCTACATCACAAATGAAACAACAGGAGATGGTAGAAAATCCTATGGTATCTAGAACTACTGTTCCTCATCTGCATCTTGCATCTCTGCAAGGGACTAGAAATATGTAAATCATACCCCCACCCCCAATGTTGATGGTAGAAAAAGAACCAGATAAAACATGCAGAAGACACAAAAAGCAAATATCTGTGGAAATCAATTGTTACACATTTTTTAATTAATAATTAGAAAGGATGTATATCACAACATAATCATAGCCCTAAATGGATTCCGTAAATTTACATTAAACTTATCTTCAACCTATGGCCACTTGCCTTGTTTATCAAAGAGGTTAAGTGATTTTTTTTACTGTAGCTAGCAGTTCAGCTGACAGTCCATTGTAGTATGCAGATACTGTAAATTCTACAAATACATTTCCAATAATTCAGTTGGTTGCTGTCTGCTGGTCTCAACTACACCTCTGCAAGAAACTAAGACCAATTCATTACACACCCCACCCCCTATAGAAAAAATTAACATTTTGATGACGACTTGTCAGATTACTTCATTATAAATATATATAAAAGAAACTCTAAAATAATAGGTTTTTTTAAAATAAAATTAAAGAGAATTTATACACAACTGAAAACATTGCAGGTCTTTGAATCTAACATGCTTTTTTTCAATACATTGCTGAAGTCAAATCTACTTTTCAGAGGAACTTGTTTTAAAAGATTTTTAATTTACTTCACTTCTGTTGAAACAAAAAACCTTTTCATCAAAAGTCTTACAATTTTAACAAGTTCATAGAATTTTTTTTATCAAAATGTGTATACAAAAACTGTTTACTTATTGGGCAATCAGCCAAAATTAATGAGAAATCTGTCTGCATCACAAATGAAACAACAGGAGATGGTAGAAAATCCTATATATGGTATGTAGAACTACTGTTCCTCATCTGCATCTCGCGTTTCTGCAAGAGACTAGGAATATGTATATCATACCCCCACCCCCAATGTTGATGGTAGAAAAAGAACCAGATAAAACATGCAGAAGACTCAAAAAGCAAATATCTGTGGAAATCAATTGTTA
Organism: Mercenaria mercenaria; assembly: GCF_021730395.1. Classification (NCBI taxonomy): domain Eukaryota; kingdom Metazoa; phylum Mollusca; class Bivalvia; order Venerida; family Veneridae; genus Mercenaria; species Mercenaria mercenaria. The sequence goes on from NC_069361.1 coordinate 90,347,973, forward strand.
CACATTTTTCAATTAATAATTTAGAAAGGATGTATATCACAACATAATCATAGCCCTGAATGGATTCCGTAAATTTACGTTAAAATTATCTTCAACCTGTGGCCACTTGCCTTGTTTATCAAAGAGGTGATTTGGCAGGTCATTTATGGTGTACTGTCTGGTTATAGTAAAACTGGTACAACTGCAGATTGAGTATTATTATTCAGCTACTGTGTCAGCTTCAATGCACCTGAAATAAAGGCAAAACCCATCCTTCCCCCAAACAAGTATACAATTCAGCAAGTCGAGCAAGAAAAAGTTGATACAGGTCTTATTCTGGATATCTACCATTTATAACATCTATGCCAAACAAGAGAATTTAATTTTACTTTGATCGCCAATGTCTAAACTAATATATATAATCTAAAGTTGACTGAAATGTATATGAAACATAAACCGGATTTATGTAAGTTTTAACTTGCAAGCAGTAAATTCTTATGCTTTTCTATGGACATTCCAGCTGAATTTTCTCTAGACACCGACTTCCAGAATGATTTCTTGTCTATGACAGGTACCAGATGCTAGTCTAATCTTGTCTGCTGTTCTTAGTAACATTGTCTGAAAAGAAACTTGGTTCATTTAAATAAGACCACCCACCCCCATCCCTTCTGATCTATGGGCATTTCCTATGAACTTTCTTACAAAAATAAACATAAGAAACCAGTAAAATACAGAACTATAACCTTATGTACAAACTTTTTTTATCAGGACCATAAAATTAGAAAACAATGTCCTCTATGTGCAAATATATATATAACATGCAAGTTTCTTAATTTATTTTTCTGCAAATTGCAATATTTACAGCTAATCGGAATTTTAAATTTTAGCTGGAAAAAAAAAAGAGTACTTGTTAGTAAATTCACAGGTTGCTACAAATTTTCCGTGGAAGTTTACAGAAGCTGCTTAAACCTGAAACAAACTGACTTCGTATTTCCAAACAATGGGTTAAGTACAAACATTTCTAAAGCTGACTAACAACTATTTTTTCCCACTTTGTGTATGAATTCTTTCCCCGACCTTAAAAAGCATTAATGAAAAAAGCAATGAAAAAAAGTTGCTTACTTAAGCTTGTATTGATACAACTAACATGCAAGAAATACCTCTAAGGTGTATTAATTAATGTTAAAGCTTATTCTCCTCTATTCTGTTGAGATAATTCAATTTCACAGGTCAAATGCAACCATCAATGACAATGATGCTTTTGACAATTCTCTTTGACTTGGCACGACTGATACATCCACCACTGAATTTTCAGAAACTGCTCTATGGGGTAATTATCTGGAGACCATACAAGATGAAGTGTCTACACACAAGGCAAAATACACTTGTCAAGAAACTCGTTAATATGATCGACATTCTCTTATGGACTGGCTACAGCTCTTGTTTCTGCAACGTAGGCTGATTAAATCTGAAACCAACTGGTTTCGTATTTCAAAACCATGGGTTAAATACAAACATTTCTATATCTTTTGAAAGTTAATTAAAATAAAGCATACTGATATTTCAAAGAAGTGTATTAGGAATAAATCTTGACCTAGAGTTGAAAAGAAAGGTACAATTTTTCATTGATATATCAAACATGAAATACCTATGATGTTGACATCATCTTTAAAAAACTCCTCTTGCCTGTCATGTCAAGCTTATTCCATTTCATATAGCTCATCCTCGATGACTATTTTACAATTTTTCTATCACCTGGTCTGGATGCAGCTGTATTGTGTGGTCATCGTGAAAATTTATGGGGAAATTATCCGAAGACTGTACAAGATAATGAAACACCTACACAATAGTGGCGTCCAATTGAGTTATCTAGATGACCAGAGAAATTTATGGAGAAATTGTTCCAGATGACCAAGGACATTTTTCTTATACCTTAAAGACTTGTTATTGCTTGTTTCTGCATCAATGCCTGATAAAACGTGAAAAAAACTGGTTTCTTATTTCCAGCTACATACATTGCCAACTTTTACAGCGGACTCTTATGACCTATATAGAGGCAATGACTGTTTTCCAGACTGCATATGAATTATTTCCTGTCTTTGAAAAGCTGTTGTAAAAAATCTATGTAAAAACTTATGTGCCCTTTCATTGATACATCTAACAGAGAAATACCTCCAATATTAACATCGCCTTGTCAAAGGCGCTCTCCAAGTCAACCTTACTCTATTACTCAATCCTACTGTATCCCCGTTGTTTTTTACTCTCATCGATGACCTTGGACATAGCACTGTTGACTGCTTCATCATTAAAAAGGCTGACCAATGACAGTTCCATGCAGACTCCGCAAAATATGTACACATTACGCAAAATTGAGCTCCAGTACAGTAACCATGAGAGTGCATGTTACAGATGATCAAGGACATTTTTCATCTAGCTTGAACATGGACTTCCTATGATTATTTCTGCATCAGAGGCTTATTAAACCTGAAACAACTGGTTTCATACTTACAAACCTGAAACAAACTGGTTTCATATTTCCCAAACAATCGGTTTAACACAAAAGTTCCTAAATTTTAAAGCTATTTCAAAAATATCTAGAGCTAATCCCCAATAAGTGTATAAAATATTTCTTGACCTTTAAAAGCAGTTGTGAAAAAAAAAAAACTGGTAGAAACTTCCATAATCTTTCATTGACTGATATAAATAACACTAAAGTACCTCTAGTTTAATCATCATCTTTTAAATCTCTTCTGTCCTGTCATGTAGTTTTACCCTTGCCCAATTGATAACTTTTTACAATTTCCTTTGCATATGGCAACAATAAAGTCTGCAACATGAAAAATGTTCCAAGGGGAAATAAACCAGAGGCTGTTCAAGATGAAGAAACATCTTAGCAATAATGAAGTTACTGAGAAACTTGTTTCAAACAAACAGGGACATCATGGAGGACTGTTACAGATGGTCAGGGACTTTTTTCTTCTAACATTATTATGAACAAGTTATGCCTCTTTTCTGTATAAGAACATCATTTAACCTGAAACAAACTAAGCTTCACATTTCCTGGTACAAAACAATCCTATATTTTGAATTTAACTGTTTAATGAAGTACCTAGAGTTAAGAAAAGTCTCCTGGATTATATACAAATTAATTCCTGCCTTTAAAAAGCTGTTTTGAGAAATACTGTCTAAAAATTTATGTAACTTTCATTGATACAACCAACACGAGAGAAATTTATACCTCCAAAATTAGCGTCACCTTTTCAAACTTGCTCTCTTTTCAGTCAACCTTACTCCATTACAAAATCCCTATTGTATCCCTCAATGTGAAGTGTTTTTTGGTGCTTCATCATTAAAAGACTGATCGATGATGGTTCTAATCTATGGGAACTCCGCAAGAGATGGACAGGATTACCAAAGAATGAGCTCCAGAACATTTACAATGGAGAGTACTTGTTGGAGATGACCATGGACATTTTTCATCTATAGCTTGAACACAAGACTTTAAATGACTGTATTTCTGCATCAGAGACTTACAAACCCTGAAACAAACTGGTGTCATATTTCCAAACAATGGGTTAAACATAAACACTCCTAAATATAAATTAAAACTAAAAAATAAAAGAAATATAAATTATAACTAAAAAATAAATAAAAGCTATTTAAGGAACTTCCTAAAGCTGATCCCCACTATGTGTATAAAGTCTTACCTGACCTTAAGCTAACTTCTATTAATAAAAAAATATATCAATAACACAGAAAAAAATACCTTTAGTATTATCATCACCTTTAAAAACTCCTCTTTCTAGTCATTTAGTTCAACCTTGGTCTATGTCTTTTTACAATTTCCTTTTCAATGATCTAATCTTTGCATCTGGCAATATTCAAGTTGGCACATTGGAAAAAGTTCCTAGAGGAAGTTTTCTGCAGGCTGTACAAGATGAAAAAACATCTAGGGCCTAAGGCATAAAAGAAGTGACTGAAAACTTGTTTCAAACTCTAGGACATCATGGAGGAAAAGGCTACAGATGGTCGGGGACGGCTTTCTCCTAGCTTAACATGGACATTTTATGCCTCTCTTCTATGTAACAGCCTCATTAAACAAACTGGCTTCGTACATCCTGGTACAAACATTTCTACATTTTGAATTCAACTGTTGAAGTATCTAGAGTTGAAGGTTTTCTGTAATATATACAAATTAATTCCTGCCTTTGAAAAGTGAAAAATACCTCCAATATTAACAACCTTTTCAAAGGTGCTCCCTTTTCGGTCAACCTTTCTCCATTACACAATCCTTACTGTATCCGTCTTAAGTCGGGTGTTTTTTAGTTGCTTCTTGAAGACCTTGAACATGGCACAGTTGACTGCGTCAACATTGACTGATCAATGGCAGTTCAAAGCAGACTACGCAAGAAATGGACATGTTTATGCAATAATGAGCTCCAGTAAATTAACCATGAGAGTACTAGCTACAGATGACCAAGGACATTTTTCATCATGGACTTCTAATGACTGTTTCTGCATCAAAGGCTAATTGAACCTGAAACGAACTGGTTTCATATTTCCAAACAATCGGTTAAACACAAACGTGCCTAAATTTTAAAGCCAAGTGTTCAAAGAGCTCACTAGAGCTGATCTCCACTATGCATTTAACTTCTTTCCTAACCTTTAGAAGCTGTTGTGAAAAAAACTAGTAAAAATAGACCGATAATAACAAAACTAAAGAAATACCTCTTGCATTATTATCACCTTTCAAAAACTCCTCTTTTCTGTCATGTGATTGACCCTTGTTCTCTGACCTTCTACAATTTCTTTTCAATGAACTAATCTTTGCATATGGCAATATTATAGTAGACATCATGAAAAACGTTCCAATGGGGCATTATCTGGAGGCGTACATGACATCTAGGCAACAATGAGGTCACATGATCAGGGACATCATGGAGGAACAGGCTACAGATGGCTGGGGATGGTCTGGTCTTCCAGCTTTATTATGGACAAGTTATGACTTTTTTTTTTTATTATAGAAAACCTCTTTAAACCTGAAACGAACTAGCTTCACATTTTCTGGTATAAACATTTCTATATTTTGAATTTAACTTTAAAAATAAAGAATCTAGAATTCAGAATGTTATTGCTGCCTTTGAAAAACTGTTGCACAAAAAATGTTTTGTAAAAATGTAACCTTCATTCTTACACCTAACTTGAGAGAAATACCTCAAATATTAACCTCACTAATTCAAAGTTGTTCTCTTTTAAGTCAGCCTTATTCCATAACACAATAACTGCTGTGTACCTCAAAGTCAGGTTTTTTAAAGTTCCTAATCGATGACCTTGGACATATCACTGTTGACTGCTCCGCCAGAGATGTAAAAGTTTACTCAAGAATGAGTGAGCTCCAGTACATCAACGATGGAGAGAACTTGTTACAGATGACCCAGGGCATTTTTCCTCTACCTTGAACATGGACTTCTTACGACTGTATTTCTGCATCATACGCATTTTAAACCTGAAACGAACTGGTTTCATATTTCCAAACAATGGGCTAAAAACAAACATTCCTAAATCTTAAAGCTGACAAATAAATGAACTATCTAGTGCCGATCTCAACTAAGTATTTAAACCTCTAGTCTCATCATGATCTTTAATAACCTCCTTTTCTGTGGACTAGTTAACCCTTGGTCTGTGACCTTTCACAATTTCCCTCCAATGACCTAATCTTTGCATATGGCAATGTTAAAGTTGACATGAAGAAAATTCCAAAGGGATATTATCTGAAGGCTATTCAAGATGAAGAAACATCTAGGCAAAAAAGAAGTCACTGAGAAACTTGTTTCACACAATCGCACACATCATGGTGGATGGTTACAGATGGTCAGGGATGGCGTTTTTCTAACTTTAATATGGCCATGTTATGTCTCTTTCCTGTATAAGAACCTCTATAAACCTGAAACAAACTTGCTTCATATTTCTTGGTTCAAACATTTCCATATTTTAATTTAACTGTTAAACGAAGTATCTAGAAGTGGGAAGGTTATTCCTGCCTTTGAAAAGCTGTTGTGCAAAAATGTCCTGTAAAAATTCATGTAACCTTTCATTGAAACATGTATCTAACATCAGAATTACCTCCAATATTAACATCACCTTTTCAAGGTTGCTCTTTTCAGCCAGCCTTATATGTTGCACAATCCAAACTGTATCCCTCAAAGTCAGATTTTTTAGTTTCTATCGATGACCTTGGACATATCACTGTTAAGAGCTTCATCATTAAGACTCCACCAGAGATGTAAAAGTTTGCTCTAGTATGAGATCTAATACATTAATCATGGAGAGAACTTGTTACAGATGACCCAGGGCATTTTTCATCTAGCTTGAACATGGACTTCTTATGACTGTATTTCTGCATCACTGGCTTATCAAACCTGAAACTAACTGGTTTCATATTTCCACATAATGGGCTTAACACAAACTTTCCTAAATTTTAAAGCTGACAATTCAATGAACTATCTAGTGCTGATCTCCATTACATATTTAAATTCTTTCTTTACCTTTAGAAGCTGTTGTGAAAAAACATCTGGTACAAGTTTTCATAGATTTATATTAACACCACAAAGAAATACCTTTTCCCTTATTATCCCCTTTTAAAAACTCTTTCCCGTCATGCAGTCAACCTTTGGTAAATGACTTTTCACGATTTTCTTTCAATGGTCTAATCTTTAGATCTGGCAATATTTAAGTCGGCCACACGACAAAAGTTACTAGAGGAAATTATCTGGAGGCTGTACAACACGATGAAACATCTAGGCAAAAATAAAGTCACTGAAAACCTTATTTCACATTATCTGGGACATCATGGAGGAACAGATTACAGATGGTCTTGGACAGTTTTCCAGCTTTAATATGGATGTGTTATGCCTCTTTTCTGTAGAACCTCATAAACCTGAAACGAACTTGTTCATATTTCCAAGTACAAACATTTCTATCTTTTGAATTTAACTGCCAAACGAAGTATCTAAGAGTTGAGAAATGAATTCTGCAATGTATACATATTAATTCCTTCCTTTGATAAGATGTTTTGAGAAATACTGTGTAAAATTTATGTCATCCAACAGGAGAGAAATACCTTCAATATTAACATCACCTTTTCAAAGTTGCTCTCTCTTCAATCAACCTTACTCCATTACACAATCCCTATTGTATCCCTCAATGTTGGTGTTTTTTTTTGTTTGTTTCTTTGTCGAAGACCTTGGACATGGCAGAGTTGACTGCTTCATCATTAACTCCCTGAAGCCGATATCATAATATACATGCTGCGGCGAGATAAGAATTACCACCTGACGTCGAAGAACAATTTTCTCATAATCACACTCGCAGGCAGTCAATTGAAATCATGCATGGATGTATTATTAACATGGGTGTAAATTAAACTATACTTATAAAATCTTCAAAGTTTGAACAAATATTTATATTTATCCACTTTCGTCCTTAATATCCAAATAGAATTATAATTTCACTTCGAAACATTCATTTTTACATACCTATTACGTTTAATAAATATTTGAACATTTCCCATTTTATTACTTTTTCACATGTAAACACATTAAATTCTAGTAAATAGAAATACATTATTAATACAGAGTATTTACATCAGCATTCCTCAAAATTAACACCCATTTTTGAGTGAATATAGATGGTTTATTTTGATGTATAATTTATTTATAAACATGTACAAAAACGTTGTGTGACACGCACTGAGACAGTTAAGTTGTAATATTTACTCCTATCTTTGAAGAATTATTAAATTTACAAAAAGCGTTTATTTACACACATTTTTATGTATGAAACATGTTTTGCGGTGTTATTTTTATCCATTTGAATTTAATGCGATGTAAGTGTACGAATATTTCAGCTTTCTAAAAGTTAACATTTTCTGATCATTCATTTCTCTGATAATGAAATTTCATCGTCGGAATCATCATCTGATGGACTGATACGTCACAATCAGCATGATAATGAATATTTTCTTCAATGTAAGAAAAATCTCGGGCAGCAGACATTATTTTAATCTTTTGAAATACAGTATGAACGAAACACAGCGGAGTTCGTCTTTTTTATTTCCTTTACCGAATATTTACAAACATTTATTTTAACAAGGAAACTAATTATTAGCATAATTAGTAATTATAACATCTAAGAAATAATAACCGGTATGCAAAATAATTTTGCTTTTATCAGGATTATCAAAAATTAACAAGTATGTGACGCAATCAGCATGATCTCGGTGCCGAGACTACACTCGTCAATCGCCGTCCTGGGGAGTCCTGATAACACGCGTATAGTCGGATATCGACGCAACAGGGGTAGAAAATATAGCGCCTTTAGTCGTATTTCGGCCCCAAGGAGTTAAAAGATTGATCAATGGCAGTTCTTTGGGGACTCCAGAACAGATGAACAGGATAATGCAAGAATGAGCTCCAGTACATTAACCATGGAGTACTTTTACAGATGATCAAGACATTTTTCCTCTAGCTTGAACATGGACTTGTTACGACTGTATTTCTGCATCACTGGCTTATTTAACCTGAAACGAACTGGTTTCATATTTCCAAACAATGGGTTAAACACAATCTTTCCTAAATTTTAAAGCTGACTTTACAATTGATGAACTATCTAGAGCTGATCTCCACTATGTATTTGAATTCTTTCTTAACCTTTAGAAGCTGTTGTGAAAGAAAACAAAGACAACTAGAACAAACTTTGATAATCTTTCACAGATCGATACTAATAACACGAAAAAAATACCTCTAGTCTCGTCATGATCTTTTAAAAACTCCTTTTCTGTGGACTAGCTAACCCTTGGTCTATGACCTTCCATAATTTCCCTCCAATGATCTAATCTTTGCATATGGCAATGTTAAAGTTGACATGAAAAAAGTTTCAAGGGGATATTATCTGGAAGCTGTTCAAGATGAAGAAACATCTAGGCAAAAAAGAAGTCACTGAGAAACTTGTTTCACACAATCAGACACATCATGGTGGATGGTTACAGATGGTCAGGGATGGCGTTTTTCTAACTTTAATATGGCCATGTTATGCCTCTTTCCTGTATAAGAACCTCTTTAAACCTGAAACGAACTTGCTTCATATTTCTTGGTTCAAACATTTCCATATTTTAATTTAACTGTTAAACGAAGTATCTAGAAGTGGGAAGGTTAATCCTGCCTTTGAAAAGCTGTTGTGCAAAAATGTTTTGTAAATATTCATGTAACCTTTCACTGAAACATGTATCTAACAGGAGAATTACCTCCAATATTAACATCACCAATTCAAAGTTGCTCTTTTCAGTCAGCCTTATCTGTTACACAATCCCTACTGTATCCCTCAATGTCAGATTTTTTTTTTAGTTTCTATCGATGACCTTGGACATATCACTGTTAACTGCTTCATCATCAAGACTCCACCAGAGATGTAAAAGTTTGCTTCAGTATGAGCTCCAATACATTAATCATGGCGAAAACTTGTTACAGATGACCCAAGGCATTTTTCATCTAGCTTGAACATGGACTTGTTATGACTGTATTTCTGCATCACTGGCTTATTAAACCTGAAACTAACTGGTTTCATATTTCCAAACAATGGGTTAAACAGAAACTTTCCTAAATTTTAAAGCTGACAATTCAATGAACTATTTAGTGCTGATCTCCACTACGTATTTAAATTCTTTCCTGACCTTTAGAAGCTGTTGTGAAAAAGCATCTGGTACAACTTATCACAGATTTATATTAATACCACAAAGAAATATCTTTACCCTTATTATCACCTTTTAAAAACTCTTTCTCGTCATGTAGTTAACCTTTGGTAAATGACTTTTCACGATTTTCTTTCAACGGTCTAATCTTTAGATCTGGAATTATTAAGTGGAAAATACGGCAAAAGTTACTAGAGGAAATTATCTGGAGGCTGTACAATGCGATCAAACATCTAGGCAAAAATGAAGTCACTGAAAACCTTATTTCACATTATCTGGGACATCATGGAGGAACAGATTACAGATGGTCTTGGACTTTTCTCTTCCAGCTTTAATATTGACGTGTTATGCCTCTTTTCTGTAGAACCTTATTAAACCTGAAACGAACTTGTTCATATTTCCAAGTACAAACATTTCTATCTTTTGAATTAACTCCCAAATGAAGTATCTATAATTGAGAAATGTATCCTGTAATGTATACATATTAATTCTTGCCTTTGAAAAGATCTTTCGAGAAATACTGTGTAAAATTTATGTCATCTAACACCAGAGAAATACCTCCAATGTTAACATCACCTTTTCAAAGTTGCTCCATTTTCAGTCAACCTTACTCCATTACACAATCCCTATTGTATCCCTCAATCTTTTTTTTTTTTTTTTTCCTCAAAGAACTTCGACATGTCACAGTTGACTGCTTCATCATTAAAAGATTGATCGATGGCAGTTCTTTGGGGACTCCAGAACAGATGGACAGGATTACGCAAGAATGTGCTCCGGTACATTAACCATGAAGAGTACTTTTACAGATGATCAAGACATTTTGCCTCTAGCTTGAACATGGACTTGTTATGACTGTATTTCTGCATCACTGGCTTACTTAACCTGAAACGAACTGGTTTCATATTTCCAAACAATGGGTTAAACACAAACTTTCCTAAATTTTAAAGCCGACTATACAATTGATGAACTATCTAGAGCTGATCTCCACTATGTATTTGAATTCTTTCTTAACCTTTAGAAGCTGTTGTGAAAGAAAACAAGACAACTAGTACAAACTTCGATAATCTTTCATAGACTGATACTAATAACACGAAAAAGATACCTCTAGTCTCGTCATTATCTTTTAAAAACTCCTTTTCTGTGGACTAGTTAACCCTTGGTCTGTGACCTTTCACAGTTTCCCTCCAATGACCTAATCTTTGCATATGGCTATGTTAAAGTTGACATGAAAAAAGTTCCAAGGGGATATGGTCTGGAAGCTGTTCAAGATGAAGAAACATCTAGGCAAAAAAGAAGTCACTGAGAAACTTGTTTCACACAATCAGACACATCATGGTGGATGGTTACAGATGGTCAGGGATGGCGTTTTTCTAACTTTAATATGGCCATGTTATGTCTCTTTCCTGTATAAGAACCTCTTTAAACCTGAAATGAACTTGCTTCATATTTCTTGGTTCAAACATTTCCATATTTTAATTTAACTGTTAAACGAAGTATCTAGAAGTGGGAAGGTTAATCCTGCCTTTGAAAAGCTGTTGTGCAAAAATGTTCTTTAAAAATTCATGTAACCTTTCACTGAAACATGTATCCGACAGGAGAATTACCTCCAATATTAACATCACCAATTCAAAGTTGCTCTTTTCAGTTAGCCTCATCTGTTACACAATCCCTACTGTATCCCTCAATGTCAGATTTTTTTTTTAGTTTCTATCGATGACCTTGGACATATCACTGTTAACTGCTTCATCATCAAGACTCCACCAGAGATGTAAAAGTTTGCTTCAGTATGAGCTCCAATACATTAATCATGGAGAAAGCTTGTTACAGATGACCCAGGGCATTTTTCATCTAGCTTGAACATGGACTTGTTATGACGGTATTTCTGCATCACTGGCTTATTAAACCTGAAACTAACTGGTTTCATATTTCCAAACAATGGGTTAAACAGAAACTTTCCTAAATTTTAAAGCTGACAATTCAATGAACTATCTAGTGCTGATCTCCACTACGTATTTAAATTCTTTCCAGACCTTTAGAAGCTGTTGTGAAAAAGCATCTAGTACAAGTTATCATAGATTTATATTAATACCACAAAGAAATACCTTTACCCTTATTATCACCTTTTAAAAACTCTTTCTCGTCATGTAGTTAACCTTTGGTAAATGACTTTTCACGATTTTCTTTCAACGGTCTAATCTTTAGATCTGGCATTATTAAGTGGAAAATACGGCAAAAGTTACTAGAGGAAATTATCTGGAGGCTGTACAACATCTAGGCAAAAATGAAGTCACTGAAAACCTTATTTCACATTATCTGGGACATCATGGAGGAACAGATTACAGATGGTCTTGGACTTTTTTCTTCCAGCTTTATTATGGACATGTTATGCCTCTATTCTGTAGAACCTCATTAAACCTGAAACGAACTTGCTTCATATTTCCAAGTACAAACATTTCTATCTTTTGAATTTAACTGCCAAATGAAGTATCTAGAGTTGAGAAATGTATTCTGTAATGTATACATATTAATTCTTGCCTTTGAAAAGATCTTTTGAGAAATACTGTGTAAAATTTATGTCATCCAACATGAGAGAAATACCTCCAATGTTAACATCACCTTTTCAAGGTTGCTCCATTTTCAGTCAACCTTACTCCATTACACAATCCCTATTGTATCCCTCAATCTTTTTTTTGTTTTTTTTTTTGTCGAAGAACTTGGACATGTCACAGTTGACTGCTTCATCATTAAAAGATTGATCGATGGCAGTTCTTTGGGGACTCCAGAACAGATGGACAGGATTACGCAAGAATGTGCTCCAGTACATTAACCATGAAGAGTACTTTTACAGATGATCAAGACATTTTGCCTCTAGCTTGAACATGGACTTGTTATGACTGTATTTCTGCATCACTGGCTTACTTAACCTGAAACGAACTGGTTTCATATTTCCAAACAATGGGTTAAACACAAACTTAATCTTCCTAAATTTTAAAGCCGACTATACAATTGATGAACTATCTAGAGCTGATCTCCACTATGTACTTGAATTCTTTCTTAACCTTTAGAAGCTGTTGTGAAAGAAAACAAGACAAACTTCGATAATCTTTCATAGACCGATACTAATAACACGAAAGAAATACCTCTAGTCTCGTCATTATCTTTTAAAAACTCCTTTTCTGTGGACTAGTTAACCCTTGGTCTGTGACCTTTCACAGTTTCCCTCCAATGACCTAATCTTTGCATATGGCTATGTTAAAGTTGACATGAAACAAGTTCCAAGGGGATATGGTCTGGAAGCTGTTCAAGATGAAGAAACATCTAGGCCAAAAAGAAGTCACTGAGAAACTTGTTTCACACAATCAGACACATCATGGTGGATGGTTACAGATGGTCAGGGATGGCGTTTTTCTAACTTTAATATGGCCATGTTATGCCTCTTTCCTGTATAAGAACCTCTTTAAACCTGAAATGAACTTGCTTCATATTTCTTGGTTCAAACATTTCCATATCTTAATTTAACTGTTAAACGAAGTATCTAGAAGTTGGAAGGTTATTCCTGCCTTTGAAAAGCTGTTGTGCAAAAATGTTCTTTAAAAATTCATGTAACCTTTCACTGAAACATGTATCCGACAGGAGAATTACCTCCAATATTAACATCACCAATTCAAAGTTGCTCTTTTCAGTCAGCCTCATCTGTTACACAATCCCTACTGTATCCCGCAATGTCAGATTTTTTTTTTTAGTTTCTATCGATGACCTTGGACATATCACTGTTAACTGCTTCATCATCAAGACTCCACCAGAGATGTAAAAGTTTGCTTCAGTATGAGCTCCAATACGTTATGGAGAGAACTTGTTACAGATGACCCAGGGCATTTTTCATCTAGCTTGAACATGGACTTGTTATGACTGTATTTCTGCATCACTGGCTTATTAAACCTGAAACTAACTGGTTTCATATTTCCAAACAATGGGTTAAACAGAAACTTTCCTAAATTTTAAAGCTGACAATTCAATGAACTATCTAGTGCTGATCTCCACTACGTATTTAAATTCTTTCCTGACCTTTAGAAGCTGTTGTGAAAAAGCATCTGGTACAAGTTATCACAGATTTATATTAATACCACAAAGAAATATCTTTACCCTTATTATCACCTTTTAAAAACTCTTTCTCGTCATGTAGTTAACCTTTGGTAAATGACTTTTCACGATTTTCTTTCAACGGTCTAATCTTTAGATCTGGCAATATTTAAGTGGAAAATACGGCAAAAGTTACTAGAGGAAATTATCTGGAGGCTGTACAACACGATGAAACATCTAGGCAAAAATGAAGTCACTGAAAACCTTATTTCACATTATCTGGGACATCATGGAGGAACAGATTACAGATGGTCTTGGACTTTTTTCTTCCAGCTTTATTATGGACATGTTATGCCTCTATTCTGTAGAACCTCATTAAACCTGAAACGAACTTGCTTCATATTTCCAAGTACAAACATTTCTATCTTTTGAATTAACTCCCAAATGAAGTATCTAGAGTTGAGAAATGTATTCTGTAATGTATACATATTAATTCTTGCCTTTGAAAAGATCTTTTGAGAAATACTGTGTAAAATTTATGTCATCTAACACCAGAGAAATACCTCCAATGTTAACATCACCTTTTCAAAGTTGCTCCATTTTCAGTCAACCTTACTCCATTACACAATCCCTATTGTATCCCTCAATCTTTTTTTTTGTTTTGTTTTTTTGTCGAAGACCTTGGACATGGCACAATTGACTGCTTCATCATTAAAAGATTGATCGATGGCAGTTCTTTGGGGACTCCAGAACAGATGGACAGGATTACGCAAGAATGTGCTCCAGTACATTAACCATGAAGAATACTTTACAGATGATCAAGACTTTTGCCTCTAGCTTGAACATGGATTTGTTATGACTGTATTTCTGCATCACTGGCTTACTTAACCTGAAACGAACTGGTTTCATATTTCCAAACAATGGGTTTAACACAAACAGTTAATCTTCCTAAATTTTAAAGCCGACTATACAATTGATGAACTATCTAGAGCTGATCTCCACTATGTATTTGAATTCTTTCTTAACCTTTAGAAGCTGTTGTGAAAGAAAACAAGACAACTAGTACAAGTTCGATAATCTTCATAGACGATACTATAACACGAAAGAAATACCTCTAGTCTCGTCATTATCTTTTAAAAACTCCTTTTCTGTGGACTAGTTAACCCTTGGTCTGTGACCTTTCACAGTTTCCTCCAATGACCTAATCTTTGCATATGGCATGTTAAAGTTGACATGAAAAAGTTCCAGGGGATATGGTCTGGAAGCTGTTCAAGATGAAGAAACATCTAGGCCAAAAAGAAGTCACTGAGAAACTTGTTTCACACAATCAGACACATCATGGTGGCGTTACAGATGGTCAGGGATGGCTTTTTCTAACTTTAATATGGCATGTTATGCCTCTTTCTGTATAAGAACCTCTTTAAACCTGAAAGAACTTGCTTCATATTTCTTGGTTCAAACATTTCCATATTTATTTAACTGTTAAACGAAGTATCTGAAGTGGAAGGTTAATCCTGCCTTTGAAAAGCTGTTGTGCAAAATGTTTGTAAAATTCATGTAACCTTTCACTGAACAGTATCGAAGGAGAATACCTCCAATATTAACATCACCAATTCAAGTTGCTCTTTTCAGTCAGCCTCTCTGTTACACAATCCCTACTGTATCCCTCAATGTCATTTTTTTTTGTTTTTTCGATGACCTTGGACATATCACTGTTAACTGCTTCATCATCAAGACTCACCAGAGATGTAAAAGTTTGCTTCAGTATGAGCTCCAATACATTATCATGGGAAACTTGTTACAGATGACCAGCATTTTCATCTAGCTTGAACATGGACTTGTTATGACTGTATTTCTGCATCACTGGCTTATTAAACCTGAAACTAACTGGTTTCATATTTCCAAACAATGGGTTAAACAGAAACTTTCCTAAATTTTAAAGCTACAATTCAATGACTATCTAGGCTGATCTCCACTACGTATTTAAATTCTTTCCTGACCTTTAGAAGCTGTTGTGAAAAAGCACTGTACAACTATCACAGATTTATATAATACACAAAGAATATCTTTACCTTATTATCACCTTTTAAAAACTCTTTCTCGTGTAGTTAACCTTGGTAAATGACTTTCACATTTTCTTTCAAGCTAATCTTTAGATCTGGATATTAAGTGGAAAATACGCAAAAGTTACTAGGGAAATTATCTGGAGGCTGTACAATGATGAAACATCTAGGCAAAAATGAAGTCACTGAAAACTTATTTCACATTATCTGGGACATCATGGAGGAACAGATTACAGATGGTTGGACTTTTCTTCCAGCTTTAATATGGCTGTTATGCTCTTTCCCTGTAGAACCTCATTAAACCTGAAACGAACTTGTTCATATTTCTAAGTACAAACATTTCTATCTTGAATTAACTCCCAAATGAAGTATCTAGAATGAGAAAATGTATCCTGTAATTATCATATTAATTCTTGCTTGAAAAGATCTTTGAGAAATTCTGTGAAATTATGTCATCTAACACAGAGAAATACCTCCAATGTTAACATCACCTTTCAAAGTTGCTCCATTTTCAGTCAACCTTACTCATTACACAATCCCTATTGTATCCCTCAATCTTTTTTTTTTTTGTTTTTGTCGAAGACCTTGGACATGTCACAGTTGACTGCTTCATCATAAAAGATGATCGATGGCAGTTCTTGGGACTCCAGAAAGATGGACAGGATTAGCAAGAATGTGCTCCAGTACATTAACCATAGAGAACTTTTACAGATGATCAAGACATTTTGCCTCTAGCTTGAACATGGACTTGTTATGACTGTATTTCTGCATCACTGGCTTATTAACCTGAAACGAACTGGTTTCATATTTCCAAACAATGGGTTTAACAAACAAAACTTCTAAATTTTAAAGCCGACTATACAATTGATGAACTATCTAGAGCTGATCTCCACTATGTACTTGAATTCTTTCTTAACCTTTAGAAGCTGTTGTGAAAGAAAACAAGACAAACTTCGATAATCTTTCATAGACTGATACTAATAACACGAAAAAGATACCTCTAGTCTCGTCATTATCTTTTAAAAATCCTTTTCTGTGGACTAGTTAACCCTTGGTCTGTGACCTTTCACAGTTTCCCTCAATGACCTAATCTTTGCATATGCTATGTTAAGTTGACATGAAAAAAGTTCCAAGGGGATATGGTCTGGAACTGTTCAGATGAAGAAACATCTAGCAAAAAGAGTCACTGAGAAACTTGTTTCACACAATGACACATCATGGTGGATGGTAATGGTCAGGGATGGCGTTTTTCTAACTTTAATATGGCCATGTTATGTCTCTTTCCTGTATAAGAACCTCTTTAAACCTGAAATGAACTTGCTTCATATTTCTTGGTTCAAACATTTCCATATTTTAATTTAACTGTTAAACGAAGTATCTAGAAGTGGGAAGGTTAATCCTGCCTTTGAAAAGCTGTTGTGCAAAAATGTTTTGTAAATATTCATGTAACCTTTCACTGAAACATGTATCTAACAGGAGAATTACCTCCAATATTAACATCACCAATTCAAGTTGCTCTTTTCAGTTAGCCTCATCTGTTACACAATCCCTACTGTATCCCTCATGTCAGATTTTTTTTTAGTTTCTATCGATGACCTGGACATATCACTGTTAACGCTTCATCATCAAGACTCCACCAGAGATGTAAAAAGTTTGCTTCAGTATGAGCTCCAATACTTATCATGGGAGAACTTGTTACAGATGACCCAAGGCATTTTCATCTAGCTTGAACATGGACTTTTATGACGGTATTTCTGCATCACTGGCTTATTAACCTGAAACTAACTGGTTTCATATTTCCAAACATGGGTTAAAAGAAACTTTCCTAAATTTTAAAGCTGACAATTCAATGAACTATCTAGTGCTGATCTCCACTACGATTTAAATTCTTTCTGACCTTTAGAAGCTGTTGTGAAAAAGCATCTGTACAAGTTATCACAGATTTATATTAATACCACAAAGAAATATCTTTACCCTTATTATCACCTTTTAAAAACTCTTTCTCGTCATGTAGTTAACCTTTGGTAAATGACTTTCAGATTTTCTTTCAACGGTCTAATCTTTAGATCTGGCATTATTAAGTGGAAATATACGGCAAAAGTTACTAGAGGAAATTATCTGGAGGCTGTACAACGATAAACATCTAGGCAAAAATGAAGTCACTGAAAACCTTATCTCACATTATCTGGGACATCATGGAGGAACAGATTACAGATGGTCTGGACTTTTTCTTCCAGCTTTATTATGGACGTGTTATGCCTCTTTTCGAGACCCATTAAACCTGAAACGAACTGTTCATATTTCCAAGTACAAACATTTCTATCTTTTGAATTACTCCAAATGAAGTATCTAGAGTTGAGAAATGTATCTGTAATGTATACATATTAATTCTTGCTTTGAAAAGATCTTTGAGAAATACTGTGTAAATTATGTCATCACACAGAGAAATACCTCCATGTTAACATCACTTTTCAAGTTGCTCCATTTTCAGTCAACCTTACTCCATTACACAATCCCTATTGTATCCCTCAATCTTTTTTTTTTTTTTTTTCCCTCAAAGAACTTCGACATGTCACAGTTGACTGCTTCATCATTAAAAGATTGATCGATGGCAGTTCTTTGGGGACTCCAGAACAGATGGACAGGATTACGCAAGAATGTGCTCCGTACATTAACATGAAGATACTTTAAGATGATCAAGACTTTTGCCTCTAGCTTGAACATGGACTTTATGACTGTATTTCTGCATCACTGGCTTACTTAACCTGAACGAACTGGTTTCATATTCCAAACAATGGGTTTAACACAAACTTTCCTAAATTTTAAAGCCGACTATACAATTGATGAACTATCTAGAGCTGATCTCCACTATGTATTGAATTCTTTCTTAACTTTAGAAGCTGTTGTAAAGAAACAAACAAGACAAACTTCGATAATCTTTCATAGACTGATACTAATAACACGAAAGAAATACCTCTAGTCTCGTCATTATCTTTTTAAAAACTCCTTTTCTGTGGACTAGTTAACCTTGGTCTGTGACCTTTCACAGTTTCCTCCATGACCTAATCTTTGCATATGGCTATGTTAAAGTTGACATGAAAAAGTTCCAGGGGATATGGTCTGGAAGCTGTTCAAGATGAGAAACATCTAGGCAAAAAGAAGTCACTGAGAAACTTGTTTCACACAATCAGACACATCTGGTGGATGGTTACAGATGGTCAGGGATGGCGTTTTTCTAACTTTAATATGGCCATGTTATGCCTCTTTCTGTATAAGAACCTCTTTAAACCTGAATGAACTTGCTTCATATTTCTTGGTTCAAACATTTCCATATTTAATTTAACTGTTAAACGAGTATCTAGAAGTGGGAAGGTTATTCCTGCTTTGAAAAGCTGTTGTGCAAAAATGTTCTTAAAATTCATGTAACCTTTCACTGAAACATGTATCCACAGGAGAATTACCTCCAATATTAACATCACCAATTCAAAGTTGCTCTTTCAGTCAGCCTCATCTGTTACACAATCCCTACTGTATCCGCAATGTCAGATTTTTTTTTTTAGTTTCTATCGATGACCTTGGACATATCACTGTTAACTGCTTCATCATCAAGACTCCACAGAGATGTAAAAGTTTGCTTCAGTATGAGCTCCAATACTTATGGAGAAACTTGTTACAGATGACCCAGGCATTTTTCATCTAGCTTGAACATGGACTTGTTATGACTGTATTTGCATCATGGCTTATTAAACTGAAACTAACTGGTTTCATATTTCCAAACAATGGGTTAAACAGAAACTTTCCTAAATTTTAAAGCTGACAATTCAATGAACTATCTAGTGCTGACTCCACTACGTATTTAAATTCTTTCCGACCTTTAGAAGCTGTTGTGAAAAGCATCTGGTACAAGTTATCACAGATTTATATTAATACCACAAAGAAATATCTTTACCCTTATTATCACCTTTTAAAAACTCTTTCTCGTCATGTAGTTAACCTTTGGTAAATGACTTTTCACGATTTTCTTTCAACGGTCTAATCTTTAGATCTGGCATTATTAAGTGGAAAATACGGCAAAAGTTACTAGAGGAAATTATCTGGAGGCTGTACAACGATGAAACTCTAGGCAAAAATGAAGTCACTGAAAACCTTATTTCACATTATCTGGGACATCATGGAGGAACAGATTACAGATGGTCTTGGACTTTTTCTTCCAGCTTTATATGGACTGTTATGCCTCTTTCTGTAGAACCTCATTAAACCTGAAACGAACTTGTTCATATTTCCAAGTACAAACATTTCTATCTTGAATTAACTCCCAAATGAAGAATCTAGAGTTGAAAAATGTATTCTGTAATGTATACATATTAATTCTTGCCTTTGAAAAGATCTTTCGAGAAATACTGTGTAAAATTTATGTCATCTAACACGAGAGAAATACCTCCAATGTTAACATCACCTTTTCAAAGTTGCTCCATTTTCAGTCAACCTTACTCCATTACACAATCCCTATTGTATCCCTCAATCTTTTTATTTGTTTTGTTTTTTTGTCGAAGACCTTGGACATGTCACAGTTGACTGCTTCATCATTAAAAGATTGATCGATGGCAGTTCTTTGGGGACTCCAGAACAGATGGACAGGATTACGCAAGAATGTGCTCCGGTACATTAACCATGAAGAGTACTTTTACAGATGATCAAGACATTTTGCCTCTAGCTTGAACATGGACTTGTTATGACTGTATTTCTGCATCACTGGCTTACTTAACCTGAAACGAACTGGTTTCATATTTCCAAACAATGGGTTTAACACAAACAATTAACCTTGCTAAATTTTAAAGCCGACTATACAATTGATGAACTATCTAGAGCTGATCTCCACTATGTATTTGAATTCTTTCTTAACCTTTAGAAGCTGTTGTGAAAGAAAACAAGACAACTTGTACAAGTTCGATAATCTTTCATAGACCGATACTAGTAACACGAAAGAAATACCTCTAGTCTCGTCATTATCTTTTAAAAACTCCTTTTCTGTGGACTAGTTAACCCTTGGTTTGTGACCTTTCACAGTTTCCCTCCAATGACCTAATCTTTGCATATGGCAATGTTAAAGTTGACATGAAAGAAGTTCCAAGGGGATATCATCTGGAAGCTGTTCAAGATGAAGAAACATCTAGGCCAAAAAGAAGTCACTGAGAAACTTGTTTCACACAATCAGACACATCATGGTGGATGGTTACAGATGGTCAGGAATGGTGTTTTTCTAACTTTAATATGGCCATGTTATGCCTCTTTCCTGTATAAGAACCTCTTTAAACCTGAAACGAACTTACTTCATATTTCTTGGTTCAAACATTTCCATATTTTAATTTAACTGTTAAACGAAGTAGCTAGAAGTGGGAAGGTTATTCCTGCCTTTGAAAAGCTGTTGTGCAAAAATGTTCTGTAAAAATTCATGTAACCTTTCACTGAAACATGTACCTAACATAAGAATTACCTCCAATATTAGTATCACCAATTCAAAGTTGCTCTTTTCAGTCAGCCTTATCTGTTACACAATCCCTACTGTCTCCCTCAATGTCAGATTTTTTTTTTAGTTTCTATCGATGACCTTGGACATATCTCTGATAACTGCTTCATCATCAAGACTCCACCAGAGATGTAAAAGTTTGCTCTAGTATGAGCTCCAATACATTAATCACGGAGAGAACTTGTTACAGATGACCCAGGGCATTTTTCATCTAACTTGAACATGGACTTGTTATGACTGTATTTCTGCATCACTGGCTTATTAAACCTGAAACTAACTGGTTTCATATTTCCAAACAATGGGTTAAACAGAAACTTTCCTAAATTTTAAAGCTGACAATTCAATGAACTATCTAGTGCTGATCTCCACTACGTATTTAAATTCTTTCCTGACCTTTAGAAACTGTTGTGAAAAAGCATCTGGTACAAGTTATCATAGATTTATATTAATACCACAAAGAAATACCTTTACCCTTATTATCACCTTTTAAAAACTCTTTCTCGTCATGTAGTTAACCTTTGGTAAATGACTTTTCACGATTTTCTTTCAACGGTCTAATCTTTAGATCTGGCAATATTTAAGTGGAAAATACGGCAAAAGTTACTAGAGGAAATTATCTGGAGGCTGTACAACACGATGAAACATCTAGGCAAAAATGAAGTCACTGAAAACCTTGTTTCACATTATCTGGGACATCATGGAGGAACAGATTACAGATGGTCTTGGACTTTTTTCTTCCAGCTTTAATATGGACATGTTATGCCTCTTTTCTGTAGAACCTCATTAAACCTGAAACGAACTTGTTCATATTTCCAAGTACAAACATTTCTATCTTTTGAATTAACTCCCAAATGAAGTATCTAGAGTTGAGAAATGTATTCTGTAATGTATACATATTAATTCTTGCCTTTGAAAAGATCTTTTGAGAAATACTGTGTAAAATTTATGTCATCCAACATGAGAGAAATACCTCCAATGTTAACCTTACTCCATTACACAATCCCTATTGTATCCCACAATCTTTTTTTTTAGTTTTGTTTTTTTTGTCGAAGACTTGGAATGCACAATTGACTGCTTCATCATAAAAGATTGATCGTGGCGTTCTTTGGGGACTCCAGAACAGAGGACAGGATTACGCAGAATGTGCTCGTACATTAACATGAAGTACTTTTACAGATGATCAAACATTTTGCCTTAGTTTGAAATGGACTTGTTATGACGTATTTCTGCATCACTGACTTTCTTACCCTGAAACGAATTGGTTCATATTTCCAAACAATGGTTTAACAAAATTTCCTAAATTTAAAGCCGATAACATTGATGAATATCTAGAGTGATCTCCACTATGTATTTGAATTCTTTCTTAACTTTAGAAGCTGTTGTGAAAGAAAACAGCAACTTGTACAAACTTCGATAATCTTTCATAGACGATACTAATAACACAAAAAAGATACCTCTAGTCTCGTATATCTTTTATAAACTCTTTCTGTGGACTAGTTAACCTTGTCTGTGACCTTTACAGTTTCTCCCCAATGACCTAATCTTTGATTATGGCAATGTTAAGTTGACATGAAAAAAGTTTCCAAGGGGATATTATCTGGAAGCTGTTCAAGATGAAGAAATCTAGGCCAAATAAGAAGTCACTGAGAAACTTGTTTCACACAATCAGAACATCATGGTGGATGGTTACAGTTGGTCAGGAATGGCGTTTTTCTAACTTTAATATGGCTATGTTATGCCTCTTTCCTGTATAAGAACCTCTTCAAACCTGAAACGAACTTGCTTCATATTTCTTGGTTCAAACATTCTCATATTTTAATTTAACTGTTAAACGAAGTATCTAGAAGTGAGAAGGTTATTTCCTGCCTTTGAAAAGCTGTTGTGCAAAAATGTTCTGTAAAAATTCATGTAACCTTTCATTGAAACATGTTTCTAACATGAGAATTACCTCCAATATTAACATCACCAATTCAAAGTTGCTCGTTTCAGTCAGCCTTATCTGTTACACAATCCCTACTGTATCTCTCAATGTCAGATTTTTTTTTTTAGTTTCTATCGATGACCTTGGACATATCACTGTTAACTGCTTCATCATCAAGACTCCACCAGAGATGTACAAGTTTGCTTCAGTATGAGCTCCAATACATTAATCATGGAGAGAACTTGTTACAGATGACCCAGGGCATTTTTCATCTAGCTTGAACATGGACTTGTTATGACGGTATTTCTGCTTCATTGGCTTATTAAACCTGAAACTAACTGGTTTCATATTTCCAAACAATGGGTTAAACAGAAACTTTCCTAAATTTTAAAGCTGACAATTCAATGAACTATCTAGTGCTGATCTCATACGTATTTAAATTCTTTCCAGACCTTTAGAAGCTGTTGTGAAAAAGCATCTGGTACAAGTTATCATAGATTTATATTAATACACAAGAATACCTTTACCCTTATTATCACCTTTTAAAAACTCTTTCTCGTCATGTATTAACCTTTGGTAAATGACTTTTCAGGATTTTCTTTCAACGGTCTAATCTTTAGATCTGGCAATATTTAAGTGGAAAATACGGCAAAAGTTACTAGAGGAAATTATCTGGAGGCTGTACAATACGATGAAACATCTAGGCAAAAATGAAGTCACTGAAAACCTTATTTCACATTATCTGGGACATCATGGAGGAACAGATTACAGATGGTCTTGGACTTTTTTCTTCCAGCTTTAATATGGACGTGTTATGCCTCTTTTCTGTAGAACCTCATTAAACCTGAAACGAACTTGCTTCATATTTCCAAGTACAAACATTTCTATCTTTTCAATTTAACTGCCAAATGAAGTATCTAGAGTTGAGAAATGTATTCTGTAATGTATACATATTAATTCCTGCCTTTGAAAAGATGTTTTGAGAAATACTGGGTAAATACGTCATCTTACACGACAGAAATACCTCCAATATTAACATCACCTTTTCAAAGTTGCTCTCTTTTCAGTCAACCTTACTCCATTACACAATCCCTATAAATTGTATCCCTCAATGTTGTTTCTTTTTTAGTTTTTCTGACGAAGACCTTGGACATGGCACAGTTGACTGCTTCATCATGAAAAGATTGATCAATAGCAGTTCTTTGGGGACTCCAGAATAGATGGACAGGATTACGCAAGAATGAGCTCTACTACGTTAACCATGGAGAGTGCTTTTACAGAAGATTAAGACGTTTTTCATCTAGCTTGAACATCGACTTGTTACGACTGTATTTCTGCATCACTGGTTTATTTAACCTGAAACGAACTGGTTTCATATTTCCAAACACTGGGTTAAACACAAACTTTCCTAGATTTTAATGCTGACTATATAATGAACTATCTAGCGCTGATCTCCAGTATGTATTTGAATTCTTCCTTAACCTTGATAAGCTGTGAAAAAAAAAAAAAAAACAAGAGCTGTCAGTGGACAGCACGCTCGACTATTCTCAGTGCTTGATAGTATAATATAAGCAATGAGTAAAACTTTAACATTACAATAAGCATATTCTAAGTGGAAAAGGGTCCATAATTCAGTCAAAATGCTTGATAGAGTTGCCTCCTCCTTTTTACAGACTGGGGTCATGATGTTAAACAAGTATGCAAAATATGAAAGCAATATCTCAATGGAGTTTGAAAATATTTGGGGTAGTACGCAAACTAACATTTGTGTGACGCTCACAATGACGCAGGGGCCAGTAGGATAGCTCCCCTATTCTTCGAATAGTCGAGCTAAAAATCTAGTACAAACTTCTATTATATTTCACAGACCGGTACTAACAACACGAAAAAAATACCTCTAGTCTCATCATGATCTTGTGACCTTTCACAATTTCCCTCCAATGATTTAATCTTTGCATATGGCAATGTTAAAGTTGACATGAAGAAAGTTCCATAGGGATATTATCTGGAGGCTGTTCAAGATGTAGAAACATCTTGGCAAAATACAAGTCACTGAGAAACTTGTTTCACACAATCGGAGACATCATGGCGGATGTTTACAGATGGTCAGGGACAGCTTTTTTCTAGCTTTAATATGGACAGGTTATGCCTTTTTTCTCTACAAGAACCTCTTTAAACCTGAAACAACTTGCTTCATATTTCCAAGTACAAACATTTTTTTATCTTTTAAATTGAACTGTCAAATGAAGTACCTAGAGTTGAGAAATGTATTCTGCAATGTATACTAATTAATTCATGCCTCTGAAAGGGTGTTAGGAGAAATAATGTGTAAAAATTAATGCAACTTTTATCGATATATCTAACACGAGTGAAATACCTATAATATTAACATCACCTTTTCAAAGTTGCTCTCTTTTCAGTCAATCTTATTCCATAACACAATTCCTACTGTATCCCTCAATGTTTGGTGTTTTTTCATTTTTTTATCGAAGACCTTGGACGTACTGTTGACTGCTTCATCATTCTGATCAATGGCAGTTCTTTGGGGACTCCATAAGAGATGGACACATCATTTACACAAAAATGAGCTCCGCAACATCTACCATGGACAGAAGATGTTACAGATGATCAAGGACAGCTTTCATCTAGCTTGAACATGGGACTTGTTATGACTGTATTTCTGCATCAGAGGCTTATTAAACCTGAAACGTTCTGGTTTCATATTTCCAAACAATTTATTAAACATGCTAGTTCCTATGTTTTAAAGCTTATTAATAATTGAAGCACCTATAGCTGTTTCCCCACTATGTATTTAAATTCTTCCCGACCTGTTAGTTGTTTTGAGATTAAGACTGGTGTTAAATTTCTATCGATTTTTCAGCGATTGATTCTCATAACGAAAGAAATACCTCTAGTAATATCCTCACCTCTGAAAAGTCCTCTTTCCCAATATGTAGTTCACCCTTGGTCTAGGACTTTAAAATTTCCTTTTCAATGATCTAATCTTTGCATATGGCAATATTTATGTCAGCAACATGAAAAAGGCTCCGAGGGGATATTATCCGGAGATTGTTCAAGATGAAGCATCCTCTAGCCACTAATAAAGTCATTTAGAATAATTGGAGACATCATTAAGTTATGGATTACAGGTAGTCAGGGACGATTTTCTTCTAGCTTTTATATATGGACTTTTCTGTTAACAACCTCATTCAATCTGAAATGAACTGGCTTCATATTTCCAAGTACAAACATTTCTCTATTTTGAATTTAACTGTATAATGAAGTATCCTGGTTTGCGAAAGGTTCTTGGTTAATGTGTACCTTTAAAAAGCTGTTGTGAGAAAGTCTATGTAAAAACTTATGTAACCTTTCAATTATAAATCTATGACAATGTGAAACAAATACCTGGAACTTCAACATCATCTTTTCCAAGTCCCTCTCGTAAGACAAGTTTATTCCCTTACTCAGTCCCTATTTATACCCATCAATATGGTTTAATTTCTTTTCAATTTCCTTGGACACGGCACTGTTGTCGTATTCATCATGACTTAACAACAGTTCTATGGGAGTTCGCAACAAATAAAAGGCAAGTATATGCAACAATGAGGACCAACACACATTCCAGATGACCAAAGACATTAACTTTCTTTTATCTTTGACATATTTCTGCATCAGCGGCTTATTACACCTGAAACAAACTGGTTTCACATTTCCAAATGATTGGTAAAATAGAAGCATTTCTTACTTTCAGAGCAGACTGTAGAAAGAACCATTCAGATGAAAAATGTTTCACACTTGTATATAAATTCTTTCCCGACCTTTAAAAGCTATTGTAAAGAAAGCTTGCATAAACTTTCACAGATTAATTTTTCAGAAATACCTGTACCATTAACATCAAAATTATCCAACCTTTATGGCTCAAATTCTGTCAATGGCTTTATACAATATCTAATCAATAACCAGGTCTTCATATAAGGCAGTACCATTCATCATGTACAAACTTCTACAGAGAATATCCGAGTCTCCCAAAGACGAAGAAACTGTTATGCAATAATGAGGTCTAGTCTACTCATCACTGAGGTACTTGCTACAGATGGCCAGGGACTTCATACTGATGACCAGGGAAATCGTGGAGAACCTTGTTCCAAATGACCAAGGCCATTTTTCTTCCTGCTTGAACATGGCGTTGATATGGCTTATTTCTGCAACACAGGCTGATTAAACCTGAAACGATCTGGTTTCATATTTGCAACCAATGGGCTAAGTTTAAACATTCCTATCTTTTAAAGCCAACTATAAAATAAACTATCTAGAACAGTTTTCCATGCTTCCTGATTTGCAAAAGTTGTGGAAAAAATCTATGTAAAAACTTAAGTAATTTCACTTAATATAAATTTTATGAAAGAAATAATGCTAATATAGGCATAACCTCTTAAAAGTCCTCTTTAAGTCAAGCTGATTCCATTACATAATAAGGCATGCTTTGCCAATTGCTGCTTTCAATTTCTGCTCAACAACCTCATCTTTGGAAGTGACAGTATGTACATCTTAATCATGAATTTTTTTTAGTTTTTTCATGATTAAGATGTAAATACTAACTGGAAACTGTTCCAAGATGATGGAGACTGCTCAAGATGATTGGTTTGTTTTGGGTTTAACGCCGTTTTTTAACAGCATTTCAGTCATGTAACGGTGGGCAGTTAACCTAACCAGTGTTTCTGCATTCTGTACAAGTACAAACCTGTCCTCCACAAGTAACTGCCAACTTCCCCACATGAATGATCAGAGGCAGAGAACGAATGATTGTAGACATAATGTCTGATCATGGAGAACATATGCCCCGCACAAGGATTGAACTCGTGACCCCGTGATCCGTAGACCAATGCTCTTCCTACTGAGCTAAGCGGGCGAGCTGCTCAAGATGAAGAAACATCTACCAAATAATAACGTCCTGACCTCTTATCACTAAAAAACTTCTTACAGATGACCAGCACTTTAATATGCACTTTTCAAGACTCATTTCTGCATCAAAGGCTTATCATACCTGAAAAGAACCGGTTTCATATTTCCAACAATGGGTTAAGTACAAACATTTTTAACTTTAAAGACCAATTATTTAATTAACAATCTAGAGATGACTAATGGTTTATATGCTGCACATAATTATTTCCTGCATTTTATATTACCTCGCTGAATCTAACACCAAAGAAATACCTCTTATATCAACATCACCTTTTCAGTCACCCTCTTTACAAGCAACCTTATTCTATTATACAATCTCTACTGTATCCCTCAATGTCAGGTGTTTACCGTTTCTGTTTGGAAAGCGTAGACATTAACCCATTAAGAGTACTTTCTACTGATGATAAAGGCCATTTTTCATCTTGCTTGAACACGAACTTTCTCAAAACTGTATTTCTGCATCAGCACCTAATAACAAACTGATTTCAAATTTCCAAAGGTTAAATAGGAACATTTCTAATTTTTTTTACTGGTAAACTATGAAATTTTGTTAATTTTAACATCAACTTTTGAAACTCTTCTATTCTGTAAAGCTTATGTTCAATTAAGCCAACCTTGGTCAGTGTCTATGTTTGATGACAATCTTCTGATGCGGCAGTATGGAGGAGGTCATCATGAAAAAAGTTCTAAGAGCAAAGAGCAAATGGAGACTACAAGATGAGTAAACAAGGATGTCCCGTCCACTTATCACTGAGAAATGTGTTACTGATGACCAGAGAAACTTGCTACTGGTGGCCAAGGACATTTTTCTTCCTGCTCTTTTGTAGAATTGTAATAGCTCATTTCTGCATCAGACGCCAATTAAACCTGAAATGAACTGGTTTCAGATTTCCAAACCATGGGTTAATTACAAACATTCCTTACTTTTAGACTAATTAATGAACTACCTAGAGCTGATAAAATGTTTCTTTGCCAATTCTTTCCTTATATTAAAAAAGCTGGGTAAAATCTCGCACAGCCTTTCATTGACTGATACAACTTTAAGATTACATATTATCCACCTGCACTCAATAGCTTTACATTATCTCTGCTATCTACAGCCTACAAATGTTTAAAATTTTGTGTACGAGTTCTTTTGTGCCTAAAACGCTATATAAAAATCTATTTCATCTCTTATTTTTAAAGTACCTTACTTTTTCAGTGAAGTTGATACCACAATGCACTGGTTGCATTCCTCTACATCAATGGTACTTTACTTGTTTCAATGACCTTGAACATGGCACTGTTGATGATTCAACATTTAAAGACCTTTCAATGACAGTTAATACTGGATGGAAATATTTTCCAGTCCACACAAGATGAATAAATGTTTTTCTCACAATAAGTCCAGTATATTAATCATGAAGAAAAATCGTTACAATACAATTCTTGTAGCTTTTTACTTCTGAAGTTGACTGTCGAACAAACTATGTAGAGATTACAAATGTTTTACACGCTGCGTATTAACTCTCCCCAAATCTTTAAAAGCTGTTGTGAAAAAAAATGTCACCTTTTCATCATGTTCATTACTGTACAGCCCTGTTTCCCTCAATGTAACAGTGTTATACGATTTATTTTTCAGTCGCACAAGTCTAAATTCTAATTAATGCAACCCTCCAATTCTTTTTCATAAACTTCTCACAACTGTAGCAGCGATGTTTCTTATGGATCTGGCACAAATGATACTTTCATCATTTAATTTTTGTTCAATGGGGACATTAAGGGACTTCACATGATGATCAATCTACACGGCAATGGGGCCTGTGGAGAAACTTGTTATACATGACAATTAAAGACATTTTCCTTTGAACTTCTTACAGCTTTTCTTATTTCTCCACCAGAGGCTGACTCAACCTGAAACAAACTTTGGTTTTCTATTTCCAAACAATGGGTTAAATACAACTGCATTTTACCTAAAGCTTAAAAATACTTTCCAAACTGTAATAATAAATCTTGACCCGAAAGTTGATGTGAAATAAGCTGTGTTAAATTATACAAAGTATTTAAACTGTGGGGGGAAAAACTCTGTAAAAAAATTATTAAATTATGCTAATTAATATACCTGTCTACTAACATTCAGTTTACTCCAAACTCCCTATTTAAATTTAAAAAAATATAGAATGACAATTATTTTCAATGGCAATTCCAGATCATCCATGGGTAACTTGCAATCTAAATTTCTACATCTTACATAGTTGAACTTCCCCAAACCATAATCTCACAGCCTTGCAAAACAAGTAAATAATAAAAACAAAATCATAACCAATTATTGTCCCTGAACTAGGTTTCAGCAACTTACAGTGAGAGCTATCTTAATAAAGTATGTGCACAATTTTCAAAAATATCAAAGATCTACAGCAGGCACTAAGAGGACAACACATAATGTGGAGATACTTGCATCCATGTAAAAATGAAGGCAACACTGAAAATCAGTTAAGCAAGTAGTGTAATAATGCTATTCCACAGTGAAAAACTCGATTAGCCAGCACATCCTGAAGCAAAATTCAAAAATTAGTCCAATTCACTTTCAATGACAACCTGTAGGCATTAAATAATGTCCCAACAAGAACCAAATGAATCGATTTGCTCTCATTAACTTTGTAGGACCAGTCGTCTTAAACGCAGACATCATTCTTCAGAAATGTTGCTACAATGCCAAATTGTCATATAAAGATAATTCATGAAAGTTGTACATTTACTGTGTAAATGTCTTCATGTCGATCCACATATATATTCAAAGTTAAATTTAATGCACAACTGCTAGAAATGTGACCTAAAAGAGCTACAAAAATACTGGCAGAAAAACTTGTCGTCAACACTATAAATGAACAACCTATTAATTCATCCTTTACAATCCTGCCTGGTAGGCTTGTAAGCAAAATATCTGCATTGTGTATTCTTGTACATGTATCTTTACAAAAGCATCAACCCCAACAATTCATTGGTTGTATTTTAACCTAAAAAGTTAATTATCTAAATATAAAGCAGGTGAAATTATGCAAACTTCAGCAAAAAACATGCATGAATATTCAACAGGGAAAGCCATGTTCTGAAAACACTGCCTCAGCAACTGAAATCAAAAAATTAAATGTTACAAGTAGCCATCACATCCTAATGCAACAGTCTGAAGATGGTCAAGTCCTCTATGATGATCTTAGTCTGACAAGTAACTCTCAGAAAATGCAACAAACCAATCCCAGCTACAAAATGGGTTGCATACCATGAATACATGGTATGACACAATTACAAGGAAAGAACAAAATTAAATGGGTGTTCCAGCCATTCTATCACTATGATTCACATAACGTTAACTTGAAACTGAAGAAAAAACTTTGTTTCTTTTTCACAACATAGCACGAGAATTTCTCAAAGCTTTTTTCATTCAGGACACCTACTGCTCAGAAGTCTAATGCAAATTTGCCAAGTTCCACACTGATGATTTTATATTTTCATTATATATTAAAAATTTAAACAATAAAGTTAAAATATATTTTGTTTTCCAAAAAAAAATAAATTTGAAAGTAACATACAAACAATATATCTATCTGTTGCTGCCCATGTTGCATTTAATACAATATTCACCATGATATTTTTCTAGGACAATGCCACAATGTTGCAAGGACAACTCAGAGACAGCTAAAGTGCTACAATCCGCAAAATGGATGGTAAAATTCAGCTATTGGACAAGCTTGCCAAGCCAACTGATCTTTCTACCCCTGTAACTAACTGTTAGGCAAGATCTACAATTTCATAGTAAAATTTAGCAGGACTGTTTGAAACGTGATCTAAAATAAACTGCAGGAATAAGAATATAGATATAAAAAGACTTGCGACAGCTGATGAACAATCCGCTTAATCATCATTTTTTAAAATAATTTCCAGATGGTGGTAAACACCTGCACTTGCAATCGAAATTTGACATCTTGTGTTCTTGAACTTGTATCCAAATGCATTCCTTGCAAAGGAATGAAGATTTTTACTGTATTAAAAAACAAGAGCTGTATCATGACAGCGCGCTCAACTTTTCTCAGTGCTTAACTCTGAATTAGTGCTTGCCAGTAAAAAGTTTATAACTTCAACCAAAAAAATCTAAGTTAAAAGGGACATAACTCTGTAAAAATTCAAATCAGAGTTATGAGGTTTTTTTCTCCTGGTGTAGACTTTGATAGTAAATAGCTATTAAGTTTCAAGTCAAAAGCATCGACAGTTACAGTAACAAGTATTTGACATTATTAAAAACTTTAACAAAAAAATTCTGGAATAAAAAGGGACGTATTTCTGTCAAAATTCAAATCAGTTACTGGGATTGCTTCTCCTGGTGTAGCTTTGAAAATAACACAGAGATATTTGACTTTATCAAAACATTTAACCAACGGCAACGCTGAGGCAAGTGCAATAGCTCTAATTTTTCTTCTAAAAGTCGAACTAAAAATAGCGTTATAGGCATTAAACTCAATTGTGCTTGTAAGGAAAACAAGCTTAATTCATTTTAACACCACAGCACAAGAACTTCTAAAACCTTATCCCTATTACACCAGATTTATACAGCGCTCTCTGCATAATTAGCACACTCAAAGGCGCTTTACATACACCTATTCCTTCGATATCCAATTGATGCAAATTTTGCAAGATTCAGATTGATCTTATAAATGCCCCGCAGTTTTTAATCCAACATGTGATCAATATATAAATTAATGGATCAAATACAATATCTGTTAGCTTTTGGTACACTATTTCTAATGAAAATTGCCTATTTGTTTCCAAAGCCAAGCAGGTTCCAACTTTGTTTAACATACTTGCAAGAAGTCCCTAAAATTTATCTGTATTACTGTAATGGCTATCCATCTTGATGCATCTCTACTGTGGACTAGGCTACATCCAACAGCAACATCATGGGCACATATAATGAGACTTCACCTTTTCATTCAATATCACCGGCACATATCTGTAAATGATATTTACCAGTAAGAAACATCAGACACAAGAACTAGAGTCATTAGTTTTATTTAAAAATATAAAATTGATTAATTATCAAAACACAAATCAGGCACATATAAATTTGGCATCATGTTGCCACACAATTCTATGGAAACTGCGGGATAGCACGTCAGTAGGTAAAAATTAAAATATGGGAAATCGGAGTAATGTTACATTTGAAAAGAAAATTTTCAAAAAAATACACTGAAACAAAAGATTGTGTTTAAAATTTGGCTCTAACAAAATTTCGTAATCTCTTAAGGTTTAAATTAAACATGCTTTACTTCAGAAGTGGGGAATCCAATTGAATTTCAGCTGTAAATAAACACTAAAATATGCGAATAATAGCAAATTAAGCAACCTAAACTGCCCAACATGATAAAAATAAGCTGTAAATAAACACTAAAATATGTGAATTGCAAGTTAAGTAACCTACACTGCCCTACATGATGAAAATAAAAAAAAAAAAAAAAACATTCTGGGCATATATTGAAAGGCCATTTATGGATTTATGGTCAATCAAAAATAAGGAAACTCTGCGACAGTCCTATCAAAAACCAAGATGTAATATTAAAGATGAAATACGAGTTAGCTATTTGAGTAAAAATGCATCATTATATATAAGCTTGCTGGCCTTTACATTATTTAACAATCGGACATTACACGCATGAACCAAAGGTTCCTGCCTCATTCGCATTTATTTGACATCATACATGAATCATGATCATTTTATGCACCTGAAAATTATTATTTTCATTTATTATATCAATTATCACACTAGATCTATATACAAATTAAATTACAATCCGACACTTTCAAACTATTAAAGGCGTCTTTTTAAATGAGGTTTCAAGTAAAGTTATAGCGATACATTTAATGGCAGTTTTAGCCGCCCAACATTGTTTACAGCAGCATTTGGAAGAAAAAAAATAGCCAAAGCAACATAAAATTAAGAGTTATTATACAAGTGTTTTGACTGGCATTTTTTTAAAATATTAATAAACCCACCTTGTAATAAATTCAACTTATATTACCAACAGATTTCATTCCTCCCAAAACGTATTCATGTGAAAACTTTACAGATAACAGGCTACTGTATCTGTGGACCTCTTACTGACCATATGTACTGTGACAAACAGTACACTGCTCTTCTCTCACAAAATAAACTGGTTGGACTACCTTGAACACGCTAAAAATAAACGCGTCGCATTTGGAAAACAATAAAAAAAATCACAAAACAGAATACTGGCAACTGGAAAAATATGTTATACAACATCATCTGCTCTTCAGTTCCTCAAAGAAAGTATTCAAATTTAGTAGGT
Source organism: Mercenaria mercenaria (assembly GCF_021730395.1). Classification (NCBI taxonomy): domain Eukaryota; kingdom Metazoa; phylum Mollusca; class Bivalvia; order Venerida; family Veneridae; genus Mercenaria; species Mercenaria mercenaria. Next base: position 90,382,588 of record NC_069361.1, read on the forward strand.
CTTGATCATCATGATCAACCGGACTGTTAGAACTTTGAACACAACCAGATTGTAGATAGCACTTGTCCGAATTCATCCCTTCTACACTACAAGAAGTTCTAAAGTTTCCAAATCTATTACAAGATATATTTTTCACTTTCAAAGAAGTATTATCTAGTTTTAACCTGGTAATTGTGGACTGTAGAACAGCATATATACGGAAATTTTCAGCTAAAGATTTTCGTTTTTCAGCTTTCAAAATAAGTTTTTTCAACACTTTCCCTCCGTTAAATCCCGATTTCTTCGTTTCATTTTCCTTTCCATCATTACTGAAAACCTTCATTGTGATTGTTACTAAAGTAAATATGAGTTTTAACGAATAATCTACCACTTTCTACCATAAAAAAATAAAATATACATATTTTCCAACATGGCGTCTGTTTTCCTTCCTACCGCCGGCGTTCCTTCCAAAGTGACGCAAATAGTTGTTTGGGCGATTACTTATGCATGCGTCACAATAAAATTCATGCGCGGTGTACTCATACGCCAAAATTATTTTTTAACATAATTATAGTTTTAGTGCCTGTTTCATCCTAAATTTGATATGGTCAGTGTATCAATTACCTTACTGCAAATTCCAAACATACAAAAATACAAATGTTTCTAAAATAGCGTGGTTTATAGTAGAACAATTAGTCCGGATTCGCGGATGTGGAAAGTAGTATTAAGTCTAATACAGTGACGTAATATTAAAATTTAGAAAAAGGCAATTTATACACATAATTACAGATAGTTACAAGCTTTCCGTTATACCCACCCTTAGGTTCCAAATAAATATCACAATATATGTATCCACGTGCAACATTTTTGCAATTAAAGTTTTATTTACAAGTACTATTTGTCTACCGTGAACGAATTGAGATTAAGGTGTGCTTTGGTCCGAGGCCCGATATTCGGGTAGATCTTAGTATACGTGCATTTGTGAACTGTCTAGATCACCAACTAGTCCAAATAATTGTACTCGAGAGTTGAATATCGTTATATAATTTTGACTTGTCGATATCCGCCTCTAAGTAGACAACGTAAAATATCAAAATGTAAAATCGGTCTGCCCAAGGTCTCATTATTTAGACTAGATCACCAACAAACGTCCATGTCGGCATATGGTCAAATTTGTTGGTGTCATGCTGTTTTTGAATATAATTATGTCTTCTTTCTTGCACCACCCAATGTAATATGTCTACACAATTTAATTTAGGTTGATAATAATTCTTCGATGTTTTAGAAGGTATGATTAACATAATCATCTATTTCAGTTATGTCGGTCCGACGCTGTCCCGATGTAGACAAAATTTACATACAATAGAAGGCCCGGATCTAGGGCCCGCACCCCCACCCAGTTGGATTAGGAGTGCCTACTCACACAAATTTGCACCAAGCTATTTTGGCAAAAGAATAATATTTTCTCAAAATTCAGGCCCAAAATGCACCAGAGGCCATATATTTTTCAAAATTTTCCAGGGACCCCCCTCCCGAAACATTAATGGGAATACCCTCTCCCGTACCTCGAAATTTAGACAAAAAAAACAGCAGCTAGAGGCCACGATGTAATACTTATAATACAAAAGTTTCCAGGGGAGAGCCCCCTGACCCCCTAAAACGACGAATGTACCCCCTCCCGTACCTTAAATGTGTACGATAGAGTCTCTGTAGGCCTATACGAGATGGGCGGAATTTTTCCCAATAATAGAATTTCTTCAAACTTTGAATATTGAAGGACCTTCATGTAAGAAATCAAAGCACTGAGAGGACTGATGTGGGCAGCGGTTGACAGCTTCTGGTAATGGGCATGAACAGTAAGCTTAAGTTTGGTGATTCTAGTTAAACTACTTTTGATTAATAAGCATTTTCAACCTTTATTTACCAAATCAATGGGTAAAACTTTGCTTTTACCCTGTCAAAGGGGCTAAAATAATATTATGAGCAAAGCTCCAGTGCTTATTGAAAATTTTGTGAGGTTTGGTTAATCTTGCTCAAAACCTTTTTTGAATTATAAGCATTTTTTAACAAATTAATAGGAAAACACTCTGCTTTTACTGGAACAAGGGGAATAACAGTTAATGTGAGCAAAGGTCATGGACTAATTGATAATAATGTGATGTTTGGCGATTCTAGTTATAACAAGAGCTTGTATAACACTTGCATGAAGTAACTGACAAGGAACAGAAATTATTTGGTCACTGACCACTGAACATTTAACGTATTGACCTTAAATCAATAATTATGGGTCATTTACCAGTCTTAAATGACATCCGTATCAAATGTGAACTTAGACCAAGGCATAATTTAGTTTCTGGCAAAAAAGTTCTATTGTCAATGTGATCTTGACCTTTGATCCACTGAACTCAAAATCAATAGGGGTCATCTGCTGGTCATGACAAATCTCCATATCTCATGATCCCAGGCCCAAGCGTTCTCCATTTATCATCCGGAAACCGATTGGCCTACAGACCGGCCAACATCAATCATCAAACAATTATATTTACAATATACCCCTCCTCCTTCGAAGGAGGGCAACTAATTTTCAAATTAGAAGATTAGAAGATGCCCATGTCTCCCCCAATGCATAGTCGTAATAGGCAAGAAGTCAATAGAGGATAGGTGCGAAAGACAAAGAGACACTAATGGTTGGCTGCAGTAGAGATCATCACCATATGAAGTTTCAAAATTCTGGGATAAGTGGTTCTCAAGTAAACCGTTTTCCATGTTCAGGCCCCTGTGACCTTGATCTTTGATCGAGTGAGCCCAAAATCAACCGGGGTCATCTACTCTGCATGTCAAATTATCCTATGAAGTTTCAACATTCTGGGTCAAGTTATTCTCAAGTTATTGATCCAGAAAGAGTTTTTTCCATCTTCAGGCCTCTGTGATCTTTCCCTCAAGTCAAGTGACCCCAGAAACATTAAGGGTCATCTACTCTGTAATTCCTATCATCGTGATAGAAGGTTCTGGGTCAAATGATTCTAGAGTTATTGGTTGGAAACTGTTTCCAAAGTTCTGGTTCCTGTGACCTTAACTTTTGATCAAGTTATTCAAAAATCAATAGGAGTCATCTACTCTACATGTCCAATCATCCTATGAAGTTGAAGTTTTAACATTCTGGGTCAAGTGGTTCTCAAGTTATTGATCAGAAACGGTTTTCCATGTTCAGGCCCCTGTGACCTTGACAGGTGATTTTTTAAATTTTTTCAAATGAGATCTCATCTTGGGAAAAGCAGGCTATGAATATATTATACATAAATAACATAAATAAACACTTCAGAATAGTTCTTAAACTAAAAGCAACCAATATTTACAATGAAATTAAATGTTTCATTCTTACTGTGCTAAGTATATGTATATATATGTATAGGATTTATTCCTTTGGCATTAAATTCACCGTAATTTACTAGAACATTATTAAAAAGTGCAAGTCTTTTCAACCCGATTAATGTTCATACATGATTTGGGGGATTGCATATCAAAGTATAGATGTTGTGTTTGTTACCTTTATATTTTATCTGATATTATGTCCCTCAATGCTTTCTTTCAAAAGGTAAAATATCGTTATATTATCGCTACTTTATAAACATATATTAACGTTGACTGTCAAAATACGCAAACTCGTTTTCAAAAGTTCAAGAGTTAAAGCCGATAGTTTATTCATAAAGTTTTAATTTGGCAACGTAGGGTATTTTTCACATTCTTTACTTCTTCCTTTTTAGTTCCTCCATTTCTTGTAATTGTTCTTTATAATACCTCAATTTTGTTTGCCATGTTCCTAACCAGAGGAAAGTCTTGTATTGCTCTTGTTTGTACCCATTTAAACTTACACATTGTAAGCAATTTCATTGTCCTTAGGATAGTCTCCTAAACACGGTATATTGATATGAGCTTTTACTTATTAATATGCAAGTCCATGCTATATTCAAGTCAATGAATCAACTTGGCCTTTTAGTGTTAACTTTGAAACCATGGTGGGGGCCAATGATAAGGTTACAAACGTAGCATAAACCAGTTTAAATTAACCCGTGGTGTGTTTGCAACTGACATTTACAAGACGATGTCCGACTGTGTACCTTTCATTGTTCATTTTGCCCTCGTTTGCCTATAATATTTACTTCATTTATATCTTGAAAATATGTTTATGTGTACAAATCAATACATACACTGTTATGGGGTTGTGGTTTGATTGGATTGCGTTCTCGGGACTGACTTTTTTGTTGATATTAATCCTTTTTTTTTCAGATTCCCAAGTGAGAATTATGTGCCGTTTGTCTCACTAATTATGTTATCCCCAATGGAGCAAACACAATGTATTTTTTCACCATCTATAGTCTGTAATATCCTTACACTACCTTCTCAAGTTAACCAAGATGATTCATCACAACAGTACCCTATGCTCACCTTAGTTTGATCTGGAAAACCCATAATATCTAAGATTTTGCAAACATTTTCATCCAGTGTCTTGTGGTAGCCAGCCTTTCTGTACTTTCAGTACTTTGATTGCTAAATCGCTACAAACCTGCGAAATAATTGGAAGACGGGCCCTAATCAATACCAGTTATACTGTATATTTTTAGAATGAAAATAGTTCCAGGATGTTTCAAGGTCAAATTCGTTTGGAAAACGTAAACAAATACGTATGGAAAACGTAAACAAGTGTTTATTTTTTGCCGTGGGCGTAGCTGGACAAGGGTATGAAGCGATATACTCATGCGCTGAGCGATAATATCGTTATTGAAAAAGACCATTATGTTTATGAAAACAGTTAAACGCAAAATAAGCAAAGCTACTATAATATATAAGAAGGCCAGGGGCGGGGGCGGTGAAAGGTATGTTAAATAGCCCAGAATCTAGAAGCATGGAAAATTGCGTCTTATGTTAAAGTGGGGCATGAGGCGTGTTTTCAAATTATTTTGTAATTTTCAAATGCAAAATTGTGCATTTAACAAAATCTATAAGAGGATCCTTTGGAACCATAGGTTGAAAAGTATACACTGCTAGATCTATAGCATGGATAATCTGACTACGAGTAGGGATGGGGGCTCGGAGAAATTTCAAGTACAAAGTCATCCAAGCCGGTCTCGGCTGATATCCTGACTAGTGGACTTGTGGGGTTTCCACTTTTTTTTCTATTTTAGTGTTGGGTGGTAGACGTACTGCTACCCGCGCTACAGACAAGAAATTATTTTTTTTATTCACCTATACCGTGACAGAGTTTTTCGTATTTTGTAAGATCCAGATCTATATAAATTTTGTACCTACGCATAGGCGTAGGGGGGGCCAGCGGGGGCCAGGCCCCCTCAAAACTAGGAGAGGGGGGGCCAAAGTATAGTTTGGCCCCCCGAATATTTTGGAAAAGAGATATAAATTGCAGTCTAATATAACATTTACTTAGCATCATATAATTCTTTTCAACCTGATTTCTGATTTGCATTTGGCCTTCCCTTGTATTCTGACTAAAAATGTCTCTTTCCGTAGTGTGAGTACTGAAATCTGTACGCGCCACGCCAAGAATTGTTTACATTTTATAAAAATAATATATCATTGAGCGCAATCACTACAGTTCCGGTTTGAGCGTCTGCAAAATCAATGTAGGCCTAACTATTAAGCCTGTTTACGCATGTAAACGTTATGTATTTTTTTGTTTTTCATTGACTCTCAAGGGAAATGATATTTCCACAACTTTATACCACAATTAGACAAATGCAGTGCTAATTGATTGTATGTCCAGGGCTTCAACAGAAGAATGTAAAAAAATGGCACACTTAATTAGAACAATACATAATATGACTGATTAAGACAGTTCAGTGCCTAGTCGTATGTGTATCATCAGAATAACTCAATGATTGCTAAAACATAAAGGTTTGGGGGGCCTATGGCCAAATTAATCCCTGTACAAGGCTTTGAGTCTTTGTCACGAATAATGCACAGAGGATACCTTGCCGCTAACCCTCTCCCCCCCCCCCCACAAACCGCCGGTCGAAAAGGTTTGCCCCCCCCCCCCCCCAAGTTAAACTCGCTCCTACGCCCATGCTACGCCATTCGAAAGATCTCCGGGAGTGGTATCAGTATGACCTTTTTGGAAATTTTAAGAATTTTATGACAAAATGTATAAAAATGTGCAAAATTAACATTTTCTGTAATTGGATGACATGTATGAAATCAAAGATTGCATCCATCGTGTCCCTGCTGAGCTCCGACTTCGGAAGATCTCCGTACACCTTGTATGCACCAACTTATTTTATGGATCAAACCAAGGACGTAAGCTGACGAAGAAATTTACGTTCTTGATAAAACCAAAGAATATATACCTCTAAACTCTATTAATTCTTTGATCAAACAGCAGGTATCGTGTACATATGTGTGTTAACTTAATGTTAATGGGAAAGGCAATGTTGTTCGATCTCATGTTAAATCCATCTGTATATCTTATATCATTTAAAGAAGTGAAAGAATTTTCAAAATCATCTTAAAAATGAGAAGGATATGAGCATTTAAATATTTTGATCAAAATGGCGGCCATTTTGTTTCCATGGCAGCAAGAAACAAAATGGCGGATTTATGAAATTTCTAGATACATATTTGAAGTATATTTAGTTATTTCTGTAAAATAATTTCCCTACTTTTTCTAGCTATAATAAAAGACATTACCACGTTTTACACCTTACACTCAAGAAACATATGAAATTAATCTGATAAAAGGTCATAAATTTGCTAAGTAAAGAATTCAGCAGTGTGTAAATGACGTCATAAACACACTGAAATGGCTGCCTCCATGATCAGCCATTTTCTTAAATTTCAAACTGTCATATCTTTTTCAATAGTGGTCTAATTTTACAAATTCTTTCAGCGTTATGGAAGGCTTGAGGGTGGCTTTCATATCAAATTAATAAATTAAGGCATTCCTTGCCCTAAATGAGACAAAAGAAAATAGGCATTACAAAAAAAGTTAGAACTTCAGAATAATTGTTTATGAACGGATTGTATATTTACTAATTTTGGCGGTAACCGCCGCCCATAAAAAAGTTCTTGACCAGAATGTTATCTATTACACAAACATTCTTGGTCGAAATTCAAGAAATCCAATTTAACTTACCTAACTCCTAACAGTCTGGGGCCATTTTTTGAATATGATTAAGGTTAATTTCTTAGCGCGATAGGGATCGTAGTTGGGACCTCTCAAGTTTATAGCCAACATTTTTCCAAGTGTAAAACTCTAGTCAATGGATTGATCTTTTGAGAAAGTAATTGCAATGTATGTGAAAGACTGTGGAATGGAGGGGAGATAAGCAATAAAATTGATTGCGTTCATTAAAATCCCAACATGGCTACACGCTCTGGCAATATATACCCCATAAGATGTAGCCTGAGAAACATTCCCATCCAAATGGGGGGAAATTTACAATACTAAAACTAAAATCACCCCTCTTATCATAAATTTTGGTATGTATAATATTGGCATAAATTTATAGAGAGATGTAAATCTAAAAATGAAGCAGCAGTATCCGAATGGTTATATCGATAGTGTCTACCAATTGACAAAAAATACCCGATTATTCATCCAGATATTAAAGGCCTAGATCTTGGCAGTGGGCCAAGGGATTTCTGTCTTCACCAGCACAGTTGGTGGCTAATGACTATCACAGTATGGTTCCAATAAACGAGGGTCATTGTTTATTGGAGAGTCAGCTGGTCTACCTTATATTAAAGTGTACCCTTACAGAAGCAAGCCTCTGTGGCGTACATGCTGCGTATTTGCTGTGTATATGCCAAGAACACAGTAGTACGCTAGAGGAGTACATTTTACATACACCGCATGCCGTGTACTATTTCGACGAGTACACAGCATGTACGCAGGAGGTCACTAGTACACTTCAAGTACGCAGCACAGACTCTGAAAATTTAAGGAGTACACTGCATGTACGCAGGAGGGACTTGTACAAGAAAATAGTACACTGCATGTACACCGCAGATACTTCGAAATTTATAACACTTATATTTAGTTGCATTAAAGTTGTTTCCCCTTGATGCAGTTACGCCATTTTCTTCAGATGTTTACCAAATTACATGCTACAAAAATTGATTTATTTCATTGAAAAGTGGATGAAGAAAAGCATACTTATTTATTTGATAACATCAGTCTACATTATTTTGGTAAGGGTAAATACTTATTGATGCATGTCACTTATCTTTTTTCTGCTTTTTTCTGTCCAAATGATCAGCATTTGCATAAGAAAGTTGGTGGGGTAAGGAACTTACATTATCACAGCAGTTTCGCCACAAGAGTACACAGCATGTATGCAGCAGGAGTACACAGCATGTACGCCGCAGGACTCGCCGGGTCACGAGGAGGATACACAGCATGTACGCCGCAGGAGTACACAGCATGTACGCCGCAGGGGTAGTACACAGCAGGCTCATCTGCATGTGAAAAGTGTATGTGCCGCGTACATGCTGCTTACTATTTCCCGCATACTAAATTCCTCCAGCGTACATCCTGTGTACTATGTAGTCCACAGCATGTACGCAGCAAGTAGTACGCGGCAGAGCTCGTTTGCATGTCAAAAGTATACTACAAACGTACTATCGGTGTATGTGGGGTGTATATCCTGCGTACTATTTAAAGCCCTTGATTTCAGTACACATCATGTAGGCATCATATACGCTGTATGTACACAGCAAGAGTACGCAGCAGGCCTTTTTCTTCTGTAAGGGGTATCAATTAGTGAGAAGGGGAAACAGTGTAATTATAACGTCTGCCTGCGTACCTTTGTAATGTTCTGATTATATATATGAACATTTCGGACCCTAAAAGAGATTTGTATTATAAATGACTGACCCAAGACAGGATTGTTTAACACTACGTTTATTCACTACAGCTAATACAAGATAACTGATTTAACAGTATAATACAAACATGTATACGTTCTTAGAACAGGCACGCTACACGCTAGTGCGGTGCAGGAGGGAGGAGCTACATTTCATGAACGAGTGACCATTACAACCTTGACAATATAAAAACAAATCTGCGACAAGGGTGCACAATTTGTTCCCATGGGAATACAAATTACTTGTGTGAAAATTGCATTTCCAAACCGGACGTAAATGTTGTTCAATAAAAAAAGGAAAGGGCTTTACAAAAGCCTATCTGTTGTCAACTGGACGAGTAGACTGGTTGGACAGATCATACATTCAAACATCCGCAAGAGCCGTGTGGAGGAGCATTTTAAATTCTGTGTCTAGTTTAGTAATAGGTTATTCAATGTTTCTATTTAAAATGCACATGGTGCTATTCCGACTATTTATTATAAGTATTATTTTTGTGCTTTCATGAAAGTTATTAATTGTATTTTAATTAAGCTGTCTTGTGTACACATTTAACCTTGTCAGAGATACTAGTAGTTTAATCCAAAAAGCTATAAAAAATAAATATTTTATACTTCTTTGTTTAATCTAAATCTCTTAATTAATATTTTACTTAACATATACTGTATATGTTTAAATAAATATCCTTAAAACACGTTATTATGTCTTCGAAAAATAGCACATGAGCTAATGTTAACTTGTTATATTGTAAAGCTGCTTGTATCTTTATTCCTCGCTGAAACGAACGAATGACCGTAAGGACGAGATAAAGGCGTTACGCCCCTTGAACAAAGCTCTCCAATTGTAAACATTCACGTTTCTAATTGCCCTATGTAAGCGTGTTATGGACTTCAAAAGCATACAGTATTATTAAAAGGTCTGAAAATAGATAAAGCTATGAACAGGTCCAAAATATATACCTACGATTTTCTTAGCTTTAGACGTTTGAAGGGATGTATCGATAGGGGTATCAATTCACTCGTCCCCTAGTCAACTCGTTCCTCGGGCAACTCGTCCCCGTTTTGGTCATTTCGTCCCCCAAATTTGGTCAATTCGTAAGTTTTCAGGGTGAGTTAGAATATTACCTCATCATTTCAGTTTGAACTGGGTATTGCCTAAATTGAACTGGGTATTCTAAAACAGGTTACCTGTCCTCATGATTTTTGCTTAAAAATTTGTACCCATGCATTACTGTGGGAGCTTATTAACTTGTTTATGCTTTCATCATGGATGAAACTGTAGGACAAGAAATAAACAAAATAAAGGACACTCGATCGCTATATTGCAGTACATGGAATATAACATTGCAATACGATGGTAAAAAAACAAAGTTTCAAAAAGTTAATATATGATAAAAGTATGAAGATAATGAATAACGGGATATAAGTTATGTACTACAAATGTATGACAAAATACCATGAAGATAGTCATATAATGAAATAACATTTTAATATTTTTGATAAAGGTCTGCCTTATTCTATATACAGGTATTACATATAATTCACTAACTTTAGTACCTATTTGAACGTATTAATTGTAGCAGGACACTCGCATATTCTATTTTATGAAGTAAATAATGTAAGCATGTCAATAATAAAGACTTTAAGCATGGGCGAGGACAAAGGCCTTTTTTATTAACACGATTGCCGAAACGCTAAAATTTCTGATCAACATTCTTGGCCTAATACATCGAACAACTTTGTATTATAATATTGAAAATACTTTCACAACCTGTTCCAAAACCGAGGCTCACTGAATTACTAATATGTTAGTAATAACAGCTTTCTGTTTTAAATCTATGTAAAATTTCTTTCCGCCATACGAGAGCTGTTCAAAAATAACTTTTGCTGTCAAAAGCCGCATATTGTGTAAAGGGCAATGTGAAATATATCATTGCAATTCGCAATATTTCTTTAAATTGGTCACACCTTTTTGTAACATTTTTGCAGATAGGCAAAGCGCATAGAACCATCAGACCGAGAGTATGGCGTCATTCGGACGTGGGAGGCGGAAGTAAACGGTGTTTGAACTAAGTACTACTATTTATTAAGCATGTAATGTCGTCATTGCCTCGCATAGATAATGAAACAGTTGTTTAGTTACATAGTGACCACTTATTAAAGACAAATATCTTTGAAGGAGCCAACTACTTTAATGAAATTTCAACTAAGAATTTATATCAGTTTATCAGCTTTGGGATCTAACTAAGATCTCACTTCCACCACACTTGTAGCACAGGAATTCAGCACAAAAACATACTTACTTTTTCTATTGATTTTGATTTGTTAACTTCTTTCTTGTCAGTTTGAAATCCTGGTATATAGTTCAGAAAATAAAAGCATATTGTAGAGGTAAAGGTAAGTCAGTCAAATTATAAAAATTAAATCACTTAAATTCATGTACCGCAGCAGCTCAATACCACCTTTTTATGACATGCTATTGTTATATGTCTATGTATGTATTGTACATTAGTCAATATGGTAAGGTATATGATGTAAAAATTGAATCGGGTCAGACATTAATTAAACATTTGATATTACCTATTGATATTTTGTTTATATTTTGGAACATGCGTTCATATAAACATACAATATGCAGTATATTTTACATGCATGTTTTATTATAAAAACATGGTGTATAAAGTTAGTTTACTCTTGGTATAGTTTTCACCAGTAAGACAGAGGTGCAAATGAATTGAAAATTATAACTAAACATTGAGTTTTTACTGCTGTCATATTCAAAATGATGCCATGGTCAAACCTAAGTCAAAATCCCGGGAAAACTGCAGTTTAGATAAGTAAAAAGCCCAAAATTGTCACTAATGGAATGGAACACACCGTAATGCGTTGCAACTGTATCCACCGCTCCTGCATTGGAATTATTTTTGGTTGATTATGTAATATTCTTGCATTGACAATTCGGCACTTACGAGGAAATAGTTGTTGTTTGATAGTATCATACTTACGCTACAGTGCAAAAGTAATCAGGGGTCGTTTTATGCAGAAAACTTCAATTTTAATAGAAATTTTACAGAAAACGGCAGCCCTTCATCAAACTACAGAAGTGTTTACATTATTGGCAAGGAATATTGCATTGAATAAATGTTTGTGACTTGAAAAGTACATAATATTATGTGGGCTCCTGTCTCACTGTTGTTTCCAGCTAAAGGTGAAAAAATAAGGTAAAACTCATTAGAAAACTTAGCGATTAGATTCACCTGGCCATATTTATCGACTGCTTCTGTGACGAATCCGCCACTGCCACGGCGTTGGAACCACCGCATCTGCGAAAGCTATGACCAGTGTGTAAATACAGTGTGACATAATTATTTATAATAAGATTTTAAGAAAGAGTTACATATATTAACTGTTTATCAATTATTAAATGGATAAGCGACAGAAACATTTAATGAAGCAAGTAAAGATTACTTTCACTGTAATAAACATGTTAATCCATCGGTACTATATACTTATATTATATGTTATATTAAAGTTACTAAGTTGTAGCTGTAACTAAGTTATTATATCCATTTTTGATAAATTTATAAAGACACGAGTCTGGCTGAATTTCTTCCTTTAAGTATAATATTTGTGCCAATTGTGAAAAATACCTGTCAAACGCGATACTGTGCTGCTTTAACATTTATCAAATTTTAAAAGGGGTATTTGAAAAGGTGTTAATTACATACAATCACTTTTACTGTCAATGCTCAGACTGATTAAACGGTGTTAATAGGGAATCAATCCTGCCGATTTTTGTCAATCCCTCTACGGTAACATGCAATATACCGAATGAGATATACTATCAAATTAAAAAAATGTGGTCTTCCGACATGTGCACAGAGCGTCTGACTTTGGATTTTTTGGAAGAATACGCTTTTCCTTGTGCGTAATAAGCGTCCAGATAACTTATAAAACTTGTGTTAAATACTTGAATTACAAAACAATCACAATTAGGCCTAAATAAAATTCTTTGTTTCCGGTAACATGCTCAAAAAGGTAGGTCGGAAATATTTTTTAGCTCACCTGTCACATAGTGACAAGGTGAGCTTTTGTGATCACGCAGCGTCCGTCGTCCGTCCGTCCGTGCGTTAGTCCGTCCGTCCGTAAACTTTTGCTTGTGACCACTCTAGAGGTCACATTTTTCGTGGGATGTTTATGAAAGTTGGTAAGAATGTTCACCTTGATGATATCTAGGTCAAGTTCGAAACTGGGTCACGTGCCATCAAAAACTAGGTCAGTAGGTCTAAAAATAGAAAAACCTTGTGACCTCTCTAGAGGCCATATATTTCATGAGATCTTCATGAAAATTGGTCAGAATGTTCACCTTGATGATATCTAGGTCAAGTTCGAAACTGGGTCAAGTGCCATCAAAAACTAGGTCAGTAGGTCTAAAAATAGAAAAACCTTGTGACCTCTCTAGAGGCCATATATTTCACAAAATCTTCATGAAAATTGGTCAGAACGTTCACCTTGATGATATCTAGGTCAAGTTCTAAACTGGGTGACGTGCCATCAAAAACTAGGTCAGTAGGTCAAATAATAGAAAAACCTTGTGACCTCTCTAAAGGCCATATTTTTCATGGGATCTGTATGAAAGTTGGTCTGAATGTTCATCTTGATGATATCTAGGTCAGGTTCGAAACTGGGTCACGTGCGGTCAAAAACTAGGTCAGTAGGTCTAAAAATAGAAAAACCTTGTGACCTCTCTAGAGGCCATATATTTCATGAGATCTTCATGAAAATTGGTCAGAATGTTCACCTTGATGATATCTAGGTCAAGTTCGAAAGTGGGTCACATATCTAAAAAAACTAGGTCAGTAGGTCAAATAATAGAAAAACCTTGTGACCTCTCTAGAGGCCATATTTTTCATGGGATCTGTATGAAAGTTATTCTGAATGTTCATCTTGATGATATCTAGGTCAAGTTCGAAAGTGGGTCACGTGCCATCAAAAACTAGGTCAGTAGGTCAAATAATAGGAAAACCTTGTGACCTCTCTAAAGGCCATATTTTTCATGGGATCTGTATGAAAATTGGTCTGAATGTTCATCTTGATGATATCTAGGTCAAGTTCGAAACAGGGTCATGTGCGGTCAAAAACTAGGTCAGTAGGTCTAAAAATAGAAAAACCTTGTGACCTCTCTAGAGGCCGTACTTGTGAATGGATCTTCAAAAAATTGTCAGAATGTTCATCTTGATGATATCTAGGTCAAATTCGAAAGTAGGGCACGTGCCATCAAAAACTAGGTCAGTAGGTCAAATAATGAAAAAACGTTGTGACCTCTCTAGAGGCCATATTTTTCATGGAATCTGTATGAAAGTTGGTCTGAATGTTTATCTTGATGATATATAGGTCAAGTTTGAAACTGGGTCAACTGCGATCAAAAACTAGGTCAGTAGATCTTGAAATAGAAAAACCTTGTGACCTCTCTAGAGGCCATACCCTTGAATGGATCTTCATGAAAATTGGTCAGAATGTTCACCTTGATGATATCTAGGTCAAGTTTGAAACTGGGTCACATGCCTTAAAAAACTAGGTCGGTAGGTCAAATAATAAAAAAACCTTGTGACCTCTCTTGAGGCCATACTTTTTCATGGGATCTGTATGAAAATTGGTCTGAATGTTCACCTTGATGATATCTAGGTCAGTTTTGAAACTGGGTAAAATGTGGTCAAAAACGAGGTCAATAGGTCTAAAATTAGAAAAATCTTTTGACATCTCTAGAGGCCATGTTTTTCAATGGATCTTCATGAAAATTGATCTGAATGTTCACCTTGATGATATCTAGGTCATTTTCGAAACTGGGTCACGTGCGGTCAAAAACTAGGTCAGTAGGTAACGTGGGCCACGTGCTATCAAAAACTAGGTCAGTAGGTCAAATTATAGGAAAACCTGGTGACCTCTCTAAAGGCCATATTTTTCATGGGATCTGTATGAAAGTTGGTCTGAATGTTTATCTTGATGATATCTAGGTCATTTTCGAAACTGGGTCACGTGCGGTCAAAAACTAGGCCAGTAGGTATAAAAATAGAAAAACCTTGTGACCTCTCTAGAGGCCATTTTTTTCACGAGATCTTCATGAAAATTAGTGAGAATGTTCACCTTGATGATATCTAGGTAAAGTTCAAAACAGGGTCACGTACCTTCGAAAACTAGGTCAATAAGTCAAATAATAGAAAAACCTTGTGACCTCTCTAGAGACCATATTTTTCAATGGATCTTCATGAAAATTGGTCAGAATTTTTATCTTGAAAATATCTAGGTCAAGTTCAAAACTGGGTCACATGAGCTCAGAAACTAGGTCACTATGTCAAATAATAGAAAAAACGATGTCATACTCAAAACTGGGTCATGTGGGAAGAGGTGAGCGATTCAGGACCATCATGGTCCTCTTGTTTTATTATTGAGACTTTTTGGAAATTATTTTTGTGTCAAAAAATGAATACAAATAAGGGGAGTTATGCCTTTAGAGCATCAGTAAGTTGTTTTAATAAAATTTCACTCATTTAGGCTACATGCACAGAGCGTCTGACTTTGGATTTTTTGGAAGAATATGCTTTTTCCTTGTGCGTAATAAGCGTCCAAATAACTTGTCCAAACCGCAACGTCTTGCACATCAGTACAAATATGTGCAGTACTTATTGTTTTTTTATTCCAAAATCTACCTTTAAATTGATACAAACGCATATTTCTGGAAAAGCTGATGACTGTTACGATTCCTGATTGAGGCATTGCCTTATTTCATATTAGTGATGTTGATTGGATTGATTGAGACACTGATCGTTTTTTAATAGATCTATATCAATTATCTTTTCAAAAGTTTATGGAAAGAATAACAGTTGTAGATATTTGCTAGACAGAACTCATTTATCACAAATACTGAAGTAGTATATTTGTTTTATGTATGAGAATCCACTTGTAACGACAAGTGTAATTTCACATAAAATCAGACATTTTTTAAAAAACATTTTTTTAAAAAAAAATATCGCTTTTTATAAAACTTGTGTTAAATACTTGAATTTCAAAACAATCACAATTAGGCTTAAAAACAATTTCTATGTTTCCGGTAACATGCTCAAAAAAATTAGAGAAGGTAGGTCGGAAATTTTTTTTTTAGCTCACCTGTCACATAGTGACAAGGTGAGCTTTTGTGATCACCTTCGTCCATTGTCCATGCGTCCGTCCGTCAACAATTTCTTGTCTTGGCTCCTTTCTTGAACTGGCCGGATTCCATTATGGGTTCCAGAGTTATGGCCCCTGAAAGGGCCAGAATTAGCTATTTTGACCTTGTCTGCACAATTGCAGCTTCATTTATGATTTTATTTTAACCAAACTTGCACACAACTTGTATCACTATAAGATCTTGGTTCCTTTCTTGAACTGGCTAGATTCCATTGTGGGTTCCAGAGTTATGGCCCCTGAAAGGGCCAGAATTAGCTATTTTGACCTTGTCTGCACAATAGCAACTTCATTTATGATTTGAATTTAATCAAACTTGCACAAAACTTGTGTTGCCATAAGATCTCAATTCCTTTGTTGAACCGGCCAGATCCCATAATGGGTTCAGAGTTATGGCCCCTGAAAGGGCCAAAATTAGCAATTTTGACCTTGTCTGCACAATAGCAACTTCATTTTTGATTTGATTTTAACCAAACTTGCACACAACTTGTATTACCACAAGATCTTGGTTCCTTTATTGAACTGGCCAGATTCCGTCATGGGTTCCAGAGTTATGGCCCCTTAAAGGTCCAAAATTGGCTATTTTGGCTTTTGCAGCCATATAGAGACTTCATATATGGTTTTATTTGATACAAACTTCCAAAATATCTTCAACAACAATAAATCTTGGATTCCATGACAAATCAGATCCAGTCATAGGTTTCAGAGTATATCTGATTACCTCCCCTGATTGTAGTCAAAATGGATTTATATCAGTAAGTACTTATAGGACTTACTTGAAATTTCATTATTGTCATTAGTTGGACTGAGCCAATCAGGGTAGATAACTATGGACTGATTTTATGTCAAATTACCTCCCTTTATTTCAAATTAAAATGGATATATCTCCGTAACTAATGAAGATACTGATCTGAAATTTCATTTATGTCAACAGATTTATTTGGCAGATCCTTCTTTTGTTCACTTACAATAATTTACTTTTTAATTACATATTCTTCCCTTTTACGTTACTATAAATAGCTTATTTTTAGTAACTTTTTTATTATTGGCCGTAGGGAAAAACCGAGACCACTTTTTGTGGTACAACATGGATGGTACCTCCAATTTTTAGGTGTATTTTGACATATCTGTACCTTGTAAGAATTTTTTTTTCTTTTTGGTTAAATTTCTTTCCTTTGTCGTTCCTGTCCTTTGGACTTAGATATTTTTTCTGAGGACCTTCTTGTCCTCAAGTGCAATGATAACAGGTGAGCGATATAGGGCCATCATGGCCCTCTTGTTATTATTGAGACTTTTTGGAAATTATTTTTGTGTCAAAAAATGAATACAAATAAGGGGAGTTATGCCTTTAGAGCATCAGTAAGTTGTTTTAATAAAATTTCACTCATTTAGGCTACATGCATAATTATATACTTTTGGTTCCTAGTGGTACAAAGTTTTTGCTAGATATTTAAGATTATAAATAACCCAAAATATTGTGCAGAAGGTTTAAGGTTTAGGAGTATATACTATATCATCAAAACACAGAAATATTTGATAAACTAACAACATCTTTACCAATATTTTACCTGACCATTACATGTTCTGCCGTACTGTCCCGTACGACGGATACTTAAAATGTTCTGAAAAAGTTGTCCCTCTTTAAAATGGATGCGTTCCACCTACTTATGGGAAATTTCTACACTTGTACATTATTGCAAATGCATCAAAACGAACATAATATGTAACAGTTCTTTGAAAATGGTGAGTTTTTAAAGGCGTTTAACTGTCCAGAAGTGTGGCCCCTTTATGCAGTCCTTTTCCAGAATTCAATGTTTATATCTGTATACAGACACCTGTTTCATAGAGTAAGATACATGTTTTACATGCTGTTCAATTTTCATGTGAAACAACTCTTTCTTTATCAATAAATATATTTCTTACAAAATTACCAAATTAAAGAAATTAACAAATTAACCAATGAAACTGGAGATCAGAAATCTCAGACTGACCAGTAAAATTGTCCCTACATTATTAATAACTTAAGAAAGCTGGACAGGAAAAAAATGACTTATGGCTTCATAGCTTATCAATAAAATAATCAAAAAGACGTAAACAAACAAAGATAGTTTCCAAGCTGTTAAAATGATAATCTGTCTTAAAACTTAATTCTTATGTGTCAAAGGTACTTGAGAACAAAAAAATGTTTTCCTGTCAAAACTGTTACTTAATCAAAATTGCATGAAGTGTAAAAATTTTAACAATTTTTAGATTACTTAAAAACTTTAAGAATAACAACATTACATCTGAAAATAAGCACAATTATAAATTCAAAACATATTACGTATAGGTTAGTGTTTATTAGTAAGCATTTATCAAATTTGATAAATGCTTACTAATAAACACTAACCTGTTTAGTGTTTGAAATTATTTTTTGTTTACAAATTTAAGCTCTGCCTAGTGTATTTGACTTAACGGGTTAATAAACGACTGGAAGTAAGTGTTGATTTACTAATAAACTTTGATAATGTGGCAGTTGACCTCAATACAACCGGCACTGTTTATTTTCCAGTACAGGTAAATCCAATAATTGCTTTACAATAGATCAATGACGGATTATCTTTGAACACCCCTGAACTTATTGGGCTCAACTGCCACATTATCAAAGTTTGTTAGTACCAAAATAAATTTCCCGATAATTTAAAAAATACTGCAATGCCACTGGACAAAAAATAATTTCAAACACAAATCAATTAACATGCACACCCGCATACAAACTCAGTCATATTACTGTTAGTTACAAATAAAACTGATGTTACAAGAAGACCCAGGAATAGATCAGGCATCAAGTGTTTGTACATCTGTCTGTCATTTCATTAGTCTGTCCAGCACACTTTCTTACAAGTGTACTCAACTCCTCTTGCTGTTTGCATCCAGTTCATATTAAACTCACTATTCATCATTAACTTGAAGTGACATGGCAGATTGTTGGGCTGTTATGTCTAGTTTTTCATTACTTATGCTCCTTTTTGGACTTTAAATATGACAACATGACCTGTAGATTGTATTCATATACTCCAACAGTTTCATGCAATTCAAATGAAATTTGGTTTATTTTATACTCTTCTGTGAAATACTGAAATTTATCAGGGAAATAAAATTGATATTTTCACTGTTTCAAACAGTGAAAATATCATTTTTATTTTTCACTGGTGCAGAACTACATTTGAATGCAAAATGATATAAATTAAAAATGATAGGAAATTCCTTGAAAAATATTCTTCAGTAAAGGTAAAGATATATAAAAATAATATTAAAAGGATCATAAATATTTACATTTTATCATAATAAAATGTCAAAGAAATCAGAAAACATAATAGAACTATTTATAGTTGTTCTACAAAGACATCCTGATGTCACAACATTATCACGTTATGGTGCGATGCACGTAACGTTGCGCGGGAAAACTGAATATAATTTGGTTAAAACCATCAAAAATGCATAAAATAAATAGAAAATTTGTTTGTTTCAGTGTAAGATCGAAATATATTTCACTCGTGAACACCATAATTTACATTTCCACTCATGAAAATATTGCATTATAGCGTTCACTCGGTGAAATATATTTCGATCTTAAACTAAAACAAACAAATATTCTCTATATACATCATAAACAGCATGAAATAAACATGTCCCTTACAGAAGCAAGCCTCTGTGGCGTACATGCTGCGTATTTGCTGTGTATATGCCGCGAACACAGTAGTATGCCAGAGGAGTACATTTTACATACACCGCATGCGGCGTACATGCCGCATACTATTTCGAAGAGTACACAGCATGTACGCAGGAGGTCACTAGTACACTTCAAGTATGCAGCACAGACTCTGAAAATTTAAGGAGTACACTGCATGTACGCAGGAGGGACTTGTACAAGAAAATAGTACACTGCATGTACACCGCAGATACTTTGAAATTTGTGCAGTACACTTCATATACGCGGAAAGGACTTGTACAGTTTCTTTTGGCATTTATACTTATTTTTTTTATAAGTTAAAGTCTGAAGTACACTTCATATACGCGGAAAGGACTTGTACAATTTCTTTTGGCATTTATACTTATTTTTTTTATAAGTTAAAGTCTGAAGTACACTTCATATACGCAGGAGGGACTTGTTCATTTTCTTTTTGGTTTATACTTAGAATTTTTTTAGGTAAAAGTCTAAAGTACACTTCATGCAGGAAGGATTTGTACATTTTTTTTTTTTGGAAGCAAGAACTTGATTTCCGAGTAACTTTTATCCTAATAGCATAGAATAATTCAGATTATTCTGAACAATGAAAATTTGCCAAACTATATGCAATGTTCATTTGTGAAGCTTATAATTATATTCTTTTTCATTTTGAATTAATTTTGAGGGCCATGATGTAATAAATATGGGGAAAAAACATTTGATTTTTTTTTTCAGTAAGGTAACACCTGTATATGCAATTATAATGAAAAAGTGAGCTGTGTCTTACCCATGCTCCTCAGCATTTATCGCAGATTTGCCATATGCTTTAAGTGCACTTGTTACTCTTAAGTAATAGAAAGAGCATTGAAACTCGAGGGTAAACGATTTGTACGAGGGGGCGTAGCCTCCGAGTATAAATCGTTTACCCAAGAGTTTTAATGTTCTTTCTGTTTTGTATCATAGCCATCCATATATGGTAGTTGTAGGCGTTCCACACTGCCATAGACAGCAGTTCAGTGAGTACTTAAAATCCTTGCTTTACAAATGTGTAAAGCCCAGTTAAATAAACCAATGCTAGAGCAGAAATTAAATAAAATACACTTCGCTGTCTACTGTTCCAGACATGCTGGCATACTTTCCTATCCAACAGTGCGGTAACTAGCGTGCGGGTATTAAATACCTGCACACTTTTAGTTACCGTACTCTGTACTCAGAGTATACGAATTACCTGCACCAAATTTGTTAAGAAACAACACTGAGCTATGATACAATGTCCAAAGTCGAATTATGGTGCATTTTAGGTCACTATTTAAAACTGTTAATTTTAAACTAAATATGGTATTTTTGAGCATTATGAATTTTGTTTGATTTAGAAAAGGCTGCACATGCACAGTAAAACCTGTTCACAGCAGTTTCGCCACAAGAGTACATAGCATGTACACCACAGGAGTATACAGCATGTATGCAGCAGGAGTACACAGCATGTACGCCGCAGGAGTACACAGCATGTACGCCGCAGGGGTAGTACACCGCAGGCTCATTTGCATGTGAAAAGTGTATGTGCCACGTACATGCTGCGTACTATTTCTCCGGTGTACTTCCCGCGTACTAGATTCCTCCAGCGTACATCCTGTGTACTATGTAGTCCACAGCATGTACACAGCAAGTAGTACGCGGCAGAGCTCATTTGCATGTCAAAAGTGTACTACAAACATACTATCGGTGTGTGTGTGGTGTATATCCTGCGTACTATGTAAAGCCCTTGATTTCAGTACACATCATGTACGCGTCAAATACGCTGTATGTACACAGCAAGAGAACCCAGCAGGCCTTTTTCTTCTATAAGGGGTGTACAATTTTGGGAATTTTATTTCCAGTTATATTTTCTTGATTTATGCCTCTTTTTCACACTTCACAGTTTTACAGCAACATGAATACCTTGTTGCAACTTATTTCCTCCAGGTATTTTTGTATCTAATTCACATGAATCTTAGTACACACCATCAACATGAGCTGGACATAATCATATCTTTGGCAATTTCATGTCTGATTACTAGTATTTTAGCTTTCTATCAGGTGAATAAGTCAGTTGAAATGTTCTTCAGAAGACATCTCTGAAACCATGTGGTGGAAGTTGATTAAACTTGGCATATATGTTTCTTTGGTGGTCGTCTTTGAAACCTCAAAGAAATCCATTCCATGCAAAACTATATTTGCTATGAACATGAAAAAGAAAAACTTCAAAAATCTTCTTGCCTGAAACCATTAGACAATTATTTCACAGAAATTTTCCTTGGTTGAATCTACCAAGATTGTTCAAATAATATCAAAGTTAGTGAGAAAAAAAACATGGCTGCCTGATTGCTTTGACACTGTTCTCTATGTATAGTGGAAACTTTGAAAATTTTCTTGTCAAACTGCTGGTTCGATCTTGAAATAATTTCACAGAAATGTTTCATAAATGAATGTTTACCAAGATTGACAAGAAGTAAAAATAGAAAAAATCTTCAAATGCCATCTCCTGTAATACATTATTTTTGGTTGACCCTCTTCTGAAAGTGTCAAAGCCATTTTGAAATGTCAAAAACAGGACTGCTAGGGGATCGGTACCAGTTTTCTATAGACATCTGTGAGGAAAACTTCTGCTTCTGAATCTGCTTGTCAGTTTTCGAGGTAATTTCACAGAAATGTTTTTTGGATGACTCTTTTACCAAAACTGTTACCTGTTTAAGCTGTGAAACCAGGGCGAGTGATCTAGTGCCATCATGACCATTTGTCAGCAGATACTGCATGTATTAGCAGATACTGCGATATCATAGAATCAGCAATACAATATGAAACAAATATATGTAACACTAGCAGTGTTTCTGAAATGTGCCAGGGCACAGAACATGTCTAGCAAAATTTTGTATTATCTGGTAGAAAATTGGGAGTTTTACAATATGATTTTGGTCTTGTAAAGGCTGGGCCATATTGACAACCTCAGCACTTGATTTTGACCTCATTTCAGAGGCATTAATAATGTCAAAATTTGGAAATGATTTATCAGCACATTAAACAGATCCAACAGCATATTACTGCTGGGTATGTATTTTTATGCCCCCGAAGGGAGGCATATAGTTTTTGAACCGTCTGTCTGTCTGTCGGTCTGTCAGTCTGTCCGCAATTTTCGTGTCCGGTCCATATCTTTGTCATCGATGGATGGATTTTCAAATAACTTGGCATGAATGTGTACCACAGTAAGACGACGTGCAGTGCGCAAGACCCAGGTCCGTAGCTCAAAGGTCAAGGTCACACTTAGACGTTAAAGGATAGTGCATTGATGGGCGTGTCCGGTCCATATCTTTGTCATCGATGGATGGATTTTCAAATAACTTGGCATGAATGTGTACCACAGTAAGACGACGTGCAGTGCGCAAGACCCAGGTCCGTAGCTCAAAGGTCAAGGTCACACTTAGACGTTAAAGGATAGTGCATTGATGGGCGTGTCCGGTCCATATCTTTGTCATCGATGGATGGATTTTCAAATAACTTGGCATGAATGTGTACCACAGTAAGATGACGTGCAGTGCGCAAGACCCAGGTCCGTAGCTCAAAGGTTAAGGTCACACTTAGACGTTAAAGGATAGTGCATTGATGGGCGTGTCCAGTCCATATCTTTGTCATCGATGGATGGATTTTCAAATAACTTGGCATGAATGTGTACCACAATAAGACGACGTGTCACACACAAGACCCAGGTCCGTAGCTCAAAGGTCAAGGTCACACTTAGACGTTAAAGATCATTTTTCATGATAGTGCATTGATAGGCATGTCCGGTCCATATCTTTGTCATTCATGCATGGATTTTAAAATAACTATGCATGAATGTGTGACACAGTAAGACGATGTGTCGCGCGCAAGACCCAGGTCCGTAGGTCAAAGGTCCTAAACTCTAACATCGGCCATAACTATTCATTCAAAGTGCCATCGGGGGCATGTGTCATCCTACGGAGACAGCTCTTGTTTCAAACTGGTTTTATTTTCAGGTCATTATTGGTTCGATGTCAAAGGTCAGTTTTTATGAAGAGAAATAAGAATGCCAAAGTTACGGAATCCACGAGTTGTAAAAATATTTTTCTCCTCGCCTTTCGGTGGTATGGAAGAGGAACGTGAAGAACTGACAAGGCGCTACTTTCCATCTATCCATCACCTTTGTAATTCTTACGGGTTGCAATTTGCTGCTGTAGATATGCGATGGGGAATCACTTCAGAGTCATCTGATAATGCACAAGTAATTAGTATCTGTCTGCGGGAGATTGACAGATCCGATATGTTTATAGGATTCTTTGGACAGGTAGGGCAGATGTTTGACATAAAGACTGAAAAAGATAGAATGCAGCCATTCACCTCCTTCTAAAAGTGTCATTTTTAAAAGCAATCTAACTTTCTGAAAGAGTTGAATAGTTGTGATTTAAGCAGATTCAAAACACAAAATGTTACGTCATGTCTACGATCAGCACTGATTTTCAAGCGATGACCAACACGATATGCCTGCCAAACATTTTAATGATGTCACATTTATAATTTGACATTATTGGTGTAATGCTTACACTTCACATCAGTATTCACCCAATTTATGAAAAGGTAGCTTAAAAAATAGTTTAGTGGCAAGTACTGTTTTTGCATATGTAAAATAGAAAGAGACAAAATTGGGCCGGATGACGTCTCATGATGTTGCCATGGGGACTAGCATTTACTTATTATTTATCCAGAGACTGTATAATTTTGCCATATCAACTCGGTATTCCCTAGTGTACAATATGTGGCAGTTTCATTTTTTTTTTGATGATACATGAAAAATTGAGAGCACTTTTCTGGGTATTTGTTGAACACCCCTCGTAGTTCTTATTCACTGTTCACCAAACATGGTCACAATGTGGGCATAATATCTCAGGCAGATTTGATAACCAGTTGGATTGCGCCAGATGCTCTGGAGTTGGTCACAGTGTTCATGGGCATAATATCTCAGCAAAGTTCAATAACCAGCCAGATTGTTGGAGAGACTCTGGAGTTGTGGCCCTTGAATTATTAAAATTTGCAAAAATTGACAGTGTCTGCTCCTTTACTTGAGTAGGTCTTATCCAGTGTTCATCATTCTTGGTCACAGTGTTTTTTTGGCATACTATCTTATTTCTGACTCTTACAAACCATAGAGAAAAACCGTTAAGAAAAAATGGAAAGAGAATTTTCTATTTCAACAGACTTAGTAAATCTATGCACTTGTAGAAGCATGTCAGTTTAAATTGGTTTAGATAATTATATATTTTTTGAAAGCATTTATACAATCAGCAATTGTTTACCTGATTAAGATCAGCATACTGTAGAATTCATATTATGAATATATTTCAGAGATATGGCTGGCACGGTGCTGATGATACAGGATTACAAAAGAATTTTGACAATGCTTTGACACTTTATCCTTGGTTGGAACAGTTTAGGGACAAAAGTGTAACCGAGTTAGAATTTCTGCATGGATTCCTAAATGAGCCTGGCCATCTTCCAGCAGCTATTTTCTTTAGAGATAATGTAAATAATAAAAAATATTTTAAGACAATAAGTATATCCTCTTTTCTCGTATTCTCAGGATTTCTAGTATTCTCGTTTTTTGCCTTACAGCTGTTGTCAAATGATATAGTGTTTGTTTTTTTTTCTAGACAGGTATGTGTCAAAACTGACACGCCGGAAATTTCAAGTGATTTAAAACACAAATGGATGAAAATATGAATTTTCAAAAGAATCCTTATTTTATTCTGGTGGGGTAAGCAAAATCGCCGTAAATTAATCATTATGCTGTTAATTGTCATATTTTTCATGCATTTACTACAGAATATATCTCTTTATTGCACCATGGTTATTTAAATGTTTTAAATTCTACAAGTTGTTTGTGCTAAATCTAAATCCATGGGAATACGAGAAACTCTTGGTCCATGAGGTTGGGGGTATCAAATACTGTATCAAAACAATTAATTTGGATAATTTCTGTAACATTTCATGGCTCCATCGGAAAGACAAGTGAATTTTCTACAAAATAACACCAAAATACTTTTATGAAATGGTTAATCTGTTATTTGGAGTAAAACAACCCCTTAGGCCCAGAAAATATGATCATATATACAAATTTGTAACCAAATTTTCTTGGCTACTGTGAAATCTTTTAATTTCATGGTTTTTGCCAGTTTGGCTATTTGGTGAGGATACCAGTTCATGGATTTTCTGTTATGATACAAAATGAATGGGAATATTATTTATTGGGATTTAATCTTGTGTACTGACGGAACCATGAGATTCATAAAAAATAGTCCCTAATGAATATTGATAATTTTATAGACTTTGGTGGTTGGAAGGTTGATCGTTTCGTTTAACCTGGTAGAAATTTTGTAAATGATTACCAGTCTAACACGACACAGACTTTAAACGTGTAAACGTGGGAGCCTTACTGACAATACTATGATATACATGTAGATGCATGTCAAATATAGAAAGTCAGCAGTATAGGAAGATATATTTATTTATTTATTTTATTTAAATAGATTACCAATGAGATGAAATCCGGGCATAGGCATGACACCTTGGTTAAAGTTTTTTGTGAAAGTTAATATCTCAGTAACCATTGCATGTACATGTATATTGGATTGAAACTTCACACAAGACTTCATAGTCATTAAATCTGCCGAAGTAATGTAACCAAGTTACATAACTCTTTGTTGAATTTAATTCAAATATTGGCCCTTTTTCAAGGTAGAAAATTCAGTTAGTTTTGTGTGTAACTATCAAGCTTTATCTCATTACAACTAGATGTCTTGGATTAAAGCTTCAAACAATGTTTCCCAGTCATCAGACCTACTGAAATAACCATGTTAGGTAAATCCTGGTTGCATTTAATTCACATTTTCCCCCTAATTTGACTTAAAAAATTTGGTTTAAGTTTTGCATTTAGCTATTTACCATTGCTACGATAAATTTTTTATTTGTTATAAATTGTAATAAAATAACTGACAGTAGTGACAGTAGTGACAGTAGTCTTGCCACAATTCTTGTTTTGTAGAATGTTGATTTTGTTTGTCTATTTCAAAAGGTTGCTGGATGCTCCACTCATTTCAAAACATATATTTTTTACAAAAATTCATTTGCAGAGAAGATTATGCCAAAGGCCCCTTTTTTTACAGTTTTTAAGAAATGTTTGATTGAATGAGTCATTTTAACATTTGATAGTGTTTTACATGCATACTAAAAGTTAAGTTAAGAGTGGCAATTTTACTAGCTATAACTTATTTTTGGCCCATAATTAGGACTTCAAAATTTGTCATAGTTAGGATGCCAAAATTCGTCAAAGATAAAAATTTCATTGACTGTTCATGGTTTGTCAACACCGTAATTTATCAGCACATCTCTAGTTGCTAGTATTTATCACTATTTTACAGCATTATGATGACATGATACGAGAAGAGGGAGCACAGAAGGGAGACAAGAAACAAGTGTTTAAATATTCTGCAGAGAGTGAACTATCTACCAAACTGATGGATGACCTCAAACAGAGAGTTTGGCAACATAGAGAGGAGGTACTTATACACCCTTTTATATCCAGAAATTATGGCCAAACATAGATTCAAGACTTTAAATAAAATGTGACTAGTAAACTAGTAAATGGAATGGCTTTGCGGTAGTATTTTTTTTTCCATGGTATCAGATGAAGTCCTTATCAAATCAAAAAAGTAATGGAGATGTTTTTGAAGAGATATAAGAATAAGAGTATACTGACATAATCTCTGTCTCAGAATGAGGCAATAGTTACTTTGGTAGCAGTGTTTGTTGTATTTGTTCTGTATGATACTGAAATGTAAGTACTAGCTGCTATGCTGGGCCAGTACTTGTCAACAGTTTACAAGAGGAAGTTAGACTTAGACTTTTTATTACTATATTTTATGTTCAAATACAGGGTACCAGGAATGTTACTGAAAACTTCAGCCAGATTATACTTTGTCTCTATTTCAGAGTCTTGGGGTCCATATGGATTATAAAACACCCACAGAAGTAAGTATTAAGTTCCTAGATCCAGATATGCTTTTAAGATATAATGTTCATTGTGAAGAAGATAACAAATTATGGGTATGATGGAAATAAATGGGAAAAAGAGATGCTTTTATAAAATTATATTGAATCTGTTTTCCTTAGAATCTGTTCCTTCACAATGGACATAACTATTGACTTTTTGTCATTAACAGCTGCTGTTGTTTATTAAGCAGTAGGAAAATGTGAAGAAACATACATTTTACATTTCTCATTTACATAAAAAATGAAATAAGAGAGAACATCAGATCTCATTAAATACAGCTGTTTCCAGTTTCAGTTTTTGTATTTATTGATTTGTTTACTATGTATATCTTTCAAGTGTACATGTAGAATCCATGTTGCAAATAAAATCTGTAAAAAGATCCCTTGGAAGCATAGAATGTAACCAAAAAAGAATAATAGCAGACTCGGTTTGATTCTGTTCATGAGCAGTAATAAAATGTGCAGTACCTCTCACGCCCCCTAGCACCGGCTTAAGCGGAACTCTATTACACATCTATTGAATGGACTCCATGATCCCAAAGGACCAGAAAATATAACAACACTGAATCAAAGTACGAGGAGACTTTTTATAGCTGCAAAACATAATGCATGTACTATTTTTATACTATACCCTTCAGCTTGGCAACTTCATACAACAAAAAATCATGTTATGCATGTTACAAACTGAATAACTGAATAATTTAATATGTTAATTAGTATCATTGATAGCATCCATTATAATTATGATGTATATGTAAAGCAAACATTGTGAGTGGACATGAAAAATTGGCTGTCATAACTTAAAGCAATTACTTGAGTATCCAAGAGTATGGTACACACTTTTTCATTAGATGTATTTGACAGTATATTGCTTTATATGTATATAAATAATAAATGCTCAAAAATGAGTAGAAGTTGAATTCTTGAAATATTATTGTGATTGATAAAATACTATGAGCAAGAAAATTTTTAATATAATGAAATGATAAAATTTTCAAAACAGTTCATTGTAGCTGATACTAGCGCCACTATTCAAAGAATAGTCTAGCTATTCTACTCACCCTGCCGTCAGCGACTTCACGCCTTGGTTATAGTTTTGCATGCAAGTATGTATAGCTATCATTTAAAGGCATATAGCTTTTAAACTTACTTTTTCTCTTTCCAGGTCAATTATCAATCTCACTGGGTCAAGTCCCATGTATTTTGCCAAATTATGCCACCTTTTGTACTTAATAAAACCTGGTTAAAGTTTTGTATGCAAGTTACCATATCCAAAACTGATGCAGATGTTGAATTGAAACATCACATGTGTCTTTGGGGTTATAAAACTAGGTGATGGCATCAAGTCCCATAACTCTGACATGCATTTTGGCCAAATTATGCCCCTTTTGGACTTAGGAAATCCAGGTTAAAGTTTTATGTGCAAGTACATATAACTATTATTTAAAGGCATTTAGCTTTGAAAATTACTTTTTCTTTTTCTAGGTCAATAACCAACCTCACAGGATCAAGTCCCATAACTCTGACATGTATTTTGGGTAAATTATGGCCCTTTTTGGACTTAGAAAATCCCGTTTAAGTTTTGCATGCAAGTTACTATCTCCAAAACTAATGCAGATATTGAATTGAAACTTCACATGTGTCTTCAGGGTTATAAATCTAGGTGATAGCTTCAATTCCCATTAATCTGATATGCATTTTGGCCAAATTATGCCCCCTTTTGAACTTAAATTGTACTTAGAAAATCCTGGTTCTAATTTTACATGTAAGTTACTATTTCCAAAACTAATGCAGATACTATATTGAAACTCTGTATATTTTAACATTTAGGGTAACATTCCTGCTTCTGGGGCAACAATTTGAATAGTCGAGCATTGGCTTACGTCAGCCCTTGATTTAGTATTAGAATATCTCCTACCATGTATATGCCCTATTTTACAGGCAGCAAAAATAATGTATGATACAATCATGTCATACTTGAAAGATAGCCTGCTAGCTGATCTAGACACAGAGAAGAGGACAGCAAGAGAGGAGTTACTCGGTCAGCATGATGCATTCCTCTCTAGTAGATGTAACATCTTTGTACATGGAGAGATATACATGCAGCAGCTGAATAAACAACTTCTCTCAGGTAGTACACTGTAATAGTTTTGTTATTTTGTCAATTATGCTGTTTACCTGATATATTGTGCATTCCTAATTAACCTTTACCCTGCTGAATTTCTAAAATGGACTGGTCTGTCATTCAATTTTGGCAGTACCATTTATCATTTAAAGGGGCATTCACTGAAAATTTATCAACTGAATAGCCTGTGCAGGCTGATCTTGGTCTACACTGGTCCCAAAGGCAGAATCACTTGCCAGCAGCGTTAAAGGTTATCATATTCTTTGATACAGGTTTGCATTGATATATCTCCTACTCCCATTTAAATCTTTAAAAGGCAAGTGTTAAAATAAAAGGAAATAAAGGCTGATAGGCCAAATTTTACAAGGGTACAATTAATGGATTTGTTCTTCCTATCCCTTTAAGTAAACTTAAGAATGACTCGTAGTTTCAAGTTGCTATTTCCAAAAATTTTGAAATAGTTCTCAAAAATGTCTGTCTGCCTGTAGAATTAGTTAACTGGTTTGACACTGAAGAATCATTGTTCAATGACAATATTTTTTCAGAGCAAGGTCAGAATGTGCTGGTTATAGGAAAGGCTGGAAGTGGGAAATCAGCTTTGTTATGTAACTGGATATCAGCCCTTCAACAAGATAACAATAACTACACAATTGTTTATCATTTCATTGGCTTTGCTGATGGCAGTGCAGGTACATAAACTTGCAAAATTGTTTAATCAAATTTATTAATTGCGATATTTTTCAGTTAAATATATGAGTATTTCTGTTAATGTTTTATCCAAATATTTCATAAAAGAAGTTACTTAGCCCAAATATCACAAATTTTAACAGCCTTGAATAAAATTTACAATGGGATTCAGCAGCTATTTTTTTAGCTCACCTGAGCCAAAGGCTCATGGTGGGCTACTGTGACCACTCAATGTCCGTCGTGCGGTGTGCGTCGTCCGTCGTGTGTCCGTCAACATTTTCTAAAAAAATCTTCTTGAAAACCACTGGGCAGAATTACACCAAACTTCACAGGAATGATCCTTGGGTAGCCCCCTTTCAAAATGGTTCAAAGAATTGAATTCCATGCAGAACTCTGGTTGTCATGGCAACCGAAAGGAAAAACTTTAAAAATCTTCTTGTCCAAAACCAAAGGGCCTAGGGCTTTGATATCTGGTGTGTAGCATCATCTAGTGGTCCTCTACCAAAATTGTACAAATTATTCCCCTAGGGTCAAATATGGCCCCGCCCCGGGAGTCACATGGTTTATATAGACTTATATAGGGAAAACTTTAAAAAACTTCTTGTACAAAACCAAAGGGCCTAGGGCTTTGATATTTGGTATGTAGCATCATCTAGTGGTCCTCAACAAAAATTGGTCAAATTATCCCCCTAGGGTCAAATATGGCCCCGCTCCGGGGGTCACATGGTTTATGTAGACTTGTGTAGGGAAAACTTTGAAAATCTTCTTGTACTAAACCACACTGCCTAGGGCTTTGATATTTGGTATGTAGCATCATCTAGTGGTCCTCAACCAAAATTGTTCAAATTATCCCCCTAGGGTCAAATATGGCCCCGCCTCGGGGGTCACATGGTTTATATAGACTTATAAGGGAAAACTTTGAAAATATTTTTGTACTAAACCACATGGCCTAGGGCTTTGATATTTGGTATGTAGCATCATCTAGTGGTCCTCTACCAATATTGTTCAAATTATCCCCCTAGGGTCAAATATGACCCCGCCCCGGGGGTCACATGGTTTATATAGACTTATATAGGGAAAACTTTGAAAATCTTCTTGTACTAAACCACACGGCCTAGTGCTTTGATATTTGGTATGTAGCATCATCTAGTGGTCCTCTACCAAAATTGTTCAAATTATCCCTCTAGGGTAAATATGGCCCCGCCCCGGGGGTCCCAAGTTTTACATAGACTTATATATGAAAAAAAGTTTAAAAATCTTCTTGTCTGAAACCACAACACTTAGACCTTTGATATTTGGTTTGTAGCATTGTCTTATGGTCCTCTATCAAAATTATTCAAATTGTACCCCTGGGGTGAAAAGAGGCCCTGCCGTGGGGGTCCTAAGTTTTATATAGACTTGTATAGGAAAAAACTTTAAAAATCTTCTTTTCTGAAACCATACGACCTATGCTTTTGATATTTGGCATGATGCATTGTCTAGTAGTCCTCTACCAAAATTGTTCAAATTATGCCCCTGGGGTTAAAAGAGGCCCCGCCCTGGGGTCACTTAGTTACTATGTGAGTTATATAGGAAAAAATACTTAGAAATCATTTGATCCTATTTCCAAGACTGTTTAAGTATAATTACCTGATGACCCCAAGTAATATGATGTCACTTGACTGTGACCTTGACCTACTGACCTACTTTCTTGTTTTTTAAGATACAGCCTTGAAATTTTGATGACTTACACAGTTTTGCACACCAATCGTAAAACTGAATTTCATTGACCATGAATGTGATCTACTGACTTTCTTAATATTTTATCATCAGTTTGATCTTAGAAACATGTAGCTCATATTACTCAGGTGAGCGATCCAGGGTCATCATGACACTCTTGTTTAAATAATTTATATTTTCAACTAATGTAATTACTGACATAGGGGATTACATTGTATACATAATTATGTTGCTTGCTTTTTGTGGAGATTTATTGGTAATCTGAGGTCATACTGGATCAAATAACAGAAAATTGATATCAAACTTGAGACCAAATTTCACTCCTGAGTTACATGAAATCTGGTTTGAATGTTTGTTTTAATGTAATTTGTGGCAACTGCAAAACTGGGTCAGCCTGGCATGATATCAGGGTCACCAGATGAAGTAATTGAAAGCCTTAACATTTAAAAATTACAATTTTGAATGGATCTTCATAAAAATTCTTCTGTCTAAACCCAGTTGTTATCTTCAATATTACAGTTTGTCACAACATGTATTCTAGGTCAAAAAGTCAAGGACGGATTAGTGACTCAAGGTCATTGAGGCTTGCATGATTTTTTTTCAGTTTTGGTTAGGGATGGGAACGAATACTGAAATCAATATATTTGAATATTCGGTTTGTTTTAATGGAAGCTTTAAATTCTTATTAAGTGATTGGCATATACACAATGTATTCCTTTGTTTAAAGGGTGAATCATCGCACGTAATAAGACCTAAAAAAACCCTACCTAGTTAAACCCGCCCACCCTAGCATTTTATTTCATGATTCTGTCAGTATAATCATGAACATATTTAACTAACTGAGTGTTATAGCTTCAAAATGATACCAAAAAAAATCAAATCGATTATAATTTAGACCGTCGTAACTTTATCTAAAAATAGCAGGTCGTCCCATTAAGCATGTGTCGCGCTGTTGTATTTACCGCCGCCATTTTGAAAATTTTCAATCGGCGTGTAAAAAGCAAGTAAGGCAGACTTAAACCTCCTTCAACATGATCTTATGCATCAATCATATGTTATTTCTTGACTTTATTATAAACTACTTTAAAATTTATTTCGAATATGGCCGATTGCGGATGAAAACCGATTCTGCGGATGGTCTGAAATGTCATACAAAATATTGTAAAAAGTTCGACAATATCTACAAGTTTGGTATTGTTTTCGAAAAAAAAAAATTCTATAACTTGTTACATAAAACAGGCGCCAATAAAAATGAACAAAAGATAAAAAGGTATCACATTTACGCCTAGTGCACACTGTTAATCCATAACGATGACCCCAGCTAATTATGCATTGCAATTTTCTTGTTAATTGGACATCTTTTGACATGCATCTGACACATTTATGCCTGTTGCAAACTGTTAATCCGTAATGGTGGCCCCTACCAATTAAGCATTGCTATTTTCTTGTTAATTGGACATCTTTTGATACGCGATAAACAAACACGACAGAACAAGCAGTTTTATTCTGTAGAATTAGCATGCTTATATTGCCCAAAGTCAGTGATACTTATTTTAAAAAAAAAATTATACAGTAATTAACGAATATTCGAATTTCATTTTCATATTCGAATATTCGTTCCCATCCCTAGTTTTGGTTGATTGAAAACACGTACCATTTTACAGAGATGATTATTGCATATTGTTTAAAAGATTATGTAAAGAACAACAGCTTTTATACTGTCAATGCAGATGTGAACAGTATGTTATCAAGACTAACTGAAGAGTTTGAATACATTTTGTCCAAAATGATGGATGGCTCCACACATACTCGGGATGATCCAGAAAGCATACCAGGCAGTGACGTTGACAATGACGCAGAGAAAACTCGGCAACTTGTCCAGAGATTGCTCTCTGTCTTAGATAAACTCATCTCACTAGGAAAAACACCCATCCTAGTCCTTGATGGGTTAGATAAAATCATAAAAACAAGTAATATCAAAAAGGTAATTTTAGTTTGCATAACATACATTTAAATGCTAGGAACTGATAACATATTCACTAACTGATTTCTTTTTATGCCCCTCCTTTAAAAGTGTATTGTTGGGGACACTTAGATTTGTCCATCCCGATGTCTGTCTGTCTAGATGTTCATCTGTCTGAATTTGTGTCATGCAGATTGCAAAAAGTATGTGACCAAGAGACATGAAAGGATTGTTACTCAGCATGTGAAGTTGTGCATAAAGGGCTGCAAAATTTATGTCTCATCATCCCAAAACCATATAGGAAGTTTGTTCTTCATGTCTGCATGCAAAGTTGTGCACTGGGGTTTTGTATGGGATTTTATGCAGCAAGACCAGAATTATGGCAAAAAATGTATTAAGGGCCTAACAGTTTGTATTGCATGTATCCTACCTGGAATCATTACACTTTACAGGAAACAATGTTATTCAAGATGTGTGAAGTTGAGAATTTGGGATTTATAATGAGAACTTATGCAGCTAAACAAATAAAAAAAAATAAAAATAGGTCTGTACCGTCATGTGTTGTCTTCTCTTACATTTGTTAAAATGGTTTAGCTTGGCCCCTTGTGTAGGGTCTGCCAGAGATAAAAAATAGAGAACTCTTTAAACAAAATCATTTGATCCAGAAGCTTCAAACTTGATAGTATGATTTGGCTTGTAAAGAAGATGATCTGAAATGTTTTTCTGATCAGTAGGTCAAAGCTCATGGCTACAGAGGCCTGAACCTTGATAACAGTTTAGCCCAAAAACTTGAGAATCATTTGACCCAGAACCTGTTAACTTGAAAGCTTGGTTAGACTTATGAAATAGATCACCCTTATTTTATTGGGGGTAAGCAAGTCAAAGGTCAAGGTCACAAGGGCCTGAACTTTCAAAACTGTGCCCAATAACGTGAGAACCACTCAACCCAGAACCTTCAAACTTGGTAGCATGGTTGAGCTTATGAAGAAGATGACCCTTTTGTTTTTGGGGTCAATAGGTCAAAGTTCAAGATCACAGGGAGTTGAACATTGAAAATTATTTTAGCATGGTAACTGGTGAACTACTTGACCCAGTATCTTCAAACTTAATAGCATGATTGGGGTTATGAAATTGACGCCTCTTGCTTTTGGGTTAATAGGTCAAAGGTCAAGGTCATGGGGGCATATGTGTTTTTTTACAGTCATTTGTTTATGTTTACATACTGTATATAATGTTGAGGCTGACATGGTAGATAGGCATCTACTGATGCGGGAGGCATGTAGTGATTGTCCGTCCGTTCGTACGAGGTTAACCAAATGGAACAGTTTCATCTAGCATCAATACCCCTAACTAGAATGACTTTATACTAATGTAGATGTAACCTGTGACCATTCCTCATCTTCAGACATCACCTGACCTCAGTTTAACCTTGACCTTGAACTTGACCTTGTTTTGGACTTAGGTTGCTTTGTATCGACAAGGATGCCATCGGGGGCATCAAGCATTTATTGAATGCAGCTCCTTGTTTAGTCAAGTATATACATGGCAAGTCAGTTTTATCATTGCCTTTCCACTTTTTAAAGTAAATAATCCTAGTTTATTGTGATTAGAGAATTAGTACTCAAGTCTCAGATATGTGTTTTAAACTTGAATGAAATGATGTTTGGTAGTGACTGTATTATAGGAAACGTAGTGATATATACTCTGAAATATTTTATCTCTACAGGTGTTGTTTTGGTTGCCGACACACTTCCCAGCATCAGCAAGAGTTGTTTTGTCCACTTTGGAGTCTGACATTCAAAACATTGATGAACTACGAAATAGAAACTACCTCATGGTTCATATAGATCCACTGCCTAATGAATTTAAACATGATATGTGTGTGGTAAGTTATAAAAAGTAATATTGTTGGTTTGTAATATAGTTGGCTTATCATTATACTCAAAGTCACTGGTCTACAGTACAACAGTATTAGCTTGGCAATATGAAGTAAATGGAGAGCTCTCAGTTACTTGCCTTTATGTCTGTGTCACTTCGACTCCACAACTTGGTTAAAGTTTTGATGCTCTTCCACATTTGTTTTGTTATTGCTTGATGGATTTGCATCAAACAAAGTAATTGTTCCTCATCATCTTATTATGCAAGGGCCAGAACTTTTGACAATATTATGAATTATGCCCCCATTTTGCTTAAGAGTTTTGAAGGGCTTTCACTCTGTCTATTGTCAATGAATAATTTTGATTTGACTATCAGTTTTTATGCAGTTTCATTCTTTCACATCACTATATAGATGAATTGATCAGAACTGGTGTTCAGGAAATTTTTATCTTTTTTTATTGTCTATGGGAAAATCACAAAAATTACAATTTCGCTAACAGAAAATTTTTCCGCAATGTAGATTTTAATGAAACTTCACACTGTCGTAATATACATATGGTCTACAATATGGTGTTACAAAATGTATAGGTCCGTGTACTTGTTTTTCGGGTATTTGCCCATGATGTAATATTGTATTTTATGTTTAGAAAGATAGTTACATTGCTGTTTTAATATATTTACACACATATTGCCATTAATTCTTAAAACAATTTTTATTTCCATACACCGAGTGTAGGCTTGATTCTACGTTACCCGGAAAAATGACCTTATGCCATTACTTCCGGTTGTTAAGATGTGCAGAACTACCTTAGGTGCATATTTCTAGAAAATATTTATTTTTGTTTACTTCAGAAAATATTGAAAGAAACAGGAAAGGAATTATCTCCCCCTCAGTTAGAACGTATTGTAGCTGCAGATATGACAAAGAACCCACTCTTTCTGAAAATTACACTATCTGTAAGTAGTAGAAGGTCACCATGCTTATTCAGGAGTTATCTTTCCTTGAATATGCAAATTTGAAGAGAAGTCCAGTTTTAAGGGCAGGTAACTCCTAAACAAGCACGTGACCTATGATTGTTTTTGCATTTTTAGCTCACCTGTCACATAGTGACAAGGTGAGCTTTTGTGATCACCCTTCGTCCGTCGTCCGTCGTGTGTACGTCCGTGCCCGCGAAATGATGGTTAAGTGACTGCATAACGGTACTTTCTCTTTGATGTCATTCATTCCGTTCTGTTTATGTGACCTTTTTCTTTTTATGTGACTGTTAGAACAATAGAGAGAACAATGGGGGTGTCACATAAAGACCGTTTCGTTAGAACGTCCGTCCGTGCGTCCGTCAACAATTTCTTGTCTCCACGATAGTGGTTTCATTTATGATTTTATTTTAACCAAACTTACACACAACTTGTATCACCATAAGATCTCGATTCCTTTCTTGAACTGGCCAGATCCCGTTATGGGTTCCAGAGTTATGGCCCCTGAAAGGGCCAAAATCAGCTATTTTGACCTTGTCTGCACAATAGCAGCTTTATTTATGATTTGATTTTCACCAAACTGGCACACAACTTGTATCACCATAAGATCTTGGTTCCTTTCTTGAACTGGCCAGATTCCATTATGGATTCCAGAGTTATGGCCCCTGAAAGGACCAGAATTAGCTATTTTGCCCTTGTCTACACAATAGCAGCTTCATTTATGATTTGAATTTAATCAAACTTGCAAAAAACTTGTGTTGCCATAAGATCTCAGTTCCATTATTGAACCGGCCAGATCCCCTAATGGGTTCCAGAGTTATGGGCCCTGAAGGGGCCAAAATTAGCTATTTTGACCTTGTCTGCTTAATAGCAACTTCATTTATGATTTGATTTTAACCAAACTTGCACACAACTTGTATCACCACAAGATCTTGGTTCCTTTCTTAAACTGGACAGATTCCATCATGGGTTCCATAGTAATGGCCCCTTAAATGTCTAAAATTGGCTATTTCGGCTTTTGCAGCCATAAAGAGACTTCAGTTATGGTTTTATTTGATACAAACTTCCAAAATATCTTCAACAACAATAAATCTTGGATTCCATGACAAATCAGATCCATTCGTAGTTTCCAGAGTTATTTTATATCTGATTACCTCCCCTAATTGTAGTCAAAATGGATTTATATCAGTAAGTACTTACAGGACTTATTTGAAATTTCATTATTGTCATTAGTTGGACCGAGGCAATCAGGGTATATAACTATGGACTGATTTTATGTCAAATTACCTCCCTTTATTTTTGAATTTAAAATGGGTATATCTCCGTAACTAATGAAGATACTGATCTGAAATTTCATTTATGTTAACAGATTTATTTGGCAGATCCTTCTTTTGTTATCTTACAATAATTTTCTTTTGAATTACTTCCCTTTTACGTTACTATAAATAGCCTATTTTTAGTAACTTTTTTATGATTGGCCGTAGGGAAAAACTGAGACCACTTTTCTGTGGTACAACATGGATGGTATTTCCAATTTTTAGGTGTATTATGACATATCTGTACCTTGTAAGAATTTTGTTTTTCTTTTTGGTTAAATTTCTTTCCTTTGTTGTTCCTGTCCTTTGGACTTAGATATTTTTTCTGAGGACCTTCTTGTCCTCAAGTGCAATGATAACAGGTGAGCGATATAGGGCCATCATGGCCCTCTTGTTAGTTTATCTGATTAAAAAAAACAAAACGATGAGTTATTTTCATCACTTGATCGATGTCGGCGTTAGCGTTGGAGTTGCCTTGTAAAGTTGTATGTTTAGGTCAGCTTTTCTCCTAACTATCAAAGCTATTGCTTTAAAACTTGTTAACCATCAAAAGCTGACTCTGTACAGTAAGAAACATAAGCCCCCTTTGGACTTAGAAAATATCAGATTTCTTGGTTAAGTTTTATGTTAAGATCAGCTTTTCTCCTAAACTATCGAAGCTATTGCGTTAAAACTGGCAACACTTGAAACAACTCTATCCTGCTTTTTGCAAGAATTATGGCCCCTTTTGGACTTAGAAAATATTATACAGAGACAAACAAATCAGATGAGCATCTGCACCTGCAAGGCAGTGCTCTTGTTCTGCTGTGTTCATATATAAAGTTTGTACAGGTTCTATTATTGGGAAATTTTTGCCCCATCTCTCATACAAGAAACTGCAGCGAGCATCTTTAAGGATTATTTATACATTTAATAGCAGTTACATGAATTCAGGCACAAGTATATGCCACTGGAAAAAAACTTGGTAAGAAATTCTTTCCACCACATTTTCTTCCAGGACTGTAAAAATTAAGCCTAGTGTCTGATAACATTAATCAGATTTACAGATGTAATAATACCCCCACAAAATGAAGTTTGGGGGGGGGGGGGGGGGGTATATAGGAGTGAGCTTGGCGGTCGGTTGGTCGGTCCGTCCATTGGTTTTGCATGGTTTCCAGATGATAACTCAAGAAAGGCTTGACCAATTTAAATAATTTTTGGTATACAGGTGTAACATCAGAAAATACAGGTCAAGTTCGAATTTGGGGTCAGTAGGTCAAAGGTCAAGGTCACAGTGATCCTGAACAGTTAAACAGTTTCCGGATGATAACTTGAGAACGCTTGGGCCTAGGATCATAAATTTGGTACACAGGTGTAACATCATGAAATGCAGATCAGGTTCGACTTTGAGATCTGTAGGTCAAAGGTCAAGGTCACAGGGACTCGGAACAGTTAAATGGTTTCCGGATGATAACTTGAGAATGCTTGGGTCTAGGATCATAAATTTTGGTACACAGGTGTAACATCATGAAATGCAGGTCAGGTTCGACTTTGAGATCTGTAGGTCAAAGGTCAAGGTCACAGGGACTCGGAACAGTTAAATGGTTTCCGGATGATAACTTGAGAATGCTTGGGCCTAGGATCATAAATTTTGTTACACAGGTGTAACATCATGAAATGCAGGTCAAGTTCGACTTTGAGGTCTGTAGGTCAAAGGTCAAGGTCAGAGGGACTCGGAACAGTTAAATGGTTTCCGGATGATAACTTGAGAACGCTTGGGCCTAGGATCATAAATTTTGTAACACAGGTGTAACATCATGAAATACAGGTCAAATTCTACTTTGAGGTCATTAGGTCAAAGGTTAAGGTCACAGTGACTTGGAATAGTTAAACCGTTTCTGGATGATGACTTGAGAATGTTTGGGCCTAGGATCATGAAAATTGATAGCGAGGTTGGTTATGACTAGCAGATGACCTCTAATGATTTTGAGGTCAGTAGGTCACAGGTCAAGGTCACAGTGACCTGGAACATTTAAACAGTTTTCAGACAATAACTTGAGAATGCTTGGGACTAGGATCAGGAAACTTAATCTGGAGGTTGGTCATGTCAAGCAGATGACCCATATTGATTTTGAGTTCCAAAGGTCAAAGGTCATTTAAACCTTTTTACAGGCAATAACTTGAGAACGCTTGGGCGTAGGATCATGAAGCTTCATAGGGAGGTTGATCATGACTAGAAGATGACCTCTGTTGATTTTGTGGTTGGTAGGTCAAAGGTCAAGCAAGTTCGGCTTTGACATTGGCTTAGTTCTGTGACAAGGCCATATTGTGGGGGTATAATTCGTCACTCCTGTGACAACTCTAGTTGGTTTTGACGAAACAGATAAAAAAGTTTTATGGTAAAGCTTCATTTATTTCATCTCCTCATCTAGACAAATGCTTGTTTTAAACTATTGGTAAAGTTTAGAATCCTTGTATTTGGCATCTGTATTCTGTCATCCATTCTCGGGATCAACATTTTTCTCAAAAAAGACCTCTTAAATTTACGTTATGCCCAAATTTTATATTTGAAGAAAAAAAAAGGACAAATACTACACCCTCTCTGACTATCTGCGTAAATATACAATAAACATAATTATTGTTTGTATAGACAGAATTGTGTATTAATAGGTTTATAATGGTAGATACTTATAAGTGTATAAGAGTCAACACAGTTCAAATATTTTATGCCACGAAAAACCAGTGACAGTTTTTAGCCCACCATCATCAGATGGTGGGCTATTAAAATCACTCTGCGTCCGTGGTCTGTCCATCCGTCATTCCGTCCGTCCGTCCGTCCGTCCGTCCGTTAACAATTTCTCGTTATCGCATCTCCTCAGAAACTACTGGGGGGATTTTGACCAAACTTTGTCAGAATGATGTATTGGTACCCTAGTTGTGTCCCCCTGAAAATCAGACTGGTTGAACAATTTATGAGTGAGTTATGGCCCTTTGTTTATTTCTATATTTTACATAGATTTATATAGGGAAAAACTTTGAAAACCTTCTTATCCAAAACCACAGAGCCTAGGGCTTTGATATTTGGTTTGAAGCATCATCTAGTGGTCCTCTACCAAGATGATTCAAATTTTTTCTCTGGGGTCAAATATGGCCCCGCCCTGGGGGTCACATAGTTTATAATGACTTATATAGGGAAAAACTTTGAATAACCCCTTGTCCAAAACCACAGGGCCTAGGGCTTTGATATTTTGTATGTGACATCATCTAGTGGTCTTCAACTAAGATTGTTAATATTATACCCCTAGGGTCAAATATGGCCCCGCCCTGGGGGTCATATGGTTTACATAGACTTACATAAGGAAAAACTTTGAAAATCTTCTTGTCCAAACCACAAAGCCTAAGGCTTTGATACTTGTAATGTAGCATCATCTAGTGGTTCTCTACCAAGTTTGTTCAAATTATCGCCCTAGGGTCAAAAATGGCCCCGCCCCGGGGGTCACATGGTTCATATACACTTATATAGGGAAAAGCTTTTAAAATGTTCTTGTCAATAACTAAAACATTCAAATTTGGACCACATGTATATTTTTGAGTGGCAAGATGAACCTTGACACAAGTTGACCTTGATTTTGACCTAGTTACCTACTTTCACATTTCTGTAGCTACAGCCTTCAAATTTGGACCACTTGTATATTTTTGAGTGGCAAGATGAACCTTGACATGAGTTGACCTTGATTTTGACCTAGTGACCTACTTTCACATTTCTGTAGCTACAGCCTTCAAATTTGGACCACATGCATAGTTTTGTGCACTGGAAAAAACTTTGACCTTGATTTTGACCTAGTGACCTACCTTCACATTTTTGAAGGTACAGGCGTCAAATTTGGACCATATGCATAGTTCCGTGTTTCAAAATGAAATTTGACATTGATTTTGCCCTAGTGACCTACTTTCACATTTCTCAAGCTACAGCCTTCAAATTTGGACCACTTGCATAGTTTTGTGTGCCGAAAAAAACTTTGCCCTTCACATTGACCTAGTGACCTACTTTCACATTTTTAAGGTCAGGCTTCAAATTTGGACCACATGCATAGTTTTGTATTCCGAAATAAAATTTGACCATGATTTTGACCTAGTGACCTACTTTTACATTTCTCAAGCTACAGCCTTCAAATTTGGATCACTTGCATAGTTTTGTGTACCGAAATGAACTTTGACCTTTACATTGCTCTAGTGACCTACTTTTACATTTTTAAGGTAGAGGCTTCAAATTTGGACCACATGCATAGTTTTGTATTCTGAAATAAAATTTGACCTTGATTTTGACCTGGTGACCTACTTTTACATTTCTCAAGCTACAGCCTTCAAATTTGGACCACTTGCATAGTTTTGTGTACCGAAATGAACGTTTACCTTTACATTGACCTAGTGACCTACTTTCACATTTTTAAGGTACAGGCTTCAAATTTGGACCATATGCATAGTTTTGTATTCTGAAATAAAATTTGACCTTGATTTTGACCTAGTGACCTACTTTTACATTTCTCAAGCTAAAGCCTTCAAATTTGGACCACATGCATAGTTTTGTGTACCGAAATGTACTTTGACCTTTACATTGACCTAGTGATCCACTTTCACATTTTTGAAGGTACAGGCTTCAAATTTGGACCACATGCATAGTTTTGTATTCCGAAATAGAATTTGACCTTGATTTTGACCTAGTGACCTACTTTTACATTTCTCAAGCTACAGCCTTCAAATTTGGACCACTTGCATAGTTTTGTGTACCGAAATGAACTTTGACCTTAAGATTGACCTAGTGAACTACTTTCACATTTCTGTAGCTATAGGCTTCAAATTTAGACCACATGCATAGGATTGTGTACTGAAACAAACTTTGACCTTGACATTGACCTAGTGACCTACTTTCACATTTCTCAAGCTACAGCTTTTGAATTTGGACCACATGCACAGTGTTGTGTACGGAAATGAAACTTTGACCTCGAGGTAGTCAATAAGTCTTGAAATTTGGAACACTCAAAAATGGCACATTGGTGGGTGCCAAGATCACTCTGTGATCTCTTGTTTAAAGAAATGAATGTTATTACTTGACATTTTGCATACAGCTCAGTCACTTTAAAACTTGCATTGGAAGATCTCCTAAAAGAAGGATAAACAACATGCAGCATCCTAGCATGGGTCTGTTTTTTGGGGGCAAATGCTGTTGCTAGAGATGATACAGTAAAATATTCAAAGCTTGTTTTCATTTCTTTAATCATATGATGGATCTTCATCAAACTTGGACAGTAGCATTAAAAAACTTGCATGAAGCATTTTAGAGATGTTTAAGTGATTCAGGGAAGTGATTTAAGGCCAACTTGACCATCTTATTTTTTCATTTTTA
Source organism: Mercenaria mercenaria (assembly GCF_021730395.1). Lineage (NCBI taxonomy): Eukaryota > Metazoa > Mollusca > Bivalvia > Venerida > Veneridae > Mercenaria > Mercenaria mercenaria. The sequence goes on from NC_069361.1 coordinate 90,426,507, forward strand.
AAATGTACAAATTATGTAACATCTGAACTCTATAAAAGTCTTTTTGTTTCAGGAACTTGTAGCATTTGGCTATTTTAGACTGCTGGATAAGAAAATTGATTCACTTATCACATCTGAAAGGTAACTATCTTCATTTTGTATGAACAAAGTTAACCCTTACCCTGCTATATTTCTATAATAAACTTGTCCATCTTTCAATTTGGAATACTGAATGGCGAACAGTGCAGACAGTGATCAGCCTGCATGATCCTTGCAGGCTGATCTTGGTCTGCTCTGGTCACAAAGCCAGAATCACTTGCTGCCTGCAGGCTAAGGGTTAATATAAATTTATTTATAGTTCTTTTGAAGGACATAGCTTCTTTACATTAGTAAGTAGAATATAATAATAATAATGAGTCTCCAGTGTAGAGGAAGTTACCAAACAATGTTATGCTGTAGATAGCTTAAAATTTTGTCATTTCAACAGAGACAGTTGCCTCTGGCTAGTTGAGTTTTCAGCTATTAAAATTTTACTTCCTTATCAAACTAAAACTACATGTATATATTGGTAGTTGAATTGATCAGAACTGGTGTTGAAAATTTTATCTTCTTGAACTAGAGTTCAGATATTTTTCACTTAAGATTTTAAAGGTCTTTTGTATACTGTTAAATCATTAATATTTATGGAGACTAATTTTTGTGGTTGAGTCAATCTACGAAATTTAATCCCACGAACAAGTAAAATTCCCATTCATTTTATGTTATTAAGTTGAAATCCATGAATTCATATCCCCAAGAAATTGCCGTTTTGACCAAAGCCACGAACTTTCATGCCCATGAAGTTAAATGATTTTCAGTATGTAAATGGAAAAGTGTGTAAATTACTAATTAGAAACACCATCTTTATTGTGCCAAGCTTTTCACCATGAAAGCTTCATCAGCAGAATGTATTGCACAAATGATACATTTATAAATGATGTAACTTCAGCCTTAATGTTACACTGTTGCCTGCTATCTACAGGTATGATGTATAATTCCTTCTCGTTGGCACTAATTCACATATTAAATGTACACTATTAAACACAGGTTAAGACCTCACCTTATCCTTTAGTCAGTATATTATATACATAAGCATTGCATACATCTAAAGGGTAAGTATTAATGTTTATGAAATCCTTGTTTATTTGATATGGTTGATATATCCTTAGTTTGTTTTTCAAAAGATTTTCAATTGTTATATTGTATTGGGCCATTCCAGTACAGCTTTTATGCTCCCGGCATCTGCTGATGCGGGAGGCATATAGTGATTGTCATGTCCGTCCGTTCGTTTGTTCATCCGTTTGTCTGTCCATCCATACGAGGTTAACCAAATGGAACCGTTTCGTCTAGCATCAATTCCCCTAACTAAAATGACTTGATACTAATGCAGATGTAATCTGTGACCATTCCTCATCTTCAGACATCACCTGACCTCAGTTTGACCTTGACCTTGAACTTGACCTTGTTTTGGACTTAGGTTGCTTTGTATCGACAAGGATGCCACCGGGGGCATCAAGCGTTTATTGAACGCAGCTCCTTGTTCAACCAGTTACTGAAAAATTGTAATTGCTTTGGTTGTCTGTGCAGAAATGAAAATTATGTATGCAGTATATATAGAGGATCTTACATGAGTGAATTTTTATATTGAATTTACTGTACCATTTGAGTAGAATGATAAAATGCAAGTCTCTTCCATGCAGTATGGAAATATACAAATGTAAGATTCTGGCTTTATCTGCTAAAGCATTGAAATGTTATTACACTATTGTGATACCAAAAATATTGCTTCTTTCACTTCCACAATGTCGAAAGTCGGAAATGAAAGATTGATGTTCCTTTGCTTCCTACTGCAGCATTGAAGCTTTGTTCCAACAAGTCCTGACAAGACTTGAAGAGGATTACAATGTTGCTGATTACCAGGATAACCTTGTTGAACAGGTAATAGCACATACAGTTATTAAGAAAATAGCTTTGATATGCCACAAACATAATGTTCTCAGAGCTCTGTCTGAAGTTGAAACATAACAAAAGCTTAATGTAGTATATGTAGCCTACTGGGATTTTCAAGGCTGTTAGTATGTAAAAGTAAACCTTGTGTTGATAACAATTAAAACCAATCCTTTCATCAAGTATTTATGTAAGTCAAAAACATAGATTAATTTGTTATGTTGCATTTTAGAAAAGATACCCTTATTCTTATGAATTTAATGTATTGTCTTTCCAGGTGATGTCAAGTATACAGCTATCTAGTCAAGGTTTGTCTGAAACAGAAATCATGGACATATTTTCTATACCAGATCATGTATGGTCTCCACTTTACTTTGCAATTGAGAAACTTGTTATTAGCCAGTCAGGAAGAATACAGTAAGATACTTCATAGATTTAGTTATATTCCTAGCCGTATTACAGTCAGACAGAATGCAGAGATTTAGCTATATTCCTAGCAGTATTACAGTCAGACAGAATGTGGTAAGACATTACACAGAGTCAGTTATATTCTTAAATGTATTACAGTCAGACAGAATGTGGTAAGACATTACACAGAGTCAGTTATATTCTTAAATGTGTTACAGTCAGACAGAATGTGGTAAGACATTACACAGAGTCAGTTATATTCTTAAATGTATTACAGTCAGACAGAATGTGGTAAGACATTACACAGAGTCAGTTATATTCTTAAATGTATTACAGTCAGACAGAATGTGGTAAGACATTACACAGAGTCAGTTATATTCTTAAATATATTACAGTCAGACAGAATGTGGTAAGACATTACAGTCATAGAGTCAGTTATATTCATATCAGTATTTCAGTCAAACTAAATGTGGTAAGACATTACATAGAGTCAGTTATTATCTCACGCTAAAGGCGGAGGGATATAGTTTTGGCGTTTTCTGTCCATCTTTCTTTCCATCCATCCATCTGGAGCCAAATATCTGAAATGATGTGGAATATTTCAATAAAAATTCATATACATGTTCACCACTATAGGGAAATGCGGCACATCAAGTTTCAGTCAGATTGGCCAAGTAACACCAGAGTTATGTCCCTTAGTACTTTCTAGTGTTTTAAGGTACTATAAATATGGCAATTTGTGCTTCATAGCTTGTGACATATTTGACCTAGAACTATCAAACTTAAAACGAGTTTAGATGACCATAATGTGGTATTGCACACACACTTTCGTCATGATCTCTGTAGTTATTTCAGAGTTATTGCTCTTTGTTAAAATCCACATTTTTGTACATAACAAAGTAACTAATGCGGGTAGAATTTTATTAAACTTTCTTCTTTTTTTCCATGAACATTTATTATAAACATGTGAAGTTATTACCCACACCAGGTCACCCCCCACTGCCTGTTCGTATTTACTTGTGAGATACATGTCATTTTTTGACAGAATTTATATAGGTATATAATAAAATCCAAAAACAGATGGATTAGATAAAAAAGTAGAGTTATTTTCTCTTGGTGTTTGGTCATGGGTTCCACTTTTCCTTGGTTTCAGTACATACAGTAGTGAAATGTGCAATCTTAGTATCTTATGTGAAATTCAATTGAGGATTTTGTGCCCAGTGCAGAAATGAAAATTGCATTGTAGTGAATTTCTGTAAATAATCCCAATTAAATGTATTTGATGATATAACAAAATATTGCTTGTCCATTTTCTCCCTAACTAGGTTTGGATATAAAGAACTAGGAGAAGCAGTTTGCATGAAGTACCTAAAGAACCAAGATAACAAGTAAGATATTTTATATGTTTATTTTAGTTCATATTTGACAATGTAATTGAATTGACCTTTCTGGCTAGGAACCAGTAAATAGACAAGACCATTTTTGGATTTTAAAAAGATTCATCCATTCATTTAATTTTGAAGATTTAGATATTAGTTTTGCATGTTTTGGAGGGAATACTTTTTATGCTGATACTTACTTATATTTATGTAATGATGTTTCACCTGTGTCTATAAAACAATGTCTCTCTATCACATCATGGCCTGGAAACAGCATTGCACATGTGTATTTTTAGCTCACCTGTCACAAAGTGACAAGGTGAGCTTTTGTGATCGCGCGGTGTCCGTCGTCCGTCGTCCGTCCGTGCATGCATCCGTAAACTTTTGCTTGTGACCACTCTAGAGGTCACATTTTTCATGGGATCTTTAAGAAAGTTGGTCAGAATGTTCACCTTGATGATATCTAGGTCAAGTTCGAAACTGGGTCACGTGCCGTTAAAAACTAGGTCAGTAGGTCTAAAAATAGAAAAACCTTGTGACCTCTCTAGAGGCCATAATTTTCAATGGATCTTCATAAAAATTGGTCAGAATGTTCATCTTGATGATAGCTAGATCAAGTTCGAAACTGGGTCACGTGCGGTCAAAAACTAGGTCAGTAGGTCTAAAAATAGAAAAACCTTGTGACCTCTCTAGAGGCCATATATTTCACAAGATCTTCATGAAAGTTGGCCAGAACGTTCACCTTGATGATATCTAGATCAAGTTCGAAACTGGGTCACGTGCCTTTAAAAACTAGGTCAGTAGGTCAAATAATAGAAAAACCTTGTGACCTCTCTAAAGGCCATATTTTTCATGGGATCTGTATGAAAGTTGGTCTGAATGTTCATCTTGATGATATCTAGATCAAGTTCGAAACTGGGTCACGTGCCGTCAAAAACTAGGTCAGTAGGTCTAAAAATAGAAAAACATTGTGACCTTTCTAGAGGCCATATATTTCACAAGATCTTCATGAAAATTGGTCAGAACGTTCACCTTGATAATATCTAGGTCAAGTTCGAAACTGGGTCACGTGCCATCAAAAACTAGGTCAGTAGGTCAAATAATAGAAAAACCTTGTGACCTCTCTAGAGGTCATATATTTCAGGAAATCTTCATGAAAATTTGTCAGAATGTTCACCTTGATGATATCTAAGTCAAGTTCGAAAGTGGGTCACGTGCCATCAAAAACTAGGTCAGTAGGTCAAATAATAGAAAAACCTTGTGACCTAACTAGAGGCCATATTTTCCATGGGATCTGTATGAAAGTTGGTCTGAATGTTCATCTTGATTATATCTAGGTCAAGTTTGAAAGTGGGTCATGTGCAATTAAAAACTAGGTCAGTAGGTCTAAAAATAGAAAAACCTTGTGACCTCTCTAGAGGCCATACTTGTGAATGGATCTCCATAAAAATTGGTCAGAATGTTCACCTTGATGATATCTAAGTCAAGTTCGAAAGTGGGTCACGTGCCATCAAAAAGTAGGTCAGTAGGTCAAATAATGAAAAAACGTTGTGACCTCTCTAGAGGCCATATTTTTCATGGGATCTGTATGAAAGTTGGTCTGAATGTTTATCTTGATGATATTTAGGTCAAGTTTGAAACTGGGTCAACTGCGATCAAAAACTAGGTCAGTAGGTCTTGAAATAGAAAAACATTGTGACCTCTCTAGAGGCCATATCCTTGAATGGATCTTCATGAAAATTGGTCAGAATGTTCACCTTGATGATATCATGATATCTAGGTCAAGTTTGAAACTGGGTCATGTGCCTTAAAAAACTAGGTCAATAGGTCAAATAATAGAAAAACCTTGTGACCTCTCTAGAGACCATATTTTTCAATGGATCTTCATGAAAATTGGTCAGAATTTTTATCTTTATAATATCTAGGTCAAGTTCAAAACTGGGTCACATGAGCTCAAAAACTAGGTCACTATGTCAAATAATAGAAAAACCGACGTCATACTCAAAACTGGATCATGTGGGAAGAGGTGAGCGATTCAGGACCATCATGGTCCTCTTGTTTTGAACTTGTTGAGGTACTAAATGTGGTGTATAGGACAAATTTTATATAATTAAATTAGATCAGCATGAAGTACTTCTGTTTCCACACACAATATTAATATCTATAAATGCAAAGCAGCTGAAGTTTCTACTACTAACAGTGCTATTTATGTTCAAAAATTCATGTTAGACAAAATCTGAGTTACATCAAGTTTACTTCTGTTACTTTCCTTGGTTAGATTTAGTTTTATATGATTTGCAAGAAAGGTCACAAGTGTCAGAAGCATAGAAATACATCAGTTAAATGATATGGATCTCAAAAATTCAGTCAGTCATACTTATAATATTTGTCCAGCTATTGGGGGCCTCCGTGGCCGAGTGGTTAGAGTCATTGACTTCAAACCATTTGCCCCTCATCGATGTGGGTTCGAAACATCATTTGGGGCGTAGAATTCTTCACGTGAGGAAGCCATCCAGCTGGCTTACGGAAGGTCGGTGGTTCTACCCAGGTGCCCGCTCGTGATGAAAGTATGCACAGAGGGGCACCTGGGGTCTTCCTCCACCATTAAAGCTGGAAAGTCGCCATATGACCTAAAATTGTGTCGGTGCGATGTTAAACCCAACAAAAATAAAAAAATTGTCCAGCTATTGGTTCGCCACACAAGAAAAAAAGGAACTTTTTTATGGCTCATTTTAAACCCCTCACAAACACAAAATTTGGTAGGACTGACTATTATTATAGATTTAGTAGGAGCTGAAGATTATATGGTATGAAGTTTCATTGATAAAGAAAAGGGTTGTTTGGGTTGTGGAACCTACCCAATAAACCTATCTAGCCAATTTGAATGATATATTAGAATCCTGATTCCAACAAACACTTTGTCTGTGAAGTGATCAGATGGGATTATATCTCAGTGTGACAGATTCAGTGTGACATGGTTATAAGCTACTTTGCAGCTGGGTCAGGCATGGATGAACCAGTAGTGTAAACACTTCATCTTACCGGTAGGTATTATGTCTTGCATTTCCTTTAATATTTTGGTGTGGTTACCATGACCCTTTGATTATATCAGTTATATACTTCATAGCTTTTCATCTTAAGTTGTATCAAAATGATTACATTGATTACAATATGTGGAGGGTTCAACGCAATAAGGGCATATATACATATAATAATCATATGTAGATACACCCTTATTGCGTTGAACCCTCGTAATAACTGTGATATTATACAGTTATTACCTTTCAGTGGGTGAGGATTTATGGACCTGGAAAAAGTGAGGTGTAAACTGAGGGTGATAGCACTTTTATCCAAGTTGATATATCCTCATATTGACTGAACCTAAATGGCAAAGATTATTAGGATTATCATATCCAACAGATGGAAGACTAACTGAGAAACAAGTGTGGTAATCAAATCCAAACATTTGCAATGGCTGGCAATTTTTCAGGATGTTGTTACGTGCATTTGACTCTACCCAAGTGACAATACACTGTTTTATCTTTAGTTATGAATGTGAATTTGTTTAAACCAAAGGAAATTCTACTACTAATAATTATTGCTTTTCTCACTCATTTTGCTATGCCTCAGTGTAAGCAAACTCTCTTAAAGTCCCAACTTTTTTCATGACAAATGAATAATTGATCAGTTAGATACATGCGTCACACTATGGTAACACTTTCTGTACATGAATCACACTATGGTAACAGTTCTGGTGCATGAGTCACACTATTGTAACACTTTTTGTACATGAATCACACTATATCATGAGTCAATACTATGGTAACGCTTTTGTACATGAATCACTCTTAAGAAATAATTTCTAGCAAAACAGTGCTTTATCACTATTTATACATGATGGGCGGTTATATGTCGGGCGTAATAATTTTACGAGGGCGCAGCCCGAGTGGAATTATTTCGCACGACGTATAACCGCCCGAGTGTATAAATAGTGATAAAGCACTGTTTTGCTATAAATTATTTTGATTCTCATATGTTCTTTATTGTAAAATTTATATCAGTTAAATATGATGGAACTGTTTCTTCGCGCAGGCATGGCGCTAAAAGAAGGTATTTGTTAAAACACGCCAGGACTGGAAACGGTAATACGTCTTGCGGCAGAATTCAGTTTGAGCGAAAGTTATTGCGAGTTATTCAGCAAAGTGAATAACTAATTCAGTATGTGTATAAATTAATCAAAACATTTGTGCAATGTGACATTTTGTTTAAAATATGTTATCAAGTAAAATATTTCATGAAATTTGAAAGCGCTATTTCTTGATGCGTACATGGCGCTAAATATCACGTTGACGTGACGTCAACATAACATCGTTGTGATGATTAAAGCATTGTTAGCCATATTAGAATATTACATGAGTCACACTATGGTAACAGTTCTGGTGCATGAGTCACACTATAGTATCAGTTCTGGTACACGCTACATCCTATGGTAACATATCCGGTATATGAGTCACCCTATGGTAGCATTTTCGGTACATAATTCGCGCTATGGTAACATTTTCGGTACATGAGTAACGCTATAGTAACATTTCAGGTACATTAGTCACATTAGGGTAACAGTTCCAGTTCTTTTTACTTTCAGGAAATCCTACATGAGGAAGCTTGTGGAATACTTTACTGCTGATCTAAAAAAGCTTGATCAGGTATTGATTGTTTACAATAAGGTCAATTATCTTCCTACTGAAACAAGTAACATTTTCTGTCATTTTTAGCTCACCTGAGCCAAAGGCTCATGGTGAGCTTTTATGACCGCACAATGTCTGTCGTCCTTCGTGTGTTACCGCCGTGTGTCCGTCAACATTTTCTAAAAAAATCTTCTTCTTGAAAACCACTATGCAGAATTACTCCAAGCTTCACAGGAATGATCCTTTAGTGGCCTCCTTTCAAAATTGTTCAAAGAATTGGATTCCATGCAGAACTCTGGTTGCCATGGCAACTAAAAGGAAAAACTTTAAAAATCTTCTTGTCCCAAACCCCGAGGCCTAGAGCCTTGATATTTGGCCTGTGACATTATCTAATGGTCCTCTATGAAGATTGTTCAAAGTTTGCCCCTGGGGTGAAAAGAGGCCCGAATCAGGCAGTCCCAAATTTTACATAGAGTTGTGTATGAAAAAACTTTGAAATTCTTGTCTGAAACCGTAAGACCTAGTCCTTTGATATTTGATATGAAGCATTGTCATATGGTCCTCTACCAAGATTGTTAAAATTATGCCCCTATGGTGAATAGAGGCACTGCCTCAGGGGGAGTCTCAAGTTTTACATAGACTTATATAGGAAAGAACTTTAAAAATTTTCTTGCCCCAAAACTGCAAGGCCTAAGCTTTTGATATTTTGTATGTTTCATTGCATTGTGGTCCTCTACCAATATTGTTCAAATTATGTCCCTGGGTTGAAAAGAGGCCCTGCCCTGGGGGTCCCAAATTTAAGATAGACTTAAATGGGGGAAAAAAAATAAAAATCTTCTTTTCTGAAAGTTCAAGGCCTAGGCCTTTAATATTTTGTATGTAGCATTGCCTAGTGGATCTCTAACAAGATTGTTCAAATAATACCCCTGGGATGACAAGAGGCCCCACCCTGAGGGTCACTTGTTATATGAGTTATATAGGAATAAATGCTTCAAAAATTATAAGATCATTTTTCCTAGACTGTTCAATTATAATTACCTGATGACCCCAAGGGATTAGGAGTCACTTGACTGTGACCTTGACCTACTGACCTACTTTCTTGTATTTTAAGATATAGCCTTGAAATTTGGATGACATGTACAGTTTTACAAACCAATCTTAAAACTGACTTTCAGTGACCATGAATGTGGTCGACTGACCTACTTTCTTATATTTTAGTGTCAGTTTGCCATTTGAAACATGTGGCTCATATTACTCGGGTAATCATCATGACCCTGTTATATGATAATCTTATTTTAAGAAACTTTGTGCCATCCTGCTACTTTTAATTTGCATAACTTTTCTTGGCTATAACAATGTACATGTATTGTATTGCCTGAGTTTACATAGGACAAATCAGTATAATTGTATTTGTCAGCCGTTGCAGTTATTCTTTGATGTTAATGATAACCTATACATAATTTTTCAACGTTCTTAATTGCTTCTCAGGTAGTTTGTTCTTGTTTGTTTTATAAGATTAAAGAAGAATTGTAACTTTATTGTTTACAGTCAAACTGTGTGCATGGACAACATTTAACAGTGTGTCGACCAGCGTACGAGTTACCACATTTGCTTCTTCAGCTTGGAGATATGGAACAATTTAAAGAATGTCTTTCAAATTTCTTTGTGTTTTCACATCTTGCAAGGTTAGTAGTTTATACCAAACCAGTCATATTAAACTGAAAGTTGAAACATTGATATTCAATGAAACTGTAACATATACAGATATTAACAATTAAAAATAACATCATTTTTCATTCTAATTCGATTTGTGACCTTGATGGCAAAGCATGAAGGTATAACATTACAGTTCACAAGTGTGTGAAGTATCAGTCCATTCCCGTTTAAATGTAGGCACTAAAATACCAGTTGCATACCAAATTTAACCAAATCAGGATGCTGATATCGACAAATATCAAATAGATGTGTTCAAATTATATCCTCCTCACACACACACACACACTTTGGGGGAGACATATTGATTTTGCCCTGTGCGTCCATCAGGCCATCCATCTTTCCTTCCGTCCATCCGTCTGTCTGTCACACTTCATTTCTGATCAATAATTGGAGAACTATTTGACTGAGATTCTTCAAATTTCATAGGATGGCAGGGCCTATGGAGTAAATTATCCCTGTTGTTTTTGGGGTTATTTCATCAAAGGTCAAGGTCACAGGGACCTGAACTTTGAAAACCATTTCCTATCAATATCTTGAGGAAGACTTGACCCAGAATGTTGAAACTTCATAGGAAGATTGGACATGCAGAGTAAATGACCCCTATTGATTTTGGGCTCAGTCTGTTAAAGGTCAAGGTCACAGGCCTGATCACGGATAACCATTTCCGATCAATAACTTGAGAACCACTTGAACCAGAATGTTGAAAATTCACAGGATGATTGAACATGCAGAGTCAATGACTGTATTGATTTTGAGGTCACTCTATTTAAGGTCAAAATCACCGGGACCTGAACATGGGAATCCATTTCTGATCAGTAACTTGAGGAACATTTGACCTAGAATCTTTAAACTTCATAGGGCAATAGAATTTACAGAGTAAATGACCTATTTTTTCTGGGGGTCATTGCATCAAATGTCAAGGTCACAAGGGCCATCCGTCTGTCAAACTTCGTTTTCGATAAATAACTGCGGAATCATTTGACCTAGATTCGTCAAACTTCATAGATTAATAGGGCTTACAAAGTAGATTACCCTAATTATTTTTTGGGTTATTAGATCAAAGGTCAAGGTCATAGGGGCCTAAAAATGGAAAACCATTTCTGATCAATAACTTGAAAACCACTTGACCCAGAATGTTGAAACTGCATAGGATGATTGGACACGTAGAGTAGATAACCCCTATTGATTGTTTGGTTGAGACATTGTTTTTGCCCTGTCCATCCATCTGTCAGTCCGTCCGTCTGTCACTTTTCAGTTCCGTCAGTAATTTGAGAACCATTTTTCATAGAACCTTCAAACTCACCCACTTATATAGGGTGGCAGGGGAATAGAGCAGACGACTTGTATTGTTTTGAGGTTCACTACATCAAAGGTCACAGGGGTCTGATCATGTATTTCCATTTCCAGTCAATAACTTGAGAACCACTTCACCTAGAATGTTGGAACATCATAGGATGATTTTGACATGCAGAGTAGATGACCCCTACTGAATTTGGGGTCACTTTATTTAAGGTCAAGGTCACAGGGGTCAGAACATGGAAATCCATTTAAGATCACAAGGTATTAGGGACCAGAACATGGAAAACAGTTTCCAATTAGTTTCCGATCAGTAACTTGAGAACCATTTGACACAGAACCTTCAAACTTCATAAGATAATAGAACTTAAAAAGTAGATGACCCTTAAATTTTTTTGTGGTCACGTAAGCAAAGGTCAAGGTCACAGGGGCCTGAACATGGAAAACTCTTTCCCACCAATAACTTGAGAACCACTTGACCCAGAAAGTTGAAACTTCATAGGATGATTGTACATGCAGAGTAAATGACCCCTTTTGATTTTAGGGCCACTTGATCAAAGGTCAAGGTCACAGGGACAAGAACATGGAAAACTGTTTCCAGTCCATAACTAGAAAACCACTAGGCCCAGAATGTTGAAACTTTGTGGATATGTTGTGTAGATGATCCCTGTTGCAGCCAACTATCAGTGTCTCTTTGACTTTCGCTCATGTCCCCTATTGACATCTTGCCTATTACTACTATGCATTGGGAGAGACATTCACTTTCCTACAAAAACATCTTCTAGTTTTATGCTACCTGTTTGTAAGATTCTTCAAGTTGACCAGTTGAAGGTGAAATTTTAGTTCAGAGACTGTCTTAGAATTAGTTTTATAACCTTGGAACCTGAGTTGCATGTGACCTTTGTCATAATATGTGTATGTTATTATTCAAACCAACAACAAATAAAAGAACCAAACAAAATCCTTTTTATCTGATATTTTCAGTAACATCCCATACCAGCTTGTACAGTTATGGCGTCACACTGACTTGCTTGGAGAAGATATTGCAGACAGACTGTTAGCATCTTTTGACAAACGTATATCAGAAATCTATCTCCTTCTGGAAAGCTGTGGTATATTGCAAAACTCTACATCTCCAGGTGTTAGGGTATGAGTATGACTACTTTTAAGCTGCCAGAAATGTTTTGAGTGCATTATACATGTAGTTGCTCATTCTTCCATCATGACATTCAGTCTATTTCTCAGAAACTACTTACTAGAATTCATTGAAACTTCACAGTCCTGAATCCTCTCTGCCAATATTAGATGTGCATATCATTGGCATGTCATTATTGGATTATCTATTTCAGAGTTATGACCCTTTAATGGTAATTTTTGAACAGTTCTCCAGCGTTGTTGATGGGCTTTGAGGGAAACTTTGTAGGAATAGTATGGAGAGTATATAGTTTTGAACTGGAATGATTTTCACTGAGTTAAAGGGAATTCCTATAGTTTTTTATGCGCATCTTTCTGCACAGCAGACACTTTCTGTGGAAAACTGAAGTGAAGTCAACATTTGTTGAAACATGAGACAGACAATCTTAAATATGAGGAATCTTGAATGAAATAACATTTCTGATAAGCTTTATCAGTAATCAAATGTTGATACTGGTTTATGTTGTACTGACAAGTACCCTGCCTGACAGGCACCTAAAGAACACTTTGGCTATCAGTTTTCATAGGATTGTTGCCTGTAGTGAGCAGATGACCTCTGTTGTTTTTGAAGTCATTCGATTAAAGGTCAAGGTTACAGCATACAAAATTACATACACATTTGCCTCCAACAGGCCATCATGGAGGGTATATGTGTTTCACAAACAGCTCTTGTTGCTGTTATTTCTTCAAACTGTATAGCCAATTCTGAGGCAATATTTTGGGGACCTCTCAAAAGATGTGATCTGATGTAACCAGTTGTATTTCAATTAAGTTTTAATTACATACATTTTGATACTTTTCAGCTTGTGCAGTTTTTACTGACTGTTGCAGAAGTTCTCAGTATAGCTGGTCATACTGAAGCTAAAAAGAAAGTTTTCCAACGAGCCATCAGTATTGTGGTAAGATAATCCTAATCTTTGATATCAGTTGTTTTGATGAACTTTTGTTTGTATATTGCACAGGTGTTGGTACAATGTAAAATTTGAAAGTGTGTATGTCCGTCAGGAAAAAAAGTAAATGGTTAATTATGTCTCCCACCACACAGTGGTGTGGGAGACATAATGATTTACTCCAGTCTCTGTGTCTGTCACAAAGCTTGTCCACACTCTAAGTCAAGCATTTGTCATCCAATCTTCACCAAACTTAAACAAAATGTGTTTGACCATAAGACCTCGGCCAAGTTTGATAACTAGCCAAATCGGTCTAGGCATATTGGAGTTATGGCCCTTGAATTATGAAATATCGGCCTTTTAACTCTTGTACTCACTTTAAGTCAAACATTTCTCATCTGATCTCCACCAATCTGACTTGAATCTGATCAAGTCAAAAACTTTGGAAGTGCAACTCTATCATTCATGAAAGGTTTTTTAGATACTTTGGCATGAATTTAATGTTCCCCTTAGGAGATGACATGTCAAACCACTAGCTCCAAGGTCACAGAAGTCAAAGTTTCGTGTCCAGTTCATAACTCTGCCATTCATCAAGTGATTTTGAAATTACTTAACACAAACATTCCCAATAATGAGACGACAGCTCTTGTTTAAGATCCAGACCCTTAGCCCAAAAGTCAAGGTCACACTTAAAGGTCAAAGGTTAACAAGGTCTGTTTTTTGTCCGGTCCATAACTTGCCCATCATCAAGGGTTTTTAAAATTACTTGACACAGAATGATGTTCCCAATAATAATCAATGTATTACATGCAAGCTCAAAGGTCAAGGTCAAACTTAGAGGTCAAAGGTTTACAGGGTCTGTTTCATGTTGGGTCCATAACCTTGCCATTCATCTAGGCTTTTTGAAATTACTTATTCATCAAGTGATTTTTAAATCACTTTGCATAAATGCTTCCCATAGTGAGTTGAACATCTTCAAGAATTATATGATATATAGTTATGATTAACATACATTGTTAGTATGTTGCCCTATTACTTAGATGTTGTACTGGCATGCAATAGGTTTTGTGAAAAATGTCCGAAGGCATGGGACGTTTGTAACTCTGTTAAGAATTCTTGTTTTATTTGCTGAATTTTCTGAGGGATCCCTAAAGTATAACAAAATCAGAGCTAAATCTAATTCTTTCTTTTAGAAAGAATGTCTAAATGATTATGGAAAACTCATTATAAATATTACATGTTGTTTTTTGAACAGGAAGATGGTTTACAGGGAGGAAGAGTTGTAAATCCTGAAGAGTGGAAAGAAACACTGTATAAAATGAAATACAAGCTGGCCTGTATTTACTGTGAATCTTACCACACTGCGGAACTTGGTATACAGCTACACAAGGATCTTGTTAAACATCATGAAAGGTTTGTTGTAAGATTACAGATGAATGGGACTGAAAGTCGTGAGGAAAGTACAAAAACATTTGATATTAAAGATACCTGCAAGTAAATTAAACCATAGTAGGTCAGCTAAAAAATCTTTTTAAAGATTTTATAAATGCTATGTCATAATATTCTATATGACTTCAAGAATTTTCATTAGGAACTTTTTTTTTGTTATTTTCATTCTGCAGTAAAACACTGAAAGCTTTAATTCATTAGGGGACAAGCAAAATGCTACAAAGATTATTCAAATCATTGTGATTTGTCTTAAAACTTGGTCACCAGGGGGCATGGTCACTTTTCCCTGCATGTATTGGAAACTTAAAAAATCTTCTTGTATGAAAGTACTGGAAGACTAAAAAATTATTTCACACATATTTTCCTTGTGTGACCTTCTACCAAAAGTGTTTATATTATTTTGAGTCATCAAAAACCATGGCTGCTAGATGACAGAAAGGGGCAAAGAATAATAACTCCTTGCATATTTCATAATGCACTTACGGGTGAGTGTTGGTGCCACCAGGTGTTGCTCTTGTTAGAAAGTTATAATTAGGAGAACATGTGTATACATATATAGATTTAATTTACAGACATAATTTATTGCTTTATTTCAATAGCTAGAAAATGGTAGTTTGGCATTCCAAAATGATTCTATGAAAAATAGTTGTTTTCTGCCTCACAGTCTGTTAGAAGAGAATGGCCGGACACCTAAGTTACTGACAGAGCTTGGACATGCATTCCATGGAATAGGAGTTGGATACTATAACTTAGGACAATATAATGAGGTAATCACAGTTCCTAGTATGCTTTAATATGAGAAGATACTAGCTGTTTTTCATCAAACTGCATCAGGTAATATCAAAGTTTTATTTAGCAGGATAAAGTGAAGCTGTTCAGAGTCACCTTTGAAATCTGAATTATAGATAATATTGTCTGCTTTGAATTATGCTATAGTAAAATTGCTCACCATGAAACTTGTTTATTTCACTGGTCAGGTATATACATGTAATAATTAGCATCATATGTAAGGTTTTTTACAGACTTAAAAGTATATGGTTTGTTGTTGATATGTTAAATGTTGACCACCTATTTGTATGTTTATCTAGCCAAAACAGAACAATCAGAGAATGATCTTAGTGGTCATGTGCATTTTGAATAGTTAATATTGGCTTGAAAAGTGGGGACAAATATTGCCAGTTCAAGGGTAGTGAAATGTCAGTAAAAGTTTGACCAGGCATAATAAATTAAGGGTTTTTTTAAAATACAATGTACTTAACAGGTTGAGAAGTATACAAAAAAGTCAATAGTGTACCATGAAGAGTCTGGGAATGCATCTTTGGATGACATAGGTGCCTCATGGGCTGCTCTAGCAATGTGCTTAATAAAGGAGAATGAGTATGAAAAGTCTCTGGAATATATAGAAAAAGCTATTGAGGTATGTTAAAAATTACGCTGCTTACATTTTTGCTTCCTTATTATAATCATTATAGTATAATAGAACATACAATTTGTACATCAGAATAAAAGGTGTGATTGTTAACATAATTATCAGTACTTTGTTCTGCTAAATATTTCTATGCCCCCGGCATCTACTGATGCAGGAGGCATATAGTGGTTGTCTTGTCTGTTCGTCCGTTCATCCATCCGTTCATCCATACGAGGTTAACCAAATGGGATCATTTCGTCTAGCATCAATACCCCTTATTAGAATGACTTGATACTAATGCAGATGTAACCTGTGACCATTCCTCATCTTCAAACATCACCTGACCTCAGTTTGACTTTGACCTTGACCTCGTTTTGGACTTAGGTTGGTTTGTATGTGCCATCTCTTGGTTAACCAAATGGGACCGTTTCGTCTAGCATCAATACCCCTTACTAGAATGACTTAATACTAATGCAGATGTAACCTGTGACCATTCCTCATCTTCAAATATCATCTGACCTCAGTTTGACCTTGACCTTGACCTCGTTTTGGACTTAGGTTGCAAGGATACCACCGGGGGCATCAAGCGTTTATTAAATGCAGCTTTTTATTTTAATTGCCAGAACACAGAAACTGTTCATGTTTTGAAATCAGCTTGGCTCCAAATGTAAGTTAGAACATGTGAAGCTTGAACTGTGTCTAATGGATAATTAACCTATAAAGCATTTAAAAATATTTAGAGATGTGGGGGGGGGCTTTCTTTTACCTCTTTGATAAAATTTTAATTTGTTGTTTCTTTAAAAAATGAAACTGAGATAATTGCTTTTCAACCAATACTTCTTTTTTTACCCGACATAAGGGAAGAGAAGTGTAAAGATCAGGAGAACTTTGGCTTAAACTTAGTTAAGTTTATATCAAGAACATCAGCAAGCATATTTAAAAAGTACTCTGAGGTAAGTCATCAGGTCTGTCAATAAAAACCATTATTTTATAGTAAATTATTTTTCAGGCCTTTAAAACTCATTTTTTTGGAGAATACCCTACTGTGATTGGTGAGATGCTAACAAACAAGGCAATCTGCCTCAGACATCTAGGTAGATTAGAAGAAGCGGAATCAGTTTACCAGAGGTAAGTTTTATTTCTGCAGTTACTAAGGTAATTAAAGGGAAAGAGTCTTAGGTATTTTTGATAACGCTAAAGTTTTTGAAAACTTCAACAACTGGTAAGAGACAAACATTAATCTTAACAAACAACTACTTACAGAATAAAATATTTTCTGGCAAAAGGGAGACTGGCTTGCATAGCCCACCACCGCAAGCTGGCAAACCTGACAGCAACAACAATGACCGAAGGCGATGTAGCTCTCACAGTTCTGTGAACTGAATATGATCTTATAGCAGTATCCGAGAGACCCCAGACAGTCTTGGTGGACAACCATTACCGAAGGCGATGAGGCTTGTACTCACAGAGACATTTCAGTGAATTGAATATGATTGGATGGCAGTATCTGAGAGACCCCAGGCAATCATAATGGACCACAGTTACCGAAGGCCATGAGTAGTCATCATGGCTCTTTGATTAACTGCTTCAGATAGCTGTTTCCAACAAGACCCCACGTAGTCATGGACGCAGGCATACTAGCGTAGAATTGTTTGACAGTCACTAGTATGCAGAACCTACTTGAGTGAGTGTCAGCTGGGTTTGAATAAATAAACCTCTAAAGTAGAACCAATGGGACAATGTAGAGATAACGGTGTTATCCAAATCTTAATGAAACTCGGTCAGAATATAAATGAAATCTCAGATTGGTTCATATAAAAATAGGTCACTAGGTCAATGAATATGAAGACCTTATTAACACTCTAGGGACCATATTTTCTACCTCACTTTTATGAAAATTTGTCAGATTGTTTATCTCTATGAAATCTAGGACAAGTTCAAAGCAGGGTTACCCAAGCTCAGAAACTAGGTCACTAGGTTAAATCAAAGACAAAAATTGTTTACATTTTAGATGCCACATTTTCTACTTTATCTTCATAAAACTGTGTCAGAATGTTTGCCTATTTGAAGTCTAAATCAGGTCCAGAACTTGCTTACCTGAAGTCTTAAACTAGGTCAGTACACTGAATCATAGATTAACCTTGTAAACACATTTCCTCTTTGAGTTTCATTAAAATTTGTTGGAACATTTGTCTCAGTGAATTCTAGATCAGGTTTGGTACTGATTTATCTAGGTCTAAAACAAGGTCACTGGGTCAAATTGTAGAAAGACTTTGTTAACGCTCAAAAAGCCATGTTTTTTTCCTGACCTTAATGAGGCTTTTGTTAAAAATCTAGCAGAAATTTGTAGCTGGGTCACATTGGGAAAAAATTAGGTCATAAGGTTTAATAATAGAAAAACTTCGTTAAGATTACATATGCCACTTTTCATCTTGATCATCATAAATCTTACTCAGAATATTTTGTGTGTAAGAAATCAAGATCAAGTTCAAAAGTGGAATACCTGAAATCAAAAACTATGTCGCTTGGTGAAAAATTGAAAAACATGGTTAATGATCTACCTGATTTACATAAAACACAGTCAAATGTCTCTTTGAAATCTAGACCAAATTAGATGCTAGGTTATCTAGGGTAACAGTAGTTCAGGAAAGCAGTACAGGGCCTTTAGAGTTTTCTAGTTCAGGTGAGCAGTACAGGACCTTCAGAGTTCTCTGCTTCAAGTGAGCAGTACAGGGCTTTCAGGGTTCTCTGGTTCAGGTGAGCAGTACTGGGCCTTCAGGGTTCTCTGGTTCAGGTGAGCAGTAAAGGGCCTTCAGGGTTCTCTGGTTCAGGTGAGCAGTACAGGGCCTTCAGGGTTCTGTGGTTCAGGTGAGCAGTACAGGGCCTTCAGGGTTCTGTGGTTCAGGTGAGCAGTAGAGGGCCTTCAGGGTTCTCTTGTTCAGGTGAGCAGTACAGGGCCTTAAGGGTTCTCTGGTTCAGGTGAGCAGTACAGGGCCTTCAGAGTTTTCTGGTTCAGGGGAGCAGTACAGGACCTTCAGAGTTCTCTGGTTCAGGTGGGCAGTACAGGGCCTTCAGGGTTCTCTGGTTCAGGTGAGCAATACTCAGGTTCTCTGGTTCAGGTGAGCAGTACAGGGCATTCAGAGTTCTCTGCCTCAGATGAGCAGTACAGGGCCTTCAGGGTTCCCTGGTTCATTTGAGCAGTAGAGGGCCTTCAGGGTTCTCTGGTTCAGGTGAGCAGTAGAGGGCCTTCAGGGTTATCTGGTTCAGGCAAGCAGTACAGGGCCTACCCAGTTCTCTGCTTCAGATGAGCAGTACAGTGCATTGAGGGTTCTTTGGTTCAGGTGACCTCATCCATAAACTGTGTAGTCATAGCGATATTGCATGGTGCTGTGGTTCGTTAAGAGAGTGCCAATGGCCCAGCACCTCTGTCTTCAACTCTCTAGGCTTCTTTTTGAGTTACCTCACCCTTAGTTCCGAGTTAAAACCCAATCTTGGGAACACAGGAGCTATTTGTCCCATAGCTGGGGGTCTCTTCATAGGCATCAAGGCGTGTCCTCACACCGGTTGGCCTGGCATGCCACATGTCTGGGGGCAAACCTCCTCTGAGTCCCCTGCAGTTCTGCCTGAGGCCGCAAGGTGTTTAGTTACCATGTGGCGCCAACTGGGAGGCACTGCAAAAGGGCTTGTCTGCAGAGAGGCTATGTACTAGCAGGGAAGACTTACGCACTTGGCTCCTTGTTCACCAGAAGGCTAGCCAGTGGGGAGGCCGAAAGCGATAGGTGACAAGCACACAACACACAGCACACCACACTTGACACATCAGCAGACAAATGCCACACATCCATAAACTGAAGTATAGACTATAATGCACAGAGAGGCACCAGGGGCCTTCCTCCTTCATCAAATCTGGAAAGGTGCCATATGTCCTATAGTTGTGTCCAAAAAAAACAAAAAACGAATAAAAACAAAAAAGATCTGGCATGTTGAAGCTCAGACTTTACATTGAAAATGTTTTAATAAATAAACATTTGATGCCTAAAATAATGCAAAGTGGGGGGAGCCTGGTTCTTCCGCCCCATTAGAATTAGACAGTCAACAATATGACCATAGCTGTTAGTCTGACCTTAATTTCCAGCAAAAAAACAACAACAACAAATGGACTGCTTTATTTCAGCTCACTTGAATTGAAGATTAAAGCTGTTGGAAGGGAACATGTGACTGTTGCTATGACTTACTCAAATCTCTGCGCATTAGAAGGTATCCGTGGAAATTATGATGCATCTGCAGAACATGCTAAACAAGCTTTAAAGATATATGAGGTACGTTGTAACTTAACATGCACCTTTGGTCCAATGACAAGATATCATAAACAACAAAACCATGGGTTATAAGTTTGAGCTGTTGGTCCTTAACCTAATTCTTTTTTTTGCAACCCTGCCATTACAAGTCATGGTACATACAGTGTCAGTTGTATCTATCTGTCCAGCATCCATTAGACTGTGTATGTGACTTTTTCATGAGTTGTTGATTTTGAAAATGAAAGGTAACAAGATGACATGACCAAGACCCTTTCCTTAAAGATAGAATAACTTGTGTATGCACAGAAGGATCTATATACACTCAGTATTACTGTATTACAAGCTCTTATCGAAAGTGAAGGTCACATTTAAAGGTCAAATATTGAAGGTAGTTTTTCTTTTTTTATGCATATTCACCTAACAAGGCAGTATATCCTTTACAAGACTTAAACCCATGCTCAAAGGTTAAGGTCTCACTAATAGTTCTGGGTCCCTTATAAATTCCTTAATTGAACATCATCACACTTGTTCAGTATCATCCTTGTAAGGTCTTCTCCAAATTTCTTTCAAATGGGGGCACTTGGTACCTTTTAGGCCACTAGAACTAAAAAAATACCTTTAAATAACTTACTTTCATGAACCAATTCATAGAACTCTATCAGTATTCTCCCATATTCACACAGGGATGTTTGGCCTGTTTTAAGAGCTGCAGGGTTGAAATAGATAAACAACTACAAAAGACATTCTGATGAACCAATTGATGAATCTTCATCAAACTTCGCAAGATCCTGTTCAATTTTTTTCTCAAATAGTGTCACTTGACCCCTTTAAGCAGCTGCTACCGTTCAAAATTTAAAGAAATTTAAATGACTTCTTACGAACTGCTTGATGGATCAAACTTGGTCTTTAGCATCATTGTAATAATTTACTGAAAAATAATTTTATGCTGTTCAAAGGGGAAGCATATATGTTGAATTTCATCCTTCCATCCATGCATCTGTCTGTCCTGCAATTCTTGTCATTTTAGCTCGACTATTTATAGAATAGTAGAGCTATTGGACTCGCCCATTTGTCGGCGAACGCATCCGTGTCTGCGTCCCGATTTGGTTAAGGTTTTGTATGTACGCTGGTATCTCAGTAACCACTTGTGGGAATAGATTGAAACTTCACACACTTATTCACTGTGATAAACTGACTTACATTGTACAGGTTCCATAACTCTGTTTTGCTTTTTTACAAAATTATTCCCCTTTTTCGACTTAAAAACTATTGGTTAAGGTTTTGTATGTAAGCTGGTATTTCAGTACTCACTAATGGGAATGGATTGAAACTTCACACACTTGTCCCATAACTCTGTTCATTTTTTTTTTTTAGCTCACCTGAGCACAAAATGCTCAAGGTGAGCTTTTGTGATTGCCCTGTGTCCGTCGTCCGTCCGTCATCGTCAACAATTTGACTGTTAGCACTCTTGAGGTCACAATTTTGGCCCAGTCTTAATGAAACTTGGTCATTATATGTTACCTCAAAAAATCTAGGTGAGTTTCGATATTGATCAGCCGGTCAGAACCCGGTCACCAGTCAGATCAAAGGAAAAGTTTGTTAACACTCTAGAGGTCACAATTTTGGCCCAATCTTCATGAAACTTGGTCAGAATGTTACCCTCAATAAAATCTTGGACGAGTTCGATATTGGGTCATCATGGATCAAAAACTAGGTCACTAGGTCAAATCAAAGGAAAAGCTTGTTAACACTGTAAAAGCCACATTTATGACTGTATCTTCATGAAATTTGGTCAGAATGTTAATCTTGATGATCTCAAGGTCCAAAATGAATCTGGGTCTTGTAGGGTCAAAAACTAGGTCACCAGATCAAATCAAAGGAAAAGCTTGTTAACACTGTAGAGGCCACATTTACAATCATATTTTAATGAAACTTGGTCAGAATGTTAATCTTGATGATATATAGGTTAGGTTCGAATCTGGGTCAGATGGGGTCAGAAACTAGGTCACTAGGTCAAATCAAAGGAAAAGCTTGTTAACCCTCTAGAGGCCACATTTATGACTGTATCTTCATGAAACTTAGTCAGAATGTTAATCTTGATGATCTTTAGGTCACATTCGAATCTGGGTCTTATTGGGTCAAAAACTAGGTCACCGGGTCAAATCAAAGGAATAGCTGGTTAACACTCTAGAGGTCACAATTTCGGCCCAATTTTCATGAAACTTGGTCAGAATGTTACCTTCAGTAAAATCTGGGACGAGTTCGATATTGGGTCATCTGGGATCAAAAACTAGGTCACCAGGTCAGATCAAAGGAAAAGCTTGTTAACACTGTAGAGGCCACATTTATGACTATATCCTCATGAAACTTGGTCAGAATGTTAATCTTGATGATTCCTAGGTCAAATGAGCGATACAGGGCCTTCATGGCCCTCTTGTTTCCAAATTATGCCCCTTTTTTGACTTAGCAGTTTTTGGTTAAGTTTTTGTATGTAAGCTGGTATCTCAGTATCCACTAATGGGAAAGGATTGAAACTTCACACACCTGTCCACTGTCATGAGCTGATAAGCACTATGCAGGTTCCATAACCCTGTTTTGCTTTTTTACTAAATTATGCCCCTTTTTTGACTTGTATTCATTCAATTGACAAGGCTGTTGAATAGTCGAGCATTGCTGTCCTCCGACAGCTCTTGTTTTCCTCAGCAACTTTTGGCGGAATTGAGTGAAACTTCATCAGAAGCTTTTCTCTAGAGAATAGATGCATATATTATCTTTATGTTCTGGTCTGATAATTTTTCATTGTGTTATTGCCATTTGATTATTCAACATAAGTATATTATAGCATCATTACTTTTACAGAATATTCTTAGCAACGACTTCCTGGAATTCAGTGAAAATTTGATTATTCATTGAATTACGAGGGTTGTCCCAGAAAATCGCGAACTTTTTTTATTATTTCAAAAATAAGCTACGCATCAAATAATTATTTTAACTGATGATATTTCAATGTATACTCGACATGACTATAAAGTTTAAAATTAAATACCTCTCATATTATTTGAATATTCTTTACATAATGGACAGCAGTTAGTGCTAGTCGGCGCACGCTCAGTTTTCCTCCTACAAAAAGAAGTAGCTTCCATTTAAACTCGTGTAACTTACCCGATATACATCTCATAGGATTAAAACTTTTATCGTCGCTAATGGCAACAGAAGGTTGGGCGAGTGATTCAAAGACAGGGCAACATAATACTTTTAATACTTTCTGCACCGCGAACTTATCTGATGTCATCATTTCTGGAAGTGCATGCAACCGTTACTTTCAAAATTTTGTAATTTTTTTAACATACGTGACGTCAAAGACTTGTAAAATAATTACGCGCCATGCGTTGCCATTAATTACGATATAAATGTTAATCTGTTAATCCCGTGAGGTGTATATGGGGAAAGTTACATGAAATTAAAAGGAAGCCGCTTTTTTATGTAGGAGGAAAAGTAAGCGTGCGCCCACTAGCACTGACTGCCGTCTATTATTTAAATAATACCCGAATAATATGACAGATTTTTAATTTTAAACTCTATAGTCCTGTTGAGTATACATTGAAATAACACCAGTTGAAATAATTATTTGATGCGTCGCTTATTTTTGAAATAATAAAAAAAGTTCGCGATTTTCTGGGACAACCCTCGTAATACAGTTTGCCTGTTCAGCATAAGTTTATCATAGCATCATTTCTTATCCGAAGTAGTCCTCATCAACCACTTTTGAAATTCATAGAAAGCTTCACTTCACAAGTTGAGGTGCACATATTGTCCTCATGTTCCGGTTGGATGATTTTTTCACAGAGTTACAGCCATTTGATTATTCAACATTATTTAACCTCCCTTTGAAGAAGGGTAGAGACCACATTTTGCAACTGATTTTAATCAAACTTGCACACAACTTGTATTGGCATAATATCTTTGTTCCTTTCGAAAACTGACCAGATCCCATCAAGGGTTTCGTGGGTTTACATTTGATTTTAACCACACTAACACACAACTTAAGTTACATTAAGATCTTGGTTCCTTTTGAAAACCAGCTAGATTACATCATGGATTCTACAGTTACTGCCCCTGAAAGAGTTAAAGTTTTTTTCTATTTTGGCCCTTTCAGCCATCTAGAGGTTTCATTTATGCTTTGATTTGAAACAAACTTGCACAGAATGTTTATCTTGATTTCTACTTCAAGTTCGAAACTGGGTCATGTTTGGTCAAAAACTAGGTAACAAGGTCAAATTAAAGGAAAACATGTTAACACCTTATAGGCCACATTTATGACCCTTCATGAAACTTGGTCAGAATATTTATCTTGATGATTCCTAGGCCAAGTTGGAAACTGGGAGATATGGGGTCAAAAACTAGGTCACTCGGCAGATCAAAGGAAAAGCTTGTTATCATCCTTGAGGCTGCATTTGTGACCCTATCTTCATTAAAATTGGTCAGAATGTTTATTTTGATTCCTAGGCTGAGTTTGAAACTGGGTCATGTGGGGTCATAAACTAGGCCGTGCTCTCAAATCAAAGGAAAAGCTTCTTAACACTCTAGAGGCCCTATTTATGACCCTAATTTATGAATTTTAGTAAGAATGTTTATCTTGATGATTCCTGGACCAAGTTTGAAGCTGGGTCATGTGGGGTCAAAACCTAGGTCACGGCTCATATCAAAGGAAAAGCCAGAGTGATGGGGGGTTATAGGAATAGTCACTGTCCGTCCTTCTGTAACATTTTGTGTCCGCTCTATGTCTCCTAAACCCCTTGAAGAATTTTAATGAAACTTGGGTCAAATGATAACCTCATCAAGACAATGTGTAGAATCCATGAGTCAGCCATGTCAGTTCAATGTCAAGGTCACAACTCAAGGTCAAAGGTCTGAGCCTTTCATTTTGTGTCCGCTATGTATCTCCTAAACCCCTTGAAGGATAATCATGAAATGTTGGTCAAATGATCACTTCATCAAGACAATGTGCAGAACCCAAGAGTCAGCCATGTTGGCTCAAGGTCAAGGTCACAACTCAAGGTCAAAGGTTTGAGCCTTCCATTTTGTGTCCGCTACAAATCCTAAACCCCTTGAAGGATAATGATGAAACTTGGATCAAATGATCACCTCATCAGGCGATGTGCAGAACTCAATGAGTCAGCCATGTCAGCTCAAGGTCAATGTCACAACTCAAGGTCAAAAGTGTGAGCCTTCCATTTTTTGTCCGCTCTGTATCTCTTAAACCCTCTGAAGGATTTTCATCAAACTTGGAGCCAAATGATCACCTTATCAAGGCAGTGTGCAGAACTCATTAGTCAGCCATGTTGGCTCAAGGTCAAGGTCACAACTCAAGGTCAAAGGTTTGAGCCTTCCATTTTATGTCCGCTCTTGTCCCCTTGAAGGAGTCATATGAAACCTGGGTCAAATGATCAACTATCTAAGACGTTGAACTCATTAGTAGCCATGCAGACTCAAGGTCAAGGTCATAACTCAAGGTCAAAGGTTTTAGCCTTCAATTTTGAGTCCCCTCTAAATCTCCGAAAGCCCTTGAACGAATTTTATAAAACTTGGGTCAGGTGATCACCTCATCAAGATGATTTGCAGAACTGATGAGTCAGCCATGCCGGCTCAAGGTCAGGGTGACATCTTAGAGTCACAGGTTTGAGCCTCCCATTTTGTGTCCACTCTGTATCTCCTAAACCCCTTGAAAGATTTTCCTCAGCTTGGATCAAATGATCACCTCATCAAGAACTCATGAGTCAGCTGTGTCAACCCAATGTCAAGGTCACAACTCAAGGTCGAAGGTTTGAGCTCTGTATCTCCTAAACCCCTTGAAAGATTTTCATGAAACTTGGGTCAAGTGATCAGCTCATCAAGACGATGTGGGTCAGCCATGCCAGTTTTAGGTCAAGATCACAGCTC
Source organism: Mercenaria mercenaria (assembly GCF_021730395.1). Taxonomy (NCBI): domain Eukaryota; kingdom Metazoa; phylum Mollusca; class Bivalvia; order Venerida; family Veneridae; genus Mercenaria; species Mercenaria mercenaria. Next base: position 90,453,135 of record NC_069361.1, read on the forward strand.
AAAGTCAAAGGTTTACCCTTTCACTGTCCATAACAGTGGCGGGGGATTTAACTGTCTTTCAGACTGCCTTGTTAACACTGTGGAGGCCACATTTTTGACCCTGTCTTTATGAAACTTGGTAAGAATATTTATCTTGATGATTCCTAGGCCAAGTGTAAAAGATGTATAGGGTCATCATGACTGTCTTGTATATTCTGTAGGCTGTTGGCGAGACTTGGGACAACCCAAAATACATTGGAGCCCTGGAAAATCGCTTATGTGCTCTTGTTTCAGCAAACAATTTTGAAGAAGCAGACAAAGATTTCATGACCATACGTAAGCATTGTATCATTACTTTTCAAATTTTTATGCCCCCAAAGGGAGGCATATTAGTTTTCAACTGTCCATCCGTTCATCACACCTATGTCCGTTTGTCACACCAATGTTAACTTTTTGCATAAAGGCACTTTGCTCGCGAACCACTGCACCCAGGACCTTCAAACTTCACATGCTGATAGTACTTATTGAGTACACGACCCCTACTGACATTGGGGTCAAAGGTCAAGGTCACAGGGGCCAACGTTAACTTTTTGCATGAAGGCACTTTACTCGCGTACCACTGCACCCAGGACCTTCAAACTTCACATGCTGGTAGTACTTATTGAGTACACAACCCCTACTGACTTTGAGGTCACCAGGTCAAGGTCACTGGGGCCATTGTTAACTTTTTGCATGAAGGCTCTTTACTCGCAAACCACTGCACCCAGGACCTTCAAAGTCCACATGCTAATAGTATTTATTGAGTACACGACCCCTGCCGACAATGAGGTCAAAGGTCAAGGTCACAGGGGCCAACATTAACTTTTTGCATGAAGGCACTTTACTCGTGAACCACTTCACCCAGGACCTTCAAACTTCACATGCTAGTAGTACTTATTGAGTACACAACCCCTACTGACTTTGGGGTCACCAGGTCAAAGGTCAAGATCACAGGGGCCAATGTTAACTTTTTGCATGAAGGCACTTTACTTGCGAACCATTGCACACAGGACCTTCAAACTTCACATGCTGGTAGTACTTATTGAGTACACAACCCCTACTGACTTTGGGATCACCAGGTCAAAGGTCAAGGTCACAGGGGCCAATGTTAACTGTTTGCATGAAGGCTCATTACTCGCGAACCACTGCACCCAGGACCTTCAGACTTCACATGCTGATAGTACTTATTGAGTACACGACCCCTATTGACTTTGGGGTCACCAGGTCAAAGGTCAAAGTGCTGCAGGAGCATTTGTCACCATTAGTAACAGCTCTTGTTGCAAATGGTTTAGCTACATCCCTGCATAGGGGCCACCATAGCTAAGAATAGAAAAATACTGTAAGCATCTTCTCATGAACTGCTTGATGGATCTGCAATCAACTTGGTCTGTAACATAATTATAAAGTCCTCTCCAGATTTCCAAATCAGGGCACATGGTCCATCTGGGAATACTATAACTAAACAGAGAAATACCTTTAAACAAAGTCTTCTTATGAACTGCATCATAATCTTCTTTAAAATTTGACTGTACCGTCATTATGAGGTTATCGCTCAATTTTGTTCAAGTGGGGCTATTTTGACCCTTGTAGGAGCCACTTTGACCCTTTTAGGAGCCATTATAGCAAACCATAGAAATACCTTTAATTGATTTCTTCTCCTATACCGGTCAGTGGATCTACAACAAACATAGTCTGTATCATTGTTTTAAGGTCCTTTCCCAAAAATGTTCAGTAGTGTTGTTTTTAGCTCACCTGTCACAAAGTGACAAGGTGAGCTTTTGTGATCACGCGCCGTCCGTGCGTCCGTAAACTTTTGCTTGTGACTACTCTAGAGATCACATTTTTCATAGGATCTTTATGAAAGTTGGTCAGAATGTTCATCTTGATAATATCTAGGTCAAGTTCAAAACTGGGTCACGTGCGATCTAAAACTAGATCAGTAAGGTCAAATAATAGAAAAACCTTGTGACCTCCCTAGAAGCCATATTTTTCAATGGATCTTCATGAAAATTGGTGAGAATGTTCACCTTGATGATATCTAGGTCAAGTTTGAAACTGGGTTATGTGCAGTTAAAAACTAGGTCAGGAGGTCTAAAAATAGAAAAACCTTGTGACCTCTCTAGAGGCCATACTTTTCAAATTGGTCAGAATGTTTACTTTGATGATATCTAGTTCCAGTTTGAAACTAGGTCATGTGCCATCAAAAACTAGGTCAGTAGGTCAAATAATAGAAAAACCTTGTGATCTCTCTAGAGGCGATATTTTTCATGGGATCTGTATGAAAATTGGTCTGAATATTCATCTTGATGATATCTAGGTCAGGTTTGAAACTGGGTCAACTGCAGTCAAAAACTAGGTCAGTAGGTCTATGGCATCCATTGTGTCCATGCGTAAACTTTTGCTTGTGACAACTCTAGTTTAAGATCCAGCCTTGAAATTTGGATGACATGTACAGTTTTGCACACCAATCTTTAAACTTTCAGTGACCATGAATGTGACCTACTGATCTACTTTCTAATAATTTAGCATTAGTTTGCCATTTGAAACAAGTGGTTCGATATACACAGGTAAGCCGTTCAGGGTCATCATGACCCTCTTGGTTTTTTTTTGTCGTCGAGTTAAGAATAGAAAGAAACTTTCAATGTTTTGGATCATATCAAACTTGATTTGTAAGGTTCTGTTAATTTTTTTTTAGCTAGACTAATAGAAAAATACGGGAGCTATCCTACTCGCCCCGGCATTGGCGTGAGCGTTAGCATGAGCGTCACACAAATGTTAAAGTTTGCGTACCACCCCAAATATTTTCAAAGTCCATTGAGATATTGCTTCCATATTTTGCATACTTGTTTACCATCACAACACCAGTCAGTAAAAAGGAGGAGGCAACTCTATCAAGCATTTTGACTGAATTATGGCCCCTTTTCTACTTAGAAAAAGTGTTAAAGTTTGCGTACCACCCCAAATATTTTCAAAGTCCATTGAGATATTGCTTTCATATTTTGCATACTTGTTTACCATCATGACTCCAGTCTGTAAAAAGGAGGAGGCAACTCTATCAAGCATTTTGACTGAATTATGGCCCCTTTTCGACTTAGAATACTTGCTGTAGCTAAAATAGGAAAGAAATTAACTTCAAGGTCAAAGGTTTAAATTTTCTTCCCATGAACTGCCTGATTGAGCTTCATCAAACTTGGTCTGTAGCATCATTTGAATTTTTTGTCAGTTTTCCAGCTGATAATTTATAATCTGAACACTTCCAAATGAATTTTGTTAATTCTTTTGTTCAAGTTGGGGATCCACAAATGTAAAACTGTGCCTTATTGTGCTTTTCTGTCTGTCCATCAGTCAGCAGTTTTGTGTCCATAACTCTGTCATTATGTCTCCCGACCCACTAACCCACTGGGGGAGACATATTGCTTTTGCCCTGACCATCCATCCATCATTCTTCCATCTGTCACACTTCGTTTCCCATCAATAACTTGAGAACCACTTGACCCAGATTGTTGAACAGTCATAGGATAATTGGTCGTGCAGGGTAGATGACTCCTATTGATTTTGGGGTCATTTTGTTAAAGGTTTAGGACAATGTGTCCTATGCAAAACCCAGACCCAATCTCAAAGGTCAAAGTCACACGTGGAGGTCAGAAGTCAACAGACCTTTTTTCCTGTCCAGCCTATAACTCAACAATCCATCAAAGGACCTATAACTCAACAATCCACCAAAGGATTTTATTATTACTTGGCACAAATGTTTCCATAGTAAAAAGATGTGTAGTGCTCAACTTTAAAGACCCCTAGCTTAAAGGTCAAGGTCAAATCTTGAGGTCAGATGTTAGCATGGCATTATCAGGGTCTGTTTTATGTCCGGTCCATAACTCTGTCATCTTTCAAGGGATTTTAATATTACTTGACACAAAATTAATGTTCCCCATTAATCAGATGGTGTGTATTGCACAACACCTAGACCCCAAGCTCAAAGGCCAGACTCATACTTGGGAGGACACAAATCAGGGCTTTTTCCTATCCTGTCCAAGAATTTGTCATGCATTGAAGGATCTTAATATCACTTGGCACAAATGTTCCCCGTAATGAGACAATATATCACAGTTGCAAATTCTTTAGGTCAAATATCAATTAAGTTTTTTTCCTGTCTAGTTGTTGACTCTGTCATCCATTAAGGGATGTAAATATTACTGGAAATAAATGTTCCCTATAATGAGACTATATGTTATGCACAGTACTCTAGTAAAATTTTGGAAAAAAACGTTGTTCACAGATTATATGGTTTTTAGCTCACCTGTCACAAAGTGACAAGGTGAGCTTTTGTGATTGCGCAGCGTCCGTCGTCTGTCGTCCCTCCGTCCGTGTGTGCATAAACTTTTGCTTGTGACCACTCTAGAGGTCACATTTTTCATGGGATCTTTATGAAAATTGGTAAGAATGTTCACCTTGATGATATCTAGGTCAGTTTGAAACTGGGTCATGTGCGGTCAAAAACTAGGTCAGTATGTCTAAAAATAGAAAAACCTTGTGGCCTCTCTAGAGGCCATATTTTTCAATGGATCTTCATGAAAATTGGTCAGAATGTTCATCTTGATGATATCTAGGTCAAGTTTGAAACTGGGTCAACTGCGGTCAAAAACTAGGTCAGTAGGTCAAATAATAGAAAATCCTTGTGACCTCTCTAGAGGTCATATTTTTTATGGGATCTGCATGAAAATTGGTCAAAATGTTCATCTTGATGATATCTAGGTCAAGTTCGAAACTGGGTCACGTCCGGTCCAAAACTAGGTCAGTAGGTCAAATAATAGAAAAACCTTGTGACCTCTGTAGAGGCCGTATTTTTCATGGGATCTGCATGAAAATTGGTCAGAATGTTCATCTTCATGATATCTAGGTCAAATTTGAAACTGGGTTGACTGCAGTCAAAAACTAGGTCAGTAGGTCAAATAATAGAAAATCCTTTTGACCTCTCTAGAGGTCATATTTTTCATGGGATCTGCATGAAAATTGGTCAGAATGTTCATCTTGATGATATCTAGGTCAAGTTCGAAACTGGGTCACGTCCGGTCCAAAACTAGGTCACTAGGTCAAATAATAGAAAAACCTTGTGACCTCTGTAGAGGCCATATTTTTCATGGGATCTGCATGAAACTTAGTCAGAATGTTCATCTTGATGATATATAGGTCAAGTTCGAAACTGGGTCAACTGCGTTCCAAAACTAGGTCAGTAGGTCTAAAAATAGTAAAAATCCTTGTGACCTCCCTAGAGGCCATATTTTTCAATCGATCTTCATGAAAATTGGTGCGAATGTTCACCTTGATGATATCTAGGTCAAGTTTGAAACGGTCACGTGCGGTCAAAAACTAGGTCAGCAGGTCAAATAATAGAAAAACCTTGTGACCTCTCTAGAGGTCATATTTTTCATGGGATCTGCATGAAAATTGGTCAGAATGTTCACCTTGATGATATCTAAGTCAAGTTCGAAACTGGGTTACGTGCAGTCAAAAACTAGGTCAGTAGGTCATATAATAGAAAAACCTTGTGACCTCTGTAGAGGCCATATTTTTCAATGGATCTTCATGAAAATTGGTCAGAATTTTTATCTTGATGATATCTAGGTCAAGTTCAGAACTAGGTCACATGAGCTCTAAAACTAGGTCACTATGTCAAATAATAGAAAAAACGACGTCATACTCAGTTCATGTGGGGACAGGTGAGCGATTCAGGACCGTCATGGTCCTCTTGTTCTTTTCTATATACCCGTACTCAAAAATCAAAATAATGTAATTTTGATGTAAAAACTGACATTTTAAACTTCAAGCTGACAGTACAGTATATAAAAGTCAGTATATGCACCAATAATGCAGTTTGATGTCACGGATTGTAAAAAAGATTATTTTACTGGGCAAAGCTACAAAAAAACATTGTTTTATATAGTTAACTGGAGGTTAAAGGATGGAAGTATAGATCACTGCTTGGGAAGTGTGTATCAAGACATGGGCAGGTATTACCTACGAGCTGGGATGTACGAGAAGGCCTACCAGGTTTTTCATGCATTGATTGGTTCCAAGTTCAGACAAGATGGTGACTGTGTGACATATCTCCTTCTAGATATAGCTTGTGGAAACTTACCACCTAAGTTTAGGGATCAGCTGACTGAGGAATATACACTTACATATGGTGTAGAATTGTATGTGTTACCTATAAATATATTTTTCTAGGAATATAAATTAGCAAATTACTTGTCACAAAAAGCTACTATGAAATTATTTCTATTCAGTGGGGTCTCATATATTCAAGAATATCACAGCTACTGCCTCAGTCCCCTGAATTAAGTGAAAATAAAGTAACCAGTTTTCTTCTATCTTTGAAATTTAACAGCCACAAATTCATTTCCCCTCAAAAAAGGCATTTTGACCTTATACATTTTAATGTGAAAGAAAGTTAACGACTATTTATGTTCATTCAAGACTGCCATATACCCCTTTCCTTCTGCAGAGCACCAGGAAATGTAAGTCTATTGAAACAATTGGTCATCTATCACCTGATTCCCAGCAATAATACAGAGGAGATTTCTCGCATTATCAGCAAACATCATGACACCATCAACCCTACTGGGGTAGAAGTTTATCTCCATACATGTGATTGGTGTGTGAACAGCGAGGGGCAGATAAATGAAGAATGCCAGCAGGCAATATTAACGGAAGGTTTACTGAAGTACCCAGATAACTTGGTGAGTCACAAACTGAATACAGACAAATTACTTAATTAGCAGAAATGCTTTGTTTTCTTTTTATGCCCCCGAAGGGAGGCATATAGTTTTTGAACCGTCTGTCCGTCTGTCAGTCTGTCGGTCTGTCAGTCTGTCCGCAATTTTCGTGTCCGGTCCATATCTTTGTCATCGATGGATGGATTTTCAAATAACTTGGCATGAATGTGTACCACAGTAAGACGACGTGTCGCGCGCAAGACCCAGGTCCGTAGCTCAAAGGTCAAGGTCACACTTAGACATTAAAGGATAGTGCATTGATGGGCGTGTCCGGTCCATATCTTTGTCATCGATGGATGGATTTTCAAATAACTTGGCATGAATGTGAACCACAGTAAGACGACGTGTCGCGCGCAAGACCCAGGTCCGTAGCTCAAAGGTCAAGGTCACACTTAGACATTAAAGGATAGTGCATTGATGGGCGTGTTCGGTCCATATCTTTGTCATGGATGGATGGATTTTCAAATAACTTGGCATGAATGTGTACCACAGTAAGACGACGTGTCACGCGCAAGACCCAGGTCCGTAGCTCAAAGGTCAAGGTCACACTTAGACATTAAAGGATAGTGCATTGATGGGCGTGTCCGGTCCATATCTTTGTCATCGATGGATGGATTTTCAAATAACTTGGCATGAATGTGTACCACAGTAAGACGACGTGTCGCGCGCAAGACCCAGGTCCGTAGCTCAAAGGTCAAGGTCAGACTTAGACATTAAAGGTCATTTTTCATGATAGTGCATTGATGGGCCTGTCCGGTCCATATCTTTGTCATTCATGCATGGATTTTAAAATAACTACGCATGAATGTGTGACACAATAAGACGACGTGTCACGCGCAAGACCCAGCTCCGTAGGTCAAAGGTCCTAAACTCTAACATCGGCCATAACTACTCATTCAAAGTGCCATCGGGGGCATATGTCATCCTATGGAGACAGCTCTTGTTTACTACTATTCTCATAGCAAAACATAATAAATATAATAATTTTCAGTTGTTAAGAAAGTTGTAGCTATGCATATCAAATTTTGCCTTTGTTTAGATAAGAACCAATTACGTTTATAGTTTGTCTGTTAGACTTATGGTTCTGTTCATGAGCTGAACTGTCCCATGATATACTATACTGTATAGCGGGTTTTTATTATACCCCCACAAAACAAAGTTTTGGGGGTATATAGGAGTAAGCTTGTCTGTCGGTCGGTCAGTCGGTCTGTCGGTCCGTTGATTTTCATGGTTTCTGAATAATAACTCATGAAAGGCTTGACAATTTAAATAATTTTTGGTACACAGTTGTAACATCAGAAAATACAGGTCCAGTTTGATTTTGGGGTCAGTAGGTCAAGGTCACAGTGACTCGAAATAGTTAAACAGTTTCCGGATGGTAACTTGAGAACGCTTGAGTCTAGGATCAAAATTTTTTGTACACAGGTGTAACATTATGAAATACATGTCAAGATCGACTTTGAGGTCAGTTGGTCAAAGGTCAAGGTCACAGTGACTCGGAACAGTTAAACAGTTTCTGGATGATAACTTTAGAACGCTTGGGTCTAGGATCATAATTTTTTGTACACAGGTGTAACATGATAAAATACAGGTTAAATTTGACTTTGAAGTTAGTAGGTCAAAGATCAAGGTCACAGTGACACCAAACAGTTAAACAGTTTCCAGGTGATAACTTGAGAACGCTTGGGCCTATGATCATGAAAATCGATAGGGAGGTTGGTTATGACCTGCTGATGACCCCTTATGATTTTGAAGTCAGTAGGTCACAGGTCAAGGTCACAGTGACCTGGAACATTTAGAACAGTTTTTGGACAATAACATCAGAACACTTTGGACTAGGATCACGAAACTTAATAGGGAGGTTGGTCTTGACCAGCAGATGACCCCTATTGATTTTAAGTTTCAAAGGTCAAAGGTCAGAGTGACCCAGAACATTTAAACCTTTTCCCAACAATAACTTGAGAACGCTTGGACCAAGGATTATGAAACTTAATAGGGAGGTTGATTATGACCAGCAGATGACCTGTATTGATTTTGAGATCAATAGGTCAAAGGTCAAGCAAGTTCGGCTTTGACATTGGCTTAGGTCTGTGACAAGGCCATATTGTGGGGGTATAATTCGTCATTCCTGTGACAGCTCTATTTTTTTGCTAAGTAATTGTATGCTTGCAAGTAATTGTCAAAATAGCTGTAAGGTGTTTGTGTGCCTGTGTGTATGCTTTTGTTCATTCATTTTTTTCTGGACAATCACTTTGACATGCATGGAGCAATCTCTTTTATATTTGGCATAAATGTTTACCTAAGTAAGTTTAGCATGCAAACTGCAAAAGTCCCTGTCTTAAAGGTCAGAGTCTCACTTTGGGGACAGAGGTCATGACAGATAAGGGGCCATAACTTTGACGTGCATGTAGCAATCATCTACTAAGTATTTTATTTGGCACAAATGTTTGCCACAATGAGAGTTTCATGCACACATGCCAGACAAAGGTCAGTTAAGAGCTGTCTGGGTCAGAAAGTTGACATGCATGGAATGATCTTATTACTTTCATTCAGCAGGAATGTTTGTTTCAATTTGACAGTTTTGCACACACTCCCCAGACCCCTGTCTCAAAGGTTAATGTCACATTGAAGGGTCAAAGGTGATTTACAGCTTTTCTAGGATGTATTTTTTACATCCATGGAGCAGTGCTCTTTTTTATTTTGCCTTAGTGTGAAGGATTGTCTCATCCAAGCCGAAAGGCCCTATCCCACAGATCAAAGTCACAGTGGTCAAATGTCAGTTTAGAGCTTGTCTGAGCTGCAACTTTGACTTGTGAATGACATAGAGTATCAAGTGCAAACCCCATGTCCCTCAAAGGTTAAAGCCACACTTGGAGGTCAAAGGTCATATAAGATCTTGTTAATGCGGTAACTTTGAGGAATCTCTTTAATAGGCATAATTCCTTTACTGAAATAGGGTGCTGACACTGAACAAAGGTCATGTTAAGGTGTCAAGGTCATGTCAGATATTTTCAGTGGTGTAACTTTTACTAGCTTGGCGCTTTTTCCTTTAATTGGCTGAAATGTTTGAGTTATTGAGGTAGTGTGTCATAAAATAACAGGCTTGGCAGTGTTACCCTTTGGACATAATATTCTAGTTTATAATTTTATCTTCTCTTTACTCAATAGGACCTTCATATGAATTTGGCGAAGAGTTATTGCAGGATTGGTCAGCAAGGCCTTGCTTTGCCTCATGCTCTGAAGGTTGCAGAACAGCAGCTGGAAAACCCAAAGTTACTACTGTTTACTGCCCACACAGCAGCACTGGCAGGGCAATGTGACGTCTGCACCAAATGGTGCTCACATCTCTTGGAACATTTCACAGATGAAGATATAACAACCCCTGTGAGTAAAATATATGTTTGTATGTACGTACATACATATGTATGTAGGTACATATCTACTTAGGTCAATATGTATGTATATATGTATGTATGTACTAATTTTGAAAGTGTGAAAGCATTAATATTTTTGGGGATTGCTTCCATCTGTCCTTCCATCCTTCTGTCTGTCCATCACACTTCATGTCTAGTCTATAACTATGTCATCTAGAAGGGATTTTCAAATAACTAGGCACAAATGCTTCCCATAATGAGACAACATGTCATTTGCAGGACCCAGACCCCCAGCTCTAAGGTCATGCACACCATTCATCAAGAGATTTTGAAATTACTAGACACAAATGTTACCCATTATAAGATGATATGTCAGGCGCAAGACCCAAAACCCTGGCTTAGAGGTCAAGGTCACACTTGAGATCACAGGTTTAGAGCATCAGTTTCATGTCAGTCCATGACACTACCATTCATCAAGAGATTTCAAAATCACCCATAATGAGGAGACGTTGTATGTAAGACCCATGCCCCTGTTGCAAAGTTCAAGGTCACACTTAGAGGTCAAAGATATTAGGTGACTTTTTTGGTCTGGTCAGTAATTCTACTTTGCATGGATGGATATTCAAGTCATGTGCCATAAACAGTCACCATAACAAATTGATTTGTCACCTGTAAGACCCAAACTTCAAGCTCAAGGTCTGTGAGGAAGCCTTCCAGTTGGCTTATGGAAGGTCGGTGGTTCTATCCAGGTGCCTGCCAGTGATGAAATTATGCACAGAGGGCACCTGGGGTCTTCCTCCACCATCAAAGCTGAAAGGTTGCCATATGATCTTTAATTGTTTTGGTGTGATGTTAAACACAACAAAAACAAAAAACAAATCTAGCTCAGTTTTACTACTGTTCTCAACTTGAGAAATGTCTCAACACAAAATTTTGAAAAAAATTTATTATAGAAAAAATATTTTAAATATCTAAAATTTTTACATCCTATTGCAAACCAACTGCAAACCAATTAGGCACCAGAAATAATGAAATATTGAAAGTTTGACTCTTTCATTGGCCACATTATTGCCCAAGTTTTTAATAAGTGGGACCACATCAGTGTTGAAGATTTAAAGATTAGTACCTAAAGGTAGAACTAATAAAGTGTTGCTTTTTTGTCCATTCAAGGTACATAATATCCTAAAGAAAAATGAAGAGATCAGAGAATATCTGAAACAAAATGTGGACCAGTCTGCTGATTGAGACATGAGAACCGGACAAATAGCAGAGATCAGTCAGTGGCAGTTATGTGGAACACCCGGCAATAAACTGGGATCTTAAAACAACCAATTGTTTGCTTCTGGCATACAAGAACTGACCGACACTTACTGGCTGAAATTAATAATTTTTGAAGACTCGTATCAGTTGAAGAAGAAATGCAATACCCTGAAGTTTCAGTTTTCCATATAAAAATGCATTTTCATGCATTCTAGCATAAAATTGCTGTTCTTGTTGCTTTTTGGGGGTGTTTTAACAGGAGAGAAAATGTGTTAACGGAGAGATTCTCACACTCGTGTGCTGTTAAAACACCTTTTTATAAATGCACATTCCATGGCTAAGAGTAAACCTATTACGGCCCCAAAATGAAGAATTTAGAATGAAATGATGCCATCGTGAACAACACTGACATTCCTGCGCATTTCATGGAAATTTAATGATTATTCATTTATTACTTTTATGCATTTTATGCTAGAATAGCATACGGGCATGTTCTTTTCTTGTTATAACATCTGCAGAATCCCCGAGGGATTGGTTGGTGCCCGAGCCAATACAGATGCATTTCCATTTATTTATACATTTATACATATTTTGACAAATTGCTTTACACTGTTTTTGATATCTATGCATTTTCTTTTACCTGTTTTAACAAATTTATTTTTTTACATAAAATATTCTTTTGTTTTTTTTGTTGTTGTTCAGCAATTTTGTATGACATATATACACTGGCATTTCATTCCTATTTTAGGTTTTTAGAGGTTACCAATTCCTGTATACCGGTAAGCATTGTTCAAAAAACTGAGCAAAAATCACAGTAGAGATTGAATATTACATTATTTCTTTCCACTCATCTTTCTCAGTTCAGTGAATTTGTTGCTATGGCTGCAGACAGAGTTTTATATTTACTGTAATTGATCTGTGATATTTTTGTACTGTACATTCATTTTCACCATTTTATATTTAATTGATCTGTGATAAAAAAAAAATTGTACTGTACATTCAATTTAAGTATATGCCATACATTCTGAAGTGCAGTAATTTAATTCTTACATTTTATTAAAGTTTTCAAATGATAGTCTTATTTTCCAAGTTTTAATAAATTATTACATTATATACATTTAATATTTGTACAATGTACTAGGACAAGGGTATTTTTTGTAAAGCAAGCATGAACATGCTATATTTAATATTATCATTTCTAATACATAGAGCACTCACCTCTTCCCGCAAATACAAAACCATTTACCATTGGTGGTTTCTAATTCAGTTGTATGTATAACATGAATATGGTCATAAGATTACACTTCTGTGATGTAGTCCAAAGAAGTCCAAGAATACCAAGATCCTAATTTTTCTATTTTTGCACAATTCTATGTAGAAAAGATGCTTTACTCATACTTAATTGCTAGAATGCATTCTGCATGAAATCAGATGGTTTTCATTGTTATACTCAAAACATGGCAAGTTTTACAGTTTGGAACCTAAGTAGTGTTTTAATGTGTGGACAAGAGTTTTAGAGTGGTAGACAACTACTGACTTGCATTTCATGAAGAACTATTTCTATTTTTATGCCCCCACACATTTATGTGTGAAGTAAATAGTTTGGCTGATGTCCATATGTCCGTCTGTCCCGAAATCTTGTGTGTCCAACTCCTCCCACACTATTAGATTGATTTGCTTCAAACTTTCACAGATGAACAACCTTGATGTACATATGACCATATAGGAAGGATTTTTTTCTGTGACTATTTTTATTGCAGTTATGGCCCTTTGATAGTTTTTGCTATATGGAATATACAGAAAAGTTTTTGCTGTATGGAATATCAAGAAAAGTTTTTGCTGTATGGAATATATGGAAAAGTTTTTGCTGTATGGAATATAAAGAAAAGTTTTTGCTGTATGGAATATACGGAAAAGTTTTTGCTGTATGGAATATAAAGAAAAGTTTTTGCTGTATGGAATATACGGAAAAGTTTTTGCTGTATGGAATATACAGAAAATCTCGTGTGTCCAAATCCTCCAACACTATTAGCCTGATTTGCTGCAAACTTTCACTGATGAACAAGCTTGATGTACAGGTGACTATAAAGGAAAGAATTTTTTCTGTGAATATTTTTACTGCAGTTATGGCCCTTTGATAGTTTTTGCTATATTGAGGATGGCACAGTATGTGGGGGCATCCATGTCCTGTGGACACAATTCTAGTTTTCTAGGTTTTTGTCAGTTTGTGGGAGCACTTTCATGAAAAGTAGATGCAGGAAAAAATGGTGTTCTATAAAGATATGCCAATCAGATCTGAGTTGATCATTTGTTTTAGGAAGCAAAGAATGAACTGAATTAGTGACCTTTAACCTATAACATCAGGAATCAGTCTTTATAACTGTTTCGCTTAGTGTTTGTTTCTTCGCTTTGTCTTGTTGAAGAATGAAATTTTCTGTAACCTTTAACATACAGATATTTCATCAAGAGAAAAAATTATCTGCTAATTTTGTGAAAAAGGCTCTTGTTACAATTTTGATGCTCCATATAGTCGCTACCTTGTCAGTCTGTCCATCTATCTGTCACATTTCTTGTCCAGAGGATAACTAAAAATATTGAAGGTATCAAGTTGTAACTTTATACAATGATAAAGCTCATTGAGAACCCATTTTTGAATCATCTCCCTTTCTTTGAAAACCTTGTCCGGGGCATAACTCGAATATTATGTAAGTTATTGACTTGATACTTTACATATTGATAGAGGTCAGTGAGAGGGAGTGCTGTGAGAAGGAACCATATCTTTAGGTGGTCCCATTTTTTAATTATCTCCCTTTCTTTGAAAACCTTATCCGGGGCATAACTCGAATACTATGTAAGATATTGACATGATAGTTTACATAATAATAGAGGTCAGTGAGAGGGAGTGCATTGACAAGGAACCATAACTCTTGGTGGTCCCATTTTTGAATTATCTCCCTTTTTTGAAAACTTTGTGGCATAACTCAAACATTTCTTTCTTGATAATGTATATACCGGTGTTTGCTTTAAATTCATTTGGTGACCCTAGTTAAAGTCTGACAAGAATACTGTCATGCTACTTTCAGACATTTATATATTACATTACACACAACTTCTTGTCACCTAACTTCATCAAGTCTACACTTTATTCTGCAATAAATAAATTTGTTTTCAAATAAAATACATGTTCTTCATTTGTTATATTCCCACCTCACAGGTACATTTCTTCTTAACACACAACCTCCCTGACTGAAAAGCCCCTTATGCTACAGTGATTTTAGGGAGCATCGATCAGTGTTACTAATCAGCTTGTTTTATGTTAATTTTATACCTGTGATATAACACTTACTTGTTAAACTGATATTAGTTTTATACACATTTTTATAGAGATATTTTTGTACTTTATTTTATGTTTGGTTTACTATAACTATGATTCTGTGGTGCCAAGATTAGTATCATTTTTCCATACTCCTGTATATTGTTTTGCAATTACTTTTATTTATGATTACAATGTTTATACTAGTTGAGACAAAGAAGTGTATTTCCAGTATATGTTACATGCTAATAATGTGTAATAATGTGTTTTTGGGCCCAAAGTGAGGTATACAGTAATCCCATTGACTAGTCTCAACTTTGTTAATCAGTCTGAAACATGTAGGTAGGCATGCAAAATGATCTTACATGTCAGCCCGAGTAAGGCAGGTGTTTTCCCAACCCTAGAGAAGTGGACTAGCTAGCGCTTGGTTTTCCATTTCACATTATCCCCTTGGGTTTAGGAAAACCCTGTCTTACACAGGCAAGCATGTAAAATCCGTACAGTCATACAGTAAAAAAATATCAAAGGGTTAGTAGAAAAGACAATGAAACTTTCACTGAATGCCGAGGACAAAAATTTTTATTTATTGAATACCATAAACTTGCATATAAAAATGAGTTAAGGAAGATTCAATATGCTACTCCATTCTGATATTTAACAGCATGTGGTAAAATATTTGCATTTTATTTGTATTTATGGTAATGTTTTGTATTGATTTTTACATTCTAACATTTAGTTGATTCAACAGGTGAAAAAAAATAAAATAGAACTTTATCTGAATTTTGTTGTATCTTCCATCATGACCAAAGAGTAAGGTTACACAGTCAACCTCTTTTTAGATAAAAGCCTGCGTGGTGTAAACTTTCAGTATTATCAAAACACACATTTCCCATAGGTCTTAATCAACAGAAATTGAACAAGATTAAACTCAGCTCCCAATATGTTGAAAATGTCTAACAAGGCTTTTTCGGCTCTTTCTTTATATGTCCAGTTGAAATCCATCAATATTTAAATGCCAAGACTATAATTTTATATGCCTGTAATGACTTAGTCAAAGTGTTTATGGGCTTATTAACTTGGCCAAGTTCAGTAACAAGCTAGATTCTCTAAGTTTCTCTGGAGTTATGGCCCTTGAATTACTCAAATTTGCAAAATTGACAGTGTCCACTCTCAGATTTGAGCAGTTCTTATCCAGAGCTCACCAAACTCAGTCACAATGTTAATGGACATATTGCCTCAGACAGGTTAGCCAGACAGAAACTTGTTGTCACTCTTGAGTTATGGCCCTTGCGTAACTGAAAATGATAAAAAATTGACAGCATCTGCTTAATAATTTAAGTAGTTCATATCTAGTGTTCACCAAACTTAGAATGTTTATAGGCATATCATCTTGACTTGATCAATTTTCAGCTCACCTGAGCACAAAATGCTCAAGGTGAGGTATTGTGACCAGTCATTGTCCTTCATGCGCCAACATTTGTCTTGTGAACACTCTAGAGGTCACAGTTTTAACTAAATCTTTATGAAACTTGGTCAGAATGTTTATCTTGATGATCTCTAGATCAAATTCGAAACTGGGTCATGCGGGGTCAAAAATTAGGTCAGTAGTCCAGATCATAGGAAACACTTTAGAACACTCTAGAGGCCACAGTTGTGACTCAATCTTTATGAAGCTTGGTCAGAATGTTTGTCTTGATGATCACTAGGTCAAGTTCGAAATTGGGCCATGTGGGATCAAAAACTAGGTCACTAGGCCAAATCAAAGGAAAGGTTGTGAACACTCTAGGGCCACAGTTGTGACTCAGTCTTTATGAAACTTGGTCAGAATGTTTGTCTTGATGATCTCTAGGTCAAGTTCGAATCTGGATAATGTGGGGTCAAAAATTAGGTCATAAGGTCAAATCTAAGAAAAATCTTGTGGACACTCTAGAGGCCACAGTTGTAATTCAATCTCTATGAAACTTGGTCAGAACGTTTGTCTTGATAATCTCTAGGTCAAGTTTGAAACTGGGTCATGTGGGGTCAAAAATTAGGTCAGTAGTCCAGATCATAGGAAACGCTTTAGAACACTCTAGAGGCACAGTTGTGACTCAATCTTTATGAAGCTTGGTCAGAATGTTTGTCTTGATGATCACTAGGTCAAGTTCGAAATTGGGCCATGTGGGTTCAAAAACTAGGTCACTAGGGCAGATCAAAGGAAAAGCTTGTGAACACCCTAGAGGCCACAACTGTGATTCAGTCTTTATGAAGCTTAGTAAGATTGTTTGCCTTGATGATTTCTAGGTCAAGTTCGAATCTGGGTCATGTGGGGTCAAAAACTAGGTCAAGGTCAAATCAAAGAAAAAGTTTGTGAACACTCTAGAAGCCAGAGTTGTGGCTCAATCTTTATGAAGCTTGGTCAGAATGTTTGTCTTGATGATCTCTAGGTCAAGTTCGAAAATGGGTCATGTTTGGTCAAAAACTAGATCACTAGGCCAGATCAAAGGAAAATCTTGTTAACACACTAGAGATGTCAATTTAAATTTGAAACTCACGAGAATAGGTCAGAATGTTTGTCTTGATGAGCTCTAGGTTAAGCTCGAAACTATGTGGGGTCAAAAACTACGTCACTAGGTCAAATCAAAGGAAAAGCTTGTGAACACTCTAGAGCCACAGTTGTGACTCAATCTTTATGAAACTTGGTCAGAATGTTTGTCTTGATGATCTCTAGGTCAAGTTCGAAAATGGGTCATGTTTGGTCAAAAACTAGATCACTAGGCCAGATCAAAGGAAAATCTTGTTAACACACTAGAAACGACAATTTAAATTTGAAACTCATGAGAATAGGTCAGAATGTTTGTCTTGATGAGCTCTAGGTTAAGTTCGAAACTGTGGGGTCAAAAACTACGTCACTAGGTCAAATCAAAGGAAAAGCTTGTGAACACTCTTGAGCCACAGTTGTGACTCAATCTTTATGAAACTTGGTCAGAATGTTTGTCTCGATGATCTCTAGGTCAAGTTCGAATCTGGATCATGTGGGGTCAAAAATTAGGTCATAAGGTCAAATCTAAGAAAAATCTTGTGAACACTCTAGAGGCCACAGTTGTAATTCAATCTCTACGAAACTTGGTCAGAACGTTTGTCTTGATGATCTCTAGGTCAAGTTTGAAACTAGGTCATGTGGGGTCAAAAACTAGGTCACTAGGCCAGATCGAAGGAAAAGCTTGTGAACACTCCAGATGCCACAGTTCTGACTCAATCTTTATGAAACTTTGTCAGAATGTTTGTCTTGATGATCTCTAGGTGAAGTTCTAATCTGGGTCATGTGGGGTCAAAAACTAGGTCAACCAGTCAAAAAAAAGGAAAAGCTTGTGTACACTCTAGAGGCCACAGTTGTGACTCAATCTTTGAGACTTGGTCAGAATGTTTGTCCTAATGATCTCTAGGTCATTTAGGAAACTGGGTCATGTGGGGTCAAAAAGTAGGTCAGTAGGCCAGATCAAAGGAAAAGCTTGTGAACACTCTTAGAGGCCACAGTTGTGACTCAATCTTTATGAGACTTGGTCAGAATGTTTGTCCTCATGATCTCTAGGTCATTTAGGAAACTGGGTCATGCGGGGTCAAAAAGTAGGTCAGTAGGCCAGATCAAAGGAAAATCTTGTTAACACTTTGAGTCCACAGTTTAAGTTTGAAACTCTTGAGAATTGGTCAGAATGTTTGACTTGATGACCTCTAGGTAAAGTTCGAATCTGGGTCATGTGGGGTCAAAAACTAGGTCATCCAGTCAAATCAGAGGAAAAGCTTGATAACACTCCAGAGGCCACGTTACCCTATATTTGTGAAACTTTGTCAAAATGATGATCTTGGGCCAAATCTGGATCATCTCGGATCAAAAACTAGGTCACCTGTTAAAATCAAAGAAAAACCTTGGGCATGCAATAGGGGCTGCAATTTTCATTTGATGTGCATGAAACTTGGTCAGAATGTTTGTCTGCATGAAATCTCCGAAGAATTTTTTTTCTGGGTCATGTGGGGTCAAGAACTAGGTCACCAGGTCAAATAAAAGAATAAGGTTGTATACACTCTAGGGGTTACATTTTTGATTCTGTCTTCATAAATCTTAATCAGAATGTTTGTTATCATGAAGTCTTGGACGATTTCAAATCCGGGTCAATGTGGTTCAAAAACTAGGTCACGAGGTCAAAACAAAGGAAAAGCTTGTATACACTCTAGAGGCCACTGTTTTGCTCCAATCGTCCCGGAACTTTGTCAGAATGTTTGTTTTCATGAAATTCTGACTAGTTCAAACCTGGGTCATGTGGGTTAAAAAAATAGATCACTAGGTCAAATCAAAGAAAATACTTGTTTACACTCAAGAGGCCACGTTTTGGTCCAATCTTAATGAAAATTAATCAGAATATTTGTCTCCATGAAATCGTTCACACTGTTATGGTACGTTACTCAGGTGAGCAGCCTAGGGCCATCTTGGCCCTCTTGTTTGTTGGAAGATAATATGGCAACTTTGCAGCTTTTTATGATGGAGAGAGATCCCAGGTGCCCCTCTAGGCATTGATGAAATTACCAGCCTTCTACAAGTCAGCTGTGGCCTCCTCAGATGACACCTCACAAGGGCTTGAACCTACAGGGTGAAAAGTGAGTCAGAGGCCTTAGGCAAGCCCTGTTCCAGATAATCAAGTATCATAGATTTAAGTTCAAAAGATGACCCCTAATATCTGCAAGTCCTGGCTGATGTACTAGAAGAAACAGATAAATACAAAGATGTTTGAACCCTTTTATTCAGTCTAAAATGAACAATAACATAAATTATACTCGATCAATGAAACAAGATAAATCTGATTGGAATGAAACATTTTTCAAACTGATTCTGCCTTTTTAAACCAACTGATTACAACATTGAACATTAAGACATTGTATAACATTATTTGATTCATATAACACTATTCAACTTAGAAGTATAATCATGGTGAGAAACTGATTTGTATTTGAATTATTTAAATGTTAGATTATTGCTGAAAACAGCTGATTTTTTTTCTGTAAAAAAATAGAGCCAATACAAAAATTTTTAAGAACAAAAAATGAAAAAGGAAATGTTATATGCATAATAAAATCTTCAACAACTAGAGTCAATTTAAAAACTAAAACACTGCTTCAGAACGTATGTTGCTTACTGTTGGTAACCTTTCCAGTCAAAATAATAGAGATACATTCTTGACAGTCCATATAGTTTTTCATACTTGCCCACAGGTGACAGAATATTAAAATTCCCTCATGCTGAACCTTTGATGAAATTCTTTAAAGAAATTCTAAGTACTCAAACTTTAAAGAAATTAATTGTCTTCTCTAAATTTTACTACAATAAAAGCAGCAAAAACTGCTTGGCCAACCCTGAAATAACCCACAAAAATAAATAATACCTTACATGACACAAATGCATTTTCCAACACACACTTTTGTACACCCACTTTAAGGCCCATTTCAAACACAGGTTTAACACCAAAGGGGTCCACCACACCAGTGGATCGTGTTTAATGTGGTTACATGATGTCAAGCGTGAGGATTTGTAATCCGTACTGTTCGATACAATGTTGGATTGTCAAAAAACAGATAAAGATATGAAAATGTGTAGATGCAATTTTAAAAGTTTATGGATTTAGCTAACTGAAGGCAAAGTTTGAATGGGAAAATAGATGAAAGTATTTTTTTTCCTGGCCAAAAAAAGTAGTTGTAATCATAGCCTATGAAGGGTAAAAATCCTTGTCTAGGGAGTAGTCATATTAGTATGCTTTTTTTTTTTTTTTTTTTTTAATTATGGCTCTAGGACACAAAATTAAGTCATTAAACTCAATTGGGTTTACAAACTAAAATGATTTCTAAATAAAATAACCCTTCCCTTAGATAACATTAGCTCCAAATCATTCAAATCATTTGTATAGGCTGACCAATCTCAAACAAAATCTCCTACAAAATGTATTGCTAGAACAAATCTAGACATATTATTTTTTTATGATAAATGAATTAACCTTTAAAGTCAAATCAAGTTCAGAAACATACAGTGCAACCTGTATACGAGTGAACACCATTTGGGAAACTAAAATGTTTTTGTTGTTCTGGAGAGGCTGATGTACTAAGAATTCCATCTGATGGGTAAGAAAAGAAGTGTCATTAAGAGAAGTGGTGCTGTGCACTTCTTTCTTTCAGACATCATCAGTAAAGTCCCCCAATCTTTTTCAAATGTTACAATGCATACTATTTTCAAGGGAATAACGGTACATGTTTCCTAGCCTGTCGGTCCTAATTTATAAAATTTATTACACAATGCTCATGGATATTCTGAATGTATGTAACACAACAGTGTACTAGACTTACTGAAAAACAAGATAAAACTTTGTTGTATGTTAATATATTCTGCTAAATCAGTGGTAATTTAAAGTGTATTTTGTTATAAAATAATATCCGATATTTAAGAAACATCTTGACTGTGCCTTTTAAATTTCAAATTATCACTTTTGGAGCATTAAACTTAAAGTAACCAAATGAGACTACAAATGTCCAGATTACAGGAAAGTTTTCTACATGAGGTACTGGATTCTTCTTCTACCTAACAGAAAATCTGCATTTAGGTTACATAACAATTCTTCTGTAAGCACATCCAAATTCATAAAAGCTTAGATTCTGCCATGTAGAGCCAAATGACTCTTATCAGCCTGTTTTCTTAGAATGTTTTTACATTTTCACCACAATTGTAATCAACTTGATAAATATCTGAAACATCTACTGCCTGGAATTCTCAGTTTGCCTCAAATGGTTTTTATATTCTGTATTCCCAATCGTATGTCACCTTCCACTGCTTCACAGCAACAAATGTGGTACACTTATAAGTACCAGTACTTCACACCAATTGCTGCACAATTTACGAGTACTACGTATGTAAAATCACATGTATATTTTTGTAGATTTGGAGATTAAAGCACTTTTAACAACTCAAGTCCAATCCTCCCTCTCTTAATATCCACATCAATAATTTTGCCTTCAATTTTCTCGCCTAGTTTCAGCTGGTACCTCTGTCTCATGCCTGGTAGTGACATTTTTGTATTGTGCACCAAACCATTCTGTCCCACACCAATGTCCACAAAAGCACCAAAATGTGTCACATTGCTCACCTTACCAGTAACCTTGTCACCTGCTTTGAGATCATTTATAGATTTCACTCCACTTCTGAAAAGTGGCTTCTCAAACTCTGAAATAAAAGAATACAAATTCTAATATGCTTTTCTTTTCTCAAAATAATTTATAGCAAAACCATGTTTTAACACTATTTATATACTCGGGTGGTAATACGTCATACAAATAGTGTTGCTCGGGCTGCGCCCTCGTGAAATTATTACACCCGACGTATAACTAACCATCGTGCATAAATAGTGTTAAAACACTCTTGCCATAAATTATTTCTTAAATAATGTTTTGGTCTAAAAATGCTTTCAACTAGTGTAGCGAACTAGTCTAGTTAACTACCGGTAGTGTAGAAACTAGTGTTGTTAATTAGTATAGTGAACTAGTGTAGTCAACTAGTATAGTTAATAAGAATGAACTAGTGTAGTGGACTAGTGTAGTGAACTAGTGTGATTAACTAGTGTGGTGAACTAGTTAAGTGTTGCTACCAGACTAATAGATCTATATCTGACACATGAAGTCTTTTATTTTGAGAATGTACAAGAATCCATGCACGATAACAGTGCTGACTGAGAATGTCAAACGCTTCTGTTAATCTTTACATCTCTAAGAAAACTGGTGCAAAAAAACTGTACAATTTCATTGCTTTTTACCTGGAAGCAACTACAAAAGTTCAATACTAAACAAGAGATCACAGAGTGATCTTGGCGCCCACCAATGTGCCATTTTTGAGTGTTCCAAATTTCAAGACTTACTGACTAGCTCAAGGTCAAATTTCATTTCCGTACACAACACTGTGCATGTGGTCCAAATTCGAAAGCTGTAGCTCGAGAAATGTGAAAGTAGGTCAATAGATCAATTTCAAGGACAAAGTTCTTTGTACACAAAACTATGCATGTGCATCAAGTTTGAAGGCTGTAGTTTGAGAAATTTGAAAGTAGGTCACTAGGTCAATCTTGTGGTCACAGTTTATTTTGGTACAAAAAACTATGCAAGTGGTCAAAATTTGAAGGCTGTAGCTTGAGAAATGTGAAAGTAGGTCACTAGGTCAATGTCAAAGTTTGTTTCGGTACACAATCCTATGCATGTGGTCTAAATTTGAAGCCTTTAGCTCGAGAAATGTGAAAGTAGATCACTAGGTCAATCTTAAGGTCAAAGTTCATTTCAGTCAGAAAACTATGCAAGTGGTCCAAATTTGAAGGCTGTAGCTCGAGAAATGTGAAAGTAGGTCACTAGGTCAAAATCAAGGTCAAATTTTATTTCGGAACACAAAACTATGCATGTGGTCCAAATTTGAAGCCTGTACCTTCAAAAATGTGGAAGTAGGTCACTAGGTCAATGTAAAGGTCAAAGTTTGTTCGGTACACAAAACTATGCAAGTGGTCCAAATTTGAAGCCTGTAGCTCGAGAAATGTGGAAGTAGGTCACTAGGTCAAAATCAAGGTCAAATTTTTTTCGGAACACAGAACTATGCATGTGGTCCAAATTTGAAGCCTGTACCTTCAAACATGTGAAAGTAGGTCACTAGGTCAATGTAAAGGTCAAAGTTTGTTTCGGTACACAAAACTATGCATGTGGTCCAATTTGAAGGCTGTAGCTTGAGAAATGTGAAAGTAGGTCACTAGGTCAAAATCAAGGTCAAATTTCATTTCGGAACACAAAACTATGCATGTGGTCCAAATTTGAAGCCTGTACCTTCAAAAATGTGAAAGTAGGTCACTAGGTCAATGTCAAGGTCAAAGTTTTTTTCAGTGCTCAAAACTATGCATGTGGTCCAAATTTGAAGGCTGTAGCTACAGAAATGAGAAAGTAGGTCACTAGGTCAATACCAAGGTCAACTCATGTCAAGGTTCATCTTGCCACTCAAAACCATACATGTGGTCCAAATTTGAATGTTGTAGGTTACTGACAAGAAGATTTTAAAAGCTTTTCCCTATATAAGTCTATATGAACCATGTGACCCCCAGGGCGGGGCCGTATTTGACCCTAGGGGGATAATTTGAACGAACTTGGTACAGAACCACTAGATGATGCTACATAACAAATATCAAAGCCCTAGGTTTTGTGGTTTGGGCAAGAAGATATTCAAAGTTTTTCCCTATATAAGTCTATGTAAACCATGTGACCCCCGGGGCGGGGCCATATTTGACCCTGGGGGATAATTTGAAAAATCTTAGTAGAAGACCACTAGATGATGTCACATACAAAATATCAAAGCCCTTAACCCTATGGTTTTGAACAAGAGGTTTTTCAAAGTTTTTCCCTATATAAGTCTATATAAACCATGTGACCCCCGGGGCGGGGCCATATTAGACCCCAGGGAAATAATTTGAATCATCTTGGTAGAGGACCACTAGATGATGCTTCATACCAAATATCAAAGCCCTAGGCTCTATGGTTTTGGACAAGAAGATTTTCAAAGTTTTTCCCTCTATAAATCTATGTAAATTATAGAAATAAACAAAGGGCCATAACTCACTAAAAAATTGTTGAACCAGTCTGATTTTCAGGGGGACACAACTAGAGTACCAATACATCATTCTGACAAAGTTTGGTCAAAATCCCCCTGGTAGTTTCTGAGGAGATGCGATAACGAGAAATTGTTAACGGAAGGACGGACGGAAGGACGTCGGACCACGGACGCAGAGTGATTTGAATAGCCCACCATCTGATGATGGTGGGCTAAAAAAACCTTACCATCTCTGAGATCATATGATAGAGGTCTAACTAGGGCATCTGTAATCAACTTTACAGTTGGTTCCCCTGTATCAAGTTCACTACAAATCTGTGTAATACCTGTAATAAAAACAGGTTGTAATAATATATTTTTCAGCCATTGAAAAACTTGAAACATGAAATAGAATCAAAGGCCTGAATGGCCTGAGTCGGCTAATGATTGATGTACTGACAGTATAGTCTACCAGTTTCAGTTTGTTTTTAGTTTTTTTCTTAAAATTTCATAACACAGCTCGATATTTACCCAAAATATTATATCCGGATACGATTACACTTTTCTCCAGTTTGAACAATATATTTTACAAATTGTGATGATACGAAGACATTTAGCAGCAATTGGCAGTATCTGACATTGAAGTTTACGGTTAAATTACCTCTTATTTAAATCTTTTCATAAAAAAGTTGTTTCGTTTCGCCAAACATAGACGATCTACTTTCGATTTCAAAAACTACAAGAAAATACAATTTAATGTTTCGCCGATTTGTTTATTTCTCGAAAAATAATAATTAAAATCATTTTTAATATCAATAGTAACTAAACAAACCAGTAAGAGCTTCTTCTTCCGATAATTTATCCGTTTACTGACTGCAAAATTCAACCCACGCAAAGTTTATAGAAATCATACGATGCGTGTTTACATTCAATGTGGGAGAATTAAGGCTGATCGGCTATGTTACCTAACGCATCCAGACGATTCAGATTTTGTTTTTAAAAAAAAGCATTGTGTGCGTTTCTGTAATTTTATATACGTTTTTATACGCTTAGAAATTATTAGACATGCGTATTTGCATTATTTCTATACGTAATTTACGCTAATACGCATCTTATCTGGAGCCCTGCTGGAACTATTTTTTGTCTTTCGCTGGATGTTACCCAAGCTTTGTAAGCCTGCGCAATTCTTAAAATGCACATTTATGCTTAATGAGTTACATTCGAGAACTGCACAATTACAAGTCATAAATATGACAGATTACATCGTATATTGGTCATAGCAAAGGGAATTGACACAACTTAACTTCATTCATGCAGTGAACTGTTTGAAATTTGAGAAATCTAATGGAACTACATCCCTTCACATGTTATTCGGTCCATTTAGAGAATCGTTGGATAGCAAGGACTCATCAAAAGGCTTTTAGCCTTTAGCCAACTCAAAAATGTCCTGCATGAAGAAACAGCAACCAAATCAAAAGGCAGGATGGGTGGAATGGGGGGGAGGGGTCGGTTGTGGTATAAAATGACCTCTCCTTTTCCAGACCATTTTCAATGTATTTTTTGTACAAAATTTTTAGTATCTTTAAAATCTGGATTTAAAAATCTGGTTTCCATTTTTGAAAAAAAAACAAACAATACAAATGTCACTGACTTTTGAAGACAAAAAATTGGAATTCCTTCAGGCAGTTTCTTTTAAATTATCTTGTCAATTTGACTTGTGAAACAAAAACATGACATCATTCAAACACACTAAATGTTTAAGACTTTGAAATTTTCATATGTCTTGTAACTTACTATTGCAAGATAAGAACTGTCTAACTTTCTGAATAAATCCTGGTTGACCTAGCTCATTCCGAGACACACCCACTTTCTCCAGTAAGCTGAAAATACATACAAGTGTACTATACTAATTCAATGCAATAAACAACTACCTGCAAGAACTCGGCCATTTTCTCATTTTCAGTCTTGCTTATGTAGAACTACCAGCCTCATAATCAGAAACAACTCCAAACTCCATTTATATTCCTGAATACCAATCTTTATCATAAACCTATATATATTCCGTAAAAATAATAATACGGCTTCAATTTCACAAATACCAACTGACAGAAATCAAGATCCGTATTGCACTAGGGTGAGTCATGCCTGTGTCTATACCACGTTCTTTGTTTTAGTGGAGTTTTTTGTTGTCAATGGTTCAGATAATAAAAACAAAAGAATATGTGAAGGTATATAATAAAAGATTATAACTAGAGCTATCGCTAAAGATGATGAATGTACCCCCCGCATGCACTGACAGTACACTGCAATTTGATGCACACAAGATTGCATAATTATATAGACTGTATGTATACAGTATAGTAACAAAAAACAAAGTCCATAACTATACAGAATATTTATCTAAAAGAACGTAGCATGCACCATGCACAACTAGGGTTGGTACTGATCACTTGTGTGAAGTTTCATTAAATTGTGTGCAAGGGTTTGGAAGATTAGGCGCACACAAGATTGCATATGCAGACTGTATGTACATAGTACGTTAACAAGAAACAAAGTCCCATAACTCTGCGATTTTTGTTGTTGAAAGAACCTAACATGCCTATGCACAACTACTGTTGTTACTGATCACTTGTGTGAAGTTTCATTAAATTGTGTCAAGGGGATGAGTAGAGATGATGCGCACAAGATTGTGTCTATGTATATAGTAAAGTAACAAAAAACAAAGTCCCGTAACTCTGCAATTTTTTTTCTGAAAGAACCTAACATGCCCCAGATGGTGCGCACAAGACTGTGTCTATGGACAGACAGACGGACAGACAGACAGACAACCTGAAACCAGTATACACCCCCCCTTACAACTTTGGTGTCGGGGGGTACAATAACAGCATCTTGATCTGAAATGTATTCAGCTCTCATGGATTTTACAAGGCTGAAATATAGGCCTGACAAATAATGCTAGTTTAATGCAACATCTAAGATCCAAGTTTCTGTTGTAATAACCCTATTTTATCATATTTGGAAATATATTCTGAAATGACAAAGAAAATCCTGGTATACCTGTAAGTGATATGGTAAGATTCGGGATGGATCCATGTCATATCTAGAGGTTCACATAAATATTCTGTAGCAACTTTCTTCTTTGATTTCTTCCCTTTTGTAGCCTCTTTTTTCGCCTTATTGTCTACACTTGCACATTTCCTACAAAAGAAACTTCTTGTTCAAGGATTGGTATTGCGTATTAATGTAACCACTATATGCTCTATATTTGCAAATAGATCTAAATAGTATGTTCAATTCTCATTTGTATTTGCCATGCAATTTAACAGGTTTGTTTCTATAGTCTGATTTCGTTGTTAAGGTAGTATTATTCAGTATGATAGTGGTTTTTACCTAAATAAGGCAAGGTAAATCATGCTGATTTCCCTTATCGACAGACGAGTCTATAAACTGAACTCTCAAATGTCAAAATCAAACTATATCTTTAACAATAGAATTATACAATACCCTAGTTCAGCACTGGTTGAATGGACTCGTATAAATCCAGCTGCTTGTTCATATGTTTTTGCTCCCAGTCCTTTCACTGCCTTCAACTGCTCTCTACATATAAATGGCCCAAACTGGTCTCGGAACTCCAGAACTTTCTTTGCCCTGGCGGCTGACAAACCTGATACATGACTGAAATAAAATCAATAAGTTGACACTGTTTGTATAATTTTACCAGCCTGCATTTTAAATATCAAATCCTTGAATATATTCAAACTGCAAGTACATTTGCAAATTACAAAGTTTTCAAAGGACAATGGTGACAAAAGTTTATTCCTTTAAACAGATATGCTACAAGTACAAAGTTTGCAACTGCTAATACAATGTCACTGATCTATGCTAGTTAAGTTTGTTTTTTTCAGCCCATTTCTTTGGCTTCTAAAAAGATTAAACAAGAGCTGTCAGCCTTGTGGCAGACTAGATAATACCCCCTCAACACTGCCTTCCTGTACAAAATAAAGAACTATTTTACTCAGCAAAAGAACCATACATTTAGAATTACATGAATGTGTAAAAGCTTTACAGGACTACAATGAATTAAATCCATTAAACTGTTCAAGTTTCTTTGTTTTGTTTGCTTTTGGATTTAGTGCCATTTTTCAACAGTATTTCAGTTATTAACGACCGGCAGTTAACCTAACGAGTTTTCTTGGTTTCTGTACCAGTACTAACCTGTTCCTCACAAGTAACTGCTAACTTCCCTTCATGAATCAGAGGTGAAGAAGGAATGATTTAGACACAATGTCTTTTATCAAGCATAACATATACTAGTATTTCACACGGGGATCAAGCTCATGACCCCATCTGTGCTCTTCCAACGGGTCACTCATCTGTTCAAGATTTACTGAATGGACAACTAAATTTTAATTCAAAATGGGACAATAAACCACCAAATATTGGTAGATTGTAACCAAAGTCGAACTTGGCCTATATTTTATAATCCTATACCGTGTACCAAAATGTTTCAAAAGTAACCAAATGCAAATCATCATTTTGCAAAATTTTATGTCAGAAGGACCATAATTCTGTCAAAAATATATGAACTGTGACAAAAACTGAACTTGGCCTGACTGTATCTCATGATTATACCCCTCTGTATTTAAAATGAATTCAATCCATTCACCTTCTCAAGAGTAATTAAACAGACTACCAAATTTCAAGTAAAAAGTGGGGAGGTAGACTGTAAATAAAATCAAATGTGGCCTTCATTTTATTATCATATACCAGTGTGCCAAAAACAATTTTCATGTTCTCAAATAGACATCAACATTTTGCTGAATTTTATGTAAAAAGGGGACAGAAAGGTACAGCTGAACCTGCCATAGTAGCCATCTGTATTAAACAGCCAGTCAGCTAACTTCCCACATGGAATTCTGGTTCTAATTTTAACTTGTCTTAACCCTAAGCATGCTGGACACGATTAGTTCTTCCTTTGCGACCAGTGTAGATCATGATCAGCCTGCACATCCGTGCAGTCTGATCATGATCTGCACTGTTCGCCATTCAGTCAGTATCTTTTTGGTAAGCACCCCTTTAAACTTTCTTGGCTACTTAAAACATGTTTTACTGAATTAGGTAGCATTATTGTTACCTTAGGAGGCATTCACTGCATGTGTTTACATCTACACCCACAAAACTCACACACTCTTCTATTGTGGAATCTAGAGAGGTCTTCAACTGATTTTGAGGCATATCATGCTGCAAGTGGAGGTAAAATTCCATTTACGATAATTTCTATTTCCCCTTAAACGCTTTCAACAACCACATACTGTGCGTGTTTCTTAATTTGAAAAATGAACTTAACTTTCAATGGAATTGTCTAGATACTCTCTTTGGAATCAAAAACTTTACCAACAGCTCATAAAAGACTAGTAGTTTTAGAGAAATCTGCTTACATGCAAAACATCGATGTGGATGCTGACAAAAGGGTGACAACAAAAGCTCTTCTCTTTAAAATATATGAAAATTCTAGACTTATACTGAGAAAGTTTAGTGCTTCAGTTAGTGCTCTAAGATAGTACAGTTAAAATACTGAATAATTCTTTTTTTCTTCTCACTAACAATGTCAGCACAGAGAAATATCTTACCTGATACTGTCCTATACCAAGATGTTTTGGATCTACTTTCACAAATTCTGACAATGGATCTAGCAATCTCCTTCCAATGGAAACTTAAAGAAATAAATTTATATTTCACAATTTGTGCAGTTAGCATGATATACTTCACCATGATTTACTACATTATTATTTATTCTAATATGCTTGTCTCTGTTAAAACACGCTTAAGCTAGAATGGCGTCATGTTAACGTGTGGTGACATCAATGTTTTCGCTGCGACCAAGAAAGAGCAATACTATATTTTATCTACTGTTTTAGATTAAGGGCATATTAGAATCGAAATAATTTATAGCAAAACCGTGTTTTAATATTATTTATACACTCAGGCAGTAATACTATTTCTTAACTACAGCATGATTTTACAGCATGATAGATTTACTACATCAAGATATGCTGCATCATGATTACTTACTAAGACCTGATTTACTACATTAAAATAACAACATCAGGATTGGCTACTACATGATATACTAAAGCATGATTTACTACTGCATAATATATAACAGCATGTTTCATGTCATCAAGATTCACTGCATCATGATTTACTACAGCATGATCTACTACAGCATGATATACTAAAGCATGATCTACTAAATTATGACTTACTTCATCATGATATACTACTGTAACAGCATGATATACTACATCATGATTTACTACAGCATGATAAACTACATCATGATTTACTACAGCATGATCTAATACAGGATGATTAATTACAGCATGATACTACATCATGATTTACTTCAAAATGATATAATACTGTAACAGCATGATTCACTACATCACGATATACAACATCATGATTTATTACAGCATGATATACTACAGGATGATTAACTAAAGCATGACCTACTACATCATCATCATCTATTACCGCATGATATACTACAGGATGATTAACTACAGCATGACCTACTACATCATCATCATCTACTACAGCATGATCTACTACAGAATAATTAACTACAGCATGACCTACTACATCGTCATCATCTATTACAGCATGATATACTACAGAATGATTAACTACAGCATGACCTACTACATCGTCATCATCTACTACAGCATGATATACTACAGGATGATTAACTACAGCATGATCTACTACATCATCATCTACTACAGCATGATCTACTACAGGATGATTAACTACAGCATGACCTACTACATCGTCATCATCTATTACAGCATGATATACTACAGGATGATTAACTACAGCATGACCTACTACATCGTCATCATCTACTACAGCATGATATACTACAGGATGATTAACTACAGCATGACCTACTACATCGTCATCATCTACTGCAGCATGATCTACTACATCATCATCATCTACTACAGCATGATCTACTACAGAATGATTAACTACAGCATGACCTACTACATCGTCATCATCTATTACAGCATGATATACTACAGGATGATTAACTACAGCATGATCTACTACATCATCATCATCTACTACAGCATGATATACTAGAGGATGATTAACTACAGCATGATCTACTACATCATCATCTACTACAGCATGATCTACTACAGGATGATTAACTACAGCATGACCTACTACATCGTCATCATCTACTACAGCATGATATACTACAGGATGATCTACTACATCATCATCTACTACAGCATGATCTACTACATCATCACCTACTACAGCATAATATACTACAGCAAGATTTTCTACTGCATGTTATACTACTTCATGATTTAATACAGTATGATATACAGCATTATTTACTACAGTATAATCTACTAATCTACTACAGGATGATTTACTACTTCATGATTTACTACAGCATAATATACTTCATCATAATTTACTACAACATGATAATAACTTATACTACATGATGATTTACTACAACATGATATTCTACAGGATGATTTACTAAAGTATGATCTTCTACATCATGATATGCTATGTGATGATTTACAAGAACATGATATACTACAGGATGATTTGCTACATCATGATTTAGTACATAGTTTACTTCAGCACGTTTTACTACATCATGATTTACTCATACAGAATAAACATGTGTATAATACATTATATTCATTGAAAACAGAACAACAGTTAATGAAGTTGATGCATAAAGATCTATATCATAATATACCAGAGCTGTCTAGGACATTTTCATGATTAAATGAAATACAACTTTTTGTTACAGCAGTTTCTATTGGTCAGTTCAGCTAATTTGCAGCAAATAAACTCTAGATTCCCTGTCACCAAGCCTAATTTGAATATTCATATTGTACATCTAATGGTAACATATAATCCACTGACACACTCAGAGATCTTGAAAGATTACACTGCTATCCCCTTATTTATTTCATTAGAAAAACGCTTTAAATTAGAAGCATCTATATGACTCAATGTTACATATGAAACTAACCAGCACCACGTAGAGATGGGTCTAACTGAGGCATTTCTTTCTGAGCAGCATCAGACACACTGTAGATTGAGGCTCCACTCTCGCTTACTATACTAAATAATATAAGAATAATCCTGTAAGTTCTTAGATAACCAAAAACTTCTTTATATTTATAAATCAAAGTGACAACTGGAATTACGAATGACAAGACAATTTTTTTAAAGCAGTTCAGTAGACCTTTTAATTTAAAGCCAGGGTTTAAGCAGATCTATTGAGTTTGAGGTAAAAGACTTTATCAAACTATGTTTACGCAGTACTTATTTAATTGATGGTTTTAACGAAAAAGAAGATATCATATTAAAGGAGACATTACTAAATGGATAGTTTTTTACATCATAGCTTCACATTGGTCTCTATACAGATGTGCCTACACTTGAACATTACTGTTTATTAGAAGCTTTTTTTAGAAATGCTGACAGTGTTTACCAGTATTTTAGTTTGGGAAATGTTTTCTGTATAAGTTCGGACACAGCAGTCTCTGTTTCTCTGCAGGCCACACCATTTCCTACACCAATAACTTCACATCTAAAATACAACATCTCCATATATATACCATCTCCATATATATATCAGGACTTTCATGTATAAAAAATAATATATATAAGATAATTAAATCAGTAAAAAAAAACAAAAGTTTAAAAGGTTGTACGAGAACTATCAATGAAGGTGATGGGACTGCTCTAACACAGGTACTGTAAGCCCTCTACAAGTCTAACCATCACAATGAGCCTAGTAACCTGAGGCATATATCTATCTCATGAAGTTATGATGGTGAAAAGGATAGACCTACTAACGGCTGGACACACAATGACATACTGCACCATTTTTTTCCCATTTGTCGTCTTGCTATCAATTTCCAAGGTTAAACATAATAACTTTCAGAAACCAGACATTTATCATTACCTGTGTTTAATGATCAGATTCTGGAGCTTGTTTATTTCAGCCTGTTTCTTTTGTTTCATACTGTGTAGGTAAACAATTTCTGTATCCAGTATTTGACCTGAAATAAGCATATTGTATCCTTTGCATTATCTACTGTGAAGTCTTTACTTGTACACTTTATCATAAAAATCAATACAATTACCATCTATTTCATTGAAATCTAAGAATTGCAAGTCCTTGTGAATTAGCCATTTTTACTAAAACCATGGTATCATTTTATTTTTTTTACTAAAACCATGGTAGCAAATTTTACTAAAACTATGGTATCATTTTTTTTTTTGTTAACTAAATCCATGGTAGAAATTTTTACTAAAACCATGGTATCATTTATTTTATTTTTTTACTAACATTAATGTATCTTACTACCAATAATCAAACATAAAATGCAAACTGAGATCATCCAGCACATTTTTTGGTACACAAGACAAGGGTAAAAATGTGTAGTCAAGGCCACTATTCAGTCAATTTGGTCAACAAAAGCAACAAGAGCTATCAACAGGATAATGTGCTTGACTACTAGTATTCGAAAATAACAAAACCAAAACAGTGAAGTAACAAGAGCGCCGCCAAGCGGGGCAATATACGCCCGAAGGGTTACATCAGAGGATGGGAGCAAAATTTAAAGAACTTGACTGTTAAAGCCCAAAGGAGAGGAACAACAAAAAAGAAGAAATTCCAAAAAAAAAAAAATTCTTACCAGGTAAAGTTATGTCAAAAGACATCTAAAAATTGGATGTACCATCCATGTTGCACCACAGAAAAGTGGTCTCGGTTTTTCCCTATGGCCAATAATAAAAAAGTTTCAAAATAAGCTATTTACAGTAACAAACAAGAGTGCCAGAATGTCACAATATACGCCCGTCACAGCAAATTTCTTTACTCTAGCACCTGTATTTGCAAATGGAATTTTAATTTTGTGGTTGTTTAGTAATCATTGTAAGTCATTTGTTTTTCTAAGTCCACAAAAAAACTCCTTACCAGGTAGAGATACATTAAAATACACCTAAAATTTGAAAGTAACATCTATGTTGTACCACAGAAAAGTGGTCTTGTTTTTTCCCTACGGTCAATTATAAAAAATGTTACAATATAAGTTATTTATAGTAACAACTAAGGGAAGATAATCTTAAAAAAAAAAAAAAAAAAAAAAAAAAAAAAAAAAATCCAAAAAAAAATTGTAAGTCCACACAAAAATCTTTACCAGGTAGAGATTGCTCAAAATACACCTCATAATTGGATGTAGCATGCATGTTGTACTACAGAAAAGTGGTCTCGATTTTTCCCTACGACTAGTAATAAAAAAGTTACAATATAAGCTATTTATAGTAACAACAAAGGGAAGTAATTCTAAAGAAGGGAACTGCGCATGACACTTCATCTCATGATGGTGTATAATTGTGACAAGTTACATCAAAATCCCTTCATGCATGAAGAAGAAATGCTTCGGACAAAGTCATTCTTGTATCTGACCTTTGGCCTCTAAGTGTGACCTTGACCTTTGACCTAGGGACCTGATTCTTGCGCATGACACTCCGCCTCGTGGTGGTGAACATTTGTGCCAAGTTATATCAAAATCCCTCCATGCATGAAGAAGATATGCTCTGGACAAAGTTTTCTTTCTTGTATCCTTTGACCTCTAAGTGTGACCTTGACCTTAGACCTAGGGACCTGGTTCTTGCGCATGACACTCCGTCTCATGATAATGAACAATTGTGCCAACTTTCAT
Source organism: Mercenaria mercenaria (assembly GCF_021730395.1). Classification (NCBI taxonomy): domain Eukaryota; kingdom Metazoa; phylum Mollusca; class Bivalvia; order Venerida; family Veneridae; genus Mercenaria; species Mercenaria mercenaria. The sequence goes on from NC_069361.1 coordinate 90,488,273, forward strand.
CAAAATCCCTCCATGCATGAAGAAGATATGCTCCGGACAAAGTCATTCTTGAATTTGACCTTTGACCTCTAAGTGTGACCTTGACCTTAGACCTAGGGACCTGGTTTTTGCGCATGACACTCCGTCTCATGATGGTGAACAACTGTGCCAAGTTTCATCAAAATCCCTTCATGCATGTAGAAGATATGCTCCGGACAAAGTCTGTGGACGCCGCCCGCCCGCCTGCCAGGGGCGTTCCCATAATACGTCCCTTTTTTCAAACGGGCGTATAAAAAGGGAAGTAATTAAAAAAAAAATCTTGTAAGAGAACAAAAAGGGATCTGCCAAATAACAAGAGCTGTCCGTAAGACAGCCAAGCTCGACTATTCATAATATTGTCCCAGAAGCAGGAAAATATTACCCAAAATGTTAAATATCAAAAGAGTTTTAAGTTCAAAAGGGGACATAATTTGACCAAAATGCATATCAGAGTTATGAGACTTGCTGCTATCAACTAGTTTTATAACCCTGAAGACACATGTGGAGTTTCAATTCAATATCTGCATTAGTTTTGGAGATAGTAACTTGCATGTAAAACTTTAACCAGAATTTTCTAAGTCCAAAAGGGGGCATAATTTGCTTAAAATACATGTCAGAGTTATGGAACTTGACCCAGTGAGGTTGTAATTGACCTAGAAAAAGAATAAATAAGTTTCAAATCTATATGCCTTTTAATGTTGGCTGTATGTACTTGCATGCAAAAACTTAACCAGAATTTTCTAAGTCCAAAATCTATATGCCTTTTAGTAATAGCTGTAAGTACTTGCACACAAAACTTTAACCAGAATTTCTAAGTCCAAAAGGGGGCATAATTTGGCCAAAATGAAGGTCAGAGTTATGGGACTTGCTGCTATCTACTAGTTTTATAACCCCAAAGACACATGTGAAGTTTCAATTCAATACCTGCATTAGTTTTGGAGATAGTAACTTGCATGTAAAACTTTAACCAGAATTTTCTAAGTCCAAAAGGGGGCATAATTTGCTCAAAATACATGTCAGAGTTATGGAACTTGACCCAGTGAGGTTGGTAATTGACCTAGAAAAAGAATAAGTAAGTTTCAAAGCTATATGCCTTTAAATGATGGCTGTATGTACTTGCATGCAAAAACTTAACCAGAATTTTCCAAGTCCAAAAGGGGGCATAATTTGGCCAAAATGAAGGTCAGAGTTATGGGATTTGCTGATATCAACTAGTTTTATAACCCTGAAGACACATGTGAAGTTTCAATTCAATATCTGCATTAGTTTTGGAGATAGTAACTTGCATGTAAAACTTTAACCAGAATTTTCTAAGTCCAAATGGGGGTATAATTTGCTCAAAATACATGTCAGAGTTATGGAACTTGACCCACTGAGGTTGGTAATTGACCTAGAAAAAGAATAAATAAGTTTCAAAGCTATATGCCTTTAAATGATGGCTGTATGTACTTGCATGCAAAAACTTAACCAAGGTGTGACGCCGACGCCAGGGTGAGTAGAATAGCTAGACTATTCTTTGAATAGTCGAGCTAAAAACAAGAGCACTGCAATGCAGAGCAATATACACAAAGCAAAGTCATATATGACCTTTGACCCATAAGTGTGACCTTGACCTTGAAGCAAGTCATCCAAAACATGCGCTCTGCACGTCGCCTCAGTGTGGTGAACATTTTTGCCAAGTTCCTTTGAAATCATTCAAGCAGTTCAAGAGTTACAGAGCTGACACGAAACACACTCATATGACCTTTCACTCCTAAGTGTGACCTTGACCTTGAAGCTAGTCATCCGAAACAAGAGCTCTGCACGTCGCCTCAGTGTGGTGAACATTTGTGCCAAGCTTCTTTGAAATCCTTCAGGCAGTTCAAGAGTTACAGAGTGGACACTAAAAACACTGATATGACGTTTGACCCCTAAGTGTGACCTTGACCTTGAAATGACACATCCAAAATATGAGCTCTGCACGTCGTCTTGGTGTAGTGAACATTGGTGTCAAGTTTCTTTGAAATCCTTCCAGGGGTTCAAGAGTTACAGAGCGGAAACGAAATTGCTAACAGACGGACGGACACCGGGACCATAACATAATACGTCCCTTCGGGCGTATAATAATAACAGATAATACTGAATGCTATAGAAGAATTCAAACAGATATGTGAGCAAACAATTCAAAAAGAAAGGAAGAAATGTGTTGTGGATGAGTATGAGTGATAATAAGAAATAATAAAGACCAATGTATGTCCAAAACATTTTTGTAGGAAGTGGGGCAGGTATGAGGGAAACTAAGAAACAATACAAGGTATATTAGTGAGAGGTAAAAAATATCTTTTATTGGGGATGAAGGGAGCAGTTGTAATGGTGAGGGAGTAGATATTTTGTGGCAGTATGAGAGATTATAAGATATAGGAAACATTATAAGATTTAGGTTAGTTTCAGAAGAAACAGTGAACTTGAGAGCCTTGCCATGAAACTTTAACCAACACTTACAAAATCTGAACCCAGTGACCTAGATATTTAAAAATAGGTCTTTTCCTCACTAATATCAACCCTTACATGATGTTTGATAATTACAGGGACACTGGTTAAGATACAGAGAAACTGAGAGGCTTGCCATAAAACTTTCATCAGCACTATTACAATATATGACTGCAATGACCTTGACATTTTTTCTACCTGACCACAAACAGACATCTGCCCTATACCAACTCTTATATGAAGTTTGATGATAACTGGGGCAGTAGGTAAGAAGATATTGTAGAACTGAGAAGCTTGCCATAAAACCCCAAAAGCAACGGTTAAGCTGACGCAAACAATATAGAACTCATTATTCAAATAGTCAAACTAAACACAATCTCTGGTACTGTTTATCTTTCTTACAAGTTCACCTATTTTAGAGACGACAGCTGAGTCAGCTTTCCCTTTGAATAGTTTACTTGCTTAACAGATGACATCATTTAACTGACCTGTTTTCCCCAGGAACAGTTTAAAATGAGTCAGTTTTCCCTGTGAAAAGTTTACCTGTTTTAGAGATGACAGCAGTTTTACAGCCGTTAGAGAAACCAGGATCTATAGCCAGTATTGTGGAGCCTTTCAGTGGTGCAGACAGTAGTAGATTCTTCAAATTGCTGGCAAATACTTCTATAGAGGCTTTCTCTGCTGTTTTTGTCAGATTAGACCTATAACAAATATTTTTTATTAGCTATACTGATCAAGCCTTACAGTTACTTATAAACAAGAGGGCTATGATGGCCTTACATTGTTCACCATTTTCTAGTGATGGGCAAATCAGTTATATCTTCCAACTGATTAAAACAATTAATTGTTATAATCAGATGAGATGAATGATGTAATTAATCAGACATAATTGGTTAATCAGTTACCCTAGTCACTAATCTACACTTTACACCCCACCCTACCCCCATCTGAGTTCAGGGATGCTTTTCTTCAACAAGAGGACCATGATGGTCCTGAATCGCTCACCTACCTCCACATGACCCAGTGTTCAACTGAGTATGACATCGTTATTTCTATTATTTGACATAGTGACCTAGTTTTTGAGCACATGTGACCTAGATATCATCAAGATAAAAAATTCTGACCAATTTTCATGAAGATCCATTGAAAAATATGGCCTCTAGAGAGGTCACAAGGTTTTTCTATTATTTGACCTAATGACCTAGTTTTTGAAGGCACGTGACCCACTTTTAAACTTGACCTAGATATCATCAAGGTGAACATTCTCACCAATTTTCATGAAGATCTCGTGAAAAATATGGCCTCTAGAGAGGTCAAAAGGTTTTTCTATTTTTCGACCTACTGACCTAGTTTTTGACCGCACATGACCCAGTTACGAACGTGACCTAGATATCATCAAGCTGAACATTCTCACCAATTTTCATGAAGATCCATTGAGAAATATGGCCTCTAGAGAGGTCACAAGGTTTTTTCTATTTTTAGACCTACTGACCTAGTTTTTGACCCCACGTGACCCAGTTTCGAATCTGACTTAGATATCATCAAGATGAACATTCTGACCAATATTCATGAAGATTTCATGAAAAATATGGCCTCTAGAGAGGTCACAAGGTTTTTCTATTTTTAGATCTACTGACCTAGTTTTAAACCCCACGTGACCCAGTTTCAAACTTGACCTAGATATCTTCAAGGTAAACATTCTGACCAATTTTCATGAAGATCCATTGAAAAATATCGCCTCTAGAGAGGTCACAAGGTTGTCCTATTTTTAGACCTACTGACCTAGTTTTTGACCGCACATGACCCAGTTTCGAACTTGACCTAGATATCATCAAGGTGAACATTCTGACCAATTTTCATGAAGATCCATTGAGAAATATGGCCACTAGAGAGGTCACAAGGTTTTTCTATTTTTAGATCTACTGACCTAGTTTTTGACCCCACATGACCCAGTTTCGAACTTGACCTAGATATCATCAAGGTGAACATTCTGACCAATATTCATGAAGATCTCATGAAAAATATGGCCTCTAGAAAGGTCACAAAGTTTTTCTATCTTTAGATCTATTGACCTAGTTTTTAACCCCATGTGACCCAGTTTCGAACTTGACCTAGATATCATCAAGATGAACATTCTGACCAATTTTCATGAAGATGCATTAAGAAATATGGCCACTAGAGAGGTCACAAGGTTTTTCTATTTTTAGACCTAATGACCTAGTTTTTGACCCTAAGTGACCCAGTTTGGAACTTGACCTAGATATCTTCAAGGTAAACATTCTGACCAATATTCATGAAGATCTCATGAAAAATATGGCCTCTAGAGAGGTCACAAGGTTTTTCTATTTTTAGATCTACTGACCTAGTTTTAAACCCCACGTGACCCAGTTTCGAACTTGACCTAGATATCTTCAAGGTAAACATTCTGACCAATTTTCATGAAGATCCATTGAAAAATATCGCCTCTAGAGAGGTCACAAGGTTTTCCTATTTTTAGACCTACTGACCTAGTTTTTGACCGCACATGACCCAGTTTCGAACTTGACCTAGATATCATCAAGGTGAACATTCTGACCAATTTTCATGAAGATCCATTGAGAAATATGGCCACTAGAGAGGTCACAAGGTTTTTCTATTTTTAGATCTACTGACCTAGTTTTTGACCCCACATGACCCAGTTTCGAACTTGACCTAGATATCATCAAGGTGAACATTCTGACCAATATTCATGAAGATCTCATGAAAAATATGGCCTCTAGAAAGGTCACAAAGTTTTTCTATCTTTAGATCTATTGACCTAGTTTTTAACCCCATGTGACCCAGTTTCGAACTTGACCTAGATATCATCAAGATGAACATTCTGACCAATTTTCATGAAGATGCATTAAGAAATATGGCCACTAGAGAGGTCACAAGGTTTTTCTATTTTTAGACCTAATGACCTAGTTTTTGACCCTAAGTGACCCAGTTTGGAACTTGACCTAGATATCTTCAAGGTAAACATTCTGACCAATATTCATGAAGATCTCATGAAAAATATGGCCTCTAGAGAGGTCACAAGGTTTTTCTATTTTTAGACCTACTGACCTAGTTTTTGAGGGCACGTGACCCAGTTTCGAACTTGACCTAGATATCATCAAGGTGAACATTCTGACCAATTTTCATGAAGATCTTGTGAAATATATGGCCTCTAGAGAGGTCACAAGGTTTTTCTATTTTTAGACCTACTGACCTAGTTTTTGATGGCACGTGACCCAGTTTCGAACTTGACCTAGATATCATCAAGATGAACATTCTGACCAACTTTCATAAAGATCCCATGAAAAATGTGACCTCTAGAGTGGTCACAAGCAAAAGTTTACGGACGCACGGACAGACGACGGACACCGCGCGATCACAAAAGCTCACCTTGTCACTTTGTGACAGGTGAGCTAAAAAGGTATGAATATCTGAAAGCCCTTTTCATTGCAGAAGAGTACTCCCAGTAGTAACAATCTTGGTAGAGGGTCTATTTAAGAACATTTCTATGTAATAATTTTGAAATGGTAGCAGTTGTTCAGGAGATGTCTGAAGACTTTTTCTATCTTTAGCTATGGAGGCCCCTATGTGCAACCCAGTACAACTGCTTGGACAACTATGTAAGAGGACCACCCAATGAATATTCATTCCAAGTTTCATTAACTAGCACCAAATGGTTTCAGAAGAAATGTGGTCTGAGAAACTTCAAAGTGTTGACAGACTAATTAATGGACAACATACAATGGACTACGAGTTATTATAACAGCTTAACCAAAGGCCTTAGCACTTACCTCACAAGCCTAACAATCTGTGGCTGGATCAATCTCTGATAAGCATCCTCTACACTCTGGTTGATCACCTGCCTCGAGTCAGCATTCATGTTGTAATTCAGCCACTTCCTTCTGCACATCTCCGTCAACAACTTGTCCAGAAAAGGCGGGATTTCTACTTTCACACGCAAGATTTTGTGATGTTCTCCACGATTAATTGCAAGCATCTGTATACATATACATTGTAAATTGATCTTTTAAGGCAATGGAAAAGCTGAACGAAGGGTCACAGCTCATACAGGTACTAAATTGGAAAAGCAAGGAGGGGGATGGTGTGGTAATGTGGCAGTGGGCGGAGGTTTTGTGTGGTGGCGGTGATAGCATACTAAGGCACAAGAAACTAAGTGAAACAGATTTTCTTTTCTTTGAGTGCATGTGTGTGTGGGTGCAGGGGAGCAGGGGAGAGTTATGGTGGTGTAATAGAGGGATTAATGTGGATTGAGTGTTGCACTATACACATTATCTTATCACCACCTACTTAAATTCCAAGTTTCAAGTCAATACCTTGAATAGTTCTTAAGTTGTACTCCAGACAGAAGAAAATCGGCATATGAGCTCAATCTATGACCTTTACCTTTGATCTACAAGCCCAGTTCATGCACTCTGTACATCATTTCAATACAATTTACCTGTATGTTGAGTTTGAACTCAATGACTTAAAAGACTACTAAGTCATGGTTTGTGCACAAAACATGAAGAACAGATTTGACCTTGCTGTGACCTTGACCACTGACCCACTGACCTGATTCATGCACTCTGTATATCATCTCATTGCCACTTACCTATATGCCAAGTTTCAAGCCAATAACTTCAATTGTTATAAAGTTACGCTCCAGACACGAACATATGAAGGATTATTTCTTAAGTTTCCACTATACAATTCTACAAACCAAAGAATTTATATGTAACATGAATAAGCTGACTTGAGACACCTTAGTATGAGTTTTGTGCTATTACTGTCATGGCAGATATGCATGGAAAGAGCTATATAACAATAACATTTATGTTACGAGAGGACATTATAGCTTGATTCAATTTGGAAGCATGAAACTCTTGTGTGAGATTTCTTGGTCTCTAATGACCTTATCCTGCACCACACCTACCACTACATGCATCAAGTTTTTTTTCAGTTCTTTACCTGATGTGGTTGAATTCTATCAATGCTGATCTTGTGGTCGAAGTAGTTCTCATATTTATGTGCAGGTTCTGGTTTTTCTCCAGGTTTTGGCTGGGCCTTTGATTGTTTGATTTGACTGGACTGTATGCTAATAGCTCTGTGTGTACACCTACAGAAAATACAAGTTGGGAATTACTCAAAAACTATACAGCAGTGTAACAAACTCTAGAAAAATCTGGATCAAGATCATATTTTCCATTGAAAAATCAAAATTTTGATGATATTTTCTCATATATTAAATGAAGACCTTCGCAAACCTTTTCACAGTTGTTAATCTGCCCCACTAAATGAACAGGTCTTAGTGTGATTTTTGTCCATGACAAAAAGGTACACAGAAAAGCACAGTAACTTGCAATATACCTAAATATCGTATTAGCTGCAATACAAATTTTGAACTGCTTCTTGTTTGACTAGCTGCAATACAAATTTTGAACTGCTTCTTGTTTGACTAGCTGCAATACAAATTTTGAACTGCTTCTTGTTTGACTAGCTGCAATACAAATTTTGAACTGCTTCTTGTTTGACTAGCTGCAATACAAATTTTTGAACTGCTTCTTGTTTGACTAGCTGCAATACAAATTTTTGAACTGCTTCTTGTTAAACTAGCTGCAATATAAAATTGAATTTCTTCTTGTTTGACTAGCTGCGCTTTTTGAACTGCTTCTTGTTTGACTAGCTGCGCTATTTGAACTGCTTCTTGTTTGACTAGCTGCAATACAAATTTTGAACTGCTTCTTGTTTGACTAGCTGCAATATAAATTTTTGAACTGCTTCTTGTTAAACTAGCTGCAATATAAAATTTGAATTTCTTCTTGTTTGACTAGCTGTGCTTTTGAACTGCTTCTTGTTTGACTAGCTGCGCTATTTGAACTGCTTCTTGTTTGACTAGCTGCAATACAAATTTTGAACTGCTTCTTGTTTGACTAGCTGCAATACAAATTTTGAACTGCTTCTTATTTGACTAGCTGAAATATAAATTTTTGAACTGCTTCTTGTTAAACTAGCTGCAATATAAAATTTGAATTTCTTCTTGTTTGACTAGCTGCGCTATTTGAACTGCTTCTTGTTTGACTAGCTGCAATACAATTTTGAACTGCTTCTTGTCTGACAAGCTGCAATATCTGAACTACTTCTTGTCTGACAAGCTGCAATATTTGAACTGCTTCTTGTCTGACAAGCTGCAATATTTGAACTGCTTCTTGTTTGACTAGCTGTGATATTTGAACTGCTTCTTGTTTGACTAGCTGCGATATTTGAACTGCTTTTTGTTTGACTAGCTGCGATACAATTTTAAACTGCTTCTTGTCTGACAAGCTGCTATACAAATTTTGAACTGCTTCTTATTTGACTAGCTGCAATATAAATTTTTGAACTGCTTCTTGTTAAACTAGCTGCAATATAAAATTTGAATTTCTTCTTGTTTGACTAGCTGCGCTATTTGAACTGCTTCTTGTTTGACTAGCTGCAATATAATTTTGAACTGCTTCTTGTCTGACAAGCTGCAATATTTGAACTGCTTCTTGTCTGACAAGCTGCAATATTTGAACTGCTTCTTGTTTGACTAGCTGTGATATTTGAACTGCTTCTTGTTTGACTAGCTGCGATATTTGAACTGCTTTTTGTTTGACTAGCTGCGATACAATTTTAAACTGCTTCTTGTCTGACAAGCTGCTATACAAATTTTGAACTGCTTCTTGTCTGACAAGCTGTGATATTTGAACTGCTTCTTGTTTGACTAGCTGCAATATTTTAACTGCTTCTTGTCTGACTAGCTGCGATATTTGAACTGCTTCTTGTCTGACAAGCAGCGATATTTGAACTGCTTCTTGTTTGACTAGCTGCAATATTTTAGCTGCTTCTTGTCTGACAAGCTGCATTATTTGAACTGATTCTTGTCCATACATGTGATCTCCTGCGCGGAAGGGTCAAAATCCTGACTTTTTCACCTCGCCTCCTGTCTCCCGACCAATCTGTTAAGAAAGTTTAAAGTTAGAACAAGAGGGAGCTTCTGTAAGACAGCATGCTCAACTTTTCTCAGTGATTGACTCTGAATTAAACCTTTGCCAGTAAAAGGGGTATAGTAGTCAATAGCTTTGAATGTAACAGAGATATTGGACATTATATAACTTTTAACCAAAAAATGTAAGTTAAAAAGTGGCATAACTCTGTCAAAATTCAAATCAAGAGTTATGAGGATTGTTTCTTCTGGTGTAGACTTCTGCAGTATTGTGTGGCCTAAAATGTTAGATTTTGTCTCTAAGTTTTGTGTCCACGCGCTTAATTTATGTCGATAAAAAACCTCCAGTTTTGAGACCCCAACTCCAGCTGGAAAATGGCAAACCTCCAGTTTTGGGATTCTGAACTTATCACATGTATGTTCTTGTCTGACAAGCTGTGATATTTAAACTACTTGTCTGACAAGCTGTGATATTTGAACTGCTTCTTGTCTGACATGCTGCAATATTTGAACTGCTTCTTGTCTGACTAGCTGTAATATTTGAACTGCTTCTTTTTGACTAGCTGTGATATTTGAACTGCTTCTTGTTTGACTAGCTGCGATATTTGAACTGCTTCTTATCTGACAAGCTGCGATACAAATTTCGAACTGTTTCTTGTCTGACAAGCTGCGATACAAATTTTGAACTGCTTCTTGTCTGACTAGCTGCGATACAAATATTGAACTGCTTCTTGTTTGACTAGCTGCGATACAATTTTGAACTGCTTCTTGTCTGACTAGTTGCAATACAAATTTTGAACTGCTTCTTGTCTGACTAGCTGCGATACAAATATTGAACTGTTTCTTGTTTGACTAGCTGCTATACAATTTTGAACTGTTTCTTGTCTGACAAGCTGCAATATTTGAACTGCTTCTTGTTTGACTAGCTGCGATATTTGAACTGCTTCTTGTCTGACAAGCTGCGATACAAATTTTGAACTGTTTCTTGTCTGACAAGCTGCGATACAAATTTTGAACTGCTTCTTGTCTGACAAGCTGCAATACAATTTTGAACTGCTTCTTGTCTGACTAGTTGCGATACAAATATTGAACTGCTTCTTGTTAGACTAGCTGCGATACAAATTCTGAACTGCTTCTTGTCTGACTAGTTGCGATACAAATATTGAACTGCTTCTTGTTAGACTAGCTGCAATACAATTTTTAAACTGCTTCTTGTTTAACTAGCTGCATAAATATTTTGTACTGATATTTGTTTTTAACTAGATGCAATACAATTTTTGTACAATGTACTTAAATTTGTTTAACTGCAAGAACGAGCATACACTTCTCTAATTTTTTCCATGACAGCTGTGTCTTTGTGAATCATATCAGCAATAATATGCATCACTCCATTCAGAATCTCATCTACATTCTTCAAACCTGAAAATATTACAGTCAATTGTTATTTAAACTTTAAATGCAGTATCAATTAAAAATATTTCGAAACTGAACTGTTCACTGCATCATTTTTCAAACAGTAATTTAAACAGAAGTTTATATAAAGATGGCAACCACATGAATGTGATTAATAAATGTTAGAAAAATGTGTTAGTTGTTAATTCCTCTGTACCTCTATTTTAATATCTGAGGAATGTAATTTACACATCCTGAACTGGGTGTTAAATTTAGCTCATTTTGTGAGTCCATCTGTAGGAACATTATACACTGATCCCTTAAAGCTGAAAGGGAATTAGCAAAATACTCAACATATCTATGGTTTTGACCAATCAAAACATAGAAAATACAAGAAAAACAGCCTAAAAATTGCTCTTGTCAGCCCTGGTGTTCTAGCCATTGATAATCAAGCAAGCTGTATTTCACTGTATTTTTATCAAACAGAATATTTTTAATGTTTTCAATTCAAGTTTGTGTTTTAAACAGTTGACTAAAGAAACAGCTGGAACACACTTTCACCTTTTTCTTCTGTATTTACGAACTTCTCTGCTTCCATTCTTACACCTTCTCCTTTCACAAATCTCATTGCCAAAGGTTCAAGCCCCAATGCCTTGGCCCTCTCTGCCAGGGTTCCTTTGTTCCCAGGTTTAAATGGCGCAAACTGAAAGAATAATAAGACTTTGTTTCATAATTTGTTTGTTTGTGTTGGGTATAACGCCGTTTTTCAACAGTATTTCAGTCATGTAACGGCGGGCAGTTAACCTAACCAGTGTTCCTGGATTTTGTACCAGTACAAACCTGTTCTCCGCAAGTAACTGCCAACTTCCCCACATGAATCAGAGGTGGAGGACTAATGATTTCAGACACAATGTCGTTAATCAAATAGTCATAATTTGAATTAATTTCTATATAATAAACTTTCAGAAAGGTCTGGAAAATGTTGTGTTTAGTTTTCTTTATGCTAAATTATTTTTATGTCAAACAGTCTGCTTAATTGGTAAACATGAAATATTGCCACTAAACAAGCTTTCCTAATTCATCTATAGGTACCATATGAAATTAACAAATGGTAGACAATGACTCAACGGTCCCCACAGCCGAATGTTAAAGTCGCTGACATCGATTCACTTGCCCCTCACTGATGTGGGCTTAAGCCTCTAAGAAAGCAATCCAGCTGACTTACAGGTCAGTGGTTCTAACCAGGTGCTGTCCCATGACAAAAAAAAATGCCCAGAGGGTCACCTGGGGTCTTCCTCCACCATAACAAGAGGGTCATGATGACCCTGGATCGCTCACCAGAGTAATATGAGCTACATGTTTCAAATGTCAAACTGATGATTTTTAGAATTTTTTTGGAAGATTTTCTGATGTACAATCAAGTAACCCCTGGGGCGGGGCCAAGTTTACCCCGGGGCTCATGAATGGAACAAAGTTTGTAGAAGTCTACTAGGCAATGTAACATATCAAATATCTAAGATCTAGGCCTTCTGGTTTATTTTAAGCAAATTTATGAAGATTTCCCTATATACAATCAAGTAACCCCTGGGGCTGGGTCAATTTGACCCTGGGGGGTCCAGATTTGAAATTTTTTTGTAGAAGTCTACTAGGCAATGCTACACGTCAAATATCTAAGATCTAGGCCTTCTGGTCTATTTTTAGAAAAATTTTGAAGATTTTCTTATGTAAAATCAAGTGACTCCATGGGGCGGGGTCAATTTGACCCCGGGGGTCATGATTTGAAATTTTTTTGTAGAAGTCTACTAGGCAATGCTACACGTCAAATATCTAACATCTAGGCCTTTTGGTTTATTTTTAGAAAATTTTTGAAGATTTTCCTATGCAGGGTTGTCAATAAGTTTTTGTTGAACAGGCTGAAATAGAAAAGTAGGCGGCCAGCTAGGGGCGTCCAGGGGCATGCTGCCCCGGAAAATTTTGAAATTCAGCGCTTCATTTCCTGCATTCTGGGGCATTTTGAAAGCATTTAAGAACATCTTTTCCACTGCATTTTTAAATACAATAGTCCCTTATTTTCACATTTTTATGAGCTCACCTGGTAAATTTGGAGATAATAATAAAAGTGAGTTTACATGTTCATGAATGCATTTTTCAAGTCTTAAAATGCGAATATCTAACTTGTCACCACACTTCAACTCTTTGTTGTACTTCTTTGCAAAATCAAATAGTTATTGCACTACTGTATATCTAAATTCAAAATTCTACTGAGAATTAAACCTGTACTCATATTTCTTTTGTGGGGAACAAGATTCCACAGATGAATTTTTACAATTTGTCATGACAAAAAATGTCACTGTTAGAACCATCAAAACAAAATGTACAGAGTTAGAAATAATACAAGTTTAGGCATAGAAAATTAACTGTTTGATTCTCACCCCCACCTATCCGTAGTCAAAACCCCTAGCCTCGATTTTTTCTTGATCAAAATCCAGATATCCAAAATTGTATGTCCAGATTCTGTTACACTTTCGTAGACATTGACCAAAACTCCACTTTGAAGGATGTGTTTGACAAATATGATGGTGCAAAGACAGTTTAACAGCATTTGACAGTATCTGATAAAAAAATTTACCTCGACATTTCCTCTTATTAAAATGATTTAAGAGAAATATTCATAAAAAAATCGGCCGGCTGATACCGCGACAACTACTGTACTTTCAATTTCAAAAACTTACAGAAAAAGGTAAAAGCGAATATATTTTCTGATCTTAATTTGATTATGATTAATGATTTTTTATAGAAATTTTTAAAAATACCTGTCTCAGTTGTCACACATTAAAATCAACACCTGGCTTTGTTATAAAAAGCACTCCACAGGGGTAAATAGGTGTGAAAATATCCGAAAATTGTTGTTTACAGATTAGTTATAAGCGATGTTGGATTATTAAATATAAAGGTGCTTGTGGATAATTTCTTTGTCTTGTTTTTTGTTGTTTTTTCTTTTAAATCGGGACCGTCACTCATAATTTCATAATTCTTGGAAATTATCGCGGATGTCCCATCACTCTTTCTTCCGAAGTTTTTGCTACAAAATATAACTTTGACACTACGATAACTGATGAATATTTTTTCATGTACATCTCTAATATTAATTCAGTCTGTGAAACATGATTTTCATTGCTTTGACGTTAGCTTGGATTTCGTCAGTTATGACGTACGTATATCATCATTTGTAAAGGCGGAGCTTAAATAGTTTTGCCAATAAATACGTCACGCGTTCTACATCCAAAGCTGTCATTGGTTTATCGCGTGTTTTAACTCAAGTCAAAGATTGACAGGTACGTGGCAGTGTATGAAATACACCTCGGCAATTAAGATTCAATTAACATCGCCCGTGATGACACGCTGTGTGTTAATTATGAACGGAAACTACCGCGGGTAATATCGATTTTTAGACTGGGTGGAGAGTTCTTTATACAAAGTATATTTTCGTGACAGAATCATGAAAAAAACTTTAAAAATACTATATGGTCGGCAGGTTAAGGTTTTTAGGCCCGATTTTTTTTTTTTTTTTTTTTTTTTTTAATTTGAACCGGCCCAAATGCCATTTGAACTGTCCATTTCGGCCGGCGGCCGGTTCTTATTGACAACCCTGACTATGTAAAATCAAGTGACCTCGGGGGTCATGATTTGAACAGATTTTGTAGAGGTCCACCAGGCAATGTTACACGTGAAATATCTAAGCTGTAGGCCTTCTGGTTTATTTTAAGAAAATTTTTGAAGATTTTCCTATGTAAAATCAAGTGACCTCTGGGCCGGGGTCAATTTTGACCCCGGGGGTCATGATTTGAACAGATTTTGTAGAGGTCCATTAGGCAATGCTACATGTCAAATATCTAAGCTGTAGGCCTTCTGGTTTATTTTTAGAAAAATTTGAAGATTTTTCTATGTACAATCAAGTAACCCCATTGGGCAGGGTCAATTTGATCCCGGAGGTCATGATTTGAATAAATTTTGTAGAAGTCTACTAGGTAATGATACATGTTAAATATCTAAGATCTAGGCCTTCTGTTTATTTTTAGAAAATTTTTGAAGATTTTCCTATGTAAAATCAAGTGACCCCTGGGGCAGGGTCAATTTTGACCCCGGGGTCATGATTTGAACAATTTTAGTAGAGGTCCTCTAGGCAATGCTACATGTCAAATATCTAAGCTCTAGGGCTTCTGGTTTTTGAGAAGAAGATTTTTTAAGATTTTCCTATGTAAAATCAAGTGACCCCTAGGGCGGGGTCAATTTTGACCCCGGGGTCATGATTTGAAAAAATTTGGTAGAGGTCCACTAGGCAATGCTTCACACCAAACATCTAAGCTCTAGGGCTTCTGGTTTTTGAGAAGAAGATTTTTAAAGTTTTTCCTTTCTGTTGCCACGGCAACCAGAGTTCTGCATGGAATTCAATTCTTTGAACAATTTTTAAAGAAGACCATCTAAGGAACATCCCTGTGAAGTTTCATCAAAATTGGCCTGTTGGTTTAGGAGGAGATGTTGTTTAAAGGAAAGTGTGGGCGGACGGATGGACACCGGACGGTGAGCGATCGCAATAGCTCACCCTGAGCACTTTGTGCTCTGGTGAGCTAAAAAGCTGGAAAGCCGCCATATATGACATAATAATTGTGTTAGTGTTGTTAAATCCAACAAAAAAGACAATGAAAGATCAAATTTAGGTACTGACCAGACATTCCACCTCAGTAAGTGTTTGAGCATTACTGAGGGCATTGTCTAAATCCTTTGTCATTTTACCCTGCTCCAATATAACAGACTTCGCTGTCTTCACTTTTGTTTCTACAGATCTGAAATTATGACACAAGTATATATCAACAGATTACCATAAATTATATTTTTTCAAACCTATATATTTCTAGTACAAACGACAAAAAAGGGGCATACTGTGTAAAAGCAGAATTTTTCTCGAGGGTTTAATTTTCGCTAAATTCACGAAGCCCTACATCTCGTGAAAATAAATCCTCGCATAAATATTCACCTTTAGTATAATTCAGATTCAAGTAGTCACCATTTTTATATTTTCATGACTATTCAACCTCACGAACATACTAAAAACTTCAAATTCGCGAAATTTTGACCCAGCGAAAATATGTGCTTTTACAGTAACTTTGTGAAAAACACATTAAGAGTTATTGGACCTATGCATTGCATGATTCATCACAGTGAACAAGTGTGTGAGGTTTCATTCAATACCAAGTAGTGGCAACTGAGAGACCAACCAAATTTGGAAAAAGGTGCATAACTTTGTTAAAATGCAAAACAAGATATGGAACCTGCACACTGCATGTCAAATTGGTATGCAGACACCAACAAATAGCTGTCAGAGTGCAAAAGATCTACCTATTGTTCAAATAGTCAAGCTAACAAATGTCACAGATCACAGTTGTGACCTCTAAACTCTAAATTGGTAATCTTGTGCTCTCCCTGTTCAACTAACCAGGACAGCATTTTAATTCAAAGCTACCTGTCAGAAACATTTAAGTAGAGAGCTTACCTAAGATCCTCTAGCATAGAACAAGAATCTCTGAGTTTCTGCACTTCCATCCCTCCTGTCTGTTCCTTTCTATACCTAGCTATAAAAGGAATGGTACAACCCTCGTCTAACAGTTTCACCACATTCTTTGCTGCCCAAACTGCTACATTTAAATTTGCGCTAATAACTTCTTCAACTTTCCATGCAACAGCACTCTCATAATTTTTCAATTTCATTCCCTCAGTTTTACATTCAGTCTTTGCTTTTTTAATTGTTTTCTTTAGCGCTTTTGAATCATCTTGTTTCAGTTCAGTTTTCATCTTTTTAGTGGGAGCAATACCGTCTTCTTCATCAAAAGATTCTGTAATACTTTCCTCTGTTTTTATAGCATTTGACTTCCTCTTTGGAGCCATCTTTTTATTTGATGCTGGTGACTTGTGTAGTTGACTCATTTCTGGTTTGTTTACACTTTTGCTGTCCTGTAAAAATATAATTAAACTGCTAGTTTGTTTGCATGTGAGTTTGCTAGATTTCATCGTTCTGAAAAACAGTATATATAGGAAACCATATCAATACACAGTGTCACTGTATTACAGTATCACTCATGAGCAGTTACTAGTGCATTTCTCCATGATTAACAATGAACTGGTCTGTTTTTTTATGATGGTACTTGTCATTTTACAATAATATAAGAAACATGGGAATTCCATGAAAACTAGGTTTTCAAACTTTGCATCTTCTAGTATCAGATTCTGTGCCCTTGACCTGGCATTTAAAATGACTTTTTATCGCAAAAAAAAGTTAGGACCTATAAAACTGGGATTTGAACTGTGATCCATCTGTTCCAAAAGCACAAAAGATCACTTTCGCCCAACACTCTAGACCACTGTAGCACAGAGGAACTTTCAAACTCTATAGATTAATTTATTTCATTCAAAACTAAAGTTTTAGAGCGGAAACCCATTTTTCTGTTTTAAGTAACAGTGGCCTTGACTTCAACCTAAGTGCAACCCCGACAATACATTCCTAACCTTTGTGTTTGATAAAAGCTATCTCACCGAACTAAAGATATTGAACTCGGAAGCTATTTTCTGTTTTTAGTAACACTGACCCAAAATATCATCCAAAACTAATTCTTGCTATGCATCAAGTTTGGTGACAGTAAGTAAATCTCAACTAAAGTTAACTGGACACCACCTTTCTGATGATAGCAGTGAAAAACTAGCAGATGCTTTTGTAGAAAAGCGCATGTCTCCCCCTAAGCATAGTAGTAATAGGCAGGAAGTCAATAGGGGACAGGAGCGGAAGTCAAAGAGACACTGATGGCTGGCTGCAATAGGGATCATCTACTCAGTATGTCCTATCATCCTATGAAATTTCAACATTCTGGGTCTAGTGGTTCTCAAGTTATTGATCAGAAAGACTTTTCCATGTTCAGGCCCCTGCAACCTTAAGCTTTGCTTGAGTGACCCTAAAATCAATAGGGGTCATCTACTCTGTAAGTCCTATCAGCCTATTCTGAAGTTATTGATTGGAAATGGTTTTCCATATTCTGGCCCCTGTGACCTTGACCTTTGATCAAGTGACCTAAAAATCACTAGGGGTCATCTACTCTGCATGTCCAAACATCCTATGCAGTTTCAACATTCTGGTCAAGTGGTTCTCAAGTCACTGATTGGAAACGGTTTTCCATGTCCTGGCCCCTGTGACCTTGACCTTTAATAGAGTGTCCAAAAATCAATAGGGGTCATTACTCTGCATGTCCAATCAACCTATGAAGTTTCAACATTCTGGGTCAAGTGGTTCTCAAGTCATTGATCGGAAACGGTTTTCCATGTCCTGGCCCCTTTGACCTTGACCTTTAATAGTGTCCAAAAATCAATGGGGGTCATTTACTCTGCGTGTCCAATCATACTATGAAGTTTCAACATTCTGGGTCAAGTGGTTCTCAAGTTATTGATCTGAAATGGTTTTCCATGTACTGGTCCCTGTGACCTTGAACTTTGATGTGGTGACCCCAAAAACAATAGGGGTCGTCTACTGCATGAGCCCTTCCATCCTATGAAGTTTGAAGATTATAGGTCAAATGGTTCTGAAGTTATTGATCAGAAACGATTTTACATGTTCCATGGGGAGACATAAAAATCCATTTCTGGTAACTGTGACCTTGACCATGACCCAATGGCATTAAAATGACCATATTATCACAAATATAGAAAGTAAAAACAAAATTAGGTCCCGACTTGAATTTGAACTGCGACTCATGCATTCCACAGCATCAAGGTAACTTTGGCCCATTGCTCTAGACCACTGGGCCATTGCGGAATTTTCTAAGTATACAAATTCTATATAATATAAGTCCCCACAAAACTCCTTACCAGGTAGAGATAGGTTAAAATACACCTAAAATTGGATAAACATGCATGTTGTACCACAGAAAAGTGGTCTCGATTTTCCCTACAATATAAGCTATTTATAGTAAAACAAAGGGAAATAATTGTAAGAACAAGGTCGTCCCATGGTGGTGAATATTTGTGCCAAGTTACATCAAAATCCCTCGATGCATGAAGAAGAAATGCATTTGACCTCTAAGTGTGACCTTGACCTTAGACCTAGGGACCTGGTTCTTGTGCACAACACTCTGTCTCATGGTGGTGAACATTTGTGCCAAGTTAAATCAAAATCCCTCCATGCATGAAGAAGAAATGCTCCGGACAGTCATTCTTGTAGCTGACAGCCTCTAAGTGTGACCTTGACCTTACACCTAGGGACCTGGTTCTTGTGCATGACACTCCATCTCATGGTGGTGAACATTTTGTGAGAAGCTAAATCAAAATGCCTCCATGCAAGAAGAAATGCTGCGGACAAAGTTTGTGGACGCCGCCCTTCCTTCCTTCTGCCATTCTTTCCGCCCGCCAGGGGTGTTCCCATAATACGTCCCGTCTTTCAGACGAGCGTATAAAAATCAATGGTCTCATACTGGGCCGACATAACCTGGCTCTACAAAAATGAAAAGAAGTCTTTATCAAAATTCCACATCCAACCTAAAGTGAACTTCAAAACTCTGTGTAATAAAATTCTGCTAATGCCAAAGTACAACTTGTGTGAACTTACGAAGACAGTCTAATGACATTTTCTTAGAAAAATAAGACTCAGCTCATTTACACTGACATATCTTCGATTCATGAAGATGTATTTTGTATATATAAATTTGAGCAACGTATGGTACCAAATACTTGTAATGAAAATTTCTACACTGTTGGGACTTACTAGCTGTTGTGTAGTTTTGGCTACCATAACATAAGTGACACTATTTTTTTTTTCTGATGGCCGCATAACCCCATTTGGTTAACTAACCAGTATTGAACCGCAACATCTCGCACAGTCTCTTGTCAGGAACTGATGACGTCATACAAAGTTCAGAGCACGTTGTTATTTTTGAAAATCAAAATCAACTGTCTGCATATTTATGAACTTAACTGAATTATAAATATAACCATTTTCAACAAACTTCATGAAAAACATATACCTTAGAAGGTTTAAGTTCACAGAAAAGGTCAATATAAAATAACCGCCTATTTCTTTTCAAAATGAGGAGTACCCTGATCAAGTCACAACTGCAATACGGCAGACAAAATATTGTAAACAGCGGTACCCATTTGAAACTTGTGTGTGTAACTTGTGTTCAGATTATGTTGCATGGATTAAATTAAATGTAAGATCAAAAGAAAAATGGATTAGAAATATTTTAAAGTAAAAGTATTTCATTTGATGAAATTATAGTGTGACAGACTTCTGGCAAGATTTCTGGTTATAGGTTTCAATACGAGATTTGTTTCAGCTCTGAGATTCGTAACAGCATATTAACATCTCTGCTGTGTCTGCATGAGGCTGAAATTTTTTAGCTATATAGCTGTTGTGTGTCACTGATACAGAAAGATATATCTGTTCAACGTTATTAATTTCTTTTAACCCCTGCATTTTCTTGTGTTGCTTTGATGACCTCAGTTTTACATTGGAATTTTACATTGTCAAAATGGCCTAGCCCTTGAATATTGCTACCTTAAAAATCAGGCAAATTACATATGAAAAAAATATTTTAATTCATTACACTTTTCAAAAACAAATTGATTACTGGACACCTACATAACCATTTGAGGTGTGCTTGGGTCTGGACACTGGATGGCTAGAACACAATCTTGGCGTCTGGTTACCGTAAGGCCAGACTCTTCCTAAATAATATGCCGAATATTTGTCATCCGAAATCATATCAAGAAAGCAATAAGGCATTTTCACGTTTTGTGCTACGAGAATGCCATTTCTTTTACTTATAGGAATAACTAACACAAAAAAAGATACATACAATTCTTGAATTTCAACTGAAATTTGACTAGAACAAAGAAATAACTTCAAATTATCGATTGTTGATTGACCTTTCATATTCGCGGAATTTTAAACGGTGCAAAGTGTAGTTTCGTCTCTTCAAATAAGTCCTATTATATAAATTTTCGTCTTGGACGCGTGCAGCTAAAATGTCAAGCAAAGGCAGAATTGTTATTTGTATGCTTCGTAACGATCTTCGTTTTCACGACAATGAGGTTTGTTTCAAACAGTACTGTATTTCTTTGACTGTTTCAAATTTGAACAGAATATACAGTGCTTTAGGGTATAGCGGATTTTAGGGTATACTGGTTCGAGTCGTAAATTCGGCCAGGTCGTAAATATTCGGCCACCCACTTTAATGCATTTTTTCGAGCCAGATGCTTGAGAACGCATATGTGTCATCACAAGCACTTGCGTTAGCAACAAAGTCGGCAGAAAACAACAAGTTGAGGTGACTAGAGAAAAAATTGTCATTCCCTAAAGTTGTGTACTCTAAGTAGCAAATATTTTGTCTGGCGGGCCGCGTGACGTCATCGCACGCGCTTGTTCCTGCTGAGGCCGGGCAAGGGTTAATTCAGATCTAAACTTTATAACACGAAAAGAACATGCGCTAACTAGCATAAAACGCGTTATTACCAAGAAAACGAATATATTATCCCTCGACGTCATTAAATTTCCATGTCTACGTTGTTTTTTTTTCACGTTGACGTCATATCCTTTTGAATTATCCTTTTCGGGGCCGTAAAACGTTTATGCTTTGCCACGGAACGCGCATGTATAAAAATGTGTTATAACAACATGTGAGCGCGAGAATCTCTTTAATCTCCTGTTAAAACACCCCTGAAAAGTGACAAGAACAGCAGTTTTATGCTAGAATGTGTGATAAACAGTGACGTAAAAATTGAACTACGTCATGCTGGTGTGAGAAGGGTGGCAGGCGCTTTTGAAATCTCTGTTGGCAAATATTTCCCATGAGGTATGCTTTTGATAAATGATTGCAGTTTGTTGAAAAAAGAACATTTTGGCTGTAGCATCGATTTATTTCCAAGACATTGTTGAAAATATAACCAACTTTATATTTAAAAAGTGGCCGAATATTTACAACCTCTAGAAGGTAAAATGTGGAGGCTAAACTTGTCCGTTATTTTAAGCACGGTTTTATTGTTTATTATACTGTAAACGGCCGTTAATGATAACAATCAATGTTGCTTGTATTAAAGCACATATGGTAGAAATTTTATACAAATCAATCGTATAAAGAAAGAAATATTTATGAAAAACCGCAAAAAATGGCCGAATTTACGACTCGAACCAGTACTAGACATTCTTTTACTGGCATGCAAACAGACATTCTGACATACATTTTAAATATTTGCTTGTTGTGTTATTTTTCATATGTCATCGAATGTAAAATAAAGCTATCCCCTATAGACTGAATCAGTGTATATGTAAAAAACATCAGTGCAAGGGCGTAGGAGCTGGGGCGGCAGGGGCGACACTCGCCGCCCCAATATTTCGAGGAGCGGCGAAATGCCGAAATTTTTTGAATAGGCTACAAAACATAATTGTGAATAATACAGCGGTTGTCAATTCATCATGAAGTGCATCGGCGACTGATATGTACACAGAATCTTGTATCGCTGACACCTTGCTAGATCACCATGGTGACAGGGTATTGTACAATTCGATAATCCACAACGACCAAAGCCGCTGTATTTTCACTCCCCGCGGACTCGGCAAATTGGCATCTTTAGGTGTCTTTTCATAAAATATATCAAATTAAATATTTTTGACACTTAAACAATAAGCTTGAAATATATATATAAAAAAAAACAGTTATAATGAATCAACGCATCAAAAGTAGAAAAATCCTCATAGATTTCACAGATCTAGTTACATTATCAAGTACTGCAGCTTCTTAATAAAAATAGAAAAGTTCAATTAGCCTCGCAATTTTGCGTTTCCAAAGCGAACATTCGGTAAAAAGAACCCTGAACTCCGTTCATTCAACCCTCAATGTTCTCAGCGTATTTCCATGGATTCACTATGATGAGACTTCTGCTCGATCCCCTACTTAGACATTACTGGTTCTACCCTGGCAATACATTGTCGGTATCAGCGATTTTTTTCCTTCTTTATAAAGTACCCCTAAAAGGACCTTTTCCCAATTGAAAAATGCAATCTTTTTTCCCAATTATCATCCAAAAATTCCCCAAATGACTAAATTAAGTTTGCATTTTGATGATTGTGGAAGGAAATCTTAGTTACATTGACATTCACCATGATTTAACCATTCAAACAGTTTGTTTGATGATATTTAGATGGAATTAAAGGAAGAAGCATTCTAAATGATGTTATTAATTAACTATAAAAATTCCCAATCTGAGTAAAAACCCTGCTATTTTCCCCAATTTATCCGGTACCGGACCTTTTCCCAAAAGGGCAAAAAAAAATCACTGGGTATCTAACATCGTACCGCCATTACTGTGTTTTAACACAGTAAACTGTAAATACGGATGAAAACTCAAAAAAAAAACGAGTATGTTCAACAGCTACTTAGCAGTCCAAGAAGTCGCCAGATTGCACTATTTACTCTAGCTATATGCAAAATTTTCACGGGGCCACCCAGGACCCCGTTCACTTCCCCCTCGCCGCCCCAATGCTCAAATCGTCCCTACGCCCCTGCAGTGAATGAAAAGTATTTGATAGAAATTTAAAAAGCTGAATGTTTTTGAAAAGAGAATACATTATTATTCTGATTTATAGTAAAGAAATCTAGGAAAGTTTGTTAAAATGTGGATTTTAAACTAATAATGGAAAAAATGACCAAAACTATCCTGTACACCCTAAATCAGCTCATATGTAAACAATTAATGGCTTGGAGAGAAAAAAACACATGAATTTCTATGAAATGCTGAATGTTTTAAGAAGAATAGATGTTTTCTGCCTGATATACTGATAAAAAACTACTATTTTCATTTCTTTGAATTGGAATGCAGGAATAATTAGTTAGCTATCCGCTATACCCTAAAGCACTGTAGTGATAAAAATTTAGAGTGGAAGAAACTAAAAAACAGCTTTGGTGATATAAAAAGGTTAAAACTTGAGTTTGCAGGATTACTAGGGCAAGACACTTTTTCTACTTCTCTCTTTTTACCTATCCCACTTTTCTAACTATCTATCCTTTCTATTTTCTCTTGACCAAACCACCCGTCGCGTGATAGTCAAGTGTGACTGAGTCGACGTATGATGTAGATGTAGATGTAGAAGACATGTTCAAGGCTGCAAACTGAAGCACTGAACTGCTCTAGGGTAGGGAGATGGGCGACACTGGGGGGAAGTTGGTTCCAATTGTACACTGTTCTCAGAAAATAAGAAAACATGCAATAGTCAGTGGTTGCAGTAATTAACCTGTAACAGTCTCAGGAAAAATGTGCAGCCTCAACCAGGATTCGAACCACAGACCTTCGGCTTACCGTGCCAACGCTCCACCAATTGAGCTACCGAGGCCACCCAATACGAGAGCCGCTACACACCTTCCCTCTCATTGCGAGACATTGGCACTCCTGGCCAATGTCTGCCGCAGACTGTTAACCGAATTCAGATGCACACCCCAGCCAAGCTGCTTCGCCCCGCATGGGCTCTAAGGGTGAGCATCCCGGACAAGCCCCCAAATGTAACAGTCTCAGGAAAAATGTGCAGCCTCAACCGGGATTCGATCCACAGACTTTCGGCTTACCGTGCAAACGCTCCACCAATTGAGCTACTGAGGCCACCCGATACGAGAACCGCTACAAACCTGTAACTTGGGGAGTGGCCATAGCGGACACATCTGGTCATTGGGGTAAGGTAATCTACGATTGGGATAGCAACCAGATCATGATGAATCTTATAGAAGAGTGATAACCTAGAATCTATACGCCTTAAATCCAGTCGACAAAGGTTTAGGGAGTGTAGCATATCTGTTACACTGGAAGTACGGCCGTAGTCGGTCTTGATCCAGCGGGTGGCTCTCCTTTGGATGTTTTCAATTTGGTCAATTAGAGTTTGGGTGTGGGGCGACCATACCTCGGACGCATATTCGAGCTGGGGTCGGACTAGAGTCTGGTAAGCAATGGTCTTAATGGGTTGGGATTTGACCTTAATGTTTCTTCGTAAGAACCCTAGGGTTTGGGTAGCTTTTTTGGTTGACCTGTTTATGTGATTGTCCCATGAGAGCTGAGCTGACCGATTCAATTTGGACTGCATATCCCACTCCAACTCCCACTTTTCTAGATGTTTTAGGTCATTTTGGAGAGTGACAGATTGGTCTGCAGATGACAATGTTAGATATATTGCCGTGTCATCTGTTTATGTGATTTCCCATGATAGGTCATTTGAGATATCCACGCCTAGGTATTTAGCTGAGCTGACCGATTCAATTCGGACTCCATGTAGGTACCCTTACAGAAGAAAAAGGCCTGCTGCGTACTCTTGCTGTGTACATACAGCGTATATGATGCGTACATGATGTGTACTGAAATCAAGGGCTTTAAATAGTACGCAGGATATACACCGCACATACACCGATAGTACGTTTGTAGTACACTTTTGACATGCAAATGAGCTCTGCCGCGTACTACTTGCTGCGTACATGCTGTGGACTACATAGTACACAGGATGTACGCTGGAGGAATTTAGTATGCGGGAAATAGTACGCAGCATGTACGCGGCACATACACTTTTCACATGCAAATGAGCCTGCGGTGTACTACCCCTGCGGCGTACATGCTGTGTACTCCTGCGGCATACATGCTGTGTACTCCTGGCCCGAGTCTTGCGGCGTACATGCTGTGTACTCCTGCTGCATACATGCTGTGTACTCTTGTGGCGAAACTGCTGTGATAATGTAAATTCCTTACCCCATCAACTTTCGTATGCAAATGCTGATCATTTGGACAGAAAAAAACAGAAAAAAGATAAGTGACATGCATCAATAAGTATTTACCTTTACCAGAATAATGTAGATTGATGTTATCAAATAAATTAGTATGCTTTTCTTCATCCACTTTTCAATGAAATAAATCAATTTTTGTAGCATGTAATTTGGTAAACATTTGAAGAAAATGGCGTAACTGCATCAAGGGGAAACAACTTTAATGCAACTAAATAAAGTGTTATGATTTATTATAGACGATGTGTGCGTAGTATGTATTTATTTTGATTAAAATCCATCTGAGAACAATCTAGGACTGGAATTATATAAGCATTAAATTTTATACACTTTTACGTCCGTAAAAAGTATTGCACCAAAAAATTTTGTATTGATTTTTTCCAATGGGGCGAGCGCAATTAGCCAAAAATGTTCTGAAAATATACGAGCCGCAAATCTGATAAACAACTTTTTAATTTGGTGAGGCCTTAATGAGTTAACATAATGAGCATTAAAGCCTTTATAAAACATGATAGAATGGTGTTTTGCTTAAGAGTATTCAAATAACAGTGAGAGCTATTAATTCTTCTCAATCGGGCGCTGTTGAGGCATTATCTTGGCAATTATTTCATGTATTACAAAATGTAATGCAACGAAGTTCAAATGAGGCTTTTCAATTATCCAAGTTAGAAAGCTCCAGGATTAATTCAAAATGAAAAAGAATATATTTTTACACTGCATGCAAGGTGCAACTCAGAAATCATGTACAAATCCTTCCTGCATGAAATGTACTTCAGACTTTTACCTAAAAAAATTCAAAGTATAAACACCAAAAGAAAATGAACAAGTCCCTCCCGCGTATATGAAGTTTACTTCAGACTTTAACTTATAAAAAAAAAAACTAAGTATAAATGCCAAAAGAAATTGTACAAGTCTTTCCCGCGTATATGAAGTGTACTGCACAAATTTCAAAGTATCTGCGGTGTACATGCAGTGTACTATTTTCTTGTACAAGTCTCTCCTGCGTACATGCAGTGTACTCCTTAAATTTTCAGAGTCTGTGATGCGTACTTGAAGTGTACTAGTGACCTCCTGCGTACATGCTGTGTACTCGTCATGCGGTGTATGTAAAATGTACTCCTCTGGCGTACTACTGTGTTTGCGGCATATACACAGCAAATACGCAGCATGTACGCCACAGAGGCTTGCTTCTGTAAGGGTAATACTGGGTAGGGATAGGATGTTTCCTTCTAGTGGCATGGATCACTTGACACTTGGAGGGGTTGAACTCCATATCCCACTCCAACTCCCACTTTTCTAGAAGTTTTAGGTCATTTTGGAGAGTGACAGATTGGTCTGCAGATGACAATTTTAGATATATTGCCGTGTCATCTGCAAACAGACGGACTTTGGAACTGACGCTTTGTGGGAGGTCATTTATGTAAGCTAGGAAGAGCAGGGGATGGCATTAGAAGTAGTGCCATTTAGGACTACTGATTGGATCCTATTATCTAAGAAGCCTTTGACCCATCTTAGTGTGTTACCTCTGACTCCATATTCGTGCATTTTTAGAAGAACTTTCTCATGGCTAACCTTGTCGAAAGCCTTGCTAAAATCTAGTAGTATAAGATCTACTTGTTTCTTATTGTAGACTGAAGTGACCAGATCATTTACTAACATAACTAACTGAGTAATGCATGACCTTTTTTCCCTAAACCCATGCTGTAGGCCAAACAGAATACCATGGTTGGTGAAGTGCTTAACAATAGATGAGGAAACAATGTGTTCGAGAAATTTGCATTGGACACAAATGTCATGTTAATGAAATTGGCCTATAATTTACTGGATTTGACCTATCACCTTTTACTTTAGTTTAATTAGTGCCAATCGATAACATGAAAACTTTAACAAACAAAATCTGTAAAAGTATGAAATAAGATCAGACAGTGTGGCTGATTTCTGCCAGCTTTGTGTTGGTGCAGGTGCAGCAGCAATAAAAATAGTCCAAATAATAGGACGTTTCGGGACAGAATGATAAGTTTTGACTTTCGCTAGATGACAACTATAAAATATCAGATCATAAAATAAGTCATCCGGCTAAGCCAAATGAGTAAGGCTATAATAAACTCAGAATTTGCATGCCGCTGGACAAAATGATTTGTCTGTTTTAACTGTGTAACGTAATGTCATTAATACGACTCCTTTCAACTCAGATTTTGTCTTTTTATCATGGTGCCATGCCAAATCTTTATATGCATATACAGATAACTGGCCAATAACAGATCACTATCTACACTTTTAGCATGAAGTGAAGAACATTTAGACTTTCATAATATCTAAACTTATTAATTTACACTTAGAGCTATTGCCCGCATTCATATAAATGTTTGATTTATTTGAATCAATCTTTTATATCTGAAGTTACAGACATGTGGACGCATTGGTCGAGAGGGCTAAGACGCTTTCCTACGGAGGCGAAGGCCCCAGGTTCGAGTCCTGGCTACTCCCATTGCGGTGTGTCCTTGGGCAAGGCACTTTATCATGATTGCCTCAGTCAACCATGGGCTGTAAATGGGTATCAGCAAATTGCTGGGGGTAAGGTATAATTGGTTTTAACTGTTCTTAAAATGGGGTTGCTCAAAAGCTTTACAGAGCATAATTATGTTAATTGTTTCACAAAGCGATGGTAAATAAAATTTACCTTTACCTTTAGCAATATTTAAACCAGTCTGATTCACCATTAGGGGGTCACTTTTGTCAATAGGGGATCACCTAATTTATCATATTTTCTATCCATTTAAAAATAATTTTTTCTGACAAAACATGACTGTGGTATTAGAAATAAACATTTCAAGGCAGAATATAAGAAGAATCAGTATGTTTACATTTCAAACGGAAGATACTACGAGGGCGTATCCAGGGCAATATGAATTATACACACAGGCAAGGGGTGGGTGTCACTCCCTCCCGCCAGTGGGGGTATGGGGGAACCTCCCCTGGAAATTTTTTGAAATATTGACTTCAGGGGTGGTATAGTACGTCATCAACAGGTGCGCACAACACTTCCCGATGCGGCCTTTTTGTGTCAAAACATCTCGATTCGGTGAGTAAACTTGCGATTATTACATTGATAACTATTAGATTCGGAAATGACATATAGTTGAAAGTACCCGCAC
This sequence comes from Mercenaria mercenaria, assembly GCF_021730395.1. Classification (NCBI taxonomy): domain Eukaryota; kingdom Metazoa; phylum Mollusca; class Bivalvia; order Venerida; family Veneridae; genus Mercenaria; species Mercenaria mercenaria. The sequence continues at coordinate 90,517,135 of NC_069361.1, forward strand.
ATGCGTCTAGTTTATCATTTACATTTGCATTTTTCAAGAAAGCCTTCCGTTTAACTTTAAGAGAACATTCTTGCACAATGCACTTCATGGAAACACTTCCCTATTCACCACACCATATTATGTCGCATAACAAGAGTTTACATGCATTTCTGATAAATCCAAGCATTGACAGATTTTCTTTTATGGTAAACAGATGTCAGTGGTACCTTGATTAGTCATTGGAATCTAAACTTTCCGAAAAATCAGTATTACTAAACTAAAATTTCGCCTTCCCGGTTCACCAACTGAATTGATGTCCTTCCCGGCTCACCAATTTCCAGCATGACTAACATCGGGCTGGTGCTCATGTAAATGTGATCACGCTTTCCTGGAAGTTCTATTAATTCGAATAACTAATTGTTAGAGTGCTTGCACTAGATGGTCCGTAAACATCATTTAAGCATTTGAAGATAATATTGAAAGAACGAGGCATATCTTGAACATATGTTGTATACTATAAACGTGCATATGTATGATTATCATTGATATAATTATGTTCTATCATGTCCTTATATTTGTTATTTTAGGTAAATGAAAGATGAAAAACTTCTAGTCTGCATCAGTGGAATTGTCAATATATGTTCAAAAGGATTGCTGAGTGATCGGCATGCAAGACATGATTGACATATTATATTTTCCAAAAGCTGTACAACATAATATTTGAGAAGTGGAGGACATCCTCTAACAGAATTACCCCAGACAAGGATTTCAACGCTCAACTAGGTCTCCTTACCAAACCTTGTCACGACTATGTCGGTTGCTGTTTGAAGGTATGGATATAAATAACTGATTTAATTTCAATAATGTTACAGTAGATAAACCTTGATAAGGGGTATAGTTAGATAGGCACTTCGAGACATGATAATATAAATAGAAAGTATCATTTGGAAACCATTAGTTAACTTGTTACTCTAATTATTTTTTCATGATAACTATATATGGCGTTTCATCGAAAATAGTCTAGTATGATGGCTTTGATTCCGAACTTGAGTTCAAGGCAAGACTCGATGAGGCAAATAAGAATATGCATTGATAATATGCTAAGTAAAGCAAAATTATATAGTTAAATAATTATCATGTGCTGTTTTTAGCCCACCATCATCAGATGGTGGGCTATTCAAATCACTCTGCGTCCGTGGTCCGGCGTCCTTCCGTCCGTCCGTCTGTCCGTCCTTCCGTTAACAATTTCTCGTTATCGCATCTCCTCAGAAACTACCAAGGGGATTTTGACCAAACTTTGTCAGAATGATGTATTGGTACCCTAATTGTGTCCCCCTGAAAATCAGACTGGTTCAACAAATTTTTATTAAGTTATGGCCCTTTGTTTATTTCTATAATTTACAAAGATTTATATAGGGAAAAACTTTGAAAATCTTCTTGCCCAAAACCACAGAGCCTAGGGCTTTGATATTTGGTATGAAGCATCATCTAGTGGTCCTCTACCAAGATGATTGAAATTATTTCCCTGGGGTCTAATATGGCCCCGCCCCGGGGGTCACATGGTTTATATAGACTTATATAGGGAAAAACTTTGAAAAACCTCTTGTCCAAAACCACAGGGCCTAGGGCTTTGATATTTTGTATGTGACATCATCTAGTGGTCTTCTACTAAGATTGTTCAAATTATCCCCCTAGGGTCAAATATGGCCCTGCCCCGGGGGTCACATGGTTTACATAGACTTATATAGGGAAAAACTTTGAAAATCATCTTGTCCAAACCACAAAGCCTAGGGCTTTGATATTGTAATGTAGCATCGCCTGGTGGTTCTCTACCAAGTTTGTTAAAATTATCCCCCTAGGGTCAAATATGGCCCCGCCCTGGGGTCACATGGTTCATATAGACTTATATAGGGAAAAGCTTTTAAAAACTTCTTGTCAATAACCTACAACATTCAAATTTGGACCACATGTATGGTTTCGAGTGGCAAGATGAACCTTGACATGAGTTGACCTTGATCTTGACCTAGTGACCTACTTTCACATTTCTCAAGCTACAACCTTCAAATTTGGACCACATGCATAGTTCTGTGCACTGAAATAAACTTTGACCTTGACATTGACCTAGTGACCTACTTTCACATTTTTGAAGGTACAGGCTTCAAATTTGGACCACATGCATAATTTCGTGTTCCGAAATGAAATTTGACCTTGATTTTGACCTAGTGACCTACTTTCACATTTCTCAAGCTACAGCCTTCAAATTTGGACCACTTGCATAGTTTTGTGTAACGAATTAAACTTTGACCTTAAGATTGATCTAGTGACCTACTTTCACATTTCTCAAGCTACAGCTTTCGAATTTGGACCACATGCACAGTGTTGTGTACGGAAATGAAATTTGACCTTGAGCTAGTCAGTAAGTCTTGAAATTTGTAACACTCAAAAATGGCACATTGGTGGGTGCCAGGATCACTCTGTGATCTCTTGTTTAAAGGAGCAACCTTTTAATATATTTTTAAAGGTATAAATTCACACCAATGCAGTTTAGTTTTTAATGATATGCTACTATTTAATTCTGTTTAACGTTTCAGGGCCACGTGATCATCACAATTGCTCGGGAAAAATGAGAAATTACTGTATCGCGCCAACGAAATGTTCTTATTAAGGAGTTTTAGATGTGCGCAGGGAAAGACCAAGAGTGACTGCAACCGAATTATAATTACCACGTAGTAGAATGGGACATCGATTGAATCTACGCTAAAAAGCGGTTCAGGATTTAACATTTGACTAATGTCCAGATTTTGCTTGCAAATCTGAATGCACCCAATTACATGTTTAAACTTGAAATGAGCTTGAACAGTGGTAGAACAATTTTACTTGCAATGTAAATCATTTTGCTCTTCTTAAACTATTTAGTTGTTGAAAATGTTGTTGTATAAAAGATTATTGTACCCCCCGACAACAAAGTTGTAAGGGGGGGTATACTGGTTTCAGGTTGTCTGTCTGTCCGTCTGTCTGTCTGTCCGTCTGGTCGTCTGTCCGTAGACGCAGTCTTGTGCGCACCATCTTTCCTTATCCCCTTGACAGAATTTAATGAAACTTCACACAAATGATCAGTACCAACAGTAGTTGTGCATGGGGCATGTTAGGTTCTTTTAGAAAAAAAATTGGCAGAGTTATGGGACTTTGTTTTTTTGTTACTATACTGTATACATAGACACAATCTTGTGCGCACCATCTCTCCTCATCCCCTTGACACAATTTAATGAAACTTCACACAAGTGATCAGTACCAACAGTAGTTGTGCATGGGGCATGTTAGGTTCTTTTAGAAAAAGAATTGCAGAGTTATGGGACTTTGTTTTTTTGTTACTATACTATATACATAGACACAATCTTGTGCGCACCATCTCTCCTCATCCACTTGACACAATTTAATAAAACTTCACACAAGTGATCAGTAACAACAGTAGTTGTGCATAGGGCATGTTAGGTTCTTTCAGCAACAAAAATTGCAGAGTTATGGGACTTTGTTTCTTGTTAACATACTATGTACATACAGTCTGCATATGCAATCTTATGCATGCCTGATCTACCAAACCCTTACACACAATTTAATGAAACTTCACACAAGTGATCAGTACCAACCCTAGTTTTGCATGGTGCATGTTACATTCTTTTAGATAAATATTCTGCATAGTTATGGGACTTTGTTTTTTGTTACTATACTGTATACATACAGTCTATATACATACAGTCCACATAATTATGCAATCTTGTGTGCGTCAAATTGCAATGTACTGTGTCAGTGCATGTGGGGGGTACATTCATCACCTTTAGTGATAGCTCTAGTTTAAAATAGGAAATTTTACTGATTTTTTATTTAAACCCTTACACAGTTGTGACATAAACATACGCACATACACTTTCAAGACATAGCAACATCTTCCTTTTTAACAGCTTTTGTTATATATTTACACAAATCATCGAAAGTAGATTTGTTACTTGATTGTAGCAATTCTAAATTTTATACACACTAATAAATACGAGTATAATGATAACATTTCATTAACTTTGGACGTAATTCTTTATAACTCAACATTTAAAAAATGAAATTCACCTTAAGTTTCATTAAGATCGCATATCTGACAAATTCTTTCCACATTGTATGCTTTTATTTTCTTCGATCAAGAAGTAGTGTACATCTTCATGTCACATATTCTCAACAACTGGAAATATTGACACGACAGAAAGATATGAAGTGGAGATGCACTGCCTAAACTTCAAAACCAACAAAAATCAGAATATAATAACTCTTGAAACCATTAAACTGGAAAATGTTCAGGTTTTGCGCAACTACACTAATTATAACTCAGAAATTTCATTAAAAACACACAAAAATTGATAAAGTGGCAATGTAGTATAATCTGTGAACGTTTATTGACCAAAACATAGAGATAACAAGAATATTTACATTGTTGTGTTTTACCCGTTATGAGCATTAGTGTCAACTACATGTCATACAAAGTTTAATACTTCTGTTGCCTTTCATCAAAATCTGTCAAATGTTATTTAGAAGAAAGGAGAGGCACTGACAAGACTCTGTGACTTCAACACAGACAGATAAAACAAAACATGTTTCAATAAAAAATCACAATTGTTTGAAGTCACAAAAAATCACATTAAATTCCGTCTACAAAAGCTGTCCATGGCTCAATATTGTACGGTAGTGGTCACACGTAACAGTAAGCTGTTTTAAACGGTGTCTGCACATATTGCCAGTGAGTGAACCTCAAACAACGACTACTTTTGTGGTCTTCATTTCTGACTTTTTCACAAACATCCACAACAAGCGGGTATTGTTCTTTCTACAATTCTAATTTTTTTGACGTGTCATTTTATTCCCGAGAAATGCATGAATTACTATATGCAGTTTATGTTCATCTGTCTACGGATATCATACTGCTGAATCCAAAGTGTTTAGCTTCATAATTTAATTCTGATAAACAGAATATCTCAGGTGTTTCGGTTGTGATCTGAAAAAGAAAGAGTAAATCTGTCATAATATAGCCCTTGAAAGTAAATTAAACACTGTTTTTACTGACATAAACGTTCATTGCTAAATACTATAGTTTTGCTGGTATGGGAACCGAAGTACCATGCGTCAAAATAAATTGAAAGCTACATATAATTAAGTCAAACACGATGCCACACGGGCGGTGAGCCGGGAAGTGCATCGTTTTACCTGGTGAACCTGGAAGGCAAAATTTTATATTACTGATTTCTTTGAAACTATATAGATTCCAATAATTAATTAAGGTATCACTGACCTCTGTTTGCCATAAAAGAACATCCGTCAAGGCATTTAGTCATTAGAAATGCATGAAAACTCTTTTTATGCGATATAATATGGCGTGGTGAATGGGGAAGTGTTTCCATGAAGTGCATTGTGCTCGAATGTTCTCTTAAACGCAAGACTTATTTGAAAAATGCAAACGTCAGTGATAAACTAAAGACACATACGGGTACTTTAGACTATACGTCATTTCCAAATCTATTCGTTACCAATGAAATAATCGCAAGTATACTCACCGAATCGAGATGTTTTGACATAAAAAAGCCGCATCGGGAAGTGTTGCGCGCACCTGTTGATGACGTACTATACCACCCCTGGACTTCCTCTGGCTGCTTTTTAGGGTGGTACTTGGACAAAAAATTATACGCACATGCGTATTGTGCGTAATGGTAGTTACGCCCTTGTACTAGGTAAAAGGATATAGCTCTAGTTTTCGCAGTTATATTTCTATGCATAATTAGCACCAACTATATTTAAAACTAAGGTCAAAATACTGATGCATATAACCTTATTTATCTATCTGAATTTGCCAGTTCAAACCATTACATCAAATCAAGCATTGATTTGTATCTTTAAGCGGAATAAACAACCTTTTGATTATCCCTGAAATGACTGATCCAAGCTCCTCACAGCGGTTATCTTCCCTTGCGTTCATTATAATTTACGCACCTGCTGTAAGGGGCGGTAATCACTGCCGGGGAGTTTGTGAGTGATCCTGTATTGGTTGAATGGATGAATGGTTGAATTCCTATGAAAGTGTGTGTTTCTCTCTTCAAAATGGTACCAAATTTGTGTGGTTTTATCTAAGAAACTGTGAGGTATGCTCAAAAAATTAATTTTCTACTTTGAAGAATTCAAGAGTGCTAAAATCCAAGTCAGGAAACATGGGTTGCAAGAGTTATCTACTCATGGAACTCAAACTTGTTAGATTAGATCCATCATCTTTTGTCTAAGAATTGCTAATTGATAAGTCTATATAACTGGATACTTAAATATTGTATACTCCCCTATGTTTAAGAGAGATTCACATTTTATTTTCAAGTGATCCGCTATTGGCAGTGATTAGCTATTGGCGAGTTGACTGTACATATAACTATAGTAGAACATTTGTTGTGTTTTATCTTTTATTTGGTGGACGCATTGGTTGAGAGAGCTAGACGCTTTACTACGGAGGTGAATTAAGGCCCCTGGTTTGACTCCTGGCTACTCCCATTGCAGTGTGTCCTTGGGCAAGGCACTTAAACATGATTGCCTCAGTCAACCCAGCTGTAAATGGGTACCAGCAAACTGCTGGGGATAGGGTATAATTGGTTTCAACTGTTCTTAAAATAGGGTCGCTCAAAAGCTCTACAGGGCTTATGTTCATTGTTCCACAAAGCGACACCGTAAATAAAATTTACCTTTATCACCGTTCCAAGGCGGTGCCCCACTGTGTTCCTTTATTTGTTTGTTTTGTCCTCGTGTGTTTGCTTTGTATGCAAGTGTGTGTGTGTTGGTAGTGTGCACATCTGTGTGCTGTGAGTTTCGTTTTGGGGAGGCTGCGTTTTTGGAACAAGGCCTTTCCTGTTTGATATTTTGCCTTTTTTATGAGTATATCATCAAAACACAGAAATATTTGATAAACTAACAGCATCTTTACCAACAATCTACCTGATCATTACATATTCTGCCATACTTTCCTGACGATAGTTACTTAAGGTTTAGGTGTGTATCATCAAAACACAGAAATATTTGATAAACAAACAATCATCTACCAATAATCTTTCTGACCATTTCATGTTCTGCCGTACTGTCCCGTACGACCGATACTTAAAATATCCTGAAAAAGTTGTCCCCCATTAAAAATGAATGCCATTTGTTAGCCCACCATCATCAGATGGTGGGCTATTCAAATCACTCTGCGTCCGTGGTCCGTCGTCCTTCCGTCCATCAGTCCGTCCGTCCTTCCGTTAACAATTTCTCGTTATCGCATCTCCTCAGAAACTACCAAGGGGATTTTGACCAAACTTTGTCAGAATGATGTATTGGTACCCTAGTTGTGTCCCCCTGAAAATCAGACTGGTTCAACAATTTTTTAGTAAGTTATGGCCCTTTGTTTATTTCTATAATTTACATAGATTTATATGGGAAAAACTTTGAAAATCTTCTTGCCCAAAACCACAGAGCCTAGGGCTTTGATATTTGGTATGAAGCATCATCTAGTGGTCCTCTACCAAGATGATTCAAATTATCCCCCTAGGGTCAAATATGGCCCCCGCCCCGGGGATCACATGGTTTACATAGACTTATATAGGGAAAAACTTTGAAAATCTTCTTGTCCAAACCACAAAGCCTAGGGCTTTGATATTTGTAATGTAGCATCATCTAGCGGTTCTCTACCAAGTTTGTTAAAATTATCCCCCTAGGGTCAAATATGGCCCCGCCCTGGGGGTCACATGGTTCATATAGACTTATATAGGGAAAAGCTTTTAAAAACTTCTTTTCAGTAACCTACAACATTCAAATTTGGACCACATGATTGTATGGTTTTGAGTGGCAAGATGAACCTTGACATGAGTTGACCTTGATTTTGACCTAGTGACCTACTTCCACATTTCTGTAGCTACAATCTTCAAATTTGGACCACATGCATAGTTTTGTGCACTGAAATAAACTTTGACCTTGACATTGACCTAGTGACCTACTTTCACATTTTTGAAGGTACAGGCTTCAAATTTGGACCACATGCATAGTTTCGTGTTCCTAATGAAATTTGACCATGATTTTGACCTAGTGACCTACTTTCTCATTTCTCAAGCTACAGCCTTCAAATTTGGACCACATGCATGGTTTTTTGTACCGAAATGAACTATGACCTTTACATTGACCTAGTGACCTACTTTCACATTTTTGAAGGTACAGGCTTCAAATTTGGACCACATGCATAGTTTTGTATTCCGAAATAAAATTTGACCTTGATTTTGACCTAGTGACCTACTTTCACATTCTTCAAATTTGGACCACTTGTTTAGTTTTGTGTACCGAAATGAACTGACCTTAAGATTGACCTAGTGACCTACTTTCACATTTCTGTAGCTACAGGCTTCAAATTTAGACTACTTGCATAGGATTGTGTACCGAAACAAACTTTGACCTTGACATTGACCTAGTGACCTACTTTCACATCTTTGAAGGTACAGGTTTCAAATTTGGACCACATGCATAGATTGGTGTTCTGAAGTGAAATTTGACCTTGATTTTGACCTAGTGACCTACTTTCACATTTCTAAAGCTACAGCCTTCAAATTTGGACCACTTGCATAGTTTTGTGTGCCGAAATAAACTTTGACCTTAAGATTAACCTAGTGACCTACTTTCAAATTTCTCAAACTACAGTCTTCAAACTTGATGCACATGCATAGTTTTGTGTACAAAGAACTTTGTCCTTGAAATGGATCTAGTGACCTACTTTCAAATTTCTCAAGCTACAGCTTTCGAATTTAGACCACATGCACAGTGTTGTGTACAGAAATGAAATTTGACCTTGAGCTAGTCAGTAAGTCTTGAAATTTGGAACACACAAAAATGGCACATTGGTGGGCGCCAAGATCACTCTGTGATCTCTTGTATAGAAATAAAAAACAGTTGTGAAAACTACGTTTCACCAAGTTATTTGAAATTTCAGCACAGGGACATTTTTGCAAAGGCATCAAAGTAAAGATATGTAACAGTTCTTTGAAAATGTTTAGTTAATTTCAAGGTGTTTAGCTGTCCAAAAGTATGGTCCTTTTATGCAGTCCTTGTTTATCAGTATGCTGACAATAGTTTTGTAGAATGATATATGTGTTTTATATGCAGTTCAATTTTCTATGTTTTGCCGTTGTTTAATTTTTTTTTCTCCAAATGTAAAGCTAATTAAGCGTTAACGTCTATGACAACACTAAAAGGTACCAAATGTCGGAACTTAAGTCTTTTCACTTTGATGTCATGCCAACATGAATTCTGTGTTGGTGACCTTGTTCAACTGCTAAAGGGAAGTTGAAATTGGTACCGTTAAAGTGAATAGTGAAAAATCAGTCCAAATCGACAAACCAGCAAATTTCCAGGGCCCTGGTTAATGTAATGGTCTTTTGTCAAATTTCATCTTTTTGCTCAGATGCCTGTACAAACATTACAATCTCGTATTTTTCTCCTACTGGTGGATCCACACTCCAAAGCACCAGCAGGAAAAATCTTGTGTCCTTCAACTTGCTGTTTGAGCAAACACGAAGCTCGCAGAAATCAGCTACCAGTGAATTCCAGGAACTACCGGTAGTAACCAGAGTTCAAACCATGCATCTATGCCGTATATGTAAAGTAAGCTTTACTTAATGTCCATCAATAGACAACATGTGCTACAAAGCTTTTGTATGACCAGCTGTGTATCCAGTAACAGATCTACTTACCTAGGGCTTAATTTACTTCTTGGCACAACCCGAGTGCTGAGCAAGGGAGTTATATCAGTACCATTTCTCATGTCTTTGGCAGTGAGCAAATAGACCTAACCATTAGCTTTCAAAGCAGATGATACCTGGTTGACATGGTGGTCTGCACCAGCTTGAAGAGAATTTGATTGGTACATAATTTATTATATATTATAATGTAAAATAACAAAGTCATGCAGCATCCCAATAAACCAAACAAGTGAGGCTACAAACTTTGCACCAATGTCAGTTTCAGAGTTTTCCCATGATTAAGGGCAGAAAGTGTGTCAGCAGTGTGGTAGCTAAGTTGGCGGATCATCATTTAACATATTCCAAAGGTCTGGAACCTTAGCCTCAGTTGAGATTTTCTGTGTGAGGAAGCTGTCCCACTAGCATATTGGAGGTTCTATCAAGGTGCTCATCTACATCCGAAATAATCAGTTAGGGTCCGTGGAGTGTTAGGGTTCCTGGAGCCTTTCTTCACCATTATAACTCAAAGTTGCCATGTTGCCTTAACTTTAAACCAAATAAGAACATGACCCTTAAGATGATTCTGCCCCCTGTACTTTTGAACCATCATGATTATAACATTGCTATGCTGAAATTATAGAATATCTTCCTGTGTGTTTTCAGGTGCTTGCTTGGGCCAACAAAAATGGGAACTATTTACTGCCAGTCTATTGCTTTGATCCTCGTCATTACGGAGGAACTTACAAATTTGGTTTCCCTAAAACAGGACCACATCGTCTGAAGTTCTTGTTAGAGAGTGTGAAAGATCTTCGTAACACTCTGAAGTCACATGGAAGGTAGGGCTCATAATAGAACTAGAACATGTGTCAGTAGCTTCTACTAATATGTTTGGACATTATTTCTGCAGAAACCAGTGTACATTATAGAGGCATGTTAAGCAAAATGTAAACATTCCATTTTGTCTCATCAATGTGAAGCTGTATTATACCAGTGAATCTTTCTTCCTTCTGAGTTACAACATTTCCTGACTGAAACAAAAATGTTCCCCGTTTTTCAAAGAAAACCCTTTTCAAACCACTTGGACAATACTTGTCAAATTTCATAGGATAATTACAGGCTGCATGGGTTTTTTTAGCTCATCTGTCACATAGTGACAAGGTGAGCTTTTGTGATCGCCCAGTTTCTTGTGAACACGATAAAAGACCACATTTTGCAATTGATTTTAATCTAACTTGCACACAACTTGTATTGGCATAATATCTCGGTTCCTTTCGAAAACTGGCCAGATTCTATCATGGGTTCCAAAGTTATAGCCCCTTAAAGGGCCAAAATTTGCATTATTGGCTTTTGCAGCCATATAGAGACTTCATTTACTGTTTGATTTGATACAAACTTGCAAAAATATCAACAATAGATCTTGGATTCCATGATGAATCCGTCAGATCCAATAATAGTTTCCGGAGTTACGGCCCCTGATTGACCCATGAAAGAGCCAACTGTTAATTTTTACCTTGAGAACACAATAAAAGTGACATTTTACATTTGATTTTAACCACAATTACACACAACTAAAGTCACTTTAAGATCTCAGTTCCTTTTTAAAACCGGATTTGATAAACTTGCACAGAATGTTTATCTTGATGATCTCTAGGCCAAGTTTGAAACTGGGTCATGTGGGGTCAAAAACTAGGTCACCAGGTCAAATCAAAGGAAAAGGTTGTAAACACTGTAGAGGCCACATTTATGATCCTATCTTCCTGGAACTTTGTCAGAATGTTTATCCTGATGATTCCTACTGGGTCATATGGAGCCTAAAACTAGGTAACTCAGTCAAATCAAAGGAAAAGCTAGTTAACACTCTTGAGGCCACATTTATGACCCCTATCTTCATGAAACTTGTTCAGAATGTTTATCTTGATGATTCCTAGGCCAAGTTTGAATCTGGGTCATGTGGGGTCATAAACTAGGTCACCACATCAAATCAAAGCTTCTTAACACCCTAGAGGCCATATTTATGACCCTATCTTCATGAAAGTTGGTCAATATTTATCTTGATGATTCCTTTGCCAAGTTCAACACTGGGTCATATTGTCCAAAAACTAGGTCACCTGCTCAATTCAAAAGAAAAGCTTGTTAACACTCTTGAGGCCACATTTATGACCCCCTATTTTCATGAAACTTGTTCAGAATGTTTATCTTGATGATTCCTAGGCCAAGTTCGAAACTTGGTCATGTGGGGTCAAAAACTAGGTTACCAGCTCAAATCAAAGGAAAAGCTTGTTAACACTGTAGAGGCCACAGTTATGATCCTATCTTCATGAAACTTGGTCAGAATGTTTATCTTGATGATTCTGATGCCTAGTTTAACAGGTGAGCGATATAGGTTCATCATGACCCTCTTGTTAATGAATTTCAGCTAGGTTTACATTTGTCAATATATATCATTCCTTAGTCAAAGTAATACCTCCAGTGAAAATCTAGCATGTACGTAAGGCTCAATGAATATAAATAAATGTAAATGATGGTTGTGATGTTAATCCATTACTTGACCAAACTTTGAAAACCTAACAGATAAAGCAGCTATACAAAACTTCATAGCATTCATCAAAGACAACATTTAGCTGGACTGCAATAATCAAAATGATTATTGTTTGTTAAATTATATACAAATGAGCATTAATTTTGTTTATTTAATAGAACAATACATATCTATAATGACAAAATGATGATCCAGCACAAGTCCTCCCAATGCATCTGTTGCTATGCATTCAGGTACTGGAGGAGTAGCTACAAATAGTCGCATCTTTATCAAAGGAGTTTGTATATTTCAGTTTTTCAGAAATGACCATTGTCAAAACATGTAACTAACCAAGTCCAAAAGGGGGCATAATTTGGCCAAAATGCATGTCAGAGTTACGGGACTTGATGCTATCACCTACATTTATAACCTCGGCAGACACATGTGAAGTTTCAATTCAATATCTGCATTAGTTTTGTAGACAGTAACTTGCACACATAACTTTAACCAGGATTTTCTTAGTCCAAAAGGGGGCATAATTTGGCCAAAATACACATCAGAGTTATGGGATTTGACCCAGTGAGGTTTGTAATTGACCTAGAAAAAGAAAATAATGTTTCAAAGCTATATGCCTTTAAATGATAAGCATAATTATTATGTACTTGCATGCAAAACTTCAACCAAGGAGTGACACCGACACCAGGGTGAGTAGAATAGCTCGACTATTCTTAATTACACATGTGTAGTGTACATCAGCCTGTAGTACGTCTGTTTAAAGATGTAACAACATGGGCAAATATAGAAGAAAGCTGTACTAGTAAAGTAGATTTTAATTTACAAGAAATATTAAATAAATGAGTCTCAGAATAAATACTGATACAAAACTGTAAATCAGTGGTAGAAAAAATAGATGATATATCACTGAAACAAATGGCACTAGAATTCTTCGGCACTTAATTACTTGTGAAGTAATTACATAAAATACAGAAGATGTTGATGCATATATCAGTGCCTTTTAATATACATTTAAACAAATCTCAAAGAAACACATGTAGTTATTTAAGTTATATTTTCTTTTTGCTTGTATGTAAAAAAAAAAGTTAATTTTAGTACAAGCTTCAATTTATTATTTGATTGATGTTGTTAAAGTTGATTTTATTTAGAGTAGAAAAGTTGTAATTAATATATCATGCACAATAGCCTTACCGGGTACTTTTTTCTACATTACAGAATATGTCGCAGCCACATTTTATACAAAAGGGTTTAAGATACTTTAAATCTTAATGTTCGTGTAGGGTAAAAAATTAATACATTGTATCTTGGTTTACTCTGTTTGAAATAAAATGCTTATTTGACGTTGAAAAAACAAATGAAAATGTGTATTTAATACAAAAAATGGTTGTATTTGTAAAAAAGACATTGAAGTGAAATGTTGAATTTGCTTACAGTTACGAAGATGTATTTACAACATTTTACTTTCTGGAACCTACAAAGATACTTGGCCAGAAAATTGTATGTCATTATGTTTATGCCAAAGGTCACTGTTACATAATATAAATTTGAACACAGTTTATGAATAGTTCATTTTTACCCTGTGAGTGAGTTAATTAAGTCTTTCTGCTCTTGATAATAAAAAGATCAACACCAACAAAGCTTGAACACGATGTGATAAAAGTTCTATGTTCTTCTATCAAACTTTAAACTTTTCATATACCATAGATTTTACAGTCTTATAGAACATTGTCAAAATAGTGAAACGTGCTATGTGTCAGATCTAAACTAAGAAATTCAGTGAAAGTTTGCTTCATAAGACTTCCCCGTCATCTTTCCATTTTTCATTAGCATTATGGTCAATTTTCACACCATCCCAATGTATCCCATCATCTCTTTGACGAAAAATCAGAGTCATGGGAAACAAGAAATTTAATGCCCAAAAATCCCCAAATACTGACTTAAAGTTCCGGTTCATGGTGTTCATGTTTCTTATTGGCACCTTCTTTGCAACTTCGAACAATGTCTTCCCATTTGCACTGATTGTCATCTGTGATGTGAAATAAACAAATCCAATTACTCCAAATAGGAATTCTAAGTAAATGTGCACGATTAGAAGACAGTTGATACCCTTGATGTAACCTATCAGACAACGGAAAATAGTAATCGGGAAAAATACATCCGACCATGAATCTAGGTCAGGCCAGACAACTTCCCGCACGTATTTAAAAGTAAAATAGCCACCTACAACACCTGTAATCATAGCATAAAATGCTAAAACTATAAAATATCGTTGATTTTTGAATCCAATACAATTTCCCACCATAAAGCAATGATGGTCTCTTTTGAGTATACACTTTTTACAGAAAGAACAGTGATGAGTACGAGGCGGCACATGCATTGCACATTCCTTACAAAAGTTCCAAGGTAGAGCCTCCTTTGATGTCATATCATACACACAGTGTCCGTTTAATTCGTTCTGATTACTGGTTGCCTGTTGGATTGGTGCTATAAACTGATCAGGCAGAGTTTCATATTGTTTATCCAGTTGCAGAAAAGGGTTGTCTTTAGTTTTTGCATAATGTGGGTCGTACAGAATTACACATAACCAATTAGCTAGTCCATTCAGCAACACAAACCAAGCAAAAACTTTCATGTAGTATATTGTCCATGGGCTGTAGCCGTCAAACACATAAGGTATGATGTAATACATGAACGCATAAATCTGAGTAGGGGCTTGGAACACCATGAGAGCTCGCATGAAGAACTGAAAAAATGAAAAATATTTTGATATACATTAAGATATTGAAGATGAAAGCCCAATTTTCATTTTAGGCAAAGTTTTATAGATCATAACTGATCAAATAATTATTTACTGCTTGCAATACATAAAAAAAATACTTTGATATGGTTCTTTTAAAAAGGTCCTGCAGACAGAAAAAAAGAACAATACTGCACAAAGTTTTGTTTTCATATTAAATATTGTTTTTATAACATGTGGTTTAACACCAGTGATCTGATCGAAACTTCATCATTCTCTTAAACTTTTATAGAATATGAACATGTTTTTAACTGGAATAAAGCTAAAAGCACCTTTCTGGTATTGTGACATACATGGTGCTATTAAGATGGTTATTTGAATTCCTGAACCTACACTAGGAAATCTGTTTCTTATTTAAAAAATAATAAGTTCCCAAACATGGTTTATCGCAGAATAACCAGTGTTTTGAGTTCTTATGCGTAAAAATATATAACGAAGGCCGTAGGCCTAGGTGATATATTGTTTAACATAAGAACGAAAAACTCTGGTTATTCTACAATAAATCACACTTGGGAACTTGTTATTTCGATTCTTACATGACATACTAGTATCAACAGTGTTTAAAAAAATGGTATTATGAACTACTTTTTACCACCGTGCTATGCACCTAGATCGGATGACCTCATTGCATGCGACTGGTTTATTTAAGAAATAATATAATTATCTCATTTAGTGATTTGTCATTGAATAAATCATTATTTGGCGTTCAGATGCGAAGGAATTATATCACGAGGGTGCAGCCCGAGTGATATAATAATACCAATCTGAACGACAAACGGTGATTTTATTCTAGAGCAAATCACTAAATGAGATTTCTTATTTCGATTCTAACACATTATCAGCGACTTTAAAGTACATTCTTGACGGCATTCATTAAATATTTGCCTGTTTTCAATTGGTTTCTTTTCCAGCTCGCCACTATGCCGTTTGATGACATGACATAATGATTGTGACGTCAGAACAGTGAATTGTTGTATAATAATTCACTGTTTTCAGCCTTCTTTGTTTAATAGGAAAATGAATCAGATCATGTTAGAATGCAGAATAACCCGAGATAGATTTTGCTCTACATGTATGTAGATTATTTGCTGGTCGTGTTAGAATATGTATTAAAGATTGGCTACAATAGGCTAACAGGAAATGTGTTTTAAAGATTTACAGAAAGATGCTGCTAGTGATAGATTTTGGAATGCAATGTGGTGCTACAGGAAATTGAAATACTTTGCAATACTGAAAGATGTGAAAGATTACAAACACTTCTAGATGCAAAATGTAGATATATTAACTCATCTAACTTCCTTACTGTAAGGTTTTGTTAGAAAAGCTGAGCAAAAGTTTCAGTGATTACATGTGAAGTCCAGTGCTTGCTCAATAACTAAGGGTTAATAAATTTGGATGGGCCTTGGCATCAAGGTAGCTAGCGTACAGAAAGACCATGGTTGGGAACGAAAATGATGTCAGTGAAGTCAGTGTCCTTGTAGATGAAAACAGAGGAAAACAGCATCTGCTTAGTATAAAGTCAATTAAACTTGGCTTATAGGAAGCTGATATCAATGCCAAGATAAGGAGTACATGTGGTGTCAGTGTTACTGTTACTGAATATGGTACAGTGCCTGGATTTGTTATATATAGGTCGCTTATACTGAGACACAAGTTGGAATTGTATGTGGGGCCGCTGGTATCATGATCATTACACTGTTGCAATAAGTAGAATTTCTTAAAAAAGCATTGCAGTCTGCAGTCTGAAAAAATTTGGCATTTTGTGGAATTTCTACATTTCTGTTGGCTCTTGATACAGATGAGGCCTTTAAGTATACACAACATGTGTTGGAAGAGATGTTTTAAGGACTGGTGTGCAGACATTTGAAGTGGTACCTACAACTGTTAAGCAAGTGTCCCCTTGTTTTTTCTTTCTTTCCAAATGTTTACGCCACTTTTCCATTAAAGAAAGCTTTTGCTCTTCCTCTGTTGGCAACCTTGGAAACTTAAACCATGATATATCGGCATCACTGGCTTGGCGTCGGTGCATCATTTTCAAACCACACACAAGACCAGTCACCCTTTTGAAAGAGAAAGAATATTTCCAAGTGCCCATATAAATTGCTACTCTGATAGAAGAATAGTAACTGTAGAGTGGTTATAGTAACTATTTGTGAAGTATTCCATATCATACTGTTTTGTTTAAAAACTGCTTATACTTTTGAATACTAGTAGTCAGCCTATAATAATTTTACAGACTAACCCACAAATTTTGTTTGTTATACTGTTGAAATAAAAAATATAGTGTTCACCATGTTGCCTTATAGAATAAATTTTGAAGTAAACAAAAGCTGTATGATATGTAACACTGCTTTTCTCTGTTTCAAAGTAAAGCTTGCCTAAAAATGTAATGAGTTAAGAAGTGATATACTGGAGCACAGGTGACAGTAACTACCTAGGATACAGTATGGGTCCATGAGCTCTATACACTTAAATTTATTACAGTTATAATGTTTTATGAGAAAAAAATGACAAAAAGCCATCTTGAAAAAAAATTTGCATCTGTGACAATGAGCCATTAGAAAGGTAATTAAGAACAGTCCAATGACATGTGCATTGCTTCCAGGCCTGTATTAATTTTTTTTCAAAACAATATTTCCTAATCTATGATTGACTGTCTTTTGGGCGAAAGAATAATCTTATGCTCCTTGTCACAGGTTCAAATTTTTTTCAAAATGACTTTTTGGTATTTCTTTCCTTAGAAAACATATTAATTGTAATATATTTAAGTGTATATGGCTCATGGACCCATACTGTATCTTAGGTACGCTACTGCCACCTGTACTGGAGTTGTACTGGGATTGTCTGATTAACACGAAATCCTTAGTATTAGTTCCCAATAAATATTAATGGTCTGATTAATTAATTCAAAGAATTAAATTTATGTTTTTAAAAGCATCACAGCAAGCTGTATTTTGAAACAGAACATTGTTAGACAAAACCACACCAATTAGATTTTGAACACACTTTGGCACATTTGTTTGGTCAGTTATTATATGAAAAAAGACATCAATAGACATTCCAGCACCCATTTACTATAATTATATAAGTTGAAAGTAACGTTGTAAATTGGTGCTGGATTTATTTTTAGGTCCTAGCAGTGTCTTTTATCACACATAGCATCATTTAAATATTGACCAAACAATATGCGGAATACTTATTCTCACATTTACTGGAGTGGTTTTGTCAGAAAACAATGAGAGGTTTATTGAAGGGGAGGTTCAGTCAAACATGTTATCTGGAACTAAATATGACAGCTAGGGAAGGCTGGTCTCCACACTATACCTTAGCGTTTCTTTCTGGACGACCAGATTTTACGTGAGCATTGTAATGTTCCTTCCACTTCTTATTTTCTTCCTCCCAGATTCTAAATATGCCAGATTTCTTTTCACCATCTTCACTGCCAAAAGCTTTAAATAGCTTTCTTTGAAGCATTGTTGCTGCCATTATATAATAATACTGATTAAGAAACAACTTTTTATTTTGAAAATGTCTATGAAACAAATTAATTTTAAAAGTAATTCTTAACTGTTAATCCATCATCCAGTTCTAATACACAAGTGAAAGGTTAAACATTCTATTCCATCAGAACTATTGAAAATTGTTAAACAGATTATATCCTACATTATGACAACTATATACATGTTTAGACATATAAAAACAGGTACAGTAGGTGTGATAAACTTGTTTCTAGGTAAAAGTAAATGTATATTGCCAAAGCAAATGAAATGCTTAAATTTTGATTATCAGTCAATAGAAAAGACATTTTTGATATTTTAAGATACATGTTTGTTTTGTTTTTGTTTTTGTTTTTTTAAATACTCCCTTCGAAGTGTAGTCACCTGTAAATGTGAATTTTAATACCTGTAAATGTCAATAATACTGGTAAGTTTAAAAATATGTTATAAAACGAACCAAGCTTTTCTGATGATGACTTTAAATATATTCCACATATATTCTTCAGTGACAATTCCAAGTTATACTAAATACAACAGTACTGTAGTCCTTACACAAACATTCAGTTTTATTTTGAATTATACTAAGATTTGATATTTGCAATAGGAGTTCATTTTAACACTGTTTTATGTTTGTTTACACGAACCCTTTGCATACAATACACTGTACTATAATCCTTCAGCTGTAAAGTACTACACAGGTATGTAGAGAAATGATAAAAATCTTAACAGCACAGAATAATTGGATGTGTAAAAGCAGAAAACATCTCTTTTGATTGTAAACAGTGGCCACAATCCTGAATTATCGATTCACTGAAGGGAAGTGACATTTTATCCCCAGCTACTGATTCATTATTTATGGAGAAACCTCAGCACTACTGTCATTGACTTGAAAATTATGTGTAACCTTTAAATTGTCACAGGACACATTCTTGTCCAGTGTATAACCCAAATAGAGCATGACATGCATGATATGTACTAGTTGGTATTTGATGTTCAATGCAGCATCCATCTTTTAAGTTTAATTACAGGTGAACATTTTACAGGTGCAGTCTGGCATCTACACCTTTAAAGTAATCATTTCAAATGCCAAAATGGGGTTATTCTTGAGTACAAAGATATTTACCAGAAACGTTCTAAAGATGGTGATACACCAATTGATACACCATTTTAAGGAATTTACCAATTTATGCATTATATTCCAGCATACTAGACTTGGTTAAAAGGTGCTGTCCTCCAGATTTTGCTTTGAAATTGAAGTTTGGTCATATTATGAACATGCGGAGAACAGGTTTGTACTGGTACAGAATCCAGGAACACTGGTTAGGTTAACTGCCCGCCGTTACATGACTGAAATACTGTTGAAAAACGGCGTTAAACCCAAAACAAACAAACAAACAAACATATTATGAACACTTGAACATGAGTTTTATTTCTAAACTGTCTTAAATAATTGCTAAATAGATATAAAAATTGCATGGAAAAAATAGTGAAAACATCAAAATCAATGTGTTTCCATAACATATAATTATATATAATTATAATCTGTCAGTAACAAGGTTTCAAAGACTTCTTTGGAAATATACTGGTAGCCATAATTTTGCATATTAAAAAGATGTATTTTTTTGCTGTCATATAGTCTGGAGGTCAGTGCCTTTAAGTTGCTTACTCAAAAAGTACTTTTATGTGGATGAACTACATTTCTTATTTAGCATAAGTAGAACTTTCAGTACATATTTTGCTGATTGTAATAATTTGGTGGTTGTTACTTCTTATGCAGGTTGAAAAAATGAAGTGCACCATGTAATAAGAATAATATTTGAATAAGTTTGCAAAAAGGTTAACAATAACGTCAAACAAATTCATGAAATAAATCAATGAAATCGATGAGAAATACCTTTCTGTAACAGTATTCTTTGTATAAACTGATTATAATAGTAGAAAATCCACAAATTTTATAGTGAAAGTTTAGACCAAATGCCTACAGATCTAAACATGTCTCAGCTACATGGATCTAAAAGTCTACAGGTAGATCAATTTCATGTATTATAATCTTGGCCTTAGGTACTTAAGCATACATATATTGTTTATTTACGTTATTGTTAGAGGTAACCAGGTAGCAAAAAGGCAAGGGAGACTACTGGTCACATAGAAATCTGCTTATTCATCATGGTTACATCCCTTGTTATTAGTCTGACACTAGCTCACAAGTATTAGCTGCATAATACCATAAGATAAGGGAAGACAAGCATCAATGGTATATTTTGTTTTGTAGTGGGTTGGTTGTTCGCAATGGTAAGCCAGAAGTTGTTATTCCAGAGTTGATTCAGAAGCTAGGCAATGACGCTGTGCATGCAGTTGCATTTCATGAAGAGGTGGGTTTGTGTTTTATTTTTTGGAGTTATAAAAAACAACTTAACTATACCCTGAACTAATTTGGTGAACAAAGCCAATTATTGAATTTTGCAACATACGTTTTACTTAATAAAAGAACAAGACCAGGTCTGTCATTGACTGAAGTAGCTGTACTGAGTGGCTTGGGGCAACCTATTTAGGAAAGACATTGAGTGCTTTATATATACAATGTCTACTTGTTATTTCAGGTAACTCAGGAAGAATTGGATGTGGAGAGAGCCCTCAAGCTACAATGTGAGAACAAAGTCATACAGAAAATTTGGGGTCATACATTGTTTCACAGAGACGATTTGCCATTTTCTGTTAAACAGTATGTTACATTTTCAGTAAAACTTTACTTCCAGTTACTCTTAATTATCAGAATAATAGGACACACTAGCAGAAATTTATTTTTGTTGTTTCACCAAAAATAATTTTAATCAGCTGTCACAGTTTTGAGTGTATTCTGATATTCATGTCTTGTTCTGTCATTAACTCTTACCATGATTGGTTTTGCCTTTGCAACCAGTGTAGATCATGATCAGCCTGAACATCCATGCAGTCTGATCATGATCTGCACTGTTCACTATTCAGCCAGTATCTTAATGGTAAGCACCCCTTCTTATAGGGAATGGTACTGTCCAGACTGAAAGATACTGTCCAGACAGAAAGATGGACAAGTTCATTACAGAAATTTAGCAGGGTAAGGGTAAAAGACTTATCAATGTGTCTGGTAAATTTTATTGGAGCTTAATCTGAAAATGTATAATCACGTGTAAACTTAAGATAAATAAATTTATGTTTAGGTTACCAGATGTGTATACACAGTTTCGGAAGCGTGTAGAAGGATCATGTACTGTAAGACAATGTATAGAGATGTCAGAGCAGTTGAATCCGTTACCAGAGGGTATAGAAGAGGGAGAAATACCCAGCATGCAACAGCTTGGGATACAAGGTACAAGCTGACTTATTGTGTTCTGGAAAATTTTGAAGATAAAGGTTACATTCCGCAGTTCGTACAATATGGTTTGAAAGACTTTGGAAAGTTGTTTTCATTTGCCAGACTTTGCTTTGAAGGAGATCTAAACCTTTGTATAGTGGGTGGTACTTGTAACGTTTAAATTGCTGCCACATAACAGTATTGCAGAATGAAAAGGTATCATAAAAATCTTTAAAACAGTAGTCTGGAATATATGTAAGTACTGTTTCTTTTAACAAGATAGATACGAGTGTGTCAAAGAATTTTTTTTCAGATACATCAATGCATAGGAAAGATTCTCTCGATCTTTAAGATCTTTGATGTTGAAATAGCATCACTGTCAAAAGAAAAGTTTTGCAACATCAGCATGAATTTCTTTGCTGCATATGCTGTTACATTACATTGTGTACAAACATTTTGAAGAATAAACTAGTTGTATTTTGGTTTTCTCATATTTCAGAGGTAGCCCCTGACTCTAGAACATCTTTCCCATTTTCTGGTGGTGAGACTTCTGGTCTTGAGAGAGTTCGTCACTTCCTGTGGGAGACTGATGCTGTAGCAACATACAAGGAGACTAGAAATGGAATGATTGGTGCCGAATATTCTACAAAATTCTCAGCATGGTATGTCTTATCAGTATTGAAGTCAGTTTATAAGGAATTATCCCTTTGAAAAGCTTAAGATTTGATTCTATATTAACAACATGAAGGTATTGTAGATTTTCTGGACATATTCCAGGAATTTTTTCTGTGAGAAATTTACCTTCTTTTTGACAACATTAGAGTGTTGGAGATTTCACTCTGGTATAGATACAGGTAAATACAATATAGGTAAATACAGTATAGGTGCATACATTATAGGTACATACAATACAGGTACATACAGTATAGGTACATACAATTTAGGTACATACAGTATAGGTACATACAGTATAGGTACATACAATATAGGTACATACAGTATAGGTGCATACAATATAGGTACTTACTATATAGGTACATACAATATAGGTACATACAATATAGATACATATAGTATAGGTACATACAATATAGGTACATATAGTATAGGTACATACAATATAGGTACATATAGTATAGGTACATACAATATAGGTACATATAGTATAGGTACATACAATATAGGTACATACAATATAGGTACATATAGTATAGGTACATACAATATAGGTACATACAGTATAGGTACATACAATATAGGTACATATAGTATAGGTACATACAATATAGGTACATACAATATAGGTACATACAGTATAGGTACATAAAGTATAGGTACATACAGTATAGGTACATATAAGTTAAGTATTTTATTTTTGATTCAGAGAGCATCTTTGAGATGTCAGAATTCAGAAAATTGCAATTTTAACAAGATTTAGTCTTATTTACTTACAAAGACTTGTAAAACCTTAAGTTTTCAGATGTGTAGAATCTTACAAGGGGCCTCCATGGCAGAGTGGTTAAGGTTGCTGAATTGAAATTATTTGCCCCCCACAAATGGCCTGACTTGGGCCATAGAATTCTACATGTAAGGAAGCCTCCCAGCTGGCTTATAGAAAGTCATAGGTTTAGCTTCTAACCAGGTGCCTGCCAGTGATGAAATAATGCACAGATGGACACCTGGGGTCTTCCTTCTTCATGAAATGCTGTAAATGGATCATACTGCTTATAACTGTGTCAGTGTGATGTTTAAACCCAACAAAAGTATAAAAAAAAGGTGGAGTCTTGTATAGCCAACAACTCTGTGGAAATATTTTAAGCTTTTTGAAGAGTTTTCAACAGATGCTTTATTTCTTTCCACAGATGTTTTCTTCACGTAGATGTCTTAAGGTCACAATTTCAGTAGTATGATTGGATTGTGTTTGACTTGGTGTTTGATAGAAAAAATAATTCATAATATACAAGAATTTATAGAACTAAACAGTTGCAAGTAATTCTTCTTTATTTTGCTTATGCTAAGTTTTTTAAGAAATGGATATACTAAAAAGCAAGTAAGCCAGCTAAAATCATGTTAAGCAACTAACTGGTACATTTACAAAGTTCTGCTACACTGAAACGCAAATGTTATAAAACCAATTTACTTAATCATTCTGATATACCCTCTTTTACTCTACTACTGTTTTTAACATTTTAACAATCATGCTACGTTTCATAGTCTTACTAGGTCAGGAATTCTTCCAGTTTTACTTTTATTCTTCACTAATACCCGGCATGCACCCTGCCCATACTGCAGTAATACTTGCGAGAGGTGTGAGGCAGTAAACATAGATAGATAGAATGATATTTGCATAGGTAAAGATATACCGGTACTTACATGTAACTTTCAGGTTGGCACATGGTTGTATCTCTCCAAGATATATCTACTATGAGATAAAACGTTATGAACAAGAGAGAGTAGCAAACAATTCTACATACTGGGTGATATTTGAGCTGTTATGGAGGGACTATTTTAGATATGTCGCACTGAAGTATGGAAACAAATTGTTCTATCTGTCGGGTATACAAGGAAAACATATACCATGGAAAAAGGATAAGGAATTATTCAGAGCTTGGAAAGGTAGTGTCAAAATTCATGAAAAATTACATAAGTGATTGATGAGATCAATATTGAAATCAACCCAATGGGCAGTCAGACCAAAACTATTGTGCACAATGAAGCAGAGTGGAGAAAAACTCCATCACTGTAGAAAAGGTGCTGTTCATCGTACTGTTTCAAGCTGAGTTATGTTGCATTGAATGAAGACTGAAATTTGCAAATGTAGCATTCTAATTTGATATCCTGTAACTGAAGAGCTTAAGCATAAAGAGGAGAAAACTTGATTTTGAATGTAATGTCAGTTAAATGTGTTAAATTGTTCAATGTTGTCATAAGTTATCGTGACAGCAGTATTCAGTTACTGATATTCCTACTAGAAGTTGTTCTAGCTTTGTTGTATTTTTTCAGCTTGTATAAATTAGTTATAGATAGTCACGGGTGTAACTGTTTCAAGTTATCGCAGTTTATAACCCATTTGAGTTATTGCTTATACTGTCATAACTTGTTTCAGTTATCATAAAATATATCAAAGCCCTCCTGTGCCAATTCCTCATTTTAAATGAGATTAATGCAATTATTTCCTGAATCCTTGAACTTTTATCTTTCCAGCTATGCAGTAAAAATTTTTATGCAAGGCTGATAAAGTTTTAGCAAAAGTTTTAAAGCTATAAAACTCGTAACATCCCATTATGCTTATCAGGTCATGATCAGACTAAAAGAGAATTTGATTAGCCACAGTTTGCTACTGATTTCACTTTAAAGGTCACTTTGTGAGAACAGCAAAAAGACTTTTTTTAAATAACTAACCTGAGCTATCTATATTTTATAACTAATGCAGGTTATAAAATGCTTGAAAAAGTAACTGAAACAGGTTACATAACTTAAAACAGTAACACCCCTGACTGATTGAAGCAGTTATTTGACTTTTGAATATGGTATATTAACAAGATATGTTGTTTTTCTAGAGGGAAGGACTGGTGTACCTTATGTAGATGCCAATATGAGAGAGGTGGCAGCCACAGGTTTCATGTCCAATAGAGGAAGACAGGTAACTATAGTGACCAAACCTTTCAGTTACCATACAACATAAATATACAGTAACACTATATCCATAGTTAAAAGTAATTAAACATTTAATGCTGCTAAGAAATGGAAGTTCTGTTGATGATCATTTCAGCCACTCCTCATTATAATTGAGATTGATGTCTTTGTTATGTTTAAGATTCATTAAAGATATTGTGAACAAATATTGAGAACTGGTTATAAAGTGGTTATAACTTTTTCTGTATTTATGGTACATGCACATATTGTAAATGCGTAACCCAAGATGCATATGAAAATAACATTATTTCAAGAGCTTAAAAAATATGATTTTGACCAAAACGCTATTTTCAAGGGTACCAGATTTGTGTGTTTCAAAACTTATCAACTTACATATTGTCAGAATGTTATTTATGTAATGGGATTTAATCAAGTTTCAAAAATTGTTCTCTCATGACTGCATTTGATTTGTATTGTTATTCTAGAATGTAGCAAGTTTTCTTACCAAAGATCTGAAATTGGATTGGAGACTAGGAGCAGAGTGGTTCGAATCTATGCTTGTAAGTTCAGACTTTAATATTTCACACCTGCAAGTAACATAATGTTTCCATCTGTAGGCAAGAGTACATAACTATTTTGGCAGAATTATGGCCCTTTTTGGACTTGGAAATCAGTTAAAGTTTTTCATACCAGTCCATATTTTGCCTAACCTGTTTGTCATATGGCTTTGAAACTTTGACTATGTTTCTTTAGCTCACCTGTCACAAAGTGACAAGGTGAGCTTTTGTGATCGTGCGGTGTCCGTCGGCCGTCCGTGCGTGCGTCC
The DNA here is from genome assembly GCF_021730395.1 of Mercenaria mercenaria. Classification (NCBI taxonomy): domain Eukaryota; kingdom Metazoa; phylum Mollusca; class Bivalvia; order Venerida; family Veneridae; genus Mercenaria; species Mercenaria mercenaria. Next base: position 90,543,501 of record NC_069361.1, read on the forward strand.
GTCCGTAAACATTTTGCTTGTGACCACTCTAGAGGTCACATTTTTCATGGGATCTTTATGAAAATCGGTCTGAATGTTCATCTTGATGATATCTAGGTCAAGTTCGAAACTGGGTCACGTGCCGTCAAAAACTAGGTCAGTAGGTCTAAAAATAGAAAAAACCTTGTGACCTCTCTAGAGGCCATATATTTCACAAGATCTTCATGAAAATTGGTTGGAATGTTCACCTTGATGATATTTAGGTCAGGTTCCAAACTGGGTCAAGTGCCATCAAAAACTAGGTCAGTAGATCTAAAAATAGAAAAACCTTGTGACCTCTCTAGAGGCCATATATTTCATAAGATCTTCATGAAAGTTGGTCAGAACGTTCACCTTGATGATATCTAGATCAAGTTTGAAAGTGGGTCACGTGCCATCAAAAACTAGGTCAGTAGGTCAAATAATAGAAAAACCTTGTGACCTCTCTAGAGGCCATATTTTCCATGGGATCTGTATGAAAGTTGGTCTGAATGTTCATCTTGATGATATCTAGGTAAAGTTCGAAACTGGGTCACGTATGGTCCAAAACTAGGTCAGTAGGTCTAAAAATAGAAAAACGTTGTGACCTCTCTAGAGGCCATATATTTCATGAGATCTTCATGAAAATTGGTCAGAATGTTCACCTTGATGATATCTAGGTCAAGTTCGAAAGTGGGTCACGTGCCTTGAAAAACTAGGTCAGTAGGTCAAATAATAGAAAAACCTTGTGACCTCTCTTAGAGGCCATATTTTGCATGGGATCTGTATGAAAGTTGGTCTGAATGTTCATCTTAATGATATCTAGGTCAAGTTTGAAAGTGGGTCATGTGCCTTCAAAAAGTAGGTCAGTAGATCAAATAATGAAAAAACGTTGTGACCTCTCTAGAGGCCATATTTTTCATGGGATCTGTATGAAAGTTAGTCTGAATGTTTTTCTTGATGATATATAGGTCAAGTTTGAAACTGGATCACGTGCCTTAAAAAACTAGGTCAGTAGGTCAAATAATAAAAAAACCTTGTGACCTCTCTAGAGGCCATATTTTTCATGGGTTCTGTATGAAAGTTGGTCTGAATGTTCATCTTGATGATATCTAGGTCAAGTTTGAAACTGGGTCAACTGCGGTCAAAAACTAGGTCAGTAGGTCTAAAATAATTAAAATCTTTTGACCTCTCTAGAGGCCATATTTTTCAATGGAACTTCATGAAAATTGATCTGAATGTTCACCTTGATGATATCTAGGTCATTTTAGAAACTGGGTCACGTGCGATCAAAAACTAGGTCAGTAGGTATAAAAATAGAAAAATCTTGTGACCTCTCTAGAGGCCATATTTTTCATGAGATCTTCATGAAAATTTGTGAGAATGTTCACCTTGATGATATCTAGATCAAGTTCAAAACAGGGTCACGTACCTTCAAAAACTAGATACATAGGTCAAATAATAGAAAAACCTTGAGACCTCTCTAGAGACCATATTTTTCAATGGATCTTCATGAAAATTGGTCAGAATTTTTATCTTGATAATATCTAGGTCAAGTTCAAAACTGGGTCACATGAGCTGAAAAACTAGGTCACTATGTCAAATAATAGAAAAAACGACGTCATACTCAAAACTGGGTCATGTGGGAAGAGGTGAGCGATTCAGGACCATCATGGTCCTCTTGTTTGACATAGAAATTTGTTAAGTTTCACATACCATTCGATATTTTGTCTTTAAACTGTTTGATATATGGCTTTGAAACTTTGAACACTTGTTTTCAATCATGGTCACATATTACCATATACATTGCCATATAGTGCAATACTTATCCAAATCCACAAATGCAGGAACATTATTTTTGTCTTACCTATTCTTTTTCTTTTGGGGGCCTCCGTGGCCGAGTGGTTAAGAGTCGTTGACTTCAAACCATTTGCCCCTCATCAATGTGGGTTCGAAACCTCATTTGGGGCGTAAAATTCTTCACGTGAGGAAGCCATCCAGCTGGCTTACGGAAGGTCGGTGGTTCTACCGAGGTGCCCGCTCATGATGAAAGTATGCACGGAGGGGCACCTGGGGTCTTCCTCCACCATTTAAGATGGAAAGTCGCCATATGACCTAAAATTGTGTCGGTGCGACGTTAAACCCAACAAAATAAATAAATAAATAAATCTTTTTCTTTTGTCTGAAAATCACTGCTAATATTTTGACCTTATCATACTTCTATCAATGCTTTGAATAGTCGAGCGTGTATTTGTTTGTTAGGACTTTATTATATGGACTGATCCAACTATGAAACACAGGAAAATTAGATTTCCAGAAATATAAATATTTGACAGTATGTTTTTGCACTCCATTTGTCAGTGGGTGAATCTGTCAGTCTTTATTTGAGTGTGATTTGGTCAATAAGTTTGCTTTGCATGGATGGTCAAATTACCTGACTTTGTTAAAAAAATTAATGAATTTTCATGCTCCCGAAGGGAGGCATATAGTTTTTGAACCGTCTGTCGGTCTGTCAGTCTGTCCGCAATTTCCGTGTCCGGTCCATATCTTTGTCATCCATGGATGGATTTTCAAATAACTTGGCATGAATGTGTACTACAGTAAGACAATGTGTCGCGCGCAAGACCCAGGTCAGTAGCTCAAAGGTCAAGGTCACACTTAGACGTTAAATGTCATTTTTCATGATAGTGCATTGATGGGCGTGTCCGGTCCATATCTTTGTCATTCATGCATGGATTTTAAAATAACTACGCATGAATGTGTGGCACAGTAAGACAACGTGTCACGCGCAAGACCCAGGTCCGTAGGTCAAAGGTCCTAAACTCTAACATCGGCCATAACTATTCATTCAAAGTGCAATCGGGGGCATGTGTCATCCTATGGAGACAGCTCTTGTTTATGTTATGTCAAAATTAATCATGACAGAATAAAAGATAATTGACGCTAAGTATGTACCAACTTACCAAGGAATATTGTTCTGTTTTTAGATAGATCATGATGTATGCAGTAACTATGGTAACTGGTTGTACAGTGCTGGGTTAGGCAATGACCCAAGAGAAGACAGAAAATTCAATATGGTCAAACAGGGACTGGATTATGATCCTGAGGTGAGTTTCTATTTATACTAGGGTTGAGAAAATACAACAGCACCTGATGTAGTGCTTTTTAGTCCCATACCAATGAAACGCCAGAGGGGACTATAGGAATGCCATCCATCCATCCGCAAATCTGGATCCTGCAATTACTCAAAAAGTGTTCAAGCTAGGCTCATAAAACTTGGAATGTGGATAGAGGGCAATATGTAGATTTTGTAGATACATGACTTATACTTGTATGTCAAAGGTCAAGGTCACTATTGAAGGCCAAGTAAAAATTGTTTCTGCTCCATAGTGTCTGTATGCATTGATGGATTATCTAAGTGCTACACACAAACATTGCCAACTGTGAGACAATGTGTCAACACATGATCGATGCTTGTCGGTTAAAGGCAAAGGTCACTGTTAAAGCTCAAGTAAAAGTTTGTTCCACTCCATAAATTTTAATGGCAATGAAGGATTTTTATTATTTTACAGAAATGTCCCCCATGATTAGACTTTGTGTCGCACATATGACCCATGGTTGTCAGTCGTAGGTCTAAGTCACTATTGAAGGTCAAGTAAAATTGTTTTTGCTTATAACTTTTCTGTGCATTGATGGATTATCTTAGTTCTGCACACAAATGCTCCCCATGATGATACAATGTGCTGCATTTATGATCTATGGTTTTAGGTCAAGGTCACTATTGAAATTTAAGTAACAGTAGTTTTTGTTTCTTAGCTCCTAAATGCCTTGAAGCATTTTTAGTCCAAATACTGTTGCCAACAACCCCAAGGGACGAGCACTTACAAAGTTTTCCACTGGTTTGCCACTGCAATACTTGGTCACGTGTATAGCTGTTAATAGACACCTACTTTAATCTGTTAGTTAGTGTTGAGTATGTAATCTGCAATGGCCTTTTTATGCCTCCGAAGGGAGGCATATAGTTTCTGAACTGTCTGTCGGTCTGTCCGCAATTTTCATGTCCGGTCCATATCTTTGTTATCCATGGATGGATTTTCAAATAACTTGGCATGAATGTGTACCACAGTAAGACGATGTGTCACGCGCAAGACCCAGGTCCGTAGCTTAAAGGTCAAGGTCACACTTAGACGTTAAAAGTGATTTTTCATGATAGTGCATTGATGGGCGTGTCCGGTCCATATCTTTGTTATCCATGGATGGATTTTCAAGTAACTGCGCATAAATGTGTGGCACAGTAAGACGACGTGTCGCGCGCAAGACCCAGGTCCGTAGGTCAAAGGTCCTAAACTCTAACATCGGCCATAACTATTCATTCAAAGTGCCATCGGGGGCATGTGTCATCCTATGGAGACAGCTCTTGTTCATACCTAATTATTTTTTTCTCTGGTTTTGGTACTTTTTAAAACCATTTTAAGCTTTATCAATATATGCCTAAAAAGAGTGTTAAGGACAATCATTTTGTCAAAGGCATTGTTTTCAGGTGCTCTGTTACTTTCATTCTTAGTTCCAAATCATATGAGAGTTTTTTAGTGTAATATATTCATTTGTGTGTTTTTAGGGAGACTATGTTCGGTTATGGGTACCGGAGCTGAAGAATGTATCTGGTGGTAATGTACACACAGTATGGACAATGAGCAATAATGCCCTATCCAGGGCTGATGTATCACTAGGAGAAACATACCCTAACCCTGTTACTATAGCACCAGAGTGGAGCAGACACTATGGTAAATCTGTAAGTATTTTGGGTTCTGTTTTAATCTATTATAGACTATTATCCATGAGGCTGGGTTTCATGTATATATAGTAGTGAGATTTAACTTCAGGTTTAAGTGCATGGCTGCCTCAGTTTCATATGAATTATACAAGTTCCAGTAGAATAAAAGAGTAAATAGCTTGCAGGGGAAAAATTGTACGAGTGTCTTGAGCTGAGGTGTGACTCTGCCCTGTGCAGATTAATGTACAGTAGCTGGCTATATAAGGTTAGAAGGCAAGTGTTAGAAAAATTTTTAAAAACTTATTTTTTCACTGTAAGCCTGCCCATTTAATATTGCCAGCTACTGTATTGTGACTCTTTTACTATGCATTTTAGGCTTTAAAATCGTGCTTTTTCAACTAGTTATGTCTCTCACACCGCTTTGTGGTGGATGACATATTGATTTACTCTTGTCTGTCACAAATCCTTGGCCGCAACATTTCTCATCCGATTTTCACCAAACTTGTACAAAATGTGCTTGCCTATAAGTCCTCGGCCAGATTCAATAACTAGCCATATGGGCCCAGGCACTTTGGAATTATGGCTGTTGAATTACCGAAAATTGCTCCGGTCTTTGGGACATAAAGGACCCCCATTTTTTTTTTTTTTTTTTTTTTTTTGATTTAACATCGCATGACACATATGGCGACTTTCCAGCTTTAATGGAGGATTACTTATATGAATAGTAGTAGTCCTTCATGTCCCTTAGATTTAATCATATTCTGATGATTTGGCAGTTGTGGGAGACATGCACTTTTCTTAAAAGCAGCTCTAGTTTTTATCAAATTTAAACAAGGTGTTGGAAATTATGTCTGTAGCATTACTTTCTTTTATTTTTTTTCTCAAAAAAAAATCAGTCAAATTGATTATTAGCAATAAACCGCAACTACAGAGATACTTATTTGCACACAGTTTCAGGTAAAAATCATTATTCCACACTTGTACTTTTCACTATAACTACTGTAATTTAATATTTACTGTATCAGTAAATTAAATGATTAATCATTTTGCTTTACAGGGTGGTGCTAGTGCACGTGGTGGGGCACGTGGAGGTGGCCGGGGAGGGGGACATGGACAAGGTGGAAGACATGGATCTGCAGGGCAGAAACGTGGAATAGATTTCTACTTCAAAGGCTCATGACATTGATAAATCTCTGGGAATATTTATAGATTTACGTCAAGCTTTATCGGGTGAAATTACATTGGGTGGGAATAAGGAAAACATCTTTATTCAATGATAGATACGATTTACTCAATGTAGATAACAACTTGTCTACCAACAGAAACGTGCTAAATCCATTCACCTGTCATTTATGTGTTACATAGTACGCTGGTGTGATACAAAAGACATGATTGTTGAATATTGACCTGAATTTAAATCGCTGACAAGGCAAAAGAATAAGTGTGTCCAGCTGATGTTATTTTATTTGAGAAAGACAGGTTATGTGAAGTAATGTAGTTAGTTTATAGATGAATACCTGTTTTTTTTAGAAGGAACACTTCTGTGGGGATGTTGTTGTTTTTTGTTCAGATGTGTTTGAAGTTTAAAGTAACTGTTTTGGCTATTTATTAACAATTTTTCTGTGGCACTGCCATTACCTTTACATAAATTATGTTTAAACTGTTGTCATGTTTTTCATGTATATATTGATATTAAAAGCTACATCAATGATAAATCAATTGTATTAAGAAGTTTAATTTAAATCTTGTTTATCCCAGGATTTTGTTAAGCTTTACATGCATTCACTGTTATTTAGTCATTTACTTCTAGTGTTTATCTTCACATTTAAACTAGGACTTTTCCTGTTTTCCTTTCAAATAAACTCTGATTCAATGCTGTTATAATGGGTACATTACCTGAATAAAACCAAATAATGTCATTTTCTTTCAAGATTTTTTCTATTCATTTTTGTTCTACGATCAGTTTTGATTCCATCCCAGTGTATACCGTCATCCCGCTGCCTGAATATCGGCGTCATTGGAACCAGAAAATTCAATGCCCAGTACTCTCCAAAAACTGATCGCATGTTTCGGCTAAATGTATTAGTGTTCCTTACAGGGCTTCCTTTTGCTTTCTCATATAATGTCTTACCGGAGGTACACAGCAACATTTGAATCAGAAAATAAAATAATCCCAATATCCCAAATGTAATCTCTGTATAAAGATGAAATATCAGTAGACAGTTTAAACTGTTTATACTGCCATTAACATATCGCCATATTGTTAATGGCAACACCAGATCTGTCCATGAATTTAATTCAACCAAGACATTATCTTGTATGTATTCAAAAGTAAAATATGCAGCTGGTAGGCAATTTGTCATTATATAAAACGTAAAAACAGCAAAATACCTTTGGTTATTAAATCCAACACAATTTCCCACAATATAACAATGGTGGTTCATTTTGAGAATACATGTTTTACATACTTTACAATGATGTGAACGAAATGGAGCATGTATTTCACATGTTTCACAATAATGCCATGGTAGAGTTTCTTCTGTTTCTATATCGTACACACACTGCCCATTTACTTCTTTTAGATGCATAGTCTGAGGTATTCCTGCTGAAATTTTATCTGGCAAAATCCCATCTTTGTGATCTGGTTGAAGGGAAATATTATCCTTAGTTTTAGGATATGCAGGGTTATACAGAATTACACAGAGCCAGTTGGTTACCATGTTTATGACAATGAACCAAAGTGTAATGGTGACAAAGTATCTTGTCCACTGGTTGTAGTCTTGAAACATGTAGGGTATGATATAATACATGAAGACCCATAATTCAGTTGGAGCATGAAACACCATTAGTCCCTGGAACATATACTGAAAGTAGATATGAAATAACAGTTAAAAATATTGGAGTAATCAGTAATGATCTTAACTTGCATCCACCTGCACCTTTTGCTGGACTATTTGGAAGAATAAGGAGGACAATCATACCTGCCTTGGCTTCCCACACGGTGTCACTTACATGAAACCATTCACATTTTTACTTTTTCTCCATAACAACTGCCCCTGTTATCATCTACTGGGGACTGGCTTTGATAAAGGATATACATCTTTTGGTTAAAGCCACATACTGTAAGTCCAAGGTTCCAACGAAAACTATTAGTCAAAGAATTTATTGAAACACTCTCATATGTTCAAGTTGGTCAGTTGACTATTTGGTTTTCAGTCTAAAACCTTAGAATTCTTAATCTACAGGGTGATTGTCTGCTGTCAGTAGATTGGGGCTGGGTAGGTCAAAGGTCAAGGAGACTGAAAACAGTTTCACCTCCTGTTGAATGCTTTGGTCTACAGTGGTCAGTATTGGTAGAAAGGTGGCATGTTGACAGTAGATGGATCCTACTAACTAAGGGTTGGGTCAGTAAGTCAAGGTCAAAGTGACTTAGAGACTTGAGAACTGTTGTTTATCAATGACTGGAAAATGCTTAAAATTGCAGTGATTACTGTTGTAATTAGATGACCTCTAGTGTTTTTTGTACTTCAGGAGGTCAATGGTAAAGGTTACAAACATTTTCCTATAACAAACTGGTGAATACTTGAGTTTATGGCTGCAAACTTCACAGAATGACGACCAATAGTCAGCAGATGATCCTTTGTGTTTAAGGAGTAAGTAGGTCTTAGGTCAAGGTCACAATGACCCTTGGACTAAAACTAGCTGGAGGACGCTTAAATTTGGTCTACTTAAACGAAATTCTGGTCAGTAGATGTTCCCTATGGTACATGGCTTCAGTAAGTCAAAGTTCAAGGTTACAGTGTACATGAGACTGTAAATATACACACAAAGTTACCTCTGACAGGTTATCATGGGGGCATCAACCCTTGTTATGTAGTCGTGATCAAATTTGGATCTTTCAGCTAAACTTAAATGACTATTCCAAATTTTAAAAAGAATAGTTGCAATGAATTATGTGTATGGTTTTACAGTTCTTCAAAGCCTATTTTATAGAGTATAAATCTTGAACTCATAAATTTTATTTCCGTAAAGTGGATGGGGACTTTAATTTCAATTAAATGTACGTGGGTGAAAGAATTAAAAACAACATATTATTCTTACTGTTGGAATTTTGCTGGGAGGCCTCTTTTTCTTTTCTTTAACAAAATGTCTCCATTTCTCCATTAGTGTCTTGTTTTCCGCCACTTCGGTCACTGACTCTGCGTGTTTATGCCTGTAACTCATTTCTAAAATGTAGAATATATATCTGTCGCTGGGTATGCTAAGATTTACAAGTCCACTGCAAAATAATTCTCATTATACTCTGAAAGTTTAGTTGACAATTGAAAAAAAAATGTCTGAATTTCGTAGGTCATTGTGAAACAAATCTCATTTTGTCCAGATTTGGTAAAGAATTCTAAAATGATAACACAATTTGTCCAAATTTCGTAGATATTCATGCTCATATATCGCAGACCATTGTAAAAATATCACATGATGCTGTGATTTCGCAGGAGCACAAATTTGTGTTTATTCTCTTTCCTGGGATTCGCAATTTCAAACTATGCTCTGAATCTGGCATGCAGTTATGAAAGAAATCAATATTTCATTTGAATTTTGCAATCATTCTAAATGCCCGCACTTGGCAGGTTATCGTCAAAGAATCTCACTATGCTTGGATTTTGAAAACACCTCTAAAAGAAATCACAAATAATGTTCGAATTTCAAAGAATCCATATGCCCCTTATTCTAAGACAATTTAAAATTCACAGATTCCGTCCGAATGAAACTTCACAGACTATCGTACAAGAAATACAAGTTCTGTCAGAATTCCGTAGATACTTTAAATTAGATTTCATAATGAAGAGATTTTACCGACCGTTGCGGAAGAAATCTGATGGTGTCCCGATACTGTAAAAGAAATAACGAATTTTGTAGATGATTTTTAAAGAAATCCAAGCATATCCAGATTTAGCAGAAAAATGTTAAAGAAATCGCAAAATTCTGTCAGAATTTCGCAGAACCTAACTGTGCAGAGATCTGCAAACTTTTTTTAGAAGAAATCCCAAGTGTTGCACGATCTTAAAAAGAAATCAAATTCTATTACTCTAATTTCGCACATCATTGTAAAATCTTACTAGGTCCAACTTAGGTAGACCATCGTTCATAAAGATACACGTACGAACAGCGCAAACTTTTCTTACCAGAATTTTGCAGACCTTGGTAAAATAGATACAAATTTCAGTCCAGATTTAACAGACTATAAGAAATCTCGTGACGCTCGAATTTTGATAGAACATCGTTTTATCGAAATCAAAAATGATGTCACAAGTTCAAAATAACTCAAATATTCCTCGAATGTGGCGGAATCTCGCGCTGTATTTCCAAGACCATAAAAAATTGACTCAAGAAATTTTATTACGCCATTAGCCCGGACAAAATACAAATTTTGAATTTCTCTGACCATCGTAAAAGAAATATAATCATATCCGTAATTTGGACATCACTGTAAAAGAAATTGCGAATTATGGCCATGGTAAAAAAAGAAATCGAGTTGAATAATGAAATTATGCCCAGATTTTACAGACCATATTTACAAGAAAAAACCAAATACCCGGATGAAAAGAAAACATGCACAATTTTATTTTTCAGTTGAAACAATTTAAACGAAAATTTAGATATATTTTCTGAGAAGAATATTTTAAAATGGTGATTTTTTAAATTTTCTTATACTTTTAGTAATAGTGACATACCGCAGAAAATGGCGTTTCTCGATCCTTCCAGCCGAAAATAACTTCTCGCAGTTTCCAGTGTAACAGAATTCTGAAGAAGATTTGATAAGTAGACGGTCATCCTTTACATAATTGTTCCGTGATGTAAGCACGATCAATTTTCTATTGAATAATTTATTAGTGCTAATATTTATTGTTACAACGAGTAAAATTGCACATGCACCATGCCACCGCAGCTCGATATTTATTGAAAGGGTAGCTATTTATATTAACAAAATATTAAAATGAAGAAGTTTTATCAACTTAATTATAACTAAGAAATATTTTCAATGCCATTTACCATATTCGAAATTTAAAGAAAAACGTTTTAAAATTTGTGACTTGATGTAACGGTTTCCTAACGATATTGTAAGGGAAAGCAACGTGAGAAAATTCGTAACTGGCTTCGTACGATTGTCGCAAATTTAAGAACTTTTGTAAAACAGTTTTTTATCGTACGAAATGCGTACGAAGTTCGTACAATATTGTACAGAATACAGAATACAATATTTTCATTGATTTTGTTTAAGTCTTACTGTTCATGACATTACATATACATCCATACTCGTGAAATATTCATGAAAACCTTTCTAAAAGAATTATGAGAGACAATATATTATAAAACAAATATACAGGGACTAATAAAACATAAAATATTTACGTTTAGACTTAAGGCATACTCATCAATCAGCGCTAGAACTGTTCCCATTCTTACATTATAAAAGATCCACATACATTATACTTCAAATAATTAATCTGCAAGAGTCACTGGGGGAAAAAACTTTCTTAAAATCCTCATACCTTTTCCGCAAAGGTTTTGTGAAACAGGCCCAAGCAGTCTGGACAAGACAGTTGCTGGGGGCGATCGACATGGCCGGGACCACATCGACGGGGAGCAGACCAATCTATCTGACCGTTTTGTTTAGCACATTAAATGAAGACCTACAACTCGGCTTAAGCAAGCACCAGACGAAACCCAGAAAGACCTTAAGCGAGGTCAACGAACTAAGTTTAAGCCGGAACGTACGAAAAAAAACTGTATGAACATTTAAATATTTCGTGTGCTATTTAAAACATCTCTACTTGTTAATTTTTTTTAATTATGCATGTACATTCTACACACATGGAGGAACACAAACGTATCAATGTAAATAAGTAATAAAAAATTCCAGTAGTAAGATAATTCGGAAGGAAATGGCGTGACTAACATCAGTTTTCAACATTTTATTACTGATTGAGCAACATCCTTAGACTTGATTGTAAAGGTTTGTCTTTTTTCTCTCGCATTATCAGTCTTCTTTTCATTTGCGTTATGATCAATTTTTATACCATCCCAGTGTATGCCGTCATCTCGTTGGCGGAAAATTAATGTCATTGGAAACAGAAAGTTCAAACCCCAGAAATCTCCGAAAACAGACTTCATGTTTCTGTTGAAACTGTTCGAGTTTTTGATTGGAACATTCTTAGCCAATTCAAACAATGTCTTCCCTTCTAAGCTGATTGTCATTTGAGAATTGAAGTAAAGAAAGGCAAGAAATCCAAATACGGCATCTACATACAGCTGCAGTATCAAAATACACTGTATATCAGTAATGTTTCCAAACATAGTCCGCCATATAGTTAAAGGGAAAAGTATATCTGACCAAGAATTTAATTTTGGCCAAACAATGTTTCTGACGTATTTTAAAACAAAGAAACCGCAAAAAATACAGTTAAGTGACACGTAAAATGTTAAAATAATCCAGTATCTTTGATTGTTGAAACCTATACAGTATCCCACCATATAACAGTGGTGATCTCTTTTATGAATACATGCTTTGCAAACGTCACAACGGTGTGAACGAAATGGCACGTGCATTGAACATTTTTCACAGAAATTCCACGGAAGAGCCTCCTTCGCTGTCATATCGTATACACAATGCCCATTAATTCCGTTTTGACTGGACGCTTGTTGAATGCGTGCGGCAAACTGATCAGGCAGATTTCCGTCCTGTGGTTCAACCTGTAGAAAGGGGTTGTCTTTCGTCTTTGGATATGCTGCATTATACAGCATCACACAAAACCAGTTGGCCAACATATTGATCATTATGAACCATATTAGCACGTTCAAGATCATAGCTTACCTAGGCCATAGCTAACCTTTACCATAGCTTACCTGGACCATAAATTACCTAAACCAAAGCTTTTCTAGACTATAGCTTACCTAGACCATAGCTTACTTAGATCATCGCTTACCCAGACCATAGCTTACCTAGAACATAGCTTACATAGATAATCGCTTACCTGGACCAACGCTTACTAGTACCTAAATCATAGCTTACATAGAACATAGCTTAACTAGACCATAGCTATTTAGACAACCCCTTACCTAGACAATAGCTTACCAAAACCATAGCTTACCTAGACAATTGCTTACTAAGACTATGGCTTATCTAGACCATAGCTCACTTATATCTTCGTTTACCTAGACCAAAGCTTCCCTAAACCATAGCTTACCTAGACCATAGCTTACTTAATAAAGACCATAGCTGGCCACATACGACAACGCGAAGTAACATAGCGACATTACGAAGTGACACCCGACAATCGCAAACGACGGCGACAATCCCAAACGACAATGTCGCGATATCCACTTTGAAATGTCGCCTTTCAAAAGCACGATATATCGCGATGTCACTTCGCGTTGTCGAGCGTCATATCGCATTGTCGCTATGTAATGTCGCGATGTCACTTCGCGTTGTCGTGTGTCGACCCTGCAAACGCGACGGCGACATTATCAAAACGACATGCGATAATCACAAACGACGCTCGACAACGCGAAGCGACATTTTCCAAATGTCGTATCGTATGTCGCGTGTCGCGGGTTTGGGTGAGGGTCGACGCGCGACAATTCCAAACGATACACGACACGCGTAGTGACACTCGACAATACGAAGCGACATTTTCATAATGTCGTATCGCATTGTCGTGCGTCGACCGGTGTTCACTTGAATAATTACCGGTTAATCTTGGTCGCATTTTTTCGAACAATTCATCAATTTCATTTTATTATTAAAAGCGTTAAAAGTAAGGTATCAAAGTGAATTTTTTTTTAATAAGTAGTATTGCCTAATCGAATATTAAAAACAATGTTCTTCCCCGACGGGCACGCCGTCCAGAACATTTGCTGAACTTTGCCATTTTTGGCTTAAAATATTAGCAGTAAAATAAGAAAAAAGTGCTTATAAAATATTTATTTTGGGTAAATAACTGCAAATAAAAACTTATTTTGAAAGAAAATGACAAAATCTGAATGTTTGTGACCAAAAAGACACCATCTGTTCGTCCGTCTGTACGTAATTAAAGATAAAAGCTGTATTTCCTTGCCCCAACGCAACATATTTTCCGTCGAGTTTCCTTTATTTCAGGAAATAAATTTTGATATAAATATTTACGTCAAAACAACACGACAGCACGACAAATAAGGAGCGCCAATACAACATATCCATACGCGCCAACACGAAAACTCCATAAAGAATATGTTGCCAATATGATGTATAAGTCGTAATGAATATACTAAATATAGACAGATGCGAATCTTAAACCGCTGTTTCTGGATATTTTACCAGTGTTTAATCGATCTCGGCAAGTATATGGCAGTCAGAGGTACAGTCCTGGATGTTTGATCAGGATTTGAACTCATGACCCATGAAGTGGACGTATTGCTCCCTAATTGAGCTTAATGGCAGGTATCTAATTTGAAGTAACATTTGAGTAAGGTTGTTTTGACAGTGCTATTTTGTGTATTCTTTATGTTCTTATGTGGATGGACACTGTTCAATGTAGCGTAAAACTTAGTCTGAAATTGACTACTTTACGAACTTTGTTGGAAGAACAAAGAGTAACTGCAAGGACATTTAAATATTTTATGTATTATTTAAATCATCTCTATTTGTTATATTTTTATTTCTTTATTTTTTGCATGTGCATTCTACATACAAGGAGGAACACAAACGTACCAATGTAAATAAGTAATAAAAAAATCCAGTAGTTAGATAATTCGGAAGGAAATACCGTGACTAACTTATCAGTTTTCAGCATTTTATTACTGATTGTGTAACATGCTTAGACTTGATTGTAAAGGTCTGTCTTTAATCTCTCGCATTATCAGTCTTCTTTTCATTTGCGTTATGATCAATTTTTATACCATCCCAGTGTATGCCGTCATCTCGTTGGCGGAAAATTAATGTCATCGGAAACAGAAAGTTCAAACCCCAGAAATCTCCGAAAACAGACTTCATGTTTCTGTTGAAACTGTTCGAGTTTTTGATTGGAACATTCTTAACCAATTCAAATAATGTCTTCCCTGCTAAGCTGATTGTCATTTGAGAATTGAAGTAAAGAAAGGCAAGAAATCCAAATACGGCATCTACATACAGCTGCAGTATCAAAATACACTGTATATCAGTAATGTTTCCAAACATAGTCCGCCATATAGTTAAAGGGAAAAGTATATCTGACCAAGAATTTAATTCTGGCCAAATAATGTTTCTGACGTATTTTAAAACAAAGAAACCGCAAAAAATACAGTTAAGTGACACGTAAAATGTTAAAATAATCCAGTATCTTTGATTGTTGAAACCTATACAGTTTCCCATCATATAGCAGTGGTGATCTCTTTTAAGAATGCATGCTTTGCAAACGTCACAATGATGTGCACGAAATGGCACGTGCATCGAACATTTTTCACAGAAATTCCATGGAAGGGCCTCCTTCGCTGTCATATCGTATACACAATGCCCATTAATTCCGTTTTGACTGGACGCTTGTTGAATGCGTGCGGCAAATTGATCAGGCAGATTTCCGTCCTGTGGTTCAACCTGTAGAAAGGGGTTGTCTTTCGTCTTTGGATATGCTGCATTATACAGCATCACACAAAACCAGTTGGCCAACATATTGATCACTATGAACCATATTAGCACGTTCATATAGTACCTGGTCCATGGACTGTAGTCTTGGAACACGTAGGGGATTATGTAATGCATGAACGCGTAAAGTTCTGTTGTTGACTGGAACACCATGATAAACACTATCAGTTTCTGAAAAATAGTATACGAGCAACAGTTAGTACAATCCAAATACATAGAAAGTTGAATAGTGCACGATCGTCTTCAACTGTTCAGTCAATTATCCTTCAGAACGAAACTGTTTTATCCGATTGCCCAATATCGCCCGTCTGCCCCAAATGTGTATATTATTTCTTAGTAGAGGACCTCTACACAATGCTATAAGTCAAACATTTAAGCTCAAGGTCAAGAAATTTATTAAAGTCTTTCCTATGTTAGTATCTGTATAACAAATGACCACAACCCATGGCCGGGGCAAATTTGAACCTCATGGCAATGATTTTAAGGAACTTGGTAGAGGACCACTACAAATGCTACAAACCAAACGTCTAAACTTGGATTTGCAGCCTTAGACAAGAAGAATTTTTTAAAAAAAGTTTTCCTTATAGCAAGTGACCCCTAGGCGAGGACAAGAGACATGTTGGTAAACGACCATCACACAAAGCTAAAGGCCATTGAGTATCTAAGCTCAAGAACTTCAGTGTTTAAACAGGATTTGTAAAATCTTTGTTTTCTTATATACATGTAGGCCTATATAAAATAGTATCAAATATATTTTCACTAGTAAGAAACTATAAAATGGGTAAATGTAGTCAAAACATGAAATAAAAGAAAATTTATTTGTTTTACATAGAATCTACATATAAGATCAACATAATTATATTACATTCATGAACACCATATTTTACATTTTCGCTCGTAGCTATATTGCATCTTGTGTTAACGTGGAAGATATTTCAATCTTACACTGAAACAAATATGCTTTATTTATGATGAAAGTAAGAAACAGAAAGGTATCCACTTGACTACGTTGCATATTGCAATAATCTAGGAACTACGCTGCGTTAAGTTTTTGGCCGATTTTTCAGATACAAACCCGAATAATTGTATGAAATAAATTTATATGTTGTTTTTTTTTTCTGAAGAAGTAGCCTTTTGAATACGAAGTGTTCCAATAATAATTTATTCCCGATAAGCATTGTAGATTCTATATGATGCGATATTCTCAAAAAGTGACGAAAGTCTCCTTCCTCCGTCAGACTGTACAAAAGCACAGATAAATGAACACATCTGCTAAGAAACTGACATAATATACCGGGAATAAATTCCATTAAATAATGCTTGTATAAGACAGGACATGTGTAATTTCGTCCATATTTCTCCACCTGTTCTACATAATTCACCGCTCAAACAACGTTAGAACGACTTGACCTGATAAAGCTATTGCCAGTGTAGTAGTCGGGAAGACATATTGATTTAGTGCTGTCCGTCTGTCTGTATGTCACGAAGTTTGTTTATGCAACCCCTCCTACACTAGCTAAAACTTTATGATGTTTTAGCTACATGTCTTATATGATTTTGGGGAATCCACGAAACCTTATATGAATTATAAGTGCAAAGACTAGTTATACAAATAGATCTAATTGGCATCTTCTGGTTCAGTGATTTTTAGCAGAGTTATGGCCCTTGATTTGTCATATTTTACAGTATTTACACTACTTCTGTATAGTCTACAATTAGGCTGAATTTCATTAAACCTCATGTGCGATAATTGTGCATATTGTCGTCATGTTTTGATTATTGAATTTCAAAGGAGTCATGGCCCTTGATTTGTCTGATTCTTTGAGCTGTGCTACTTCTCCTAATCTACTGGTTGGAATTCCCCAAAACTTAACAGGAGTTACCACTGCCAAGCCTACTTGTGTACATATTTGGAATGTTGTGGTTCACCGATTTTTCCTGGAGTTATGGCCCTTAATTTTTGACATTTTACTATTTCTGGGCGACAACACACAATCTAGTTCCCTTTTATTTTATGCATGACCCTGTGGTAAAATATCGATCCATAATGTAGACCTGAAGAAACTTCGAAACAAATGTACAATACCAAATCAAACAAGAGGACCATGATGGTCCTGAATCGCTCACCTCTTCCCACATGACCCAGTTTTGAGTATGACGTCGTTTTTTCTATTATTTGACATAGTGACCTAGTTTTTGAGCTCATGTGACCCAGTTTTGATCTTGACCTAGATATTATCAAGATAAAAATTCTGACCAATTTTCACAAAGATCCATTGAAAAATATGGTCTCTAGAGAGGTCACAAGGTTTTTCTATTATTTGACCTATTGACCTAGTTTTCGAAGGTACGTGACCCTGTTTTGAACTTTATCTAGATATCATCAAGGTGAAAATTCAGATCAATTTTCAAGAAGATCCATTGAAAAATATGGCCTCTAGACAGGTCAAAAGATTTTAATAATTTTAGACCTACTGACCTAATTTTTGACCCAGTTGACCCAGTTTCAAACTTGACCTAGATATTATCAAGATGAACATTCAGACCAACTTTCATACAGATCCCATGAAAAGTATGGCCTCTAGAGAGGTCACAAGGTTTTTTTTACTATTTGACCTACTGACCTAGTTTTGTAAGGCACGTGACCCAGTTTCAAACTTGACTAAGATATCATCAAGGTAAACATTCTGACCAATTTTTATGGAGATCCATTCACAAGTATGGCCTCTAGAGAGGTCACAAGTTTTTCTATTTTTAGACCTACTGACCTAGTTTTTGAACGCACATGACCCTGT
Organism: Mercenaria mercenaria; assembly: GCF_021730395.1. Taxonomy (NCBI): domain Eukaryota; kingdom Metazoa; phylum Mollusca; class Bivalvia; order Venerida; family Veneridae; genus Mercenaria; species Mercenaria mercenaria. The sequence continues at coordinate 90,561,724 of NC_069361.1, forward strand.
TTCAAACTTGACTTAGACAGGGGTGGTATAGTACGTCATCAACAGGTGCGCGCAACACTTCCCGATGCGGCTTTTTTGTGTCAAAACATCTCGATTCGGTGAGTAAACTTGCGATTGTTACATTGATAACGAATAGATTCGGAAATGACATATAGTCTAAAGTACCCGCACATGCGTCTAGTTTATCATTTACGTTTGCATTTTTCAAGAAAGCCTTCCGTTTAAGAGAACATTCGTGCACAATGCACTTCATGGAAACACTTCCCTATTCACCACACCATATTATGTCGCATAACAAGAGTTTACATGCATTTCTGATAAACCCAAGCATTGACGGGTGTTATTTTATAGTAAACAGATGTCAGTGATACCTTCATTAGTCACTGGAATCTAAACTTTCCGGAAAATCAGTAAACTAGAATTTTGCCTTCCCGGTTCACCAACTGAATTGATGTCCTTCCCGGATCACCAATTTCCAGCATGACTAACATCGGGCTAGTGCTCATGTAAATGTGATCACGCTTGCCTGCAAGTTCTATTAATTCGAATAACTGATTGTCAGAGTGCTTGCAATAGATGGTCCGTAAACTTTATTTAAGCATTTGAAGATAATATTAAAAGAACGCGGCATATCTTGAACATAATTATATATGTTGTATACTATAAACGTGCATATGTATGATATAATTATGTTCTATCATGTCCTTATATTTGTTATTTTAGGTACATGAAAGATGAAAATGGAAACAAAACTTCTAGTCTGCATCAATGGAATTGCCAATATATGTTAAAAAGGATTGTTGAGTGATCGGCATGCATGACATAATTGACGTATTATATTTTCCAAAAGCTGTACGACATAATATTTGAGAAGTGGAGAACATCCTCTAACGGAATTACCCCAGACAAGGATTTCAACGACGCTCAACTAGGTCTCCGTACCTTTGTCACGGCTATGTCGGTTGCTGTTTGAAGGTATAGATATAAATAACTGATTTAATTTCAATAATGTTACAGTAGATAAACCTTAATAAGGGGTATAGTTAGATAGGCACTTCGACACATAATAATATAAATAGAAAGTATTTTGGAAGCCATTAGTTAACTTGTTACTCTAAATATTTTTCGGCGACGCCGTCTAAATTCGTTTTCGATACCTATGCCACGTGATTTCAGTTTGCAAATCAAACTACTTGATAACGCATTATAGATAATTTATCAAAATGGAAGATTTATGCAACACTCTGCCTGATTGGACGAGAGTGTCAAATTCTTTCACTCTGTTGATTGTGCTACGCTGAGTGAAATGTAGACAAAGCTAGCGTTTATCCTAAACGACGCTGTTCACAGTTTTAAAGCTAACTTTGGCTCTGATATTTAGCAAGAATATTGATATATCTCTAAATGATAAGTAAGTTTAATAAATAAGATAAAAACCTGTTCAAATACTAATATATATCAAATTAAAGGAAGAGCTGAATACGGTCTGCGTATCACATGAATAAGAGTGTGATAAAAGTCTTTTATGTAGAGAAGTGCTTTTTAAAAGATTTTCCTTGTTATAATTGTCGTCTGTATATGAAAAGGTTTCTTGCTTTTGTGACTTATTCAGATTGCATATTAAAATGAGTACTTGTTTGCTTTGATATATTTGTTATAAATTATTTAACTGATTTATTATATATGAATATTTTTCTTTAGTATGGTATGCAAATATTGAACTCAGATGAAATCTGTTTCATTATATATATGCTATATAATGACTGAATCTCGTTACACAGAAATGAAGGTACGCTGCATACAGTTTATCTATGTGATATGACTACGGTCAAACTTTGCTTATGAAACAGAAATATTGAAATAATTACAGTTGTATGTTTTGCTTGACCTTCACTTTTTTATAGGTGTGACGTCATTGTCCAAAGATTCATGAATAGCGAATATGCATTTGTTAAAGCGGGATCATGTGGCATATTTTAGAAATAAATAAAAATAATAAATAAAAAAATCAAAAAAAATCCTTAAATTATTTTTTTCTTTATCTTTAGCATCTTTATTAAGCCCGCAGCCAACTTTGTTCAGCTGGGACATTTGACCCCTTTTAGGGGCTGCTAGAGCTAAAACTAGAAATGCATTTATACAGCGTCTCATGAACAGCTTGGTGGATCTTTGTCATACTTGGTCTGGAGCATCATTATAAGGTCCTCTTCCAAATTTATTTATATAGGAACGTGGGCCCTATAAAGGACCACTATAGCTAAAAGTAGATATGCCTTTCTTCGCATTAACCACTAAAATGTAATGGATTTTTATCAAACTCGATGTGTAACAATATCGTAAGGTCTCCTGCTATTTTGTTACAAATGGGGATAAGGACCAATATAGCTAAAAATATAAACACGTTTAATGACCTCTTCACATGAACCGCTTCATGAATCTTCATCAAACTACTGCTGTAATTATTCGTCTAAGGATAAACGAAACAAAATTGCAACCTTAGAAACCTTTGCGAAAAATTAAAAGAGAACCATTTAAATCGTTAAAGTGCGGTGTTTAGTTTTGCAATTTGAAAAATGTTAGATGAAAGATGAATGTTAGATGAAAAATTCATAAACTTCTTTCCTTATTACAATTCGCCGACCATCATTTTTAAAGATATTTCTTGTTTCATGATAACTATATATGGCGTGTCATCGAAAATGGTCGAGTATAATGGCTTTGATTCCGAACTTGAGTTCAAGGCAAGACTCAATGAGACAAATAAGAATATGCATTGATAATATGCTAAGTAAAGCAAAATTATATAGTTAAATTATTGCCATGTGCTGTTTTTTAAAGGAGCAACCTTTTAATAAATATTTTTAAAGGTATAAAGTCTCACCAATGCAGTTTAGTTTTAAATGATATGCTACTATTTAATTTTGTTTAACGTTTCAGGGCCACGTGATCATCACAATTGCTCGGGAAAAATGAGAAATTACTGTATCGCGCCAACGAAATGTTCTTAGTAAGGAGTTTTAGATGTGAGCAGGGAAAGACCAAGAGTGACTGCAACCGAATTATAATTACCACGTAGTAGAATGGGACATCGATTGAACCAACACTAGAAAGCGGTTCGGGATTTAACATTTGACTAATGTTCAGATTTTGCTTGCAAATCTTAGTGCACCCAATTACATGTTAAAACTCGAGGTGAGCTTGAACAGTGGTAGAACAATTTTACTTGCAATGTAAATTATTTTGCTTTTCTTAAACTGTTTAGTTGTTGAAAATGTTGTTGTATAAAAGATTATTTAAAAAAAGAAATTTTACTGATATTTTATTTAAACCCTTACACAGTAGAAGCCGTTGTGACATAAACATACGTACAAACACTTTCAAGACATAGCAACATCTTCCTTTTTATCAGCTAATGTTATATATTTACACAAATCAACGAAAGTAGATTTATTACTTGATTGTAGCAATTCTAAATTTTATACACACTTATAAATACGAGTATAATGACAACGTTTCATTAACTTTGGACGTAATTCTTTATAACTCAACATTTAAAAAAAAAATGAAATTCACCTTAAGTTTCATTAAGATCGCATATCTGACACATTCTTTCCACATTGTATGCTTTAATTTTCTTCGATCAAGAAGTAGTGTACATCTCTACGTCACATATTCTCAACAATTGGAAATATTCAGACACCACAGAAAGACAGGAAGTGGAGATGCACTGCCTAAACTTCAAAATAAACAAAAATCAGAATATAATAAGTCTTGAAACCATTAAACTGGAAAATGTTGAGGTTTTGTGCAACTACACTAATTATAACTCAGAAATTTCATTAAAAACACACAAAAATTGATAAAGTGGCAATGTAGTATAATCTGTGAACGTTTATTGACCAAAACATAGAGATAACAAGAATATTTACATTGTTGTATTTTACCCGTTATGAACATTAGTGTTAACTACATTTCATACAAAGTTTAATACTGCTGTTGCCTTTCATCAAAATCTGTCAAATGTTATTTAGAAGAAAGGAGAGGCACTGAAAAGACTCTGAGACTTCAACACAGACAGACAAAACAAAACATGTTTCAATAAAAAATCACAATTGTTTGAAGTCATGCAAAATCACATTAAATTCCGTCTACAAAAGCTGTCCATGGCTAAATATTATACGGTAGTGGTCACACGTAACAGTGAGTTGTTTTAAACGGTGTCTGCACATATTGCCAGTGAATGAACCTCAAACAACGACTACTTTTGTGGTCTTCATTTCTGACTTTTTCACAAACATCCTCAACAAGCGGGTATTGTTCTTTCTACAATTCTGATTTTTTTTTTGACGTGTCATTTTATTCCCGAGAAATGCATGAATTACTATATGCAGTTTATGTTCATCTGTCTACGGATATCATACTGCTGAACCCCAAGTGTTTAGCTTCATAATTTAATTCTGATAAACAGAATATCGCAGGTGTTTCTGTTGTGATCTGAAAAAGAAAGAGTAAATCTGTTATAATATAGCCCTAGAAGGTAAATTAAACACTGTTTTTTACTGACATTTATAAACGTTCATTGCTAAATACTAGTTTTGCTGGTATAGCAACCGAAGTACCATGCGTCAAAATAAATTGAAAGGCTACATATAATTAAGTCAAACACGATGCCACACGGGCAGTGAGCCGGGAAGTGCATCGTTTTACCTGGTGAACCGGGAAGGCGAAATTTTATATTACTGATTTCTTTGAAACTATAGATTGCAATAATTAATTAAGGAATCACTGACCTCTGTTTGCCATAAAATAACACCCGTCAAGGCATTTAGTCATTAGAAATGCATGAAAACTCTTTTTATGCGATATAATATGGTGTGGTGAATGGGGAAGTGTTTCCATGAAGTGCATTGTGCTCGAATGTTCTCTTAAACGGAAGGCTTTCTTGAAAAATGCAAACGTCAGTGATAAACTAGAGGCACATGCGGGTACTTTAGACTATATGTCATTTCCAAATCTATTCGTTTCCAATGAAATAATCGCAAGTTTACTCACCGAATCGAGGTGTTTTGGCATAAAAAAGCCGCATCGGGAAGTGTTGCGCGCACCTGTTGATGACGTACTATACCACCCCTGTTAGATATCATCAAGATGAACATTCAGACCAATTTTCATACAGATCCGATGAAAAATATGGCCTTTAGAGAGGTCACAAGGTTTTTCTATTATTTGACCTACTGACCTAGTTTTTGGCGGCACGTGACCCACTTTCGAACTTGATCTAGAGGTCATCAAGATGAACATTCAGACCAACTTTCATAAAGATCCCATGAAAATTATGGCCTCTAGAGAGGTCACAAGGTTTTTCTATGATTTGACCTACTGACCTAGTTTTTGACGGCACGTGACCCACTTTCAAACTTGACCTAGATATCATCAAGGTGAACATTCTGACCAACTTTCATGAAGATCTCGTGAAATATATGGCCTTTAGAGAGGTCACAAGGTTTTTCTATTTTTAGACCTACCGACCTAGTTTTTGACCGCACGTGACCCAGTTTCGAACTTGACCTAGATATCATCAAGATGAACATTCAGACCAACTTTCATACAGATCCCATGAAAAATATGGCCTTTAGGGAGGTCACAAGGTTTTTCTATTATTTGACCTACCGACCTAGTTTTAGATGGCACGTGACCCAGTTTCAAACTTGACCTAGATATCATCAAGGTGAACGTTCTGACCAATTTTCATGAAGATCTTGAGAAATATATGGCCTCTAGAGAGGTCACAAGGTTTTTCTATTTTTAGACCTACTGACCTAGTTTTTGATGGCACGTGACCCAGTTTCGAACTTGACCTAGATATTATTAAGATGGACATTCTGACTAATTTTCATGAAGATCTTGTGAAATATATGGCCTCTAGAGAGGTCACAAGGTTTTTCTATTTTTAGACCTACTGACCTAGTTTTTGAAGGCACGTGACCCAGTTTCGAACTTGACCTAGATATCATCAAGATAAACATTCTGACCAACTTTCATAAAGATCCCATGAAAAATGTGACCTCTAGAGTGGTCACAAGCAAAAGTTTACGGACGGACGGACGGACGAACGCACGGACGGACGGACGGACGGACGACGGACACCGCGCGATCACAAAAGCTCACCTTGTCACTTTGTGACAGGTGAGCTAAAAATAATAGTTCCCTGTTACTGTGTTACATAATAATCCACAGCCTGGCACAGGAGGAGTGGGGGAGGTGGGCTTTTCGGGCGATTCTTTGTCACTAAATGTCTCTTGTCCATACAATATTTACATTATGTTGACCATTACTGGCCCACAAAAATATTTGACATTTTTTTGCGTTTAAATTGCTTTATAAATTACACAACAATTACAATCTAACATTTGATTTTAAACATTCTATAGGCCAATCACTATTTTGTATGTTTCAAAGTGTGACGTCATTGACGAGAATGTTATGACGGCATTATTGTTAATTCATGAGTCTGGGGTCGGTAGACAATTTGGGTAGAGTCTACTGCATTCATTGTGGTCAAACTTCGCTGGATAAGTGTCTGCGGTCACTGGATATTGTATTTGGGGTCTGTAAGTGAAAGGCCAATGTCAATTATTGCCTGTGATCAATAGGTGATCATTAGTTTTGTGGTCAAAAAGTCGAAGGTTAAGGTCAAAGAGACCTTGAAACTGAAAATAGTGTCCGATTAATATCTGAAGTACTTTTGGGCTTGCGAAATTCATGGAATGACTGTCTGTGATCGAGAGACGACTCCTATTGTTTGGGATTTGTACCTCACGGTTTACAAACAATTTCTGATCAATTAAATCTAGAATGATCTACTAGAAAACGCTTCCAAGGGCGTTCAATGGTCACCAATTTTCATAGGGTGATTGCATGTAGTCATTGCAGGCGACCCCGGTTGTTTTTAGGTCATTTGGTAAAAAAAAACAAAGTTACAGCAAAGCAAAATTACAAACCCAGTCACTTCCGACCGACACTTACGGTAATAGTTGGATTGGCATTTGTGTTTATATAACAAACGGTTCTTGTTTCAAAAGTTTTAAATAGATCTACTCTACAAGAAAAAATTGAAAGAACCCCCAAGTGAAATTTTTCCCAAGTTGCCCCAGTCTGTTTTTTGTAGTATATAACGGGCTTTTCACGAGTTGGGGCATGGGCAATGGTCAAGGGGGCAAATAATCCGATTTTAATCCCTAAGCCCCCTAACCCTAACCCGGGTTTTAATCCCCTCCTATTCGGGGCTTTGGGCGCGGGGGCAGCGGTGCCGCAGCATTTTAATCCACTTAATTCCTAAGCCGACGACCCTTTCGGTCTTTTTTTTAAAAAAACCGTTTTACACGGGAGCTTTCTGCAAACTTTTCCGAGACGAAAAAAAAACCATTTTCCTTTTTTTTATACGGATTTATGAGGCTTAAATGGTTTTTCCCAAAAATCAAAATTTTTAAATTTTGAAAGCAACGAACGCGTTTTACAAGAAGTTTGGAACTTTTGAACTGTGGCAAGCAATACCCCGGAAAAAGTATTCTTTATCAAAGGCGGATTTTTTTCGGGACATTCGCAAATGATTTTTTTAGCTGCGCTAAAGTGGGAAGTTGGGGCAAACGCGCCCCTTTTAGGCCGAGAATGGTTCCGGCTGTACAAACTTGAAAATCTAGGCCAAAACCCCAAATCGACGCTGCAATAAAGGGAGGGGTTTCGTTAATTCAAAACGAGTCAAAACAAGTCGATTCGGGTCAGCTACGAACCCGGATTCAATGGCAAATTAGACAACCTAACGTTTTCGCCTAAAGGGATTTCAAAAACACACATAAACAGCAAATTTTTGGTACGATAGCTATATTCCTTCTTCAGGTTTATATAAAAACATTCTTACCTAACTACAATCTACGTTACGAAGCCATGAACGGCCCAACAGACTCGTTAGGTTTCTATAGTGCGGAAGAAGATGTGCCCCCTTCGGGTCGAGTGATAAAACTTATCAGCGTTTTTCAAGTTTGGAATGGGGCTTTGGGAAATGGGAAATGGAGCGGGGGGGCTTTAAAACCATTTAATCCCTAAGCCGTAAAACCCCTAACCCCGGCTTAATCCCCCCTTTTTGGGAGGGGGACGTGACGTAGGGCCAGCTTTTGTCTCGCCCAAACGAAGTATTCTTTACATTACGCATCGACAACCAACAAAAATGCGAGGTTTAAACCGACGGATTTTGTTTCCTTTAAGCGTCTTTTTAAAAGGAGGTCGAGCAAGTGTTTACTCTTTTACAACGATCATTATTTTAAAAAAAAAAAACTTTGTTTTTTAAATTTAAATTAAAAAAACGGAAAGGGACGTAGAAAAGTGATTTTTTGAAAATTACACAAACATTACATGAAAGACATACATTGGAATTAATATAATAAGGCTCTAAAGGAAATCGAAGAAACCCATAGCAGAAGCAGGACCCAAACCTCGCTACACCCAGCTTTTGGGAAAAACATTTTCCCTATTTAAGCAGTTTTCCCGGGAAGGCCCTTGTGAATATCGGAAAATTTTTTAACGAAATTTTCCAACAAAGAGGATTCTCTCACGCTTAAAAGGTGTAACGAATTATTTAAAAGCTTAGGAAGGGGGCGGTGCAGAAATTTAAAGGGAGTTGAACCGGATCGTTCTTAGACGCCCCTTTGGGGGAAATGGTACTCACAGTGCAAGTGGATTCAAAAGGGGGACATAAAAGTTTGGTTCCGGACGGCAAGGGCATTCAAGTCGAGAAAAGGCGTGTCTTAAACTGGATCATTCGGGAGCTGGGAAGGGCAAAGGTGTCTGATAGTTTTTTCCCGCGTTGCGCGCGTCTTCCCGTGTACAGCCAACCAAAACCCAAAACATTCCGGAGCCAAAAATGCCCCCAAAGAGTGTACTCATGATATACATGACTTTGCGTTATTTTGCACATTCTATGCAGGAATTTTTTAAAAATTAATTTTTTGTTAAATTTTTTTTATTATGTATTATTGAGATTTGTACTAAACATAACTTAAACGATTGATTTATACATCGATTGCTTTGTGTCTATATTTGCCCTTGGGTTTTTAAAAAACCCAAAAAAAAAAATTTAAATTGTTTGGTTTTTTACACCAGCTTTTTGAAGGGGGTCACAAACTTGTGCACGCACTTAAACTCTTTTGATTTGTTCAATTTAGCCGGTTTTACGTTATGAAATTTAAATACCACCGTCCCCCTTTTTGGGTCTAATTTGGAACGACAAATAGGCGGTAAGTTTAGGTTTCGCAATAAAATATTAACTGAGGGGGTAAAGCAGAGAGAAAAAAGGGATTCCCAGACTGAGCATACGCCGGTGTCGCAAAAGTTGGGCTGTTGTTGAATTTAACTCAAATTTCGTGTTTTGACCTTTCCCCCGTCACAAAAATGGGGGTTTTTTTTGACTTGGAGCGTTAGCTCGAGACACAGGGGGGGCTACGACCCGGAAATATTCCACGCCGTCGGGAAAGAGAGCCCGTAGCAATGGTTGTTTTCACCCAAAGAATAATCCCCGGGGAAAAAAGTCAAACCGAGACGATAAAACATCGTTTTCCCTACTCTTTAGAGTTAGAAAAACTTTACGACGTAAGAAGCAGACAGAAGGGGAATATGCCGAATATGGAGCGTTCAAGATAATACAGGTTTCACCTTCTCAAGAGTTGGAAACGAATGTGGGCGCAAAAAATGCTCGGGGCTATGTTTCCCTGGTCAAATGGAATGCTACAGTTGATAGCCAAGAACATGAAAGGACGGTACCTATAGGACAGAGATTGGATTTTTTTAGGATACAGTTTTTGCTGAGGCGGGTGGGACGTCGAGTATTTTTTTCCTAAAAAAACGACCCACTAGACAGGCACAACATTTTACCTAATTATAAGGAGACACTTCTACGTTTCGTATTTCTCGAGCACGTTCCGGGGAGGCTAAATTTCGTCAGAAGAAGAACCTATCTGGCATCTAGAAATGAACATTGACAAAAGTCCCAAGCTATTTAGAAAAAAAAACTACGATCCTGCCCCCCGGTTCGTATTCCGGCTTAGACAAACTTACAGAACGTAAAAAAGGGAAAATTTTTTGGGGAAACCCCAAAAATTAGGAAAGGGTTTGAAACAAGACATATCTCTTCAAAAAGGCGGGGTTTTCAAAATTCAAACTCAGAAAACGTGTTCCGTTATAGACTATATGGGGGGCGGGAACCGGATATATGAACCCTTGTAAATGAAACGGGCATTACTATTTTCTACCCATCGACGGTTTTTTCTAAGTTTGAGGGACATTTCCGTAGCAGAAAAGGGGGGGGGGGGTTTTGAACCCTTTAAGACGATCCAAAACCGCCGTGCGGAAACTTGAACGGATCGGTCTGAGTTTAAGAGTAAACTTTTCCAAAAAGGGGTTTTAAAAGTCTCAGGGCATCCAGCATTTTTACCCCCCTCAACGAGAGAAAAGCGCCTTTGCCGAAGGGCTTGAAGTCCATCAATCGGTCGCTCGTTACATACCAGGTATCAGCTCATTTTGTCGTATTTTATCTAAATAACAGACGTTACAACTACACGTCCACGGGAGTATAAAGAGGACCCCGGCGAGGGGTACCAAAACAAGAAGGGGAAATTTTGGATAAAAAAAATTTTAATCAACTAAGGAAAGGGGAAAAGGGACGCCCTTTTGTGCGCAGCCCCCGCATACTTAAAAACTGGGGATCGTCCCTTGTCCCTTTTAAAAAGGCCATTTCAGCGGGGAATAGACAAAGATGGACCATGGGTATTTCTCGTTCTGAGAGAGGCAAAAAGCCGAATTCCGTTTTACAAATTAAAGACCTGCGGGCGATGAATAAAAGGCTTTCACTCAAGAGTTAAAAAAAATTATGTGGACAAAAGCGACTTCAGATTAAAATTTGAAGAGATCTGGCAATAAGTGTGGTAAGGGGAGGGGTTTGGAGCAAAGTACAACGCGGGTAAATAAAGAAAAGTAGGCTACAAAAAGCGTTAAGACGGACGTGTGAGTCAAAATACCCAAAACTAAACCCATCTTGTACGTTACTTTGACCTTCCTGAAGAGGAAGGGGGAGTTCAGCGTTACTTACCGCAATCATTTCAAAAGAAACTGTGGATCCCCCATTTCAGAATTGGATATAGTTTTTAAAAAAAAACCCCCGACAGTGCATGGTGTTTTTGTGTTCCCTGCTTAAAGAGCCCCTACGTGAACGAACTAGGGCACGGGTGTTGCTAGCGTTGAACAGAAAAACGCGTCCATCGAGTAATTCGATAAATTACTTTCTTTTGCCCCGGGCAACCAGAAAATTTCGACTCTATTTATAGGATCTGATTGTAACCCCAAAGAGCTTGGACTTGGGACTTTACGGGGTTTTTACACTTTAAAAAGGGGGTTCCGTAAAGTGTTTGTTTGGGAAAGGAAAGTATACCGTTTACCGATTTCGATAGTGTCAACACTTGAAAGTTTTTTGGGGTTACGCTGGCCAAACAAGAGGGTCGGTATTTTGGGTAGCGTGTTCCATAAAAAACTCTCAGACAGGAAAATCCGATGATCGCCCCTTGGTGAAGAGGGTCACGTTCCGCAGGCCGTAGAAGGGCAAAATGGGAACTAAAGCGGAAGCAATCAAAAACTCTCCAAAGCCGACAGGCGTAAGAAGCCCGATAACAAAAAAGTAAAAAAGGCGACAAGCCGAGAAAACCCAAAAGAACCGGGGTTTCTTTTTAAAAACGAATCTCAATGGAGGATAGAACCATGGAGGAATACCACCCCGGGGAAATTAAATTTCCCCTTTTTCCAAGACACTTCGCTGCAAAGTAAGAATGGTAAAAATTTTTTTGCCAGCCAACTCGGTTAATCGGGGGTCTCGATTTTAAAATTCCTGCTCGCCTTGTATAGGGACTTGAAAAAAGCTTACCCCCTTTGAAGATACGACCGTCGACTGTCGGGCTTTTTTAAAAAAGAGGATAAAGCCGTACAATTAATATCCCATTTCACCCCATTTTCCCGAAGATTTGTCTTTTCAACGCGCCATTAACAAAACCGGAAAAGATCCGCTACAAACACATAAAACCCATTCTTCGAGGTAACGTGAAAGACCGCCCCATTCTCAAAAGTAAAATGTTCTTCAAAGAACCGAAAATGACGAAACGGCCCAAAATTGGTGAAAATCTCGGACTCTTCCTCTATCAACTTCAAAAGGGGGGAAGATATCAAAACCAGGGAAGGGGCCCCGTGCTATTAACATTTTTCAAAAAAAGGACTTATCGCAACGGTGTGGCATCACGCAAAATAGGCCAAATTACACGCTTCCGCATCTTTCCCGGGTGGTCTAAAACACGATAGGGACGCCAGCTTAAAAACCTGGTTCAACGTTAAATCGGCCATAACGGGCTCACAAAGCTTTTTTGGGACGACCCCCCCTTCCCCTATAAAAGTAGCGTCACAAAACTTATCCGTCCCGGGGGGAAATTATAACGAAACGGCCGGGCTTTTTCCCCGGGCCTCGTTCCTAACGCCTTTCTGGGTTGGAAAAAAAGTACCCTTTTTGGGAGATCAAAAGAAGAATCCTTAAATTTTTTCCCCCGTTCGATTGTTCTTTCCCTTTACGTTGACGGCGCAAACCTACAAACCGCTGACCCCAATTAGCCAAAAGAACTCGTGAGCTTTACGGGCCCTTTGAACATTTGGCAAGATTTGGACTAGATAAAAAACGTTTATCCCAAAAGGAATTGTTTGTACGTTAAACGTCAACCCAAAGTCATTTTTGACGTCAAAAGAAGGGCACCCCGTTTGACAAAATTTTTCCAAAGCCGTGCCAGGGGTTTTGAATCTCATTATATACCCCACTTTCAGAGGTTATTTTAAACAAGCCCAAACGAAATCTTCATGAATAATCTTCAATTATCAACATATTAAAGGGAACTCCCAGCGCCGTATGCTCGGCGGCCCCGGGGGAATTTAGCAAAATTGGGTTTTACGTTGAAAACACGGACTTTTCCCGGGAGCCCCGGGAAAAACAGGGGGTAAATTTTTTTTCCAAAAAGGGGGCCCCGAACAAATTTTTTATTCAATGGGACATACCCGGCTTACCGGATTTCCGAAATTTGACATCGAATGTAATAATGCTCCGGATAAAATTTAAACACTCTGAATCTGAATTGTCGGAATTTTTGCTTTTTAGTCGTGTATAGACACTGGGGAGACATGGACAATTTTTGCGGCCCATTTGCCGATTGACGGGAAAAAACACAATTTTAAGCTTAAAATCAAATAAATAAATGTTCATTTAGTAAAATTTTTCAAAAAAGGAAATAACGTAATTGAATATTTTTTTTAAAGTTAAAAAAATTTTTGTATTTAAAAAGAAATTTTTTGTTGTAAGTTAATGTCCATAGAAATTTTGCTAAAAGGTCAGCCATTTAAATTTCTAACTTCTTTTCAGTGTCACATTTTTTCTTTTACCACCCCCCCTTTTTTGGGGCTTGCCCGGGGGTTGGGGATACGTTTCTTCTTTCGCTTTACCCCTTTTTTTATTTCTAACTTATCGGTCTCACGTTTTTGGGGTTTTCACTTCGCCCCCCTTCGATAGTTTATCCCATTTTGCCGGGTCTTCTCTCCATCATTTTCGCCCCCCGCTACCGCCATTTTGTTTCAGGCTTCCACATACGTCGTTTTTATCGTACACGAGAAGGGATTTTCTCATCAAATTTTTAGCGTTGTTTAAAGTGCTCAGAGCCAAAGACCGGGGGGTCACACTTTTTGGGTTTTATTACAATTTCCCCTTTTTCTTGTCGTCTAACTCTTTAGTCCCCATAATGCACAATTCTCTTGTCCCTTTTAAGCCTCCCTTTTGTTTTCCCTGTCGAAGGGTTGACTTAATTACTTGAGGCTATTTGACTACCCCTTTGATTTGCGGGTATGATATGTTTATAAAGCCTTCCCCTGCCCCGGTGACGTTCGAAAAATAAGATGTAGAAAAAACGTTTTGTTCTTCTTAATCCATGACTCTTCACTCGCTTACAACCTCTGTCTTCTGTTCTCTTACGTTTTTTTAAAACAAGGGGGTCCTCCCCGGGGAAATCACATTTAAAACGATTTTTTCGTCCAAATAGGGTCATACCAACTAGGTAACCGATCTTTGGGGATAATGCGTCTGATGGGCTTTTTTTAAACCCCTAATTTAGGGGGTACAGGTCTCGCTAAAACTTACTTGGGAAAGTCTCTTAAATTTTTCCGGACAGGTCCCCACGTTTTTAAAGGGTATTGTTCGCGGTTTCCCCCCGGGGAGGGGTTTTTGCGAAAGATATCAGTTTATGCTCAGATGCGTTCCCTGGCTAAAGACACTCCATCTTTTTATGCTGCACGACCTCGTGTACAAATCATCTATTGAACTTGTTTTCGACCCCTGGAAAAGTGTCAATTCCCGTGTGGTTTAAAAATTTACTTTTAAAGTTGGTTTTGTCCTTTTCCATCTCATGTTAAGTTGTATAACCGAACAATACGCACTGTTCCGAGCCTAATACATGTTGAGTGGTAAAGAATTTTTTACACCCTTTCCCCTTTTTCCAGCACCCGTCGCGCGCATATGCATAGGAAGAAAGGGTTTTAAAAAGGGAAGAATTTTACTTCTTCCTTTATTTGGGTAAAGGGGAATTGGAGCCCACTAAACTGCTAAAAGCTAACCCAAAGCTCGTTTTTTCCTTTTGTTTACAAGGATGATAGAGTAAGTTGATGGCCCAATTTTTAAAAATTCATTTGAGAAAAAAAGACTTTTCCCGCTTTGGATTTATACCAAATAATTTTCCTTTTGTCCCTTTTTGACGAATATCAAATCAGTTTTGGGGGAAAATAAATTAATTCCTTTCAGCGACATTTCTTTCCATGTCATCTTATGAGAATTAAAGGGGGTAAGGCCTTTTTACCATTTATATAAAGAAAATATATGAAAAGAAGCTGTTTTTAAACACAAAAACCCAAATGCAAAAAAGCCATTCCTTTTAAAAAAAAATTCCCTGGGGGTTTAAAAAAATTGTTGGGTTTAATAAAAAAAAATCGATCGCTTGACAAAACTACCCAACTAAACAAAAACTCGTTTTTTTAACCAATAATTTAAGGGGGTTTAACATTTCTTGTGGTGTTCGCGCAAAAATATTTTTGTCTTACCCCAAAAATATTAGGTTATACAAAAATTATTGCTTGCAAAAACTTACCGAAAGCACAAAATATGCCATTACCTTTAAAAAAAATTCCAAAATTTACAAAAAATTGATTGGAATACAAAAAATCGATGACACGACAAAAACTTCCCAAAACAAAAACTCGATTTTTTAAACTATTTAAAAATTTAAGGGATTTTTAACATTTTTTGAAGCGTTCAGCAAAAACATCTTTATCTTTACAAAAAACTTTCTTAGGTTTTTACAAAAAAAATTATTTTCGTTTTCAAAAACTTACCCAAACCCCCGAAATTTCTTTTACCTTAAAAAAAAAAACAAAAAAAAAAAAAAAAAAAAAAAAAAACATAATTTGCTCTTAGATATAATTTTTGGACTATTTGGTAGCCTACTTTTTTTCAGCACGGTTTGAACTTTTTTTTATTTTGGATCTTTAAAATTACCTTAAAAACCGTTTTTTATATAAACTGAATATTGCAATAATAATAAATAAAAATAAAAATAAAAAAATAATAATAAAACGAATTCAGATAAAAATTTTTTGTTTTTTTACGGTCAAATAAATAAAAATTTTCCCAAATTAAACAAAAATTAAAATATATTTTTCAAAAACATTTTAACGATAAAAAATTTACAACTTTAAAATAAATTAACAAAAATTTTTTCAAAAAAACCCCTTAAAAAATTAAAAAAAAAAAACAAAATCAAAAATATACAAACACAAAGTTCCCCAAAAACATTTTTTTTTCAAAAAATTGGTTCGAACCTAATTGTAAATTACAAAGTCATATAAATATAAAATTTTTAAATGAATTCAAAAAATTTCAAAATAAGTTTTAAAATTTTTACAACATTTTTTTTAAATACAATATCCCAAAATAAAAACAAAATTTTACTTTAACATTTAAAACTGTCCCCTAAAACCGTTCCCAAAGTTGTCATCAAATCCCTACCCCCCAGGGGGTTTGGGCGTTGCGTTTCTCTTTTTAGGGGGCAGAACAATGCTAAAGGTACTGTGGAATACCACGCAAGGACTCTCCGTTTCAAAAAAAAGTACGAGAATCCCAAATGGTCTTTTTTAAAAATACACCCCCTATTCTACGCAAACCCCCCTTTTTTTTACCGGGGCGGGGTTTGCGGTACGCGCACCTCTTTAAAGAATTTAGAGGTTTTCAACCGGGGCCCTTGACACCCCTTAAAAAGTTTTTTATATCCTGTTTTTGTGCTTTTACTTAGGCTTTTAGCAAGACCTACATTCCCGTTTAATTCCCTTTTGAAGGTCCGGGACTCTTTGTCATATTTTTGGGGGTTGTCGCGCATTCGCGGGGGGAAAAAAGCGGTTTAACGGGGTTGTCTTATCGTACCATCCCGTAGTCCTGCCAGTATTCCCCACTTTTTTGGACTTTACGACCCCCTGGGACTCGAGCTGAAACCCTGTACCGGGGCCTGAAATGAGAAAAAAAATTTTTCCTGAACGAATCGAAAAAAATAACATTTTGCGTTTATATCAAAATCGATCGATTTTAAATTTTTTTATAATTTAAAACAAAATTAACTCCCTTGTCCCTCCCATAAAATTTAAATCGGAGCGGCCCCGTATTTGTCCCAAAAGGGGTAATAAAAAGGGACATCCCTTTTTTGGGGGTAGCAGAATAAAAAAACCCAATTTTCAAAAAAGGTGATTGATTCTTTGTTTACCCCTCCATTTTAAAATTTGTCATCGTCCAACACATGGGGTTTTCTGAACTGCGGTTTGTTGACCCAAAGCACGCCCTGTTCTCCCCCCCACTAAAAACATTGCGGTTTTGGTTTTTCCATTATCATTGAACCCTAATGAAAAAATTTAAATAAATGATTAAAAATAAATTTTTAAATAAAGTTTAAATAAATAATAATATAAAATCTTAAAAAATTATATAGTAAAAATACAAATAAATTACCTTTAAAAGTACTAGAAAACAAAATAAAAATAATGATCCTTAACCCCTATTGCCTAAGTTCATGGGGGTTTTGGGGAGTGGCCAGTCTTTAAAAGCATCCCCCACTTGGCTCGCTGACTTCCTCCACGAAACCTCAAACAAAACTTTCTTTCTGTATCAACCACCTAAGATTTAGTCACTTGAAGTCCTGATCCAAGTACCCTTTAAGGGAAAGGGGTTTCGAAAAGGGGTTTGGGGAGCTTTAGAAAACCCCCCACAAGAAATCGTCTGGGGTTTTCACTCAATGGATTCCCCGAGGGGGGTCTCATATGCTCCCCCATATCGTCAAACCCCTTCCTATTGCAGAAAAAGGGGCCCTTTCCCCGAAATATTTGGGGAATAAAAATATGGAGACTTTTCGAACCCCCCCCCTTCTTCGGGACCCCGATGTCGCACCCTTTCCATGCCAAAAAAACACCAGTTCGAAACCCCTTTAAATTTTTTTTTTCGGTCCTTTTTCCCCGGGTTTTTGCAAAAAAAAGGGCGAACTGATCCCGAACCGTAGATTTTTGGGGTGGGTTTTACAAAAGTCCCGGAACTGCACCCCCACCCACGCGTTGAACCATACGCGCAGGGACCCCTTTTTTCCGTCCTCTCCTCGGGGGTCTTTTTTTATGCCCCCCTTTCGTTGGTGAGTTTTTTGGGGACACGCATTGGTGTCCCTGGGATAACACCCCTAAGGGGAGTAAAGGGGGGGGTAATTAGAGGGGGGGGGAAAAATTTTTAAGAAAATGTTATTATATCATGGGAAAAATAAATTTTTTTTATTAGAGTTAATAATTAAAGGGTTTTTCCAAAAATTTGTAGTGTCTTGGGTTTGGAGTCATAAACCCTCTACTGGGTTTTCCGAAGCGGATTCCTTGCCCTGTTCCCTTTTTTGGGGGATATGGGTCCCTTCGTAATTTTTAAATAAAACAACCCTTAAAGCCTGCATAAAGTCCCTATGTTCGGTTTGAAAGCTTTTTCGCTCACGAGCACAACGCGCCTTTGGCTTTTGCCCGCCAATTTCCCAATACAAAGGATTTGGTCGTCCCCCACCTTTTTACAAGTCTTTTCTCCCCCCTTTTTGTCTTTCTGATGGGGTGACGGGTGAAAAAAATGGAAGACCCAGAATGATACAATAAATTATTTTAAAAAAAAAAAATACCAACAACAATAAAAGAAAATAAATTAAAAAAATAAATAAAAAATAAATAAAAAATAAATTAATTTAAAAAATAAATGAATAAATAAATAAAACCCACCTCCCCCGAGTTATCTTTGATGTGGCATGGGGTCGGGGTTTTCGTCGATCAAAGAAAATTCGGCACCCTTTTTTGTCGCCGATTTAAAAAAACAGCTTCGGGGGGTATACCCGGGCCCAATGGGGTCTTTAGCACGTGATGCCTTTATCGAAATAAAACTTCTGTAGGGGTTCCCCTGCCTGACGAAGGGGGGCCCCCTCCCGGGTTTTTTAAGACAAAAAAATCTTTTTAAAGGGACATGTTTAGTTCCGTCCCAACTTTCTGGCAAAAAGGGATATGCTCCCGGATATTCTCCTTTTTTAAAGGGGGGGTGTAAAAGGCCCCGTGAGGGGGTAACTGTAGCTCTAGCTTGGCCCGGGGCATCACCTTCGTAGGGGAAAAACCTTTATTTTTCCCCCACCCCAAAGGGTTTCGAACCCGGAAGATGTCCCCCGGGGCCCAAAAAAGGGGAATATCCAGAAACCGAAAAGGGGCGGTCGTAGCGGAAAAAATTGGCTTTTTTGACCAAACCCTCTGTTTTATCTGCGCCTTTTTTGGGCCCGCTTTTTTTTTTAAAATTTAGTCTTTTTTGGCGCTAAAATATCGTTTGGTTTGTCAAAAGTTACAATAGTAAATAATTTTTCAAATTTTCGGGGGTTTGGGTTTTTAAAAAAGACTACGTGTATTTAATTTCGGTACTTTGTTTTTGAATTAAAGACCTACATGTTTTAAGTACTTTTGGAAAATTTTATTTATATAAAATTATAAAATTTTCGGTTTTTTGGGGGACTTTTTCGATTGGAAATTTAAAAATGTTTTCGTACTTTAATAAGTAAGTAGTTTCCTGTTAAGCTGATACGGCAACGTCGAAATGTACGCTTCAATTCCATAAAGAAGTTTTGTCTTTTCGCTTCTTTTGGCTTCTCGCCGTCTTCTTCAGGAAACCCAAAAACTTTTTCGTTCTTTAAATCTGGCCCCATTTTTCACCGGCGTAGTACCCGCTGTTTTTTTTTGGTTTGGTGTCCCCCATTTCATTTGTAATCATCTTTCTCCGCGTTGACGATAAAAAGGGTTTCCTTTTGGAAAGGGGGGGTTGGGGCAGACGCTGCCGGGGAACATGCTGGGGGACCCTTTTAAGTTCTCCCTGACGCCCTTTTAGTTTAAGTAGCATGGGGGTTCGAAATCGAAACCGGGGAACCCCGGGTAGTACATGTTTGGGGTCGTGTCCCATCTCCGCCATTCATCGAACCGGGGCGCTGTTCCCTTTTAAAACCACCGGGTATTCGAAATCAGTCTTTTTTTCGCATAATTTGCATTCACTTGAAATTCCAATTTTTATCAAAATCCGGTCGCACTTCCCACTGAATGTCTTGGCATAGTTGGCGAATCGTAAAGTACGAGCAGTGGTTTTTTTTACTGGTTCACTCATCGGTCCCGGTACTATCCGTAACTTGAAAAGGCACTACGACCCCCTTTCGTGCAAACAACATGGTACGTTCAACTCGAAACGCTGCTCGAATCGGTGGGTTCCCAAGTTTAAATCCTTTTAAAATTTTGAGGCCCGGGTTTTTTGGACCCAAGTTTGACCCCTAAAATTCTTTGGGATTCTCTTTGATTTTGCAATTTTCCCACTGGTTAAAAGCTCAACACTTTGGCTTTTTCCAATTTACCCGTGCGTGTAGCACAGACACGGGAAAAGGGATAAATTGTCTTGTAGGGGGTTGAAATGTGACGGGGGCCTTTCTAGGGGACGATTGGGTTTTCTGGTAAATAAACCAATCGCAGCATTTTTAATGGGGGCCCGTGAAATTGGTGTTGAAACTTTGACCCCAAAATTGGCAGGGGGTACGAGTCTCCATTTGGGGATGGATTATTTTTTGACATTTTTCCCCCATTATCTAAAGCTTTTAATTTTTCAATATTTTCCAATATCGGATCGGCTGAAAACAAATTGGGGGCATCGAACCGTTACGTGTGTACGGCCCCGGAAAATACCTGTGACGTCCCCTCTCCCCCGGGCCCCTATGAATCCGAAAACAGGTCGACTTTAAGGAGTGTCGTTGACGGTCTAGATTCCCTGCAGGGCCCCCCCCGATATCACCCATGGCACCCGGGACATGGGGATATTGTAGACGGAGTCCACGGGGCCTTCCCCGTACCCCTCAAATATGCTTATTTGTGTACGTCCGAAGCCTTTGTCGAACTCCCGTCCCCGTGTATCCAGGGTTCCCCACCCTTGGAAACGGTTGGGGGAAGCCGGCCCAACTTTAATGTCGTTCCATCGTATGAGCGTGCAATCCGACGATCCGGAAACGGGCGGGACTCGCGGCATTTTAAAGGGACGGGGCCCCTTTGGGATTCGACACCGCTGATGGGCCGCCGTGCTGCCCGCGTTTTGCCTTGTAATTTTTTCTTGTGCTGGAAATTTGGCTCGCAGCCGACAGTTGTAGTAGAGCTCCCGTCTGGGGTTCCAGTTGTTGTTTTTTCGGGGGTCGGGTTTCTTTATGTTTAAATTTTTTGGGGAAAAATTATTTCTGCCTGTTCAAAACTTTGGAACATTTTCGCAAAGGGAAGGCCACAGACCCGCGCATTTTGACTCTGGGTCTAGGCGCTTGTGTTTTGGTAAAGGTTTTACCCATTTGCGACGGAATAACGTTTTTCTGTACACCTTTTTTTGCTGATTTAAATTGTTTGTTGACTAAACTGTTTTCCGCACTGGGACGCAGATAAAGGGGGGGTTTTTTACCCGCACCCAAAATTTACCTCCCGAATTCCAGACAGAAAATTGGGGTTTTCACTCCCGAAAAAAAAATTTTTATAAACTTGAGGAAAAGATTTAAATTTTATGCTTTGAAAATAAAAAATATGAATGAATGAAGAACTTAAAAAAGGGTTTTTTTTGGGGATAGAAATTTTTTTTGGGGAATTTTTTATAATTCTAAAAATTTTCGGTCGTCCCTAGTCCGTTCCTGGGGTTTCCGGGCAAAAATTTTGGGGCACTTTCCCCCTAGAGAAGGCCCGACCCTTGACATTTTGAAATCTGCTCTAGTCGCTTGGTGTTTGGTAAGGGGTTTTTCCCCATTTGCGGCACGAAAGTAACGCTTTTTCGTTACGCCTTTTATGTGCTGATTTAAATTGTATTGTTTGGCTAAATGTTTTCGCCTGGGGCAAATAAAAAGGGGTTTTTTTACCCCCCCGATTTGTCCTCCCGAACTTCCCGCAAACATTGGAGGATCTCCCCCCTGAATAGTAATTGATTTTTAAACTTAACTAAAAGTTTTAGTTTTTGATTTAATGAAGAAAAGAAAGAACGAACGAACGAACGAAAAGAATATAAAATGAACTTACAAAAAACCATTTTGACGATCAGAAGACTTTTCTGGGGATTTTAATAATTCCAAAAAATCATCTCGCTCCGTGTCCCTTTTCTGGGAATCCGGGGTTTAAGGTACTTTTCAATCAACAACTGAGGGTTTCCCGTTTTAAAAAGGGTCTTCTTTGGGTTCCGTTCTCGGGACGAAAATGTAAAATTCTCTACGCTTACACCCCCCCTACAAGGGGTAATTACGGTTCCTTGTTTTAAAAAACCCGTCAAGTTTAGGGAATTCTACGGTATTCGGGGTTACATTTTGGGGGACTTTTCGTTTTGTTTTAGTATAATACAAAACATCATAATTTTGTTCTACAGTAATATTTTTTTAAATTTTTTTCTCCATTAACTTTTCCCCCTTTAAAGAACAAGTCAAAAATAAATTTCGTTTTCTAAATTTAAAAGCCTAACAAGATTTATCCACCACCTTCGGTTTAATGTTGCGTTAACTACTTTTATATTAACTGGTGTTTTCTTTACGTTAACGTTACACTTTTGGGATGTATCATCCCTTTTTGAATTTTTACTTATTGTTGTTTTTCCATAATAAGATTAGTTTTCTTACTCCGGTGGCATTTTTCTTTAATCCCGTTTAACGACTGGCATTGAAGTTGACTAAATTCTTAGAAAAAAGCAAAAAAAAAAAAAAACCCGTGTATTTAAAAAATAGAAAATTTTAAAAAAAACTTTTATTTTTTGTTTTCTGGTTTTATCGTATTAAAATTTTACGGAAGAGATATTGGTTACCTATAAATAAAGAGTTGTTAAAAAATATTTAAGATTTATATAGGATTTAACTGTTATCATTTGTACTATATTTTCATTAAATGCTTTTAAACTTTGGGTTAGATTTTATAAATTCTTTAAAAGGGAAAACCAAAAAAAAAAAACAACTAAAGGTAACGGAGGTGGTTTTTTCACTACTTTAAAAATTTTGGGGAATAAAAAAGATATGATAAACGTGTAAATAATAAAAAGTAAAAAGCGTTTTAGTTTTCTCGTTTGTAATACAGAATATTTTTTATTTTTATTTAATCTTTTGTTTTGTTTAGTTAATACTAATACATAAAATTTTGTTCTCCCTAATGTTGGTGTTTTTATTCGTTTTTCGTTAAATAAAGGGGGATATCCTATAATAGAATTATTTTGTTTTTCTCATCGGGGGGTTTTCGTTTCCAGGGGCGCTTTTTATTTTAAAAAATCCCCATTGTCACGATTGCCATTGAAGTTGATCAAGTATTTTTAAAAAAAATGCAAAAAAACAAAAGCCTTGTATTTTTAAAAAATGAAAATGAAAACAAAAAATTTTTTTGTTTGATTCTTGGATGTTTTGTTATTGTACGGACTGAAATATTGGTTATCTATAATTTAAAGGGTTTTTAAATAATTTAAGATTTTACAAATATGAGAGGGGCGGAAAAAAACGCCGCTTGTGCAGTTTTTTGGGGAAAAAGGAAAATTTTTTGTTTTTCTTCCACAGAAAGATGAATAAAGTGTGGTTGAAAAAAAAAGAAAAAAATTTACATGGAAAATAAATGTTTACTTAAAGGGAAAGGAAAAACCAACCTTTTCTATGAAGCTGCCCAAAAAATCTGAAAGTTTTTCAGAGGGAAAATATTAGTGAAATATTTTTGTGATTACCTCCCTTTTTTCGCTATAACTAAAACGTTTGCGTGTATTGTGGGGAAGTTTTTGTTTGTGATTATTATTTCATCTAAACAACATTTGTTTACTGGTTTTGAAAATTCAATTTTATTTAATTTTTTTAAATTTTACCCGGTTATTCGATATTTTTGAAGAAAGTGGTATGGAGTTTCCGTTCATAGTCGTAAAAAGAAAAAAAAAATGATATAAACACCCTTTATTTGTAAAACCGGGCCCCGAGGGTGTTTTGTTTTTAAATAAGCTTTTTAAAAAGCTGAAAATTCGTACGAATCCTTTGAAAAGGCCTAAATAAAAAGTTTTGTCTTCTAATTTTTCGATTTTTGTTAAATTTTTTCTTTTGACTGTATTGTTTGTACTATATTATGCAGTAAATGACTTTGTAATTTTGTGTTAGATTTTATAAGTTCTTAGACAGGAAAACCTAAAAAGAAAATCGCAGACGGTCCGTCGGAGTATGTTTTTCTTTCAGTTATTTAAAATTATGGGAAATAAATAAGATAATGATAAACGTGCAAATAGTAACAAAGTAAAATGTGCTTACCGCTTTCGTTTGTATTATACAAAATAATCCGTGTTGTACTTTTTTCAAGACCGCGTTGTCTTCTTAATTTAAGTCCTCAATAAATCACGACATAAACTAATAGGAAGAAGGTTTATCTTTTCGTCTCGGAAACGTTTTGCAGAATGCTCCTCGCTGTCAATACGGTTTGCTAATAAATAAAGACCGTAATAGGGTCGTCGGCTAAGGAATTAAGTCGGATTAAAATGCTGCGCTGCACCGCTGCCCCTGCTGCCCCAATGCCCCGAATAGGAGGGGATTAAACCGGATTAGGGATTATGTCGGCTTAGGGATTAAGTCGGATTATTGCCCCATTGCACCATTGCACCATTGCCCCAACTCTGTGAAACGCCTCGTTATATACTACTCTTATTTTAGTTAGTGGATAGTAACTATAGGCCTATGTACATAAATTCAACTTACGAATCCTTTTCTGCCTGTTTTTACGTTTTTCCTGGCATTTGCCTTCAACTGCTCAAAGAATGAAACACTTTTATCTCCATCTTTCACAGTCTCTGGCAGAACTTTATCATCCGTCGTCGGGCGTCTGAACACCATCCTAAGTCCAGGTAGCCTAAAATTTGCGTTTTAAAATCAGATATGGTTAAAAACATAAAAACAAACTACCTTGCATGTGAAACTATACAATCTATATCTCTCTGTCTGAGTTTCAATGCACGTGTTTTCAAAAGTATTATTGTCATCTGTGGTAAAGAAAACACGGACAATTGCTTGATGCTGATTTAGAGCAAAAATAAATACATAATAGTTTAAGCAAGCCGTTAATAGCGTTTAATTTCTATGACTCGTATGTTCCTGTAGAAAATAATATTTTTCATTTGAAACAAACCTCATTCTTGTCCATATTCCAGTACAGAATCACATATATCATATTAGATCATACTGAATTAAATGCAGTATATCTTCCATGAAATCCACCCTGTTGTTAATATTGGATGTGTAGATCAATATTAATTATTGATCACAGTATAGAATTCCACCTGCTGTGACCATACATGTATACATATCAATTTGTCTACAGAATTTGTATCAGTTATGCCTAAACTACGATCAATCGATCAGGTCATACATTCATGGTGTATTTGATTATCGCTATTGGCAGTAAACACTAGCAAAATAAAGACAATAATATTTATTATCTAACAATAGCAAGTTTGTTCTAAAATCCGAATCATTTTTAGCCGTTGAATAGAAATCGCATTGACTTAAAATGCGGTTATATTGAAAATTTCAAACAATCTAAATGCGTTCAAACTGCTTGGTGACGTGCAGTGATACAGGAGTGGGTAATCCCGACTCATTGGTAAAACACCATACGGAGACCATAGACAAATCTCGCCCTAACCAGATTTCGGACCCACGACTTACAACAGTCCTCCTCTATACCCCTACTGTAGTGTGTATGCAGTTCGACTTCTATGTAGTTATAATGTCCACCGGTCCCGGAGGAATTGTGTATGAATAATATATACGACTGATTTCTATATTTAAAATGTATTGAATAAAACATACTTGAAATGACAATGATTTACATAGACGTAAGATGTAGTAACATAATTATATAAAATGATCAAAAATATTTTTAAATACCCGTAGTTAACCTCGCAATATCCAGTTGTTTTGAAATTCCCACTGTCTAAATGATCGCAACCAGGTTAAACGAATCAGGACATGTTGAGAAAAATGACCAAAGGGCAAACATGAATGGTTGGTTAATCCACATGTTATAATACAAAGCTGTTATAAATAAACTAAGCCTTGGTGTAAGCGCTATATATCTGTACTATGTTTAAAATTTAAAAAAAGAAAATGAAAAAAAAGTTTACTCTACGAGAATCAGGCTTTATTATAGTTTTGGTATATTTCATGTTAAGCCATTCAACCGGTTATACATTATTTACAAAATTGCATATTTACTCTGTAACAAACAATGACAAAGGACACTGCTTGGGGGCTATTTAGATATATCCAATTATTTTATCATTGTTTATAACCTAAGACGAGATTGCCATCTTCTGGAGACCTGACTTCCAGGTACTTTACCTGTGATGTACGGACGGACCAATGGCCTAATTTGTTATAATTGTGATAAATAAATCGCTCATCTGAGTGGATATTATATGTTTATTTTTCTAAATCTGTGCAATTATAATTATATATTAAAACAACCTAAGACAAAAATAAATAAATAAATAAATAAACACGGTACGACCTCAACGTAATACTTGGTATTCTTCCACTTACAGTAAACCTCACTTATAAGGAACTCGGATATAAGGAACACTCGGTTATAAGGAACAGTTTTCAATTCCCCGATCTAATTCCTTCTTTATTCAATGTAAAAATCCTCGGTTATAAGGAACTCGGTTATAAGGAACACTCGGTTATAAGGAACACTTTTTCCAGTCCCAAAGTACGAAATTCAATGGAAAACCCCTCGGTTATAGCGAACAGACATAAAGAACAAAAATTATTGAAAACCAGAAATAAACAGGAGAATCGCTGATGACGTCAGAGTAACGTCGGCACTTTCACGCGCTTTCATGCACATGAATAAACACAACTTATTTCATTTCTATGATATTCACGGATACGATAAAAAGAAAAGAATTTACTCAAGATTACGTTCGAGAGCTAGCTCGACATGTATTAGATTACATGTTGACAATAGTGAACGAAAATCAGTTACGGTCACGGTCATATTGTCCTAAATAAATGTGCTAATTACGCGTCATTAACAATGGCAAACAGTCCAGTTTATCAAATTTCAAATTGTAAAAATTATAGCAGGTGCTAAAATGGTCTTTTGCAAAACTATAGGTATAATTTACACTTTAATCCGTATGTATGGCGCTGTTGTCTAGTCGTAATGCACTGTATGTCATGAACACCATACTTTTAAATTTTAATGGGTAGTCTTATTTAACATTTTTGTAATAACAATTTGAACACCCTTTTTTGGATTAGTATTGATGCCTATTCACATAACATGCAGTCGAGGAAGGTAAGGGGAGTAACTGCAACATATCTCATAGTCATAATGTAGCGCTCTCTAAAAAAAAGAAGATAGAAAAAACCTACAAAAATAGATACAAATTACGGTCATTCTTACCGACGTACATTTTGGCTTAGTTTATGTTTAACGCCGTGTTTCAACGCTATTTCAGTCATAAACATGTAGGCAGTTTACCTTATCATCTCTCCAGGAAAGGACCGGTACTAGACTCGCAACAATGTCACATAAAGATGTGAACACATATCCCTTTTCAAACGTCAGTCAAATAGTGTTCGCTATACAAATTGTGTTCGTTATACAAACCTCGGTTACAAGGAACTAGTCCGCTATACGGATATAAGGAACTTCGGATATAAGGAACAATTTTTAGAGGTCCAAAGCTGTTCCTTATAAGCGAGGTTTACTGTAGTATAATTTTCATCCACTTAGTATAATTTTCATTTGCAGTCGGGTAAATTATAAATACTTTAATGACCCAACCCGTTTGTATTTGATTTACAGGGAATAGCCTTACATATCTAAGACTATCACAATAAAATAAACATGTAAAACATTAATTTACAAACACTAAGTACTGCAAAGCATATCTACTAACCCACACATTTTAGGCGAAAACGAGTTTCTTCTAAAAATCCATAAAAAGTGAATACTCTGCAAGTGACTGGTGATACAAACTTATTGCCATAAAAGTTTTGAAAGATATCTTTATAAATTACCAAAAATATTGTGCAGAATAGTATTGCTTTAAGTGAAATAACTACTAACTTAAATTTAAACAGAAATACGTGAAAGAGATGGCGATGGATTGAGACAGGGGCTGGGTTGTAGACTATGAAACTTGCATGTGTGTTTGATGTATTTTAGAATATGCAAAAACATGAATGTGTTTTCTCTAACCAGACTAGTGCTTTCTCTTCCGTATATCTTTCGTGTTTTCTGAACAGAGTACGATATTATCAAAAGGTAAAGAACAAATGATTGGTGACCACATTTTTACCTTATTCAGGTTGCTACAATATAAGCACCACTATGTATGATATACTGAAATGTTTCTGTCACCTGTTTACGAAAATATTTTGGAACTGTATGTGCGTTGTATTTTGCTTGAAAATATTCAATGTCAAGTTCCCAATTCTTGATACATATTCACTTAAATCGGTATAGCGTAATCTGACAGTGAGATAAAATTTGAAGATTATTAAAGTCAGGTATAGTTTTTGTCTATAGCAGAAGACTGCCGTCCATTACGACTAAAACAAATGCTGGGAATACACTGTTCAATTACAATCAATAACATTTTGTTACGGTGGTCAGTGTATGTAAGTTACTAATAAGGCTTTCTGCTAGTTTCATTCGCATTGTGATCTATTTTAATGCCATCCCAGTGAATACCGTCATCCCGTTGGCGGAAAATGAGAGTCATTGGAAAGACGAAGTTGAAACCCCAACAATCCCCGAAAACAGATTTCATGTTTTGGTTCATGCTATTTTTGTTGCGTACTGGCACTTTTTTCATCACTTCAAACAAAGTCTTGCCCTCTGCAGATATCACCATTTGAGCATTGAAGTACAGAAATGCAAGTATTCCAAAAATGAAATCTATATACAGTTGTAATATCAAAATGCAATGTAAGGTAGGGATGCTACCAAACAGACAACGCCATATTGTTAAGGGGAACACCAAGTCTGTCCATGTTATCAGCTCTGGCCACACAATGTTTCTGACGTATTTAAATACGAAATAACCACAAAGAAAACCATTCACAGCCACGTAAAATGTTAAAACAATCCAGTATCTTTGATTGTTGAAACCTATACAGTTTCCTATCATATAGCAGTGGTGATCTCTTTTGAGAATACATGCTTTACACATGTCACAATGATGTGCACGAAATGGCACGTGCATTGAACATTTTTCACAAAAATTCCATGGAAGGGCCTCTTTTTCTGTCATATCATACACACAATGCCCATTCATTCCGTTTTGACTGGACGCTTGTTGAATACGTGCAGCAAATTGATCAGGCAGATTTCCGTCCTGTTGTTCAACCTGTAGAAAGGGGTTGTCTTTCGTCTTTGGATATGCTGCATTATACAGCATTACACAAAACCAGTTGGCCAACATATTGATCACTATGAACCATATTAGCACGTTCATATAGTACCTGGTCCATGGACTGTAATCTTGGAACACGTAGGGGATTATGTAATGCATGAACGCGTAAAGTTCTGTTGTTGACTGGAACACCATGATAAACACTATCAGTTTCTGAAAGTAAGAATACATCGTTTATGGGTTACAACAGCAAAACAATCAAAGCTAACTACTATAGACGTTCCTTTTGATAAAAGACATGAATTAATTTTCAAAGTTATCAACAGGCTCATTTTTTTTAAATATAAAATTAGGAATTGTTATTCTGTAGCCGCAGTGTATGTATTAATCCGGAGATACAGTTTGGTTATATTAGGCACTTTAAATGTAACAATAACAAAATTATTCAATTATTTCAGACGTACAAGCACCGTATTCTTTTTTTCGCCATTCTTGTTTTTCTCTGCCATATCTCTCTCCATTCTCTCAAAAATCGACAACTCCTCATGTTCTGGAGAGTCTTCGCCATCATTGGTTTGTCGTCTAAACATCTTTACTGTATTCCAGTCACCCTGGTAAACGTGACATAACCAAATAACAATGTACATCATTAAAATTAAAGAACAAAGAACCTCGACGTTAGTTCAATTACTTGACGAATTAAAAAAGATAGAGTTTAGCGTTTGTCTGTACACAAAGACGGGAAGGGGTATTTATCTGGGGCTGTTAGCAGATCTTTGACCCAAATCTGATAAAATAATACAAATAAAATGTGCCCTCAAAATACTGATATATATATTTCACAAATTTTGTAGTTTGTTTGATTTAGTGTAGTTAAATGAAATGGCGGTGCGGTTTGTCGTTACTAAGTTTTTGTAAATCTGTCTACACTTGTTTACAAGCCCCAAAATTAAACACATTAGAGTACCCTATCATCAAATTAATCTTTAAAGAAAATACCTGGTATCAAAATAAAATCCTAGGTTATTTACAGCCCATTAAAGCACATTTAAGAAACCTTAAACACACTTTATCATATATGGCAAACTTAACAAGTCAAGACATGCTAAATGTACGCTTTATTGATATTTCGCCAGGAGATATCAAGTTTCATCTCCACTTTTTTCGGCGACGCCGTCTAAATTCGTTTTCGTTACCTGTGCCACGTGACTTCAGTTTGCTAATCAAACTACTTGATAACGCATTATAGATAATTTATCAAAATGGAAGATTTATGCAACACTCTGCCTGATTGGACGAGAGTGTCAATTTCTTTCACTCTGTTGATTGTGCTACGCTGAGTGAAATGTAGACAAAGCGTTTATCCTAAACGACGCTGTTCACAGTTTTAAAGCTAACTTTGGCTCAGTATATTTAGCAAGAATATTGTTATATCTCAAAATGATAAGTAAGTTTAATAAATATGTTCAAATACCAACATATAACAAATTAAAGAAAGAGCTGAATACGGTCTGCGTATCACACGAATAAGGGTGTGATAAGAGTCTTTTATGTAAAGAAGTGCTTTTTAAAAGATTTTCCTTGTTACAATTGTCGTCTGTATATGAAAAGGTTTCTTGCTTTTGTGACTTATTCAGATTGCATATTAAAATGAGTACTTGTTTGCTTTGATATATTTGTTATAAATTATTTAACTGATTTATTATATATGAACATTTTTCTTTAGTATGGTATGCAAATATTGAACTCAGTTGAAATCTGTTTTATCATATATATGCTATATAATGACTGAATCTCATTACACTGAAATGAAGGTACGCTGCATACAGTTTATCTTTTTGATATGACTACGGTCAAACTTTGCTTATGAAATAAAAATATTGAAATAATAACAATTGTATGTTTTGCTTGACCTTCACTTTTTTATAGGTGTGACGTCATTGTCAAAAGATTCATGAATAGCGAATATGCATTTGTTAAAGCGGGATCAGTTGGCCTATTTTAGAAAAAGAATAAAAATAATAAATAAAAAATCCCTTAATTGATTTTTTCTCATGTATTCTAATCAAACTTGATTTGTAGCATCTTTATTAGGCCCGCAGCCAACTTTGTTCAGCTGGGACATTTGACCCCTTTTAGGGGCTGCTAGAGCTAAAACTAAAAATGCCTTTATACAGAGTCTCATGAACAGCTTGATGGATCTTTGTCAAACTTGGTCTGGAGCATCATTATAAGGTCCTCTTCCAAATTTATTTATATAGGAACTTGGGCCCTATTAGGGACCACTATAGTTAAAAGTAGATATGCCTTTCTTCGCATTAACCACTAAAATGTAATGGATTTTTATCAAACTCGATGTGTAACAATATCGTAAGGTCTCCTGCTATTTTTGTTACAAATGGGGATAGGGACCAATTAAGCTAAAAATATAAACACGTTTAATGACCTCTTCTCATGAACCGCTTCATGAATCTTCATCAAACTACTGCTGTAATTATTCGTCTAAGGATAAACGAAACAAAATTGCAACCCTACGAAACATTTGCGAAAAATTAAAAGAGAACCATTTAAATTGTTAAAGTGCGGTGTTTAGTTTTGCAATTTGAAAAATGTTAGATGAAAGATGAATGTTAGATGAAAAATTCATAAATTTCTTTCCTTAATACAATTCGCCGACCATCATTTTTAAAGATATTTCTTGTTTATATGTAAACACGTACCCTTTTAGCTTATAACCTATCTTTATACTTGTATTAAAAACTTAGCCAGAAGTAAATTTATGGGTTATTTTCTGCCAGTCAGGTAATAATTGTTTAATACTAATGCATACATATACTATTTTCACATATTAGACGGTAACTTCTCAACTGATTGTATGCAGGAATGACGGTAGCTGGGTGGTATTTAACTTCTTTTTCTCTTGTACAGGCCGTAAGAACATTTTTAGTTTGATGTAAATCTATTCACTTCTATGAGTTGCCAAGCTATTTTTGTTAACCTTCTGCCGAGCATGTCAAGTAATATGCTCGGAACAACTTTAACATTATCTCTGTCAGATTGTGAAACATTTGAATGAAAATGGACACATTGTTTAATAATTAGCCTAAGTTACAAAGATTAAGATTGTAAATAAATACAATGAGCTGTGGCATTTGCAAAATAAAAAAGTAAAAAAAAAACAAAAAAAAACGAGTGCAACCTGGGAAGAAGATCATTGCTCCAGGTGCAACTTGGTGCTGTCCCTATGTCATAAGTAGCGCCATCTGCGAGATCAATACCAAACTCTTCAAGGGTAAAAAATGCTCTTATTCTGGCATCGGATGTGTGCATTATCAGCATTGTATCGGGAACAAGGTGGAGAATTTGCGCGATATTAATTAAATGAGTTGAAAAATCAGTATACAAAAATGTATAATTATAGGTTATTAGCTTTGTATCTGGAAATATGCACGAGTTCTGCAGCGGAAATATTGCGCGACTTTAGGAGAGCAATATTCTTCTGCTAAAGAACGAGTGCACATTTCCAGATTTAAAGATAATAACCTTTTTATTATATACGTATCTACACGTATAAATATAATGTAAATAATATGATTTTGTTCAATAGTCTGAATAAAAGAATTAATGCAATGACACACATTAAATAACGTCACATTCAGACGTCAGTGTATGGGAAAATTACCAATGTAACTTAACGGGGAATAGTAACGAGTATGTAATAATGACTTTAATTGCGTCAGTCTGACAGGTTCAAGGTGTACTGCTGTCATTTGGGATTTACTAATTTACAGATTTACTGGTTACCTGATGGTAACCATTACGGGTGAATGTGTTTGCTTCTGATTGTTATCTTTGTGTTAGGCCTACGTTTTAATACAGCAAAATAATCATTCAACATTCTATTCAAATCTGTCAGCAAGACAAAAAATCAGGTGGGAGTTAGAAAAGTTGTTAAATATATTAGGTTTTGTAAAATTTAAATTTGTTCGCCAAAGTTGCTTATTATACATTTTGCTAGAAGTTCCTGAATCACACCTGCCTAAAGGAGTCTTTGAGGAACATGTTTATATACATGTAGGCCTACTAGTTCTTTTTTAGCTCACCTAAGCACGAAGTGCTCAAAGGTGAGCTTTTGTGATCGCCCTGTGTCCGTCGTCGTCCGTCCGTCGTCAGTCGTCCGTCGTCAACAACTTTACTGTTAACACTCTAGAGGTCACAATTTTGGCCCAAACCTAATGAAACTTGGTCAGAATGTTACCCTCAATAAAACCTTGACCGCGTTCGATATTGGATCATCTGGGGTCAAAATCTAGGTCACCAGATCAAATCAAAGGAAAAGCTTGTTAACACTCCAGAGGTCACAACTGTTCAAATCTTAATGAAACTTGGTCAGAATGTTACCATCAATAAAATCTTGGAAAGGTTTGATATTGGATTATCTGGGTTACAAACTAGGTCACCAGGTCAAATCAAAGGAAAAGCTTGTGAACACTTTAGGGGTCACATTTTTGGCCCAATATTAATGAAACTTGGTCAGAATGTTACCCTCAATAAAATCTTGAACTAGTTTGATATTGGGTCATCTGGGGTCAAAAACCAGGCCACCAGGTCAAATCAAAAGAAAATTTTTTGAACATTCTAGAGGCCAAATTTATGACTTTATCTTCTTGAATCTTGGTCAGAATATTAATCTTGATGATCGCAAGGTCCAGTTTGAATCTGGGTCATGTAGGATAAAAAAACTAGGCCACCAGGTCAAATAAAAGGAAAAGCTAGTTTACACTGTAGAGGCCACATTTATGACCATATCTTAATGAAACTTGGTCAGAATGTTAATCTTGATGATCTTTAGGTCAGTAGGCTAGGTCAGGTGAGCGATGCAGGGCCTTCATGGCCCTCTTGTATTCACATTACTCTCTTTTTAAAGAATGTCCACCAGTTATTTTGAATCGTATATGGTAACTTTGTTTAGATATCTTTTGAAATTTATCATTTCAGATTGGTCCCTCATACTTACATCACATGTAGGCCTACAGTAAACCTCATAAAATAAAGAATTGTCGAGCCAACCCTTACTGTAGATAGTGAATAAATCTTTAAATGGTAACGTTAAACTGAAATCAAGTTGAGCTTAAACAACATTAATTTTCTAGATATAGACATATATATCCGAAGGCATTCCTTTTTAAGGTAAGAGATCAATACCTACATGTATGGACTGTTAAACAAACTTACAACATTGTATGTGATCCTACTGAACAAAAACATGGAACTACCAAAACATTTTGGAGTTTCATTAAAAGCCTTAAGAAAGACTCCTGTGGTGTTGCACCCGTTAGAGAAGATGGCATACTAAAGTCCAGTTCTCGTGATAAGGCAAATATATTAAACCATCAGTTCTCCTCTGTTTTTACCAAACCAGATGATTCTGTACTCCCAGACCTTGGAAACAGTCCTTACCCTGATATGAAAAATATTTCCGTTTCTGAAAATGGCGTCTCTAAACTACTTAAAGGACTAAATCCCCATAAAGCAGCTGGCCCAGATGCCATAAAACCTAGAATTCTTAAAGAGTGTGCTGATGAAATAGCACCAATTTTCACTCTCATTTTCAATAAGTCCTTACAGTCCGGATTCGTACCATCTGATTGGACAAATGTCACCCCTGTCTTTAAAAAGGGGGAGAAGTTCAAACCTAGCAACTATAGGCCAGTGTCACTGACATGCATTGCATGCAAAATACTTGAACACATTGTAGTTAGTAACACCCTTGATCATCTGGATGCAAATGATATTATAGTTGACAATCAGCATGGCTTTCGAGCACGTAGATCATGTGAGACCCAACTTTTGGGCTTTGTTCATGATCTTGTCAAGTCTGTAAAGGAAGGCCATGTTGGTGTCGCTATAATGGATTTTAGTAAAGCTTTTGATGTAGTAGACCATAGAAGACTCCTCCACAAGCTTAAATTTTATGGTATCAGAGGCAATGCTCATCACTGGATAAAAG
Organism: Mercenaria mercenaria; assembly: GCF_021730395.1. Classification (NCBI taxonomy): domain Eukaryota; kingdom Metazoa; phylum Mollusca; class Bivalvia; order Venerida; family Veneridae; genus Mercenaria; species Mercenaria mercenaria. Next base: position 90,596,844 of record NC_069361.1, read on the forward strand.
CCTTTCTCAGTAATAGAACGCAGAAAGTAGCTGTTGATGGTGCTATGTCGTCTGTAGCCACAGTTGATTCTGGCGTCCCCCAGGGTTCCGTTTTAGGGCCTCTTCTATTTCTTCTCTACATAAATGACCTCCCTGCCAGTGTTCGTTCGGATGTGAGACTGTTTGCCGATGACTGTATCATCTATGGAGTAATACGCTCAGCTGTGGACTCACAGACCCTTCAAGCAGATTTGGACAGACTGGCAGGGTGGGAGAGGAAGTGGAGGATGGTCTTCAATGCCACATCATGCACATTACCCCACCTAGATCTAAACCAGTCATGACTGACTACTTTCTACACAACCAACCCTTGTCTGAGGTCAAACAAGCTACCTATCTCGGAGTGGAACTTTCATCTAATCTCTCTTGGTCTCCACACATTAGCAAAATAACAAACAAGGCCAGTCAAAATCTTGGGTTTTTAAAACGAAATCTACATTCTGCCAAACCTGAAACTAAAGCAGCAGCCTACAAATCAATAGTCAGACATTCCTTGGAATACTGTGCTTCTGTTTGGGACCCTTATGAATTAAATGACAAGCAGAAATTAGAAAATGTACAAAAGAGGGCCGCTAGGTTTGTTACCAACAACTATTCAAAGTCGCCGGGTACTGTAACACAATTACTACAGCAATTACAATGGGAGTCCTTAGAGCGCAGAAGACAGAACATCCGCGTTAGCCTCTTCCATAAACTACATTATGGGCTTGTTGACATAATACCTTCACAATATATGGATCCAATATTAAGAACATCCAGACATCACCATCAACTAGCATATCATATACCACACTCATCAGTTGACTAAATAAAGTACTCATGTTTCCCTAGGACAATAGTTGAATGGAACTCACTGCCTGTGCACTTAGTCAGTGCTGACTCAAACGCTGTGTTTAAGTCAGGACTGACTGGGTTACCACACATCCTCTAGACAGTACCTTTTAACAGTACTAACTCTCTTGTACATAGTAGATTGTGCAATGTATAGGCTTTAAGGGCTTGAGTAGGTTTTTGCACTATTTTTATCACATTGTCAATGTCCTCCTGGGTGGATTGAGTAGCTTGAGAGGCTTGATAATCTTTCACTTTACTAGCCCCCACGCATGGCCATTATGGTCCAAAAGGACTGCTTGCCATTATCGAAGATGATGGTGATGAAGGTCGACCAATCGGTTCACAGTTTCGAAACCTCAGTTGGTGTGTAGAATCTTTCGTGCCAGGAAGCATTCCAGCTGGTTAGCGGTTCTGCCCAGGTGCCTGAGTCTTGGCGAGCCGAGATTGACACCTGAGTTGTAAAGGGAAGTAAGTAAGGATACTTGCAGTGAAAGTGTTTCTATTACCTCCCTTTTATAACGGCTATCGCTCTATTTTACATTTACTGCTTCCGTACAGGAGCAAAACAAATAAGCAAGGGTAATTTTATTCAATAATCAGATATTTAAATGTTAACCTTTGAAATAATAACACTTTGACGGGTAAGTAAACAGCTTTTTGAATGTGTTATAAAAAGTAGTATATAAAAAACATTTAAGTTTTAATTGGTAGCTCTGGTTTCACTACAGACACGCATAAATCTTTCGCCTTTTACTAAAGATTTCCGTGCAGTGGAACAATCAATGAGTCTACAGACTTATTTCTGAAATCCTCCTCATCGGAGGGTACTCAATAAGCAAATGTCTGAATATTCTTAGATCCATTTTACAGTAATAAGTATAATCATAAAATGCACTGTCACACTGCTGATTCCACATACTCCAAATTGAAGGTGGTTAATTAGATTTTGGTCTATTATATAGTAATAGCTATAATCATAAAATGCACTGTCACACTGGTGATTCCACATACTCCAAATTGAAGGTGGTTAATCAGATTTTGGTCTGCAAACAATTTTTTTCCAAACTTAAACAAATGATCATCTACACCCATCACTGAAAATATTTCTAAAATTTGATTTTTCCAATCCTGATATTGATAAATTAACTTATCAAATGTTTGATGTGGCCAGGAAAACTGATTAGATCTATACACTAATGTAATGAACGTTTGACGCCAACGTCGTGTTGGTCAAATTGACTAAAGAACGTCGAAGTTTTAACTTCTGTTTAAAAAAGCTAACATATGATCAAAAGAATATTACATTAAATTTTGTGACTTTTCTAACTAACTAAATTATAATTATAAAATGCTGGACAGAGCCTTTTCATTTTATCATTTTATCTCACTTGTTTAATAAATTAGATCTATTGAATACAAAAAGACACTCTAGCTTGAAATAGAATCTACTGTTGTTGAAATCAAGATGAGCTTAAACAACATCAATTTTATAGATACAGACACATATATCCGAAGGCATTCCTTTTTAAGATAATAGATCAATACCTATATATATATACATGGACTGTTAAACAAAGTAAGGCCGACCGATCGGTTCACAGTTTCGAAACCTCAGTTGGTGTGTAGAATCTTTCGTGCCAGGAAGCATTCCAGCTGGTCAGCGGTTCTACCCAGGTGCCTGAGTCTTGGCGAGCCGAGATATTGCCCGGATTGACACCCGAGGTTTTCCTTTAGTAGCAGGGTAACAAGTTATAAAGGAAAGTAAGCAAGTATTTAGAAATACTTGTAAGTTGTAGTGAAAGTTTTTCTATTACCTCCCTTTTATAAGAGCTAGCGCTCTATTTTTCATTTACTGCTTCCGTACAGGAGCAAAACAAATAAGCAAGGGTAATTTTATTCAATAATCAGATATTTAAATGTTTACCTTTGAAACAGTAACACTTTGACGAGTAAGTAAATAGCTTTTTGAATGTGTTATAAAGAGTAGTATATAAAAAACATTTAAATTATAATTGGTAACTCTGGTTTCACTACAGACACGCATAAATCTTTCGCCTTTTACTAAAGATTTCCGTGCAGTGGAACAATCAATGAGTCTTCAGACTTATTTCTGAAATCCTCCTCATCGGAGGGTACTCAATTAACAATTATCTGAATAATCCTAACATTAAATAAGTATAATCATAAAATGCACTGTTCACGATTCCACAGACTCCAAATTGAAGGTAGTTAATCAGATTTTGGTCTGCAAACAATTTTTTTTCCAAACTTTAACAACTGATCATCTACACCCATTTGTGTTTGATTTTCACTGAAAATATTTCTAAAATTTGATTTTTCCAATCCTGATATTGATATATTAACTTATCACGTTTGATGTGGCCAGGAAAACTGATTAGATCTATACACTAATGTAATGAACATTTGACGCCAACGTCGTGTTGGTCAAATTGACTAAAGAAAGTCGAATTTTTAACTTTTAGTTTAAAAAAGCTAACATGATAAAAAGAATATTACATTAAATTTTGTGACTTTTCTAACTAACTAAATTATAATTATAAAATGCTGGGCAGAGCCTTTGTATTTTATCATTTTATCTCACTTGTTTAATAAATTCAATACAAAAAGACACTCATGAAATAGTGCTGTTGTAAAATATTTAAATTGACAAATATATATCATCAGTCTACTTCATCAGTTCTCGAAATGGAAGTTTTAAAATTATTGTTACCTCCCTTTTTCAATCTTGGTTGGGCAACCATCTTGGATTGAACATAGAATCTGAATTCCGAAGTTATAATTTTTTTAATCTTGCCTTTTATTTCAGATAGTTGAAATATCCCAATATCTATCAAAAGCAAATGTAAAACTACAAATTATATTGAAATAAAAAGAAATGGTACATGTTTTACATACTTTTATATGAAAGGGCTTTAATTGGGTAATTTCGTAAAAAAATAATGAAAAACAGGAAATGGGTCTTCTTGTTCCATAAAAAAATCTCTCAGAAAATATATGAAAGCTAAAATGTAAATGACCAATTTAATAACTTTTAAATACACACATGTAGTGTAAACTTTTAAGCATTTAATGCAAACTTTAGGGTCATAGCTCTAGTTGTGTAAAGTAGATCTCATATTTTCAAAGCATACTAAAACATATACTTAAACCCTTAAACAAGAGATTTACTGATACTGCTGTCTGTGACACAGTCATCCAGCTTCACCTCCTTTTTGCTTTCAAAGACTGGAAATTTATGCCTATTTATGACTGTATTTATGGTGGTGGGGAAGGAGGTGTTGAAGGGGTGTTTATGGGAGATGCTATAACACCATTCAAAAGTTTCAGGGTTTAGAGGGGAAAGAGCATGAAAAAAATGTTTAAAAATAAAGGGTAGAAGAGTTGGGTGTGCCAAGACACAAGAGCAAGAACTTAAGGTTGAATGAGTGGCAGGGATGTAATGGATGGTGGGGATGTAATGGGTGGTCAGGATGTAATGGGTGATTGGGATGTAATGGATGGTGGGGATGTAATGGGTGGTCGGGATGTAATGGGTGATCGGGACGTAATGGTTGGTGGGGTTGTAATAGATGGTCGAAATGTAATGGGTGACTGGGATCCATGTAATGGGTGGTCGAGATATAATTAGTGATTGGGATGTAATGGGTGATAAAGTTGAGTTGGAAGGGTCAAGTGTTCATTGGAATATAATGTTAAGAGATCATGAAACTGAAAGGGCAAGACTGACAAAATAATATCTTTTAAGTAGTTGAATGGGGAAGTTATCCCCAGTGGCCTTGACTTATGGGGTCCTTTAAAAGAAGGTTAAATACTGGTCCCTTTGTGAAGAGTAGTACATGTAGTCTAGAAGATACAGTGAAACCATGCCAAATGTCTGCCTCTTACCAAACAGTATTTGCAATACTTAGCTAGGTAACACTTGAGGATATAGAGACAGAAATATAGTGAAACTGATAATTTTGCCTTAAATCTTGAACCACCTTGCCAGAAATCTTAAAGCAGTATTATTGCAATATCTGACCTGTACCTCGAAATAAAACCACAAGCTGAAAGTTATGGTGCAAATATGAAATGGGACATAATTTCATCAAAATTACAGCAAGGTTAATTAAACATATGGCATTCTCTTTGAATAATGAAGACATGATTTAAATTTCATGTGGTAACAGAGATTCTACATTGTCAACAATAACAAAGGGTTTTGTTGAGAAAAAATGTTTTAGTAATATAATGGATGTAATTTTATCAAAGTGGTGGCAGGAGTTAAGGAACCTGTCATTCTCTGTGAACTAGGAAGAAGAAAACATGTATAAAGCTGGCAACTGCCAAATAGATTTTGACGAAAATAACGAGCTTTTTGTGAAACCCATGCTTTCAATGACGGCTTAAGGTAAAAACTAGGAGTATAATTTTCAGCCTCAAGTATGCTGTGACCTTGGCCTTTGACCTAATTAACCTGTGAATCACTGGTTTATAGGTGCATTAAGTGCTCTGTATGATGTGTGTTTGTCACTTTCCACTTACAGCCTCCACCACTGGCTAGTTTTGGAGAAAATGAAGGCAAGTATAAAAGGTCCTCTTCCAGTACAAAACCCCTATATGGACAGGCCCTATGCAGTACCTCCCAGATGGTAATGAACCGTAATCGAGTATGTTGAGATCTCAGGCTGACCTGTAAGGGTCTTTGTGGTGGTCTGCCCCATGAAATGTGGCATGCCAGGTCTACCACCATGTGGACAAAATTTAATCTTGATACCTGTGTACAGGTTCATATAGATAAATAATACCACTGACGCCTTGTGACTTCACTGGGATAGGCAAAGGTTAAAGGAGAAAACTGTGATAGTAAAAATCTTGTGCTTCCAGCGCAGGTTCTTTAGCAAGACATTATAGCTGGGTAACCCAGACTGACACTAAGCGAGTTGAAGTCATTTACTGAGCTAAAGACACTGTAAAACAAATCAAACTTATTTTGGCCTCAGCTTCAGACATCCTTACATTCAAAACAAAAGGGATCATCTACCATAAACAATCTTGCTATGAGGTTGATGGTCTTAAGCCCAAATATTCAGTGACCTTGATCTTTTGCCATATTGACCCCGTAAATAATAGGGATCATAAAATGACCACAGGCAATCATCCTATGATGTTTGAATGTTCTAGACCAGAGCATTCTCAAGTTACTGATCAGAAACCTTTTTCAGTCTCAAGGTCACTATAATAATCTTGTTTTTTGACCTACTAACCCCAGAATAATATACGTTATCTAGTGACCAGTGCAATTGTACTGTGAAGTAACTATTGTACTGTCCGAGAGTTCCTCAGTTTTTGATTGGAAATCTTTTTCAGACATGAGGTTAACTGTGACCTTGAACTACTGACTCCCAGAACAAGAGCTGATGAATTGACCACAGGAAATAACCTTACGAAATTTCATCAACAAGGCCAAAACAAGCAGACTGAAGGACAAACATACTGCCTAACCAACATGAGCACTGCACAGGCATAAACAATTTCATTGGAGTATGAAATACATTGTTGCATTTTAAGTACATGTTATAGGGCCTTTGGCATCCACACACTTTAAACATACCTGCATATTTCGTACCCAAATGTAATTAAGCTATTTAACTTTCCAACTTCATTTAAGCAATGTTATTTAATGTTATTTTTTTAACACTGATTCAGATATAAACCACACTGGAGATTATGGCTAATCCAAATTCTTAGATGATTTTTCTAACTCAATTTGCCACTTGATAAAAGACACAGTTTCTGATTTTAACTTTTAAATTTCCTCCAACCCAAGGAAAAAATCTGTTGCCATTCATTTTTTTCAGAGAGAGAAAAAGGAGTTTTAGCTATTAATGAATATTCTTTTATGAAATTCTGATTGCCCATTTTAAAAACTCTTTTTTAACAATGTTTATGATTTATGTAAACAATATGTTGAATCTCATGGAAATGGTTGCCTTTGATGTTATTGCACAAGCAAAAAACCTATGGAACTTGATTACTGTAGGCCAGAACATTCTTTACTAACCTAGTGGAAACCAATATCAGTAGCAAGGTCACTGTGGCCTTTAGACCAAAATATTCTTTACTCACTAAGCAGAAACTGTGACCTCGACCACTGACCTCCAAAACAAAGGTCATCTACAGACCACATGCAATAACATTATGATGTATATGGCAACTGTAGGCAACAGTATTTACTTACCGAGCAAAAATCTGTTTTCAGTCTCTAAGTTACTGCGACATTGACCTTTAACCTACAGACTGCTAAAACAGTAGCAGTTATTTACTTACCACAGGCATTCATTCTATGAAGATTGATGACTGTATGCCAAGACCAAGCAATAAGAAATCAAGTGCTCAGTCAATCTGCATCAACAATGAGAAAAACTTTATACTACCTCTTCTTCAAAATGGGAGAATAAAAAATATAGTGAATGTAAACATTTACTAGTAATGTTATTAAATGTTATTATTTAATACAAGCTATTTTACAGCTGAGTATGCAAGTGAGGCATCACTGTGCTTGTTTGCAATAATTAGGTCATATTAACAAAACAAACCACAAGAACATGTTCTTTCAATGGTTATTTATTAAAGAATACACCAAGTTCTAAAATATCAGTTTTAACAAAATGCAAAAACTGGGAGCTTCTAGTACATTTTTTTTTTTACTTTTCCCATTTTCTTTTAAAATACATCCTGACTATAGTACAAGCAGCACCAAAATAAAAATGGCAGTTATATATTTCATACATGCAATAAAGTACATATTTCTGAACTGGCTGCAAAGCTTGGAAAACAAGTGAAGAAAGTTCTGTTCAGCAATAAAGTCCCCCAAATGATTCAGTGGCAATGAATAGAAAAGCGAAAATTGAAATATCTTAATCAAATAACCATCTTTAACTTTTAGCCTGCTAGCTGCAAGGGATTCTGCCTTTGCGACCAGTGCAGACCAAGACCAGCCTCCACATCCATGCAGTCTGATATGGTCTGCACTCTTCGCTATTCAGTCAGTAAATTTTCATCGAACACCCCTTCGAATAATAAATGGTAATGTCCAGATTGAATGATTGACCAGTCCATTTTAGAAATTTAGCAGGCAAAGGAGTAAATAGATGTGAATGCTTCATAATGTCAGTAACAAATGCTTCATCACCTTACAGTGTCTTATGTGCCTAGTATCCATCCATGTGTAAAAATGGTAACAGAACAACTGGAACTGCTGTTCAGTCACATGTTATTTGCTGACAATGCAAGACTAAATAACCTTCCGTATTATCACTGTTGAAAAACAAAAGCTAGAAAAGTCATGTCTAGAAAATGACCACCATTGGAAACTAAAGCTGTCACTAAATGTGATAAATACTACCACCAATTGTCTATGTTAAATAGTAATAAATAACACTTACAATTATCATTTTGAATACTGCTCACTATGCCTTTTATATTCAATCTGAGAGGTAATTATTTGTCTTACGTCATTTTCATCTATGACTGTTACATGGAATTCATGTCACTGGCTTAAAGTTATATTGTCTTAAATCATGAATTTTCATTTAACAATAACAATAGTTCTGTAATAAATATTCATGTCATAGTTATGATTCTTCTGTTCTTTGTCACCTTTCACTGTGTAGTTACATAAAATTCCCTATGGAGTGGAGTCAAACATGTTGCCTTAAAATTACTAAAAGGAAGTACAAAAAGACTTTATAATTATGGTGGCAGAGTTACAATACCTGTGTCTTTCACTTCCTCTTAATGACATGTATCATTGTTTTAAGTCCCTTCAGTGGCAATGTCATTCTCCTCAATACTACAAACATGAAAAATTAAGTACCGTTAGAAAGACTGACTATTTCATATAAATATTTCAGTAAGAGTTATTGGGATTGTTATGTTCCTTTATCTTTCACTGTGTACAGTCACATTTAATTCACATCAGTGAAGTCAAAGTTACTCCTTAAATCTTAAAATTAGAAAGAAAGTACAGAATGGGATATAACATTATTATTCAGGGCAAAATTTTAGTGCCTTTCCATTCCTCTTATAGACATGTATTATAACATATTATTTTAAATTCCCTTCAGCTTAAATATCAGTAAGAGCACAGCCTGCAGGTGCCATCACTCATTTGCAAGTGCTGGACAATATGTAAGAAAGAAAGTTATAGTTCAGATTTTCAAAGAATAAAAAGAGCCTTTCTTCTGACAAAATACAGGTTAGAATTATGGTTCTTGGTCTACTTACTCATCTAATGATAAACAAGTGAGGAAAGTTTTAAAGTTGTCGCTCTTAAAGTTTTTGGAAACAAGTGGACCATGATGGTCCTGAATCACTCACCTCTTCCCACATGACCCAGTTTTGAGTACGACGTCGTTTTTTCTATTATTTGACATAGTGACCTAGTTTTTGAGCTCATGTGACCCAGTTTTGAACTTGACCTAGATATTATCAAGATAAAAATTCTGACCAATTTTCATGAAGATCCATTGAAAAATATGGTCTCTAGAGAGGTCACAAGGTTTTTCTATTATTTGACCTATTGACCTAGTTTTCGAAGGTACGTGACCCTGTTTTGAACTTTACCTAGATAACATCAAGGTGAACATTCTCACTAATTTTCATGAAGATCTCATGAAAAATATGGCCTCTAGAGAGGTCACAAGGTTTTTCTATTTTTATACCTACTGGCCTAGTTTTTGACCGCACTTGACAAAGTTTCGAAACTGACCTAGATATCATCAAGGTGAATATTCAGATCAATTTTCATGAAGATCCATTGAAAAATAGGGCCTCTAGACAGGTCAAAAGATTTTAATAATTTTAGACCTACTGACCTAGTTTTTGACTGCAGCTGACCCAGTTTCAAACTTGACCTAGATATCATCAAGATGAACATTCAGACCAACTTTCATACAGATCCCATGAAAAGTATGGCCTCTAGAGAGGTCACAAGGTTTTTTTATTATTTGACCTACTGACCTAGTTTTTTAGGGCACGTGACCCAGTTTCAAACTTGACCTAGATATCATCAAGATGAACATTCTGACCAATTTGTGTGGAGATCCATTCGCAAGTATGGCCTCTAGAGAGGTCACAAGGTTTTTCTACTTCTAGACCTACTGACCTAGTTTTTGACCGCACATGACCTAGATATCATCAAGTTGAACATTCTGACCAATTTTCATGAAGATCTTATGAAATATATGGCCTCTAGAGAGGTCACAAGGTTTTTCTATTTTTAGACATACTGACCTAGTTTTTGAAGGCACGTGACCCAGTTTCGAACCTGACCTAGATATCATCAAGATGAACATTCTGACCAACTTTCATAAAGATCCCATGAAAAAAGTGACCTCTAGAGTGGTCACAAGCAAAAGTTTACAGACGCATGCACGGATGGACGGACGACGGACACCGCGCGATCACAAAAGCTCACCTTGTCACTTTGTGACAGGTGAGCTAAAAAGTGGACCTAAACAAAAACTTTAACCAAGGAACTCAACTTTTGTAAGTACAAAAAAAGGGCATAATTTTGGCAAGATGCATATCAGAGTTATGGTTCTTGGCCTACACAATCATCCAATGATGATAAACAAGTGTGCAAGTTTCATAGCTGTAGCTCTTATAGTTTTTTTTTTCTGAAAAGGTGGACCTAAACAAAAATTTTAACCAATGCCAATGATCAAGTGACAACAATACCTCATAGTCTTTTTTCGAAAACCAAACAAGCTAAAAATGTGAAAAGAGTACAGTTAGAAAGGGAGACTTGGGCCAACAGGGTTATGTAAATTTCTATTGAAATATCTTTAATGATTTTAGAGCTTATTAAGGAAAACAATTGTATTTCCAAGATCCACCTTGAAGTCAAAAAGGAGGGAAAATGTTGTCAAAATAAATTTGGAATTATGGGACCTTGTATATGACTTACTGTATGATCCTTACAACCTGTTTTGATGTTGATTCACTTTATGTTTGACTTTAAATTTATTTTTAGGTTCAAATGCAACATCTTCATTAGTTTCAGAGATTTTCAAAGAAAACATCAATTTTGCCACTTTTTCTATGTAAAGAAGGGGACAAATTTTGTCAAAACAAAAGGCAGAGTAATGGAACTTTGTGTATATTTACATTATGATATCAAGTGTGTAAAAGATCAATCTGAATGAATCAAATACTTGAATAGGTGTTAGTCACAGTAGAAAATGTCCATTCTGGAAAAAGAGGGAGATAATTTTGTTAAAACAGAAGTCAAAAAAGTTATGGGACCTGGTACATGAACAGGTCTTATGATCCTACAAACATACTGTATGTTTCAAAATATCTGTATTGGTTCCATAGAAGGGACAATGGTTAATATATAGCACCACAAACCCCTCTAAACAATATCTGGTAGAGGTATAAAAAGAAAGCATAAAAAGAGTGCATAGAATTGAAAGTTACAGAAAATAAAATACATGTAGGTACACAACAAAACATTAAAGAGAAACGCAATATATAAGAAAACTGAAAGACTGAGAGAGTAAAACAAATATTCATTGAAATTGTCTTTTTGTTTCTTTTTTGGGGGGTAGGGGCTAAATCTCTGGTGACTTTGACCTATAAGCTTTGGTCTGAGTCTTGCACAGTTAAGTTGTTAAGCTGAATATTTGTCAAAATTATTTGAAAATCCATTCCTGCCTGGCCAAGCTAAAAAAGTGGTGCAGATCTTTGGGGATTTATAAAGCACTTTTACTATATCCTACATTGTCTTATAATTTCACATAATTTTTAATTTTACATAAATAAAATATCAACAGGATTTAAGATATCGTACTTTAAAAACTGCATGAAAACTTCAACCCCCAAACAAGGGGACCATGATGGTCCTGAATCGCTCACCTGTCCCCATATGACCCAGTTTTGAACTGAGTATGACGTCATTTCTTCTATTATTTGACATAGTGACCTAGTTTTTGAGCTCATGTGACCCAGTTTTGAACACGACCTAGATATCCTCAAGATAAAAATTCTGACCAATTTTCATGAAGATCCATTGAAAAATATGGCCTCTAGAGAGGTCACAAGGTTTTTCTATTTTTAGACCTACTGACCTAGTTTTTGACCGCATATGACCCAGTTTCGCTCTTGATCTAGATATCATCAAGATAAACATTCAGACCAACTTTCATACTGATGCCATGAAAAATATGGCCTCTAGAGAGGTCACAAAATGTCTCTATTTTTAGACCTACTGACCTAGTTTTTGACCGCATGTGACCCAGTTTCGTATTTGATCTAGATATCATCAAGATGAACATTCTCACCAATTTTCATAAAGAGCCATTGAAAAATATGGCCTCTAGGGAGGTCACAAGGATTTTCTATTTTTAGACCTACTGACCTACTTTTGGAAGCACGTGATCCAGTTTCAAACTTGACCTAGATATCATCAAGGTGAACATTCTCACCAATTTTCATGAAGATCCAATGAAAAATATGGCCTCTAGGGAGGTCACAAGGTTTTTCTATTTTTAGACCTACTGACCTAGTTTTGGACTGCACGGGGCCCAGTTTCAAAGTTGACCTAGATATCATCAAGGTGAACATTCTCACCAATTTTCATGAAGATCTCATGAAAAGTATGGCCTCTCGAGACGTCACAAGGTTGTTCTATTTTTAGACCTACTGACCTAGTTTTTGACCGCACGTGACCTAGTTTCAAACTTGACCTAGATATCATCAAGATGAACATTCTGACAAACTTTCATCAATCCCATGAAAAATATGGCCTCTAGAGAGGTCACAAGGTTGTTCTATTTTTAGACCTACTGACCTAGTTTTTGATGCACGTGACCCAGTTTCAAATTTGAACTAGATATCATCAAGATGAACATTCTGACCAACTTTCATACAGATCCCATGAAAAATATGGCCTCTAGAGAGGTCACAAGGTTTCTCTATTTTTAGACTTACTGACCTAGTTTTTGACCGCATGTGACCCAGTTTCAAAGCTGACCTAGATATCATCAAGTTGAACATTCTCATCAATTTTCATGAAGATCCATTGAAAAATATGGCCTCTAGGGAGGTCACAAGGATTTTCTATTTTTAGACCTACTGACCTACTTTTGGAAGCACGTGATCCAGTTTCAAACTTGACCTAGATATCATCAAGGTGAACATTCTCACCAATTTTCATGAAGATCCAATGAAAAATATGGCCTCTAGGGAGGTCACAAGGTTTTTCTATTTTTAGACCTACTGACCTAGTTTTTGACCGCACGTGACTAGTTTCAAACTTGACCTAGATATCATCAAGATGAACATTCTGACAAACTTTCATACAGATCCCATGAAAAATATGGCCTCTAGAGAGGTCACAAGGTTGTTCTATTTTTGGACCTACTGACCTAGTTTTTGACCGCACGTGACCCAGTTTCAAAGCTGACCTAGATATCATCAAGGTGAACATTCTTATCAATTTTCATGAAGATCCATTGAAAAATATGGCCTCTAGGGAGGTCACAAAGTTTTTCTATTTTTAGACCTACTGACCTAGTTTTTGACCACACGTGACCCAGTTTCAAACTTGACCTAGATATCAAGATGAACATTCTGACCAACTTTTATACAGATCCCATGAAAAATATGGCCTCTAGAGAGGTCACAAGGTTTTTCTATTTTTAAACCTACTGACCTTGTTTTGGACCGCACGTGACCCAGTTTCGAACTTGACCTAGGTATCATCAAGATGAACATTCTGACCAACTTTCATAAAGATCCCATGAAAAATGTGACCTCTAGAGTGGTCACAAGCAAAAGTTTACAGAAGCACGCATGCACAAACGGACGACCCGTGATCACAAAAGTTCACCTTGTCACTTTGTGACTGGTGAGCTAAAAACAACAAAGTAATTGCAACCCTACTTGACCATCTTACTTCGTGTGTAAACATCAGATGAACAAAGCATATAGAGTCATGGCAAAAAAAAGCACCAAATAGCTAAAATATTTAGATTAAGTAAGCAAAAAGCACAAAGCAAATACATAAACAGTCCAGCATCTGCTTTATTTACAAAATGTGAAAAATGGAAAAAAAGTTAATCAATTCCTGAAAATTGATTATATCTACTTCATATTTCATTAATGACAACTATATCAACATAAATACAACTTTGAAAGCAGAGATATTATTTAGAAACCTAGTATACAATTTAGAAAGCTGATATATGATTTCAAAAGCTGTCGTACTACTGAGATAGCTGAAATACTATTTTGAAAGCCAAGATACTATTTAAAAAGCAAAGATACTAATTATAAAACCGAGGTACTATTTAGAAAGCAGTAATACTACTGAGAAAGATGAGATATTATTTATGAAGCTGTATTAAGTGGCATATTCTAATAAATAGTTATTGACTCCTCTTTTTCACAAATTAATTTTTTTTTTACATTCTAGCAATAAAAATAAACATAAATGCAACTGCATTACAAAAGTGTAAGACAAGGCACAAGATAGGAAACTGGTGAATGTTTCATTTAATTGCAAACATTTTAAATCAATAATTTTTGTTGTTTTTTTTTTGTTGGATTTAACGTCGCACCGACACACGATAGGTCATATGGCGACTTTCCAGCTTTAATGGTGGAGGAAGACCCCAGGTGCCCCTCTGTGCCCTATTTCATCACAAGCGGGCACCACGGAGCCACGGAGGCCCTATGCTCCATGACATTTGTACTGCACACAAACTTACTACATATTGCATTGTTTTTCCCACTGATATGGCCTTAACAGAAAAGAAAATGCATAGCAAAACATCTAAATGCATTAAGTTAGCATGCTGTCTTGTGTTTCATATGTTTAAGGTTTCATGGGTACACTTGTCTGAAAAAAGAAAAAAAAAAGATCTTGAGGCATACCACAGGCAGTTACTATTATATGACGCTGTGCATTTTTTTAATGTTATATGTGGGAATCTTGCAAAAATTGTGCAATAATGTATGATTTTATAGACCACATTAAGTCACATGTAGCAAAATGGGAATTATGCAAACAAAGTTACTGGTATAACTTGGCTCAAAACATATATCCTGTACTTCATTGTACAGTTTTTATTTTCTATTTCTATAGTTCAATTTTCTACATCATCTTCCCAGTAGAAATCTTCTTCCTGGTCCGAGTCTTGGTGATTTTCTGCCTTCTCTTTTTTCTCTTGAAGGTAGTTGTGAAATAGTAACTTCTGTTGGGGTGAAATCTCAACATTGGGTATCTAAAATACAAGGCATAAAATATGAAATTCATTGCAGTGACTCTTTGTCCTCAGCCTACCTTGACAGGTAAATTAATTCTGAAAAGCATCAATTTTCTAAAATTGTCTTATATCAATGTCATCCCAAATGTTCTTAAGATGAAATGATTTGGATAATGTCTATAGTTCTGAACTTTATTTACAGTTAAATCATTTAAGGCTTTATGCGAATGATACATAATTACAGAAGGCTTGAGTTTTTAAAAATTTCTATTTCTTAAACAAAGTCACTCTTGTTTTTCACCAAACCTCAAGTTGTATTAGTTCAATGCCTACCTTTTTGACTGGCTTTGGAGTTCCAAATTTCTTTTTTCCCTTGGCAAGAAGTCGTCTTTTAAGAATTTTGTGAACATATCCATCTGCATCACCACTGAAAACCAGAGGTTAGATATTAAACAAGAGGACTGTAATGACACTAGATCACTCCCCTGAGTTATACAGATTGCTTGAACAATAGCTATACAGAGCTTACAATACAAAGTTAAAACCTTTCTGACAATAAATAAATTTCAATTTGATCTGATCTGACTTGATCTGTCATGCAAGTGAATTGTCTGTTAAAATTTTAATGTAACTAGGCCAACATTTTCTGACAAGAACTTTTTGAAGTTTCCATTGTGTAGGAAATAGTGACTATGCTCCTTGGTGGTCATGTTCTAGACAACCTGGAATAATTTAAACAATATCATTGCTGTGCAGAACATATAACAATGTGCCTTTCAAGTTTCAGAATCATACGTTAAAGCATTCTTAAGCTACTGAACTGAAACTAATTACAAACAAAGACAGATGACCAGAACCATCACATAATACATACATCTGATCAATTCGCATGCCACTGACCATGAACTTTGACTAAGAAATCTCAGAGTCAAGAATCGTTCAAGGCTATTAATGTTCTTTTAACTAATGGTCACTGTAATCTTAACCTTAGACTCAAGCGATGTGCCTGCCATTACCGAGGTCCATAGGTCAAGAAATTCTGAAAATATTAAGTGGAAAAGGTTTTGGTATGAACACTCACTGTGATCTTGACCTTTGGCTCTCTGACTTTACTTCAACTGCGTTCATCAATAGCCTTCTGGCAATGTGCCTGCTAAGTTTCAGTTGCTCTTAAAATATTGAGCGAAAACTGTTCAGTACTAACAGCTTGTTTGACCTTTCAACTTTGAAATGATTTTAAAACCAAACCAGTGGTTTCAGAGGTTCTTAAGTTTTCCATGTAGCTGTATAGAGAAAACTAGCCCTGCTCCCTCGGGGCCATGTTTTTTAACAAATCAACATAGAATAAAGTACTCTGTTAGGAGGTCTTCCATTGAACATTTCAGTCACATTATTTTGAAAATGGTCAGCAGTTTCAGGGAAGACAAATCAAATTAAAATGGCTTTAAAGTATTTGAGAAAGTGTCATCCATGGGACATTTCAGTAAAATTATTTTGAAATTAGGCCAGTCGTTTCAGAGACTTTTGAAGTTTTCCAAATATCTATACAGAGAAAACTAGCCCTGCCCCTTGGCAGTCATGTTTTTAAACAACTAGAACTATCATTATTACTAAAGATGATTAATACCCGCAGAAAATACTTTGGTAAGGGAAAATAAAATGTTATGATCATGACGTCTGACCTTTGAGTGTGACCTTGACACTGGACCTAGTCACATGGGTTGTACATACTTTACAATGTATTGATGAGCTTAACAATTTATGTCAGTTTAATGAAATCCTTTCTATAGGTAAGAAGATACGAAGCAGCCAACAAATTTAAGCTATCTGAACTCTGACCTCAGTGTAACCTTGACCTTAGATATAGTGATGTGATCTGGGCTGTGCACTATAATGTTGTTTGGATGTGGTTAACAATTTATTCTAGTTTTATGATTATCATTCCAGTGGTTTAGAAGGTACTGAGTGGATACAATTTAAAGTTATTTGATCTTTTACCTATAAGTGAGACTATGACCTTAGCTTTAGTGACCAGGGTGATGTGCTTCAGAATGTCATCTTAATGATTTAAACAACTGATGCTAGTTTTATGATTTTTTTTTAAGTTTTCATTTTTGGTTGCAATTGCAACCAGAATTCTGCATGAATGACCAACCTTTGAAGAAATCTTAAAGGGGCCCACCATTGTGAAATTTGGTTAAAATTGGCTTATTGGTTTAGTAGCAGATGTTCTTAAAAAATTGTCGACAACAGATGAACATCCATTGATCTTAAAATGTCAACATGTACACTTTGTGTTAAGGTGAGGTAAAATACATTAGAGCCGTGCCATGAGAAAACCAACATAGTGGCTTTGCGACCAGCATGGATCCAGACCAGCCTGCGCATCCGCGCAGTCTGGTCAGGATCCATGCTGTTCGCTAACGGTTTCTCTAATTGCAATAGACTATGAAAGCGAACAGCATGGATCCTGACCAGACTGCGCGGATGCGCAGGCTGGTCTGGATCCATGCTGGTCGCAAAGCCATTATGTCGGTTTTCTCATGGCGCGGCTCATTAGTATTCTGCAAAAAAACTATTATAATGAGAATCACTATATAAATCAAACACAATGAAGTAACAGGATCATTTTAACGAAACCTAATTTTTGAATTTTTGACAAAAACTGATATCAGGCACAAGTATGGGCAGACTGACTATACAAAAGTTTGCAGTGGTAGCATATGGACTGAGTCAGATCATTTATGAAATACTAAGGTACAGTGCAGACTGGAAAAAAATCATTACATGGTCTGATGCTGACTCAATACAAGATATAACCTTCTTGGAAACCTGTTTACAGTTACTGGATTTCTATGCCAAGGAAAAGCCATTATCGGGTCACCAACAAACCATGTAATTAATGATACATAGTCTGAGAATGATAAATGTACTACTCACCTTCCGTCCTGCATTTCCACTGTTAGATTTGAAACTGGAGTCTTCTTGGTTGAAGCAAATGGGACAGTTATTCTGCTACACATGGTTTCTGTGGCTACAGGTGTCTCAAACCTGGTTTTACCTTGTTTTCGAGCCAACTCTTCAAATATTGCATCATCATCGTCACCACCAAGAACTGGTACCTGTTTTCAGAATTCGATACATCTTTTCATTATATGTAATACTTTTTGATAACTGACCCTAACAGTAAATAAACATGTACATTATTGTCATTATTTCATCTTTATGAATAAAACAAAACAAACTTTTGGTGGAATTGTTATAAACTATGTACAATTATTATTTCACCAAAAAGTAGCAAACCTGAATCTTTAAATATTTCTAAATACGTTATTTGTTTACACACACATCTTATGTAGTTTGTTTCTATTTTATGAATATGTGATAACACTCAGTAAAAGATCGATCTTTCAATTTACATATCAACAGACCATTTTCAACTTCTGTTTCACCTCTGTCAACATCTAAATCAAAGCAGAAAACCTAGTTTGAAAATCATGTTGAATCATTTATGCTGCCAATATACATAAACCTGTTTGTCTAAAAGCCAACCTGTTCTACTTCGACACAGTAAGAATAAGTGTATGGAAGAACAGCTTATCACAATGAATTGATCATTATTCAATTAACTCAAAACTGATTTGACTTGCCCTATAATAACACTACACTAATTACCTTCCTTTTCCTTGTCATTCGGTATGGTGTGGAGTCAAAAAGGTCATCAGAGTAATTCTCATTCTGTTGTTCCAGTAAATCCTTCAACTGTTGTTTTCTCTTCAATGTTCCAACATTTGCTGTTAAACTTGTTACTTTTACCTTTTCTACAAGAACAAGGCATGTATATTGAATCATAGAACAAACAAGTGATAAACAATAATCATATCATATCTGATTTGTTTCGTAAGGTTTTTATCTAGAGAACACTTGTAATAAAATTGGCCATGTATCTTAACATCTACTGAAATTTGAACTAAATTACCTTTTATATTTTTCTTGCTTTTCTTCTCTGCTGACTTGGGTAGTTTCTGGTCACTGTAGTACATAGCTTTACACATGTCTGCTGTTTTAGTTCTAACTTGAGCTGCCACTCTCTCCCAGTAATGAGGGTTACTTAATGACACATTCTTACATGCTCTAAAAAATAAACAACGGCAATTTCCTTAGTACAAATGTATTAAGTACTTAGAACCAAACTTTAAGATAATATTAAGAAATTTTTTATGGACTTTCAAAATAATTCGAACTTTTACAAACTTCTTCTGTTCAACAGTGGTTTACAGGTAAAAATACTTCAACACTTCATCAATTAATAGTTACAATTTTTTTAAAGTACAATATTAGTTACTAGGTTCCAACAATTAGTGAGACACCAGGTTTTCTTCAACAATTTGTCAAAATGCTTTAGCCAGTCAGATCAGGGTTTATCTTGAACTATGTTATAACTTTAATGGATGAGAAAATACATCCTTTTTGCCTACTATTTTCTCCATAAAAATCAGAGAACACGACGTTCATGGTGACCCTGAATCGCTCACCTGAGTAATATGAGCCACATGTTTAGATCAAACTGATGCTAAAATATTAGAAAGTAGGTCAGTTGGTCACATTCATGGTCACTAAAAGTCAATTTAAAGATCGGTGTGCAAAACTGTACATGTCATCCAAATTTCAAGGCTGTATCTTAAAAAACAAGAAAGTAAGTCAGTAGGTCAAGGTCACAGTCAAGTGACCCCCTAATCACTTGGGGTCATCAGGTAATTATAATTAAGCAATCTAGGAAATATGATCTGATAACTTTTTAAGTATCTATTCCTATATAACTCATATAACAAGTGACCCCCAGTTTTTTCCTATATCTATGTAAAACTTGAGACCCCCCTGGGCAGGGCCTCTTTTCACCCCATGGGCATAATTAGAAAAAATTTGGTAGAAGACCACAAGGCAAGGCAACATACCAAATATAAACAAGAAGGTCATGATGACCCTGGATCACTCACCAGAATAATATGAGCTACATGTTTCAAATGTCAAACTGATGATTTTTAGAAATTTTTTGGAAGATTTTCTGATGTACAATCAAGTAACCCCTGGGGCGGGGCCAATTTTACCCTGGGGGTCATAATTTGATCAAAGTTTGTAGAAGTCTACTAGGAAATGTTACATATCAAATATCTAAGATCTAGACCTTCTGGTTTATTTTTAGAAAATTTATGAAGATTTCCCTATGTACAATCAAGTAACCCTTGGGGCTAGGTCAATTTGACCCTGGGGGGTCAAGATTTGAACAACTTTTGTAGAGGTCCACTAGGCAATGCTACATGTCAAATATCTAAGCTCTAGGCCTTCTGGTTTATTTTTAGAAAAGTTTTAAAAATTTTCTATGTACAATCAAGTAACCCCATGGGGCGGGGTCAATTTGGCCCTGGGGGTCATGATTTGAACAAATTCTGTAGAAGTCTACTAGGCAATCCTACATGTCAAATACCTAAGATCTAGGCCTTCTGGTTTATTTTTAGAAATTTTTTAAAGATTTTTCCATGTAAAATCAAGAGACCCCTGGGGCGGGGTCATGATTTGAACAAATTTTGTAGAGGTCCACTAGGCAATGCTACATGTCAAATATCTAAGCTCTAGGCCTTCTGGTTTATTTTTAAAGAAATTTTGAAGATTTTTCTATGTGCAATCAAGTAACCCCATGGGGTGGTGTCAATTTGACCCTGGGGGTCATGATTTGAACAAATTTTGTAGAGGTCAACTAGGCAATGCTACACGTGAAATATCTAAGCTCTAGGCCTTCTGGTTTATTTATTTTTAGAAAAATTTTGAAGATTTTCTTATTGCCAGCTGCACAGTAAATGGGCCAATTTTTTCAAAAAGCATGTAACTGCATTTTATTTATGGAGGAACATCTGTTTCAAGTTTTGTTAAAACTGTTTTCAATGTGTCTTAGTTGTATTCAAATGCTGCAGTAAAAAAAAATCACATAATCAACCAAAAAAAAAATTTGAAAGCCATTTTATGGCTGAAAATAGGCCGTTTTTTCATGTAATGCGTTAGCATTGGATTTTTACACTTTTCAAAAAATGCTACAGTATTTTCAAATAACAAAATATAAGTTTGATTTGAATACCTTTAAACAGATAATTTTATTAGCTTTATAATGATGTATAACATTGATGATCACTGAAATCGTTACATTTTTATGAATATGATAATAATGAGTGACTCGTGTAACACCACTGTTTTTAATAAAAATGCTAAATTTTGAATTGAACACAAAATGTCTTAATTTTACATATTCAAAATAATTTTCTTGCTCACTGTCTTACTATGTATTTGTAGAATATGAAAAAAATGCTTGCAGCACTTATCAATGGACATTTTAGTAAAAAAGTCCATTTAAGCACCCAAAAAACCATTTGCGTGAAAAAAAGTGTAACGTCCGTCCCCCACTATTATTTTATAATTGAATATGAATATATTGATATCAATTACTTTCATATATGCTTAATGACATACCTATCATGAAAAAATGAAAAATAAATAGATCTGCAGCCTTGCTGGGAAAAAAATGACGAAATATCAAAAGTTATGTGTAACGTCCGTCCCTGTAATGTCCGTCCCCCTATATATGCTTTTCTTAGTCTTGTTCAAAATGCAGTGTTTTCATGTTTTGATGGTAATATCTGATACTATTATTTCACAAGAGTATGTAAAAAGTATGAAATTATCAAAAACAATGTTGAAAAAAATTTTTTTTCATACTTTTGAGTATTTTAAATTGAAAACTAGAAAAAAACCTGAAAATTAGAGCAAAAATCTTTGTTTTTTTATGCTATGTGAGGAAATGTAAATGAAATTAACTCCTGTTTGATAGGACATGCATCAATAAGTAATAAATAAATAAAAAGATTCATTTAGATTTATATGATGTTGTATCATCTTCATCTGAAAAATAGGGGGACGGACGTTACAGAAAAGGGACGGATGTTACAAAAATTGCGATAATTGAATATTTCATATATTCTGATTTTGTTATTCATCAGTAACTTTTTGTAGGTTATATATTGATAAATAAAGATGGTGTGTGTTAAATCATTCCCAATGAAACATTTATTTACAAATATGAGGACATTATTCAAAAGAATAATATGTCACATGTAACGAGACCCCTGCTGGACCAACAGTTGGCTATAAAAACAACATGAGAAAAATATACAAAACTGATAAAATGGATCCACTTAACTTGGCCCAATTTATACATGTATATATCTCTGGATCCTTGTAAGATTCTAAAAACAACACTTACCCTCTTAACGAGTCTTGTATAAACACATACTTTGGGAAAACTTAAGCGTTATACAAGGTGCCATAAAACTGGACCCTGTATATACATTTCTGGATCCATACCTAGTCCTTGTAAAAACACTGACTCGTTAATGAACCTTGTATATACAAAGTGATTTCTTTTGAAAAACTGAGAAAGGGGAGGAGCTTGCTGTCATTTGCAGATTAGGAGTGGGACTAAATGTGTGAAATTCTTTTAAGCTGAACTAATTTTTATGATCCAGGCTCATGCCAGTAATAATGGCCATATGGTTGTGTAGACCCTTAAATTGAATAAATTTTTTTTCTAAATTATGATCATTTCATAAACAAAATCTGATGTGTCATGGCAATGAATCACAGATATTTTAAGTAAATGTACCAACTGTTGTACAGGGTCCAGGGTATATTTTTTTCAAACTCATGTTAAGGACCCAAATAGTATTTGTTATTACAGCATATTTTTCCCCTCCTAATGGATCCTTCCTTCAATCCCCAAAACAGGGGAATAGAAAATACTGTCTATATAAATGTATTTTCAGCATTACTTTCAGATTACATACTTCAGGGATTTTTCTTAATCTATGTATATTAATATGATTTATAGTGGTATCTGTGAAATTCAAAGTGAAACAAAATGATCCTCCTCACCTCGGTTAAAAAAGTGTTTGATGTCAGAGCTCTTATCCCCTTCTTGTGCTGAGATGATGATTACTGTCACTTTCTTAAAAGTGTATGATATTATATGATACATATCATTTACATGTTCATGAAAAGAAATATTTTAATACGTTTTCTCATTTTGTTCTGTTTCGTTTTGTTTTATGCTTCAACATAGTTTTTGCAAAAAAAAAATTGTTAGAAATTATGGTGAATTTGTAACGTCCATCCTAATTTACTTAAGTCTAGCAGTAAGATGTACCATTACCACACACATATCTTTTATTGAATGACATTAGCATAGTAATGAAAATTTAGAAACACCTTTCATTAAGTCAGTGAATATATAGGACGAACACTATCAATTTCCTGATTAAAAAATACTGTTTTCTTTTTCCCTCCATATTTTAAGACTCTAATTCAGCATATTTCTTTTTATTTTATTACTTTGTATCATTTTTCATTCATCTAGATAGGTTTAACATTAACAGAATCTGTTTTTATTCAGTAGAGCCACATTAAAGCTTTAAAAAACAAATGTATATAATTAGTGTAACGTCCGTCCCCTCATAATGTAACGTCCGTCCCCCTTTGCCATCAGTTTCTCTTTACTAGTTTTGAAGCCTAAATAAAAAAGAAATATACAAAAAAACTGAATTGTTTAATAACTGATGTTCTTGTGTCTTCATTTAAAAGGTTGTTATCCAATTAAGTATAATATTATAAATGGTAACAGGAAAAATATGAGTATGGCTGTTTTTTTCCTTCTCTGCTTCGACAGGTAAAATAACAAAAAAAAATTTTTTTTTCAATTTTTGGCAAATTTTTTATAAGTTTCTTGTAAAGATGTACTGGTTTATTGATTTGGTGAATTTTCTCATCTTAATGACAGAAAACAGCTTCAGAAACGAGCTTTTTACATTCCCATGTAACGTCCGTCCCCTTGCCCAACCACTGATAGAAAATGATGTATACTAACAAAAATCAGCAAAAAGTTATCCATTATTTTACTTTTTCATGAAGGTAAAACATATAACTTCATGAAAAAGGCTTAACAGGTAAGAAATCTTTAACTTTAGTTTTTGACTTTGATGCTAACACATTTGGCCCATTTACTGTGCAGCAGGCATTATGCAAAATCAAGTGACCCCTGGGGGGGGGGGGGGGTCAATTTTGACCCCGGGGTCATGATTTGAACAAATTTAGTAGAGGTCCACTATGCAATGCTACATGTCAAATATCTAAGCTCTAGGGCTTCTGGTTTTTGAGAAGAAGATTTTTTTAGATTTTTCTATGTAAATTCAAGTGACCCCTGGGGCGGGGTCAATTTTGACCCCGGGGTCATGATTTGAACAAAATTGGTAGAGGTCCACCAGGCAATGCTTCACACCAAATATCTAAGCTCTAGGGCTTCTGGTTTTTGAAAAGAAGATTTTTAAAGTTTTTCCTTTCGGTTGCCATGGCAACCAGAGTTCTGCATGGAATTCAATTCTTTGAAAAAAATTTGTAGAGCTTCACCCAAGGTCACATTCATGGTCAATGAAATTCAGTTTTACGATTTGTGTGCAAAACTGTGTATGTCATCAAAATTTCAAGCCTGTATCTTAAAAAACAAGAAAGAAGGTCAGTAGGTCAAGGTCAGAGTCAAGTGACATCATATTACTTGAGGTCAACAGGTGATTATAATTAAACAGTCTTGGAAATAGGATCAGATGATTTTTTAAGTATTTTTCCTATATAACTCACATAATAACTAAGTGACCCCAGGACGGGGCCTCTTTTAACACCATGGGCATAATTTGAAAAATTTTGGACTACTAGACAATGTATCATACCAAATATCAAAAGCCTAGGTCGTATGGTTTCAGACAAGAAGATTTTTAAAGCTTTTTCCTATATAAGTCTATATAAAACTTGGGACCCCCAGGGCAGGGCCTCTTTTCACCCAAGGGGTACAATGTGAACAATTTTGGTTGAGGACCATAAGACATTGCTACAAACCAAATATCAAAGGTCTAAGTGTTGTGGTTCAGACAAGAAAATTTTTTAACTTTTTTTCCTATATAAGTCTATGTAAAACTTGGGACCCCCGGGGCGGGGCCATATTTGACCCTAGGGGGATAATTTGAATAATCTTGGTAGAGGACCACTAGATGATGCTACATACCAAATATCAAAGCCCTAGGCTTTGTGGTTTTGTACAAGAAGATTTTCAAAGTTTTCCCTATATAAGTCTATATAAATCATGTGACCCCCGGGGCGGGGCCATATTTGAGCCTAGGGGGATAATTTGAATAATTTTGGTAGAGGACCACTAGATGATGCTACACACCATATATCAAAGCCCTAGGCCCTGTGGTTTTTGACAAGAAGATTTTTAAAGTTTTTCCTTTCGGTTGCCATGGCAACCAGAGTTCTGCATGGAATTCAATTCTTTGAATAATTTTGAAAGGGGGCCACCCAAGGATCATTCCTGCGAAGTTTAGTGTAATTCTGCCCAGTAGTTTTCAAGAAGAAGATTTTTTTAGAAATTTTCCTATATAAGTCTATGTAAAACTTGGAATCCCCGGGGCGGGGCCATATTTGACCCTAGGGGGATAATTTGAACAACCTTAGTAGATGACCACTAGATGATGCTACATACTATATATCAAAGCCCTAGGCCATGTGGTTTTGTAAAAGAAGATTTTCTAAGTTTTCCCTATATAAGTCTATATAAACCATGTGACCCCATGGGCGGGGCCATATTTGACCCTAGGGGGATAATTTGAACAATTTTGGTAGAGGACCACTAGATGATGCTACACACCAGATATCAAAGCCCTAGTGGTTTTGGACTAGAAGATTTTTAAAGTTTTTCCTTTCGGTTGCCATGGCAACCAGAATTCTGCATGGAATTCAATTCTTTGAACAATTTTGAAATGGAGCCACCCAAGGATCATTCCTCTGAAGTTTGGTGTAATTCTGTCCAGTGGTTTTCAAGAAGATTTTTTTAGAAATTGTTGACGCATGACGGACGACTGACGACGGACATCAAGCGGTCGCAATAGCTCACTTTGTCATTTTGTGACAGGTGAGCTAAAAAGCCTAGGCCTTACAGTTTCAGACAAGAAGATTTTTATTTGTTTTTCCTATGTAAGTATATGTTAAACTTGAGACCCCCCGGGGCAGGGCCTCTTTTCACCCCAGGGTTATAATTTGAACAATTTTGATAGAGGACCACAAGGCAATGCTACATACCAATTTGTGTAACATACCAATTATCAAAGGCCTAGGTCCTGTGGTTTTAGGCCTTGCAGTTTCAGCCAAGTAGATTTTTAAAGTTTTTTCCTATATATTAAGTCTATGAAAAACTTGAGACCCCCTGGGCAGGGCCTCTTTTCACCCCATGGGCATAATTTGAAAAATTTTGGTAGAGGACCACAAGGCAATACAACATACCAAATATAAAAAGCCTAGGCCTTGCAGTTTCAGACAAGAAAATTTTTTAAGTTTTTTCCTAAATAAGTATATGTAAAACTTGAGATCCCCTTGGCAGGGCCTCTTTTCACCCCTGGGTTACAATTTGAACAACTTTGATAGAGGACCACAAGGCAATGCTACATACCAATTATCAAAGGCCTAGGTCTTGTGGTTTTAGACAAGAAGATTTTTAAAGTATTTTCCTACATGAGTCTATGTAAAACTTGTGGTCCCCAGGGCGGGGCCTCTTTTCACCCCAGGGGCACAATTTGAACAATCTTCATAGAGGACCATTAGCATGGGTGAAAGTTAGAAAAACTGAAAAATACTGAAAGAAATATCTGGGGGCCAGGGGGCCGATAGGGCCCCCGGTGAGTCCAGGGCAAACCCCTGGCTAGGGGTCCAAGGGGCCAGTGGCCCCCGGAAGCTCCTGAAATACAGCAATTTCCAAGTACTGTACAAAGCTTTTTCCTGATAAGTAGAGTCCTCTGTATTTCAGTTTTGGAGACTTCTGCAAACAACAATTCAAGACCTTATTTTTCAAAAATTAATTTGTAATTTTATTATTTCTACACTATTTCACAATATACAATGCGATTACATTCAAATTCTTATCATTGTTATTGTTTGTTGCCTCACTGGTATACAGTGATAAGATCTGTCCTTTAAGATTTTTCTTTAGGTCATCCTTCTAACATTTGGCAATGCTATGTGTGTTTACGTATGTGCCACTGGTTATGGCATGTTGTTTATCCACCCTGTCTTGCATAGATTCAGTGTTCTTAGTACCATTAGAAGAACCCGGCAGAACCTGAAAGTAAACAAATGGACAAAGTATTAAATGACATACAAAACTATACAGAAGAGCCATAAAAGACATCAAGAACAGTCCCAAATTTAAGACATATATACATATTAAAAAAAAATTGGGCATTGGTTCCCCTAAGATATTGGCTTCTTTAGTTTAAACTGACACTTTGCTGCTGGGCTCATAAGTCATGGATGCTTGTGAGTTTTAGTACCTCTTCCATATAGATTAAGCATTTATAAACAGATAATGAAAAATCATCTCACCTCAGTTTTCACAACTCGAGTGTCTTTTTTTTTTTCTGGTGTTTGCCGTCCTCGCAGTGAAGTCTGATACCTTTCTTTCCATTGGATTTGTAATTAATCGTTTGTGCAATATGCAACACATCAAATATCTATGTAGCCTTCTAGGTCTCACTATCAGACCATTTCAACCTCTCAGAATCTAACTCAGACAACTGCCATCGCCGTTAAATTTTGTTCTTGGCTTGTTTCTCAATCTCCTTGGTGTTTTAATCCATTGGTAGAAACTTCATGATGGTCAGATCGGTCATTTTCTTCAATATTGTGACTGCCTCCAATTAGCAGTAATCAACAGGTTTTTGGTTGTCGTAAAAGGAGGTCATAAAGTATCACGCATGCTGAAATGATTCGTTAACCATTGGTTACAAACGGTTACACACGGAAATTTCAAATAGAATCTTCACTCTTATCCGCGGAAATAACCGATGTACAGTCTATTTTTGGATGAATAATCGCCAGCGTTCGGTTATTTTCGGCTTTAGAATAATGTTACATACGGTATTCCGATACAAGCGCTATTTTTAGCATCCTGGAAAATACGAATGCCATTATTTTGCCACTGATAGACGACCGCACTGGAACAATGACTACGGGACGAGTTGACTTGATCCCCCCCCCTCCCCCCGAAAATCTCATCGGAAATCTCATCGGATTTACACGATTTGGAAAAATGACCTTTGGGAAGGTCCAAAATATGGAATTCCGTCATAATACGGAAAACTTTCACCCATGCATTAGATGATGTCACATGCCAAATATCAAGGCTCTACGCCTTGCGGTTTTGGACAAGAAGATTTTTAAAGTTTTTCCTTTCGGTTGCCATGGCAACCAGAGTTCTGCATGGAATTCAATTCTTTGAAAAATTTTGAAAGGGGGCCACCCAAGGATCATTCCTGTGAAGATTGGTGTAATTCTGCCCAGTGGTTTTGAAGAAGATTTTTTTAGAAAATGTTGACGGACGGACGACGCACGTCGCATATTGAGTAGTCACAAAAGCTCACCATGAGCCTTTGGCTCAGGTGAGCTAAAAACCCAGACAGCTTATTCAATTCTTCCTTTTATTATTTTGTAATGGAAAAACTGAATAGAAAACATACTCATCTAATCTCCCCTTTTCATCTTTAGTCCAGTGAGCTTCAATGTCATCAGAAGATTCAGGAGGTTTAGATACAGTCTCCACCTTCCCATCACCTTCTTTCACAGAATTTTTGCTCCTACTTAATGCAGCACGTTTCGTAATAACATTAACTTTCTTTTTAGGTTTTTTCATTGGTTCAAAGTCCTCATCGCACAAACCTATTTCATCATCAGCTTCATCTTCTTTTATAACCGAAAGAACTCTTCTTGTTCTAGAAATGTTAACTTTATTTTCAACGCAGGTTTCCTTTTTGTTAAGTCTGAGTGCCATGTTTGTACCTGCTGGTTCAGAAACTTTTCCTTTTCTAGATCTTAATGCTCTATAACCAATACCTTCCTCATCATGACCAACATCTCCAGTGCTAGAAGATACCACATTTACTTGCTCTACCTTTGTCTTAACTTCCTTTAGTGGTGCTATTTTAGTCTTCTTACCATTTTTCCGATCTCCTCTCCCTTTAGAACTAGACCTGTTTGAGACAACTTGATTGGAAGATTCCTGTTCAGTTTCTGTTGTATCAAGGTCTGTTGTTTCATTCAGATCAAATGGATTATCATTTTCAGCACGGCTTTCTCTCTCCTTCTTTTTACTACTATAACACGTCTCTCGTTTTTGCACTTTTTTCCTTTTCCCCTTTACATGTTCTAGAATCAATTTAACTTCAAACTTCAACTTCGGATCAAGATCATCCTCTGACTGACTAGAAATATCAACTGTGTTAGATGAGGTGTTTTCTTGTTCTTCTTTCTGGGTTTTATGTTTTCTCTTTGTTTCCACAGAAGAAACGCTTGAGTTAAGTGAAGATTTACTTATATTCAATGAATAATCCTTGTCCTTTTGCCTTGGATTCCAGTAAGGTTTCACCTGACGAGTTGATTTCTAGAAATAGAAGAACTATAGAAGAACACAAGCACACTGAGTAGAACAATCTTACATGTACACATAACACACCACCAGCTGATGAATTTTCTTTGCACATACTGACACATATACACACCACACAAAATAACTCACTGTGAAATGCACTTCTTCAAAATCTTTGAAAGTCTGTGAATTTTACTCCTCTTGTAAGTCATAAATGATTAGCCCCAACCAGGCATCAAATTTGCACCAACACTACATAACAAATCCAATCATAGTATTCATGCTATTTACACTCAAAACATAAATAAGACCTTCCCAAAGCTGGGCAAAGTTTAAGTTCAAAGGAGGAGGAAGGCAGTAAAATTTAAAGAAAATTGTGTGTTTGTTTGGGGAAGGTTGGATGGTGTTTATGTCCCAGTAGAGGTCAGTGTTTCGGACAAGTTTTGCGAGGCAACGGTTTTCATGGTTTGTCCTAGGTCACACACTTTTTGAGATACATGGGACAAACTTTAAGTCCCTTTTCATGCACATTATTTACTAAGTCAAGGGCCATAACTCTGACATGGCTGTATGCAATCCCAATTTAGGCACCAGGTGTACAACATCACATGTTGACTAACAATCCTGTGACGTTTGATGAATCTGGGTCAAATACCTTTTGAAACACAGGGCTCCAGATAAGATGCGTATTAGCGTAAATTACGCTTTGAAATAATGCATATACGCATGTCTACTAATTTTTAAGCGTATAAAAACGTACATGAAATTACAGAAACGCATGCAATGACTTTTTACAAGCGTAAACAAAATCTGAATCGTCTGGATGCTTTACATAACAGTGCACGATCAGCATTCATTGTGCCACATTGAACATACACAGGCATTGATTGGTACTCTATAAACCTCGGTTAAACCATATTATACACTCAATGCGTGTGTAAATCAAATTGTTGGGAATTAATATTGATGGTAAGGTAGTGTATTTTAAAGCGGTGTCGATTTAAAATATAAACGTCCGGTGTGGAGTGAACAGCAACATGTCTCTTTCTAAGAATGTATGAAGTGAACAGACGTGCTACGCATTCTTTAAACCAACAAAAAATGATACCCAAAACATCGTTAAAGGTATATTGAATAATCTATTGGATTTGGCAGTGAGTGTGAAGCCAAAGCAAGCCAATAGAGAAAAGAAGCAAAAATTTGAATGCTGAATTGAAACTGAACTGCAAACAAATCCATGGGTGTTACACACAATAAATATGTTATAAAACTGATTTCTGTTTTTTTTTCTCATTTACAAATATTTAGGAGTAAAATTACCCCTAGTCAATTTCAGATTTTACCATTTTACTCATTCGCAAGAATTATGATGAGTAAATACTCATAGGCCAAAAAAATTATCTGGAGCCCTGGAAACATGAACTACATTATATTCAGAGACAGAAGGATGGATGGATGAATGGACAGAAAAGGGCAACTCAAATTTGTCTCCCCTCAAAAAAATTTTTAGGGGGCATATAAGCTCTTTTACAAATGTTTCTATCCTTCAGTATTGTATACTTTATCATACATATTCATACAGGAAAACTGGACAGATAATGTATGTGTATGTTTGTATGTGAATATTTCCTACAACAGCACCAGTTTCTGAAAAGTGAACTGACCCTGCACAACCTTTTTTGAACTGAGATAGGCAGTGCCTGATTTTATATGACAAATATATAAAATATAACTAGACATGTGTCCATGGGACACAGATGCCCCCACTATATGACAAAGGACACAAATTTTTTCCTAGGTCAGCGGCCATAACTCCTACAATACTGAATGAATCTGGACGCGAAACCCCAGATGCACAACTGCACATGCTGACCAACATTCCTGTAAACTTTGGTGACTCTAGGTCAAATAATTTTGGAGCTAGGCGCGACACAACACTAAAATGTCCAATTTTTACAAAGTCAGGGTCCATAAATCATACACAACTGAATGAATCCAGACGCGAAACCCGAGGTACACAACTACACATGCTGACCAATATTCCTGTAAAGTTTTGTGACTCTACGTCAAATACTTTTGGAGCTAGGCGCGACACAACATTTTCGGAAGGACGGACAGACGGACGGAGGACAGACGGACAAGGGCAAATCTATATGCCCCTCCCCCCCCAAAACTGGGGGCATAAAAATCAATTAGCAGTGGTAAGTTTCATGTTCAATAAAGGTAATGTGTCTCCACTGCGAAGTATGTATGCATCACATTCAACATGGTCAGAGTGAGAAGAGAGCAATGTAATTTCTCTTTTATATACCTTATATCCATCCTCAAACTCCTGTAAAAACATGCTAGAAGCAACTGTAGGTGCCTTCACTGTTACATTCTCTCCATCAAGTTCTAGTGTCTGACCTGTCCACCACTGCAACGGAGGCTTAATCAATCTTCCACTTCGAGATCGCCCTAAACTCTCAAGGTCTACCATCTCTCCTTTTGGTGTTAATACTGAAAACATGTCACATACATTGAAACATAGTTTTTAAATCATCATACTATTCTAGCATAAAACTGCTGTTACTGTCACTCTTCGGGGGTGTTTTAACAGGAGAGAAAACATGTGTTAACAGAGATTCTCGTGCTCACATGCTATTATAACACCTTTTTATATATGCGCGTTCCGTGGCAAAGCGTAAACATATTACGGCCCCAAAACGGATTATTCAAAAGGAAATGACGTCAATGTGTGAAAAAACAATGAAGACTTTACCGCGCATTTCATGGAAATTTAATGACATTGAGGGAAAAGATATTCATTTGCCTGGGTTTTACGTGTTTTATGCTAGAATAGCGTTAGCGTATGTTCTTTTCATATTATAACATCGGGATCCTGCAGATGTTATAACACGAAAAAACATGCGTTATCCCTATATTCAAGAACAATACAGGTTTTTATGCTTCACAATAAATACCAATGTTTATAGCAACAGTTCTATAGGAACTGACCACAAAAATTCATTAGTTTATACTAGTTTGTACTAGATTGCACAGTCATTGTGAAGGTTATTCAAATCACTCTCCAAATCATTAAGGTTAAACTAAATTTTGGAAAAAATGCTCAAGTACAAAATTTATATGATTTCTATAAAAACAAGAGCTGTCCGTAAGACAGCCAAGCTCGACTATTCGAAATATTGTCACAGAAGCAGGAAATTATTTCCCAAAATGTTAAATATCGAAAGAGTTTTAAGTTCGAAAGGGGACATAATTTGACCAAAATACATATCAGAGTTATGGGACATGATGTTATCAACTAGTTTTATAACCCCAAAGAAACATGTTAAGTTTCAATTCAATATCTGCATTAGTTTTGGGGATAGTAACTTGCATGTTAAACTTTAACCAGAATTTTCTAAGTCCAAAAGGGGGCATAATTTGCTCAAAATACATGTTAAGAGTTATGGAACTTGACCCAGTGAGGTTGGTAATTGACCTAGAAAAAGAATAAATAAGTTTCAAAGCTATATGCCTTTTGGTAATAGCTGTATGTACTTGCATGCAAAACTTTAACCAGGATTTTCTAAGTCCAAAAGGGGGCATAATTTGCCCAAAATACATGTCAGAGTTATGGGACTTGGTGCTATCAACTAGTTTTATAACCCCGAAGACACATGTGAAGTTTCAATTTAATATCTGTAGTAGTTTTGGAGATAGTTACTTGCATGTAAAACTTTAACCAGAATTTTCTAAGTCCAAAAGGGGGTATAATTTGCCCAAAATACGTGTCAGAGTTATGGGACTTGACCCAGTGAGGTAGGTAATTGACCTAGAAAAAGAAAAAATAAGTTTCAAATCTATATGCCTTTTAGTAATAGCTGTATGTACTTGCACGCAAAACTTTAACCAGAATTTTCTAAGTCCAAAAGGGGGCATAACTTGGCCAAAATACAAGTCAGAGTTATGGGGCTTGACCCAGTGAGGTAGGTAATTGATCTAGAAAAAGAAAAAATAAGTTTCAAATCTATATGCCTTTAAGTAATAGCTGTATGTACTTGCACCCAAAACTTTAACCAGAATTTTCTAAGTCCAAAAGGGGGCATAATTTGGCCAAAATGAAGGTCAGAGTTATGGGACTTGGTGCTATCAACTAGTTTTATAACCCCGAAGACACATGTGAAGTTTCAATTCAATATCTGCATTAGTTTTGGAGATAGTAACTTGCATGTAAAACTTTAACCAAAATTTTCTAAGTCCAAAAGGGGGCATAATTTGCTCAAAATACATGTCAGAGTTATGGGACTTGACCCAGAGAGGTTGGTAATTGACCTAGAAAAAGAATAAATAAGTTTCAAAGCTATATGCCTTTAAATGATAGCTGTATGTACTTGCATGCAAAAACTTAACCAAGGTGTGACGCCGACGCCGACGCCAGGGTGAGTAGAATAGCTAGACTATTCTTCGAATAGTCGAGCTAAAAATGACTGGCAATCCACTTTAAACACAAACATTTAACATTTACAGTTTCTTTGTTCTGAACGAGGCATTTGTAAATGAAATCGAATACCATTATCAGTGAAACTTTTAAATTGTTCTTTTTTCCTGCAAAGAAAAAGATATGAGAAAAGCACATCTTTTTATCATTTGACAA
Source organism: Mercenaria mercenaria (assembly GCF_021730395.1). NCBI lineage: Eukaryota > Metazoa > Mollusca > Bivalvia > Venerida > Veneridae > Mercenaria > Mercenaria mercenaria. The sequence continues at coordinate 90,631,192 of NC_069361.1, forward strand.
CAAGTATATGAAGTCATTTGTTTGTTTTACCACTTGGCTACAGAGGCCCCAAAGTCATTCTGGACACAAGATATATTTTCTATGTATCATATTTACCAGTCTTTGTTCTTTTATATGTTTCAGCTGGTTCAGCACCATCCTTCGGTCTTGTCCTTTCTGAGCTCTTCTTGAGACTGTTTGTAGACTTCTGTTGACTTGATATGACTTCCTTCACCTTACTGGGTATATTCTGTGTAGGGATTTCAGACTTTTTTGTAACCTTCTTAAGATGGGCTGAATCTTTCTGAATTTTGCCCTTTCTATCTCCAACTTGTCCCTTTTTCTTAGACGTGTTTTTCTTTTTCTGTTTAGCCTTGTCACTTTTCCTTTTGTCTGTTTGTTTGGTATATAAAAACTCCTGTATCAACTCTTGCCATTCTTTTGGAAATCCTGAACTAAACTTGTCAATGATTTTTACTGGCAAGCCTGAAAAGAAACAAGTAAAATGCTTTGTCACTTTACATTTTTACGATGATCATCAAAATCTTAGTATAAACTGATTTAAATACCAATATTTTTTATCTTACATCATTTTTCTCCTCTTTGCCTCCAAGCAAATTCAAAACTGTATCAAATACAGTAGAAAGTTTAAATGGAACAGAACAGGAGTTAGATCTCAACAAGTGAACTTACTAGTGACCTGAACAAGAGGACCATGATGGTCCTGAATCGCTCACCTCTTCCCACATGACCCAGTTTTGAGTATGACGTCGTTTTTTCTATTATTGACATAGTGACCTAGTTTTTCAGCTCATGTGACCCAGTTTTGAACTTGATCTAGATATTATCAAGATAAATGTTCTGACCAATTTTCATGAAGATCCATTGAAAAATATGGTCTCTAGAGAGGTCACAAGGTTTTTCTATTATTTGACCTATTTACCTAGTTTTCAAAGGTACGTGGCCCTGTTTTGACCTTTACCTAGATATCATCTAGGTGAACATTCTCACTAATTTTCATGAAGATCTCATGAAAAATATGGCCTCTAGAGAGGTCACAAGGTTTTTCTATTTTTATACCTACTGGCCTAGTTTTTGACGGCACGTGACCCAGTTTCGATACTGACCTAGATATCATCAAGGTGAACATTCAGATCAATTTTCATGAAGATCCATTGAAAAATATGGCCTCTAGAGAGGTCAAAAGATTTTAATAATTTTAGACCTACTGACCTAGTTTTTGACCGCAGTTGACCCAGTTTCAAACTTGACCTAGATATCATCAAGATGAACATTCAGACCAACTTTCATACAGATCCCATGAAAAGTATGGCCTCTTGAGAGGTCACAGGGTTTTTTTATTATTTGACCTACTGACCTAGTTTTTTAAGGCACGTGACCCAGTTTCAAACTTGACCTAGATATCATCAAGGTGAACATTCTGACCAATTTTTATGGAGATCCATTCACAAGTATGGCCTCTAGAGAGGTCACAAGGTTTTTCTATTTTTAGACCTACTGACCTAGTTTTTGACCGCACATGACCCTGTTTCGAACTTGACCTAGATATCATCAAGATGAACATTCAGACCAATTTTCATACAGATCCCATGAAAAATATGGCCTTTAGAGAGGTCACAAGGTTTTTCCGTTATTTGACCTACTGACCTAGTTTTTGACGGCACATGACCCACTTTTGAACTTGACCTAGATATCATCAAGACGAACATTCAGACCAACTTTCATACAGATCCCATGAAAAAAAATGCCTCTAGAGAGGTCACAAGGTTTTTCTATTATTTGACCTACTGACCTAGTTTTTTAAGGCATGTGACCCACTTTCGAACTTGACCTAGATATCATCAAGGTGAACATTCTGACAAATTTTATTGAAGATCTCATGAAATATATGGCCTCTAGAGAGGTCACAAAGTTTTTCTATTTTTAGACCTACTGACCTAGTTTTTGACCGTACGTGACCCAGTTTCGAACTTGACCTAGATATCATCAAGATGAACATTCTGATCAACTTTCATAAAGATCCCATGAAAAATGTGACCTCTAGAGTGGTCACAAGCAAAAGTTTACGGACACACGCACGGACGGACGACGGACACCACGCGATCACAAAAACTCACCTTGTCACTTTGTGACAGGTGAGCTAAAAAAGAAAATATATAAAGTACAAATCCCATGATGAATTTAACAGTCGTGTTCTGACACTTACACCTATCAAGTAGTAGTTTTATGATTCAATATAGTAATGTGAAAATCTAAAATCTACTTTAAAATTTTTGTGCAGTGTATAAAGATGTACTAACCTTCATTGAGAGATAGAAGTTTATCCATATTTCCCTTCAGTCTGTAGACTGAACCACTGCTGGACATTAAACGTTTCTTGTCTAACCTCTTCTCTATAGCTGAACTGTGCCATAACAAGCCACTCTCACTGTCATCATAAAAGAAAACATACTGTACAATAAGATAATTTGGTGAGACTAAAGTTTTGCTATGTTTCAAACTGGAACCTAGCTCATGTGGTAGATTACTGGCAATATATGGCCAATTCATAGGGCATATCAGGATAACTAGTAACAATATTAACACTTTTACGAGTATTCATTTTCAGGAAGGCAGAGTTAGCAAATAAGCGGAAAAATCCCTGCAAAAAATTCTGACTTCACAGTACACATTATCTACATCCACTGTGTTGTGGGTTTACAATGTACATACCTGAATATTTATATGTGCTCACTGTAAAGAATACTTTTTGGGCCCTAGTAGTTACACATCTATTTCAGTCAGTGTTTTGAAAATATTCAATGAATTTCAAGTATTGATGTTTATACAAATTCTAAATATATAATTGTTCATGTCATTCATTAAATCATTAGAAACATTGAATTAAGTTAGAGGTACAGCTTTCTGCAAAATGCACATTGTAACTGAGAGAGTCCATGTATTCTGAAACAGATTTGGTAGTAACAGATTTCACAGACAGACAGCATTTCAAATATTTCATTCTGAATTTTTTCTGAATCCTGAAAATCATTAAAACCTACGGTTTAGTTCCAAGGACATTAACTCCTTTTCCATTAGGTAGTGACTTGATGATCCAATTCTCTATGACCACCTCTGATTTTGAGCCTTTCCTTGATCCCTTCTTGTTGTCTACCGGGCTGTGAAGAACAGCCTGTGTTTCAACTTTGCCGGATGACGGCAATGAACCATCTTCTGGAAAGAACAATCATGTTTATCTGCCTGTAGCTTGGTTTCATTAATGTTTTCAATGATTTGGAGAAATTTGTGTCACTTATCTTTAACCATTAATAACATGCAAGACTAGGTTTAACATGACATCAACACAATTTTAGGTAATATGGTGACTTACAAGCAAGACCCCAGTTGGCCCTCTAAGTGTAATTTCATCACATGCAGGCACCTGGTTAACACCAATGACCTACCATAAGCCAGCCAAATAATTTTCAGATAACTTATGAAACAGTGAGTTTGTGTCACTGGGTTTCTTCTTTGACATAACTTACGTTACTTTAAAGAATTTACAGCGAAACTGTCATCCAGCATATATTAACATTTAGGGATGCTTGTTAAGGCAAAATGTAACTATCAGTAATTTGGTTATCTATCATTTACTCATTTACTTGACATACCTTCATCCGCAGAGACAACTTCTGTGAGAGTTGTGTCCTCTTGTCCTGTATCAGTGTCATCTGATTCTTCACCACCATCTTCTAATGTTGTAATTTCTGTAAAATTAAAATCACCATATTATGTTATTTCAGAAATATTTCAACTAAATCCCCAGATTAACCACACATGAGCTTTGTACAAAATTTTATTTTCCATCATGTCTTGTTGTTTTTTTTTGCTGTGTTTTAAATCAAAGTCACACAATTTTAGGTCATATGGTGCTTTTGATGGCAGAAAAAGGCCCCAGGTGCACCACAAGGCATTATTTCGGGCCTACGCAGGCACACAGGTAGAACCAATAACCTTCTGTAAGCCAGCTGGACAACTTCCTCACATGACAAAACTTTACACTCAAGCAAGGTTCGAACCCACAGCTGTGAGGGGCATGTGATTTAGGGACCTTAACCACATAGCCACAAGGGCCCCTCAATGTACTTGACTGATGACACAATTGTAACAACTCGATGTGTTACTATTGGTGTTCATCAACTGAGCATAATATCTATTAACTGATTTTACAAAGTCATGTGAATTATATCCAACATGGACCTGGCCTGAACACAACAAAGAAATAAGTTACCTTCCTCTGAATCTGACTGTTTCTCTTCTATGCTGAAAATTACAAAGCAGTCTCTATACAAACATCTACATAATGCAGAAGACCACTACAGAAGCAAAAAGTTAACAGTATGTGGCCATAAAAGTTTGTATTTGGTCAGCTTAACATGGACATTGTCTTCCAAGCTAGAATATATAGGCTAACAATGTCCATTATCCTCCCTTAGTCAACTTTTTCTTAAACAAATTGATTAAAACTCTGTCTCCTGAAAGAAATAGCTTACTAGATCTTAATCATCCAGGACCAAAACCCTATTTCCAAACATTTTTACTAGTGACTTGAAATCTGTCAGTAATTGGATCTTTGAATCACCCATGCAGAACTAACCTGTTAAGTGGTACTGTACTGAAATGTTCCTGTATCAGCTTCTGCCAGTCGCTAGGGAAACCAAGCCAAAATGCTTCTGCTGTTTTCCGTGAAAATCCTGAAACCATTCAAACAACATGTGAGCATTATTTACCAATGTAATCATCTGAAGTATATATAAATTCCAAATGTATAAAACAATAGTTTAATGTATTCAATGTTTATTCATCATGGTGACAGCATATTAAAAGCAGCAAAAACAAAATGGAAGAAACTGAATAGAAAGTAAACAAAAAAGAAAATTTACTTTTGCAACGGTGGCATACTAAGAAACAAGAGAACAAAATAAAGAAACTGCAAATAGCAAGTTACTTTCCGCGAGGGAGGAAAGAGTACATTGGGCTGAATGGTGGTGGGGGATACTAAAAAAGATGAACTGGAAGTTCAAAAGCTTTGTCACTAAACAAATTTAAAAAAATAAAAACATGAGGCAATTATTCTGAGTCAGAGAACTTTTCCTTCCTACGACACTAATGAGATACAAAATATTGCTAAGTTGAAAATGGGACATAACTTCATGTAAAAGCAGAACAGAGTTATGGGACCTGTGCATGACACGTGATATCATTACATGTGTGAGACATTTTAATCCATTCTCACAGCTAAGGAAAACTTAACTTTATCCATGGCGTCTATTTCAAAGCTTGACAATACACATGAAATTTGGTAGTTGTAAACAAAGCTTTCTCTAGTTTTTCACTCGAAATGGTTTAAAGTCTTGCTTGACCTTTACCTATGAACCCCATGAGCGACAGGGACCATCTGCTCTACAACAAGCAATCACCTGATGAAATTTACTGGCTGTAGGCCCAAATGTTCTTGAGTTTTGGGTTACAAACTGTTTATTCAGTCTCAAGGTCAGTGACCTTGCCCTTCAGTCTCCTGACCCCAAAAACAACTGGTGTCATCTGCTGACCACAGGCAATTATCTTAGTATGAAGACTGCTGGCCAAGGGTTTTCCTTTACGCACATAGGGCAATTGAAACAATCTCCACCTACCAATTGAAAACTGTCATCTATTTATATCCCATAAAGTTTTACTGCTGTATGCAAAAGTGTTCTCAATTTATTGATCATAAACTGTGTGGTCCACACCACAAGTCATGAGCAGATATAATTACATGTACTCTTCTCTGAAGGCGTTATATCAGTTAAATTGTCATGTTTCTACTTTGTATTGTAGCTTCATCAGAGTACCTTTATCAGTGTACATGGTATTGTAAAAGATGTTCAGAAACTTACCAGCAGCCATAGCATCCAGTAATTCCATGTTGCCCTCCAGTCTGTATACAGATCTTGTTTGAGTCTCAACTACCTTCTCATTTATCCTATGTGTTATCACTCCACTGTGCCAGAAGTTGTCATCTGCTAAACTGAAATTTCACAGTAAATAAAGGTATCTGTCAGCAACAATATGAACAGACAAGAGAAATTAACAAGAGCTGTCGAGGACAGCAACTTTCGACTATTCAACAGTCTTGTCAATTTAATGAATACAAGACGGCCAAGAAGGCCCTGTATCGCTCACCTGACCTAGGAATCATCAAGATTAACATTCTGGTCAAATTTCATTAAGATATGGTCATAAATGTGGCCTCTAGAGTGTTAACTAGCTTTTTCTTTGATTTGACCTGGTGACCTAGTTTTTGACCCTACATGACCCAGATTCAAAATGGACCCTGAGATCATCAAGATTAAAATTCTGACCAAGTTTCATGAAGATACAGTCATAAATGTGGCTTCTACAGTGTTAACAAGTTTTTCCTTTGATTTGACCTGGTGACCTAGTTTTTGAACCCAGATGACCCAATATAGAACTCGTCCAAGATTTTATTGAGGGTAACATTTTGACCAAGTTTTATTAAGATTGGGCCAAAATTGTGACCTCCAGAGTGTTAACTAGCTTTTCCTTTGATTTGACCTGGTGATCTAGTTCTTGACCCTATTAGACCCAGATTCAAACTTGACCTAAAGATCATCAAGATTAACATTCTAAGTTTCATGAAGATACAGTCATAAATGTGGCCTCTAGAGTGTTCACAAGCTTTTCCTTTGATTTGACCTAGTGACTTAGTTTTTGACCCCATCTGACCCAGATTTGAACCTGACCTATATATCATCAAGATTAACATTCTGGTCAAGTTTCATTAAGATATGGTCATAAATGTGGCCTCTAGAATGTTAATTAGCTTTTCCTTTGATTTGACCTGGTGACCTAGTTTTTTACCCTACATGACCCAGATTCAAACTGGACGTTGAGATCATCAAAATTAACATTCTGACTAAATTTCATGAAGATATTTTCATAAATGTGGCCTCTACAGTGTTAACAAGCTTTTCCTTTGATTTGACTTGGTGACCTAGTTTTTGACCCCAGATGACCCAATATCAAACTTGTCCAAGATTTTATTGAGGGTAACATTCTGACCATGTTTCATTAAGATTAGCCAAAATTGTGACCTCTAGAGTGTTAACAAGCTTTTCCTTTGATTTGACCTGGTGACCTAGTTTCTGACCCCGGATGACCCAATATCAAAAACGTCCAAGATTTTATTGAGGATAACATTCTGACCAAGTTTCATGAAGATTGGACCAAAATTGCGACCTCTAGAGTGTTAACAAGCTTTTCCTTTGATTTGACCTGGTGACCTAGTTTTTAATCCCAGATGACCCAATATCGAACTGGTCCAAGATTTTATTGAGGGTAATATTCTGACCAAGTTTCATTAAGATTGGGCCAAAATTGTGACCACTAGAGTATTAACAGTCAAACTGTTGACGATGACAGATGGACAGACGGAAGACGACAGACACAGGGCGATCACAAAAGCTCACCTTGAGCACTTTGTGCTCAGGTGAGCCAATAAGTCGAAAAAGGGGCATACTTTTGTAAAACTGCGAAACAGTGTTATGAAACCTGTACAATGCATATCAGCTCATGACAATAGACAATTGTGTGAAGTTTCAATCCATTCCCACAAGTGATTACTGTGATACCAGCTTACATACAAAAACTTAACCAAGAGCTGCCAGGTCAAAAAAGGTGCATAATTTTGTAAAAATGCAAAGTAGTGTTATGAAACCTGTGTACTGTGAACATGTATATAAAGTTTTAAATATAAATATTCCCAACCATTTCCTAGATATGGCTCCGTAAGGATGGACAACGCCAAAACTATATCCCTCCGACTTTCGTCGGGGTTAATAATTAAACCCATAGCCTAAACAAGAGAGGTAACATCATTAATGAGTTATATGCAATTATTATTTTTTTCTTATTATGGAAACAAAGAATGCACATATAATTACTTATATATTAACTAATAATTAAACCCAGAAATTTCAGTACTAAACAAATTAATCATCAATCTACTAGGGTAGTCCATTTACTGCTGAGTTGTAATAGGAAAAAAATGGACAACTTGAATCATTATCTCATTAGTGTCTGCAGACTTTATGACCCTTCTACAGGTAAAGCCATAAAAAAAACAATACACTACTTGGAGGGCCACTGGATATAAAATTATATTAGAAATCAAAACAAGAGATCACAGAGTGATCTTGGCGCCCACCAATGTGCCATTTTTGAGCGTTCCAAATTTCAAGACTTACTGACTAGCTCAAGGTCAAATTTCATTTCCGTACACAACACTTTGCATGTGGTCCAAATTCGAAAGCTGTAGCTTGAGAAATGTGAAAGTAGGTCACTAGATCAATTTCAAGGACGAAATGTGAAAGTAGGTCACTAGGTCAAAATCAAGGTCAAATTACACTTCAGAACACAAATTTATGCATGTGGTCCAAATTTAAAGCCTGTACCTTCAAAAATGTGGAAGTAGGTCACTAGGTCAATGTCAAGGTCAAAGTTTGTTTCGGTACACAATCCTATGCATGTGGTCTAAATCTGAAGCCTGTAGCTACAGAAATGTGAAAGTAGGTCACTAGGTCAATCTTAAGGTCAAAGTTCATTTCGGTCCACAAAACTATGCATGTGGTCCAAATTTGAAGGCTGTAGCTCGAGAAATGTGAAAGTAGGTCACTAGGTCAAAATCAAGGTCAAATTTAATTTCGGAACACAGAACTATGCATGTGTTCCAAATTTGAAGCCTGTACCTTCAAAAATGTGAAAGTAGGTCACTAGGTCAATGTAAAGGTCAAAGTTTGTTTCGGTAAACAAAACTATGCATGTGGTCCAAATTTGAAGGCTGTAGCTTGAGAAATGTGAAAATAGGTCAGTAGGTCAAAATCAAGGTCAAATTCCAATTCTGAACACAAAACTATGCATGTGGTCCAAATTTGAAGCCTGTACCTTCAAAATTGTGAAAGTAGGTCACTAGGTCAAAGTCAAGGTCAAAGTTTTTTTCAGTGCACAAAACTATGCAAGTGGTCCAAATTTGAAGGCTGTAGCTACAGAAATGTGAAAGTAGGTCACTAGGTCAAAATCAAGGTCAACTCATGTCAAGGTTCATCTTGCCACTCAAAACCATACATGTGGTCCAAATTTGAATGTTGTAGGTTATTGACAAGAAGATTTTAAAATCTTTTCCCTATATAAGTCTATATGAACCATGTGACCCCCCAGGGCGGGGCCATATTTGACTCTAGGGGGATAATTTGAACAAACTTGGTAGAGAACCACTAGATGATGCTACATTACAAATGCCAAAGCCCTAGGCTTTGTGGTTTGGACAAGAAAATTTTCAACGTTTTTCCCTATGTAAGTCTATGTAAACCATGTGACCCCCAGGGCGGAGCCATATTTGACCCTAGGGGGATAATTTGAACAATCTTAGTAGAATACCACTAGATGATGTCATATACAAAATATCAAAGCCCTAGGCCCTGTGGTTTTGAACAAGAGGTTTTTCAAAGTTTTTCCCTATATAAGTCTATATAAACCATGTGACCCCCGGGGCGGGGCCATATTAGACCCCAAGGAAATATTTTGAATCATCTTGGTAGAGGACCACTAGATGATGCTTCATACCAAATATCAAAGCCCTAGGCTCTGTGGTTTTGGACAAGAAGATTTTCAAAGTTTTTCCCTATATAAATCTATGTAAATTATAGAAATAAACAAAGGGCCATAACTTACTAAAAAATTGTTGAACCAGTCTGATTTTCAGGGGGACACAACTAGGGTACCAATACATCATTCTGACAAAGTTTGGTCAAAATCCCCCAGGTAGTTTCTGAGGAAATGCGATAACGAGAAATTGTTAACGGACGGAAGGACGGACGGACTGACGGACGGACGGACGGAAGGACGACGGACCACGGACGCAGAGTGATTTGAATAGCCCACCATCTGATGATGGTGGGCTAATAAACAAAGGGCCATAACTAATTAAACAAGAGCTGTCAGTTGACAGCGCGCTCGACTATTCTCAGTGCTTGATAGTATAATATAAGCTCTGAGTAAAACTTAAACATTACAATAAGCATATTCTAAGTCGAAAAGGGGCCATAATTCAGTCAAAATGCTTGATAGAGTTGTCTGCTCCTGTTTACAGACTGAGGTCATGATGGTAAACAAGTATGCAAAATATCAAAGCAATATCTCAATGGACTTTGAAAATATTTGGGGTGGTACACAAACTTTAACATTTATTCTAAGTCGAAAAGGGGCCATAATTCAGTCAAAATGCTTGATAAAGTTGCCTCCTCCTTTTTACAGACTGAGGTCATGATGGTAAGCAACTATGCAAAATATGAAAGCAATATCTCAATGGACTTTGAAAATATTTGGGGTCTTACGCAAACTTTAACATTTATTCTAAGTAGAAAAGGGGCCATAATTCAGTCAAAATGCTTGATAGAGTTGCCTACTCCTTTTTACAGACTGGGGTCATGATGGTAAACAAGTAAGCAACATATCAAAGCAATATCTCAATGGACTTTGAAAATATTTGGGGTGTTACACAAACTTTAACATTTATTCTAAGTAGAAAAGGGGCCATAATTCAGTCAAAATGCTTGACAGAGTTGCCTACTCCTTTTTACAGACTGGGGTCATGATGGTTAACAAGTATGCAAAATATCAAAGCAATATCTCAATGGACTTTGAAAATATTTGGGGTGGTACGCAAACTTTTAACATTTGTGTGACGCTCACGTTCACGCTAACGCTCACGCTGGAGCGAGTAGGATAGCTCCCCTATTCTTCAAATAGTCGAGCTAAAAATTGTTGAACCAGTCTGATTTTCAGGGGGACACAACTAGGGTACCAATACATCATTCTGACAAAGTTTGGTCAAAACCCGCCCCATAGTTTCTGAGGAGATGTGATAACGAGAAATTGTTAATGGACGGACGGAAGTACAGACCACTGATGCAGAGTAATTTGAATAGCTGACCATCTGATGATGGTGGGTTAAAAAGGGGCATAATTTTGAAAAATTGCAAAATAGAGTTATGGGACCTATACAGTGCATGTCAGATCATGACAGTGAATAAGTGTGTTAAGTTTCAATTCATTCCCATTAGTGGGTACTGAGATACCAGCTTACGTACAAAACCTTAACTAAGAATTTCTTAGTCGAAAAAGGGGCATAATTTTGTAAAAAAGCAAAATAGAGTTATGGAACCTGTGCAATGTAGGTCAGTTTATCACAGTGAATAAGTGTGTGAAGTTTCAACCCATTCCCACAAGTGGTTACTGAGATACCAGCTTACATACAAAACCTTAACCAAGAACCAAGTCGAAAAAGGGGCATAATTTTGTAAACAAGAGGACCATGATGGTCCTGAATCGCTCACCTCTTCCCACATGACCCAGTTTTGAGTATGACGTCGTTTTTTCTATTATTTGACATAGTGACCTAGTTTTTTAGCTCATGTGACCCAGTTTTGAACTTGACCTAGATACTATCAAGATAAAAATTCTGACCAATTTCATGAAAATACATTGAAAAATATAGTCTCTAGAGAGGTCACAAGGTTTTTCTATTATTTGACCTATTGACCTAGTTTTCGAAGGTACGTGATCCTGTTTTAAAATTTACCTAGATATCATCAAGGTGAACATTCTCACTAATTTTCGTGAAGATCTCATGAAAAATATGGCCTCTAGAGAGGTCACAAGGTTTTTCTATTTCTATACCTACTGGCCTAGTTTTTGACCGCACGTGACCCAGTTTCGAAACTGACCTAAATATCATCAAGGTGAACATTCAGATCAATTTTCATGAAGATCCATTGAAAAATATGGCCTCTAGAGAGGTCAAAAGATTTTAATAATTATAGACCTACTGACATAGTTTTTGACCGCAGTTGACCCAGTTTCAAACTTGACCTAGATCTCATCGAGATGAACATTCAGACCAACTTTCATACAGATCCCATGAAAAGTATGGCCTCTAGAGAGGTCACAAGTTTTTTTTATTATTTCCCCTACTGACCTAGTTTTTTAAGGCACGCGACCCAGTTTCAAAACTGACCTAGATATCATCAAGGTGAACATTCTGACCAATTGTTATGGAGATCCATTCACAAGTATGGCCTCTAGAGAGGTCACAAAGTTTTTCTATTTTTAGACCTACTGACCTAGTTTTTGACCGCACATGACCCTGTTCCTAACTTGATCTAGATATCATCATGATGAACATTCAGACCAACTTTCATACAGATCCCATGAAAAATATGGCCTTTAGAGAGGTCACAAGGTTTTTCTATTATCTGACCTACTGACCTAGTTTTTGAAGAAACGTGACACACTTTCAAATTTGACCTAATATCATCAAGATGAACATTCACACCAACTTTCATACAGATCCCATGAAAAATATGGCCTCTAGAGAGGTCACAAAGTTTTTCTATTATTTGACCTACTGACCTAGTTTTTGATGGCATGTGACCCACTTTCGAACTTGACCTTGATATCATCAAGGTGAACATTCTGACCAATTTTCATGAAGATCTCATGAAATATTTGTGACCCAGTTTCGAATCTGATCTTGATATCATCAAGGTGAACGTTCTGACCAATTTTCATGAAGATCTTGTGAAATATATGGCCTCTAGAGAGGTCACAAGGTTTTTCTATTTTTAGACCTACTGACCTTGTTTTTGACAGCACGTGACCCAGTTTCGAACTTGACCTAGATATCATCAAGATGAACATTCAGACCAACTTTCATACAGTTCCCATGAAAAATATGGCCTTTAGAGAGGTCACAAGGTTTTTCTATTATTTGACCTACTGACCTAGATTTTGATGGCAAGTGACCCAGTTTCGAACTTGACCTAGATATCATCAAGGTGAACGTTCTGACCAATTTTCATGAAGATCTTGTGTAATATGTGGCCTCTAGAGAGGTCACAAGGCTTTTCTAATTTTAGACCTACTGACCTAGTTTTTGATGGCACGTGACCCAGTTTCGAACTTGACCTAGATATCATCAAGGTGAACGTTCTGACCAATTTTCATGAATATCTTGTGAAATATATGGCCTCTAGAGAGGTCACAAGGTTTTTCTATTTTTAGACCTACTGACCTAGTTTTTGAAGGCACGTGACCCAGTTTCAAACTTGACCTAGATATCATCAAGGTGAACGTTCTGACCTTTTTTCATGAAGATCTTTTGAAATATATGGCCTCTAGAGAGGTCACAAGGTTTTTCTATTTTTAGACCTACTGACCTACTTTCTGATGGCACGTGACCCAGTTTCGAACTTGACCTAGATATCATCAAGATGAACATTCTGACCAACTTTCATAAAGATCCCATGAAAAATGTGACCTCTAGAGTGGTCACAAGCAAAAGTTTACGGACGCACAGACGACGGACACCGCGTGATCACAAAAGCTCACCTTGTCACTTTGTGACAGGTGAACTAAAAAGCAGAATAGAGTTAAGGAACCTGTGCAATGTAGGTCAGTTCATCACAGTGAATACGTGTGTGAAGTTTCAATCCATTCCCACAAGTGGTTACTGAGATACCAGCTTACATACAAAACCTTAACCAAATCGGGACGCTGGTGCCGACGCGGACGCATGGGGGAGTCCAATAGCTCTACTATTCTTTGAGTAGTCGAGATAAAAAGCAAAATAGAGTTATGGAACCTGTGCAATGTAAGTCAGTTTATCACAGTGAATAAGTTTGTGAAGTTTCAATCCATTCCCACAAGTGGTTACTGAGATACCAGCTTACATACAAAAACTTAACCAAAATGGGACAACGACACAGGCGCCGAAGCATGGGCGAGTTCAATAGCTCTACCTATTCTTTGAATAGTTGAGCTAAAAAGGAAAGACTCATTTAATTAATTTTGTAAGTTTTGGGTAGGACAGAGGTGGTGAAGGGACAGGGAGGGAGGCAAGGGACTTCCCTAGCATGAAAAATTAGGGGAGCGACTTCTCCTTCTAGCTATAATGGGTTCGTACACTGATTCTTTGTAAGAAATACTTTGTTATGAAGTGCAACATCTCAAGACTGGGTCACAAGATAGTACATTAAAACCCTACTCACTACCTTTATACCAAAATTTTGAAGAAGCGGGGTTATGATCAGTAACTAGAGAATGCTTGGTCTGAAAATGGTCAAACTTCATAAGATGATTGCCTGTGGTCAGTAGATGATCTTGTTGTTTCAGTAGGTCAAAGATCAAGGTCAAAACAATACTGTGACTTAAAATGGTGTCCACTCAATAACTTCAGAACACTTTGGACTACAGCTCTCAAACTTCACAGGATGATTGATCAAGTTCAAAAGTGACCTAGTTTCCACTCAACAACTTAAGGATAATTTAGCCTACTGCCTTCAAACTGCTTAGACCAATTGCCAATGGTCAATATATGACCTCTATCGTTTTAGGGTCAGTAGGTAGAGTTCACAATGGTCTGGACACTGTAAACAATTTCTACCCAATAACTAAAGAACAGTTTGGTCTGCAGTCCAAAAACTTCAAAGACTGATTGCCTGTCATCATTAGATGAACATTATTGTGTTGGGTGTCAGTAGATCAATGGACAAGGCCATTGATTTCAGGACTGAAAATGGGACAGGGCACCATGTGGGTGAATGGAGGCGTATGTGTTTTACAAACGGCCCTTGTTAATATTTGTAATTATTTTCTGATATCGTTTGTTAACAATGTCCTGCTCTTGAGCAAAGTTTGTTGATTTTAGATTGACATCCTTTGAATTTTGGGGGTTAACCGTTATGGCAAAGCTGCCGGTTTTCAAGAGATATCAATCTGCCTAAAGATTATTGTCCTTTGGGACAGGAGACCACCTGTCAATAGTACACACTTCATATTCCTTACCTCTTCTTTCCCTCCACACAGATGCTGTGGCTACCAGGTACAGGTTTTATAATCCACATATATAGAGAACATGCTTCTATCATCTCAGGAGACACTCTTTCATCTGCAAAATGAGGAGATTTGATAAAACTTGTTGACCTAAACAAGAAGTTTAACACAGAAATGCAAAGAACAACAAGAGCTGTCAGAAGGCAGCAACAATTCACAACTCTAAAGAGTTACTGAACCTGTGCATAAAAGTAAACGAGTGTGTGAAGTTTCAACCCATTCCTAAAAGTGATTCCTGAGATACCAAGGAAAATAGGCCCCGCTCCCTGGCGGCCATGTTTTTTATCAACATAGAACAGCTTAAGCAATTTTGGTAGAGGGTCACCTAAAGATCATTTCTACAAAATATTTTTGAAACCCTGCTAACAGTTTCTGAGAAGAAGATTTGTAAAGATTTTACTTTCAGTTGCCACGGCAACCACATTTCCAAATGGATTTTAATATTTCGGGCAATTTTGAAAGGGGGCCACCCAAGGATAATTCCTATGAAGTTTTGTGTAAGTCTGCCCAGTAGTTATAAAGAAGATTTTTTTTAGAAACTGTTGACAGACTGACGACGCGACGGACATCAAGCAGACATAAATGCTTACCTTCAGCCTTCGGCTCAGGTGAGCTAAACAAGAGAGCCAAGATGGCCCTAAGTCACTCACCTGAGTAACACACAATAACAGTGTAAACGTTTTACCTAGTGTTTTCATGGAGACAAATATTCTGACAAATTTTCATTAAGATTGGACCAAAAAAACGTGTCCTCTTGAGTGTAAACAAGCTTATTCTTTGATTTGATCTGGTGACCTAGTTTTTGACCCTACATGACCCAGATAAAAATCCATAGGCTATTTCATACACAAACATTCTGACCAAGTTTCATGCACATCAAATGAACAAGAAAGTTAACAAGCTTTTCCTTTGATTTGACCAAGTGACCTAGTTTTTGACCCCATATGACCCAGTTTCGAAATTTGCCTAGGAATCATCAGGATAAACATTCTGACCAAGTTTCATGAAGATAGGGTCATAAATGCGGCCTCAAGAGTGTTAACAAGCTTTTCCTTTGATTTGACCAGGTGACCTTGTTTTCGACCCCATATGACCCAGTTTCATATTTGGCCTAGAAATCATCAAGATAAACATTCTGAACGAGCTTCATGAAGATAGGATCATAAATGTGACCTCTAGGTTGTTAACAAGCTTTTCCTTTGATTTGACCTGATGACCTAGTTTTTTACCCGACATGACCCAGTTTCGATCCAGGCCAAAAAATAATCAAGATAATCATTCTGTGCTACTTTGTATCAAATCAAAGCATAAATGAAACCTCTATATGGCTGAAACGGCTAAACTAGAAAATAATTTGCCCCTTTTAGAGGCAGTAACTCTAGAACTCATGATGGAATCTAGCCGTTTTTCGAAAGGAACTGAGATCTTATTGTGACTTAAGTTGTGTGTAAGTGTGGTTAAAATCAAATATAAAATGTCATTTTTATTGTGTTCACAAGGTAAAAATTAACAAATTTTGGCTCTTTCAGGGATCAATCAGGGGCCGTAACTCTGGAACCTATGATTGGATCTGATAAATTCACCACGGAATATAAGATTTATTGTTGTTGAAGATATTTTGCAAGTTTGTATCAAATCAAACTAGAGATGCTTTTGAGAAAAGCGCATGTCTCTCACAACTGCCTAATCATCTAAATAGTAAATCAGTCTTTATATACTGTTTACTTAATCAACATGTGCATGCGCTTTCTTGACACAAAAAGGACGCCTATACTACTAGGCGGTTTGGAGGCAAAACTGCGCAAGAAATCTGAGTGTTTTTGGTAATTCAAAGGCCATAATTCCAAAGTGCCTAAGCCGATTTGGCTAGTTATTGAACTTGGCCGAGCACTTATTGGCAGACACATTTTGTTGAAGTTTGGTGAAGATCGAATGAGAAATGTTTGACTTCGAGTGCAGACAAGCTTTGTGACAGACAGACAGACACACAGACTGGAGTAAATCAATGTCTCCCACACCACAGTGTGGTGGGAGACATAAATATAAATGAAGTCTCTATATGGCTGAAAAAGCCAAGATAGGAAATTTTGGCCCTTTAAGGGGCCATAACTCTAGAACCCATGATGGGATCTGGCCAGTTTTCGACAGGAACTGAGATATTATGCCAATACAAGTTGTGTGCAAGTTTGATTAAAGTTGACTGCAAAATGTGGTTTTTATCGTGTTCACAAGCCAAAAATAGCAAATTTTGGCCCTTTAAGGGGCCATAACTCTGGAACCCTTGATGGGATCTGGCCAGTTTTCAAAAGAAACAGAAATATTATGCCAATACAAGTTGTGTGCAAGTTTGATTAAAGTTGATAGCAAAATGTGGTCTCTATCGTGTTCACAAGCCAAATATAGCAAATTTCAGCCCTTTAAGGGCCCATAACTCTGGAACTCATGATGGGATCTGGCCAGTTTTGGAAAGGAACCAAATTATTATTAAAATGCAAGTTGTGTGCAACTTTGATTAAAGATGATTGCAAAATGTGGTCTCTATCGTGTTCACAAGCCAAAAATAGCATATTCTGGCCCTTTAAGGGGCCATAACTCTGGAACCCGTGATGGGATCTGGCCAGTTTTCGAAAGGAACCGAGATATTATGCCAATACAAGTTGTGTGCAAGTTTGATTAAAATTGATTGCAAAATGTAGTCTCTATCGTGTTCACAAGAAATTGTGAACGAAGACGGATGGACGGCCGACAGACAAAAGCTCACCTATGCTAAAAACTGATTCTGCTGTAAAACCTGCAACAAGGCTTCATACTGATCATTCTAGTGAAGTTTCATTCAAATCCCACCAGCAGTCATGATAGTATAGAAGTAGCTTGGACAAATTTTATCACAAAATCATATGTGCACCTCAGTAGTGAAGCTTCCTGTGAAGTTTCCTTGAATTCTAGCCAGTAAAATAGACCGGACAAGAATATCTGGGATAGACTCTATGTAAATTATGTGTGAAAATAAAAGGGCTATAACTATGTGAAAAATCATTCTGTCATAAAACCCATAACATATACGTAACAAGGCTTCAAACCAATCATTACCTCAAGGGTTTACCCATAAATAGAGTAGAAGAACTAGTGTGGACAAATATAAAGACCATAATTCTGCAATAAATACTTAGACATACCAGGACAGGTGAGACTGAGACGATTATGGTCCCATGAAAATTTATGGGGAGAAAAAAATATAGCAGAATAAACCAGTTCAAGATTTAATTGAGCAGAAAATACTAAAATACTAACAGGCCGACTTAAATCACAAAATGTATGCCCAATTATAGAAGGCTGACATCAGGTCCATCCCTGTGCACCCACTGAAGACATTATGTATCAATATATATTGTCTGTAATATAGTCAGGAAAAACAAATCCTGTTTTGTAGCACTGCAGCCTCTAAACTGGCTGAATGAAGTTTCTCTAAAACTTTTCTAACCATATTTCAATTTGTAAAACATGCTTAACTGTGTACTCTTTCACTGCTGTAAAATTTTAATGCTATGTTTTGGGGAAGCTGACATATATTTTGTTTATTTCTTTTACAAACATTTAAAATAAAGACTGGGAAACTGTGAGTACAAACCTTCTTTATTTGTTCCAGAATCATAGAAAGCCTCTTGGAAATTCTCTTCATAGGTCTTATCTACCTTATTGCCTGTACTGCTGCCAGATTTTTTGCTGTGTACCTGGTGTCTGTACCCATCATAATGACTACTATTACCCACAATGCCAGTCAAAATTTCTGGCATAATGCTAGCAGGTTCATGCACTTGTGGCTGCCTATCTGAGTGTGTGTGAAAATGTCTGTCACTAACATTGTTTGCCATACCAGGATCATTTTCCTTGTGACCATGTTCCTTTTCATGACTTGTGTCCAGTAAGTTATCCCTTTCAAATCTTGACTGACTCTTCAAGCTCTTAAAAATGTCTGCTGCAGAGGGGTAAGATGTATTTGAAGGAAACGTAGAATTCAGACTTTGCGGTGAACGAAATGGCTCAAATCTTGCACATGGAGAAGCTGTAGCATATCCGTGTAGTTTTGGAATAGCAGACGCCGACATCGGATGACCTTGACTGGAACATGGTAGGACAAAGCTGTTGTTAGAACTGTCTGTGTGGTGACCATGGAATAGCATCTAAAGATAAAAACATTTCAGGAAATATTATTAATTTCAAAAGCCTATTAAAGCGTCTCCCATTGCTTTTACAGCTTTTTACTGAAATAGTTTTAGAAATTATTTAAAGCAGTAGGCAGGACTTCATATTTGAAACTTAAACTAACCCTACATAAAATCTTGACAGTCAATAGGTTTTTTTTTAAATCTAATCTCAATTGTCATGAACTTCATATAATATTCAACTGAAATGAATGAAAATTAAAAAGCAAAATGATTCTTAAGGCAGAAAAAAAAAGATTGTTTCTGGTAACATGCTCAAGAAAATTAGGGTAGGTAGGTCGGTATTTTTTTTTTTGGATTTTTTTTTTATTAAGCCAGACTTTTCGGAGCTTTTTTCTGTTAAAAAAAAATGAATACAAATAAGGGGGTTATGCCTTTAGAGCATCAGTAAGTTGATTTCTAACATCACTGACCATGTTTAAAGCATAAAAAGTGCAGTTTTGCAACTTTTTGTTAAAAGGTTGAAAAAAAAAACATCTCCAAGGCCATAAAAACATTTAGGGTCAGGCCAAAAACTTAGGGTAGGTCGGGATACCGGAAACAATTTTTTTAGGCCTAAATATCTTGCCACCTTCCAAAGAGAAACTGTCTTTACCTTAGTAAATTTATCATTTAGGCCATAATAAACTGTAATTGCTCGCTTATTATCCTCGTCCGACCTCATTTTCATGACTTTTTTATTTTCTATACAAGTTAGCTGTTTCTTTTAAATAATAAAATCATATTTTTATTTCAAAAACTATTTTTATTATCCATTAACCCGTACCGTGCTAAATTTCTATAATAAACTTGTTCATCTTTCAATTTGGACAGTACCATTAACTGCTGAATGGGGTACTTACCAAAAAGATACTGACTGAATGGCAAACAGTGCAGATCTTGGTCAGACTGCAAAGGCTGATCAAGATCTGCACTGGTCGCAGGGGCAGTTTCAATTGTGTCTAGTATGATAAGGGTTAAACTAATTGATATGAACTCTACTGTATATGTTTTTTTATATTTTTACCTTGTCAGTTTTTGCACTTTCATGCTGAATACTATCAGTTATCAGAAATAAAAAATAAATACATGTACCCACGCGCCCTTTCCAAGAAAGATTTAGATGATAATCTTACAATTAATTTATGACTCTAAAGGCAGCCAGCTTCAAACCCTTGTTTGGTCCACAATAAAATTTCGCGATACAGGTATAATAGAATACAGAACTCACTTTTGAAAAGTGCAAAGACGAAAATAAAGCACAAAATATATGCAAATAAGAAAGGGATTGAAACAGCAACTAAAACTGACATGTTGTGTACAAATATCTTGAGGAAAAACTTCTCTAGGTTAGTTTATATTAATTTATTTTAGGCTTATTGTGAAACAAGTTCTACAAGTTACATTTATTACTCTCATCTCCTCATTCCTGTATTGCCATGAGAGTATCAGAGAAGAAAAGCCAGTTATCCTTTTAATGCCGATCAAAGCAGAGTTAATGATACCATGATTTGGCTGTGGATTGTACCCACAACCTCCTGCACTCTAAGCAGATGCTTGACCACTAAGTTATCTTTTCACAAAGTAGGCTGGCTTAATTATGCTATAGAAATTTACCTGTGGTACTGGACTTTCACGAACAAGTTGTTCTATGTTAGAATCAAATGCTCGTTGACTAAACAGTCTAGAATTTCTGTTCTGCATACTCATCTGAAATAAAGTCAATGTCTTTTAACTTGTTAAACATAAAAAGAGGAAAGGTCATTTTCAAAAGATAAGTACTTTTCAAATTCAAAATAAAACTAGAGCTGCTTTTGAGAAAAGCGCATGTCTCCCACAACTGCCTAATTACTGTCTTTATATACTGTTTACTCACAGAAAATATACCTTTGATAGTTTTGGAGTAAGCGGCCTATCTGTAAGTTTTGGAGTAAGCGACCTATTGGTAATTCAAGGGCCATAATTCCGAAGTGCCTGGGCCGATTTGGCTAGTTATCGAACTTTGCCAAACACATTTTGTTCAAGTTTGGTGAAAGTCAGATGAGAAATATTCGACTTAAGAGTGCGAACAAGATTTGTGACAGACGGACACAAACACAGACAGACGGAGTAAATCAATATGTCTCCCACCACACAGTGGTGTGGGAGACATATAAATTACGATTTTTCTATTCCTTTTCTTTACATTTATTCAGTTCAATTTAAGAAGTTTTTGGGCACCAATCAAAGCAAAGTATAAATGTTTGAAGTTTCAGCATAACGTAGCATATCACTTTGACACCTTCCATGAAGACCCTAAAGAAGTCTAATGTAATAAAATACACCATTCTTTTACTGTAGGCTGCATCTGTATATATATCTTTATATCATTTATTTTTCATCTTCATGAATTTCTCCCGCCATGTCAATGATGTAAACAGGGGGTCATCTCATTCACACGAAAATTACTTAAAGTATCACTATTCATATGTTTTTCGTCTGATATTTTGGTAGAACTAAGATAGTTCTTGAAAAACTTGTAATTAGATATATATGTTTCGATGTATGGAAGGCGGTACACGCCATAATGTTACAATGTAAGTCTATGGGAAAACAATTGGTGGTCTCTAACCTCAACGTATTCAAAAATACAGTTGGTAATTCACTATGAATCTGGCTAGCCTATAGTAGCTTTATACATGTACATTGTGCCATATTTCTACCTTAGTTATATAACCGGGGTCCATTTTTCTCAGGGAAATTAGCTATTATTAAACAAGTGGTAGAGTTCTAATATTCTTTTATTCCATTCTAAATAATAATGTTGTATCACTTTTCAATAATTCCAATTTATCAATTCATAGTACATAATAATTTATTATTCTCAAAGTTTCCAAAGTATTTCTTGCCTAAAATATTAAAATATCCATTTTGACTAATTTTGAATGTGGTGCCTAAAACAAAAACCTAAATCTAACTCAAACTCAAAACTGGCTTCTTTCAACTTTCCCTCCAAACTCTGCAACCTATTCATTCACACCCACTTCAGACTTCCACCAATCACATCACACATACTTCATACTTCAACCAATCATATCACACATGCATACATTAAAATCTGACCTGTACTTGTCTACTCCAGTGGCTTATTACTTCTGATACTAATTAACACTTACTAATTAAATTATTACCATATCAAATTCTGTCTGGAATATCTTTTGAAGTAGCAGACCAAATCAAATGCACATATGTTTAGCTATAATTATTCTTAGATAAGTAATAAACTGAAGAAAGGTATGGGTACTCTGATGAAATAATGACTTAATGTTATTTTAATAATTTTCATAATAAAAATATATCTAAAATATAGAACTGGTCACACATATACATGTTTCGATGTATGGAAGGCCGTACATGCCATAATGTTACAATGTAAGTCTATGGGAAAACAATTGGTGGTCTCTAACCTAAACGTATTCAAAAATACAGTTGGTAATTCACTATGAATCTGGCTAGCCTATAGTAGCTTTATACATGTACACTGTGCCATATTTCTACCTTAGTACCCGTGAGTTTTTGACAATAGCCCTCATTTCCATAATTTCTCAGGGACGCATGGGTTTGGGGCTTATGACATGTAGTTTTGAAATGTATTAGTACAATTACTTACGAAAAGGATAGTATAGAAAGTGTTTTAGAACAGTCTATCTTGTTTTTCTCACAGCAGTGTATTAAGAAGTAAACACAGACTGCAGAGGTATTGAGACAGTACCTTGGGGACAAACTTCTGACCGTATGCAGTGACCGGGAAAGAATTTTTGTGCATGGGACAATAGCCAATCATACACAAAAAATTATGTGACATTTAGAAATTTTATGTGACATTCAGAAATTTCTATGGGACAGTTGGAACTTGTGTACTAGGAATCAGCACTAGTTTTGTGTATATATCTTTGCAAATTACTGGTAGAACTGAACAGTAATCCTTACCCCTGAAACTAAATGTTAGTCTTGCACACTAGATCTAAATGTAACATACACTTCAAAACCATGCGACAATGTGGAACAACTACTTCAAGTTTGAATCAAATCCATTTAGTAATAACTGAGATATAGTGAAAATGCATCAAAATTAACCTTAAATTCAAAGTAAAAGGGGGCAAAATTCATGAAAAATTGGTGGAAGAGTTAGCACCTTGTGTCATATGAGGTGAGTGATAAGGTGGAACAAAGACCTATAAAATACACAATGGAAACTGGAGATAATCTCGCGTCATCTCGTGTTAGCGCATTATCTTATTTCAAAGCGTTTGTCGACTTGATCAATCGTGATCAAATCAACAGACGCTTACTGAAGTATAAAACTGGTGGTACGGCTGGCACGTAAAAAACCCGAATCTAGTCCATTTTTCAAACGACAAGTGTTGATTTCTCAGACTTCCAATCAAAAATTCATTCCTTCCCCGTGTAGAAAATACTAACAACATTAAAAAAGCACCATTATCATTATAAACAAACGATCTGATAGAATGATATCTTATTAAAACAAACGATCTGATAGAAAATTATCTTATTTCAAAGCGTTTGCCGACTTGATCAATCGTGATCAAATCAACAGATGCTTACTACAACGAGATCCCATTCAGTTGCCACGGGATTTTGGTGAGATTTGCTCTATATGCCTTTCAAGTTGCAGATCTATTTATTTTTATAGCTCTTTTGGTGGAACAACTATTTTAAGTTTGAATCAAATCCATTTAGTAATAACTGAGATAGAGTGAAAGTGCATCAAAACTTTAACCTTAAATGTTAAGTAAAAAGGGGGATAATTCATGAAATATTGGTGCAAGAGTTATGGCCCTTGTATATATGATGTTGGAGATGATGTGGAACAACTACTTTCAGTTTGAATCATCAAAACTTTAACCTGAAATTCTAAGTAAAAAGGGGGGATAATTCATGAAATATTGGTGTGAGAGTTATAGCCCTTGTGCCATATAATGTGGGTGATGATGAGGAATAACTATTTTAAGTCTGAAACAAATCAATCAAGTAATTACAGAGATAAAGAGAAAGTGCATCAAAACTTTAACCAAAGTGCTTGCTGTAAATTGGCTCCCCTCCTTTCAATAACAGATGTTGTTGATATACACAGATCTTTGATTTTTCACACCTTTTGGTTTGTGAAACAGGTAAAAGGCATAGTTTTGCAAACACTTTTCTCTTTCTTGGGGGCATGTAGTTTACTTAAATTAAAAACTGACATGAAAATCAAAGTCTAGAAAAAAAATATGACGGTAACACACGTTTCTAAACACCGAAATGCTTTGACTCCTCACACTGGTTATGACCCCTTACAACAGATTCATACTCAAAAATATTCGCAATTTTGTCCTTTCACATTCAATACGATTAAGACATGTGACGCAAGGCGCACCAGCACTTAAAACTTATGTGACTTTTTTTAATGTGACTATGGCGCATGGGTTTCCCAGTCACTGAAATATGCCGAATAAGTTTGGACGTGACAGCAACTGTCAAAAGTTATCACGCTGTCCCGAAATATCCTATTATTTGGACTAAACGTCTGTCTGATCTATCTATCTTCCCATAATGTCAAACCCCTCCAAGGACGTAGACATTTGGCGAGGTGAGGCATGATCAATACAGCAAATGGCTGCATTGAACTGCTCAGAGGTTGGGAGGTGGACGTTACAGCAGGAGGGAGATAATTCCAGTGATACACTCTTCTGTGGAAGGAAGAATACTTTAAGCAGTGTTTATTCCAGAATATTTTTAAGAGGGGTCAAAGGGCCCCATTAAGGCACAAATGACATTTGAAAAAAAAAAACAACAGGGGTCACGAAAGAAAAGCTGTTTTACCCGTAATGAAAAGTTGTAATTTTAACACTTTTGCTACATGCAGCTCAACGTATTATTTTTGCTGTTCTTAAAACATAATTACAAATCATAGTGTAGAAACAGTTGCTAGAACTGCTAGTCGCAGACTCATCAGTCGAGAACCGTCTATCAACAAGTGTTTCGCCCCGTTACTCTCGATACACTCTCCTGACGGTGGGGCCAGCAGTGTTGATCAGGCACTGCTTGTCTGCGATGGCTGCCATTCCTTATCATTTCGGCGTAACCAGAGCCAACTGGACGCTCTCTCGGCAGCTTTTCCTACTGCATGGGCTGTGGCTTTCCTTACTTTCCCTTTGATGCCCAATGCGCCAAGCATTCTCCATAGTGACTGGGCTGGGAATCCTCAACTGCCGACTTCTACTGGGAATAGATGTGTTTTCCATCCCGCTTCGTTGCAGGCATCTGCCAGGTCTTGGTACTTGGCTGACTTGCGTTCATATGCTTCTTCTGTTCTCTCCTCCCAGGGCACAGTCAGTTCCACCAGTATCACCTTCTTTGGAGACTGTGACCACAGCACAATGTCTGGACGTAGGTTTGTTTGTATGATGTCCGGAAACACCAGCTTCCTTCCCAGATCCACACGCATTTCCCAATAATATTTCATAATATTCTTATTGTTATTAAAACCTAACCACGGAAAAGTCTAGTCCAACTAATTGTATGTGAGTCGCAATATTGTGATAACTTTTGCATAGGTCAATATCTCTCCTCCAATTACAACATAGGAAGGACTTTTTCTGTGTTGAACCTTCCGTGATGATTCTATGCGGCAATTTTTAAATCGCACTTTAACTATTAAAAAACAAAAATATTAGTGAAATTTTAAGATACCTGGAAAGGATATCCATTTTTTCCTTCCATTCAACTGATGTTTATGTGAATAAACAGCAAAACACGAGTTTGTCACTGTTTTAAACAAAGCACCCTAAAGTTTACGCATATTTTACATGGCTCCTATTCGTGTCACGTGATCGATAACGACCAGCTGTGTACTGAGTGTAATGGCGGACATGTAAATACAGCGAGGTAGCCAAAATGAAACAGTGTTTACGCAAAATGATTCAATTTTATTTTGTTTTATGGTTTCATCATTTTAAGTATATTGACTGATCGTGTTTTAACCTAAATCTATATTCACCACAGAAAAGGTCTTTACTGGTTTTGACGTAAAGAGAGGGATTCTGCCTTATCATGAAAATATCTCAGAATCAGTTCTGACGTCAAACTATTTGGACTAGGAAAAGTCCGACAGCCATTTACTATGGAATGAATGTTTTTCGCCTGATTCTGACGCCACTGGGTGATTTAGTGGTCTCGGACAAGTCATCTTTCTTTGAACTTTGTTCTCCATCGTCTGCCGTTTTCAAAAATTGGATTTCTTTTTTCTCCGAATTGTGCACTTTTTGTCTGCCTTTGCATAGCAACATTGAAAGCTGCCTGTTGTTAAGCGACCGGAGACAGGCTACTATTTTTACACCAACCAATGAAATGGCGCCTTACGTCATGGGAAGAGTCGTATTCGATTCACAACTGCTGGAAGTCGGCGCTCACAGCTTGAATATTTTGTTTTCTGAAAATATGTGCGCCCCATGGGCTCTATAGAGCGAACATTTATGCGCCCAAATAGTAAAATACGCGCCAATGGCCCCATGGCACGGCCTGGAATGAACACTGTTAAGTAATCTCTAGTTGCTGTGAATTCTTGTAACTGAGGGAATGGAAGTGACATGTTGGATGAGTGAAAGGAACTAAGAAGCCTTCTTTGGGGATGGCAACTAATTCATGGTGGACTTTGTACATAAGGGAAAGAAATTAAGTCTACTATCAATACGTCAGAGATCAATGCAAAGAAATAAAATTCTTGTCGCGACTTTCAAAAATCTGTACATTGCCAGTATTTTGAATTTGTAGCATTTGGTTACACTGAAGAATGGCAGATGAGGCCCTTGAAGTTTGAGGGATTATAACATGTCTGTGAAACTGGAGGTCTGACGGTAGTCAGCCTTAATCCAACAAGCTGCCCATCTCTAGACAACCTCTATCTGGTCTATAAATGTTTGGTTATAGGGTGACCACACTTCAGAGACATATACAATGTATTCCAGATGGGGTCAAACAAGTGTCTGGTAAGCCGTGGACTTAATGGGTTCAGATTAGTCAAAATAATTTGACGTTCATATTGCTTTATATCTGTGTCGGGCAATCTACACATCAAAACTTTGAAGGACCAAAATAATGGAAGTTAAATCACAGTACACAGTCATGTAAAGTTATTGGTTTTATATGGCGTGTAAACACACGGTAAATGTTGATCATGTACAGTACATACAAAGGTTTAAATCACCAGAACATTCGTAATTTTGGATATTATTTGATAATTTTAACATAGATTAATGAGGAATTGAATCCCCTTTAGTTACATGTAAGTTATATTTTAATTTATGGCCAATTCGTGAAATAATCGACATTTAAACCTAAAGCATGTAAAGCGTCGGCAGCGATGAAAATTTCATTGGAAGTTGCTTCAACTATTTTGGTCATTCGAGTGTTTGACGTGCGTGGGGATATTGCCCATATGAAAAAAAAAATCTCAATATTTCCTAGGACTGTGTCAAATTAGTATAGACTAGGGTTCTGATTTGACCTTGATGTTTCTGTGCAGAAACCCCAACGTTTGATTTGCTTTCTTTTTTGACCTACTGATGTGGGCTTCCCATGAAAGATTATTTAATATATGCACCCAAGTTGACTGATTCGTATTGACCATATCGACATTATTGATAAATCCTGTTTTCCGGTATTTCCGTACATAGGGTCAGGGGGGTCGGCGAGATTAACCGATATAAAGACCGTGTACACTATGAGCGATTATTTTTGCCAGAAGATAAGAATTTATGAAAGATCTTACTTTCTCACAAAGGAAATACTATTCTACGACTTCGGCAACATTGTTTTTTGCAAAAATAATCTGTTTATCTTGAACAATGCAAAAAATTTCACACCTTCGGTATCGTGCCACGGAAGCGGCAGTGTAGAATAAAAGATAAAATTTCAAAAATAAAGTAAACTTTGAGGATATTTTTGCTATATTTTAATTACAACAATGTTTAATGATAATCTGCAATACTTTTTTTTATTCATTTTCTTTGTTTAAAACTTTAAAAAAGGATAATCTAAACACTACCGCCATGTAGCGTAATGGCCGATACCCCCCTCACCGTGAAAACGGGAACGGGCGTTTATTAGTGGTTTATACCTGAAAACGGGATTTTATCCATAATGTCGATATCGTAAATAGGACTCCGCGGAGGGTGGGAATATACCTAATTCTCGATATTCCGTGGTTTCTCACTGATTCCGTGGCTCTCAAAATTACGCTTGTGCCGCTGCCGCGCATGTCCGAAGTTCATTCAAGTTTCTCAGAAAGTTAAACAAAGATTTGTGAGCACCAAAAATGCGCAATAAACGGGTAAGTATTGCTTATTTACTTAAAAATACGGAAATGTGAAAAAAAACCTTTTCAGTGCTAAGGAAAAAGAGGGTGGCACACAAAAACTTTTATTAAAATACAAACATGCAAACGATTGACAAAATTGTAGCAACACATTAAGCAGTCCCCTAACTAAATACTGAGCAGTGTAATTTGTCAGTCATATTCATGGACGATTCACAACCGGGTAAAAATAAGAAATTTCTATTCCTTCATAAAACATAAGAAAACAGAAAATGTGGTGTAGCACCTCTTAAGCATGAGGGTCTAACATATACTGACCCTGCCACCAAGGCCAATATACTAAATGGGCAATTTGAGTCGGTCTTCTCAAACCACAACCACTCAGTTTAAAAGCAACTCTGCAAAAAAGTTACTACAAACACTTCCGCACCCCAACATGCCCATGATCTCCGTTACAGAGAGGGTGTTGATAAAACTCCTGCGGCTCTCTCCAAACAAAGCCCTGGCCCAGTGAACTCTCACCAAGAGTTCTAAAAAGCTACACCACGAGATAGCGCCCATCCTTACAATTATATTTAGGTCATCCCTGGAAACTGGCTGTGTCCCCCCAAATTTGGAGAAGTGCAGTTTCGCCCCTGTTTATAAGAAAGGCCCGAAATCCAAGGCCAGTAACTACAGGCCAATTCTCTCACCTGCATAGCTTCCAAATTATTAAAACACATTCAATCTCCAACATCATGACACATCTTGACAAAAATGACCTCTTAAGCCAGTACCCAGCAGGGCTTCAGATCTAAGCATAGCTGTGAATCACAACTGATCAGCTTTACACAAGAAGTTTACGACAACCTTGACAAGGTCAACAACAGATTTTAATAGTAATTGGTTTTTTAGTAAAGCATTCGACAAGTTGATCACAAAAATTGATATTTAAATTTAAATGGCTGGGGGGTCCACCCTCTGGTATCACAGGGGTAAAGTTCTTTCTGAAGGTCGAACCCAAAGAGTAGTTGTAGTCGGCTGCACTTCTGACACCCTCCTGTCCTGTCGGTGTCCCTCAGGGATCCGCCCTAGGCCCTGTCTCTTTCTGCTTACATTAATGACCTACCAGATTCTATTAGAAGAAGGCAAGACTGTTTGCAAAATGATACCATAGTATACCTTACAGTCAAGTCCTCATCTGATCCCAAACACTACAAAAAGTTTTTGTACCCCTTGAAAAGTGGGAACAGGACTGGTCAATGGAATTCAATCCAGACAATGTAGGTGCTGGAATTACTCGCAAACAAACCCTGTCATGTTTCCTTACACCCTGCATGCAAGGAACTGAAATCTCCCGATACCGCTAAATACTTAGGTGTTACACTAACAAGACTTAAATGGTCTGAACATATTAATCTATTTCCTCTAAAGCAAACAACTCTCTAAATCCATCAAAAAAAATGTTCAGACAACAAACAAAAGGTAAAAGAGAAAGCTATAACACCTAGGGTCCGCCACAACTCGGTATTGCTCATCCATCTGGCACCCCGGGCAAAAGTCCCTCTATACAAAGTCAAAAAGTGCAAAGATCTCTGCACGGTTTATCTTTAACGACTATAACTATAAAAGCAGTAACCATGATTAACACCCTAAACGGGAAAATTTAGAACAACGGCGCATACAATCTTCTCTCATCTATTTTTAACAAAATCCGAACAAATCAGGTATGCGTCAACCATAACCATCTAACACCGACCAAAACCTGAACTACCTAATTCCACAGTCCCGTACTAAAATACCACATGATTCCTTCTTCCCCGTACAATCAACTATGGAATGGCCTTCCCCATAGGGCGTCCAGCCCCAGCTAAACATATTTGCTGACGGCTGGCCACTGTACATCGCATAACTTCCTTCACTATGTTTTTTAACTTAGCACCTGTAGTAATTTTTATTCTTTGCACCTAATGAGTTTTCTCTTTTTTAAAACACTGCCCAACAAGCGCCTTCCAGTCATAATCGTTAATGATTGTTGGAAGTATCATGTAGATGTAGATGTAGAATGTACCCTTCACCATAGCGACCATCAATTAGCCAATCAGAGCCACGGATTCAACGAGAAGCTGCCAGCTGATACGGACCAATGTAGGTCAACGTACATGAGGTGAGATTTTTCATTTTCTGTCATATCTTGTTGATTTTTTGACTTAGCATGGTTATATTGAAAGGTTGGCGCGTACTTTTGGTTAAAAAAACAACATGCGAATACCTAACATCAAAATGCGCATGCGCAATTTAGCAGTTAAGACCCACGGAAATACGAAACAAAAGCATAGGATGTTTCTTCTTGCGACGTGGATAGTTTGACATTTGGAGGGGTTGAATTCCATATCCCACTCTTTTAACATTTTGAGGTCATTTTGGAGGGTAACTGATTCATTTGCAGGTGTCATGATTGTGAGGTAGACTGCTGTATCATCTGCAGACTAGCAGAGGCGGACTTTGCCTTTGGTGTTAAATATTTTGTGGGAGGTCATTTATATAACCTTAAAGAGCAGGGGACCAAGGATCTGTTTTAATCTATGACTATTTATACAAGTAAAGTTTGAATATAAAAAATGCATGTTAAATCTCTTACAATGGTGCCAATTTATTTGCGAACAATTTCTACAATTTTGTTTATCCCGCCATACTTCCGGAAGTTGAAAGTGAAGGCTAAAGTCTGTTCTTTTCCGGACTCTACAGTATAGACACTCTACTGCTTGTCAGACAACAAAAAATTTTAGTAGCAAAATAAAATAAAACAGATTAGGACTAAACAGAAGAGAAGGGTAAATGTGTTAGTGGTTAAAAGATAGCATTTTTGTAGAAAGGCCAGACTATCTATCTATCTTCCGTTACCGTCGAACCCCTTGCAGGGACGTAGACGTTTTGCGCGTCAAAATCATAAGAGAAAGAATATAGTGATAAAAATGAAATTTTCTCATTACAGAGTTGGTGCAGCCGTTTTGCGCATGCGCGGAATTATTATCAAATGGAACGCACGGCAAAAATACTCATTTTTTTGCATGTCCGCACGCATTTAGTGTATAATGTGCATAATATACTGACTAAAGGTTAGGGTTAAATCACCATGGTTACAAAATATATACATTTAAGGTTTTTTTTGTTCTAATTTAGTAATTCCGGTATATCCCGGGAGTCTGTAATATATCACGGGCGCACCAACTCTGTATTTAGTCACAGCCGATAAAAATTTAGAGTGGAAGAAACTAAAAAAATAACTTTGGTGAAATAAAAAGGTTAAACTTGAGTTAGCGGGATAACTAGGGCAGACATTTTAAAGGCTGCAAACCGCGGCACTGACTTCTCTAGGTAGGAGGTGGCGACACTGGGGGGTAGTTGGTTCCATGGTACCATTTTCTCGAAATAAGAGAACTTGTAATAGTCAGTGGTTGCAGTAATTAACCTATAACTTGGGGAATGGCCATAGCGGGACACTCGGGTCATTGTGGAAAGGTAATCTACGATTGGGATAGCAACCAGATCATGATGAACCCTTATAGAAGAGTGATAACCTAGAATCTATGGTAAGCAAAACTGAATATCTGTGAGGTTGGAGAGTTTAGAAAAACGCTAATAGTCACAATAGACTGTGATTGCACTTGTAGGACAATGGATGATAATGTTGGTATTTCGTTGTCAATACCTTTTCAATAGCTTAATGGTAAGCGGGATTAGAGACTATAAAGATTCCCTCCGAATGCTGATCGGATCACGAGGATATACAGTATGTAAAGAATTTGTACAAATAATGTGCATAATAGGAAATTAAATTTAAAGTCAGAACAGTTACATTTTGCAGTCACACTAGTTCGCAACATGAATCATTATAAACAGAGAAAATTTATATGAACAAATTACCACCACAATAAAATGCAATTGCCGCACGAGTGTGCATATTCCTATTTAGACAAATTTACAAATTCCATTTAACAGGTAGGACTTGTAGGAAATTTTGGCAACGGTGTCCAATAACATGGAAAGTTTGGAGTGACAACGATGCTCAGCAGCACTTTGGATGAATGAAATTCTTAATTTTGTCCCCTAAATACGACAAAACATTTGTTTGTTTTTTTTTTCGTGTTTTTTTTCTGTTTCACATTACAATGAAATGATAATTTTGTAATTGCTACTAGAAATATATAGACTGTTAAAGAGGTAAGTAATCACAGTCTATGCGTTTTGTAGATATTTTTTTTTCTACTACGAATTTTTTTATACATATTTCTCTACTACGAACTTTTTATATACATAGGTCAACTTTCAAACACAAACGATATATAATGAATTAAAACACGAAAAGAATGGTCAATTCACTGGCTAAAATGAAAATGTTGAAAGTTTGGTTTCATTGAGCCTGTTCATGGACGGTAGAGGAAATGCATGCTACTGTCCACACCTTCAAGCCCCAGGTTGAGCAGAACTCAAAATTTACACATGATACAAGTACTAAAAACAATTTAGAGACATCTACAGACGTGTTCATACGGCGGTGCATATGGAACCTTTAATGATACAGTAGTGTGTAGTTCAATGAAAAGTGGCTTATGGTCCCCAGTTAAAATAATGGGCTTGCCCTAAACGAGAAAGCAATGGGCAGAACTATACAAACTGGAATTTAGAAAGGGGATCTGAGGTGACGGAGCCTGCATATCACAAAAATATTCAAAAGACAACATTAGAAAGTAAGCACCATATCCAAGGGGTCGTTATACAATACCCAAAGCTATGAAATCGGGTGTATTGTAACCACCCAAGCCGAAATGTTCAAGCTAAAAAACTAAACAGTACCAATACCACAAAACAAAAGTCATGCTGAACGATCTGAAAAGATCAAAATAAAACAGCTCTGATTGAATGTACAGGGAAACATTTTTACGGCCGAAAGAAAATATTAAAGAAAATATTCTTTTATGCGAATAAAGAAAATAAACAATTAAGAACAGTATATGAACATTAATAGCTCATATATTATAAATCACCGAATATCGCCAAGTAGACAACGGCAGTGGTTTAATTAGCATCTCTTTAATATACAAAACACAATTGGCCATTCTTGCATGCTAGAGGTTAACCATGGTTCGACACATCTCTTATGGCACTTTGCTAGCTGTTAAGAAAGTGCTATAGGTTATAAATGCTTTTCGGTCCTCAAGTAAAAACAAAATTTAATTAAAACATATATAGGTTTATTCTTGGAGTCTTTAGAAAAACTGTGTCATTTTGTTTTGGTACAAATTCGTCAAATTAACGTTCATTTAAAATTATGTTGTATTACCAGTTGTGTCATTGAATTAGATATGTCTCATATATGCATTGAATATCTTTTTTTGTTGTGTCTGGTGGCCTGTAGAGTTTCCAATTTTTTGAGCAATAGTACATTTGAATTTTCATCAAATATTAATTATGTTGTCCTTGTTTTTTTCCTTACCTTTTCCCATGACCGGAAATGAGTCTTGAAATTTATAAAGTTATACTATCGTAATATATGCAACAGAAGCAGCCAAAATTTATCAGTTTTATTTTGTAATAATAAATCAGTTAAAAATAAATATAACCTAGTCAGATTAGTATCTTGTGTTTTTGTATATAGCTTTCCAGACATGTCAGATACATATCTTGCCGAACACATACAATTAATTTTCATATCAGTATGTTTTAATTTGGGGAAAATGTACATTTGAATTTGCATCAAATGATAGTTCTCATTATTAACAACTGTTCACAGAACCGGGGAACACTTTTTCGACGCATATTATCGTAATATCGTATCATATGAGACCAAAATCCGCATGCAATTTATCAAATATTATTACTGTTCATGTCAGAAGAGTTCTTTAATGTTTTATAATATTAATAAAATTTGAGTGTTTTCGGGTGTTTCGGTGTTACCCGGTGTTTTCCAGTGATTCTATAGACCCATGAGTTTAAGATTTATGATGCTATTTTTAACTTCCTTAATTTACCTCCGGCTTTTTTGTTTGTGTCATGATTATTTTTCGTCTCTTTTACAGCTTGTTTATACATTGCTTTAAGGTAAAGAGGATAGCTAACATCAAAATGATCAAAAAATTATTTCATCAAAAAAGTTTCTGAAAAGTGTAAAAACTTTTCGCTACTATCTGATAGATTTTATTTCATACAAACCAGAAGGTCATAGACCCATGTGGCAAAATACAACATTTATAAGTATATGGTGGCAGCAAACGAAAGTTAACAGTATATACAGTCATCATATCAAATGTGACGTAAAGTTTATACTGTAATACAATTGATTGTACAATATAGACCATTGTCTTCAAATATAACGTCAAGTAAAACGTTAGACAATTAGTAGTATAAAGTTTAGAATAAAATTTTAATAAACGACACGGACGGGTCCGAAGAGCACTGAAATTGGAAATAAATATAATCGGTTGTAATGTACTCTGTATTTGTGTCCCTGAAGCGAGCACTAATAACATAATAGTATTTACTACTTCAAGTACATAGTGTCAGTATACTAACTATACTAAAATGATTATATTGATAAACTTATTGCTACAATTGAAACATATGATTAAATATCTGAATACTAATACGAAGAGCTAGACATGAAACTTACTTCAGAAAAAAAACTTTCCACTACGTTGTAAACCTTGTCCGAAAACGAAATTTGACAAGATAACAACAGTGAGACATGCATCTGTTTACAAAATGTTTTGCAAACTGAATTATATTTACAAAATATCAAGAAAATCTCAAAAAACATGCATCACAATCAAACTATTCAGGTATCATCAACACACTATTACCATTATGTTGCCCATCTTGTCCGAATGCGAAAGTTGACAAGTCCGCCTTGTCAGGATGCGAAACTGACAAGATTAGACACTTGGTTATTCATATGCATAGGAAATGCTACAAAACCAAATACTGAGTGCATGAAATTTACCTGCAATAACAAAATACTGAACAATAAAGTTAATAAATCACGTTAATATTTGGATTAATCATTCGTGCTGCTTTCATTGATGCTGCTGTTATATTCATAATGTGACAGAAATAATGTCTTATATAAAGTAAACGAGATCTTATTCAAAAGCTTTTCTACAAAGCTTGCAAGATTTTTTACTATAACAGTGTTTTCTGAATTAATAAATCGATGAATTTAAACATACTTGGCCAAAATCTTTATTGTAAAAATTGTTCCTTAAATCTGCGTACATATTATACTGAATAACAAAATGGTACTCATCTTCCAAACATTCACA
The DNA here is from genome assembly GCF_021730395.1 of Mercenaria mercenaria. Taxonomy (NCBI): domain Eukaryota; kingdom Metazoa; phylum Mollusca; class Bivalvia; order Venerida; family Veneridae; genus Mercenaria; species Mercenaria mercenaria. The sequence continues at coordinate 90,667,038 of NC_069361.1, forward strand.
AAAGGTACATTTACTTCATAAATGGGGGTACTAACAGGCTGATTCCGTCTACCAGTTCAATACAAAGGCATGCGATGACACACGTAAAAAGTGACAAATTGATACGAAAATTTTTAGATATTCAATATGTTTTAAATAGGCTGAAACCTGAATACAGCTACATGTCGTAAAATAGAGCTTGCTCCCACTCATTTAGCCTTGCTGCCAGTTCTGTACAAATTGATCTTTAATCCTCTGTCTTACCATTTCTAAAAATAAGTGTACATCGCCAACAGTTTGAAATATCCATGCATCATTCAAACCTAATGAATAAAGTAAATCTCTAAGTAATGAACCCAGTTTTTCTTGTGGGGTAATCTAGGTATCTTGATACAACAATTAAAAACACCTTTTAACATATTTCTTATTATCAGCTTTTAACAAATTTTTTTTCCCGTATTTGATAATGTTCATATTCTTATATTTTGGAAAGGCTTCTTCCTAACTCTCCATATATAAAATCATTCTGTGTACCTTTTTTTTTCCCTAAGAGACGTTTTCAGAATTGCAATTTTCACTCTATCTAATGTTTTACCATGGTGAAAACCCCCCAAAATTTACTACCATAATTGAAAATAGTTTCAATAAGTTGTCAAATAAATCTAGTTTTTGTTTAACAGAGATATACGTAAATTTATACAAATATTTATTTTATTTGAAATATAGCCTTAAGCGCTTGACCCGCTAAGTATTTGTGCTTCAGTAAATGAACCCAGCTGTTGTAAATACAACCACCATAATATACAAATCTACCCACTTTTTTCGTATATATTTCCATAATAAAAGGTAATGTTTGCGGGTAAACGCCAACCTTTTCTAAAAATCAAAACCTTAGTTTTAAGCGGGTTAACTATAATTTCCATTTTTAACAGTAATTCATGCAGCATATCTAAACTAATTTGAAAATCATATTGGCTGTTTGCAAACAAGACAATATCATCTGCATATAGAATTAGAAACATGTTAAACATGTCAACATCTGATATGAACAAACTAATATTTCTTCTAAGTAATGATGATGTGTCCATCTTCGTAAAACCATTTCATCTTTGAATAGATATAAGAGTTGTGATCTTGATAATAATGTTGCAGATTTCTTTATTGATGCAAATCATTTTATAAGTCCATATTTATGTACAGTCTTTAATAAAATTTATGATACAGGTATTTATCCTGTAGCATGGACTAAAGGAGTCATTGTACCTATACTGTTCATGCAGCTATAAAAAGGGAGATACATGCAACCCTGCAAATTACAGAGGAATTACCTTAGTAATATTATGTCAAAAATCTTTTCTTTATTATTACAAAATAGGATAAATAAATGGTGCGAATCGAATATGTTTTCGCTGAAGCTCAGTATGGTTTTTTGTGATGGTGTTCTACGGCTGATTTCCATATTCTTACTTCACTCCATATTCAGAAACATTAATAATAAATGCCAAATTGTGGTGCATATTTTTTGATACGAAAAAGCTTTCGATACCGTCCCTCAGAGATGATTATGGGTTAAATTAGTGGAATCTGGCATCAGTTGTAAAATATCAATATGATTTAAAACCCAATATATAGTAAAGTAAAGTTTTGTATTAATTAGGTTCTACTATGACCATGTCAGAATTTTTTGACGTAACTCTTTGGGGTAAAACAAGGAGAGCCATACTCCCCCTATTTATTTCTCTTTATTTAATGATATGTTAAAAACATCGATCTTAAAACTCATTGAATGAGAATGACCTTGAACATGCTTTCAATGTAACTTATTTTGTTTGTAGATTGTTTTATTCACTAAAAAGAACCCTTTAGTTTACCCGGCACAAATGATAACCTTATCAATATTCTTGTAAATGGGGCTTGAAAAATTAAATATCAAATAAGACAAAATTGTGTGGGATTTGAAAAACGAAAGGCAAATTCACAATGTTGATATACTTATCAACGGTCACAAAAAATTGAAGAAAATTAATTACTTTAATACCTGGGTGAAAATTTCAGTACACCGGTAACATGCTGGTGCTGTTACGGGCCTTTTCGATTCAGGCATTAAAAGCGTACATAATCTTTTATCGTTTTTTGACAGGGTTCCACTTGATATAAAAACCAAATTGTACCTTTTTTTATTGTATGGTTGTACCCATTCTATTATATGGATCGGAGTTTGGGGGGCGTATACTTTTAAGAAATTGATAAATTACATATTAGGGTTTTTGCAAAAAAATTCTAGCGTGCATCAACAGACACCAAACCTAGCCGTATTTGGGGAACTCGGAAGATTTCCATTATCAATTTTATGCAAAAGAGAGCGATTAAAAAATTGGTTAAAAGTAAGAAAAAAATGTCGGGGCACCCGAAAATATATTATTTTAAAGATGAATCAGCTAGTCTGAATAGAAAAAACTGGGCAAATTCCATGAAAACTTTAATCGAAAACTTAGGATTTCCTCATTTATTAACTGAAATTGATGCTAGTGTTGACTACTTCCATATTCTAAAAGAAGTTTACGAGACCAGTATATACAAAACTGGTCTCATGTATCAATGAAATGTTTCCCAACTAAAAATATTATGTCAATATAAAAACTTCATTTTGGGTATGAGCCTTTCTAGACTTTGTTACAAATGATAGTTTTTTGTAAGCAATTACATGTTTTAGGTTAATTCACACATCTTGAAATTGAACTAGGTAATACAGTATATGGTTTTGATAGAAAAAACCGCATTTGCAAATGTTGTAATCAAAATAATGTTGAATCTGGTATCACTTCTTGTTATGTTGCCCACTTTATTCTGAATTCGCCGAAAATATTTTAGGGCCAGTTTCATGGCCCAAATTTTGAATAAATTTATACATTGATGTCAAAAATATTAAGCGTATGTTTTTCAAATTATCCAAATTATGTAAAAACTGCTTTTGTTAAAAGATCTCATACCCTAGATAGCATGACTGTTTCTTAATGCATGCATGTTTGTGTTTCATTTTATTATTGTATTGTCATTGTATTGTATGTCTTGGCCATATTCTCTTTACACTTTGTTAGATGGCCAAAGGCAATATATTTTGCCAATTTGCCGAATAAACTGAACTGAACTGAACTGAACTTAAACCTGTTAGCCAGATTTATATATGCCTGTTTTTGTCTTAGATATAGCAATGAATCAAATAGTGGTGTAGGCTCTTTAAATAATCCATTCTCATAATTTGCCTCATGTCATTAATGTATATAAGTCCTTGCTATTACTAGTCATGATATAATATACTATACTAGTCATAACATTGTATTATATTACTAGAAATAATATTTTATCATATTTTTTGCCAGTATTACATTATTGTTTATTTTTGCTATTATATTTTTTTCTGTTGATTTGTAGTGTTAGTTATACATGTATCTCTTTTGAAACTGTGTGTACATATATATCAAATTTGTCATGCCTGAGAGGGCCCGAAATTGGAAATGAAAGATATTCTATTTTATTCTAACAAACGTGTTCTGCATTTCAATTCAAAGAGAATAAATTTAGTAATTTTCCTAAATTTTATAAGGAAACTTTAAGTAAAAATTCATGTCTATTTTCTCTCCTTGCTATTGCATGTTTACATATGCACTGATATAGCTTTTGTCAGTTTTCAGTTACTAGTTTTAAAACCCACATGTAGAAACTTCCCCTGAGTTTTATTACCATAATTCAGAATAATAAGGTATAATATACTCAAACAGATATGTCTCATTTTCTGTCCAGTTCGCCAGAAGCGCGCATATTGTAAGAATTGCTTACAATGAACTTTAAAATAAAAAAATGTGAACTCTTATCGTTGTCAATAACATAAGGGGAATATAAGGGAAGTGAGAGCTGGAAGGGCGTTAGTCCCCATTCTTTTCGCAGTAAGGATGTCTTGTAAGAATGTTTTTTTTTAAGTGATGAAATGTGAAAAAGATGAAATTATTTGATCTGTTATAGCCTGTTCATGCAGCTTTAAAAAGATCTTACAACTCGTATACACACTGAAAGAGATTGTAAGTAATTCTTACAATATGTAGCTTCCTGGCATACTGGACAGAAAATGGGTCATATATGTTCTCAAAAACATTCAAAGCTTTTGAAAGATCTATCTAATACCTATCATTCACTGTTTTAAGATACACACTGGTTTAGTCAGTACATGATAGCTTTCATCAAAGAGCTATAAAAAATAAATTTATGTATTTTATACTTCTTTTCTTTCATTAATATTATACTCTGACCTGTGAAACATACACTCAACATGTCAGAATGTCTGTCTGCAAGCAAAAGAAAGAGATAACAATTTATAATATAAATTAAGGCTAACTACAAAAATTATCAAGCCGTACCCTAATATGTTTTTTTTCCCTTCGTTTCTTCTTTGTCCGCTGGGACGGTTTTTAACGTATTCATGAACCTTGACCCGGAATAGGCCTCGTTTTGGAAACAAAATAACCAGCTGCGAAGTGTCAATTATCGTTTATTAATCGCTTTAGTAATCAAGTTTTAAGGCAAAATAAAACAGCATTGAAGCAAAGATCGTGTAGAAAATGGAAGAATCCGATAGCGGACAGCAGTCGAAAAGATGCCCGTGTGGTTTTTGGGGGTAAGATTGATGTCAGATTTAAGCAAATCCTGCCCAAATTTAGTGATAAGTGGTGGATCAATTTCTAACAAGTTGCAAGGTGCGTTGAGACAGGAAACCGCTTGCAATTTAACATTTTTTACACTGCCTGTGGAATGGTGTTACTAGAAGTATGAACTTAGAATGAAACCATTTTATTTGTTTAATTTAACATGCACATGTTCTTAGCAGGCTGGTAACATTGCCCGATCAGGCTTACGACATAAAAAGTAATATTTCTTGAAAACTAATGAAGCTATTTTTTTCAAACTTGGTCCATTTATTAAGCATAACAGATTATACAAATTAGAAAAAAAATAACTTGGTTACCTTCAGTTTTGGTAGAATTATTCCCCTTTTCAATTTTTATGACGCATTGATCAGTCGGGTATCCGGCACTTCTCGTATCGCGTTGCGTAGCAACAAGCGGAGGTGACAGCAAACGCTAAATTGTAATTGAAAAGCGTTTAATGTTTCCTTAGTGCTGGTTATTTTTCTTTATTTAAAGGTGGTTAATCAGATTTTGGTCAACTTTCAGACTTTTTTAAAACTTTACCAACTGAAATTTACACTTATTTGTGTTTTTCAAGTTCTTAATAACACATCAGATTTTCACTGGAAAATTTTTAAACTATATTTTCCTATCCTGGTTGCCCAACCAAATAGCGTTATTTTAGCATAAGTATAAATTTAATAAACATACATTGCCTAAGGAATGTTTGAATAGGATGCACTACTGTATTAGAGTTGTAAAAGATTTGCATTGACAAGAACATATTTTGCCAAATTCATTAGAAATGCAAGTTTATAAATTATTTTTACCTCCCTTGTCTATCTTGGTTGCGCAACCCCGTAGATTTAAAATAAATCAATTCCAAGCTACACTTTGTTTTTAAAACTTGCCTTTTTTGTTTCAGGTAGTTGTAAATTTCCCAAAATATACAAAAGCAAAGTAAAACTAGAAATTTTTATTGAAATTAAAGAAAATTTCACTTTTTTAAACACTTGTATTAAAGGGAGATAATTAACAAAATTTCTAAGAAGTATAAAAACATACATTTCCAACGGTATCTAACTTTATGGTAATGGGTCTTTTTGTTCCCTTTAAATAAATCTCTAACAGAATATTAAATTTCTGAAAAATGTCAGAAATGTTCCTCAAATGTGATTGACCACCTTTAAAGTAAAATTTTGGGCAATATTAAGAAGTCCCGTGAATTTATAATGAGCATGATGTTCGAGAAATCCACTCCCAGGAAAGAACTCTTTCTTTTTTAGGTTTTCAGACGTGATATTCATCATTAATTCCGTGTAAACTACAAGGTCTCATATTTGAGACGGACTGAATGAAATTAATATTTAAAAAACGGAGGTCTTTACAAATAAATAAAACAGAAAAAACTAGCTCAGCTAATTAGGTTTCTCCATTCGTTTCACTTTTTCGTTTATTTTGTAGCTACCGTTTTAAAACAGTTCTGAAAGCCAATAGCTTATACTGTGGTGTCAAAAGTGGATTCCCCTAACGCCAAATTTTAATTAAATCAACACCTCTTTCCTAAATTCTGATTGGTATGAGATTTAATAAAAGGTGTCATAATTTAAAGCATACTAGTACATAATGCGTAAATACTGGATAAGGGATTTTTTGACACTTGAAAGATTCTCTGAAAGATGAAATAAACAACTGCTACGATTTTAAGCAAAGAAGTTGAATAAAAAAAAATGTTATGTTCTCAGATATTTAGTTATTTTAATATGTAATATAATGCAAACAGAGAAAATGTTGAATAAGCTTGGGAATTTGTGTTAATCATAACTGATCCGTAGCGCCAAAGAGCTGACAATACATAATCTGTCACTTTTTCCAGACTGTTTTAAAATGCCACAAAATCAATTATCACAAAAAAATACCTACTTTTTTTTTGAAAAATATATAGTTTGTACCATTGGGTAAGCATATAATAAAAAAGATGACTCTTGATTTGTTTTATTTGAAAATAAAAACATTACAACCCACACCGCTAGTTAATTCGCTACGAATTGCGAGGTCCTGCTTTCACCTCCAAGGTAATTTGCATAATTGACTGCTCCGGATGTGACGTCATGCCGACCTGATCAATAATCTTTGAAGTCCAAAAAAATATGTTCTAATGCTAAGTTTAAAACAAAAAAAGGGTTCACTGGCTTTCTAATGCTCTAAATTATTGCGCTAGTACATGAATGTTTACATTTTACTCTGCTTTCACTTACAACATCATAGAGAAATGTTAGTTTTAAAAAAAATGCTCATACATCTGCACTAGAAACGAAGTATTAACCCTAAATATATAGAATAAAGGTATTGGCGCACAAGTTTAGAGCAATAGAAAGCCATTGAACCTTTTCTGTTTTAAACATTGCATTAAAACATAACTATTTTGGACTTCATAAATTATGCATCATAAAAATCTGAAAAAGGGAAGTAATTCTAACAAAACTGAAGGCAACAAAGTTACTTCTATCTTGATAAGCATCATATGTTATGCTTAATAAATGGACCAAGTTTGAAAGAAATATCTTTATTATTTTTCAAGAAATATCACTTTTTATGTCTTAAGCCCGATCGGGCAATGATACCAGCCTGCTTAGTATTATCATATAAATGTTGGAGTGGTTTATTTTGAAAGTTTATCCCTAGCATTGCTTTATGGTCCAGTACTGAGAGGTTTCCTCAGTTGCCATGTAAGCATTAAGATCTGAGATGGTAATTTTTTCCACAGTACAACTGAATAAGGAAAGAATGACATTTTTGGATAATAGGAGGTGACTTTTACATTCAGTAACATTTTTTATATATGACTGTTTTTGTTTTAGATATAGCAATGAATCCAATAGTGGTGTAGCTTCAATTACATGATAATATATCTCAGCTTTTAGGCCAAACAGAATAATAACTTTGTGTAGAGCATTACCTTACCCCTAAAAATAGGGTAGTATAGGCAGGTAGGAAGTTATTATTTCTTGCAGACAGCATTTTAAAGATGCGAATATAGCTTTATTGCCTTTAATATTAAACGAGATGTATTATGAATAATTCACATAGTGACAAGGTGAGCTTTTGTGATCGCCCGTCGTCCTTCCGTCGTCCATCCAAAATTTCTTGTGAATAGAGACCACATTTTGCAATTGATTTTAATCAAACTTGCACACAACTTATATTAGCATAATATGATTATTTTGATATCTCAGTTCCTTACGAAAACTGGCCAGATCCCATCATGGGTTCCAGAGTTACGCTATTTTGGCTTGTGAACATGATACGAGACCACATTTTGCAATCAATTTTAATAAAACTTGCACACAACTTGTATTGGCATAATATCTCAGTTCCTTTCAAAAACTGACCAGATCCTATCATGGGTTCAAGAGTTTTAGCCCCTTACACAAAATTTTTTGTCATAATGTTTGTCTCTATGAAATCTAGGTTCAGAACTTGGTTACACGAGTGGTTAAACTATGCCACTAGGTCATATCATGGAAAAAACATTGTTGACTCTCAAGAGGCCACATTTACTCTTTGATATTCATCAAACCTTAGTGGCATTCAAAACTGGGTTATCTGAGGTATTTAACTAGATCACTAGGTCAAATTATAGAAAACGTTATGAAGTAATGAACAGTCAAAAAGCCACATTTTCTGCTTGATTTTCATAAAACTTTGTCAGAATGTTTGTCTCTATGAGATACACTGATAATTTTACTGGCTATTCCATGCTGCATGTAACGTAATTTTAGATGAGTTTAAAAAGAGTAAAATGTCAATTACACATTTATTGAAAGTCAAAACTTCCATATACATATTGTATTTAGAAAACTTCAGGTTACTGGAAAAGATCCCACTCATAACTTTGCACATGTACGGTAAAATGCATGCAGGTAGAAAAACAGCTAGCAGGTCTTGACGAATGTTGATGTTTGGCAAAATTCTTTTGAAACATGGGAGCAAATGAACCATCATAAATATACAATGTCAAGTTTTGAATATATTGTTTATAATCAGTTTATAATAGGGGAGATCGTGTTTGTATACAAATCCGTTGTATATTCTATTTTTAGAACTGATAAGACAAAGACCGGGTGGGCTGTCGCCGAGCGTCCATGTTTTTTTGTAAACATTGATGTTTTTCTAACGGCTTAAACTTTCTTAAATCATAAATGATATCAATAATTTTTTGATCAATGGAAAGGATATAAAACAAGCAATTTATTGATAACTTTTAATTTTATTTCGAAATAAATTCAATTAATTATGAACGCTTAACTTATAGTGTTTTTTCTAAAAGTTTGGAGCATCGCTACGCCGCTATTAAAATCATATGTCAGTTAAAACGGTTATTAATTTTCAAAAGTTATTTGAATATAAAAATATGAAAATCGTAAGCATTTCAAAACTTTTTGAATTTTTAAAATCCATAAATGAACGAAAAAGTTATTAGAAATTAAAAATTCCGATCCCATACACAAACGATGTAAAAATATTTGTTTTGCCCACCGTCAGATAAACAGGTGTTGATGCGTGACGTCAGGGCGATCTCTCCTATACTAATCATTGATATATCCATGTGGTAGCTGAAACTGGTCCTTCAATGATACAGCTTTGCTGTAGTCCCTGTGCATTTACAAAAATTTATTGCAAAGAAAAAATGATTCTTCAATAATTAACAGTTACTAAAATAAGTACTTAAAAAGTAGGTAGTTTTTCTTTAATAATATTTCTATTTTCAGATCATCTCAGACATCTGGACTATGTTCAAAATGTTACAAAGGTAGTGTAAATTTTATAGTAAGATCCCATTGTTAACCTTTAGCCTGCTGTCGGCAAGTTGTTCAGCCTTTGCGACTAGTGCAGACCAAGATCAGCCTGCACATCCTTTTTCGACTTAGAAATTTTTGGTAAATGTTTTTTATGTAAGCTGGTATCTCAGTACCCATTAATGGGAATGGATGGAAACTTCACACGCTTGTTCACTGTTATGATCTGACATGCAGTGCGCAGGTTCCATAACTCTACTTTACATTTTTACAAAATTATGCCCCCTTTTCAACTCATTTGTTTCTGGTTAAGTTTTTGTATGTAAGCTGGTATCATAGTACCCACTGATGGATTGAAACTTCACACACTTGTTCACTGTCATGATCTGACATGCAGTGCTTAGGTTCCATAACTCTACTTTGCATTTTTATACGCCCGTTTGAAAAACGGGACGTATTATGGGAGAGCCCCTGGCGGGCGGCGTCCAACGACTTTGTCCGGAGCATATCTTCTACATGCATGAAGGGATTTTGATGAAACTTGGCACAGTTGTTCACCATCATGAGACGGAGTGTCATGCGCAAAAACCAGGTCCCTAGGTTTAAGGTCAAGGTCACACTTAGAGGTCAAAGGTCAAATTCAAGGATGACTTTGTCCGGAGCATATCTTCCTCATGCATGGAGGGATTTTGATGAAAATTGGCACAATTGTTCATCATCATAAGGCGGAGTGTCATGCCAGGTCCCTAGCTCTAAGGTCAAGGTCACACTTAGAGGTCAAAGGATACAAGAAAGAAAACTTTGTCCGGAGCATATCTTCTTCATGCATGGAGGGATTTTGATATAACTTGGCACAAATATTCATCACCACGAGGCGGAGTGTCATGCGCAAGAACCAGGTCCCTGGGTCTAAGGTCAAGGTCACACTTAGAGGTCAAAGGATACAAGAATGAAAACCTTGTCTGGAGCATTTCTTCTTCATGCATAGAGGGATTTTGATATAACTTTGCACAAATGTTCACCACCACGAGGCGGATGTTCATGCGCAAGAACCAGGTCCATAGGTCAAAAGTCAAGGTCACACTTAGAGGCCAAAGGTCAGATACAAGAATGACTTTGTCAAAAGCATTTGTTCTTCATGCATGGAGGGATTTTGATGTAACTTGGCACAATTATACACCATCATGAGACGAAGTGTCATGCGCAATTCCCTTCTTAAGAATTACTTCCCTTTGTTGTTACTATAAATAGCTTATATTGTAACTTTTTCATTACTAGTCGTAGGGAAAAATCGAGACTACTTTTCTGTAGTACAACATGCATACTACATCCAGTTATGAGGTGTATTTTGACTAATCTCTACCTGGTAAAGATTTTTGTGTGGACTTGCAATTTTTTTGGGGATTTTTTTTTTTTTTTTTTAAAGATTATCTTCCCTTAGTTGTTACTATAAATAACTTATATTGTAACTTTTTTATAATTGACCGTAGGGAAAAAACAAGACCACTTTTCTGTGGTACAACATGGATGTAACTTTCAAATTTTAGGTGTATTTAAAGGTATCTCTACCTTGTAAGGAGTTTTTTTGTGGACTTAGAAAAACAAATGACTTACAATGATTACTAAACAACCACAAAATTAAAATTCCATTTGCAAATACAGGTGCTAGAGTAAAGAAATTTGCTGTGACGGGCGTAGATTGTGACATTCTGGCACTCTTGTTACAGAATTATGCCACTTTTTTGACTTAGCAGTTTTTTGTTAAATTTTTGTATATAAGTTGGTATCTCAGTACCCACTAATTGGAATGGTTTGAAACTTCACACAGTTGTCCATTGTCATGAGCTGATATGCATTGCACAGGTTCCATAACCCTGTTTTGCAATTTTACAAAATTATGCCCCTTTTTGGACTTTAATATTCATTCAGTTGACAAGACTGTTGAATAGTCGAGCGTTGCTGACCTCCGACAGCTCTTGCTATATTACTTGTGTGATCTTCATTTCAATTTCAGCAACAGTTCAGGAAAAGACACAAGAAGGAATTGATGCTAAAAGTGAACTGCTAAGAAGTAAGAAATTATCAAAACACATACATACATATCAACTAGTTTGTAGGCCTAATTATATTAACACATGTTAACTAGTATTTATGCAATAAATAATTATACATTCTCACATGTTAACAAGTTAGTATGTGTATTCATAAGGCTTGCACATATGGCAATAAGTTTGTATGCATATTTGTGATAACACATACATACATTTTAACTAGCTTGTATGTATAGTCATAGTGACACATGTATACATGTTAACTAGCTCATATGCATAATCATAACAGAAATGCATAAGATAATTGAGACAGTGTTCTACTTGGCTCAGGAGATCTGAGGTTTAAGTGTGTATTACGGCATTCAAACTTTTTTTTAGCAGCATTTCATAAAACGATGGATTTCCACCAATGTTATTTTCTAGTTTACTTGCATGGACCACTTCCAACTTTCTACAAATGTTTTTACTCTGCTGCATGCATGGTTTGCCATAGGGTAAAATAGAAAATCCTTTGAAAACCATCATCGTGTTAACCATTGACCATTGATGGGTTTCACCAAACTTGGTCTGTAGAATCTCTGCATAGACCCCTCAGTCTCAGTTTAGGAGTTCATGTGTCCCATTTGTGTATCAATTGTACTACAAGACAATATATCAAAATGCAAAAAAAAATCGGTATGTTGTCTTAAATTTTCTGATTAAATGTTGAAGAGGCCTAGGAAGGGCAGTTAGAGTTAGCTTTCTTTGAATATTGATAATTTGGTTACTATTTCAGACCGCCAGACTTCCTATACAAGCCACGATGGTGTAGGTGCTACCTCTTCCACATTTTTGTCTTCAAATCGCAATCAATCCTCTAACTCCACAATGGAAAAGGCGGAAGAGTTGTTGAGACAAGCAGTTAAAAACTCTAGTGTAGATAACACAGAAAAATCTATGACAACAGAAAAAACTGTGCCTACAACAGTAACATGTACAACACAGACCATGGCAAACTCTGTGGAGTGTGATAGTTCTAAAGACAATAAAAAAGACTTGAGCGTTGTAATTGCTCCATCTACCTCAGATAATGGTGCAGCATCAAATGAGAAAAATGAGGCTGTTGTAAAGGACTCTCAACCATGTACAACAGAATCAGAAATAGTATCTGATTCGGCCAGTCCAGATAAACGTGGAGTGAAAAGGTAAAGTTTTAGCGCTGAAAAATAGTTTCATCACATTTGATCTGCTTGCAAATCTTGTTCACATAATGTATAGGAACCTATATTACACATTACTTCATTGACATTAATTTGTCTTTTTAACCTTCTCTTTCATCTGAAATCTAAGTAAAGCAAGGGCAAAGTTGCAGTTGTTTTATATCCGAGCAGTATTAAGAGGGGTTGGTTAACATATATGAATTACATGTACTAGAATATCATGAATTTTTAATGTATTGAACTTTTATGGTATACAGTAATATAGAACTATGTATTTTGATGATTAAATCTCCATACATACAGATTTTTAAACACTGACAAGAGACAGTTGAACCTCATACTGACTTGCTTATTTCCTATAAGGTGTGTGATGTCACTTGTGATGTCATTTTCTGGTGTGTTGTCATATTAAATAGGTTATTGATAATGATGTTTTCTATTTTGCTCTGGCTAAATGAATTTTTTTTTAATAATTTTATAAAAATATACTACTGTATTTATAACTATTAAGTGTGCAAGGGTATGTGTTAAAAAGATTATTTACTTTGTATCTAGAAATATGCACTTGTACTTTAGCAGAATATGGTAAAGTGCTAAGGTCACAATATTTCTGTTACAAAACACCTCCATATTTCTCATTAAAGTCTAATAACCTATAAATATCGACTTAGAATATATTTGGCCAATGCATGCTTGACATACCGGTATTAAATGTTGCATGTTTAAACTCTATGTAATCTAAGATTTAATGAAGGAAAAGAAACATTATAAGAGGAAGGGAAACTTCTTTTGACTCTGGAAAATTTCTCTGTATGGAATGGCTTTAATACTTTAAATTACATTTCATGACAATTCGTAGCTGTAACACATTGTCCAACTGATAAGAAATACCATTGGGATGCTGTCTATTAAAGTTGTTGAAAGAATTTTGCTCTGTTGAAATACAAGGTCATAGAAAAACCTTTTAAACTCACTCTTAAAGCCACATTTGCTACATGATCTACATGTAAATGTTAAACTAAATGGGTACATGATGGAAATGGTTAGAGGTTTATGTTTTCTTTTTCATCAGATCTCTGTCATGCATTACCCGGCATGTTTTGTGCTTCATAGGTGAGTCATATATGGCCACTTTGGCCCTTATGTTTTAACATTTTATGATGTTATAAGTTCTGTATGATGTTTATATTGTAACAGAGACAGCAGTGCTCTAGATGATACAACACCTACTTCAACACCAGAGAAACCCGGCAACAAAAGTAAGAGGAGATGTAATGTCTGTAAGTGTAAATTAGAACTGGCACAGAGAACGATAGGAAAATGCAAATGTGGTAAGTCGTCCACTTTATATTCATTAGTCATAAACAGCCTACATGCCATTAACCCTTATGTTGGACACGACTGATTCTGGCTTTGCGACCAGTGTAGATCATGATCAGCCTGCACGTCCGTGCAGTCTGATCAAGATCTACACTGTTTGAAATTCAGCCAGTATATTTTTGGTAAACACCCCTTATAACAGGTAATGGTACTGTCCAAATTGGATGACAGACAAGTTCATTATTGAAATTTAGCAGGGTAAGGGTTAACAGCATATCACAGGAGCATATAACTTCAAACAGAGACAGTTCTCTTGTTTTCCCATTACATAAATTCCTCAGTTGATTAACTTTTCCAGTGTAACAACCTGACACATTTCAGTCTTTCTTAAAAAATCAGTGCAAAAGTTTCATTTAGATCAGCAGGTAATCCACTGTGTTCTTAAGTTTTATGTTGTTCAAAAGGAAAACTGAATAGATTGAAGTATAACACATCGCACTTTGTTTTCCAGAAAATCAAAAAAGTGTGTTGTTATTGTTCAATAAAAATCATTGTTCATACCTCATAGTAAGTATTTCATAGCCTCAAATGTCATTGTAGTTTGCTAAAGATGTATAAAACACAGAACTGTAAAATATTAATTTTGGTGATTGTTTTGTTAGATTGAAATAATATATCTCAAACATTGATATTTTTGTTCACTGTTGCGGTATAATTTCAATATGTCTGAACTTCACACATTCATTTTTATTCAGACATTATTTACTTATCCTGTAAGTAAAGTTTATTCAAGAGGATCTGCCTTTCAGTGTTAAAATGACACATTGTCTTGTTAGCTCACCTGTCACATAGTGACAAGGTCAGCTTTTGTGATAGCGCAGCGTTCGTCGTCCGTGTGTACGTTCGTTCGTGCGTAAACTTTCGCTTTTGACCACTCTAGAGGTTACATTTTTTCATGGGAACTTTATGAAAGTTGGTCAGAATGTTCACCTTGATGATATATAGGTCAAGTTCGAAACTGGGTCATGTGAAGTCAAAAACTAGGTCAGTAGGTCTAAAAATAGAAAAACCTTGTGACCTCTCTAGAGGCCATATTTTTCAATGGATCTTCATGAAAATTGGTGAGAATGATCACCTTGATGATATGTAGGTCAAGTTCGAAACAGGGTCACGTCTGATCCAAAACTAGGTCAGTAGGTCAAATAATAGAAAAACCTTATGACCTCTCTAGAGGTCATATTTTTCATGGGATCTGCGTGAAAATTAGTCAGAATGTTCATCTTATAATATCTAGGTCAAGTTCAAAACTGGATCAACTGCGGTCAAAAACTAGGTCAGTAGGTCAAATAATAGAAAATCCTTGTGACCTCTCTAGAGGCCATATTTTTCAATGGATCTTCATGAAATTTGGTGAGAATGTTCACCTTAATGATATCTAGGTCAAGTTTGAAACTGGATCATGTCCGGTCCAAAACTAGGTCAGTAGGTCAAAAAATAGAAAAACCTTGTGACCTCTCTAGAGGTCATATTTTTCATGGGATCTGCATGAAAAATGGTCAGATTGTTCATCTTGATGATATCTAGGTCAAGCCCAAAACTGGGTCACGTCCAGTCCAAAACTAGGTCAGTAGGTCAAATAATAGAAAATCCTTGTGACCTCTGTAAAGGCCGTATTTTTCATGGGATCTGCATGAAATTGATCAGAATGTTCATCTTGATGATATCTAGGTCAAGTTCGAAACTGGGTCAACTGTGGTCAAAAACTAGGTCAGTAGGTCAGATAATTGAAAATCCTTGTGACCTCTCTAGAGGTCATATTTTTCATGGGATCTGCATGAAAAATGGTCAGAATGTTCATCTTGATGATATCTAGGTCAAGTTCGAAACAAAACTAGGTCAGTAGGTCAAATAATAGAAAAACCTTGTGACCTCTCTAGAATGTTCACCTTGATGATATCCAGGTTAAATTCGAAACTGGGTCACGTGCGGTCAAAAACTAGGTCAGTAGGTCTAAAAATAGAAAAACCTTGTGACCTCTCAGGAGGCCATATTTTTCATGAGGTCTTCATGAAAATTGGTGAGAATGTTCACCTTGATGATATCTAGGTCAAGTACAAAACTGGGTCACATGCCTTTAAAAACTAGGTCATTATGTAAAATAATAGCAAAACCTTGTGACCTCTCTAGAGGCCATATTTTTCAATGGATCTTCATTAAAACTGGTCAGAATTTTTATCTTGATCATATCTAGGTCAAGTTCAGAACTAGGTCACATGAGCTCAGAAACTAGGTCACTATGTCAAATAATAGAAAAAAAACGACGTCATACTCAGTTCATGTGGGGACAGGTGAGCGATTCAGGACCATCATGGTCCTCTTGTGTTTTAAATACTAGGCTAACATAATTATGTAGATTTACTAAGCTGTTTGGTTGAAACATGTAAAAAAAAAAGAGAGAGCAGAAATCTTGATTATTCAGTAAAAATACCAGCTTCATGCTTAACTTGAATAATTGACTAATAAAAAGTTCAGTATGTCCTTGAATTGATAACATACAAACTGTACATGAGATTGAATCTGATGTAATTAACAGGAAGTTGAATCTATAAAATGTTTTTTGGGGGATTTTTTTTTTTTTTTTTTTTTTGTCCAAACAAAAAATGGAAAACAATAATGGGCGAATTTCATTCCTAAAATAGCAAACAGAACACTGGTTTTGAAACTGTATCATGTTTAAACATTGGAAATAATTAATTTCAGATAATGTCTACTGCTCGCTTCATCGTCTACCTGAACTTCACAATTGTGACTTTGATCATAAAGAAGATGGACGTAGGGAGGCAAGAGAGAAAATGGTGAAACCAACACGTCATCTCGGAAATACCTTCAAGCGTTTAGATTCAGATTCTTGATGTGAAACATGTATAGAATAATTCATATCGTACATTATTTTAGCAAGATTTGAAGCATTTAGCAGCAACTTTTTCTATTCTTTTTTTTATCGGAGTACTGGTATCTAGTATTATTGTTGAAACGTTTAGTTGTCATGGATAACTGGCAATTTTCAAATCATCTGAGCATAAATAGATTGTCTAATTGAAGTATGTTATCATTGTAACAGGTTTTCTTTGTAATAACTGTCTTAAATGTCAAGCATATTTAGTGGTATATTAACAATATTCCAGTCAACTATATGTAACAGTGTGCTGGGGAATAAATTTATAAACCAGATTGATTTGTTAATTAAGTCTACATACAAGACTTTATGCTGGCAGTTCTTTGTTATCAACCTGTCTTAGATATTTAGATATCATGAAAAAGTTTTCTCACAGGCAAAATATTTTTAACTGTTTATATATTTATTATGCCCCCCTTTGAAAAAGGAGGGGTATATTGTTTTGCAGATGTCGGTCGGTCGGTCAGTCGGAATGTAGACCAATCCGTTTCCGGATGATAACTCAAGAACGCTTGGGCCTAGGATCATGAAAGTTGATAGGGAGGTTGGTCATCACCAGCAGATGACCCCTATTGATTTTGAGGTTTGTATGTTAAAGGTCAAGGTCACAGTGACCCTGAATAGTAAAACGGTTTCCGGATGATAACTCAAGAACACTTGGGCCTAGGATCATGAAAGTTGATAGGGAGGTTGGTAATGACCAGCAGATGACCCCTATTGATTTTGAGGTCAGTATGTTAAAGGTCAAGGTCACAGTGACCCTGAACAGTAAAACGGTTTCCGGATGATAACTCAAGAACATTTGGGCCTAGGATCCTGAAAGTTGATAGGGAGGTTGGTAATGACAAGCAGATGACCCCTATTGATTTTGAGGTCAGTATGTTAAAGGTCAAGGTCACAGTGACCCTGAACAGTAAAACGGTTTCCGGATGATAACTCAAGAACGCTTAGGCCTAGGGTCACGAAAGTTGATAGGGAGGTTGGTAATGACTAGCAGATGACCCCTATTGATTTTGAGGTCAGTATGTCAAAGGTCAAGGTCACAATGACCAGGAACGTAAAATGGTTTCCAGGCAATAACTCAAGAACGCTTGGGCCTAGTGTC
This sequence comes from Mercenaria mercenaria, assembly GCF_021730395.1. Taxonomy (NCBI): domain Eukaryota; kingdom Metazoa; phylum Mollusca; class Bivalvia; order Venerida; family Veneridae; genus Mercenaria; species Mercenaria mercenaria. The sequence goes on from NC_069361.1 coordinate 90,685,126, forward strand.
AGGAAAATTGATAGTTAGGTTGGCCATGACCAGCAGATGACCGCTATTGATTTTGAGGTCATTAGGTCAAAGGTCAAGGTTACATTGGCCAGGAACAGTTAAATAGTTTCTGATCTTCTTGTCCAAAACCATAGGGCCTAGGGCTTTGATATTTGGTATGTAGCAAAATCTAGTGGTCCTCTACCAAGATTGTTCAGATTATTTCCCTGGGGTCAAATATGGCCCCACCCCTAGGGTCACATGGTTTATATAGACTTATATAGGAAAAAACTTTGAAAAACCTCTTGTCCAAAACCACAGGGCCTAGGGCTTTGATATTTTGAATATGATATCATCTAGTGGTCCTCTACTAAGATTATTCAAATTATTCCCCTAGGGTCAAATATGGCTCCGCCCTAGGGGTCACATGGTTTACATATACTTGTATAGGGAAAAACTTTGAAAATCTTCTTGTCCAAACCACAAAGACTATGGCTTTGGTAATTTGTAATGTAGCATCATTTAGTGGTTCTCTACCAAGTTTGTTCAAGTTATCCCTCTCGGGTCAAATATGGCCCCGCCCCAGAGGTCATATGGTTCATACAGACTTATACAGGGAAAAACTTAGAATCTTCATGTCCATAACTTACATCATTCAAATTTGGACCACATGTATAGTTTTGAGTGGCAAGATGAACCTTGACATGAGTTGACCTTGATCTTAACCTAGTGACCTACTTTCACATTTCTTTATCTACAGCCTTCAAGTTTGGATCACATGCATAGGTTTGTGTACTGAAAAAAGCTTTGACCTTGTTATTGATTGTCTGAAGGTACAGGCTTCAAATTTGGACCACTTGCATAGTTTTGTGTTCCGAAATGGAATTTGACCTTGATTTTGACCTTGTGACCTACTTTCACATTTCTCGAGCTACAGCCTCCAAATTTGTAGCACATGCATAGTTCTGTCTACCGAAATGAACTTTACCTTGAAATTGATCTAGTGACCTGCTTTCACATTTCTCAAGCCACCGCTTTCAATTTTGGACCACATACACATTGTTTTATACCTAAATGAAATTTGACCTTGATTTTGACCTTGAGCTAGTCTTGAAATTTGGAACATTCAAAAATGGCTCAGTGGATGGCGCCAAGATCAATCTGTAATCTCTTGTTAGGTTAATAGGTTAAAGGTCAAGGTCAGATTAAACCAGAATGGTAGGACTTTTGTTTACAGTGAGCATATAATCTCTGTTCCTTGTGCAATTACTGAATGCATCAAGGGGGGCATTTCGTGTTCGACGAGCTCTTGTTTATATTTGAATCTAGGAAATTCATACATGGTTTTGCAATGGATGTTAGAAAATTGGAATGTAAAATGTTGAAAAAATTGCCATACCATAATTACAAGTTTGCCAATTTCTGGAATGTGATTAAGTTAATAATTTTAGTGTTTCTGCCTCACATTGTTTTATTTTGAAGAAAAAAGCCAGTATCATGTATTCAAATTTTACAGTTGCTTGTTTGACTTTTAGTATGAAAATATATGCTTACTTGTATTTGAAGGACACTTCAAAGAAAAGTAAGATACTGCATCATTAATTTTGTTGTATCATTTAAGATATTTATATATTTTCAACTTTGACTTTTCAGCTCACCTGAGTCAAAGGCTCATGGTGAGCTTTTGTGACCGCTCAATGTCTGTCGTGTGTTGTGTGTCTGTCAACATTTTCTAAAAAAATCTTCTTCTTGAAAACCATTGGGCAGAATTACGCCAAACTTCACAGGAATGATCCTTGTGTGGTTCCCTTTCAAAATTTTTCAAAGAATTTAATTCCATGCAGAACTCTGGTTGCCATGGCAACCGAAAGGAAAAACTTAAAAAATCTTCTTGTCCAAAACCGCAAGACGTAGAGCCTTGATATTTGGCTTGTGATATCATCTTATGGTCCTCTATAAGGATTGTTCAAATTGTGTCCCTAGGGTTACCCCGGGGTCACAAGTTTTACATACTTATCCCCACATCACTTATTACCGGTGGTTACCTATTATCGGTGCAATCCGAAAATCTCGAATATTTACTTCCTGAAGAGCACTTCCGGAATCCTTTGTTTACAGAATTACACGACCATTCGTCAAGTGTATCTTCCGTGAAATATGTCCTTCCTAAGGGTAAGTTACTTATTTATTCTATATGAATTGATAGAAAATATGTTTTTCCAGTGTACTTTACTGATAAACTTTAATAACACTCGATGAATTATGAATAATTCCCCAGAAAATAAGTGACAGAAGGAGTTTCCTCTTGTAAATGACGTCATCAAGCACTGCCTCACACATGCGCTTTTTGGCGCCCTTTTTGATGAACAATACTACTGGACTAAACTTCAGACTTTTCATTGTTAAGAACTGAGAAATCAAATTTCATTCAATATTGTGTGCATGTTATGCATGTGGTAAGGTTTTTTGTTTATTTCATTACAGTTACAAGCTAAAGTGTGATAAGTGTGGTCATTGGACACACCTGAAATACTGCTGTGCTGTGAAGTTTTTAAGGAGTCATGATGAGTTCTTTAAGCCACCAGTGAATGTGATAATTCTGGTTTATCTGTGATTTTGACAAAAATGTGACAAAGTGCTGTTTGTGATATTATTCATTTATTTTATTCATGTTATATGTTATAATATACTGTTCTTCTCCACAAGCAGATTAAATAATCCAGTAGCCAGAACTTTAAGCTGTGTTTACTTGTTATTTTTGTGTTTCTGGAGGGAAGTTTAATGCAGTAGCATTATTTCCCACAATTCCACCGGGAATAGGTAACTGTAAACATCCCAAAATGGCGACCATGGTAGGTCAAAACATGACCTATTATTGACGATAATCTGTTCCCAGGTGAATAAAATTAACTTTTAATGAAAAAAAAATACTTTTTTCTTGAAAATGAGTTTAATTTTAGTAAGCATATGAATCAAATGTCATGTATTGTGGAATATCAATCATTAATACACCGGTAATTGGTACATCCAGGATATATTGGAAACAACTTTAAAAATCTTCTCGTCTAAAACCAAAAGACCTAGACCTTTGATATTTGGTATGTAGCATTGCCTTGTGGTCCTATACCAAAATTGTTCAAATTATTACCCTAGGGTGAAAAGAGGGAGGGGGGGGACTCAAGTTTTACATAGACTTATATAGGAAAAAACTTTAAAAGTCTTCTTGTCTGAAACTACAAGACCTAGGCCTTTGATATTTTGTATGTAGCATTGCTGTTTGGTCCTTTATGAAGATTGTTCAGATTGTGCCCCTAGTGTGAAAAGAGGCCCTGCATCGGGGGTCCCAAGTTTTACACAGACTTATATAGGAGAAAACTTTACAAATCTTCTTGTCTGAAACTGCAAGGCCTAGGCTTTTGATATTTGGTGAGTTGCATTGCCTTGTGGTCCTGTACCAAAATTGTTCAAATTATTACCCTGGGGGTGAAAAGAGGCCCTGCCCCGGGGGTCCCAAGTTTAACATAGACATATATAGGGAAAAAAATAAAAATCTTCTTGTCTGAAAGTTCAAGGCCTAGGCCTTTGATATTGTTATCATTGCCTAGTGGACCTCTAACTGGATTTTCAAATTATGCCCCTGGGGTGAAAAGAGGCCTCGCCCTGGTGGTCACTTGTTATATTAGTTATATAGGAAAAAATACTTCAAAAATTTTCAGATCATATTTCCTAGACTAATTATATTTACCTCATGTACCCAAGTGATTACGTGTCACCTTACTGTGACCTTGACCTACTGACCTACTTTCTTGTTTTTTGAGATACAGCCTTGAAATTTGGATGACATGTACAGTTTTGCAAACCGATCTTAAAACTGACTTTCAGTGACCATGAATGTGATCAACTGACCTACTTTCTAATATTTTAGCATCAGTTTGCCATTTGAAACATGTGGCTCATGTTACTCAGGTGAGCGATTCAGGGTCATCATGACCCTCTTGTTTTTATGTGCACACAATTAATGTTGAAGACAGATGCTATATAAAAACAGCAGTTGCAGGCTTACTTGGTAACTTGAATTATTAAAAAAGTTCTATACATCTATGAATTTGTATCTCACTAACTGTGCATGAGATTTTATCAGATGTAATTTACAAGCAGTTGAATCTACAAAAGTTAAATAAGCAAGACCATTTAAATCATTTGCTAGATTATCATCTTAACCCTTAGCCTGTTAAATTACTATAATAGACTTGTCCATCAGCCAATTTGGGCAATACCATTTATTATTCAAAGGGGTGTTCACTGAAAATGTACTGACTGAACAGCAAACAGTGCAGACCATGATCTTGGTCTGCAGTGATCGCAAAGGCAGAGTCACCTGCCGCCAGCAGGCTAAAGGTTAAGATTGCTTTAAGAGGAGTTGAGAGAAGTTTATGTTTATTTCAGTATTGAGTGTGTACCGCTTCTTGAAAAGACACAGAATGACTGACAAGAATTAACAAACAAAATATACAACAGAATTTATGTCAGTTGAAATGAAGGAATAAAAAGTAGTAGTGTTTTTGAAAATACAAAATATGATTGTTCCTAGTGGATCTTGATTAGAAATCATTCCAAAGACAAATAATTCTCTCGGCATTACTTTTTTCTTCTATGGCTATGGACAGAGTAAATAGATGCAAGAGTTACCTTACTTACAAGGCATTTTTATTACATTTCAGATTTCTGGTGTATATTTTGTATTATCTATTTATATGTTTTATTTTAATATAACACACATCAAAAACACAATCACCAATGGTTATTGATTAAAAGATAGTTATTGCACACCGTTTGAAGCCATCTGTCTTTTGTTTGGTACAGAAAAAGATACTCAAGAGTGCCATTACAAAAAATAGAGCCGGCAGTGGCTGATAAATTGGTAACCTAGCAATAAGTTTGTTATAGTCTAATAGATAGCATAATGTGACAGTGAATGTGAAAAGGGTACAGGTGTCAGGCCAGTAACTGTTACAGATGTGTGCTGCAAGAGTACATAAATAGAATGTTAGATTTTGTAATCATAAGTAAGAAAAGAAGTATTTAATTACATTGAGTACTTTAAGAAGTGTGTTATGCAGTTTTATAGAAATAATTATGTTTTTTTCTGCTCTAAATGATTTTAAAGAACGGCACCACTCTGGGATATTGCTTATTGTTGTTAAACTTAATCCAGTATTTATGTTGAAATTCCATTAGAACAAATTCTAATTTCTCGGCCAAGTGAGGAACATCCATGTAAATGATACTGCATCTGTAAAATGGTAGATTAACTCATAGATAAATGGTATAATTATTTTACATCATAAATGATCATATAAGGCCTCATAGTACAAGGTATAGATGCAATTTATGCTATATGTGTCCATTTCAAACCATTATAAAGAGCTTGTAAATCTTCACTATTGCTGAAAATGTGGAATGGTGCATGTTTTAGAAAAGATCTTTGTGTTAATGTAAGATCCACATTGTAAACACTCAACAATGCGGTGTGAATATACATACTACAAGCACAAGAGAAGTATTTGCAAGTTCGTTTGAACTCATCAATTGGAGAATCCAATAGCAAATATCTTATACTGTGTTATGTTAACATAGCCATATCTGTTGCTATATTCTTGAGTTACCCTCCAGTTTGAAGTCGGTATTTGAATTTGTTATTTTTTTTCATGTAGTTTTGGTTTACATGGAGTTAAGTGTTGGCTTTCATTAATTCTGCTATACATTATACAGCTGATGTTGTGAATGAAATGCTGTTTTACATGGGTTATCTAAGAATATGGTAGAAGCGCTTAAATGCTACGTACATAATACAACAGTCAGAGTAATACAATTTATTTATTGTAAAGGAGTTTAAATGAGACAAGTTCATTATGAGTTCATTGCCGTTGTCAGGAGACATTTTCTGCATGATGATTTGACAAACAATTTCTAATTTTAATTCATTCTTAATTTTTTCACTTTATCATGTGTGAAGGTACATCATACATGTACTTCAGTCTGGGGAATTTAAAATTCTAGAACAGGAATGATATGCTTGCAGTTGTCATGTAGAGTGAACAGCATTAACTTCAGATTTTTAACTGGGTAGTTAGTACTAGTATGCTTATATTGTAGAAAACATTTTTCCCCACAATATAGACAATAAATTTATGTTATTATTTTGTCTTCATATTTACCTGCACTCATGAAAGCTGTTGGCATTGTTAGAATCTAGCCAGGTACATTTTCTGGGTAAATGGATATAATATGACAGTTGTATTCGGGTGAAACACAATATAGGGAGCATTTAGAATATCGCATTGTTATACATGGTTTTCAAAAATTTCCTAACCCTTTATTGCAATTTAACATTTACACTTCATAACACTAAATATGAAGAACTTCTGTGCCAAATTTTATTGATCTAGCTCAAATAGTTTTCAAGCAGTGGCAAAAAACGCATCTGGAAAAAGTCATTTTTGAAGCGTTATGTTGTTGCACTTAGAATTTTCCATATTTTCCAAATAAAATAATGGTATGATATTATACATTTCCATGTAAATGTGTGTTATCAGCATAAAGACAATTTTTTAAGGATTATTATGGTGTTTGATTTATCATGATCGGATGAAAATTGTTGAAGCTGTCGAGAAAAATGTGAAATGGGTAAGATGTTATGCAGTTTTTCACTGAAATTCCTTCCTTTTGTTATAATGATTAATTGCAATGTTAACATTATTTTTTCTTTAATATTTTGGTCCAGAATCATTTCTCTGTTGTAATAGTACTTAAAGAAAAAAAAATCAAATTCATGTATTTCTGAAATTTATTTGTATGAATTTTTAAAATTGAAAATCAGGTTTTTATGAAATGATGTAGAGTCCGTAACCAATTGTATTTTATAGATTTGTAAGATATTTTGAGAGTCTTTATTGATTTTTTCTTATCAAATTTAACTGTTGACATTAAATTTTTATGCTATTTCCTTTATTGTTAACTACATTTTTGCTGTAGCACCACTAATATGGTTACGGACACTACAAAAACCCTGTAGTGTCCGTAACCTGTCTTTCAATGGTGTAAATAAACATTTTTTTAAATTTTATTTATAGCTATTCTTATGAAAGTAATAACTGATTTCACAAGTTAATTAATCAACTTTATTTTTCATCAACTTGTTGATGTTGCAACCACATTGGAAAACCCTTATTGCGGCATCTTTATATACAGCATCATTTTCTGTTGCTGCAGCATGAAATTGAAAGATGTCATAGCAAACATTGAAGCGATGAGAGATAAAGGATCACTACTTTTTTTCAATTTAAAAGGTTCACTGATGACAAGTTTAATAAAGTCTATTAATAATTTCACTATAAAAGGTAAATTTTGTCTATTTAGTAATGCTACTTGAAACTGTAGTGTCCGTAACCAGAGCTGAAAAAATTAAAACTTGCATCTTTTTACAGAAAAATGAAAAATTATCATTTCAAAGTTTATTAATATTGAGAAAAAAAACAAATATATGTATTTGTTGACAAATATTTTCAGATATAAAAATATAGATACAGTTCAAAAGTGCTAAAAATCATGTTTATCATCTAAATTGCACAGATTTATATTAAAAATGTAAAGATGTGATAATGATAATTAACAGTTATTCACCTAGACAAATTTCTTCAGGAGCATCATTGTTAAGATAGTTCAAATTCATGTAGCTTACAATGTTTCTTTTCAAAATGTTTCAGAGGGGCGGTGTTATCTGGTTACGGACACTACAGAAATTAAAACAATGTAAAAAAACATCCAGTATTACTGACATTTCTGTTCTGATTATTATACATCTTACAGTTCAAGTGAATAAATCTTTACAAGTATTTATGATTAAAAGTAATATCTAAAAACTTGCAAATGAAAGAAAAATCTCTTCAAGAAGTACTAAGTACAAACCATGTGATGACAGGTACATGTATATTCATTTAGATGAGATTTTATATTTATGTGATGGGCATATAGTGTTGCTGCTCTGTGTATGTACGTCTGTCAGTTCGTTCAAAATCTTGTGTGTCCAACTCCTCCCACCATTAGATTGCTCTGCTTCAAACTTTCATAGATGAACAACCTTGATGTGTAGATAGCCATAAAAGAAGGAATTTCTCAGTGACTATTTTAACCACAGTTATGATACTATGATATTTTTATATAGAAATATATCTAGAAAAATCTTTTGTGTCCAACTCCTCCCACACTATTAGCCTGATTCAAACTTTTCACAGACGAACAAGCTCAAGATGTGTATATTACATTAAAGCGATGAATTTTTTCTGTGACTATTTTACTACAGTTATGGCCCTTTGATAGTTTCTGTTTACGATAATCATAAGGAATATAGAGAAACATTTTTATGTGTCCAACTCCTCCAACACTAGTAGCCTGATTTGTTTCAGACTTTCACGGATGAACAAGCTTGATCAGATGACCGTAAAGGGAGAAATTCTTTCCGTGACTGTTTTTACTTTAGTTATGGCCCTTTGATAATTTTTGCTATATGGAATATAGTATGATAGGGGAAAATCCTGTCAACGATTCCCAAACTTTTAGCCTGATTTGCTTCAAACTTTAACAGATGAACAAGCTTTATGTGCAGATGAAGGGAATGAATCTTCTCTGAGTATATTTTTACTGGCGGCAGTTATGATCATTTTTGCTTTATAGAGAATGGGCAATGGCATGTGTATGTGTGCACATCTGTGTCGTATGGTTATAATATCTAAATTTATATTGCAATTTAATTGCTTTATAATAAAGTAGAAATATGTCTGATTTCATTGTGCATTTGTGATTCAGATATAGAGTTTTGATCTGATGAGGCAGCTGCAGTGCTGAAACTTTAAAGGCACAAAAATGCTGAATAGGTTAGAAGAGGTTAAATGGCAAGAAAGGCAGAAACTCAATCTAGGCCAATGTGAAAATTATAAGAAAAATGAGAGAGAAAGAAAGAAAGATTGTAGAAAGAGACAGCGACAAGAAGTAGAGAAGAGTAACTCAAAACTAGATTAGTTAAGAAAGCAGAACTAATATCAAAATCACATGACGAAGGAAAAAAAGAGTAGAAAGAAATTTATGTGTCCGCACAAACAGGATCTGTCATAGGAGATAAGAGACAATGTTGTTGCATTTATAGATGAATCTACTATGACTGATAATAGGGCTACATTTTCAACACCAAGACATCTGAAAATCTGGAAAAAAAAAGTTACAAAAAGATTATAGATATGTGTACTTTTGTTAAATAATTCATATTGTAGTGTCCATAACCATGAACTTAATTTCTTTTTTCTGGTTAGTGACATTCTTGAGTAAATAAGTGTAAGTGTTGTGTCACTGTGACATGAATACAAAGTATTGATAATAATGTATCACTTAGAGAACCTAATATTGCTTGTTAAGTTACAAGATTTCATGAAAACAGGAAGTTTTCAGATTTTGTTTTTCTGTTTTCTTTTTCATTGGTTTTAATTTGGCAAGTTGTATATTTCTGTTTGAAGAATATCAAATTTAAATACACTTTCCATTCAGATATCATTTTAACATTATACCAAATAATTCATGAGTGGATTTAATGTTTTTGACATAATCTAATGCAAAACCATTCTTGAGGCTTTATTGTAGTGTCTGTAACCAATTACTTGTATCTATCAATATTTAGGATTTTTTTGAAAACTATATCACTTTCCCTTTAATCTAAGTCATTTTGTTTCAACAAAGACAGAATTTGTGTTGATTTTTCATTAAGTTTACATCATTAAAACTGAAATTGAAGATGTCAGATGATTTGAAATATACATGTTTTTTAGCAACAAAGTAATATCCAACAATATGTTTCTTTTTTCAGTATCTATACCTTTCTCAGTCCTATTTTTGCCTTGCATTGTGCATTTCCATGTGTTTGTCCTACAAAACAGTAAATATAATTCAAGTTTATCATAAATTTGAAGCTTTATTTTACAAAATGTACCACTTGTAGTGTCCGTAACCAGCAAAAATATGCATTTTATCAGCCTTTAAAAATTACATTTCCGATGCAAATACCAGCAAACCACTTAAGTTGCTTATACTTCAAGCACTCTACTATGTAGAAAAATACTTTTTTTGCCAAAATTAAGAACTTATGTTTTCACCTCCAAGTGCAACACTACTGTTCCCTATATTGTGTTTCACCCGATTGAAAGTAGTTACTGTATTGCATCTAGAATAAATTTACACAACAAAAAAAATCTGATAAATCAAGATTGCTTTCCTATACAGTGTTTTATTTAGGGTTTCATAATGAGACTGGTCATAATTTGTAACTTGAATATTGTTAAGGAGCATACTTCTATAAAGCTTGCATGTTGGTAATTATACCCCCACAAAACGAAGTTTTGGGGGATGGGGTATATAGGAGTGAGCTTGTCGATCGGTCTGTTGATTTTCATGGTTTCCTGACACTAACTCGTAAAAGGCTTGACAGATTTATATATTTTTTGGTACAGAGGTGTAACATCGTGAAATACAGGTCAAGTTTGACTTTGAGTCAGTAGGTCAAAGGTCAAGGTCACAATGACTCAGAACAGTTGAATGGTTTCTGGATGATAACTTGAGACTGCTTGGGCCTAAGATCATGTAACATCATAAAATACAGGTCAAATTTGACTTTGAGGTCAGTAGGTTAAGAGCCAAGGTCACAATGACCCGAAACAGTTTAACGGTTTCCAGTTGATAACTTGAGAACCCTTTGGCTTAAGATCATGATAGTTGATAGGAAGGTTGGTCATAACCAGCAGATGACACCTATTGATTTTGAGGTCAGTAGGTCAAAGGTCAAGGTCACAGTGTTCAGGAACAGTTAAACCATTTTCGGACGATAACTTGAGAACGCTTGGGCCTAGGATTATGAAAATTGATAGGAAGGTTGGTCATGACCAGCAGATGACCCCTTTTGAGTTTGAGGTCCGACTTTGACATTGGCTTACTTCTGTGACAAGGCCTTATTGCGGGGGCATAATTCGTCTCTCCTGTGACAGCTCTAGTTTAGGCAGTAACATAAAAAATCACTTGGATTTGCAACATTATTTTGATTATTATTTATTTTATTTTTTTGTCAGTTTTGTTTGAAAAGAATCAGAATAGTGGATGTATATATTACCTAATGAGTTTAGGCCTAAGCTATGGTATGCATTAGCAATTACTGGCTTAATGCAGAAAACTGTTGTACTCTTTTATATTATAGAGAAGATGCGATTTCATACTTTAATGTAGAGATAATGCATGTTTTTCCTAGTTACAATGTCTCTAGAATCCCTACCGAGCTGCGGCACCAATGTAGACAGGGAAATTCTGCAGATGTTATAACAAGAAATGAACATGCACTATCACTGTTTTAGCATAAAACATGTAAAAAGCTAGTAAAAGAATATAATATCAGTCACCATTATTAAATAAAGTGAGCAGATTCAGTGTTGTTTTGTCATGTTGACGTAATTTCTTATTGAAGTTTCCATTATTGGGCCCATAATACGTGTATGATTTGCCACAGAATGGGTGTGTTAACAGCACTTGAGTGCAAGAATCTCTCTGTTAACACACCTTTACTCTCCTGTGAAAATACTGCCTTAAAACGACAAAAACAGCAGTTTCATGTTAGAATGGATAAACATACTAAGTCTTGTAAGATTGTTTTATTTCAATATGTGTCATTCAGAATGTTGAAAAATATTCACATATACAGTCATACAAGGTTCAGCTGAGGATATAAGTTTTAAATGTGTTGTACCTACAGCAAGCCATTTGATTAAAGTTACTGGTATAGGGATTTATTACACATACAAGAATGAAATGACAACTTCTCTTAACAATAAAGGATCAGATACAATAGCTCAGCTGTAAGGGAATAAGTTTTTTTGTTTTTTAGTTGGTATGCTTGGGGTAATTTTCACCATAAGTCATGTTGTGTGCGACTTTTTATGTTCAAGATATGTGTAGTGATAAACACTTTATATTTGTACATTATTTAATAACTAATTTATGTAGATAGAAGCTGGTACACATTTACACTAAAATTTAATCTATGTTATCTTTTCATATTTATGATTTATTATAACAAAAGATAAATAAAGCTTTGGACTATAACTTCCATTTGTTACATGTATTCAGAGATATGTTTAGAAGTTTTTGTCCCCTTGTTCTTTGTAACTAAAGGCATATATGTATTAAATAGAAAATGCATTATAACTAATCTGAAAACAAAGTAAAAAATGTAGATCAGCAGTTACCTTGGTTGTCTACCTGTATTGTTACCTGCTGTAGCTCTGAAACAGGCAATCTAGGGTAATCATGGCCCTGTTGACCTGTGCAATGTAAGATGTTTTATCCCAGATTTCTTTTGAACATGTTTGGATGCTTTTTCTCAAAATTATCTCGGCCACGTTCTCTTGTGTATTTGATAAGTTACTGAATGAACCTTCAGCTTGGATTTAAACAGTGACCTCTCAATTTTGGTAGTTGTGTCAGTAACAGTTTATGGCCCAATAAAGGAAAAGCCTGACCCTATCTGACCTTTACTGAGAGTAAGGGAACATACACTGAAATCCCAAAAATAAGCCGGTTTTGAAAATAAGCCGGTCTCGAAAATAAGCCACCATTTCACTGCAGGCAAAAAGGGTTCATAAATACGCCACACTCAAACATAAGCCGTCCAGTTTTTTGGTATCAGTAATAGTATCAATGACTCTGTTAAGACACCATATGAGATAGCAAAAGTTACCAACGTGTACATAAGAGATTTATTTCCACACGTAATAGCAATAAATCATACTTTGGAATAAAGACACCTAAAACAATATAAGTTGTGCTGATATTTAAAACCATGGACAGATTAAAACTTTAAAAGCCAAAAAAAAAAAAAGAAAAAAAATCCTGTCTCAAACATTTCTTGTCACGTCTGTAATTCTACTAATTAAAGTGACCGGTCTTTATAACACAATGCAGTTTTTATCACCTATTGTGTAAGTTATTCATACCCATTGGCCGATTAAATCATAGGTGTATTTGTTTGTTAGGCCAGACAAAACTATTTAATGGGTAATTATCTGTTAGCATTGGATAATTTTTATTAAGAACTTGTAATAAATTGTAACAAAACTGGTATGTCAGAAGTATATAGAAGTATAGGTAGATGTTTTGACTAAAAAGCAAACTTACGAAATCCTTATCTTCAGTCTTTCAGTACTTGAAAATACGCCGATTTTTAAACCGTTACTGAATATATGAACTCAAAAGTTTGCCGGACTCGAGAATAAGCCGGTCTCGATAATAAGCCACCAAATCCTTACGAAAATTTAAAATAAGCGGCGGCTTTTTTTTGGAATTTCAGGGTATTTAATAGCATATTGTACATTGAATCTGGCAGCTCCTTGCTTTGCATTTAGTACTTGCAGGGTTATACCAGAATGTCAACTAAGTATTTGTTAACCATTAGCCTGCTGGCAGCAAGTGATTCTGCCTTTGCTACCAGTGCAGACCAAGATCAGCCTGCACATCCATGCAGGCTGATCATGGTCTGCACTGTTCGCTATTCAGTCGTTTTAATTTACAGTGAATACCCCTTTGAATAATTAATAGTACTGTCCATATTGAATGATGAACCAGTCCATTATAGAAATTTATCAGGCTAAAGATTAATAGAGCATTTGTCACAAAGTAGCTTTGTATCTCGTGTTAACCTGTTGATTATATGCAATGTATAATGAAGCTTACGATCACCTTATCGGTTGTGACCCTGATCTTGGACCTGTACATCTTCAATCCTAGGTGTTGTTCATGTTCTTAAGGTGATTTTTTTTACCTGTTTCATGCAAGGTCTTTCGAGAGGTTTCCAAAACTCGACCATTTGACTTTTTGGCAGGGTATTTCAAACATGCATGTATGTTTTGATGAGATGACTGCTTGACCAAGATTTAATGAAAAGGATATGTATAAATTCAGTAGAATCAACCAGTGTCCATACATACCATACCTTTTATGTTGGGACATAGTTCTCGTCCATCCATCTCAAAATCCTTGTCCACATAACTAGTTCTCAAGGACTTTGGCTGAAAATTATTACAGAAATGTATCTCTTCTCCCAAGAAATTCATGACTTCTAGATTTATAGCTTTTTGGTCTTGAAACTTAATTGACTGTGCTGGCAGCTTTCACTTATGTGTTACTTGTTACAAAGCCTGAATGAATGTAGAGAGCAGCCATGTGATTATGACTGAAGATTTGGTACCCTGCTGGAGATGTATAATTCTTCTATTTATTTTATTTTGTTGGGTTTAACTTTGCACCGGCACAATTATAGGCCATATGGCGACCTTCCAGCTTTGATGTTGGAGGAAGACCTCAGGTGCCCCTCTGTGCATTATTTCATCATGAGCGGGCACCTGGGTAGAACCAGACCTTCCTCACATGAAGAATTCAATGCCCCGAGTGAGGCTTGAACCCACACCGATGAGGAGCAAGTGATTTGAAGTCAGCGACCTTAACCACTCGGCCACGTAATTCTTCTAGCTGAGGAAGTCATTAGCTGACTGAACAAATAGCCTTTGGTTCTACCTATGTATCACCATCCAACCATTTAAGTTGGAAATTCAAAACATACGCTTAACTGTGTCATAGTGACTTAAATCCAATGGAAGTTCAAAACATACCCTTAATTGTGTTATAGTGACTTAAATCCTAACAACAGTGCCATAATTCAGAAGCTGTTTAAAGGTTTTGTTTTATACTCCAGCTAAACAGTCGAGCGATATGGGTGCAGACACTCGTCTGATTTTTTGGTCTCTGTATAATAGAAATATTGTCCTACCCATGTGTTTTTCTAAGTTCAAAAGGGGCCATAATTAATGCAAAAAGCAAGATGGAGTTATGTTTCTTGCTGTAGAGAGTCAGCTATTGATGGTGAATAATTGTTTCTAGTTTTAAAGCAATAGCTTTGATAGTTTAGGAGAAAAGCTGACCTAAACATAAAACTTAACCAGGCAACACCGGTGCCGACGCCGATCAAGTGGCGACAGAAACTCATTTTTCTCCAAAATATCAGATGAGCTAAAAATGGTTTTGTTTGTTTAAAATAAATGACAATAACCTTTCTTTTAGCAAAACCATCAAAAGAACAGAAGCTGGGGTCAATGTCAAAATTTCCAGCACTTCCCAAACAATTCAAGTCTAAATTTTACTATAGTGAGATAAGTCATATGTGCTTCAGTTCTGCACTTGATTTGTTGTTGAAAATGTTACCTTAGGCGCCACCTCTAAAAGCTTTTCCATTTTCAAGTCTGTCAGCCCCTAGAAGAGGTGTCAAGCTGAACCATAAACAGGCTTGATGCTACAGGCCAAGTCTGGTGAAAATCTTATCAAGCGGTTCATGACAAAAAGTTGTTTAAAATCATTTCTATTTGTTTCATTATTGTGGTATCTAAAATGGGTAAAGCAAAACCAAATAAAAACAAGAGCTCGTCGAACACGAAATGCCCCCCTTGATGCATTCAGTAATTGTACAAGGAACAGAAATTATATGCTCACTGTAAACAAAAGTTCTACCATTCTGGTTTAATCTGACCTTGACCTTTAACCTATTAACCTAACAAGAGATTACAGATTGATCTTGGCGCCATCCACTGAGCCATTTTTGAATGTTCCAAATTTCAAGACTAGCTCAAGGTCAAAATCAAGGTCAAATTTCATTTAGGTATAAAACAATGTGTATGTGGTCCAAAATTGAAAGCGGTGGCTTGAGAAATGTGAAAGCAGGTCACTAGATCAATTTCAAGGTAAAGTCCATTTCTGTAGACAGAACTATGCATGTGCTTCAAATTTGGAGGCTGTAGCTTGAGAAATGTGAAAGTAGGTCACTAGGTCAAAATCAAGGTCAAATTTCATTCGGAACACAAAACTATGCAAGTGGTCCAAATTTGAAACCTGTACCTTCAGAAATGTGAAAGTAGGTCACTAGGTCAATCTTAAGATCAACGTTCATTTCAGTACACAGAACTAAGCATGTGCTACAAATTTGGAGGCTGTAGCTTGAGAAATGTGAAAGTAGGTCACTAGGCCAAAATCAAGGTCAAATTCCATTTCGGAACACAAAACTATGCAAGTGGTCCAAATTTGAAGCCTGTACCTTCAGACAATCAATAACAAGGTCAAAGTTTTATTCAGTATACAAACCTATGCATGTGATCCAAACTTGAAGGCTGTAGGTACAGAAATGTGAAAGTAGGTCACTAGGTCAAGATCAAGGTCAACTCATGTCAAGGTTCATCTTGCCACTCAAAACTATACATGTGGTCCAAATTTGAATGATGTAAGTTATGGACATGAAGATTCCAAGTTTTTCCCTGTATAAGTCTATATGAACCATATGACCTCTGGGGCGGGGCCATATTTGACCCAAGAGGGATAACTTGAACAAACTTGGTAGAGAAACACTAAATGATGCTTCATTACAAATTTCCAAAGCCATAGTCTTTGTGGTTTGGACAAGATTTTCAAAGTTTTTCCCTATATAAGTATGTGTAAACCATGTGACCCCCAAGGCCGAGCCATATTTGACCCTAGGGAAATAATTTGAATAATCTTAGTAGAGGACCACAAGATGATGTCATATACAAAATATCAAAGCCCTAGGCCCTGTGGTTTTGGACAAGAGGTTTTTCAAAGTTTTTTCCTATATAAGCCTATATAAACCATGTGACCCTAGGGGTGGGGCCATATTTGACCCCAGGGAAATAATCTGAACAATCTTGGTAGAGGACCACTAGATTTTGCTACATACCAAATATCAAAGCCCTAGGCCCTATGGTTTTGGACAAGAAGATCAGAAACCATTTAACTGTTCCTGGCCAATGTAACCTTGACCTTTGACCTAATGACCTCAAAATCAATAGTGGTCATCTGCTGGTCATGGCCAACCTAACTATCAATTTTCCTGACACTAGGCCCAAACGTTCTTGAGTTATTGCCTAGAAACCATTTTACTGTTCCTGGTCATTGTGACCTTGACCTTTGACATACTGACCTCAAAATCAATAGGGGTCATCTGCTGGTCATTACCAACCTCCCTATCAACTTTCGTGACCCTAGGCCTAAGCGTTCTCGAGTTATCATCCGGAAACCCTTTTACTGTTCAGGGTCACTGTGACCTTGACCTTTAACATACCGACCTCAAAATCAATAGGGGTCATCTGCTGGTCATTACCAACCTCCCTATCAATTTTCATGATCCTAGGCCCAAGTGTTCTTGAGTTATCATCCGGAAACCGTTTTACTATTCAGGGTCACTGTGACCTTGACCTTTGACATACAGACCTCAAAATCAATAGGGGTCATCTGCTGGTGATGACCAACCTCCCTATCAACTTTCATGATCCTAGGCCCAAGTGTTCTTGAGTTATCATCCGGAAACAGATTGGTCTACATTCCGACCGACCGACATCTGCAAAACAATATACCCCTCCTTTTTCAAAGGGGGGCATAAAAATATAAGAGGTCCATACACAAATGCTACAAAGTTTGGTGAAGTTCTATGAAGCACTTTAATTCTCTACTGTTTGCTTTGGCGGCACAATAAGAGGAAAAGTGGAATGATTTAAGCATTCTCAAGAGATGTCATACACAGTTACTGAAGACCAAGTTTGAAGAAGTTCCATCAAGTGGTTCATGAGCCTTTTAAAGATATTTCTATTGTTAGCTCTGGCAGCCCCAGAGAAGCCAAGTGGAACAATCTGAATAAAATTGAAAAAGGTCCAAACAAGAATGCCTAAGATTAAGTTTGGTGAAGATTTATCAAGAGGTTTTTAGGTTTTATTATTTATTTCCCCAAGAAGGGTCAAGCAGAACTAATCTGAACAAGCCTGATGGATGACCGAAGCCTGAACACACACCTATACTAGATAACAAAGACAAATTAGAATAGTTGATTTGTTGATGTATAATTTAGGAACCATTTGTTGAAAGACAAAGCTAATTTAACCCTTACCCTGCTAGGTTTTTATAATGAAATGCAAGGAAGACTCAATTGTGACCAGCATGATAAGGGTTAATGAGTCACAAATCTTTACTGTTCCTTTCTTTGTGAAAAGCAGATAGTGAATATAAAGGAAGAAATCACATATAATAACTTTGTTCAATGTTTTTATTCCATATTCTATGAAAATAACATCTTCACAAACAACACTGTTAGTTGTGGTTGAATATCAAAACATAAGATTAGCACAGGTTACATTTGTTTACATTACTCATATGTTTTAATTACTGAGCAATTGAAGTAAAATTAACATGGGATTAAGTGCTATATGTATTTTCTTCTTGACATCAAATGTTCCTGAACAAAAGTTCTTTAGTAAGTTAATTGTAATAATGGCAGTAAAGCTGCAAATACCTGCAATTAATTTTCAGATAGTTGCAATAATTGGCTTATTTAACTTTAGTTTATCTTAGTTCAACAATACATAGTATAAAATACAACCATTCATTCATTACACACAACACAAAAACAACACAACAATAATTACATTACCATGTAAAAACAATTATGTAAAAAATATCCATTCCAAGTACACAATACTAATTAGACATGAAGCTAAGAAACAATCACTATTATAGACTAAAATTTAAAATAAATCTGAATCCTAATGAAATCTTCCAGAAAACTAGATGCACATGGGCAACATATCAATCCATGCACGGTAACCTTGATCTTTGAGATAGGAACCTGTGGTTTGCACGACACTCCGTCTCATTGAGTTAAACATTCATGTGTAATATAAACAAGATTGCTCAATGCGTGTCAAAGTTATGGGCCAGACAAGATCTGGCATGACCTTTGACCTCTAACTGTGACCTGGGGTTCAGATACCCTCCGTCTCACAGAGGTTAACATTCATGCAAAATATTAAAAGATTGCTCCATGCACGTCAAAGTTATGGTCTGAATAAACAAATCCAAATGGACGCACCAACACACATACACCGAACAACCATTTGGACTATGTCTTCGCTTCCGCACGCAGGCTCTACAAAAATGAGCGATGTTAGAAATTATTTAGGTCCATATGAAGACCGAATGACTGAACTTTGAACACTGGAATGGTTTTGTTATCAAAACTTTCCCTGCTGAGCATATAGGGTAATACTTGCCTTTGAAAAAACAGTATGAGAAACTGAAAGCTTTAATCCAAAAATACATTTAATATACTGAAATAACATACCATACAACAACACTTTACTCCAGATTACTTAAAAAGCACACATGTATATATTCAACCAGACTACTGACTTTTGACATAAATAAATAAAATGTTAAGATCTTAGTTCAGCTTGCTCCTATCATATATGAGTAAATGAAGTGATGGGTCTAATGTAAAACTGAAATGACTGTTCATGTCACATGACTTCCATGTGATATAGATTGGAACTTTTGAGCAATTTCAAAATGATGGTAATACAATTTAATACAAATAGTTTTCTGATTCAGTCTTGTTTTTTCTAGGCTGAACACAAGACACGTTTTTTGTGAATGTAACTCTTATGTGTACATTTTTCTAGCTCAAGTTTCCTGACTGGTGCTGATGGAGCCTTTTGGTCAACATTTTTCGTCAGCAAAAAAAAAAAAGAAGATAAGAGATAGGAAGACTTCTGCATGCATAGGAAAAGTTCTAAATGTAGATATAAATTTCTAAAGACAAAATGGTGTATTTTCTATGTAGTTAAAGAATAACATTTCTAGATAATGGCATACAAAAATTCCTTTAAAAAAGGTAACATCCACTCAATTATAAATTTATAAATGAAAATGTACATGTAACCAAAAGCATACAAAATATTTTATGGCTAATAAGTACAGAGCAATTCTGGATTTCATTACTGAGCTGGCTCTCCTACACAAATGCAAAAACATGTAAGTCTGTTTATGGAATATTGTAATTGTGAACAAATCTGCTAACTTTATTTTATGAAAGTATCCCAAATTATGAGCCAATAAGATATGACAGTGCATGCAAGTTTCAAAGTGACTAGAATGTATTTACACGAAGGACCAAAAACTCAGGACAGTAGTGTATTATACTGACATGTGTATTCACAAAAAGAAAGTAGCTAGATACTTTTTCTGTAGTGGCAACACACTTATATATCTTACTGTTGAAAGTCAATAGTCTACTAACTGTATTTAAACAGAATTATATATCTACACAAGTTTCAAAGAATAATGTCGAAAATACATAAATATGCCGGTACTTAATAATTTTTTTGATAACAAAATATTAAATTGCACTGTGAACTTTTATGAAATTTTATGAATAATGTTTTGATCAAAAGGTTAACGAATGTGATCTCTCTAATATAGGATGAACTAGCAATAAAATGTAAGTCATTTGAACATAATAACAATCAAGAACAGATATATTATGAAGCTTATGTAAATTGTGTAACAACTGCATAAAAGCAATGCACCCTTTTTAACAAAGAATAAATTGAATAAACAGTCACCAATGCAAAAATTCAAATCTTCTAGAATGTACAAAGTTAAAAAAAAAATACGATTACAAACAGACGAAAACAATTAAGCACATCTATGTATTATAATAAAAAAATATCCCGCGACAACCTATTTTCGGACACAACCCGTATTCGGCCGGCCCCGGTAATGTTTTAGTTTTCCTGGAAAACACGCCTCTTCCAGTTTCCCACACGCATGCTTTGTTTACAAACACCATACAAATGTCATGCTGGTAGTTTTGAAGAAAAATTGAAATTAAAAGGGTAAGCAAATGATAAAAACTTACATACTGTTACATTTTTATTTTTTTTCACTATTCCCAAAATATCACGTCCAAAATATGTGTTTTTAGAAATAAATCCAATGTTTTCATGTTGAAAGCTCTGGTCGTCCGACAGATTAGGTTATTTTACAGGCTCCACCCCCACTATCAAATTTTGCAAAAGTATACTTCACACAAAAAGCTACCACTTATAGACCAGTGTACCTTACGAGGTTTTCTTAATCAATTGGTTAATAAAATTTTAAATAGTAGTAGAAAAGTTTTTTTTGCTCTGTTTCTTTTCAGAATCATGTGCCCACTAGGGGGTCATATAGACCTTATGCTGATAATATTTAAGGGATGGGTACAATTATCATTTTGTATGTAACAGTGAGGGTAATCAGAATAGGAGACACGTTCCTGTGTCCCATTTGTGCTTATCCCACCAACTAACTCCATAAACTAACACTGAAAATACTTTGTAAATACGTTTTGGGTAGTTTTCTTGTTACTAACAGTTACATTTGATGTTCGAGATTTGTTTAAACTGTTTCTGACTTTTTGTGACGTAAACTTTGGAGCGCAGTATATTTTGAAGCAGGTGTCCGAAAACGGGTTGTACAACTTCCGGTTAATGGAAAAGTGGGTCAGCCATGTTGGAAAGGATATCTAAAACATGCTGCGGGATGAGGTTTGTTTACTTGCGTATTTTTTAGGATAAATGATTGTTGAACAAAACTCCAGCATTTATAATTGTTGAACATTTTCCACGTAGCGAAACCGTAGCGATATACCGTTAGCTGTCCAAAAACGGGTTGTACCGGGATATCAGTTAAAGCACTAGTGATAGGTAATTAACTACAGAACTAAATCTAATCATGAATCTATGTTACAAGTCTCCATGTCTTTCTATTGTTTCCAGTTTCACTTCAAAAACAAGTGCTGCATCAGCTGTAAATATATATATAACAAATTCAATCAAACATACCTGGTAATAAAAGTCGGACATGCACACAATTACAGTAATTCATTTTAAATATACCACAACATGATTTAGGTATACTGCTGATTACTGAATCTTCATTATGTATTTTTTAATGCAGAGCTTCTACAGAATAAAATATTCACCTCAATCACTTCAAAATTCTATAAATTTCATCTCTCTGTATATATAACATGTATACCAGTAAATGTTATGTCTCAGAAAGACCAATCTGCATATGTCCCCTACAGTCTCCAGTGTGTATATAGTGGTAAGACATTTAGATATTTTCTTCTTGGTAAGAATTTTTTGACAATCTGGGTAGCCAAATATCATACCTGGAATTTTAGGTGGAGCACCTCTGGCACCATAACCCATTTCTGCTGGCACAACTAGCTTCCTCTCCTCACCCTCACACATTCTAAATAGCAACATAAAATTACAACTGTAAATCAAAACTGGATAAAATGCCAAAGTTCAACAGTATATCAGTGCTGGGCTGAAAGAAGGCTAAAATATTTAGAGGACATGCTCATCATATTGAAGAAAGTAGAATCACAGTTGTGCAGAGGTACAGAGAGTCAGTCCTAGTGGAGAAGTTGCATGTTTGAATCCTGCAATCTTCACAACCCCTTAACCTAGGTGTAAGTACTGGTCAGAAATCTAAGAAGCAGCCATCAGATATTGTTAATATGAACAAGAGGGTCATAATGGTCCTAAAGATGCTTATCTGACATTGACCTTTTATCCTTACATGTATGTCATGACACACTGTGTCATTAAATGCAACAATTTTGTTTAATGAAGATCCATAAGACGACCAATGAGAAGAAACCTTTTTGCTTTCTGGCCAAGTGCAATAGTTTGAAAAAGCTCCAGAGAAGTCCATACAAGGAAGCTACAGAAAATACTTGGTGACGATTCACCAACTACTTGTAGTTCACGAAATAAGTTTTTTTTCTATTTCTAGCTCTGTTGGCCCCTAAAATGGACCAAGCAGAACCATTTAAAACTTTTGAGAGGGTCATAAAAAGATGCTGCAGACCAAAGTTGGGGAAGATCCATCAACTGGTTTATGAGAGAAGTTGTTTTGAGAATTTTATGTCGCTAAGTGACTCCTTTCAATAACAAGAAGACCATGATGGTCCTGAATCGCTCACCTCTTCCCACATGACCCAGTTTTGAGTATGAAGTCATTTTTTGTATTATTTGACATAGTGACCTAGTTTTTGAGCTCATGAGACCCACTTTTAACTTGACCTAGATATTACCAAGATAAAAATTCTGACCAATTTTCATGAAGATCCATTGAAAAATATGGTCTCTAGAGAGGTCTCAAGGTTTTTCTATTATTTGACCTATTGACCTAGTTTTTGAAGGTACGTGACCCTGTCTTGAACTTTGCCTAGATATCATCAAGGTGAACATTCTCACTAATTTTCATGAAGATCTCATGAAAAATATGGCCTCTAGAGAGGTCACAAGGTTTTTCTATTTTTATACCTAATGGCCTAGTTTTTGACCGCACGTGACCCAGTTTCGAAACTGACCTAGATATCATCAAGGTGAACATTCAGATCAATTTTCATGAAGATCCATTGAAAAATATGGCCTCTAGAGAGGTCAAAAGATTTAAAAAATTTTAGACCTACTGACCTAGTTTTTGATCGCAGTTGACCCAGTTTCATTCTTGACCTAGATATCATCAAGATGAACATTCAGACCAACTTTCATACAGATCCCATGAAAAGTGTGGCCTCTAGAGAGGTCATAAGGTTTTTCTATTATTTGACCTACTGACCTAGTTTTTTATGGCACGTGACCCAGTTTCAAATTTTACCTAGATATCATCAAGGTGAACATTCTGACTAATTTTTATGGAGATCCATTCACAAGTATGGCCTCTAGAGAGGTCACAAGGTTTTTCTATTATTTGACCTACTGACCTAGTTTTTGATGGCACGAAACCACTTTCAACTTGACTAGATATATCAAGATGAACATTCAGACCAACTTTCATACAGATCCCATGAAAAATATGGCCTCTAGAGAGGTCACAAGGTTTTTCTATTATTTGACCTACTGACCTAGTTTTTGATGGCACGTAACCCACTTTGGAACTTGACCTA
This sequence comes from Mercenaria mercenaria, assembly GCF_021730395.1. Classification (NCBI taxonomy): domain Eukaryota; kingdom Metazoa; phylum Mollusca; class Bivalvia; order Venerida; family Veneridae; genus Mercenaria; species Mercenaria mercenaria. The sequence continues at coordinate 90,709,076 of NC_069361.1, forward strand.
GATATCATCAAGATGAACATTCAGACCAACTTTCATACAGATCCCATGAAAAATATGGACTCTAGAGAGGTCACAAGGTTTTTGTATTATTTGACCTACTGACCTAGTTTTTGACAGCATGTGACCCACTTTCGAACTTGACCTAGATATCATCAAGATGAACATTCTGAACAATTTTCATGAAGATCTCATGAAATATATGGCCTCTAGAGAGGTCATAAGGTTTTTCTATTTTTAGACCTACTGACTTAGTTTTTGACCGCACGCGACCCAGTTTCGAACTTGACCTAGATATCATCAAGATGAACATTCAGACCAATTTTCATACAGATCCCATGAAAAATATGGCCTTTAGAGAGGTCATAAAGTTTTTCTATTATTTGACCTACTGACCTAGTTTTTAAAGGCACGTGACCCAGTTTCGAACTTGACCTAGATATCATCAAGGTGAATGTTCTGACCAATTTTCATGAAAATCTTTTGAAATATATGGCCTCTAGAGAGGTCACAAGGTTTTTCTATTTTTAGACCTACTGACCTAGTTTTTGATGGCACGTAACCCACTTTGGAACTTGACCTAGATATCATCAAGATGAACATTCAGACCAACTTTCATACAGATCCCATGAAAAATATGGACTCTAGAGAGGTCACAAGGTTTTTGTATTATTTGACCTACTGACCTAGTTTTTGACAGCATGTGACCCACTTTCGAACTTGACCTAGATATCATCAAGATGAACATTCTGAACAATTTTCATGAAGATCTCATGAAATATATGGCCTCTAGAGAGGTCATAAGGTTTTTCTATTTTTAGACCTACTGACTTAGTTTTTGACCGCACGCGACCCAGTTTCGAACTTGACCTAGATATCATCAAGATGAACATTCAGACCAATTTTCATACAGATCCCATGAAAAATATGGCCTTTAGAGAGGTCATAAAGTTTTTCTATTATTTGACCTACTGACCTAGTTTTTAAAGGCACGTGACCCAGTTTCGAACTTGACCTAGATATCATCAAGGTGAATGTTCTGACCAATTTTCATGAAAATCTTTTGAAATATATGGCCTCTAGAGAGGTCACAAGGTTTTTCTATTTTTAGACCTACTGACCTAGTTTTTGATGGCACGTGACCCAGTTTCAAACTTGACCTAGATATCATCAAGGTGAACATTCTGACCAATTTTCATGAAGATCTTGTGAAATATATGGCCTCTAGAGAGGTCACAAGGTTTTTCTATTTTTAGACCTACTGACCTAGTTTTTGATGGCACGTGACCCAATTTCGAACTTGACCTAGATATCATCAAGATGAACACTCTGACCAACTTTCATAAAGATCCAATGAAAAATGTGACCTCTAGAGTGGTCACAAGCAAAAGTTAACGGACGCACGGACGGACGATGGACGACGGACACCGCACGATCACAAAAGCTCACCTTGTCACTTTGTGACAGGTGAGCTAAAAAAACAAAACTCGAGAGATTTATACTTGGATGCTGCACACTGTGCATGGTGAAACTCCAGTAACTGGTTCATGTGAAGTTGTTCAAAGATTTTATTATATTTTTAGCTCTGAGGGCCCTTACAATGCGCAATTTAAAAAACAAACAAGGCAGTCTAAAAGACAGCTAAATCCCCCGCCACTGCTATGGATAGTGAAAGGGTAAACCTTTGATTTTAGCTGTGACCTTGACCTTGAACTGACATGGCTGACTCATGAATTCTGCACAACGTCTTGATGAGGTGATCATTTGACCAAAGTTTCATGAAAATCCTTCAAGGGGTTTAGGAGATACAGAGCTGAAACCTTTGACCTTCAGTTGTGACCTTGACCTTGAGTTGACATGGCTGACTCATGAGTTCTTGATGAGGTGATCATTTGACCCAAGTTTGATGAAAATCCTTCAAGGGGTTAAGGAGATATAGAGTGGACATCAAATGGAAGGCTCAAACTTTCGACCCTTAGTTGTGACCTTGACCTTGAGCTGGCATGGTTGACTCATAATTTCTGCACATCGTTCTGATGAGGTAATCATTTGACCCAAGTTTTATAAAATTCCTTCCAGGGGTTTAGGAGATATAGAGCGGACACGAAATGGAAGGCTCAAACATTTGACCTTCAGTTGTGACCTTGACCTTGAGCCAACATGGCTGACTCATAAGTTCTGCACATCGCCTTGATGAGGTGATCGTTTGACCCAAGTTTGATGAAAATCCTTCAAGGGGTTTAGGAGATATAGAGCGGACACAAAATGGAAGGCTCAAACCTTTGACCCTAAGTTGTGACCTTGACCTTGAGCCGGCATGACTGACTCATGGGTTCTGCACATCGTCTTGATGAGGTGATCATTTGACCCAAGTTTTATAAAATTCCTTCAAGGGGTTTAAGTGTTATAGAGCGGACACAAAATGGAAGGCTCAAACTTTTGACCTGGAGTTGTGACCTTGACCTTGAGCCGGCATGGCTGACTCATGGGTTCTGCACATCGTCTTGATCAGGTGATCATTTGACCCAAGTTTTATAAAATTACTTCAAGGGGTTTAGGAGATATAGAGCGGACACAAAATGGCAGGCTCAAACCTTTGACCTTGAGTTGTGACCTTGACCTTGAACCGACAAGGCTGGCTCATGGGTTCTGCACATCGTCTTGATGAGGTGATCATTTGACCCAAGTTTCATGAAAATCCTTCAAGGGGTTTAGGAGATATGGACCGGACACGATTTTGTTACGGACGGAAGGACGGACGCAGACCATTCCTATAATCCCTCCGCCACGGCGGGGGATTAAAGAAAATCAACAACATCTAAACAAACTTGGAAGTGGCCCATACAAGGATGCTACTGACCAGTTTTAGTGATAATCTATCAATAGCTCATGAGAAGAAGTTGTTTAAAAGTTTTCTATTTCTAGCTCCAGCGGAGATAAAGCAGGACCATTTCAGGAAACTTTATAAAGGTCTATGCCTGGACGTTACAGATCAAGTTTGGTGTAATTCTGAGCAATAGTTTCAGAGGAGAAGATGTTAATGTAACAAGAGGACCAGGATGGTCCTGAATCGCTCACCTCTTCCCACATGACCCAGTTTTGAGTATGACGTCGTTTTTTCTATTATTTGACATAGTGACCTAGTTTTTGAGCTCATGTGACCCACTTTTGAACTTGACCTGGATATTATCAAGATAAAAATTCTGACCAATTTTCATGAAGATCCATTGAAAAATATGGTCTCTAGAGAGGTCACAAAGTTTTTCTATTATTTGACCTATTGACCTAGTTTTCGAAGGTATGTGACCCTGTTTTGAACTTTACCTAGATATCATCAAGGTGAACATTCTCACTAATTTTCATGAAGATCTCATGAAAAATATGGCCTCTAGAGAGGTCACACGGTTTTCTATTTTAATACCTACTGGCCTAGTTTTTGACCGCACGTGACCCAGTTTCGAAAGTGACCTAGATATCATCAAGGTGAACATTCAGATCAATTTTCATGAAGATCCATTGGAAAATATGGCCTCTAGAGAGGTCAAAAGAATTTTCTAATTTTAGACCTACTGACCTAGTTTTTGACTGCAGTTGACCCAGTTTCAAACTTGACTTAGATATCATCAAGGTGAACACTCAGGCCAACTTTCATACAGATCCCATGAAAAGTATGGCCTCCAGTGAGGTCACAAGGTTTTTTTATTATTTGACCTACTGACCTAGTTTTTTAAGACACGTGACCCAGTTTCAAACTTGACCTAGATATCATCAAGGTGAACATTCTGACCAATTTTCATGAAGATCCATTCAAGGGTATTGCCTCTAGAGAGGTCACAAGGTTTTTCTATTTCAAGACCTACTGACCTAGTTTTTGATCGCAGTTGACCCAGTTTCAAACTTGACCTATATATCATCAAGATAAACATTCAGACCAACTTTCATACAGATCCCATGAAAAATATGGCGTCTAGAGAGGTCACGTTTTTTCATTATTTGACCTACTGACCTACTTTTTGACGGCACGTGACCCACTTTCGAACTTGACCTAGATATCATCAAGATGAACATTCTGACCAATTTTTATAGAAATCCATTCACAAGTATGGCCTCTAGAGAGGTCACAAGGTTTTTCTATTTTTAGACCTACTGACATAGTTTTTGACCGCACATGACCCTGTTTCAAACTTGACCTAGATATCATCAAGATGAACATTCAGACCAACTGTCATACAGATCCCATGAAAAATATGGCCTTTAGAGAGGTCAAAAGGTTTTTCTATTATCTGACCTACTGACCTAGTTTTTGATGGCACGTGACCCAGTTTCGAACTTGACCTAGATATCATTAAGATGAACATTCTGACCAACTTTCATAAAGATCCCACAAAAAATGTGAGTTCTAGAGTGGTCACAAGCAAAAGTTTACGGACACACGGATGACGGACGATGGACGCCGCGCGATCACAAAAGCTCACCTTGTCACTTTCTGACAGGTGAGCTAAAAATGTTGATGCAGAACAATAGATGTAGGACAAGAGAACATTCACCTCTACCAACAGCTCACCCTGAATAAAGTTCTTCCTCTCAGATATGTGTAAAATAAATAAAGTTAAATTAAATTAAGACTACAGAAAGCAACCAGTAAGGAGACTTCTCTCATAGCAAGATACATCATATTACTTAATCAAATTGTTTTTAATTTTTTTATTTGTTGTGTCTAGAAAGAGATGCAGATCATATGAACAGTTTAAAAATCTAACTGGGAGTAAATGCACTGAAATGAAAAGGAAAGGACAAAAAGACCCAAAAACCTTATATAATTTTATACAAGAGCTGTCTGATGACAGCGCGCTTGACATTTCTCAGTGCTTGGCTCTGAATTAGAGCTTTGCCAGTAAAAACTTTATAAAACACTCTAAGTTAAGTAGGGGCATAACTCTGTCCAAATTCAAATTAAAGATAACAAGAGCTGTCTCCATAGGATGACACATGCCCCCGATGGCACTTTGAATGAATAGTTATGGCCGATGTTAGAGTTTAGGACCTTTGACCTACTGACCTGGGTCTTGCGCGCGACACGTTGTCTTACTGTGCTACACATTCATGCATAGTTATTTTAAAATCCATGCATGAATGACAAAGATATGGACCGGACATGCCCATCATTGCACTATCATGAAATATGACCTTTAACGTCTAAGTGTGACCTTGACCTTTGAGCTACGGACCTGGGCTTGCGCGCGACACATCGTCTTACTGTGGTACATTCATGCCAAGTTATTTAACAAGAGCTGTCTGATGACAGCGCGCTCGACTATTCGAAGAATTGATTGAAGAATGGTGTCAAAATATTTCCACGGATATTCAGACGAAAGAAATAAATAGATTAGACAAACAATGTTCCTGTATTACTTTGATTTCGATAAGTCTTGCACTAAATGGCAATATATGAGCCAATTTCAAAGTCCAAAAAGGGCCATAATTCAGTCAAAATAGTTATGTACTCTTGCCTACAGATGGAAATCATAATGATAAACTAGTGTTCAAAGTTTAAAAGCCATATGTCAAATAGTTTTGACAAAACATGGACTTGTATGGAAACAGAACCAATTTCAAAGTCCAAAATGGGCCATAATTCAGCCAATATAGATGACAGAGTTATGTTCTCTTTCCTACAGATAGAGACTATTATACTAAACAAGTGATAAAAGTTTCAAAGCCATATGTCAAACACTTTACAAAAAATATGAACTGGTACGAAAAACTTAACCAAGATTTCTCAGTCAAAACGGGCCATAATTCAGCCAAAATCCTTGATAGAGTTATGTACTCTTGCCTATAACTGGACATGGTGATGGTAAACAGATGTTGAAAGTTTCAAAGCTTTATCTCAAAAGACTTTGTCAAAATATGAACTGGTACGAAATATTAACCCAGATTTCTAAGTCAAAAAGGGCCATAATTCAGCCAAAATCCTTGATGGAGTTATGTACTCTTGCCTATAACTGGACATGGTGATGGTAACCAAGTGTTGAAAGTTTCAAAGCTTTATCTCAAAAGACTTTGTCAAAATATGAACTGGTACGAAAAACTTAACCATGATTTCTAAGTCAAAAGGGGCCATAATTCAGTCAAAATCCTTGATGGAGTTATGTGCTCTTGCCTATAACTGGACATGGTGATGGTTAACAAGTGTTGAAAGTTTCAAAGCTTTATCTCAAAAGACTTTGTCAAGATGTGGACTGGTACGAAATATTAACTCAGATTTCTAAGTCAAAAAGGGCCATAATTCAGCCAAAATCCTTGATGGAGTTATGTGCTCTTGCCTATAACTGGACATGGTGATGGTAAACAAGTGTTGAAAGTTTCAAAGCTTTATCTCAAAAGACTTTGTCAAAATATGAACTGGTACGAAAAACTTAACCATGATTTCTAAGTCAAAAGGGGCCATAATTCAGCCAAAATCCTTGATGGAGTTATGTGCTCTTGCCTATAACTGGCCATGATGATGGTAAACAAGTGTTGAAAGTTTCAAAGCTTTATCTCAAAAGACTTTGTCAAAATGTGGACTGGTACGAAAAACTTAACCCAAGGTGTGACGCCGACGCCGATGCCGACGCCGACGCCGACGCCGTGGTGAGTAGGATAGCTCTACTTATTCTTCGAATAGTCGAGCTAAAAATCCATCCAAGGAAGACAAAGATATGGACCGGACATGAATGCACTATCATGAAAAATGACCTTTAAAGTCTAAGTGTGACCTTGACCTTTGAGCTACGGACCTGGGTCTTGCGTGTGACATGTCGTCTTACTGTGGTACACATTCATGCCAAGTTATTTGAAAATCCATCCATGGATGACAAAGATATGGACTGGACACGAATGCACATCATGAAAAATGACCTTTAACGTCTAAGTGTGACCTTAACCTTTGAGCTATGGACCTGGGTCTTTCATGCGACACGTCATCTTACTGTGGTACACATTCATGCCAAGTTATTTGAAAATCCATCCATCGATGACAAAGATATGGACCGGACACGAAAATTGCGGACAGACCGACAGACGGTTCAAAAACTATATGCCTCCCTTCGGGGGCATAAAAATGACCCTGAAGCTGTAAGAATACTGATTTAAAATGTCAACTGTATAGATCTCTTCAATTATCTAAATCCAGAAAGTCTATAAAGTTTACCCTAGAAGACCTTGATCCCAGCCCTTGATAACTTGTCCAGTTCCCAATGTGAAAACAAACGGCTGTTTCCTGCTATAGCTGCTGTCAAATTCTTCACCAGTCTCATGCAATGTTCCCTACAGAAAACAGTTAAAATCCGACATTTACTGACATCAAACATCTGAAAACACAATATCTAAGTCACAAGTGACATACACATGCATGCTTTTTTCACCTGATTTTTAACTTTAAGTTTTCAAATGTCAAATCAAATTTCTTTCAAATGTCATTCAAATGTCAAATCAAATTTCTTTCAAATGTCAACAGGGGTCAAATTTAACAATATTTCCTACTAGCTAAAATTAGCTAGTGGCTTTTTTGTTCACTAGCTAAAAACAAAAGATACTAGCTAAAATTAAACACGGTTATTTTATAGAAATGGCAGCTGAAACAATGCGAAGTATTTCTTAAATACTACAGTTGGAATTCCAAAATAGCGATCTATTTTTAGTTACAAAATTTAGCAAGCTGACCATCCGTATCATTTCAAAATTCTTTTCTAGGAAATATATTTGGGTTACTAAATTATTTTAAAATCATAATGCAAACAAATCCTTCGACGTTCAAATTTATATAAATATTAGATGTTTTGATACGCTAGTTGTAAACAGAGTCTATAATAACCTTAGCTGAACTGTCACTGTTGATTGATTTCAAGGTCGACATAATTTCTCTCTGCCATTTTTTTACTGTTTTGACATCAGGCTAACTATAGTTACTAAATTTTAAAACCAATCAGTCCTTGATACCTAAAAAACATCATTTACCACTCAACGTATCTGTCCGCATATATTGAATTTTTTTTACGACTAATCAGATCCAATTCAAATGGAACTATATTTGGAACTTTAATTATTGGACAGTCATATTTTTCTTTAGGAATATTACATTTGCCTGGCATTTCAATGACTTGCTAAAATAAGCGAGTGCTTTTTCAGGCCACTAGCTATTCTAAATTTCCACTGCCTTTTAGCGAGTATGCATGTCTAAATTTGAACCCTGGTCAAATCAAATTTCTAAGTTCAAAGCTCAGGCCTTTTTTTCATCATTTTAGGAATGCCACCATCACCAGAGGGATTGGGAAAATACTCACGGAAAATTGTCAAAACTGGGAAAATTTGCAAATTACCAAATTCTATGTAAAGATATTTTTTGTTTAAAATATTAATGGACTGCATTTCAGTACTTGTTCAACAGGGTAACTGTTGTTTTAATAACCAAAATATACATTCAAATTAGCAAAACTATTTTAAAACAGCCAGAACCCTAAAATGTAACACTCAGATGGGAATTTTAAATTCAGAATTAGAAAAAAAAACATACTTTTTGTCTTTGGGATTACCTCCTTTTAAGGGAGGTAGATTTACAGGGGGAAAAAGCCCTGAAGCTGCAGCAGGTTTAACAGTAAATCACTTACCCTATATTGCATATGAAGGGTATCTCCTTTACGAGATTTCATACCACATTTTTCTGCACGCTTCTTTATTCCAATTTGAAGCTTCTTTGGTTTCTTTTCATCATCATCATCACAGTGTGCTGTCCAGATCACAGCTGCTAACACTACACTCACAAAAATCAGAGTCAACTTCATTTTCCTGGCAAAAAACAGAATATGTTTATATACCTATCTGGATCAATAACAACAGCTTTACAAGATTCTCAAGCTCAAAGAAACCAGTGAAACAATACATTGTATACATAAAGGCTTGCAATATCACTCAATCTGAATGTTTATCAAAAAACTTGCATTTTGTAAATAGTATTGTTTTCATGTTAATATTGTTGCAACAAAAGATCAGCAAATTTAGTACAAGGAAATTTTGTCTTTTTAGTATAACCGTTAAAACATTTCAAAGGGACAAATCTTCAATACTGTAACATCTCAACAAGAGACTTCATCACAAAGTATCTAAAAATGTTTTCAAGATGAGAAGTGAAAACCACAGAAAACAATGGATGCAATAGGAAAACAACAGCTCTGCCTAATGGGGCATATTATGCCTATTCCTAAGCAGACTGGAAAACACAACAATAAAAAAAATTACAGAGGTGGCAACGGGTGGAGGAAGTAGGTATGTGTGGGGCTGAAGGACGTGGATGAGAGATTTCAATTTACTGTATCAAATCAAAGCCTTGGGAAGACTGATGGTGGCGGATTTGGCAGATTTATTTCCTATTAAATTTCAATTACTGCAAGAATGAATGTTATTTGTAGACAGACCAGATGAAGCAGAGAACAACTGCAGTTTAATACAGATTGTCTGTTAACAAATACAATTTCATTAAACCTTTCAGTGGACACGTTTTATCTTCAGAAAAGAAACAAAAAGATAAAACGTCTGAGATAAAAATAGTAATAAAGCCAACATAATAACCAATTTTATTACATAACTGTATTCCTATAGTTTCTCTGATTGGCTGAAAACGGTTTGAAAAGTAATGAGTACATATCATATCAACTTATCTTGGGTTATAAATAGTACGAAAATAAAAACAGATCAAAGTTGGTGCTTGGAAAACCAGTATCAACCTGATTTGGTCTAAATTTATTCCTTATTTCTTTATTGAAGATACAATTGTAATAACAAGACTGACTATACATTTATTCATGTAATAAAACAATTATTGACTTTTTCATAGGTTGATATCAGGATTTATCAACCCTCAAAAAGTTATATTCACCTCGCCTTCGGCTCGGTGAATATAACTCTTTTCGGGTTGACAAATCCTGATATCAACCTATGAAAAAGTCGATAATTGTATAATCCAATCCTCTGCAAATTATGTAAATCACACTTATAGGTATTTCTTGTGCTATTAACAGGACACTTACAAATAATTATTGTGTCCTTGTGACCTTCTTGAGCCAATGACCCCAAAATCAATAGTGATCTTCCTCAAGTGGTACTTAGTCACTTGATGAAGTTTGAAACTTAGCTATCACTTTCTGACTAAGAGCCCTGAAACAAACAACAGCCGTCACAGGAGACAGCGGGCTCGACTATTTTGATGCTGGATAGTGAAATTGGGCACATTTGACGAAGCTGGAGCTGTCACTGGAGAGTTTAATGACTCCAACATGGATGAAATCTTGGATAATAGCTTGAGTCTGCGTCAAAAGTATTAAGTAATATGCAGGGTTTTCCTTGACGCACATTTTTGTGCGTTTTAGCACACTGATTTTCAAAATGACCCTCAAAATTATTCTGAACGCGTCATTGTTGACGCAACTCAACTACCGGCCAAAATTACGGCGACATGAATTTTCGTACCCAATATTGTAAGTACCGATTCGGGCGTAGGTACGAAGTAGTAAAGGTAGACTGCGTTCTAGGTTTAATTATCGGCCCGATATCGACGTCTCTTAATACGGTAAACCATTCAACAAAATGGTGCATCAACAAAAGATTATGTTTTTCTTGTCATCTGCACGGAGTGTTGAAAGGTCCTCAACCGAAAATGTAAACATTCATATATTTCATATGTCATCACTTCGAAATGAAATGCTGGCCATGTATCAAAGATTCAAAACAGTCCTTTCGTATTGGGCTGCGAAAATGTTTGCAACACTACACTTAGGCAAACATTTCCTCACGAAACTGGTCGAAAGATCCCTCCGTCACGCAGATGCACTCAAAAAGTTGCAGTTACTGATTTCAAAAAAGTGTAAAAAAAATTATTTGTTGATGTACTAGTATTCTTTTTGTTTTTTACAGTACATTGCAAGTTAATTTATTATAAACTTCAAAACACACTCTTTCTTTTGGATTTTTTTATATAGATTTCAATACCATTTTATTCATTTTTTTTAAATGTTAAAAAAATGACCCCTTGAAATTGAAAATGACCCCCAAAGTCAAACATGAATGGGTCATAATGACCCCCTATCAAAATTTCTGAGGAAAACCCTGAATATGAGAGATAAGGATCAAGTGTATCAAACTTTAAATATTAAGTATAATTCTTAGCAAAAAGGGGGCATAATTCACTTTGTGTCATGTTAAATCAAATCCATTTTGTAATAACTTGAGATATAGTGAAAATGCATCAAAAATAACCTTTAATTCTAAGTGAAAGGGGCATAATTCATGAAAAATTTGTGCCAGAGTTATGGACCTTGTGTCATATGATGTGGGTGATAAAGCAGAACAACTAGTTTAAGTTTGAATCAAATTCATTCAGCAATAACTGAATTAGAGTGAAAGTGCATCAAAACTTTAACCTGAAATAATAAGTAAAAAGGGGGGATAATTCATAAAATATTAGTGCCAGAGTTATGACCCTTGTGCCATATGATGTGGCTGATGATGCTGAACAACTATTTTAAGTTTGAATCAAATCCATTTAGAAATAACTGAGATAAAGTGAAAGTGCACCAAAACTTTAACCTGAAATTCTAAGTAAAAACGGGGGATAATTCATGAAATATTGGTGCCAGAGTTATGACCCTTGTGCCATATGATGTGGGTGATGATGAGGAACAACTATTTTAAGTTCGAAGTAAATCCATCAAGTAATAACAAAGATAAAGAGAAAGTGCATCAAAACTGTAACCAAAATGTGGACGCGGAAGGACGCCGACGCCAGGTCGAGTAGGATAGCTCTCCATACTTCGTATAGTCAAGCTAAAAATTACAAGAAATTATGTCAGGTCTTTGTGACCTTGATCGTTGAGCCACTGACCCTAAAATCAATAGGGGTCTTCCTTAAATAGTACTTAGTCATAGTGTAAAGTTTGGAAGCTGTAGTTACATGTATTATGCTTTCTGAGTTAAAGCCCAGGAATGAAAAAGATACCAGAAATTAAGTCAGGTCATTGACCCTAAAGTGCTCACCTGAGTACAAGGCTTCAGGTGTGTTTGTATTAGTACAGAGTTAGGTTTCTTCTATGTTACATGTGTAGCTTATATTTTATATATTTCACACACATTTTTGAACCTACTGGTAGGGCAAAGGACCCATATGTTCAATGAACTGGAACCATTTGAACAACTTTAAAAGAAGGCTACGAAGAGATCATTTATGTAAAGTTTCATCAAAATCCATTACGTGGTTTTGGAGGAGATACTGTTAAAAGAAATTGTTGATGAAAAATGACAATGCCTTCTGGCGGCCATGTTTTTTGACGAATCAGAAAAAATTGAACTATATTTATAGGTCACACAAAGACTATTTTTGTAAAATTATTTTAAAATCGGATTAGCAGTTTCACACAAGAAGATGTTTTTTTAAATTTTCACTATATACATATAGGGAAAAGTGACCACAAGGACCATTTGTATAAATTTATTATAAAATCGGGCCAGCAATTTCCCACAAAAAGATTTTTTAAGTTTCCACTATATACATATAGGGAATAGTGACCATGCCCTCTGGCGGCCATGTTTTTGACGAATCAAAATAATTTGAACACTCTTAGTAGAGGGTTACACAAGGACCATTTATGTAAAATTATTTCAAAATCAGGCTAGCAGTTTCACACAAGAAGATTTTTAAAGTTTCCACTATATACAAGTACATATAGGGAAAAGTGAACACGCCCTCTGGCAGCCATGTTTTTTTGATGAATCAAATTGATTTGGACAATTTTGGTAGAGGGTCACACAAGCACCATTTGTGTAAAATTATTTTAAAATCGGGCCAGCAGTTTCACACAAGAAGATTTTTTAATTTTTCACTGTATACATAAAGGGAAAAGAAACAACGCCCCCTGGTGGCCATTTTTTTTCACAAAATTTTGGTAGACAGTGACATAAGGACCATTTGTGTGAAATTATTTCAAAATCTGATCATGCGTTTAGTAGGAGATGTCATTTGAAGATTTTTCTATTTTTAGCTCTGGCGGTCCCTATGTGCAACCAAGCAGAACCATTTGAACAATTTTAGTAGAGGACCATCCAAGGAACATCTATCCCAATTTTCATCAAAATCCATTCAGTGGTTTTGGAGGAGATGTCTTTTAAACACAATTGTTGATGATGGACGGATGAACGAATAAATGGAAGACACAAAGTGATCACAACAGTTCAACCTGAGCATTGCTCAGGTGTGCTAAAAAAAACTAACAAAAATCAAGTCAGGTCCCTGTGACCTTGACCTCTGATTTACTGATCCCAACATTTTATGTCAGCAAAGCATTTTTAGTCTCTTGGTTACTGTGACCTTAGACCTACTAACCCCAAAAAACAACAGGGTTCCTCCTCAAATAGTATAATAATAATGTCAATATTTTGAATTATGTTTGTAGAGGACGTCGTTCAGTTCAGACTTCATGGACTGACTGGAAAAAGAGTTCATCTATCGAAGCATGTGGAAGTTCTAGCCGTTTTTTGTTTATTTCATAGGAATTGGCCAGAAATTATTTTTGTATACATGTATAGAATGGATGTCTAAAATGACATGGATTGAAAATTGTGGTATTTTGTTAAACTTTTCATCATTTATTTGCTATTTGAGGGATTTAAATGAAATAAAAAAGTGTTACAGTGCTTTAGAGTATAGCGGATAGCTACTTTTTCCAGCATTTTAACTTTGAAATTTAATATTTTTTTCTATAAATCAGACAGAAAACAGCTTTTTAAAAAAAGAAAAAAAAAAACATTCAGCTTTTAATAGAAATTCATGTGTTTTTTCTCTCCATGCCATTGTTTACATATGTGCTGATTAAGGGTGTACAGGATAGCTTTGGTCATTTTTTCCATTATTAGTTTAAAATCCACATCTAAACAAAATTCCCAAGATTTTTTTACTATAAATCATAATAATTATGTATTCTCTTTTCAAAAACATTCAGCTTTTTAAATTTCTATCAAATACTTTTCATTTACTGATGTTTTTTACATACACACTGATTTAGTCAGTAGAGGATAGTCTCGATTTTCATTTGTAGACATATTATGAAAAATAACACAAGCAAACATTTAAAATGTACGTCAGAATGTCTATCTGTATGCAAGTAAAAGAATGATATGAAAATTTATACAATAATTCAAGTATAAATACAAAATTTATTAACTTATCCTCTATATACTGTTCATCTGTATTGTTGCGGCACTTGACATTCGACGTGACGACATAACAAGAAACAACACAACAGTGTATTTCTTGTCTTTACCACAATATTTCATGTCATATGCATAAATGTGTGAAAATGAATAAGATATCATTCAAGAAACATCCATGTGTACTTCGAACAAAAATAGTCAGCCATTGTCATCATGTGACGTCACATCACTAATGTCGCGGTATAGGTCAACAATTGTGGCAATCAAACTATCATAGGTTAAAAAGCACTAAATATTATTAAAATATTGAAAAGCTATCTACGTCAAACTAACAGGAACACTCAAAACTCATTAAACGCCAATTTAAACGTTTTATATTATCTGTTTACATTGGCACTATCGAAAATATTTTCCTCTGAGCAGTGGACACACCAGAATTTTGTAAGTAAATCACAAGGTCGCGGGCGTGGTCTTAATGTAGTGGAGCCTAAGAATTGTACTATTACTGAATATTTTCTATCTGACAGTTATCTAATATGTTCCAATTCACTGCTCAGTATCATGGGTGTATTTTGAGGAGATGGTCGCGGGTCCCCTATCCCCTCCTCCCCCTTAAAATCTGTCAAGTTAAGACGTTTTGATGTTTCGCCTAATATTGATATTTCATTCATTTAAGTGTACCTGGGGGATGTTACGTAAAATCTGGTGTCCTCTAACCTATAGGCGGAACTTAATTTGCATAATTAATGAGGACAAATACTGATCAGCTGGTAGACGAACTTGTAAACATTGCAAATATTTTCTTAATTCATGGACTTTTTTGGATATTTGCAATAGATAATATATTATGTGAAATGTACAATTTCAATAAGGAAGTGGCTAATCCTGCGGTCCCGTAAGAATAGCCTCACAGGCTATTCCTACGGCTCTCCCGTAAAATAGTGGAATAGCCCAGCAGGTGGCTATTCCTACGGCTCTAAAGACAGTTTTGTATGTCCATCTTGAATTGTACTGAATTAATTCAAATGGTTTATTTTCGAACAAATTGTTTACTTTTCAGTATCACATTGAGAGAACAGGAAGTGATTTCGAATAAAGGAAAAGGCTAATTTATGTCTATGTGTAATATTGTTGTCATCGAATGATAAATACAGTCGAGACTGCCTTAACGACCCCCTGAATTTAGCGACTCCCTGTCATATGCGACCCTATTTTATGCTCCGGACGCAATTTACTATTAAAAGAGTCTGAATTAAGCAACCCCCTGCCTTACGCGACAAGCGACTGTGAAATCAGGCTCCCGAATCGATATTTAGACCGTTTTCAGCGACTTTGAGACGCTCCCTCGCAAGATTTTACACGATAGAGTTACCGTTCTTTACCTCGCGTGAAGTTGTTTGAGACGAGAACTTATCTGTTTACAAAAAATGGCTGAAGAAAAACATAAAAAAGAACTGTCATTAAGGCACTTGAATTGCTCGATTAGGGAAAACCAGCGTATAAGGTCGCTGAAGAATTCGGAGTTGGTGCATAAATTAACTTTATTCCTGGTGAAACAAAAATATGGCGGTATTTAACAGGAAACGACGAAGTAAACACATATTAAAGATGCAGTCAATAATCGAATAAATTAAAATGAACAATTAGTACATAAAATATAAATATCATAAACCTCAGTGTAGTTCAAATGGAACATTTATATTTTACTGCTCCCCTTTATTTTCTTGCCAGATCATGAGCTTAAATTTGTTTTATCAACATCATATGAATGATGCAAATTATTTGAAATTTATATTTTATCAATATGCAATTAAAGAAATAGTATTTTATCATTTTCCACTCCTACCTTAAAAGAGGCCAATATATAAGTATCCGATATTCATGTACTTTAATTGGAAACATATTATGAAACCAGCGTCATCCTGTTAAGTGAGACTGTTTTAAGAGACTCCCTGTCATATGTGACCTTTTTCGCTGCTTCCCAAAGATGGTCTCTTAAAACAGTCTCGACTGTATGTATAGATATATGCAACATGAAAATGTTCGGTCCATTCGTCCTTAAAAGTACTGTTTAATTTAAAAAAGGTAGCAAAACAACGGAGAGCATCGATGATACTTTCTGCGAATTCTGGTTCTTTTGATCTTCTCAAATGAGTCTTGTCTCTTGGATCAATATTGCTGGTACTTTATAATTTGAGTACAGATATCAATGATAATTTTCGACTGTCTTTAGAGCCGGAATATCCACCTGCGGGCTATTTCCCTATTCTTATGGGAGAGCCGTAGGAATAGCCTGCGAGGCTATTCTTAAGGGACCGTTTCAATAAATACTGACAGATATTTAGCAATGTAACTGCAGGTAAGAACATTTTTTGCTAGCATGCGTAAAATGGGTCACAAACTTAAACACCACGTAGGTGGCGCAACTCAAATACCGCGAAATTAGTGTCGACGCTAGATTAGTGATGTCAAGTATGGCATATACCCTAAAATCCGCTATACCCTAAAGCACTGTAACGCATGGTTTGATGTAGCTAAAAATTTCAGCTCAGAGATGTTTATATGCTGTTAGTGAGTGTTACGGATCTCTGATGGACGCGGCCATCAGAAATTAAAAACAGCCTCAGTTATGGTAGCCAGAACTTGGTTTGATGATTTCAAGTGATAACTGTGATCTGGTCTTTTCTTGCAGCAGTGTCAGGGGCGTCGGAAGTGGGACCGCAGGGGCCACGGCCCCAATAATTTGCCCAAAAACGATTTTTTGTAACTTCATAAGTTGGAGTCGCAGATCTGCGGACCCAATATTTTGTATAGTATACTAAATTTTGCTTCGCGTTAAACAATACACGCTGTCCAGATTAGTGTGTTACCGTGGTGACGGTGACACAATCGGGGGTGTTAATTGGAGTCATACACACGTGTCCGTGACTGGACTTAATTACGCATGAACTAACCAGCATGTTTTTAATTGGTATGTCTTTAGTCAATGGTAGGTTTAAGCTATACCCCGCCGCAAAGATCTAGGGTATTAACGTATAAAATTTAGAAAAATAATTATCATGTTTTTATTTAATGAAAGAGGTAAGTGTTAATATTACATAAATTGTTTTTACTAAAAAAATGATATTTTAAACAAAAATAAGAAATGAATGTAACATGAATAATTATTGTTCAATACATTACAAAAAAAAACACAAAAAACATACATGCATTCTTTTTATTGCATTACACATTATTAATTCTGATAAGAGTTTATTAAACTTTATTTTGCTTATAGTCATGTAAATAGTAAGAAAATACTGGAGACTTGAGATGCGATTCGGTACCCCTAAAATGCACCAGAACTCGCCATTTATGATCCTGTTTTTAAAAAAAATTCAGGGGAAGGTCCCCCTCACCCCCCTTACGGAAGGGGGATACCCCCTTATAGAACTAGGGGACGAGTTGACTAGGGGACGAGTTGACTGTAAAACGTTCTTGTTTGTTCAGCATAATATTTTTGTCCCGTTGGACACCTTACTGGTATATATTTATATACATAAGCATGTATACGCTTATTTAGTAAAATATTTTTGCCTAGCAGGCCTCGACCTTAGCGGTGGACCGTTGGACCGACGCAACCAAAATATCGGCAGGTCCACTAACTATCAAAAGTTGGGTAGACCGACGGTCAACCAATTTTCAGTCACGGTCTGCAAATAAAATAAAACCCTTAAAAGTAAACAAATAGGGGAGAAAATCGTACCCATATCGGCGAATTCACAAAACGAAAGTTGATTTTGCCTTAAGTACGGCATTCTACCGTTATAAGCATTGGCGAGTAAGTTAAAGTTAGGAGAGCACGAATGGACTACTCCACCAATCGGGCGAGTGGTTTTTACGTGGTATTTACCAAATTGAGAAATTACATCAGGCAAAATTACCTGGATTGACTGGAATTTACCTGCGAATCGTAAAAATATCAAAACGTCATGCTGGTAATTTTCCATTCCACAAGCACGTGCGCCCTATCGTAATGTCTAATTTACATCGCGGTTACTTTTGACACAAAAAACGCGCGTAGTGCATTCATTTTTTAATATAATCGCTTTAAATTTTCAACACCGCTTGAGAACTAATACAGTTTGAATTCTATAACAATTTTAATAAGATATCGACAGGAATGTAGGCAAAATTCTTTAAAAACGATCAAATTTTCATATAATGTTTTGTAAAATTTCAAACAGCGCGATCTTGATTATTTATTTCTTTCTTAAAGTAAATAAATGGTACATACTATGGTAATAAAATTCAGACTTTTGACCAGAAAGTACAAAAAACACAATTAAAAAATCTTAAATAATGAAAAAGCGGCAGCAATTTAAATACATGGAGTAAAACGACTTTTGGCAAACAGATTTCTGTTAGCGCGGCAGAATAGGTTACGTGACCTAATGAACGTAAATAGAAATGTGGTTTTAAAATAAAGCAGTATGATGTCGTTGCGGTTTTTAATAAGTTTTAAATGATTCTTTGTACATGTATTTTTTGACACAACACTTTGTTAGATATTCTCCTCAAACAATAATGTAAATTTCTTGAGGGCAAATAGGTCACAGAGGTAGGACATCCACTATCATCGTTCACGGTTTGACACATTTACATGTCAGTTTATTCGGGATATTGCACATTCGCTTTTAAAAAATTAAAGAAAAAACTCTTTTACTGATTTCTTCTCAACAATTAAAGGAATCGAGAAAGTATGATCAGACAGTGAAGTGTCACATGGCGCGAAAACATGACGTAATGTAGAGACCGTACCATAGCTCTTCGCATACTTTGATTTTTCAAACTAAAGTGATTTTTACAAGTGCACCGGTTACGATAAAAATGTAAACAACGGACTCTGTCTATGAAACTTTGAAATGAATGAATGACAGTCGATCTCAGTCATAATACTGATTGACAGTGAATGCTAATGACTCCATGTGTTGCAGAAAGGTATTTAGTTTGTAACTGTAATTTCCCATCAATTGAAATCCTCTCAAAACTGGTAAAATAATTACTTATATTTGGACAAATCTCATCGTCTTTGCCGTTCGGCAGCTGCAAAAAGGGCAAATATAAAAGATTCAGTGTAAGTAATATTTCACTGGTACTGCCAGTTAGTAAGTTCATACTCTGAACAACACGTCAGAGAAATTTGTGCAGATTTGACCAATTATGACGTTGGCAGCATTAGATTATATTTTTTCTTTACACAAAAATTGCCGTTAGGTAACAAAGCGAATACGCCGATAATCCGGAGTTCACCGATTATTGTTCCAGTTCACGCAATGTAATCCAGCAATTAAACTGCATTGCTATTAGCTACTGCTGTTATAGGGAAGTAGTAGAGTGTCTGCCTTAGGGGTGAGAGGTCCTGGGTTCGAGTCCCAGTTAGAGCTTAACTCTATTTAGGTTCTGCTAAAGCATAGTTTTGCTGTTAATAGACTGTTCCAGATGTTCTAAATTTTTAGCACACAGTATCATGGATCAGTATTTAGCAATCCAGATCAAAGTTGAATGTTAAATCAAATGCACCCAATTAGAAAATATTGACTATATTATGTCCCTTTGATGTTTATGCTCTCCATGTTCAAGAAGAGTTACATTTCCTTGATCACAAAATTTTCGTTATCATGAAAATATTAAATGCTCATAACTCCGCACTTCTGGTTAAAATTTGTCTATATTTCTGTTTTTGAGAAATATATGGACATTTCTCTTCATTTCAAAGCTTTTTAACTTCAAACCTATGATTTGAAAAACTTAGGTACTATCTCTACGTAATGCCATGACAATCTCGGGGAAACTATACCGCTTTGATCTCCGCTTCAGATGCCACGAATAACCGACACACTTCTTTTAGCTCTTTGAGAGGGTGTTAATTGAAGATGAAAACAAGGCCAATTACTTAGTTTATCATCAGAATAATTACCGATAATTAATTGTTGATGTTTTCTTTTTTCACTTTCAACACGGGTCGGGAGGATGATGATTATTGTGTCCATATTTTGGGACACTTTTCAAAATAATTATTTTTCGGGATAACAGATTGCTACAGTCTTTTAATTATTTTAGAAATAAGTCCTGTTGCTTTGAGTCATACGAAGCTATGACGTCTACAACATCACAATTTATGTGATAGAACTGGAGGTCCACTAAAGTCTGAGCTGGTCTACTAGATTTTAGCAGTTGGTGGACCTGCTGGCAACTGCTGAAAAAAGTTAAGGTCGAGGCCTGCCTAGCACCCGTGGTTCAACTCTCCCAAATTCTCAATTTATCCGAGTATTATGCCACTTTGCAAACTTAATCATTGCATTTCATCGAAAGATTAATAAAAATGACACGTTTTGATAGTAATTTATAAAAATCGACAGTTTTGTTGACTACAAATGTTACTGATACCTTAACTTCCTTTTCTACTGCAATATTTTCGACGTGTTTCGTTTCGTTTCTTGCTGGGATGCTGCGGCGGCGACACGTAGCGTGAAATTTACACCAGTGTAACTTTCACAATTTACTACAGACTGCTGCAAAAATGTCAGTACACCTTGAGCAATGATATAATTTCTATTTTCTTCCCAGAGTATACACAAAGAACCAAAGTGGCCTTGCAAAGAACAAATAAAACTATTCAGTATACAGTATGGCTCTTTGGTGTAACTAGATGAATAAAAGTTACACAATTCATTAGTAATGTTTTATAAAATAAGGACCGAGACAGTTGCAGTCGACCAATCTCATCTTATTCCAACTAGAAACCTAAATTACTTAATCCCTATGTCTCACACTCAGTACTTTTCTAACTCCTACTTCCCAAGGACCATCCGACTCTGGAACTCCCTACCAACTTATGTTAAATCTAGCCCCAGTCTCAGTATCTTTAGAGAGAGGCTGGCGGTGGTCAATATGTAATTCTATTGCCTCTGTCCCATTTTAACTGTAGCATACTATCTTTTTTAGCTTTTATTCTTTTAACATTGTAACATATCATTTCTTTAACAACTGTTTCTCTGACAGCGCCGCCCAGTGATAATCGGAAATCGATTTTTGGGTGAAAGATGTAGATGTAGAATCTTAAAACAGGTTAAATAGTCGGTTAAAAAAAGCTCATAAGAGTTTATGTTACTTGTAATTGTCTTGCCGACTCAAAATAAATCTTATCTCATCTTATCTTAGGTCTCTGAAAATCCTTACCTCGGCTTCAACCCAGCGAGGACCTTACATGGTCAACACATATTACTAAAGTTGCTACTGAGAAAGCCAGTTCTACGTAGAAACCACCTTAGAAATTGTACTAAAGACTGTAAGAAAACAGCCTACATCTCACTGGTTAGGATATTAATGGAATACGGAGCCATTATATGGGCGCAACGACAAGCAGCAGGTTTTTGTTGCTCTGTATTTTGAAAAGGCATTGAGTACATACGTTTTTGGTTCTTAAGGTTTGCTTTTTATATATTTATACACGAGCATTTTTGTGTTTTACATGCCATGCCTTTTTGTTTCCATAACGTGTGTTAGAGATTCACCTGGAGGGGATTACTTTTATTTACACTGTCCCATGTCTTTGGAACATGGTGGAGGTAAGAGTGAGGTTGGGTGCGCACCATAAACCGGTTTAAGCTCCCCAGTGGTGTTTTTGCCACTGACCGTTCCAAGGCGGTGCCCCACTGTGTTCCTTTGTTTGTTCGTTTTGTCCTTGTGTGTTGACTTTGTGTGCGCGCGTGTGTGTATGCTAATTGTTCGTCTTGTCCTTATGTGTTGGCTTTGAGTGTGTGTGTGTGTGTGTGTGTGTGTGTGTGTGTTGTTCGTTTTGTCCTGATGTGTAAGCTTTGAGTGTGTGTGTGGTGCACGCGTTTGCGTGTTGGGGGGTTCATTTTGAGGAGGCTGCGCTTTTGGTGCGTGGCACTCCCTGTTTGATATTTTTCTTTGTTTTTATAACAAACGACTACAAAAAAAATAATGAAGGGCGCATGACAAGGATGCTACAAGAATCTTCCTCCCCTACAAGATCGTCGCAGATCCAGGCAACTCGTCTCCCTATATGAAGTGATCGAGGGTTTGGTACCAGCTATACAACCAGACGAGTTTATCAAACCAGCTAGAAGCAAGCGACACGTTGAAACTGGTAGAGACTCTAATTTTAATAAAACAATATAATGGACAGGTATGTAGTAAATAACTACAGTAGTCTAATAATGAAAAAGTGCAAAAACTGAACAGTACAAAAACTCGTTTTTTCATTAACATGACTGTGGGTTGGAACCATCTGCCAAGTGAGCGCACAGACAGTCGAGGGCTTTAAGTCTGCCCTCCAACAGTACTACTAGCACACTCCCCGGTGTTCTACGCTGTAAAAGGCCATTCACGTATTTAAGCAGAAGCAGAATATGCGAGTATTCTATAGCTGGTTAATCAGATCACTAATTAGCTGGTATTAAGCCAGTGGTAAATTGAAATTGTCCCATTGTATTATTCCCATTGCTTGAACTTGGTAACTTTATTTCAAGAAATAATTAAGTAAAGCAGTCAATGTATTCAACCAACCAGTACTGACCACTACATGTACTGGCCGGGATATATTGCGTAGGACCTACATTTGAATTGAACATTATTATCCATTTCAATAAGTGTGATTTGTAGTAATGAATCTTTAATTATTTTAAAACAAAGTCTACTGTAAGAAGACAAAAGCATTCAATAAACTGGTATTGACCAGTCTAGGTATTGTCCAAAATGAAGCTTGACCATGATACATTGCTAAGGACCAAAATTGCATCTACCAGTATTGACCACTATACTTTTCAATGGAAAAAAATTATATTAATAAAATTGCTTTATTATTTTTATATAACTAATCTGTGAATCTTAAAGTGTTGAATAAACCAGTATTGACCACAGTACTGAATCGACCATTATTACATATGTTACTAAATATAGTAACAAATTTGCATTGAATTTAAACGTATATGAGCAGCGTGAGGCCGATATTAGTTGTCACCTGATATCAATATCAGACACACTTAAATTCCGGCCATATCAGGCACACTTCCGGCTGCGCAAATTTAAAATATGTTGATCTCGTTTTCACTTTAACGGTAAAGTGAAACATATGCATAACACAGGTTATAAAACAGGCTAGTGTGCCTTTAAGGCAAAATTGGCATACCAGACCAGTATTGGCCCAAAGGATATACGAAAATATACAATGATAAAAATAATGAAAACATGTTATTTATTATATATGTATTGGTAACAGAAAACGTGCAAAACCACTGGCCGCCCGAACGAAATAAATGAACATTTTGCAGGCTCGTATTGATTCAGCCTGTTCATGGACGGTAGTAGAAATACAAGCTAGGTACGTCCACACCCTCTAGCCCTGGGTTGGGCATAACTCATTATATACACATGTTAAAGTTTAGATAAAATTTAGAAACACCCACAGATGAATTCTTACGATGGTGTACATGGAACATTCAATGATACGCATCTAGTGCCATTCCATGAAAAGCGGTGTATATGGCCCCAAGTTAAAATAATATCTTCAGATAATTTGATGAACTACTGAGCAATAACTCGGCAGATTATTAGGAAATACAGACATGTAACACTTAATTCATTATATAGAGTCATAACCTGGACAAAATTATGTCTTATATCCGTGTGCATTATCAACAAATTGTCATTTCGCTCACGTTAGAGAAACATGCAAAGGTTAGGATACACACAGTGTTGAGCTGCAACTGCATATATATAACAAAAATCTCAATAGGTTGCGCTTTTCTCGGGATGTCAGATACTGACATGATACGACTGCGATAGAGACGATAACTATTAGGCATGAAATAAGGAGTACGCTTGTACTTTTAGGAAGCGTAAACAAATGAGCGCAATAACAATAGTTACGCACAGTACAAAAGATAAAGTGGAAATTCCACAGGTCGCTCAACACGACAAAAACGAAAATGTTACAGGATTGATTTGACTGAGCCTGTTCAATGTTTATGGGAGCCTGTTCATTGTTTATGGACGGTAGTGGAAATGCTTGCTAGTTGCTACCGTCCACTCACTCAAGCCCCGTGCAGAACTCAACATTTACAGATGTCACAAGTACCAAAACAATTTAGAGAGACCGTGGTGCACATGGAACCTGCAATGATACACTAGTGTGTAATTCTATGAAAAGCGACGTATGGTTCCCAGACGTAATGGGCCTGCCCTAAACGAAAAAACAATGGGCAGAACTGGGATTTAGAAAGGGGATCGGAGCTTGCATATCACAGAAACTGGCAAAAAAAAAAAATTAAAAAGCAGGCACCATATTCAAGGGGTGATTATACAATACCCAAAAGATAATAGGTAAGGGTAGATTTCTCGGAAGTACAGAACACTAAAAACACAGCCTTAGAGCCAAGCATTTGCAAAGTAGGCCCACAACAAAAGAAGCTGTAACGAAAAAATATTGCAGACGGGTTGCTTCAAAAATCCAACAAGTACATTTACATTTTATGCAAAATATAGAGGGGGAGGAAAGTGTAAGGTGTAGAAAGAGGGCGGGGTGGGGAGCGGGGGGGGGTGGGGGTGGGGGGAGTAAAATAACGATGAATATACAAAGGGAATACTACGTTCCATAATCACAGGTACACTACAACGTAAAAAACAACGAGAAATATCAAACAGGGAATGCCACGCACCAAAAGCGCAGCCTCCTCAAAACGACCCCCCCCCCCGGCAAACCATAATAGCGCAGACATTCATGTACCAAAGATAAACACACACATCCACAACCAAATAACTAACATAGATAATCAGACAAGTAAGATACAACAACACTGTAGCGCACCGCCCACGACACACAAGCACACAAACGCACACATATAAGCAGGAAAAAAACAATCGTGTACCGCCTTAGAGTTCCGGCAGTGAGGAGAAGGAGGAAAAACGCTAACAACAAACAAGACAACATACGCAACACAAAATACAAGACAGACAGAAAACCAGTTGAAAAAAGGGGCATCGCCTTGGAACCGTCAGTAACCTATATAAAGGTAACCGGGGGATAATCAGACAAGTAAGATACAACAACACTGTAGCGCACCGCCCACGACTAACAAGCACACAAACGCACGCATATAAGCAGGAAAAAAACAATCGTGTACCGCCTTCCGGCAGTGAGGAGAAGGAGGAAAAACGCTAACAACAAACAAGACAACATACGCAACATAAAATACAAGACAGACAGAAAACCAGTTGAAAAAGGGGCATCGCCTTGGAACAGTCAGTAACCTATATAAAGGTAACCGGGGGATAATCAGACAAGTAAGATACAACAACACTGTAGGGCACCGTCCACGACACACAGGCACACAAACGCACACATCGTCACCTCAACGCAACAAAGTCGTATCTTCTTATAAATTTATAATAAGATACGACTTTGTTGCGTTTAGGTGACGACATAAAAGCAGGAAAAAAAAAAAAACAATCGTGTACCGCCTTAGAGTTCCGGCAGTGAGGAGAAGGAGGAAAAACGCTAACAACAAACAAGACAACATACGCAACACAAAATACAAGACAGACAGGAAACCAGTTGAAAAAAGGGGCACCGCCTTGGAACCGTCAGTAACCTATATAAAGGTAACCGGGGGGTTAAACGCGTTTAGGGGCATGCCAACCTCGCACTTACCCTATTTTCAACAAGTTAGACAACACAATGTAAATAAAATCCCCGCTGAGAAAGGCTCTAACATTAGCGAAAAAATACCAGATCATATTAAGTAAAACATAAAATTAAGGAAAATCTAAGGTATAATTACACCAATGTATTCAACAACTTGTCTGTCAGAGCACCAACATCCTAATTTTTAACGGCACGACTAAGAAAGCTGCCAGACAAAATTCCACTCCTTCCGTCTGTTTTATGTAGGATTTAGGAGAAAGGCATCATGGAGACTTACGTCGGGCACTTAAGGCTCTTTCCCTTGTTGCTCTGTCTTCTGCAAAGGCATTGGGTACATTCGTTTTAGGTTCTTAAGGATTGTATTTATATATACATACAAGAGCATTTTTGTGTTTAAATTACATGCCTTCTGTTGCCTTTGCGTATGTTAGGGTTTCACCTGGCGGGGATAACTTTTATTTACACTGTCCTGTGACTTTGGAACATGGTGGGGGTAAGAGTGAGGTTAGTGAACCATAAATCGGTTTAAGCTCCCCAGTGGTGGTTTTGCCACTGACCGTTCCAAGACGGTGTTCCTTTGTTTGTTTGTTTGTTTTGTCCTTGTGTGTTTGCTTTGTGCGTGTGGTATGCGTGTGTTGATCGTGTGCGCGTTTGGGGAGGCTGCGTTTTTAGGACGCGACTTCCCCTGTTGGATATTCTTCCTTGTTTTTACAGTTTATTAGTCATCGCACCATCAAATAGGAAAGCGTAGCGATTAACTGTAGAGGGGCCAATCACTAAACATGCATTGTGCATCACGATTTTCGCATCGTATCTTCTTTTGATAAACTTTTTAAAACATTTTACAAATACCTGATTAAAATAAGGACTGTGTTTAATTTTCCGAATTTTATAAAATACATCTCCATAGTATTCCGGGTGTGAAAGTCCAAGTTTTAAAAGTGTTTTTAGGTTAGTATTTTATTTTTCTAACAGTCCGGGCGTAAAATGTATTGAAAGCTTCCCCTTCCCTTAGCTTATGATAACGGTAATCCTGTTGTAATAATTTTTTGGTGATATGAAGATTTCTATCATTAAAATCCTCTATCTTTGAGCAAACTCTTGCAAAACGAATAAGTTGTGAAATATAGATGTTGCTCGAGGGACATCTCCATCAAGGTGGGGGGGGGGGGGGGGGGGGGGAGTTGATAATTTCAAAATTAAAATCGTTTCTTTTATCACATATTTTTGTTTCTAGATTATTATTCACAATTGTTAAATTTAAATCCAAAAATGACGCTTCTAAATCTGAAGTCTATAATTCTGTCAAAAATAATCTCAAAAGCAGTCTAAGTAAAAAGATCTTCTTTTTTTCTCCATTTTTGTGCAATTTTGTGTAGAAAGTGTGCCCACTTTTACACAGCTAGAATGCATTCTGCATGGAATTAGACGTTGATCATGTTTATACTACAACGATGGGGAGTATTGCAGATCGAAACCGAAAGTAGGGATTTGTTGTGCGAACAAGAGCAAATATGCAGCAGAACACCACTGACTGGCATTTCACTAGGAACTATTCAACCATCTATTTTCTTTAATAATTATGTCTCCCCCAGGAGACATATTGTTTTTGCCCTGTCCGTCCGTCCGTCTGTCCGTCCGTCCTTCCGTCCGTCCGTCCGTACGTCACACTTCATTTCCGAGCAATAACTAGAGAACCATTTGACCTAGAACCTTCAAACTTCATAGGGTTATAGGGCTGCTGGAGTAGACGACCCCTATTGTCTTTGGGGTCACTCCGTCAAAGGTCAAGGTCACAGGGGCCTGAACATGGAAAACCAGTTCCGATCAATAACTAGAGAACCACTTGACCCAGAATGTTGAAACTTCATAGAATGATTGTACATGCAGAGTAGATGACACCTATCGATTTTGGGGTCACTCCATTAAAGGTCAAGGTCACAGGGGCCCGAACATTGAAAACCATTTCCGGTCAGTAACTTGAGAACCACTTGTCCCAGAATGTTGAAACTTCATAGGATGATTGGTCATGAAGAGTAGATGACCCCTTTTGATTTTGGGGTCACTCTATCAAAGGTCAAGGTCACAGGGGCCTGAACATGGAAAACCAGTTCCGATCAATAACTAGAGAAGCACTTGATCCAGAATAATGAAACTTCATAGGATGATTGTACATACAAAGTAGATGACCCCTATTGATTTTGGGGTCACTCCATTAAAGGTCAAGGTCACAGGGGCCCGAACATTGAAAACAATTTCCGGTCAGTAACTTGAGAACCACTTGACCCAGAATGTTGAAACTTCATAGGATGATTGGGCATGAAGAGTAGATGACCCCTATTGATTTTGGGGTCACTCTGTAAAAGGTCAAGGTCACAGGGGCCTGAACATGGAAAACCATTTCCGATCAATAACTAGAGAACCACTTGACCCAGAATGTTGAAACTTCATAGGATGATTGTACATGCAGAGTAGATGACCCCTATCGATTTTGGGGTCACTCCATTAAAGGTCAAGGTCACAGGGGCCTGAACATTGAAAACCATTTCCGGTCAGTAACTTGAGAACCACTTGACCCAGAATGTTGAAACTACATAGGATGATTGGGCATGAAGAGTAAATGACCCCTATTGATTTAGGGGTCACTCTGTCAAAGGTCAAGGTCACAGGGGCCTGAACATGGAAAACCATTTCCGATCAATAACTAGAGAACCACTTGACCCAGAATGTTGAAACTTCATAGGATGATTGTACATGCAAAGTAGATGACCCCTATCGATTTTGGGGTCACTCCATTAAAGGTCAAAGTCACAGAGGCCTGAAAATTGAAAACCATTTCCGGTCAGTAACTTGAGAACCACTTGACCCAGAATGTTGAAACTTAATAGGATGATTAGTCATGCAGAGTAGATGACCCCTAACGATTTTGGGGTCACTCTGTGAAAGGTCAAGGTCACAGGGGCCTGAACATTGAAAACCATTTCCGGTCAGTAACTTGAGAACCACTTGACCCAGAATGATGAAATTTCATTGGATGATTGGTCATACAGAGTAGATGACCCCTAATGATTTTGGGGTCACTCTGTTAAAGGTCAAGGCCACAGGGGCCTGAACATGGAAAGCCATTTCCAATCAATAACTTGAGAACCTCTCGACCCAGAATGTTGAAACTTCATATGATGATTGTTCATGCACAGTAAATGACCCCTATTGTTTTTGGGGTCACTCGGTTAAAGGTCAAGGTCACAGGGGCCTGAACATTGATAACCAGTTCCGATCAATAACTTGAGAACCACTTGACCCAGAATGTTGAAACTTCATAGGATGATTGAACATGCAGAGTAGATGACCCCTATTGATTTTGGGGTCAGTCTATTAAAGGTCAAGGCCACAGTGGCCTGTTCATGTAAAATCATTTTTTGGAAATAACTTGAGAACCACTTGACCTACAATGTTGAAACTTAATAGGATGATTGGACATGCAGAGTAGATGACCCCTATTTATTTTGAGGTCACTTGATCAAAGGTCAAGGTCACAGAAGCCTGAACAGTGACTTGAGAACTACTAGGCCAAGAGTGTTGAAATTAGCGGGATGATTGGACATGCCAAGTAGATGATCCCTACTGCAGCCGACCATCAGTGTCTCTTTGACTTTTGCTCCTGACCCCTATTGACTTCTTGCCTATAGGACTTTGCATTGGGGGAGACATGCGCTTTTTTACAAAAGCATTTTCTAGTTTTAATAATTTTTTTTTATTTTTTTAAATAATAGAACTTTCATGAAAAATAGGTATAGGAAAATGTGCTTGGAGTAGTCATTTTTTATATGAAACAAAGAAGGATTTGAATTAGCGACCTTTAATAAAATGTTTTATGACTTTACTAAATACAGTTGAAAAATTGCCATAAACCAAAATATTGATCAGGTCAGATATCCTGGCACATCACCGCACCGTTGCGTAGCAACAAGCGGAGATGAAAGCAAACGCAAATTTGCAACATGTTTCGCTAGTGTTCGTCGTTTTGTTTGCTTAAAGTAACATTTTTGGGAATATAAAGAGGCCAATGATTTGTAATGTTGTAGGATGTTTCCCATAATCACTTTAGAGAAAGGAACCCCTTTTCGTTATTAAGGTTCCAGACGTGATATTCAATAAAGATCGACGATACAGATGGGTCTGTACATGCGGCACAGTAACTGCAAAATATGTCCACGTTTGTGAGGGTTCGAAGAAAATTATCATTCGATAAATCGGAACTCCATTAAAGTTAAATTAAATGTTTAGTTTTCTTCATTCACATGTAAGTTCAATGTCCTCGTTCCTTTTTGTAGCCTGACATATTTATAAAAATATTTTTCATAATGCCAGGTTAGTTTAGGTACACTTACTGACTGATTATAAGTTATCGAAACACATAAGAATTAGTTCTTGTTACTAGTTTTTCCATTCAAAATTGAAAAGCGTTTGTTACATGGTACCGGAGGTAAATTGCCTTTATGTTAAAGCTTTATTTTTAACGACCGTTAAGTAGGTATTCCTCCGTTCTGTATTGGTCAAGACCACAGTAAAATGTTTATTGCCGCGGTTACCTGGGTTCGACTCCCGACTCGGGCATGTTTTTCTTTCCTGATTTTGCATTTTTAAGATAGTTTAGATTTCAAAAGCTCAGTATTCTAATGTTCATAATATCGCCTAACTTCAATTTTAAAGAGATATCATTTTTAGCCAAATTATTGAGGTCAGTACACATGCCTTTAATAAAATAATGACTAAAACTGTTTAATTAATTTAATGAAAATAGTTTAAAGGCAAAGAAAATCTCCTATATAAGTGACCCCCCCCCCCCAAATACCAGACTTTTTAATCCCCAATATACAAGATCCTGTCTGGTCCACTCTGATAAGGGTCCATAAAACCCCTGTAGACTTGACATGTAGCCTAATTATTGTCAGAGAATCATAAATTTTATTGCCTACAGGTAAATTGGTTATTTCCTGTGTTTTGCATTTTATTAATTGAAATGCTGTTTTTGTTTTTTTTTAGTCTTTTTTCAGAATGTACACAAAATTATTTTAATTGATAAGATACTAATTTTGATTGCTCAGTCATGTTGAGTTATGTCCTGGCCAATTAAATTATAACTCTTATAGCAAAGCAATTCTCACTATAAAATAATTATTCAAAACTTAATAAGAGACATTACAAGTTTGTTTACTCAATGATTTTGATCTGTTTATCAAAAGTAACAAAATAAAAACGAAAAAAAGATAATTGCTGGATTTTATTAGAAATTAAAGAAGCGTTCAGTTGCATTTTTAATAGATAAAGAAGGTATATAGACAGAAGGATGTTATATATTAAAATGCTTAATTCCTCTTGTGTTGTCTAAATAATGTTAACTTTCTTTTATGTATAATAAAATCCAGCAATAAAGATATATCATTGTTCAAAATACACAATCATTTATTACTTCTAACAGCTATGTGCCTGAATGCATTTTTTATATTTTTGGTAATAAAAAACAGCAATAATGCGATGTAATTGTTAAAAAACTTATACTTTATTAAAAATATGATAAAACACTGTTGTATCTTATCACTTTGTTTATTTAGCCCTAATTCAATTAAGCTTTCTAAACTCGTTATAAAGGTGAGAACTGATTTGCTATAAAGGTGAGAAATATCACCTGCAATTTATTTACTGCACAGTAGCTATACAGTAGCTTATTATGATAAACAGAAGCAAGTCTACCAATGGTCCTGACTTGTGTATTGGCCCTTATCGCCAATACGCAGACCTTATCATCTCCATAGGCCACATACCAGGCATACCAGAATCAGTGTCTTTAAATACAGCTGTTTTGTAATTTATCAATCATTTCTGGAGCAATGATATATTTCTATCTTCTTCCCAGATTATTTTAAACAGTGAACGATAATTTTCATGGAATGTTGACGTAATCTTTGATTCCTTTTTAAAAGGAAAGCCAAACAGTAAGCAGTTTCTCTTGAAAGAATACCTAGGTGTACATATATTTATCGCATAGTGCGGCAGTTTTCCTTTGATCTTTGCAGTATGTTAAACATGGAAACACACTGAAACTCGGCCTCGACGATATGTACAGAGAAAAATACCCTCGATGTACCCCCTAGCTCTGATATATCCTGGTAACACACTCTCCCACATACTATAACATACAAATCTTTTACTGGATCATAGAAAGAGATTGGTTTCAAATGAAATTAGCAAAAATTGTTCCGATGAAAGCGTTTTTGAACCGTTACTAAAAGCATACCACTACTCCATTAACTCTGGTACTGAATTTTGAAGGATAACAATACACCGGCCCATAGTTTACACATGTACTGTACATTTCATGACGTCATCGGCCTATTTTTATTCGGAATACATTGGTGTTTTCCGTACAGTGACAAGAAAGAAGAACAGGATTTTTTATTAAAATAAAGGTATATTTACTTTGAGAATTTCGTTAATCTATTTAGTGTTTTCATTTCCTGCTAATAAAAATTCCTGTACCATTGTACTTATCGCTTCTAAATAGTAGCACATCAGCCGAATGAGTACCGATAATGCCAAGATGTCAGTAAAGTGGGTGGGGCAACAAATTGTATCTGTCAAGACTTCAGTGCCACTCACTGACACTGTTACGTGTTTTATTAATATCATATCATGACTTAGACTCATTCATTATTTCGGGTTGGCTCTAAGATCTAGTAGCCTTACTCATTTGTCCCAATAATTGTACTCAAGTCTTCTAGTCCAAATAATTGTACTCGAGAGTTATACAGGTCCTAGACAAGCTTACTGTCCCTGAGCGGCTGCTTTTTAATTTCTGACTTCTGCAGCCACCGCGACGTTACAGTTTGACCGTCACAATATAAAACAAACTGTATACGTCGGATTAGTTCGACTATACAGGTCCCAGAAAAGTCACAAATCAGCTATATAGCTAAATCTACATCTACATCTTTCACCCAACCGTCGATTTCCGACTATCACTGGGCGGCGCTGTCAGAGAAACAGTTGTTAAAGAACTGATATGTTACAATGTTAAAAGAATAAAAGCTAAAAAAGACAGTATGCTACAGTTAAAATGGGACAGAGGCAACAGAATTACATACTGACCACCGCCAGCCTCTCTCTAAAGATACTGAGACTGGGGCTAGATTTAACATGAGTTGGTAGGGAGTTCCAGAGTCGGATGGTCCTAGGGAAGTAGGAGTTAGAAAAGTACTGAGTGTGAGACATGGGGATTAAGTAATTTAGGTTTCTAGTTGGAATAAGATGAGATTGGTCGACTGCAACTGTCTGGGTCCTTATTTTATAAAACATTACTAATGAATTGTGTAACCTTCTATATTGGAGTGTATTCCATTCTAAGGTTTTCAGCATTTGTGTAACACTACTGGTGTAACTGTAGTCATACATGACGTACCTAGCAGCTGACCTTTGGACATTTTCGACTTTGCTAGTGAGGGTTTTTTGCCAAGGATGCCAGACGCTTGAACAGTACTCAAGTTGAGGGCGGACATAGGTGTTATAGGCAGCAATTTTGACCTTTTTATTATCAGTTTTGACATTTCGTTGTATGAAGCGAAGAGTGGAAGTTGCTTTGGAAGTGATACTGTCAATGTGTTTGGACCAGTTTAGATCTTGGAAATGGTTATGCCTAAGTATTTAGCTGCCTCACAAGTTTTTAACTCTATGTTGTGAAGTTTGTAGGGGTAGACTACAGGATTTTTCTTTCTAAAAATTCTAAGGACTTCACCACTTGTCCGGGTTGAACTCCATGGACCATGTCTTCTCCCAGGTTTCTAAGCTAATCAGGTCTTGTTGCAGAGATATACTATCTGAAATGGAGTTGATGGTAAGGTATATTATGGTGTCATCTGCAAACATTCTTGCGTTACATTTGACGGAATCTGGTAAGTCATTGATATATACCAGGAAGAGACATGGCCCAAGAACAGACCCCTGGGAACTCCAGACAGTACAGGAAGTTCACTGGAAAAATGACCATCAACAGCGACTTTCTGGGAGCGGTTGGACAGGAAAGATTTGACCCATTTGGTAATTTGTGGGTTGACACCAAGGCTTTGTAGTTTATAAATTAGTCTAATGTGATCGACCTTGTAAAAACGCCTTGGAGAAGTCCATGACAATAACATCTGTTTGTTGACCCTGTTCAGTGTTATTGTAAAGTTCCTGAGTGAAATTAATGAGCTGAGTCTCACAACTGTGACCTGATCTAAAGCCGTGCTGGAACTGGCTAAGTAGCTTATGCTTGTCAAAATAGGTCATAAGATTGGAAACAACAATGTGTTCAAGGAGTTTGGAAGCAATGCAAGTTAGGGAAATTGGGCGATAGTTACTAGGTTTAGACTTGGGACCTTTTTTAAATACGGGGGCTACGGTGGCTTTTTTCCAATCACTGGGTACTAGGCCAGATTCGAGAGATAACCTGTATATATGGGCAAGTACAGGAGCAATTTCATGGTGGAGTTCTTTTAGGATGCGTGGGGATAATTCATCAGGTCCTGAGGCTTTATGTGGGGATAGGCCATAGAGCAGTTTT
The DNA here is from genome assembly GCF_021730395.1 of Mercenaria mercenaria. Lineage (NCBI taxonomy): Eukaryota > Metazoa > Mollusca > Bivalvia > Venerida > Veneridae > Mercenaria > Mercenaria mercenaria. Next base: position 90,743,620 of record NC_069361.1, read on the forward strand.
TCCACACCTTCAGTGGTGACCTGGATCTTATTCATCATGGAGACTGGGGATGAGAGGACGTTGGAACATATATGCTTCAGACTAAGGGGCTGGGGAGGGGAAAAGACAGATTCAAATTGTTTGTTTAAGATAGTAGCCTTTTGGATGGGGTCTGTGTAGGTAAGACCATCTGATTTAAGGGGGGCAATGCCGACATTTTCTTTTTTTGTTGTGCTTGATGAAGCTGTAAAACTTTTGTTTTTACCAGGTTGTGAGTCATGGTCAAATATGACACTTTCCATATATGACCAGTATTGGGCTCTTATTTGCTTCTGGATAGAAGACTTAAGGGATTTGAATCTTTGTTGGCGGGCTGAGGAGGGAGATTTGTGTAGTTTCTGGTACAGTTTATCACGCTTATGTATAAGCCTGATAATTCTCGGGTTAACCATGGCAAGTCGGCACGGGGTTTAGACATTTTAGATGGAATGTGTTTTGACTGGGATTCATTAAGGCAGTCCTTGAATGAATTCCACGCTACTTCAGGGTCTGAATGGTTTTTCGGTGAAAAAGCTAGCACCAAAAGCCTTCATGTCAGATTTTAGCCCTTCCCAATTAGCCTTCGTGTAGAGTTTTATAGGGCGTCTAGGTTGGGTTGGGCGGCCCCTATTAAGATTCAATTCATGAAATATAATATCATGATCCGAGGTGGCTAGACTCGGTAGGGATTTAACCAAGTGAACATGGGATGGATGGTTTGTAAAGAAGAGATCAAGGGTGTTGGATAACCTAGTTGGGATCTTAACTGTTTGTTCAAGATTATAATGGGAATATCTTTCAATAAATTCTTCATAAAAGGATCTGTTTTTACAAGTTTGTTTAGGGGACTCTTTTGACCAGTCAATGTCGGGGAGATTGAAGTCTCCAAGTAGCCATACTATGCTGCCCTTGGGTATTTTACTAAGGGATAACCAGAGTTGGGATAGGGAGTCGGCATCTAATTCTTGGGTTTATAGTAGGCTCCGACAAAGATATCTTTAAGGCCAGTGATGGTAATTTTGGCCCAGGTTATGTTGCATGAAGTCTTGAGGTCTGGTTGTTCTTGGCTGATCAGTGAGTTAGATATAGCTATCATCACTCCTCCACCTTGACCTTCACTCCTGTCATCCCTATATACCTTATAATTAAGATTATCAGTAAATATTTCGGAAGAACTGATGTCTGGCTTAAGCCATGTTTCTGTAAGGCAAATAACATCTGGTTTAATTTGGTCAATAACTAGATGTAATTCAGGGATTTTGTTTTTGACAGAACGACAATTAATGTTAAGGACTGTGAGACGTTCAGATGTTTTTAGTTTAGGTTTGGGAGTAACCTTTTTCTTTTTAGGGATTGGGGTAGATGAGGCCTTTGGGGTTTCTGGAGGCTCATGGAGGAAAGAAGAGCTATTTAAGCTGAAACTTACTTTACTGTGGTCGTGACTTAGAGGGGAATAGTAAGAAGTGTCACTGAGAGTATCTAGGGATTCAGTCAGTGAACTTGAGTGGTTTAGCGAGCCGCACTGTTGACAGTACCAGCTGAACTTTGAGTCTGAGAGTTTGTCGTAAGTATGACTGCCAATGCCTTCGCAGTCTGTGTGAAACCAAGTTTCGCAGTTGTCACACAGGATGCCTTTTTGTGACCAGGACACATTTTGGGAACATATCCCGCACGGGTACTGGGTAGGACAGGAAGCGCCTGGCGGGCCTGGGTTTGGTTCAATGTCTGGGGTCTGACATGCCAGAAGACAAAAAAGAAATAATAAGGATGTCTAAATCTAGCTATATATAGCTAGAAATAGCTATAAAACCAATAACAATTGTTCAAGATATGTGAATATCAAATATAAAATAGTTATTATCCCATTCAAGAGGTTTATGAGACAAAAGACAATCACAAAGAATGGAGATCTATGCAGTTTCAGTTTCAATACATGTTGCGAATTTCTGCGATTAGTCATTTATAAATTTGTCATATAGACACGATGATTATCACAAGTGAAAAATTCAGTGATGATTTATCACAAAATACTGCCGCAGTTATTGAAAATGTGACTACAAAGATCTTGGTTTTGTGTCATTGTCTTTCATCTTACAAACCTTTTGGGCGTGATTATGACCATTTTGCATCTTATTTTGACATTTTTTGCCTTATTGGCATTGGTTTTATAGCTACTTCTAGCTATATATAGCTAGATTTAGCTATATAGCTAATTTGTGACTTTTCTGGGACCTGTTATAATATCGTTATATTTTTTTGACTTGTCGATATCCGCCTCTGGGTAGACAACGTAAAATATCAAAATGTAAAATCGGTCTACCCGAGGTCTCATTATTTAGACTATCAAGTCTTCAAGATTTGAATACAGCTGTATCGTTTAAATGTATATTCCTTAACCCATGTTTCCTTCAAAAATTGTGAAGCATACTATACAAAATTATTTTGACAGTGCAATCCTGATGCCTGTCCTTGCAACAGCTTTCTTCATTTTCTGAGCATTTTTAGCTCGACTATTCCAAGAATAGCCTAGCTATTCTACTCACCCTGGCGTCGGCGTCACACCTTGGTTAAGTTTTTGCATGCAAGTACATACAGCCATCAATTAAAGGCATATAGCTTTGAAACTTATTTTTTCTTTTTCTAGGTCAATTACCAACCTCTCTGGGTCAAGTCCCATAACTCTGACATGTATTTTGAGCAAATTATGCCCCCTTTTGGACTTAGAAAATTTTGGTTAAAGTTTTACATGCAAATTACTATCTCCAAAACTAATGCAGATATTGATTTGAAACTTCACATGTGTCTTCGGGGTTATAAAACTAGTTGATAGCAGCAAGTCCCATAACTCTGACTTTCATTTTGGCCAAATTATGCCCCCTTTTGCACTTAAAAATTCTGGTTAAAGTTTTGCGTGCAAGTACATACAGCTATTTCTAAAAGGCATATAGATTTGAAACTTATTTTTTCTTTTTCTAGATCAATTACCAACCTCATTGGGTCAAGACCCATAACTCTGACATGTATTTTGAGCAAATTATGCCCCCTTTTAGACTTAGAAAATTTTGGTTAAAGTTTTACATGCAAGTTATTATCTCCAAAACTGATGCAGATTTTGATTTGAAACTTAACATGTGTCTTCGGGGTTATAAAAATAGTTGTTTAGCAGAAAAGTCCGTAACTCTGCCCTTCTTTTTGGGCCCAAAATTATCCCCCTTTTGGGATTGGCAAATTCGGGTTAAATTTAATGGGCAAGTACATACAGCTATTAAAAAAGGGGAAAAAAGATTTGAAACTTATTTTTTCTTTTTTTAAAATCAATTTATATCCTCACTGGTTCAAGTCCTTTAACCCTCTACATGTTTTTTTGAGAAAAATTATTCCCTTTTTTGGGACTTGAAAACCCGGGTTTTTAAAGGGTTTTGGTGCAATTTCCATAGGGCCCAATTAGTAAAAGGCATATAATTTAAAACTTATTTTTTTTTTTTTCTATTTTAAATTCCCAAACCCTCACGGGGCCAAAGGGCCCATAACTTGCATGTTTTTTGGGGAAAATTTAAATCCCCCTTTTTGGACTTTAAAAAATTTATTTTAAATTTTTAAATGCGAGTTTCTATCCCCCAAAAATTTTCAGATATTAAATTTAAAAATTCACTTGTGCCTTAGGGGTTAAAAAAATAGTTGATAGCAGCAAGCCCCAAAATGATATGCTTTTTGGTAAAAATTATGCCCCCTTTTAAAATTTAAGACTTTTTTGATTTTTAAACCTTTTTGGGTAATTGAATTCCGGGTTTCTGGGAAAATATTTTGAATAGTCGAGCTTGGTGTCTTAGGGACCTCTTTTTTCATTTTAAAAACCAGTCATGGAAAAAGGTTTAAAGGGATTGTTGACATTTGGTTGGTCGACCCAAGATACACGGCTGACCAAAGGGAAAAACTCGTCTGACTAGATGGGGATGGACTTTGTGGAAAGATAACGCTTTTGTAAAAGCCCTTTGGCTGTAGTAAAATTCCCTGCTCCTTACCAGTCCGTATATGCCCAAAACCTCCAGTCAGACCAAGCCATATTTTGTCGGACAGGTCTGACTGTCCGATGGGATTTTGCCAACTTTAATAAGCTTCTTGACAGAAACAAACTGTCCAAATGTTTCCTAGGGGGTTCTTTACAAATTGTTCATTTTCTTCTGATATGCCCAAAAAACATTCTGCCAGAGCTTTAAATAGAAAAATCTTTAAAAAACTGCTGGCCTTAAAAAAATTTTTTTCCAAAATGGTCTTGAGACTCTTTCCCAAGATTGTTTATCCTACGTCCCTTTTTCATAAAAAAAATGTGGCAGTAGAGGGCTTGATCACTTCCCCCTTTGTTATAGGGGAAAAATTACTTTTGAAAAAATGATCCTTTGGTGACTCTTTCCCAAGGTTTTTTTCATACCCTCCCTTTTCATAAAAAAAATGTGGAAGCTAAAAGGCTCGATCACTTTCCCGTATGTATATAGTGGAAACTTATCTTATTGGAATGACCTTTTGGAAAACTCTTTACCAAGATTGTTCATATCCAAAATATTCATAATAAAGGTGGCAGTTTGAAGGCTGGTAGAGGTTAAAAGGTTAAACTTCTTTGTTTCATGAACCCTTTTGAAAATTACAAGTTTTAGTTTTTAGCATTTTGGTTATGCCTTTCAAAATTTTCAAAGTGGTCGCTTGGCCACTTTTGGCGGGCCACCCCCCCCCGGGTTCCCCCTTTTTTCGATCTTTTTTTGAGTTTGAGTTTAAAAATTTTGAAATCAGTTTTCCCAAAAAACTTCAACTTTTAAATTTTTCAAATGGGGTTTGCCCAAATCAATACCGATAATCATTTTGAAATATTTAATCAACTTAAAATTTAGTTTTAAACATGTTATTTCGTTAAATGAGAAATTAAGTTTCATTATAAAACTCAGTTAAAGTTTTGAAATGTTTTGTAAAACACGGGGCCAGAGCAAAAAGAAAAATCTTTGAATGATTTCTAAATGATCCATTTGTTTGATCTTCACAAATTTGGGGAAAGTAGCACCCTTTCAAGACCCGCCCCTCCCCAAATTTTTAGCTCTTTAAAGGTCCTCTTTCACGATTGTTTGTATGTTTTGGGTTGGCCTCTTGCAGGGTTTCAAAAATTTGCTTTTTTAAATTGGTAGCCCATTGGCCCAAACCCCAGGGGGCAAGGGACCTTTTTGGCTTATTACAAATTTGGGTTTTTTCACAGCTTGTTTGAAGCTTGAATTAATATGGGTGTTTCATAATTTTGGGCCTTAGGGCATAAGTTGGTTTTAAATTTTTGTTTCTTATAAAATGGAAATTTATCAAATCTTTTTTTCCCTTTTTTATTTTAAAAAAAAAAAATTTAATGTATTTAAAAGGGGAATTTTCTCACTTTAAAATTATTGAAAATTTTTTAGTTATTGAAACAGGGAAAATTTTTTAAAAAAGGGAAAATGTAAATTAAATTTTTAAAAAACTTGAAAAAATTCCTTAGGACAGTAAAAATTGCTTTTTATCTCATAAATTTTTTTAAGCCGAAGATAATACTGTTGATTTAAACCCATTTTTTAATGCCTAGTTTAAAAAAAAAGCAATGAACCGGGGAAAAATTACTTCTTTCACTTTTTTGGCACTTTGTATGCTTTTCCCAAAATTTTATGTTTGCCCAAAAATTCTCTAAATTTTTCTGACAAAAAACTTGCCTTTTTTTGCAAATAGGGGTTGATATTTTGCATTTTGTGAAAGTATTTAAAAGAAAGTTAAATTCGGCGTAAGCATAAACCCTGCTGTTAAAAATTCAAGGTTCCCCTTGTTTTGCTCGAAAAATTTTAAAGGGTTTAGCAAAAAAAAAAATACACTTGGCAGATGGGGGGTTAAAATAAAGTAATTTAAAAAGGGTTTTGGATTTTTTTTGAAATACGATCAGGCCCTTTAATGTTTTTGGGATGTCAAAAAACCTTGCGGAAACATGTTTTTGTAAAAAAATTTGTGCCTCCGGGTACGTTTTAAAAGGGGAAACTTTTTGCCGATAGTGCAGTAATGGTAAGATAAAAAATCCCTGGGCAGTATCTCTTGATAAACAAGGGGAAATTATAGAAAAACTTTCAGTGTTTGAAGACTAGGTTTTGATTTCCGGGCTCTCGATACGGGAGTTTAAAGGTACCCCGGGGGTCACGTCTGAAAAAATCTAGTAGCCAACAAAATTTTTGGGGGTCCCCCGGGGCGCTTTCTAAAACCTGCCTTTAGGGATTGCCGGGGTTTTAAAGGGGTTTGAATTTTTGTAAAGTCTTTTAAATGACTTTTCTCATGTCCCCACTTGATAGAGGAGTTTAAAAATTTTAAAAAGGTCTGGGGCGTAGCATCCTTGTATGGCCCACAGGAAATTTTGCTATATTAGGGTTTTGGGTTTTTGGGTCCCTTTGGGAAAACCGCAAAAACTAAAAATTAGAAAAAAAAGTTACGAAAAATTTGGGTTTTAATTTTCATTAAAAAACATTTAAGAAAAAGTGTGTCATGACATGTATGAAAGGGGTTGGACAGGGTTGTGGAAACCCAAAAATTTTTCACTTTTTTAAAGGGGAAAAAAATTGAAAATTTAAAATTACTTGTCTGCAGTAAAAATTTACTTCAATTACTTGCCCGATTTTAAACTTTTTACCCATGCAAAAATTTCTTTTTTTGGGGCAGAAATTTTAGGTAGTAACAAAAGCAAACATAATAAAGTGTAATGCTGTAGCGTTTCAAAAAATAAGCTTAAAGACACTTTTGCTTGTGTTCTTTTTTTTTTTTTCCCCGCAAGGCAGTCGAACTTTAAACAAAATGTCTAAAGGGGACCCCCATCATGCCATGCGTAGCAGTGAAAAAAAACCTAAAAATTTTGGGGATTAAAAAAATTTGGGAAATTTCCTGACTCGTCGAGTGTTTTTTCTTTTTGTTTTGACTGTTGACTTCCTTTTTGTTGACAGACAAAGTTGTAAAAACAAATTTGCCCAAAAAACTTTGTGGTAATTGTTTCCCTTTCCGGTTCTATTTCCCGGGGTTTACCTTGTGAAAAAAACACACAACCCAGGGGACGGGCCCCAACCCAAAATACAGAAAAAGGAGGGAAAATTTAGACCAGTATTTTTTTCCCAAAAACTGCAAAAATTTAAAGGGGCCCTCAAAATGGGTAAAAACATCCTTTCTTACGTCAAATTCTTTTTTAAAATCCATAAATTTGAAGAAAAAATTTTCAGCGTTTCTATTTTCATTTAAAACCAAGAAGTTTTTTGCTTGTCGGGGACAAACAAAAAGAAAAAAAAGGGCCATTTGTCCGCTTTAAAAAGTCCCCGATTTCGGAAAAAGTCAGAATGGAAATTCCCAACCCCCCTGTAAGATAAACCCTTTTCAAGGCCCTATGGTCCTTTTTTATTTTGGGCCAAAGGGACTATTGTGTTATACCTCCCGTGTTCTTATGTAGGGCCCGTCCATTAGCAATTTCTTTGTCCGCTCTGAAAATTTTAAACCAAGGGATTTCAAAAAAAATTTGCCCAAAATGTTCCCACAGGGGAAAAGGGACATCCCAAGAGCGCTTGTTTCGTGATGGTTTCCCAAGGTCAGGTCCCCACTTGGGGGTCAAAATTTCATATGAGTGTGTTTCGTGCCCCGCTTGTAACTCTTAAAATTGCTGGAAGGATTTCAAAAAAAACTTGACTCAAATGTTCACCCACGGGATGAGTGCAGAGCGTTGTTTCGGATGACTGGTTCAAGGTAAGGTCACACTTGGGGGTAAAAGGTCATGGGGTGTGTTTCTTTGTTGCTTTTTTAAACTTAAAACTGCTTAAAGGAATTTCAAAAAAATTGGGGCAAAAATTTTTCCCACCAATTTGGAGGGAAATGCGAGCACTTGTTTGGGTGACAAGTTAAAAGGTAAAGGGTCACACTTGGGAGTGGAAATGTCATTTTTGTAAACTTTGCTGTGCCCGCTCTGTAACTCGTTTTAAAGGGGTTTAAAAAGAAACTTGCCACAAATGTTTCCCACACTGGGCAAGGGGGTGGGGGAGGGCATTTTTTTGGTGATCATTTTAAAGGTAAGGGTACACTTAGGGGTCAAAATTCAAAATTTGGCTTTGCTTTTTTTTATATTGCTTGCATTGCGTGCTTTTGGTTTTTATTTGGCAGCCCCTTTTTTTGTTCTCTTACAATAATTTTTTTTTGTTTTAAACTTCCCTTTTTTTCACAAAAAATAGTTATTTTGAAAATTTTTTTATTTTTTGGGCCCGTGGGGAAAAAACCGGCCCACTTTTCTGTTTAAAAACATGGATGGTTTAAACCCTTTTTTTTGGGATTTATTTTGACTTTTATAATTTTACCGGGTAAAAAATTTTTTTTGGGGGACTTTAAAATTTTTTTTTTGGGAAATTTTTCTTCTTTTTTTTTTTCCCTTTTTCCTTTTGGGCTTCAATGTAAAGTTCTTTAATTTTTGCTCCATCCTGGATGTAACTCTTCGGGCGTTATTGCTCCTTTTGGGCGGCGGGTTTGGGTTTTTTTAAAAGATAGCGGGACAAAAAACTTTTAAATTGGGAAAAAAATTAACTTTTCAGTTATTTTATGAATTTTTAGAAAAAAGCCTGAACAATTTGAAATTAATTGTTCATGACAAAGCCCTGTGTCATAAAATTTTTTATGGTTGTCGGGGGTTGAAGTTGTTTAGAGGTTTAATTGTAAATTTTGTGTTTTTTTATGAAGGGACACAGGGGATAGCGGCTCCCAAATTTGCTTTCCCATGCTTCAATTTGGGTTTTTGCCCCCCTTATTATAAAAAACATTTGGGGAACAAAATGTAAAAACCTCTTTAATTTTCTTCGTTTACTGTGAAAGAAATTAAAAAAAAAAGGAAATGGTTTTTTTGAAAAGCAAAATAAAAAAGGCCCTTTTTCCAATTTGTGGTTTTTTATTTTTTGCAGAGTTCTAATTTCATCATTTATAGAAAATTTTTTTAAGCGGCTTGTCTAAAGGCACCCTTTTTTTTCCTCTCAGTTTTTTTTTACAAACGTTGTCATACCCAAATTTTCCCACTGTTGAAATTTGTGCAAGTTCCTAATTGTATCTGAAACATCCATGTGTCCATGTGATTACCTTTTAAGCCAGGTTCTTTAACTCTGATTTATATGATTTTTAAGGGAAAAAAAAAAAACCCACCTAAACTCTGGGGAAAACAAGGGAATTGTATCATATGACAAAATTTTCAGTGTATATGTTTGGGTTTATCCATTTAAAAGTACCCAGACAAGACAGTACTTTGTAAAAACTAGTGACTCTGTTAAAATCTGTGAATTTTCCCCCTTGTGTGTTAATTTAACTTACCCCTGTATTTTTGTCATGAACCCTTTTTCAGGGTGAGCTATTTGTATAGGTGGATAGTCTGGCATCCAACGTCCTGCGGCCTGTGTCAACATTTTTACTTAAATTGCTGAAAAAAAATGGTCAGAAATTTCATGAACTTTGGGCGTAGCATTTGCATGAAACCCCTTTTCAAATTTGTTCAAATGGATCACCCCTTTGGCCCCAAAAGCCGGGCTAAAAATAGAAAACCCTTTTAAGTTTTTTTCTCATGAACCCCTTGGAGGGGTTTTCGAAAAAACCCTTTTTCTTTTGCATCATTTTTTTAAAATTTTTCTCCCAAATTTTTTCAAAGGGGGGACTTGGCCCCTTTTATGGGCCACAAGAGCCAAAATTAGAAATATATTTAAACAACTTCTTCTCTTGAACCCTTTGAAGGATTTCCAGCAAACTTGATCCGTAGCATCATTATAAAGCCATCTCCTAAATCTGTTCAAATGGGGGGACTTGGCCCCTTTTAGGGGCCACTAGAGTCAGAATTAGAAATACTTTTAAATGACTTCTTTTTCATGAAAACCCCTTGATGGATCTTCATCAAACTTGGCTATAGCGTTTATTATAAGGTCCCCTTTCAAATTTTTCAAATTTGGGGGACTTGGCCCCAAATGCAGAAAAAGAGCCAAAAATTTGAAATACCTGTAAAAAACTTTTTCATTTAACTGCTAGAAGGATCTTTATCAGAGGGTTTATCTATAGCATATTATAAAGGGCCCCCTTCCAAAAATTATTCAAAAGGGGGGACTTGGCCCCTTTTGGGCCATAGAACTAAAAAATTTGAAAGCCTTTAAAAGCTTTTTTTCTTATGGGCCCGCTGAAAGGAAATTTTATCAAATGGGTCTGTAGCTTCATTAAAAAATGGCTCTCCCAATTTGTTTAGATGGGGGCAATTTGGACCCTTTTTGGAGGGCTTGAGCCAAAATTTTGAAATAACCCTTTTAAAAGACTTCTTCTCCCCAATCCCCGGAAGGATCTTTCCCTCAAAATTGGTTTTGGCACTATTATAAGGTCCCCTCCCAGATTTTTCAAAAAAGGGGCACTTTTGGCCCCCTTTTTTGGCCCCCTGAAAATAAAAAAAAAGAAAAGTTTAAAGACCTTTAATCATAAACCCGCCTTGGTTTGGGTTTTATCAATTTAAACTTGGTCTGTAGATTTTTTAAAGGGCCTTTCCCAAATTTATACAAATGGAGGCAGTCAGTCCCCTCTAGGTGCCATGGAGCCTTCAAAATATTTTTCTCATGAAGTGCTTATGTATTTCATCAAACTTGTTTGTAGCATTTTTTATAGGCCTTTTACCCCAAAAATTTTTGTTGGTGAACCCCGGCCCCCTTTTTCTAGACTAAAAAATGGAAATACCTTTTTTAAAAACTTCTTCTAATGAAAAGACTAGGTGGTTTTTTTTCGGGCTTGGGGGTGGGATTTATTATAAGGTCCTCTGGGCCAAAATTTTTTCAAGTGGGGGGGTTGGTCCCTTTTTGGGGTTGTAGGGCTTTTAAATTAAAATTACCTTTGAAGACTATTCTCATGAACCACTCAATTATCTTCAAACAAACCCGGGTTTTTTGCCAAAAAAGGGCCCCTTATTAATTTCTTAAAATTTTGGGGGGCTTGGCTTTCCTTTTTTGGGTCAGACGGTTAAATTCCTTTTTCAGGTTAAAAAAAAATTTTTGGGGTTACCCGTAAAAAATTATAAACTTTACCTGAAGAGGCTCCCGTTTTTCACTACTACTGTAATTTCTTTACAAGCAGTAATTTAATTTTTTATTTGCAGGATTAGAAAAATTTTATCCCGTCAGCTTTGGGGAGGTTTAAAGAGGTGATTTTTTTTTTTCAGCCACCTTTAATAGGGATTTTTCTTCCCGCTTTTTTGGATTATTTAAAGCAAATTTTCAGATTTTGGCCCGAGAAAAAAAACCATGTATTGTTGTATAGTTCTCTGGATGAAAATCTCTGTTTATTTGTTTCTTCTGATAAAAAGTTTAAAGCCACTCATAGTAAAATACCCCCTTCTTGCCCAATTTTTGTCTTATTATGGGGCCCTTTACCCCACAAAAAAACAGCGAATTTATAGACTGGGTGCATTTCATATGGGAAAAGTTTGTAAAGGGAAATTTTATTCATCAAAATATGCTTTGGGGCCCAAATTAAAAAAAGCAAAAAGTTATTAATGATAATTGCTAATAAGAGTTTATTTTTTCACAAAAAAAAAACCCGAAAAATGTTTTTTGTTTCAAACCCAAACCCGCCGAGTATAAAACAATTTGTTTGGCAGGGGCTGGTAATTTTAAAAGAATTACTTTTGTAAGATTTCTTTCCCCTTTTTTGTTTTTAAAATGTTAATTTCTCTTACTGTTTAAATTTTAAGCAAGTTTAACATTGCATTTTTCAGAATGAAGATCCCTTTTACTTTTCGAAAAGAAAACCCCCCCCCATGGTAGCCTAGTGGTAGAGCGTCCGTTCGAGTGCGGGAGGTCATGGGTTCGTTCCCCGGGTGGTCATACCAAAGAAAGTAAAAAATGGTACTAGTAGCTTCCTCGCTTGGCCTTTAGAAATTTAAGGGGGTTGTGCTAGGATGGTCAGCCCCGGGGTCGTTAAAAATGTGATGGATGGGGATTTATGCCCCGGGTCTTTGGCGTGTTTTTTCCAGTGAGGCAGAAATATAAAGTTGGGCAAATTTTGTTACGCTACCAAAATACCCCTGTTTGTTTATATGACTGAAAAAATTTTTGAAAAAGACGTTTTTAAATCAAACACCGGGCACAAAGGGAAAAAATAATGAAATAAACATTATCAGACTAGTGGCTAATCTGTCTGTTAAACATGTCTTCTTGAAATATTACTGCAAGCATTTTGGAATAGCTAAATTGTACATTCAAGTTCCATAAAGTTTAAGTGCAAAAATACAATGATGAGTTATTAGTAAATGTTGGTACTATTCTGGTCAATCATACCACCCTTTCTTGTCAGAAAAACCCTTTTCCTATGAACAACTTAAAGTTTTTTTCATCAAACTTTGGTTCTATAGAAACAATTGCAGAACATTTTCCCCATTTTTTCCAAATTATGGTTTTTCCCAATTTGTCTATAGAAACTTTCGGAAAATTTTCTGTGAACAAAAAAAATGGTATTTCCTTTAGAATTTCTTGCAGAAATTTTTGGAAAAACTAATGGTTTTTTTCCTCAGAAATTTCTTGCAGAAAATTTTATATAAACAACATAATGGTATTTTTCCCCAAACTTGGTTTACAGAAACCTTTCAAAGAGAGATGATCGAGTTTAAAAGTGTGCCCAGGATTTCCCGATTTTTTAAAAAAATTTTTTAGTTGAATTATCAAGTCACCCACTTTTGGCAGGTCAGCAAAAATTGGTGACAATTGATCTGTAGTCCCTTCCTTTAACTGTTTCAGTATGTTCAGTGGGTTTTGATTTACGGCAAACAGGGGGAGGCCCGGGGCTTTAAATAGAAGATTTCTTTTCTGAACCGGGTTTGGGGCATCTTTGCCAAAAATTGGTCTATAGCATCCCCGGCTGGGCCGTCAGTTTTTTTGAAAAATTTTGCACCACTGCACATTGTGTTCCCAAACTAAAAAAAGGAGAAAAGGAAAATCATTTTTAAACACCTTTTTTATAAAAAGTTGATGAAAGTCCCCCAAACCAGGGCTGTAAAATGTTTTTTTGAAATTTTTCTTCATTCTTCTTCTCTTTTAAAGGGGGGCAATGCCATCTTTACAATTTTAAAAAGTTTGAAAACTACAAAAAAATCCCTTTTTTTTTCTTCGTTTGCTTCTGTGAAAAGTTCTTTAAAAAAAAAGTTTTTTTTTGTATCCAGGTTGGGGTTTTATTTTCCCTTTTAAAAAAATTTCTTATTTTTTTATTGAAAGTATTGCTTCTAGTTTCCCAAATTTTGTTTGGAGTGACTTTGAACTAACATGGCACACCCTTTTTTGTAGGTAGGTTGGGCAATTAGTGTTTCAGCAAAAAAAATCAAAATGAAGGGCTGTTTTCATGCATGTAGCTGTGGGTTTTTCCGGTTTTTTGTTACTGGTTAGGTACAATTGTGGGATTTTTCTGTCTGAAAGCATATTAAAAAACTCATTTGGAAAAAAATTTTTTGGCAAATGGTTAAAAGTGGAAATAAAAAAAACCCCCGAAAAATGTTGCCACCCTTGTGAAAAGATTTTTAAGATATTTTTTAAAAATCCCCATTAGCCCCGTGAAAGTTGCATGGAGTTGCGAGAGGTGATTATTTCATGCACAGGGGTAGCAGAATTTGGATTGTTTACAAGTCCTAGGGATATATTTCATATTACACTGTGGAGCAATTTCCTACATTTTCTAGTAAAATGTGAGCTGAACATTTAAAACTCATTCCTAGGATAGAAATTGCCTTGAAATGGAAATTTAAAACTTTGTTTTGAGAACAAGTCATGTGTTTTTGATAATATTTGTAAGTTTGCTAAAACTCTTGAGAACGTAATTCTTAAATGAATATTGATGTGTTACTTTGGTTAAAAGATGGTATTCTATCTAGTCATTTATTAATTTGCTGGAGTGAATCATAAGAGAGTTTGGTGAGTAACAAAGTTAATAATACATATATATTGAAATGTTTGTTTTTTAGCTCACCTGATAACAAAGTGCTCAAAGTGAGCTATTGTGGTCACCCTGTGTCCATCTTTGTGTCATCAACAATTTGACCTTTAACCTTCTACAGGTCTTAATTTAAGACCCAATCTTGATGAAACTTGGTCAGAAAATTACATTCATTAGAATCTAGGACAGTTTGATAACTTGGTCATCTGGGGTCAAAACCTACGTCAATTTATAGGAAAAACTTGTTAACACTTTAGAGGCCACATTTTCTACCTCATCTCTACAAAACTTTATCAGAATGTTTGTCTCTATGAAATTTAGGACAACTTCAGAAGTGGGTTACCTGAGATCAGAAACTAGGTCACTGGGTTGAATCATAAAAAAACTTGTTAACACTCTTAAGAGGCCAGTTTTACTCCTTGATCTTCATAATACTTTCAACATGTTTATCTCTATGAAGTCTAGGTCAAGGTTGAAGCTGGATTATCAAAGTTAAAAACTAGGTCAGATCTTAGGAAGACATTATTAACATCAAAAGACCATGTTTTCTACCTGATCTTCAGGTGACTTGAGTGGAATGTACGTAATAAGATCAAGTCATAGAGAACCTTTTACAATTTGGAGGCCATTTTTCAACTAGATCATCATAAATCTTTGTCAGAATATTCATCTGTATGAAATCTAGGTCAAGTTCAGAAGTGGGGTAGCTA